>NC_134249.1:13360000-14610000 GCF_965152275.1 Natator depressus | reverse complement strand
AGAGCACAGCCGGGCTGGAAACACACAAACCCAGGCTGGTAAAACACACACACAGCACAGCCGAGCTGGTGAAACACACACACACACACACACAGCACAGCCGGGCTGGAAACACGCACGCACGCACAGCACAGCACAGCCGGGCTGGAAACACACACACACACAGAGCAGAGCCGGGCTGGAAACACACACACACACACACATAGAGCAGAGCCGGGCTGGAAACACACACACACACACACAGAGCAGAGCCGGGCTGGAAACACACACACACACACACACACACACAGCAGAGCCGGGCTGGAAACACACACACACACACACACACACACAGCAGAGCCGGGCTGGAAACACACACACACACAGAGCACAGCCGGGCTGGAAACACACACACACACACACACACACACACACACACACAGAGCACAGCCGGGCTGGAAACACACAAACCCAGGCTGGTAAAACACACACACAGCACAGCCGAGCTGGTGAAACACACACACACACACACACACACACACACACACACACACAACACAGCCGGGCTGGAAACACGCACGCACGCACAGCACAGCAGAGCCGGGCTGGAAACACACACACACACACACACACACACAGCACAGCCGGGCTGGAAACACGCACGCACGCACAGCACAGCACCGGGCTGGAAACACACACACAGAGCAGAGCCGGGCTGGAAACACACACACACACACACACACACACAGCAGAGCCGGGCTGGAAACACACACACACACACACACACACACACAGCAGAGCCGGGCTGGAAACACACACACACACAGAGCACAGCCGGGCTGGAACACACACACACACACACACACACACACACACACAGAGCACAGCCGGGCTGGAAACACACAAACCCAGGCTGGTAAAACACACACACAGCACAGCCGAGCTGGTGAAACACACACACACACACACACACACAGCACAGTCAGGCTGGAAACACACACACACACACACACACACACAGAGCACAGGAAGAGGCAGAGAAAAGAGAAGGAGCAAATACAAGTTCTATTATTTATCAGTGTATCAATTATTTAAGGCTCCATAGCTGGCAAGGGGTGGGGAAAGCGGGCTGGAAGGCCTCTGAGTCACAGAGGAAGCTTTTATAAAGACAATTCAGGAAGCAGGCTCCTCCCTGGACCACACCACCAGTGCCCTGACTCCACAGAAGAAGTAGTAGTGGGGGGAAATGCCTCTTGAGTTTCTTCATCGCCGGAGGGGCACAAACTCTACTGAACTAAAATCCTCAGTGCGTGTTCTCATAACACCTGCCATGGGTTCAGCAAAACAAAGTGCTGGCCCATCCCCCCCAGGAGCGGCTCTCGTCCCCCGGGGGTAAGTCCCTGGGGTAAATCCCAGCCCTCTCCATGGGCGTGCACAGGGTGAAAACAGCCAAGCCAGCATGGACTCAGAGAGCCAGGCGGGGCATGCCAGGCTTTGGTATGGGCTTTGTGTGGTACAATGGAGGTGTCTTCAGCCCCTGGTGGCATTTAGCCTCCTAGAGGGAGGATTCAATCCAGCCCATTGAGTCAAGCTTGGCGCAGGGGAGCAGACACGGCCTTCTGAGTTTCATGTGGTCACATACAAGTGCCTGGGACACAGGTGAGGCGGGGCGTTGAAGCCGGGTAGCCACCCATGACAGGGAAGAAAGAGCTGACCAGCGCAGGAGCTGCTGAGGCTTAGAGTGGATGCCTTTGAGCATTTGTCCTATGAGAGGGGGCCCCATAAAGTCACGTGGTTTACATCATGAGGTCATCACGTAAAGTTGGCTCATTGCAACATCACAGAGATTAGGCACCTCCTCTTCCCTTTGTATTGTCCCTTAAGCAGAACTCGCCACACTGAAATCCAAGAGCCCAGGAAGAGTTGGAGAGAAGGCAGGGCTGACTGATGAGGCAGGGCCCAGGGGAAGGACAGTCCCAGCCAGAGGACGGGACGGGCAGGAAAGAAACAGACATAAAACACAATAGGTGAACTTCAAATGAGTCAGAGCAGAGAGAGCCCCAAGCCGCACAACTCACAGACTTCAAACAGCCCAAGTCCAGGGGGGCTTGGATCTGGGGTTTGCTCCATAATCCAATCTCCATAATCACAAGCACTCCACCCCACACACCTTATACAAGCATCATAACGCCATGGGCTACAGTCTTGTTTGTCCCCCCGCAGAGGGCCAAGCTAGGCCAGTAGCAGATGGAAAGTAGCATAGGTAGCACTCTTCTCTTGGATTCAGAACTGAACCAATCCCCTAGCACAGAATAGGGGGCACTCTGCTGCATGCTTTTGGATTAATATCAACCTGGGCTCCTGATCACACCGGGTATTTTAAAGCCCCCTGACACTGTTTGCAAAATAAAGATGCTAACCACGGCTCTCTGGCCAAATTCCAGCTTGGAAATGTGATTTCAAATGGATTTCGAATGTTCTTTACTCCAAGTCTTAAGCTGTTGCTGTGCACTGTCAGGCAACTGCTGTGTCCCACCCCAGAGGTAGCTGCAGTTCAGTGGCGGATGACATGAGAGTATGTTCAGCCCGAGTGTGAGAGGAGGTAGATGTGGTACAGAGATTTGGGGGGGGGCGGGGAGCAATGAGTCTGGGGTGATTTTATTACTCACTAGTGGAGTCACAGCTAAGTAACACACCATACAGCTGAGACAATAAACTCCCCACTCCAGCACATACTTTGTTCAGGCCATTTTTGGGTTGTTATTGTTGGTTCACTTTTTCTGCTTTGTCCTGATTTGTATGGGTGGAGCTAGAAAGGCATCCACATGGGCAGCACAAAGTAAATGTATATCACACAGTGGTATTTATAGTATGGTTTTGGAAGAGGGATCGATACAGTAGCTTCTATGCGCTATAACTACAGATACACATACAAACACAGGGCCTACAAGCCTCCCAGTGCAAGGAGCTCCCACCGAAGTCAATATGAGTGGCTGTAAATGGCGGCATAGCCCCATCAACTCTAACAGGAGCTCATTGGAAAGACTATAACTTGGCTTTCAGGTTTGGGGCCAAAATCTGCAAAGCCCAGTGGAGTGCAGTTCTTCAGGATGAAAGGAGCTATTCTCAGCCTCGATCCTGAAATCATTCTGTTTTAACGCCTCCATAACTGATTGCCCGTCTTTGGCACCAAAAGCTATTGGCTTGCTGCTACTACTGGCTTTTGGATGAGAAAGCTGCATCTGAAGCTGGGGCTTAAAATTAGAAAATCCAGTACAGGATGACTCTGCTCCTGCAGCACATTAGGGCGAAAAGTGTAAAGGTTGGCCAACATTTTCAAAAGTGGCCCCTGATTTTGGGTCCTCAATTTAGGACACTCGGCGTCTAACTGGACCGGAGCACCCCCAGCTTCCATTGACTTCAGCTGGTGTAGGCACCCAGCACCTATAAACCAGTGCCCGCTTTTGAAAACATTGGCCAGAGTGACTGGGGTCTTTTTAGTTTATAGAGGAAACAACTGCCCCTTAGATCGATAAAGTGACTTCCAGTGGTGAATCATACCCTCACAGCTTCACGGAGGCTCTCCAAGGACTCTAAAGACACTCATTAATTAAGCCTGGAGAGGTAGGTGAGGATGATCCCTTTATCCCAATGGGCTAATGGTGGCACAACGATCTTAAATGCCTCACCCAAGGACATGGCATTTTGGGATGTATATGTAGGGGCATTGCCAGCAGATCGAGGGATGTGATCGTTCCCCTCTATTCGACACTGGTGAGGCCTCATCTGGAGTACTGTGTCCAGTTTTGGGCCCCACCCTACAAGAAGGATGTGGAAAAATTGGAAAGAGTCCAGCGGAGGGCAACAAAAATGATTAGGGGACTGGAACACATGAGTTATGAGGAGAGGTTGAGGGAACTGGGGATGTTTAGTCTACGGAAGAGAAGAATGAGGGGGGATTTGATAGCTGCTTTCAACTACCTGAAAGGGGGTTCCAAAGAGGATGGATCTAGACTATTCTCAGTGGTAGCAGATGACAGGACAAGGAGTAATAGTCTCAAGTTGCAGTGGGGGAGATTTAGGTTGGATATTAGGAAAAACTTTTTCACTAGGAGGGTGGTGAAACACTGGAATGCGTTACCTAGGGAGGTGGTGGAATCTCTTTCCTTAGAAGTTTTTAAGGTCAGGCTTGACAAAGCCCTGGCTGGGATGATTTAGCTGGGGATCGGTTCTGCTTTGAGCAGGGGGTTGGACTAGATGACCTCCTGAGGTCCCTTCCAACCCTGATATTCTATGACACACACCAAGGCTGTGGTAGAGCTGTGAACAGAATCCAGGAGCAGTGAATTCTAGTTCCCTGCTCAAACCACTAGAAAAACTGCCAACCTTACCACCGTGTCCCATACATGGATCAACACCCATGCTTGTACACGCCTATATTCATCTCTGTTTGGGCACAGGTTCAGGTGAAGCCTAAGGGACTATTTCTGAATATTCTCCCAGTCCCGGTCCATTGCTGGAGAAGGCACCAGGAGCCCCTGCAGGCATTGGCTTTTGGATGGAAACATTTTCGTGAGACCTCAGAGCTCCGAATGGGAAAGATGATCTTGTGAACTCAATATTGGAAATGAAAAATCTTTCCCTTTGGAGAGAAAGACCCCTGTTTTCAAAGCTCTCTTGCATCAAACGCTCAGTGCAAACCTGAGGTGGCTGGAAAACAGGGAAATAATTTTGAAAACTAGTGGTTTCTATTTTTGCAGGGGCTTTTTGGGGAAATAAAAAATGCCCATAAAATTTGGAAAAAAATATATTGATTTAAAAAGATCATGGGCTGTTTTGTGAAAAAGTAGAAAAACTCCATGCTGCTGAGAATTTTTCATGAAAAGTTTTGTTGGTTTTTGTTTTTTAAAAGGCTGGTTTTCAACTAAAAACACCTCTTCATGGGAATAAAAGTCCATCAACTTAGGGGAGTCTCTCTTCCATGGGCTGAGGTAAGAGCACTTCAGGGAAGCATCTCCAGCTGGATTCAGTTGTGCCTCCTTTCAATAGGAAGCTTCAGTTTTCAGGACACGAATCCTATTAGTCCTTGCTCTGTGCAATGGAAGGTTTTAAGTACCGCGTCCCCCCAAGCTTTCTTTAAACACCCCCCCACCCCCACCCCGGCGCTGGGAAGATGGTTCTATAATGCACAAATTGTCAGCAGAAATGTCTGATCTGCAGTGAACCTGAGCTGCCGATAACCACATCAGGCTTAGTTCCTCATGGGCTATTGGATCGGCAAGGAAAACTGATGGCAGGAAAGAGGCAGCAGCCCAGTCTTCTCCTCAGGTGTGATTGTTCCAGATGTCACTTTCAAGGGGGTTAGGATGGCCTGTTCCACACGCATCTCTGCTCCATCCAATGCATTTTCTCCAATGCCTTTGACACCTGACAATCACCTGGGGTCCCAGTTAGAACTCTGCTCATTACGCATTAAAGTCAGCTCTGGATAGTTCTCATCCAGAAGATGGCAAGAAGGGGACACAGGCTCAGCTAGCTCCCATAGTCAGCGTTAGAACCGAGAAAGAGCCCAAGGGAGTCTGGAAGCCGGAAAACGATAGGGTCAGATCCACTCTTGCTGGCTGGGGCAAGGAGCCCCTGCACCAACCTGGCCCCATGTCCTCTAGGACGGAATCACTCAGAGGGAGGGCGACAGATAGAAACTTCAGGGGAGAGGAAGCAGAGCCACAGCAGGGGTCCCATTGCGGAGGTGATGAACTGCATCAGTCCATTCCCAAGCAGGGGTGTTTGCGGCTGCCATGGCCTCCCCAACAGGCAGCCTTACCATGGACGGGAGCCCTGCACCTGAGGTTACGTTGGCAGGAGCGGGCATCGCCCTGGGCTCAATCCAGCCTATTGTTTGCAAGATATAAGGACAGCGCTGAGCCTGCGTGTGAGTATAACAGCAGGACCCAAACGCCGTTGCAAGCCTAGACAGCTGGAACATGAGGGCAGCAGCACTCGTTAGCCGACACCCCCAGCACTGCCTGTCCCATCTGTATCCTGTTCCTATTTCCCTTTCATCTCCGCTGTTGGATTCTCCACCCCCTCCCGGCTCCGTGAGGTCACTTCCTGCTGTTCTCTCATCTGTTTCCCTTTCTCCTGCTATGCACTTCCTCTCTCCCTTTGATATTTCACCTTCCTTGCGTCATTCCCCTCATGCCATTTTGATGCTTGATTCCACCACCACCCCCCTTGCTATTGTTAGAGATCTGGGTCGAATTCACCACTCGCGTAATCAGGTACAGCCCTCGCAGGGGAGTTATACCTACCCACGCCAGCTGTCAGCTTGGGATGCTTCCAGCAACGCCTTACCCCATACTATGGCCTGTGTCCTAGAGACTTGGTCTAATCCCAAATGGCATCTTCAACCTTAAGGATCCAAACATGCTTTACAACAGAAATTATTTTAACCATCACACGGCAACTGTCTGATGGCACAAAGGAGCCCTACGCAACAGTTTAGGCCCAGAAAGGGCTGTGAAAGCTAGATCACTCCCTTGGTTTCTCATTCTTACGTCTATAAAACAAATAGTTCCTTCACCAATTTATGTAGGCAACATTTGAAATTAACCAAAGCAAGCCTGGCCGCTGAGTTCATGCCGAGACCCAATAAGAAGTCTTTAAATGGCACAAGTGGGAAAAATCATAAAAAATGAGAAGCCAGGAAGAGGCAAACTCCATATAAAACAGAAAGGTTTTCTTTAAAGAAGACTAACAGAAATGGCTGAACCCTGAAGCCCTTATGCAGCATTTACTTAGTTTTAATTTTGTACTCAAACAAACTCCACTGCAGACAGGATATAGTCCAGTGTGGACAGGGTCATGTTCTTACTTCTCCAGAAACCAGCCTTCTCAGCATAGCCCTAGTCCCCGAGACAGGGCCAAATTCTGTTCTCAGTTATGTTAGTGCACCCCTAGCAACACAATGGGGTTACACCTCTACAAGAGAGCATTTGGCTTGTAAGCTCAAGCCCTGTGGTAACACCAGCTTCATTTTAGGGCCAACTGGACTGCAAGCTCGCTCTCTGCTGAGACAGCAGGGGTGAAATCCTGGCTCTATTGAAGTCAGTGGCAAAAAGCCCATTGACTTAAGTGGGGTCAGGATTTCACTCCAGGCATTTCTGGTAAGACTTAGGCACCCAATCACCAATATATTAGGAAAGCACAAACAGGTCTCCATAAGGATTCATCTTCCTTGTTTTCCAGTGGTCCCCACCAGCCTTCCAGTGGCATCCCCAGTTTGCAGAGAAGGTGAACTCTTTCCCTTTGGGACCCCCTGTAAGCATGGGCTTCTTCCACAAAGTCTCTGATGGGGAACTCATCCGGATAAGCGTGACTATGGCCTCTGGCCAGTGGAATGTCTGAATGGCCCTCCTTCTTCGCTCTCCGAAGACGTTTTCTAAGGGGGAATCACCCCCATTTACACCATCTTGCTGTGGCGGTAGAATGTTTTTGATAAACTTCACCCTGGTTGTTGGGCGGATGCTCATAGCCTTACGGCTAAGATGGGAGCTAAGCCAAAACCCTTAGCAACGGTAACAAGAGTCCTTATTCTGAGACTGGCTCCCACATTCATTCTGTGGTGGATTTCCCTTGACGCACGTCAGCTAAGGGAATCATCTGATCCCAGCCAGAGCAAAGTAGCAGCCGGAAGGCCCCTCAATCCAAGCCTAAGGGAGGTGGCACATGACTGCGAATGCGGCAATTAATCTGTAACGTGCAAGAGGTTGCAGGAGGTCAGTTCCTGTTCTCCAAAACCATAGCATTTATAAAGGTGTCACACCAGCTCCACGTGAGCCATTAGCGATGCAGCCACCAGCTCCTGCCAGAAACCCTACTGACGTTCAGAGCAGAACCAGCGCAGCAAGATGAAATTTTAAACACCGGGATGGGGCCAGCTAAGGGAGGCTTTAAAGGGTAGAGAAAGGTCTTATGCTTTTCTCTTCGGGCTGGAAAGCCTTGTAGGATGGAACCAGACCCCCAGGCGAAAGCTCACTTTCTGGTTTCGATGTGAATTACTGTCAGATATTCACAAGTGGGGTTCTTCTGGGGAATGCAGACTAGTTAATGGGGGAATTTTAAAAGGAAGGCCTCAGGCTGGTGTGGTTTGTTTACTGTAATTTACATGACGCATCTACCTAATGCACCAGATGCTTGCATGAGAACACTTCTTTTAAAGTCCGACAAGACCATCTCCGTGTGCCCAACAAACTCTCGCCCTCTGCAGACTCCTGAGAATCTTTTCCGTGTCCCATGAAGGTTGGCAAAGGGAGGCTCGGCCACACTAAGAAATGTTATTTCAGAGCCAGCACTGAAAAAACTCCATCCCCAGCACTTAGATGTCGGGACTGAAAGCCTTAGTGGCCCCAATTCATGTCAATGGCTGGGGTAAAAGCCAAGGAGAGAGGTGCACAGGACCCCAACTGGATAGGGCTTCCTGAATCAACAGTGTCATCCTGCATTGCGCCCAGAATGGAATCAAATCAGTGCATGTCTGCTGTGGGGAGCCACACTGGGAAATGAAGAGCCTTTGGAAAGGCTAAGAGGCTTCATGTTGTGTCTAGACAGCATCCAGTCTGGACCATTACTGGATGGGAAAGAGTAAAGCATGAAGTGTAAGCACACACAGATAGATGGGTATGCATCCCACTCTTTCAGATGCCACTGCTCTGGGAAGAAGCAGAAAAATTTAGCCAGGTAAGCAGGCACACTAGTATTGCAAAGGGTCTGCTCAGTGCACAAAACACATTCTACTTACAGTCCTCTAGGCTGGGAACATGTTGCTCTATTCAACTATGCAATAAACAGAGAGGGAGAGAACCGGGTTCCCTTTCTGGGTGTGCTGTGTATGTCGGAATCATGGACCGTCCCCAAAACTACCCTCATCCTACTCTCTGGGCAGACCCCAGACTGTTGGGACCAGATCCAACCCCTAAATCTCACCTGACTCTAACAAAGCAATTTCTTAACCACAAACACACTCAGGCTGCTGGAACAATTTTTGTAGTGGAGGTGTGAGAGCCATTCAACCAAAACTGTAAATCCTGTATACAATGGAAACCACTTCAAGCCAGGGGGTGCAGCAGCACCCCCAGCACCTGTGAACACACTTCCTCTTGAACAGCACCAGTTACAGACCTTAGGAAAACAGCAGGCTCCAGCACACCTTCCCCTCCGTGCCCTCACCCTGGGTTTGGTCCGAGTCCTGCAGCAGAATGGCTTCCCCTTTGCTTAGAGAGCATTCCTCTTTGAAACAACCTCTGACACCTTTCCTGTCCCTGCACTTCCACTGTGGAATTTCCAGACTCCAACCAGCATCGGGCAGAGTCCTTCCAAGTCAATGGCTCTGCCGGTAGCAAACCCATTGCCTACTGGGGTACAGCCATTCAACACTGATGGCCTTTGATCACTCATGGGATCTTCCCTGCCGAGTTAGACAGATAATCAGTACTTGGGTCTGAGCACCCCGGTCAGTCTCACCTGGGTGTGGGAGTCCTACTGCAAAGCCATACCCACACTACTGTGTCCTCCCCAGTTCTGCACTCACGCACGCGTGTTTGGTGACATAATCCCATGGTTCTTTAGGCTGAGATGCTCTAGGATTCTTTCCTGATAATTGTGGGAGAACTTCTCTGTTCTTTAGGGGGAAATTGTGAGAAGTCACTGGAGGACAAATCAGCACTTGCGTGATTTAGCCTGTGTTCTCACTGCAACATGAGAAGGTTCCAGCCCAAGTTAAAGGGCAGCCTGGACTCTTACCCACCCCCTCAGCCAGGCCAGCTAGCCTGAGCTTAAAGCACCTCCAAGAACCAGGTAAAAGGTTTTTCTCTGTGGATGGTAGGGGGATGGGCTAACACCCAGGTAAGGGCCTGAGTTAAATGCGCAGTGAAGACACACCTTAGCTAGTCTCTCCAGTAAGCGTCAAGTTCCAGCTATAAAATGAAGGCTCAAAGCCACACTATAGGCTACATTCAAAACTGAGAATGAAATACAACATGGTGGTCACTAAACAATGGAACTTGTGCGCAGATGCGGGCATATCCCCCAGACTGTCACAGCTGGCTCATCTCCCCCTTAGTCTTTACTGACTGCGGTTTGTAATAAAAACCAACCCTCCACTTCTAGCACTGCCTGAACCTCCTCTCGCCCCGGAACTGTTCATCACCACGTCTGCTTGGGCTGGGAATGGGCTGAGTTTACTGGATTTGCGGGGCTGGCCTGATCTATTTTTCCTGTTCCAAGTGTGTCTACTCACTGTGCCCAATAGGTGTGCTTACAGGGTAGGGTTGCCAACCTTCCAGGATTGTCCTCGAGTCTCCAGGAATCAAAGATTAATCTTCAATTCAAGATTATGTCATGCGATAAAACCTCCAGGAATACGCCCATGCAAAATTGGCAACCCTATTGCAGGGGATCTGGCCAGGCAAACTTTCGAGATGGTCGCTCCCAAGGGCCTGGCCTCCGAGGCATTTAGCAGTGCTGCTTAAGGCTGAGCAGCGTATGAAAGATGGCTGGCTGGAAATATGCTGTATCTCATTGATGGAGGGGATAGCTGCACGGGCTAGGTCTGAGGTTTGAAATTATGACATTCCCTGGAGCCCACAGGGTCAAATCCTAACATGGCTGCTGCATCTCTTTGTGTCCCTGAGCTAGAGGCATCACCTTCCATGCAGTTTACTGGACAGCGAAGGGCCTTTCAGCTCCGACCTTAAAAAGAGAATGCCGGTCTGCTCTGTATGGAGAGCAGAACTCCCAGACCACTCTTCCTACGAGAGCCAGGGTTTGCCCCAGTGCCTTTGGTCAAAATTTCCAATCCTCCCCGTTGCTCTCATGCAGCCTGGTATGCATTTTATGATAGCTGTGCTCCACCGCAGAGTTGGCTGCATGTCAGAGGACCCACATGTACCGATTGGTAGCTTGTAAAGCACTTGGGGAATCCTTCTCCGGTGGGGGGCGGCGTAGAGAAAGGTAGAACAGCAGAATGAATAATACATACATTGTGGTGTGTGAAGCAATGTAACAGAAAGGAGAGGTCATTCGGTTTGCTGGGCGAAGCTCGGAGGAGAGCACCATTTTGTGTTTCACATTGTTTCAGGGTGAGTCATTGTGGGTTTTCTTCTCTCTTGTGGAGACCTGATATTCACTCGTGCTTTGTCATTTGCTTTAGCCTGAAATATTATTAGTCAGCTACCTAATCTGAAACGGCTTGTTTTCCTGAGTGCATATGAAGGAACACACAATTTTAATCAATGTAAATAAGTAACAACGGTATGGCCAGCCCTGAGCATTCAGAAACCATGAGCCAACCCCGCCCCCACTACCCCAAATCATAAGAATTTAAAAAATAATAAATATTGGGTTATTTTGCATTTGCCTTCTGGCTTTTAAGCCTTTAGGCGACACTCAGGCCATGCTTTCAAGCTTTTCTCCACAACCATGAGATCTAGAAATGTAATCTTTTTTTAAATGAAAGCTGAGATTTTCACCTAATCACATGACTCCCGGAGCTGTGGCTTTAAGAAAAGCATCGAATATTGTGTGACTCACGATATAAATCATAAGAGTTGGCAACACTGTAATGATCATCAATATAATAATAAATCAAATAAAACTACCATAATAAAGAAGTTAGAACTTTTCAGTCACACTAAACACTCCCTTCTACCTTAGTGGCTACAATACGGGGACGAAACATGCTTCTGTTATATCATAGTGATCTCTCCCTTCTTCTGACATTTACGGGATATTCCATTTGCAGGGCACTTGGGACATTTTCTCACCAAAACAGAACAGTCTGATCTTATTGCTCCCACAGAGCTCCAGTTAAATCATTTCCTGTGGCTAGGAACCTAGGCCTCCAGCTTCCCAGATGAGTGTTCAGATGTCGGTCTAGAGCAGCGAGACCCCGGGAAACCCAACCTGAAGCTACTCACCTATCCCAACTCCACACATGTTCAGTTGGCCTTCTCCCTAACAGTATTCACAGCATCATCATACTGAGGTAACATAACACTTTGCTCTTCTCTAGCACCCTCCTTCCAAGGATCTCAACACTTTGCAAACATCAGTGAACTCATCCTCCCAACCCTGCTCTGGAGGTAGGTAAGTATAATCCCCATGACACACATAGGGAAACTGAGGCTCTGGGGGGTTAAGTTACCTGTTCAAGGGCACATGTGGCACATCAGGGGCAAAGCTGGGATTAAGACCCATAGGATCATCTTGAATGCTTAGGTCCCATAGATAAAACCTTTACAATCCAAAGATTATAGGATTTCTCCATCTAGGTATTACTATTATTTGTATAACAGACGGGCCTAGATGCCCCAAATGCCATTAGGGCTGCATTGGGCCAAGTGCTGTACATGGAGAGTAAGAGGCAGGCCATGTGGCTGTCCTCACCTTAGCATCTGCGCTCTGGACTGCCACAGCAGATGCCAGTCCAACACCACAGTTTCAATGCCCACCACATCTTTCCCCCTTAGAGAACGGTTTCTTAAATCTTTACCCTGGGGATTGGCTCCTTCAACCCAATGTAGGGCTGGCTGACGTGGGGTCTGATCCTGTAGGGTGTGGGGCACTCAATCGTCAGGTTGGCCTTTTCCCTACTCAACCCTTCCTATATCACTGCTCTGGGTCAGCACTGGGCCCACAGCCCCTCTGGCCCAGACGTTTTGGTGGACGCTAGTCTGATGCTGCCTGAACACAACAGGGGACCCTTAGACATTTGTGACAGCATGTCTGATGGGAGCAGTTTAACCTGCAGGGAGAGATGGCACAGAGAGTTAGTGACTGGCTCTCCTAGGGAAAAATCTCCCCATGCAGCAATCCTTGGGGGACTGCAGAAGGATCCTTGGGGGACTGCAGAAGAGAGACAGCAAATGGCAGGGTTTGGAGTGGAGCAAGATCCCTGACACCCTGTCCAGCTGGCGCAGGCATCTTTCAAACACATCAACAAACCCTGCTGCAGCCTTTCCAGGCAGAACCCCTCCAATAGCTACGATAAATCAGTGCAGTCTATGGAACTCCTTTCATCCAAAAGGATCCCGGAGCAACATGGGTCTGACCCACAGCCCATTAAAGCCAGTGGCAAAGCCCTCATTGACTTTAACGGTGTAACTTCAGGGGCCTGTGAGGGAGGGAATCACTTTACACAGGACCTGATTTTCAGAGACGTGGGGCACCCACAGCTCCATTTGAAGCCAGTGGGAGCTGTTGGTACTTAGCCATGTAATGTAGTGCCTTCCTTGCCTGCTTAGTTCCGGCTCTGACTTCGGGAGGCCAGGCAGCACAGACTGGATTAGTCGGGCAGTTAGAGCGAACCACAGGGTCGGTTTGCATCCACCAGCCTCCTGGACAAAGAATCCACCTCCACAGCCATTACAACCACCCCTCGTCCCTTCTTAACTAAGAGACACTGCACCACCCACCAATGTAAAGCCACCACCCCTGTGGTAGCAGGCAGCAGCTCACGCTGCACAGCAACGCCCACAAAAGGGTTTAGGACAGGAAGTAAAGAAGAATCACATCCAAGCTGAAACTGCTGGGGGAACATATAAGGTGTCAGGCCGGAGATGGAAATTAACCAGGCCAGGAGGGTAAGCACCCGTTACTCTGCCAAGATCCGGAGGACCTGGAGTTCACACTGCATAAGGAAGATGCTGAGAGAGGACACTGATTCCCCACGCCCCTCCTTCGAGAGATGTTCGCAGATCACCAACTCAGAAAGCTGCAGGAAGGAAAAAAACCAATCACCCAAAGCAGAGGCCCACACTGCATCAGGGAGCATGGAGGGGGAAGGAGTCCCAGATTCCATCCGCGTCCACTGATCTGCACGGGGAAGAGATTCCCTCCTGGACAAGACAAGCTGTGGGCACAAGGCAGCTTGCGCCAATCCAGGAGGAGGAGGACGGGGAAAGAGAAAGCACCACTAGTGAAGGTCGGGGTTGGGAAGACAAAGCCGGCGGAGCCCACGGAAGTGGGAGAACATCAGGGTCGCAATGGCTCCTTTGGAAACACAGAGACTGAAGCAAAGGGGGGGGGGGGGGAGAAAAGAGAATTATTTTATTAATTATTATTATTTTAAAATTAATCAGGCTGCCAAGGCTTCTCTGTGACGCTCCAGGCCCAAGGAGCATCCCTGCGCACAGCGTGGAGCGGGGGCTCTGCGCTGCCTGGCTCTTGAAAGCAAATACAAAGGCTTTCAGCTCCCCAGCACTCGCTGATGGTCGACCTCTCTGTTGTCCTCGATGCATGCCTGTCCCAGTTACAGCAGCTGGTTGCTACAGCAACTGAGCTCTGACTAATCATTTGCGCAATGACCTTTTTTCCCCCCAGAGAGAGGGAGGGAGGGAGGGAGCTGGAGAGAGGCGAGGCGAGTGGAGGTTACAAATAAAAGCAACTGCGAAGAAGAATGCATTTTGGGGGGCTTGCAAGAACTGGGGGTGGGGCAGGACAGGTGCTGAAGGTTTCCAGAGTCGTTAAAAGCAGCCGCATGCAATCTTGCCTGCCAGCTAGTGAGAGCCTGCCCCCCCCAACCTCAAATCTTCTAGACGTGCGGCCAGAGGTCGCCACAGAGGGGACGACGCCATCGGCCACTGAGCCCTAAGAAGTCTTGCCGGGGCCATTTCCATCCAAGGCAGGGGGCTCTGGAGCTGGGATTCAATCATCCCCCCCCACCGCCACCTCCCAACTGGTACTCAATGGGCCAGAGTCAGGATTTGGCCCGAGCTCACCATGTGTCACCCTGGATGGATCTGTCCCTAACTCCATTGACTCAGTTACACCAGGGAGGACGGTGACCCTAATTCCCCCCACTTCGCTGGGATGACTCTAGCTCTAACTATTGACCTCAGCAGAGTTACACCAGGGTTGAGTCAGGCTCTTTCTCTGGAACAGAACAAATAATGCAAGTGCCGCCCTGTGCATATTCTCTCCAATTTTCTAGCGGGTTCATTGAGGCTTCCGAGGAACGCTCGGGAGATCCAGGTTTTGCAGACACAACCACTTGCAGATAGCAAATTTCAAGGTTGTAGACTTGCTTATGCATGGGAACTGAGGTCTAGATTGTGCTCCTCTTACTCATGTTAGCCAGCTCTTACTCACATGAGTAGATCCATTGGTGTCAAAAGGGACTGCTGCTCCCCAACCGAGTAAGGCTTATGCAGTGGAGCTGTGAATTTTTCATTATAATGCACATGCCAAAAGTGCTTGGGCACCCACCCAATCGGAACGCAAACAGTCCCAGGTGACCTTTCTGAGACCAATCACAACTCACCAACCCAGCTCAGAGAGCCAATGGCAGAGATCTGTGGGTGACCAGTCTGGAGAGCTACAAAGATTAATAAAATAACGTACTGAATAATTCTGAACAGCGAGGAAGTTTGAGGAAATTGCGATGGGTTTGTGGCTATTCCACAAATGGATAAAGGGGCGAACGTACACTGGGGTTACATTGTGCTCTGAGCAGAATAAAGCAGAGAGAAGACATGAAAAACAAGGGAAAGAGGAGAAAAGAAAACACCAAAAAGAGACAGGAGCAAAGAGGGAACGTTGGGCAGGGAACACCGAGAGAGAGGAAGGGGAGGGAGAAACGGACTAGGCAGAAAGAAAGTGCAAAATAATTGAAGAATGAGCCATATCCCGAATGGTGCTGCACACCTGCTGCCTGCGTGCAGCTCCCACTGAACTCAACGGGAAATGGTGGCGCTCAGCATCTCTCTGGACTCAGCTCAAGAATAACCCGAAAGGTCCCAAAGCACGTCAGAAACTCTGCCCGCAGAACACCGAAAGAAAGGCAGCCACCTCTGGGGTCCGCAACCAGGCAGAGAGCACAAACCATATGGGGCCTGCTATACAGGGAACAAGACCAACACACCCATTGGGCTTTGGATCAGATCCCAAATGACTGTCTGCCATTGAGGAGTCTGGGTACAGTGTCTGTGCTGCTAGCTACATTAGCTAACCGGCTCGAGCACTCCCCCCAGACTGTCAGTCACATTTCTGTTGGCTAACTAGGCAGCCCAGAACTGATTCACTTTTATAAGATGTACCCAGGGCAGGCTCACAGTTAGGAGCAAAAAAGGAAAAAAAAAAATCCTTTGAAAGAGAAACCACCATGGCATCCTGCCCTTGCAGGGTGGGGAGCGGAGAACAGCTCTGGCTGAAATAGGCCTTCTTCCTTCCCTTGGCCCTTCCTTCCCTTGACCAGGTCCAACGGGAGGGACAATGCCATGCTAGCAACACACTGCATGATCCCCAAGGGATGGATTGTAACAATTGCACTAACTCTGGGGTCCAGGGCTAAACTCTGGCTCCAGATTCACCCTGCGAAACCTCACCGAGTCCAGACGGATTGCACAGGTGCAACTGGAGGCAGAATTTGGCCTCGTGCTTTCAACAACCGTTAATAATACATGGGGGTGGCACAGGGGGGAGAGAGAGAGCGAGCGTGTGTGCACGCATGCGCTCAGGTTGGAACAGGCGTAAGAGCAAGTGAACGAGATCAGAGGATGTAGAAGCACTATGATAGCACAGGGGTCCGTAAGGACTGGGAGTTTTCAGACTGAAGAACAACAGTTGACCCAGTCTTAACAGTGACATTGCGTAAGCGTCTTCCAACTTGGCAGGCAAGCTGGAGAAAAAGGCCACCTCTAGGCGGCAGTGAAGATGATGGCAGTTTTGTCCTGGATTTGGTTGGGAACAGGACGTGGCTCCGGTGAGCTCACTCCAAATTTGCGGGGGAGAAAGGAAAGCAGAAACTGGCTCATAATATTGAGTGTTTGTGTTTTAGAGCTCAAAAGCCCTGCATCAACATTACCGTGTTTGTTCAGCACCTCGTGCACTACCGCCATGCAAATACACAACAACAACGAGAAGCCGTTTGGAAAACTAAGGAATATGCCACATCCACTAGAGGGATGTACCAGATCCACCAGGGAAAATATAAGCAGGGGAGAGACACGCTTATTATGGCAACCTGGGAAAATTGCTGATCTTTTCTTGCCATGCCGCTTTCTGTTAGAGATGGGCCAGAACCGACCCCCTAAGCACTCAGATAACTACAGTGATGGGTCCCACATCAGTACTTGGAGTCACAGATTACTAGATCTGAACCTCTCCAAACTTTGGGGAATTTTGGACCCAATCCAAAGTTTGCAATTGATCCTTTTCTCTTGATGGATCAAAGCAAAATCCTGGATCAAAGCACTAAAACTTCAGGATCTGGATCCAGGTCCAGCCCTCCTGCTTCAGGCTATTTCTCTGCTTTCTACCCATTGAAACAAAAAGATGGGAAACGTTACTAGTAGATATTTCACCAGGACACGAGCTAGTTATTGCTGCTAGAAAACGTTTGGCCAGGATTACAAAAGCGTTCATGTTCCCATTCAGGAACCCAAATAACTGCCAGGTCTGCAGACTTGCTCAGCACGAAGTAGCTCCCTTTGAGGCACGTTCAGTGCATGATGGGTGCTGATGTAACGCACACACCTCCTGGGCGTGGTGTTCTGTCCCATCTAGTGGCACCGAGACCACTTACACGGAGATCCTTTGAAATATGACCCTATGTACTGAGCTCTACAGAAAATCTGGCCCCCTTTTTACAGGGCCTGGGACCTCCCAAAAATCCCAGCCCTAGGGTCTGAACCAAAGCCCACTGAAGTCATTAGGTATCTTTCCTTGGGTTTTGGATCACGCCCTTACGGGGATCTTCACTGCTTTGAGATTTCAACCAAACATTTCAAAAAGCCCTTTCCACAGTTAAAGCTTTCTGCAGCAGGTCTCCAGCGAGGATGATTAATTCCAGCGTGCCCTGCGTGTGGATGCTGCAACTAAACAGCCCCAGAGAAGGAGTTTCATCACAGCCTGTTTGTGTGTATGAAAAACGGAACTTGGATTCCAAGGCCCCCTCAGCCTCACCCGGAGCCAGAGGAGGGCTCCATCCGGCTCTTGCTCAACCCTGCTGTGGTGGGAATGAGGAAGTAGGGGAGACAGGGCAGGGGAGGAGGGGAGGAACAGGCAAGCTGGAGATAAACAGCCTCCTCTGAGCCATACTGGTTGGAAAGTTTCTCTAAAAGAGAAGGGCATGGGGGCAAAGAGAGAGTTCTGTCCCCATGCAGGGGAACAATTTACAGAGCATTAGTGCAGGAGTCAAACTATTGGAAACCGAGATAGTCCATCCCCTCTAGGTCCCCTTCAATATACCCAGGCAGCTGGGGTGTAGGAGACCGACACTCTACAGGTTTGCTCTGGGCTTTGGCAGCATTTGAAATCTAAGCCCAGGTCTTAATTTAAATGGCCCTGGTCTTTGAACTGAACCCAGATCCAGAAAGCCTTTTTGGTACCAATCCAGGTTTTGCAGTTCAGGCCCAGTACCATCATGGCAATAGCCATTCCTCCTTGATTCTATCCAGCCTTGCATCAGTTGTGTGCATGTGCAACAGGTGTGGGGAGGTTAGTGGCTGGAGTTCCACTGAAATCAACATGAGCTGGAGTTGGCCCATCACCTTCCTCCGTTGGATTCAACCCTTAATAAAAGTCAGCAGTTTGCGAAGTTGCCTCTATTACCAGAGCACAACATTTAGTACAAAGAAAGTTAATATAAAAATAAAAAAACCTACAATGGGTGCAAAACTTTCTAAACAGCCACACGTTCCTGTTGCTTGTGCTGTCCCCTCTCCGCTGGGTTTTGCTTGTGTTCATTTGTCATGCCTCACCTCTCACAGGAGCAGCATTGTCTATGGGTCAGATCCTCAGCTGGTGTAAAATGACTATTGAAATCAGGGGACCTATGCCAATTAGACACCAGCTGACGGTCTGACCAGTTAAGTTCTGCAAAGTACGTAGCATATAGTAATAACAGTGGTAGTGATAGCATCACTGCCTGATCCACTAGCGATCATCACCCATCTCATCCACCATAATGCCCAAGTCCATATTTCTTCCAAGAAGGCGAATCAAAAGTATGAGACAGCACTAGTTTCTTAAAGAGCTACATTGACATGATGGAGTACTCACTTACCTCTGCTGATACCTGAGACTAGCAGCCTGTGGTCATCCTCCTTATCCCATCTTCTATGGGGAAAGTTTACTCTCCAGATTCAGGAGTACATGCAGGTTTCTCTTCTCCATTTTATCCTAGGGGGAAACCCAAATTCAAGTGATACCATCATTTACATTGTCCACTCAGATATATACCAATCCACACATAAAGCAATCCCCCAAAAGCTGATGTAATACCCATCACTTATATCTAAGGCCCTACCCAATTCACGGTCCATTTTGGTCAATTTCACAGTCATAGGATTTTAAAAATCATAAATGTCATGATTTCAGCTCTTTAAATTTGAAATTTCACAGTGTTTTAAGTGTAGGAGTCCTGACCCAACACGGAGTTGTGTGTGTGTCGGGGGGGGGGGGACACAAGGTGATTGTAGGGGGGGTTGCGGTTCTGCTACCCTTACTTCTGCGCTGCTGCTGGCGGCAGCGCTGCCTTCACAGCTGGGCAGCTGGAGAGCAGCAGCTGCTGGCCGGGAGCCCAGCTCTGAAGGCAGAGCCCCGCCAGCAGCAGCGCGGAAGTGAGGATGGCCTGGTGTGGTATCGCCACCCTTCCTTCTGCGCTGCTGCCTGCAGAGCTGGGCCCTGAGTCAGCAGCCGCCGCTCTCCAGCTGCCCAGCTCCGAAGGCAGCGCAGGAGTAAGGGTGGCAATACCACAACCCCCCCCTAAAATAACCTTGCGACCCCCCTGCAACTCCCTTTTGGGTCAGGACCCCCAATTTGAGCAACACTGGTCTCCCCCATTAAATCTGTATAGTATAGGGTAAAAGCATACAAAAAACTAGATTTCATATGGGGAAACTCGATTTCATGGTCCGTGACGTGTTTTTCATGGCTGTGAATTTGGTAGGACCCTACTTATATCTAATTAATCCTTACTGCAGCCCAGTAAATTAGGCACATATTATTAATTCCATTTTACAGTTAGGAAAACTGCAGCAGAGGGATTACGGGACTTGCCCAAGGCCACAGAACCAGATGGGACTAGAATTCAAGAGGCAAAGTTCACAGGTGTTGAGTAAATTAGACCAGGGCTCAGTGTAGGCAGGTCTACACCTAAAACTCAGACTGACCTACGTCAGTTAGAGGTGTTATTTTTTTTACCAACATAGTTATGCCAATATAAGCCTTCATGTAGATGCACTTACACTGACATAAAAAAGCGTTTCCTGGTGTAGCTTATGTTTCTTAAGAAACTGGTGTAAACTGTGCAGCAGAATCAGTTTTATGCTGGTATAAACTGCATCTACACTAGGAGGGTCTGCTGGTATAGCTATACTAGCAAACATTTTGTAGTGGAGACAAGGCCCCCTTAGAGCCACTCCACTGATATTTAACAGCTACACACAAACATGGGTCTGGTCTACACTACACTGTCAGGTTAATGTAAGCTGCCTTGCATCGCCCTTGCTGTGGAAGTGTCTTCACTTAAATTTGGCTCCTGCCGACATAAGTGCCCCTCTGCACCGATTTAGTAACACCCCGAGGGGCGTAGAGTCACAATCAATGTAGTTAGGTTGACACCGCATTGCCTATGTCAACTGTTACCGGCTTTCAAGAGCTGATCCACAATGCCCCACACTCACAATACAATCAATACAAGCGTTCCTGGTGAGGACGCACACTGCCGACACAAGAAGCCGAGTGTGCACACAGACAAGCGACCTAATAACTGCAGGGGCTGTCAGCCCTCTTCCATCAACATAGTTGTATCTACACTAGGTCCTGGTCTACACTACTGAATTAGGTTGAGGTAAGGCAGCTTACGTCGACCTAACTCTGTAAGTGTCTACAGTGAAAAGTCACTCCCACTGATGTAATGTGCCTACTACACCAGCTTAATAACACCACCTCCATGAAAGGCATAGGGCGTAGGTCGATGTCGTATCAGTGCAGACACTGTGTTGCTTATAGTGACTGTTGCTGCCTTTCAGAAGCCATCCCACAATGCCCCACGGTCACAGTACAATAGATACAAGCGCTCCTGGTGAGAACGTGCACCGCCCACACATGGAGCATAGTGGGGACGTGCAAATGCCTTTTAATTGATGTAGTGGCTGTACGTCGACATAACTTAGGTTGACTTAATTTTGTGTGTAGACTTGCCCTAGGGATCATGTCAGCATAGCTACGTCGTCAGGGGTGATGTAGCTATGCCAATGTAACCTTTCAGGGTAGACCAGGCCCTAGTCGTTTATTCTGGTTTACATTACACCTGCTGCTAGCAGACTTAAGCTAAACCAAAATAAACACGGGTTGGACTAAGAGCGTCCACGCAGCCTTTTGCGCTAGTTTAATTAAATTGATTTAAAGCCACCCCTTAAATTAAACCAGCGCAGCTGTGTGCGGAGACAAGTCCTACGGGAGTCTATAACAGTCTAACTCAGACAAGGAGCAGAAAGAAGGTGAAAGGTCAAGCGACGCCTTCTTACTTTAACTTACATTTTCTAACATCTTCTGGTTCCTCGGTGCATAAGTAACATCAACTTAAGGCTGGTCTAGGCTGGGAACTTATATCAACATACCTATGTCTGTCAGGGATGTGAAAAATCCACACCCGAGTGATGTAGCTATCCCAGCCTAAACCCTGGTGTAGACGGTGCTAGGTTGACAGAAGAATTCTATTAACTACCAACCCTCGGGGAGGTGGATTACCTATGCAGACAGGAGAACCCTTCCTGTTGGCGTAGACAGTGTCTACGCTGATGTCTACACATCTGCAGCTGTGCCACCGGAGCACTTGAAGGGTGGACATACCCTTCGCCTCCCTTCACAGAAACGTTCCTGCTTACGCGAAAGTCTATATGAGAGGTAAAATCCTGGCCCCACTAAAGTCAATGCCAAACTGCCATTAATTTCAATAGAAGCAAGATTTCACCCAATTAGTTTAGGTCCAACCCTGGGGTTACACAAAACCCACTCTGAATGGAAACGTTTTACTGCCATCCAGGAAAGCCCTTCTCTTCCTTTAAACTTCCCCCTGAAGCACTGTGAATCCAAAGGATGAGAGCATTGGGCTGGTCCATCCTGAGAACCAGGTAGGGAAACTGACTGAAAACAAAGGTGAAACTGAACCAACTAGCAAACCCCTTGTCCCAAATGGAGAGAAGTGTAAAGGAAAGGAAACCAGCTGCCTCAAAAGCCAAAACAGTGGACTTTTAAACATTCTTTTCCTTGTACGGCTGTACTGCAACCTGTGAACAGTAACTCAGGTGGGGAATTGTTTTCAGTTTCATTGGGCCATGCACGCTGCTGGCAATTCCATAGCAGCCAACGGGTTGACACCAGGGCTGAACTGGAGCCCTGTGATGGAAGCAGCCTTTTAAGCGAAGAATTGCCGCTGGGAGTCAGGAGTTCCGGCTGCCCAGATTTTTGAGGGAAAGGCAAGTGGTTTGTATTTTTGATTTGACAAGTAAACCAGAAAAATCTCTCTCTGAAAACCCACCCCTCAAAACAACTTTATTCTCCAACCAGGAAAGAATCAATAGTTCTGACTGCCAATGGGGAATCTTTTTTCTCGGGGGGCGAAGGGGGGACTTGTTAATAGCAATTGCTAAAAGTGTTTGGGTTTTTTTTTTTAAAACTGATGGGTAGAAGTGTATGTGCAAGAGCAGCAAACACGCCGGGGGGGGGGGGGGAGGGAAGAGTCTGCAACTGCACCTGCCTGCACTTTGTTTGTCCCTGGGATAAAGAACTGGCTCAAGTTACTCGAGCGTGTGCAACCCTTCCTTGCCCTGCCCCTCCCTGAGCAGCAGAATCCAGCAGAAACGTGGAGAGAAACAAACCCTTCTCAGCAACCGCGCAGCAGAGAGAGCAGTGAATTTAAATAAATAAATACAATTCTACTTAGAGAAAAGGGAATAAAGGACGCGCTTTTCTGCTCCTCCTCTCATCCCAGAAACCTGTGTGCTATGTAAATATATGCAAATGAGGCAATGAAGGGGAAAAAAAGAAACCAAGTCTATAAAATGGCATGTTTTTAGATTGGAAATAAGGATGCGGGGGTGGGGGGGGAGAGAAGGAAGGGGGTTGTTGAAAAGTTTGCGCAGAATCAATTAGGAAGTAAGAGAGGTCTGTAATAATGACTAGGGAGGGCGTAACCCAAAATGCCATGAACGGACTTCAATGGAGCTACACTGAGCAATACCCGCCGAGGATCCAGTTCCGTGTCTCTGTCCCGCGCCTCTCAGTTCAACAGCCATTCCTGAAATACCTTGGAAATGATTCAACTGGTATTTAAAACAAAACAACACTGTCTCTTGCCTTGCTGATGTCTGTGATGGTGTAGAACAAGGGTGGCCAACCTGGGGCTCCGGAGCCACATGCAGCTCTTCAGAAATTAATATGTGGCTCCTTGTATAGACACCGACTCCGGGGCTGGAGCTGCAGGCGCCAACTTTCCAATGTGCCGGCGGGGTGCTCACTGCTCTACCCCTGGCTCTGCCATGGGCCCTGTCCCCACTCCACCCCTTCCCATCCCCTCCCCCTGAGCCTGCAGTGCCCTAGTTCCTCTCCCCACAGCCTCCTGCACGCCATGAAACAGCTGATCGGGAGGTGTGGGGAGGGAGGGAGAGGTGCTGATCAGTGGGGCTGCCAGTGGGTGGGAGGCACTGGGAGTGGGGGTGGAGAAGCTGAAGGGGGGCTGCTGACGTCTTACTGCAGCTCTTTGGCAATGTACAATGGTAAATTCTGGCTCCTTCTCAGGCTCAGGTTGGCCACTCCTGGCGTAGAGAGACAAAAGCACACGTGTGCGGGAACGGGTGGTGAAAGGTATAGGCAGGATGGGAAAGATGGAAGGACTGATGGAATATAAGCCTAAGCAACCTGACATGTAAACAAAGCACAAATCAGAGATATACCACACCCTAGATAGACGGTCATCCTTGTACAGTGGGTGCTTTACCCATGGGACTGCTTGAGGAGTAATGTACTATTTTACACAAATAAAGGTATCGTAATCTAACCCAACAGCAGCGCACGTGTGTTGCAAAGGAAACATTTTATGAAATAAGAAAAGGAGTACGTGTGGCAGCTTAGAGACTAACAAATGTATTTGAGCATAAGCTTTCGTGAGCTACAGCTCACTTCATCGGATGCTGTAGCTCATGAAAGCTTATGCTCAAATAAATTTGTTGGTCTCTAAGGTGCCACAAGTACTCCTTTTCTTTTTGCAAATACAGACTAACACGGCTGCTACTCTGAAACCATTTTATGAAATGCAAGTGTAACCACTGGTCAGTAGGGTTGCATCATTTTATTTCAGGCCATTTAGCCACCTAAATATTTCCATGGTTTGCAAAATTTTGTCCAAATCGTAGCGTGGCACTGAAGCAGGTGACATTTTGAATGCAATTAGTTTTAGTGTGAAAACGGCCTTCATCTGAATGAGGTTTTTCATCTCAATATGCAACATCTGAACATTTTTGCTCAAAAATAGGAGTGTTTTGAGTGGGAAACTATCTTCCACTCAAAAAGAGTCCCAATTCTGACCAACACCCATGTGACAGACGTGGCAACTTCCTGCAGTATTCCTGAAAAAACCAACATTGTATTAAATGCAAAGTTTGTGTGTTACTGTGGACTGGGATTGTACGTAACCTCTCCAGCAGAGAGATGTAGTGCGAGGCCTGAGAGTTCAAAGTATTGTATTGAAAGTGTGTCAGACAAGATGGACTTTTGGGACAAGAAGTGTGAAGTGGATTTTCTGGGGAACACCTAGGGAGAAGTTAATATAAATTCCCTACTTCTGGCTATGCCAAAAAAAAAAAAAAAAGCCTTTTGAAGCTATGCCCTGTGGAAAGGGTGATTGGCTGCTGATTACCTGTTCCTAGAGGTTGAAGATCAGAGCTTAAAAGGTCCAAGCTGTATAAAGAAACCAGCTGATCTGCCCAGTCTAGGTTCTGGTTCTGAGACTATTATGAACTTGTAACCCCAGGGACAACCCAGTTGTGGGTTTTGAAGGACTCACACTTACCAGCCTGAGGTTGGAGTTGGGTGATGTATGGTAAGCTTCTTAGCAGGCGTGTAGCCTCTTTTATTGTTGTTAATATGTTTTCTCTGTGATGCTTTCACCTTAAGAACGGCTGAGGAGCCAGGAGCCTTGAGTGGGTGCCCTTGGTGGATTACGAGTGGGGAAATACAGGTGCAGTTGCCCTGAACTGTGACAGCTGCCTGCTCTCCTTTTCATAAGATTGTCCAGCTGCTAACTCCCTCTAACCTCTTCTGAGATTTCAGGATCCATCACTGGAGACTGAAGGTGGGAGACATTGGAGAGTAGCAACGGTGAGATGCCTTATGTGTGTATGGTGCAGAAAAAGACCCATTCCCTGACCCAAGGTGCTTCCCATCTAAAGTTAGACCCATGACACAAACCAACTGAAAACAGAGCTGGAGCCAGAGGGAGATAAGGCTGCTAGGAAGCCAAGGGTTCTGCTCCCACAACACTTCAGTAGAGTTACTCCCAATGTATGCTGGCCTGAGTGAGAGGAGAATCAGGCCTACTATCTTGCCTGTTCTTTCTTTCAAGCTGCAGCTGACTCTCCATCTGACACAAGGAAGAAGGCACACACAGAAGGATCCGGGTGTATTTCTGTTTGGCACTTGCATTGATTTCACTGGGCAATGGTCAGCTCCTGTTGATTTCACTGGGAGTGATTCCTGAGTAAAGTGTACAGAAACACTGTACCTTGTAGGGTGAAGTGATCCTAAACCAAAACGTCCTGTTATAGGAACAGATCCAGTTTAAAGAACAAATTCCTGCTGCACTGCAAGGAACAAATGAAATGGTTTGTTCAACATTTTCCATGTACTAAATCCAAATGATGAGGAGTAAAGAGGCAGCCAGTCAGGATGCATATATTTACACCTTCCCACAATACAGGAAGACCTAGGAACTCAATGAGAGTAAAAAGGTAACACATTTAATAAAGATATATAGTGGGGGGGTTTGCTTTGGGTTGTGTTTTTTTTTAAACACAAAACCTATGATAGATCTGTAGAATTTGTCTGCACAGGCTATTACTGAGGCAGTTAACTTGGTAAAAGTCAAGTAAGCTATTAGACATTGATAACATTAAGAAGAGAATCTGTACACTAGCTAGAGTAAAGATGATAAGGGTCACCAACCCCATATTCCAGGTGAGAGCTGACCACCCAGAGGAAGTCAGGAAGAAATTTCACCTTCTCATGGTACAGTATTGTACAATCAGGTCTTCTATGGGGTTTTAAGCCATTCTCTGCCATTGGCCACTGTCAGGGCAAGATACCAAGCTAAAAAGAGCATTACTCTGGTGTTTTTCCTGCATGGCTTATAACCCTTGTGTGATGGCTGCCATCTTAGCTGACACAGTGTGGATTGAACTGGGAACCTCCAGAACAAAGATTGCAGCCACCACACAAGGGTTATAAGCAATGCTGGACAACTAGGGTTCCCTCTGCATGCTTCCAGGTGGGAATTACGACCTTCCAACAGCAGGGCTGTGAACATGAGAGCAAAGGATGAGGCGAGGCACGCAGGGAGTCAGGCACTGTAGTCTGTGAAGTACTCCTGGCAAAGAGGGCTGAATAGCTCGGATCACAAGCAGAAGACTGACACCCAGTGTTTCCTTCAAGGAGGTACGAAAGGGAGCCCCCGATGGGCATACGGCGGGGAGGGAGCTGCCCTGGATCTTGGCTGCTCAAGGTTGCCTCTGGGGCATTGGTTGCAGGCTGTGGCCCAAGGCAGGGACATCTCCCATGGATGGAGACGTCAGCATAAAGCACCTCAAGTTCCTGAGTCTGCAGGCAAGGAGAGGACAAGTGGAAGCCACTGCCAGACTGACTCCCAAGCCACCCAAGGGTGCTATGGAAAGGGCTAATCCCACCAAGGTCAGTCTAACAAAGCCAGAGGCCGAGTCCCTGTTCGCTCACCCCTCACATTGCCATTCCCAGGAGGGATCTCTCTACCCTAATCCCACCCAAACATACACAACGTCACGGCCCTGTTAGACACCGCTCCCCCCTCAGCTGCTGCCTCTCACAGGTTCAGCCAGATAGCGCTCTCCAGGCACCTCTCACTGTATCGGAGATCTTTCAGCAGAGAGATGTGATGGGCCAAAGGCGAGGGGGCTACGTCAGGGAGGAATCTGGTCCTCTCCGCATTACGGGGGGCTGAGCTGATTCCCCTCCATTCTCCCCCTCAGCGATATGGGCGTTTGTGTAGGTTACTTCAGCAAGCCAGGGGGGCTTGGGGAGCTGGCTCCTCTATGAGGGAAGTGTAAAAATGGAGCATGTCTTTCCATTGCCAGGGCAGGAGGCCCTGTCACAGATGAGGGCAGCTGGATGCCTGAATAGCAGCAAGGGGCACTGGCGAGACAGGGAGCACTAACGGACCCACCCCGGAGACAATGCTGCCCACCAGGCATCCCCCCGCCGATCAATCACACCACTGAGGCCTGGTCCTGTCCCCAAACCCTGCTCCCCTTTCAGGAGCTTATTCCCCCACCCCCCGAGTAAGCCTCTTGGTAAAGCTCACCACAGGGGGTACAGCACAGAGCAAATCTCCTTGGGGGGTACTTCTATGCAAATCACTCCCCCCAGTTGGCACCCCCCTCACAACCCCACCTCAGGCAGAGTGAAATGCTCAGGGGAGAAAGGTTAGGAAATTATCTTCCTTTCTTTTTAAGGCTGAAACCAGCCCTGTGAGCCTGTGGAAATGAACGGTGCAGGCTAGCTGGGATTTCAAATTCCGTGATTAAGGGCTGAGGCGATTTCCCCCCCTCCCTGGGCTGATAGAGCATGCTGGGGATGAGGGCAGCTTTTTGCGTGGCTGCCAGCAGCTCTGATATGCGCCTCTGCCGTCACCAAGCCGAGAGATTATTCTCTGGATCTCCCAGGCTGTTTATCAGGAACGCTCACTGCTGCTGCCGCTAAACCAGTTTAAATACCAAAATTAAAAAAAAAAAAAGCAAAGCACCTCCCTAACCTCAGAAACAGACAGAGAGAGAGAGAGAGAGAGAGAGTCAAAGTCAGCCAGAAGAGGAGGTAAAGAATGCCTGGGAGACAAGCAGGATTCATAACAAAACACCGGAGAGCTCACCAGCCCCAGATATGCAACAGCGAAACCAACCTGCACCTAGCTCCAGAACCAGGCTCCATCTAGAGCTGCACCCATGGAATTGTTAACCCTTGTCATACAAAGAGAGGGGCAGATGTACTCTACAAGCTCCTTCAAAAGGGGACAGTGGCACAGGGCAGTTGGTTGGGGAACCTGGCAGCCTCCAAGCAATGGAGAGAGGTGTAGCATTGCAAAGCTTGCAGAGGAAGTGAACAGGTCAAATTCAGCCCTTGTCTAAGTGGGCACGTCTCCCACAGACTTTGCCTTGGTTCAGTGTGATAGTGAATAGTGTGAGGCGGGTGGGGTATTACCACACCAACAGCAAGTGGACCAGCTAGAGACAGGTCTGTTTTGCTGAGAGCCTCAGAGCCTGTTACCTGGGCATTTGCTTGCTCTACATGACATGCACAAGAGGGAAGGAGAGCAAAAGGCCGCAGAGTACGTGGCAGCAGCAGGGTCAGGGGATGCCTGCAATTTAACAGCATCACCCACCCACCTGTGACCATGCAGACCCGCTTGGTCAGCCTTGCACTATGTGCTGTGAAAAGGCACCATGGAGGTATCACACCAACCCTGCCGCAGCTGGAGGAGATGACCTGTAAGAGCCCTGTGTGCAGTGTGTGCTCGGAGACGCAATGTGTGGTCAGGGGTAATGAAACACACAAGAGGCCACACCCGGTGGCCATAGAGGGAGGAAGCCACTGGGGCCAGACTCCAGAAGTCAGTGGAGCTGATGCTCAATGCCTCTGAAAAACCAGGCCCTTTGTTTTCAACAGAAAGTGATTAATTGCAAGGATGGCTATCAAGCAGGCAATGCTGCCTACTGGTGGGAGTGGGATTCGGGACTCCTCAGTTCTATTCCTGATCCGGCCACTAACTGGCCAAAGGGCCACAAAGAGAGTCAAACCTTCTGAGTCAAAGTGAAAATATTCTCTCTGCCCTGGCTACCCATCACCTAGTCCCACCAGAGCAACTCCAGCAGGTCTCTGGCTATGGGGGCAGCTCCTGGTCCCAGTTACACCAGTGGAAATGTGGAGTAACTCTGCTGACGTCATGGTAATGGAAAGCAGAATGCAACCCTTGCCTTAAAAACAGTATTGCCCACCGGTCTGCTCCCCCAGAGCAAGATGCTCAGCAGAAGCTGTACCACAGAGCCCCCTCGCCATGGCCAGCAATCAGGTCAAGTCCTGGTACCCTTGAAGTTAATGGCTTATGTGTTCATTACAAAATGAACGAGAGGGAGAATGGGGTGGAATTAGCCATGTAGACCCCATAGCTATGCTGAGATATAGCTCCAGCCTACTCATCTGAATCTGAGTCCGAGTCCTCAGGCCCTTCCTTCCCTGAATGGCAGTATGACCGTGGCAGAGCTCACACTGTAAGGGAACCATGAAAGGCTGGGAAGGGAGGAATTCCTCCTGCTGCACATCACAGCCCAGCAGCATTTGCCAAGTCATTGTCCCTAAGCACCATCAGTACATCCCCATGTCCTGCACCAGCACCTGGGCACCAGCATGTTCCAACAAAACCCTCCCTCAGCAGGAAAGGAGCAGAAACAATGGGGATCTTCCTGGAGCCTTGCCCCATGACGGAAGTTATGGGCTTCCGAAGACCCCATGGCTGAGATTCTCAGAGGAACCTAATTCCCTTGGTCTCCTTGGAAAATTCCAGCCGTAGGGCACATCTGCACTGGAGCTGGAAGTTGTAATTCTCTGAATGAGCTAGTGCACTAAAAATAGCAGCGTAGCTGCAGTTACATGGTCAGTGGAATGGGCTAGCCGCCCCAACTACATACCTAGAGTTTCCGATGGGATTGCGTCAGGGCGGCTAGTCCCTCCCACCACTTGTGAGTCTGACGCTGCAACTACGCTGCTTTCTTAGCGCCCTAGCTAGATCAGAGCTAGCGCAGGTATGTCTGCCTGAGCTGGAAATTACACCTCCAGCTTCAGTAAGACATATCCCACCTGCACATTGAACCACTGAAATCTCCTGCAGAGCAGAACGTTCTTCTCCTCCACTAGTGTGCCTGGTGTGTAGTCATTAAGTTAGAGCCCTTCTTGGATAGGTAAGGTCCTACCTTTGAGCTCCAATATGTGGATGCTTTTCCATTCCAGGGCTTATTTGGGATGCTGCTTCTGGGCCCAGTATCAACACTGCCACCATCAAAAGCCATCACCACTCCGAAAAGGTGGGCACCAGCAGCAGCCAACCCATCACCCCTAGGTGGGAGCAGAGATGTCTGCATCCCCCAGGAGCACAAATGCACAAAGCACCGTGCAAAGACAAGATTCCAGGTTCATACAGCTTGTCGGCTGGCTCTGACAAGTAGCACATACCACCGTACAGGTGCAGAGGAGTGTTCAGGGCAAGAGAAATCTATGCAAGGAGTGGGCCCTATAGAAGGATTTGAAGAAAGAAAAAGATGCTGGAGAGCGAGATCCTGCTGTGAGTGTCATGTGTGACCTGAAGGAAACTGAGGAGTTAGCGAGCAGTTAGGGAAGAGGAGAAGCAAGGGAAGAAAGGGCGGCAGAGGGAAACAGGCAGACTATGGCAGAGCGGAGCGCAGACTTAAGGCAAAGAAAATGAATTTGAACCTGATGCAGAAAGAGCAAGAGAAGGGATCCCAAAGGGGGAGTGATGTGTTGTGAGACTTCAGGAGGCCACAAAGGAGGAGGCTGCAGTAGTCAAGGTCCCAGAAACGTCCGTTTTCCACACAGAATGTTCCCTGCAAGCTCACGCACCTGGGGACATGCAGCTAGAGATGGAAAATCTTACTCGTGTTAATCAGAAAGCTGCAGGCATTGGATTACTCATGCTCAGTAATGCTGCAGAGGGTGGGCACTAGCTCTCATCCTGTCCAAAGGACCATGCTGGGACACCTGTTTCAGATCCTGAAGCCGTTGAGGATTTCCACTGAAGGTTCCCCCCATGGAGCCCAGAGATGGTAGATCTTGACTTTAGAAAGGCTTTTGATACGATCTCACATGACTTTCTCAAACAAAAGAGGAAACACACAGGGTGGCCAGGTGCCTGGTTTTTGACCGGAAAGTCCAGTCAAAAGGGGGACCTGACAGCGTCCAGTCAGATCTACTGACTAGAAGACACCCAAAGTCCGGTTACTGCAGGTGGGGGAGGTAGGGAGGTTAAGGATCATCTGCACCAGCCCTTACTCAGCCGGGCCGCCTATCTGTGTCTGGTGCTGCAAGCTTCCAGGCACGGCTCTGCAGGCGAGTCCCTCCTGACCTGGGCGGGGGGTGGGGAGGGCAGAAAAGCAGCTAGTGACGGAGGGGAGGGGGAAGAGGAGTGTACGGGGATGGAGCCTCAGGGGAAGAAGCGGAGCAGGGGAGGTTCCGGCATTCCAGCTGTAGTGTCCGGTTTTTAAATATTACCAAGTTGGCAACCCTAGAAATACAACCTAGATGGAGCTACTATAAGGTGGGCGCATAACTGGTTGGAAAACTGTTCACAGTGGTTCACAGGCAAGCTGGAAGGGCATAACGAGTGGGGTCCCACAGGGATCAGTTCTGGGTCCGGTTCTGTTCAATATCTTCATCAATGAATTAGATAATGGCATAGAGAGTACACCTGTAAAGTCTGCGGACAATACCAAGCTGGTAGGCGTTGCAAGTACTTTGGAGGATAGGATTAAAATTCAAAATGATCTGGACAAACTGGAGAAATGATCGGAAGTGAATAGGATGAACTTCAATAAAGACAAATGCAAAGTACTCCACTTAGGAAGGATCAGTTGTATACATACAAAATGGGAAATGACTGCCTAGGAAGGAGTACTGCAGAAAGATCTGAGGATTATAGTGGATCACAAGCTAAATACGAGTCAACAGTGTGACTCTGTTGCAAAAAAAGCAAACGTCATTCTGGGATGTATTAGCAGGAGTATGGTAAGCAAGACACGAAGTAATTCTTCCGCTCTACTCTGTGCTGATTAGGCCTCAACTGGAGTATTGTGTCCCATTCTGGGCACCACATTTCAGGAAAGATGTAGACAGATTGGAGAAAATCCAAAGAAAAGCAAGAAAAATTATTAAAGATCTAGAAAACATGACCTATGAAGGAAGATTGAAAAAATTGGGTTTGTTTAGTCTGGAGAAGAGAGGACCTAGGAGGACATGATAACAGTTTTCAAGTACATCAAATGTTGTTATAAGGAGGAGGGAGAAAAATTGGTCTCCTTAACCTCAGAGGATAGAACATGAAGCAATGGCCTTAAATTGCAGCAAGGGCTGTTTAGTCATTAGGAAAAACTTCCTGTCAGGGTGCTTAAACTCTGGAATAAATTGCCCGTGGAGGTTGTGGAATCTCCATCATTGGAGACTTTTAAGAGCAAGTTAGACAAACACCTGTCAGGGATGGTCTAGATCAGTGGTTCTCAACCAGGGGTACAAGTACCCTTGGGGTACTCAGAGGTCTCGCAGGGGGTACATCAACTCATCTAGAAATTTGCCTAGTTTTACAACGGGCTACATAAAAAGCATTAGCGAAGTCAGCACAAACTAAAATTTCATAGACAATGATTTGTTTATACTGCTCTGTATACTATACACTGAAATGCAAGTACAATATTTATATTCCAATTGATTTATTTTATAATTATATGGTACAAATTAGAAAGCAAGCCATTGTTTAGTAATAGTGTGCTCTGACACGTTTGTATTTTTATGTCTTTTTTTGTAAGTTTTTAATTGAGGTGAAACTTGGGGGTACATGCCAAATCAGACTCTTGAAAAGGGTACCGTAGTCTGGAAAGGTTAAGAGCCACTGGTCTAGATAATACTTAGTCCTGCCACAATTGCAGGGGACTGGACTAGATGAGCTCTTGCGGTCCCTTCCAGTCCTACGATTCTAACCTCAGTAATGGAGCATGAGTGCTGGAACAGGTTGGTGCGCAAACAGCATCATGAAGGGTGAGAGGAAGGATACTCAGCAAGAGGGAGGAGTTACACATTTAAGGCACTAGGCGAGGACTCGAGGGACCTGGGTTCAACTCCCAGTTGTGTCACAGACTACCTGCCTGACCCTGGTAGTCAAGCTCTCTGTGGCCCTCGATTTCTGAGCTGCCCTTTTTCCAGTCTGTCCAGAAGGAAATAAAATTTCAGAAGGAGACGTGATTGGTGACAAAAGCATTTGGGACCTGAGAACATGAAACAACACTAACTTTCCTTAAGTCAGCCTGCCCATTCTGGGCTGCAAACGTGAGGTGTGTCTTTTGGGACTGGGAAGGAATTAGGCCCTTATTGACAGGGTAGGCTTGAGTTAGCTAAGCAGATCCCCTTCTGCTGTGTTTGGTATTCTTTCTTGACTTCAGTGAAGACCACATGCTCTGACGGAGATGACCACGTCTCTCCTAGACGTCAGCTGTACCACAGTAACGAATATGTACCTATGGAGACCAGATGGATAGGGGCACGGATTTGCAGGACAGGAGCTGAACCTCCCAACCCGTCCTGAGCATCCCCCACACTAGCACAGTGCTGGCTACTGATGACCTTCCTGGGGTTTTCCAGCAGGCAGGAAACATACCATCCACTTGCATGAAAGGTTAAGACCACTTTCCAATTAGAAAGGCAGGAGCCTCTGAAGGGATATTAATCAGGACATCTTCCTCTCATGGAAATGCAAATCAGCAGAAAGGAAACTCAAGTGATTAGAACATCAGCAGATGGAGCTGGGACTTCGATCTCAGCTCTCTGCAGGGCAGGCGGATGGGTTGGAACAGCGCTAAACCCAGCAGCGACCTTGCAACGTGCAGCGGCAGAGGATAGTTCCTCTTGACCTCCTGACCGCAACCAGAGCAGAGGGCATGTATCTGATGGCAAAATGATAGGCCTGGGCTTCTAACAGTTATATTCCCTGCTGGGAATGCCAAAAATTTAACGACAAAGGTCACTCAGGGAACATTTAGCACCAAAATTATCAGGCCAGCTGTAGTGGGGACTCCGGAAGATCTGGCCCTTAATGCGTGTGGCACTCCCCTCAGAGACGTAGTCAGGCCGACCTGACTCCCTGGACCTCTGGATTCCCACCCACCCATTCTCTCCTCCTGAGCCTGCCCCTGCAGTGTTGGGAGTGCGGCAATCAGCCCTCTGGCGAGTAGACCCCACCTGTATTGGGGCATCAGGAGCAGGTCACTGAAAGGGGAGGCAGCAGGGGAGGGGTTTGGTGGAGAGAGGCGGTAGGGGAAGGGTCGGGGGGGAACAGGACAGAGCATGGGGGTGGAAGGTACAGGGGGAGTAAGGGAGGAAAATGAGAGTAAAGGGATAGAGGGAAGGGGGACGGCAGATGGCATGAGGGAAAGGAGGAAGAGGAGAGCTGGGAGCAGAGGCTAAAGGAGGAAAGGAAGGGAGGCAAGCACAGCAGGTGGGATAGCAAGGGAAGAAGGGGGCATAAAGCGGAAGGGAGGGGAAAGAAAGGAGAGGCAGGATCAAAGAACAAGGGCTGTCAGGAGCCAGGATTTCCTCCTGTGGTGTCAGCTCTGAAATCCTCTTGGGGCCCCCAGACTCCCTTGTGCAGAGAGACCCTCCCCGGCAGGGCTGGACATCAACATAGAGCAGAGCTCTGGCCAGCAGCTGGCACAGAGCTCTGAGCCACCGCAGTAACCCCCCTGCTGCGGACGGGTGGGGCAGGCCGCCAGCCCAGCCTGGCTCCCCAGCCTCGTTCACTGGCTCTTAGCCCCGAGCTCCCCCAGATGCAGCTCTCCACAGCGTGGGAGCAGTGGCAGCACCTGGACCTGGACACCCGCAACGCTTCCCTCTTCCTCGCACCCAGCGTCTGTGGGCGAGGTGGGTAGCGAAAGCTGGAGAGGAGAAGTAATGGGTACATCCGTGCCCCACGAGTCACTCTAACAGGGCGGCGAAGGTCCAAGCTGAGTCCAGCTCAGGCTCCTCTGCTCACGGCAGGAGGCATTAGATCCAGCTGAGCCACTTCAACGCAGCATGCATGCAAATCAGCTGGACAGACAGAGGAGAAAAACAAGGGGGGTGAGATAAGAGGATAGAGAGGGAGGCAAGGGGAGGAGGAGAAGGAAGAGGAGGAACAGGAGTGGGCGAAAGGGAGGGTAAAGAAAACAAACAGTGGAGGAGGGGAAAGAGAGAGAGAGAGAGAGAGAGAGAGAGAGAGTGAACAGTGAGGCTACAGAAAAGATGGGGTGGGTTTATCCTGCTGGAAACAGCCCCCTGTGCAGGGGGCGCTGCCCCAGTGAGAGACGGCTCAGGCACCACGGGCTGGGCAACAGCATCTGACAAGAGAAAGGAGAAGGAGAGAGCAGATGGGGATGGGGGAGAGCTTGCTTTAGGCAGCCAAATGTTCTCGGGATGGAAATCTCTAACACCTTGGGGGTGGGGGGACTGGCCCTGTCTCTCTCTCAGCCCCCATTCTGCGATCCCTAACCTCCAGTCACCTCCCCTCCTGCAATTTCAGTCCTGTGCTAGTTGTGATGCCAGCCCCTGCCCTGTTATAGCACCCTGCTTTGAAACCACTGCTGCCTAACAACCATCCAACGCCTCCTCCCACACAAAAAATAAATCTTTCAGCCCGTGGGTCTCATGCCCCTGCAGTCCCCAATTCCTCTGACACCACCACCTGCCCCGGTATTAATTCAGGTACCCATTTGCTTTAACAAGGGGAGTAGCGCTCCCTGGACATGCTCTCCCCTACCCCCCATTCCCATCAGCATTAGTGGGAATTATGGGCCATGGACATCAATCCCGGCTCAGCTCATTGAGAGGAGAGTAGAGGCTTCCATCTTACGGGGTGTTGCAAATAATTACAGCCTTTCTATTACTGCCAACAGCCTGTCTTCCTCCTGAGAGTTCTGCCTATTGCCCATTTACCCAAATCTGCTGGCTTAGTTTGGAAAACACATTTTTACTCCTTTGGGTTCTGTCTCCTACCTCTTCTCTAGCAGCTGGGCCAATTTGAGAAGAGATACACTCAGATTTCACAAGCATAGGAGGGTCAGGCTGGGTTTATATTTGGAAGGAGATTCAGGTGCTACATCTCAATCAGTCCTGAACCAAGGCCCAGCATGGTACTAGTGGACACTATGCCATTGGAGGACCCATCTTTCAGATGGAACCAAAAACCCAGAGCCTGAACACTTAGGATCACTACATTCTGAATAATAATTTTCATCTGAGTTGGGGAGTTTTAGCAGACCTAGCCAAACTCCCACACAGGTAACCACATTTTGCCTCCCGAGAATCTCACAGCAGTTCCAGCCAGAGATGAGATTCTTATGAACTTCCTGTCCTAAAATGTTAGGTATAGTTATTGTAAAAGCTACTATGTACCACCCCAGAGGTGACTGCATTTCAGTGATGGATATATATCCCTCGCAAAGACCTTGTGAAGCTTAGTAAACAATTGCTTATAAAGCCCTTTGAGATCCCTGGATGAAAGGGATAACACACAGGCAAAGTGTTATTTCTACTCGGATCCCTCTATCTGGGGACTTGCAACTTCTTGAAAACTCTGCCATTTACCCCGAACTTGATGTGATCAGACGTGACGCCTGGTATCACCGTGCACTAAGCAATCACTGATGATACCATCACGCAGTACCCCGTGCAAACACCATGCACTGTAATCTTGACCTCACCATTGGCCACTCAACTAATGGAGAGGTCACCCCAAACCTAGCACATGTGCAGCTGGGGCCCCATCCAAAGCCCACTGAAGATCGATGCGGTCAGTCGGGCAGCACACATCATCACTGGATGTCACCACATGCTGCACAATGAATGCGGCTATTATAGGGCCCTCACAAGGCAACCCTCACATCCAAAAGCACAGTGTATTTATGGCCTGATTTCCTGAGGTACTAAGTCCCCACAAATCCCACCGAAGCCAACAGGACCTGCGGCTGCCCGGTACCTTTGAAAAATCCATCCTTTAACACCAACGTCATGACACGACCCGCAGTGCAAACCTGACATCAGCACCCAGCGCAGCTCTGTGTTACCCTGATGCCATTGCACTCTTGGATCTGGGAAAGCTACAGGAGCCAGGATTGCCACCCTGGGACCTTCGGGGGTTGGGGAGAATTGCTTGTGCACTTCCCTGAGGGTGGTGCCCCAACACATGCAAAGGCGGACGTGCACGTAGCAATAGCAATTAAACCAAACTCCATTACAAAGAGGCCTGGCAGAGCTGCATTTATCAGCCTGCCTGGAAGGGGCTCGTGCAAGCTGTCCCCCTGGCTGACGGATTAGACAGCAGACAATTAGGTTTCAGAGACACACACACACACACACACACACACAAATCCTTTTCTCCATCCATCTGCAAGGCCAAGCTGGCTGAGCACAGCTGTGCTGCTGTCCGGTGCTTCTGAAGCTGCGTGCAGCTGAATAAGAAAGAGCCCCCGCGCCTCGTCTTTCAGCGGTTGCTCACAAAATGAGCGAGAGGTCCCCAAAGAGATGACACAATTGCAATAGAACCGATTAACCCCTCGCCAGCTGGTTTCTCTCACTTCTCTCTTCCTCACACCACACAACCACCAGCAGCCGGGTCAGAGAAGAACTCCCATTTCCTTGGCTAAAACAAAACAAGACCAAGGGCTGAGCTAACTAAACCAGGAGAGAGAGAGAGCAAGAGAGAGAGAACAAAGCCATGCGTTTCTGTTCCAAACCAACATGGATTTTTTGGTGCACAGATTATTTCAGACACAGCTTTATTCTGCAATTTGCATTCCCAATTCTTCTAAGCAGGGAACGTGTCTCAATCTACAGGCTGCTTCCTGAGATCCTAGCTCAATTTTTACTCAGGCAAAACTCCCACAGAAGTCATCCCCACCTGGGATTTGGGTTAATAACGCCTCTTAAAAGAAGATGGTCCCTGAGACCAGAAATACGTAACTAGTCATTACAACCAGCTACTATACCCAAGAAAGCCAATGTTACAAACCTCGCAAGGGGTGATCTTGGCAATTACAGAGCAGTAGTTGAGTATAGGAAAATTATTTAAACAATAGACACAATGTGATTGGGACAAGCCAGCCTGGCTTCTGTAAAGGCAAAACATGTCTGTCCAGTCTGTTAGAAGGTCTTTGAGGGAATCAACAGAATAATGGACCAAGGAGATTTTCCTAAAGCCTTTGATAAAGTCCCTCGAGAGAGGCTATTAAGAAAACCAGAGGAGGAGTATTGGGTAAGAGGTAAAATACTGTCATGTATCAGAAACCGGTTAAAAGATAGAAAACGAGAAGAGTAGGAATTCTCAGCACTGGAAGAAGGGTAACAGCAGGGTGCGCCAAGGATCAGCACTAGAACCGGTGATATTTAATGTATTTATTAAGGATCTGGAAAAGGGAGTGAGTAATAAGGTAGCACAACAAAGTGATACATGGCAGCCAAAGCTAGTGAAGACCATGAGGAACTCTAGAGGGACCTAACGGAACTAGGTGACCAGGCAACATGATGGCAGATGACAGTCGGTGTAGACAAGTGCAGGCTCATGCACATTGCAAGGAGTAACATGAACCACTTGGACACAGCAATGGGGTTCTGATCGACCGTCATGACTAAGGAGTCTCGGCACCAAAGGGAAATGCTAGACTCAGACTCAAATATCCAAATGCCCTGGGAGAGGGTAGGAGATATTAGGAGATTCAGAGAACACCAGGAGTCTCTGAAGGTGCTTAGTCATTCTATGGACTTCCTAGGATTCTAAGGCCTTTACAGCGCAAACACTGTAAAACAGTCTCCAAGGCCACTCATTCCTGCTTTCCTCGCTCTCCACAGTCACTGTAGCAGGTAGCCTAGCATGGGCCAGCCCCGAGCCAGCTTCTTTCCAGCAGGCGGGGGCACAAGGGGAACCACGTTCTGTTCTTCTAATCATCCACAAGCACTTGAGGGAAAATAAGCTGAACACCAAAAAGGACCATGTCAACCCATGGCCTTGCTCCTTACGCTCACAACCCTTGATCTCCCAGTGTCCTTTCAACACATCTTTCAACCATCCCTCTGAAGGAGAGAAAGCTCAGACAGAAACTTTACACGTCTCATCTGTCATACGCTGCCTTTGGTGTATTATATGTGGGTTTTACATAAACTACCGTTTCTGATCTAGATTCTTAACATCACAAAGTCCTTTATTTATAAGTGGGCCTATTTTTATTTATGTATTTATTTAAAAAGACAGAGGGCAGAATCTCTCAAATCCAACGTGTTATGGCATGAAGTACAGTCTGTTCTACCAGGCATGAAATTTAGCCAGTTTTTAAATACAAACTCCTAAACGGAAAAGGAGGTCATCCAGCCCCCTCCCCCAGGTCAGCCTGAAACGTTCCCTGTAGTAATTTTTCCATAAATCCTATATGGTAGATATGAACCCTCATGCTTCAGAATAGACATCAACCACTGACTTAGGAAGACGCGCTCCCCATGAGTCTTATTGCATAATTGTCTATTTGGAACATTTACCCCTTCTCTGAAGCACCTAGTGCTGACCTCTGTTAATGGTAGGATGCTGGACTAGACAGATCACTGAGTTAGTCCAGTATGGCAATTCCTATGCTCTTAATGTTTTCCCCAGTCTAGTTTCAAAGGTCACAGGTGAGGGGACTTTTACCACTTCTCCTAGGAGACTTTTCCATAATTTAATATATTATTTTATCCATCCATTCATCCACCCACCTGCCCATCAGTATTTATAAAGCTCCTACGGTAGCATTAAGCATGGTATCTGGAAGATTTTTCATACTGCATCTTCCTTTTCTTGTTTCTTCACCCATAGCACCCCTGAACCACTTTAAATAATTATTCTCCTTACATAGTGTTTGTGTCCTCCAGATATTTTTCAGTCCCCAGTTATTGGGCACTTACTATTTAGCCCTTAGATAGCACTTTGCCATCTCCAAGGTGCTTTCAAGCAGTCAGTGGGTTGGCACAATACCCTGGGAGGAAGTAAATGTTATCTATGATCCCCACTTACAGATGGGGAACTGAGGCACATAATTAAGTGACTTGCCCAAAGGCTGGAACACTGAAGTGCTTGACTCCCAGTACTGTGTTCTTTGAAAACTGGAAGCCCCACCTCTGCATTAGTGAAGGCACATTTCTGTGGGGAGATAGGAAGGTAACCAGGGGCAGAAGTAGTGAGGTTCTGCCTAGGCGCATAGTGCCAGGAGAATACAGTGCAGTGACAGGAACAAAGCCAAACTCAGAGCACTGAGATCATTAAGAAGGCAATATGCCCAGTCCATGGAAGAAGAGACTGTGCTAATTTCAACACTGACAATTCCCAAGAAGAGGGCTCGGACCTGATGAAAGTGGTGCATATCAGACAGAGACCGAATCATGGAAACAGAAATCTGATAAAATAGGGCACCATAGAATGCCAATAAAGAATAACACCTGCCCTTTATCGAGCTCTTTTCATCCCAGCTAAACAAACGGACATACAAACTACCCACCCACCACTGAAAGGCAACCACCACTTGGGTGGAACATGGCAGCTGTTTAATGGTGCACAGAAACACTATGAAAAAAATATGAAAGGAGAATCCTGCATCCACTTGAAACCATATGCAACTCTTTTACTCAAAAAGGACACCCACTCCCCTTGCAGACGGCTTTCAGGTAACAATTCCCCACCTAGTTACAATGAAAGCAGCACAGACACTGGGGGATGTGTTTAATTCCCCATGACCTTTGCCCCTTCCCCCACCATGAGAGACCAATTACCTTCTGGAGGCTGGGAGAAAAGACCATAAGAGGAGGTGCATTAATAGAATTGGCTAATTCTAATCTGTTTTGCCACAGCTCCAAGGCTGTTTTTAATCTTATACAACCTCGTTCTTCCCCTACTGATGTACAGCTATAGCACAGAACTGCCCCTGCCCAGTCTTTGTGACACCATAGCCCCTATAATGATGTCCATCTCCTTTGAGAAGGGGTGTTTTACCTTTTTAAAGAGATACCCCTGGAATTTGGGACTCCTGACCTGTGGACAATCCTTAGATTATGAACCAGGGAAAGCAGCACTGGTTGGTTTTCATAGGGCGATTCACAGGAGCAAGTAGATCACACAGCGATGGCTCTGCCTCTTTGCTTACAGCTGTGTCTAAAGATATCCAGGCTCTCCTTTGAAAGGAAGAGCCTGGTATCTGAAAAGCCTGCTGGAGATAAGGGGGAGCCACCTTCCCACCTGCTTGTGCTAGGAGACACCACTACGTAAGAGAAGCCACCTTCAAAGGCCAGCCCAGAACGATCAGAATGGCCTGAATGCCCGTTTTTGTTACCTTTCCATGTGAGCAATCGCTGTGGTTGACACATGGATGTTTACACGATGGTGAACAGGAGCGGGAAGGTGGCACCGCCAACGTGAGCAGAAGGAGGAAGTGCCCAAGAGGCAGCAGCCTTTCTGTGAAGATGTGGTTCCCACAATGAAAGTTCGAGAGCTGCTGCTCTGGAGAATAAGTCAGGAGACCCCTGACTCCCCAGGAGACCTCCCCACTAGCTGGAATCAGGAGATGTCTCTATCTGATAGGGCAGGGGTGTCTTTCTCAGCGCCTCTTATCCTAAGCTACAAGCCACATCTGGCACTCTCAACGCGGTCCTCAATGGCATCAAGAACAGTGCCAACTTCTCGGGTGCTTTATTAAGGACCCTTTGACACAATGCTGCTCTGATGCTGGGCTATGGAAAATGCTGTTGCTAAAGTCTAATAGCATTGTCACTGCAAAGGGAGCTGAGCTACAGGAGAGTTCTGCGGGGAAAAGAACAGAAGTGAATTGAGTAGAGAGTGTAGTGTCTGTCTGGCCATGTAAATGCACACACACGTACAGATACACAATCTCATGAATACACCCACCCATCCAGAGGCATGACTTGTACACAGATACACACACACACACCAATGCATATTAACACGTCTCTAACTTACCCACTCACAGACACTGATCTCACAGAAACATGAAAAGGTATACCCATTCACACTCAAACGTGCACAGACTTTTTCACCAATATACACACACATTCATCTCACACATGCACAGGAAAGCACAGATACAGAAAGCAAGCACAGTCACCATGCCATAACATGCATGTTGCCACACAATCCTCCTTCACCATGCACATTCCCCCCAGACACAAACGCAAGCCCTCAGACGCATTCACAAGCATGTAAACATGAGCATGGTTATACACACTTCCACACACACACACAGATGTGAGCAGACACATGCATAGAGACACACTCATGCACATACATATGTGCAGACTCACACCTGAGCCCCACACACTTGCATGCATACACACACACGCATGCCCCCTTCCATGCACCTACAAATAGATGCCCATGCACACACAGACTCACACTCAAGCACACGCTTGCTGTCCGACAGTCCTCTGGTGCTGACTATGCTTCTCTCCCCCGAGATGTGCCAGTATCATTCTCCATGCTTGAGTGTGCAAACAGTGAGAGAATCTGGGCTTTTTTGTGCCCAATGGGTGAGAGTGGAAGCCAGCCAAACCCAGTAGCTATCATCAGTCCCGCAGTAGCGATCAGATTGCTGTGCAAAAGAGACTTGGTCCTGACATTGGGCCACAAGCAGTCGGGGTATGAATGTGGGTGAATTTTATCAGCACTATCCATGTGATTACAGCCCACGGAGTCCTCCCTCCACAAAACGCTGCAAGGGAATGGTCAGAGACACAGGAAGGAACAGTGAAACTGGCAACAATAATGGAGATTTACTACTTCGAGCCCTATTAACTGGGCCATCTGGATACCAAACTTCAGCATGAGTTATTAAAGACCACAACCTGATGTTGTAAATGGGCATACAGGCAGAGAAGAGCTTGAGAAATGGGAGCAGTAGCCTTCTAGGTTATAACCTCCTCAAGACCTAGGAGGGGGTAGAATTCCATGGGGCTCCCTTCAGAAGGAGACTCATGGATCCGCACACATGCACAGAAGCACGCTCTGCAAATACTTGCACGTACATAATGCAAACACACACACACACACACACACAGAGCCAACAAGACATATGCACATATCTGTGATCACACAGGCAAACTCCCACACACACAAAGTGCTAGCAGTTACTGCAAGGGCGAGAAAGGAATAAGGATAGAGGAGAAATGAAGAGATAAGATAGCTAAGATAAAATAAAAATAGTTCCCCGTCCTCAACATTGACAACCCCACACATTCAAAAAATCATGAATCAAGCCCTAAAAAAAAAAAAAAAAAATCATGAAATTTGCTTAAAAATCATGAGATTAAAAAAAAAACAAAAAAAAAACCTAATGAAATGTCTTTCTGTTTGCCGTGTGGTATTTTGAGCCTTTCGGGTTCACGTTTTCCATTCCCCCCACCACCACCACCATGAAGGCTCAAAAAGCTACTTTTTATTTTTAAAACGGGAGCGGAGCTTCTCATCAAAATCATGAACCCAGGAGCTGACGCTTTAAGGAAAACATCAAATAGCCTGAGAAGCTCAATAAAAACCAGGGGTTTTGGCAACAGTGCATCTGCGAAGCTGCTTTGTGGGGTAGAACCATCAGGAGAGGAGGTGGAAGAGCCTCCACATCAGGGAGCCCCAGGAGCATCAGGTCAGTTTCCTCTTCATTTTGTACACATGGCCTTTTGATTCTCTTCTCCCTTACTCTAGGTTTACACCTGTATGACTCTACTGGCTTCAACAGGAACTCCTACTTTACACCACTGTCCGCATTGGAATGAGACTCACAGTCAGGCAGAGGGAACTATTTATTTTGGGTATTAGGCACCATTCTTCCATTTGAAAAAAAATTATAAATTAGTAAACGAAGCCAAAACACCTTTTTCTCCTAAAATTGTGCATCACCTCTCATGACTTGGAGAAATATCACATGGAGCAGATGCTAGAACTGCAAAATGTAGGATGTACAGTAACAAAACTACCACTGCAGCCACAAAACCATATGTATCCCTTACTCAAATGGAGAAACGTCTGGTCTCCAACCTCCATCTGGACCCTCTCTGAGCTGGTTACCTAGAAGTGAAAGGCTCTGTATCCCATTAGCAGCTCCTAAGCCTCTGATTTGCTTTGTGTCTCACAACAAAGCAACTCCCTGGCATCAAGGAGCTTATAATTCTCAGACAGTCTATAACTGATATCATCTCTCACAGAAAAACAAGCTGTCAGGACCTAGGCCCAGACTGGGGGAGAGTGGTGGTACTCTCCTCATCTCCACCCATAAGAGATGAGAGAATTAGCCACATTGGCTATGGTTCATCATTCTGCTTCAGAGTTAACACCCCATTTAACTGAATGGGAGTAATACACACCTCTCAAGGACAAATCCCAACTACATTAGTTTTATTTACAGGGTGTGACAGGGCTTGGAAAGGAGGGGGGGGGAAAGGAATCCTCCTCTTAATTTGGTGGCTTGGAGAGGAGCAATGGCACAGCATTTCCACTACCCCTATCACAGCCCACAGGTATGATCAGCAGTTGGTACCTCCACACATCTTCCTGTACAGAGGATTTAGACCTGCAGATCCAAGTAGCCTTGGGTCTACTAGCCTGAACTGATCCCCCGGCCACATGACCAAACGCCTCCGTATGGAGTCTGCCTGCACTGCCTGCCCCCTAGCCCTATCCCCTCCCCATGAACAATAACCCATCTTCTATGTTTAGAGCCTCCTCTACTTGTGCAAAAGTGGGGCTGTCATTTGCCAATGCGGGGCTGAGTCTGCAGGCAGACACACTGATGCAATGCCCTACCGCCTCCAGATTCCCCTGGCCAGGGACCTACCGCCTCCAGACTCCCCTGAGGTACTGGGACCGTGAGTGGCCCACTGCATGCTGACAGACAAACTCCTGACTGGGGGACCAACTTTGGGACGTGCCACATTCCCCCGCCTCCCACTGAAGCGGATGAGAGCGGAGTGCATTCAGAACCTCACAGGATGGACCTTTTGCAGTAGAATTTGACAGGAAGACATCAGGAAGGGAGGAAAGGGGAGCAATTCAACCCACGGGGGCTAAATCCACCCACAGCGTGGCATGAAATTGGCCCTAAATCCATCTTTCTGTGGCAGGATGGACCTTCGGGCTTGGGCTCCGATCAAGCCATCCCCGGTGGGTTACGACTGGGAGCGACCAGTCACTTTCTTTTAAGAGAGGCCACCAATATTTCCTGCAGGGCCTCAGCTGGCCGCGCAGGGCGTGGGAGCAGTGAGAGGCCAAGATCGGACCCCCCACCCCCTTCCAGCCCAGGAAAGGGCCTGCCACGCGCTCAAGTTTTTGCCAGCGTCTTTCGTGACTGCAAATAAACATTCCCCGGTGCAAACTGCCACCTCGGCTGCTGCTGCTCAACGACAAACAATTTTTAAAAACCGGGTAAGGGAGCCAGGGGCTGGAAGCCCGGCGTGCCGCTGGCAGGAACCCCACTCCCCGTCTCTCCTGTGCCAATTCCTCTTTGCCGTCCCCACTACCTGCAAAAGGTGCAGCGGGTGGCGGGATTTAACGAGGAGCCGGCAGAGGACGGGAGAGGGAGTGGGGCGGCCTTTCATCGGGGTCTCTGTGGTAACAGGCTCCCGCGGGCGGGGAAGGAGGGGGCTGCGCTCATCACGGCTCCTGCAGGCCTCAGCAGAATGCGATTCTATTTTCTGCTGTTTCCTGTTCCTCGCTGCCACGTCGCCATGGCAACCGTGTTAGCTCAAGGAGGTTTGCTTCCCGTCTTTTTGCTCCTCTCCTTGGTTTTATTTTTTTCTCCCCCCCCCCAGCCTGCTCTCCCCAACTTTCTGCTCTTTTCCCTTCTCCCGCTCGACTTTTTCAGCCCCCTGCCTTTATTGCAATTAAAGAAAAATCAAGAGTGAAAGGTCTTTAGTGCCCCCCGCCGCAACTCACCCCCTGGTTTTTTTGTGCCAAGCGGAGATTTACGGGGCGCACATTGAAAAACACGGTCACCATTTCCCTTTTGATGGCATTGACAGGGAAGCATTATTTACTGGCATTGTTTGCAGCCCGGGATCCCTCCAGCCAGACCCAGTGTCCCCGGGGGACTCCCCTTTTCAGGTTTAAGCTGGGAAGGTACAGGGCCGGGGGTGGAGAGAGAAAGGCAGGAGAGTTGCTTCTCCAGAATAAATTAGCTGGTTAAGGATGCTCAGCAGCTGGAGAAAACAGTGCTTTGAACCCAGATCCTTCCACAGCTCCATGTCTCTAACTTTTCATATTGGGAAATATTAAACCTTTGGTACCTCTGGACATTCAGCCCCAGGGCAAATGTCACCAGGGTGGAGAGAATCTTCACCCATAGGGTGGCACCAAGTCTGCCTTTGGGAATGGGATTGGAAGGGTTAACGTGCTCTGCCTCGGGCTCTGCCAGGAAGGGACCATTGGCACCAGTCAGACGGTTTTGGCAACCAGAGAAAACTTGGCAGTCCTTAAGGTTTGGGGCCTAGTGGACACTGCCTTGCACCTTCTGTCATCATCTACCCCATGTGCAAAGAGAGTCAAAGAGCCCTCTCTTTCCCTGCAGAACAGGCACAGTATGGGGCATGGCGAATACTCCAAAGCCCCATCCATGAGAAGTCAGAGGAGAACGGTTCAGTCCCTCTGGGTCCTTTTGTCCAGCACCTCGGTGCAGAAGCAGGGGTGCCGGAACCGGGAGGACCAGGTGGGCCATTTGAAAGTGGGAGGTCAAAGTGGGAGGGCCTAGCCAGTCTACTTTTCAGGACAGACCCCAACCTCCTGATCCTCCTCTTCCACTCGAGGTCCCCACCCTAAACCCAGGCCAGAAGCCAGGCCGAGGTAAGAGCCCAGGCAGCTCTGGGGAGCCCCAGACCCTCCACCTGACCTGGGCAGGGAGCCCAAGAGCAGCCCTTTGCCCATGTCCCCGCACCCCAAGGTGCATTGCCCAGGTCAGGTGGAGGGTCTGGGGCTCCCCACAGCAACCCCAGCCAGGCTCCGACTTCCGGGAGTTTCGGCCTGGCCGGGGGGAGGGGCCTGAGGAGGAAGAGGGGGGAAGGGGAGGAGCCACGGAGAGGGCAGGGCCCTGTGGCTCTCCACTTTTATGAAGGATCCAGCACTCCTGTGCAGAGGCTGCCAGTGGTGGGGGTAGTTAAGCACCATAATCCCACAGCAATGTGGACACTTGCCTATTGGGCTGAGACTGCTGGCTCATTTCCACACACGATTCTCACTCACAAATGGAACTGGCTATGGAGACAAGATGCTCTGTCTCATCATACAAACACTGGAGCTATTTAGCCACTCGCAGGTCAGTGCTAGGATGGCTGTTCAGTGGCCTATGAGTTTGGTGGTCTCCAACTAGGCCCATATCACTAAACCACCACCACACGCAACACTCAACCCCCGTGTCGGCAGCCCGAGGCCAAGGACCGAATGGACCATGGAGGCTGAATTCCCGCCTTCGCCCCGAGGGGTGAGTCAGGATTGAGGCCCGATGGAAGGGCAGTGAGAGAGATCTCCTCCACTTAGACACGGTGGTGCTCACCGGAGCCAGGATGCCATAGCGTACCTTCTCTATGGCCATGCAAAGAGGCCTTCGGCGTCTGGGGTGACAACCCAACAGCACTAACATTCGCTTTCAAGAAACAAGCTGGACCAGAACTATTCTGATCACAATTATTTATGTGCTTGAGTGAACTGACAGGGAGAGAACAAAATGGTGGTAGAGCAGGCTGGAGAGAGAGAGGCTGAAGAAAGGAGGATGACGGGCCCAGCCTCAGTTTGGATGGAAGAGCAGGACACACCTGGTGACACCAGAAAACCAGGCCAAGCACATTTCCAGAGGCAGCCGATAAACAGGACTTGTGTGTGTCTGAACACACCTGGCATACCTGGTGCTCCCACGGATTGCAAGGAGAGCTGTGTGTCGGCGGCAGGAAAACCAGCTCAGCCTGTCGGCAGTGAGGACCTCAGAGGATGGGCACAATATCCAGCATCAGAAATGGTAGGCCCCAGCTCCATGCTCTTCATCGTTATTGGACAAAAGAGGAACCCATCTGCTTTGAAATTGGAAGCATCACATTATATATATATATATATATATATATATATATATATATATATATATATATATATATATATATATATATATATATGGCCAGGCTCTAGCTTGACAAAAGAACAACCAACAGGGCAGTAAAGCCTTAAATTGGGATTTTCAAAATAACCTAAAAGGAGGTAGGCACCCAAATCCCACTAAGAAAAAGAAAAGAAAAAAAAAAAAGGAATTTGGTACCTATCTCCCTTAGAAAACCCCAGCTTTAAAAGAGCCAGGGTGACATCCTAGCCTTGTTGCAGTCAGTGGGATTTTTACTACTGAGATCAAGGGATTTCACAACAAGGCAGATTTTTCCTTTCTTGCCTAGTGTCATGCTATACCAAGCCTGGTGCTGGTGCTTCTCCATGTATCGTCTGAGCACTGCTAAACCAATTCATCATGCCCAGATCTGGGCTGGAACAGTTTTAGGTGCCTTTTAAGGGTTGTGGCTTGAAATTAGAGGCTGGGTTAATCTGACCCTGTTGCACATTTCACATCTGCAGCAGGAAGAGCCTTCAAGAAACGCGGCCACATTATTTGTGGATTTTTTTTTTTAATAGCAGACATCTGCAGCAGAGAGGAGAGGGATGGAGGAGGAAGAATCAAAAGGAACAAGAAATTCCACCAACTCAACATTCCAGCCCCCCCCCAGTCCAAACTTGTTCCAAGTTCAGATCTTAAACCACTGCAGGGGGAGAGAGGTCTGAAGGAACAACAGAAGGAACACAAAGCCCTGCTCAATAAAAGTCTCTCTCCCCGCCCCATCACAGGGCTTCTCTGTGCGCAGAGACCCTGGATTTTAAACTGGTGCAAAAGCACATGCTTTAAAGCAGCCTTCTGTCAATTTTTCTCCAGTCTATTAGGGACAGGTTGACACATCTGAAACAAGCCATTCAAACTGAAATACAAGTGTCTACACAGGGGTTTGCACCAGTTTAACTAAACCAATTTAAATCGGTACAAGTTTGCATAGAGAAGGCCTCCTCCTTTTTCTCTCTCTCCTGCCTGCTCTAACTTTCTGTCTTCTCTTCCTTCCTTTTATTTTCTACATCCCTTTCTCCTCCCAATTCCATCTCTCTCTCTGCCCCATTCTGGATTTTCACTTCTGACCACTCTCTCCAATCCCCTCTGTTTGTCTCCCAGCTCTCTCTCCTTGACACAAATGCACACATGAACTAGGGGCCTTGGATAGGTCTTGGATGCCAACCCACTGACTGCAGAAAAGCATCTGTTCTAGAGAGACAGCCCCAGCCAGGACTGCAACATTCACTATGGAAAAGGGCTGGAGGAAGAATTAGGTTCCACTTGCAGAGCAGATGCAACTACCGATCTTGGGGGTGGGGAAGAGGGAGACATGCACAAGAGGGATGAGGGGAGCAAAGAGAAAGAGAATGAAAACAAAAGAGGAAATGAGGGGAAGAAAAGAAGGGATCAGATAAAGCTCCATTTCTGTAGAGGAATTTCCAGGGACATAAGAAGCTCAAGTAAATGAGACTACAGGGATGGAGGTGGGGATTTCTAACACAACACACACCTAGAATCGATGGGCTTTGCACCAGTGCAGGGGTCCATCTACACAGAGCTCATTGCAGGATCGGGGCCTATGCTTGTCAGGCACTATTCAGGACACTGCAGGTGCTCTTTCCCTCTCAGGATCTGGACCCCTGGATTGCTAAGCCCCACCTTGCCCAAAAGCCCCAGGTACGAGCACTATCCTGCCCAGATTGGCGAGACCCAGAGAGATTTTGAGAGAAGGGATGGTCCAGGGTCACAGCACTGGATTGGGCCTCAAGAGATGTGGATTCATTTCCCACCTCTGCGCTTCCCATGTGACCTTTCACAAGTCGCTCAGGGCCAGATTGCACAACGTTTTTAAGGGCAACTAAAGATGCAGATTGGTGCTTTTTAATCATTGCACTAGGCGCCGATCTGCATTGTTGGTCACCTAAAGACCTTTAATCACTCAATTCTTTGTCTCTAAAGTGGGGATAAACACCACTTCATTTCAACTCTCTGGAGCCAGGTCTGCCCCTTACCATGTGTACGGCAACTAGCACAATGGGGCCTTGATCCGGCCTACTGTAAATCCCAACTACAACACCATGGCAAAAGGGGCTAATGGTTTGCACATCGGGGGTTACTGATGTATAAGCAGTCAGGGTGGAAGTCTCCACTGAAAGAGTTGAAAATGCCATGCAGTAATCACCCAGAGAGTCCTTGAGGGCACTGAGTAGGTTAAGCCACTCTGTGTCTAGGCTGCACAAAGTAAGGGTTCACCTGTCCAGACCAGGTCATCAGATGAGAACCTTGGTCTAGGGGTTTCCCGGGTGGAAGTGCAGGGCTTAAGGCAGAACAAGAGGAACAGGGTTGGCTGAAGCGGTAGATCTCTGAGTTTTGTGTGAGAGTCCTAGAGAAAGCCCCAAGCAGCTACCTCTGGGGGAAGGGGGCCTGAGGTTTCTGCAAGAGGGAGTTGCCTATGTGCAAGTTGTTACCACCTGTGTACCAGGACCTGGGACTTGTGCACATCTTGTAGACAAACGGATGGCACCAAAAAGGCCGGACTACCGGGCACCACCCCACCCAGATCTCCTCCAGACAGGAAACTGACCCGTGAAGCCCCAACTCCTACCACCCTTCAGCAAAAGGGCTTGGCCTCCCGAGATATCCAGGGCTTCCTGCTTTGGGCCAGACCAGGAAAATGGCCTGCTACACATGGTATTTTGGTGCTTCCAGCCAGCAGAAGGAACTGGTGAGGAGAACAAAACAACATTGGGAAGCGGGGTTGGGTACTTATCTGAGGTGCGGCATGAGATTCGGGCCTGGCTTTCCAGTTCAGGGTCACCGGCCATCAGCTACGCACCAAGGAAAGGGCGTACTCAGGGACACGCTCCCTGATAACTCTTTGGTTTTAATACTCAGCTAATCTGTTCGCAGCACTGAATCGCTGCAGCCTTTTAGCTCTCTGGCAGCACTGACTGCAGTGGCTCGGACAAAGACTTGGAAGCTACCAGGCTCTGAACCTGCTGTGCTTGTAAATGATGGGACTCCGAAAGGAAATGCTGTGCAAAGACAAACCAGTATTTAAAGGAACCAGCTACTGAGGGGCTTACGGGGCCCCCAGCACCAGAGCCTCGGAGTGCACCAGCTTGAGCTCACATTTGCATGCACAATGCAGGTGAGTGCTCATTTCCATGCCTGAGCTGGAGGGCCCTGCACCTGCAAATAACACAGGTACACTTCCAGGGGTTCTCTGAAAACGTGAAGTCCAACCCAGCCCTGCAGGAAGTGGGTACAACTCCAGCCCTCCAACCTAACTTTCACAATTTGACTCCAAGGGTGGCAAAACTTTTGGGCTGTACTTGTTGTGAAGACCCCAGTATTTCCTGGAGTCTAATCAACATCAGATTCCAGACAGGAGCTTGCTGCTCCCATTCAGTCACAGCTGCTTTCCAACTCGGGGGGGCTAATGGATTCCAGCCAACTTTGTGCAGGAAGGATCAGTATTAAAGCACTGGACTGGGATTGAGAAGACCTAGGTTCAAATCCTGGATCTGCCACAGGTTTCCTGGGTAACCTTTGGCAAATCACTTAGGGCAGGTCTAAAATGGGAACTTACATCGGCATAGCTATGTCTGTGAAAAATCCACACCCTCGAGAGACGTAGCTACACTGACCTAACCCCAGTGTAGACAGAGCAAGAATTCTTCCATTGGCCTATCTAGCCCCTCTTGGGGAGGTGGATTAGCTTTGTCTGACGGAGAACCTCTCCCATTGGCATAGAGCGTGTCTACGCTGAAGCACTGCAGCTGTAGCGTTTCAAATGTAGACAAACTCCTCTCTCTGTGCGCCTCAGTTCCCTCCCTGAAACACAGGGATTCTAATACTTTCTCCCACCTTTTATCTGTCTTATCTACTCAGATTGTCAGCTCTTTGGAGCAGGGACATGTACAGCTCCCCGCACAATGAGCCCCCTATGTGCTCTTGTCATACCAATAAGTAACAACATACGCCTCAGGCAGCAGCTGACGATAGAAATGTGCCAAATCATCATTTTCTACTGGCACATCTATATTTTCTTCAACAGCTGCGTGTCAGCTCCCCACCAAAACACCCCAGAACTGTCCGTCACTGCAGCCCGTCTGGGATGGCATGGCAGAAAGGAAAGTGCACAATTTGCCGAACGGCTTCTTCCCACTTGAACATGCAAAAGAAAGCCCTCCACAAACACAGCTGTTTAACCCCATAAAGCCTTTCCCTGAGCTCCCCCCCCCCGCCAGCGCCCCTTCCCCTCAGCGTTCACTATCTATATTTAGTCTAACAGTGGAAAGCAGCTGCCAGGGGCCTGGCGTTGAGATGTTTCGAGCAAGGTCAGCTTAAACCGCCCATGCTCCCATCTCAGTTTCCAGGTCTCCTTCTCTCCTGCCATTGCAAGAGGACAGATCCTTTCCTTGATTTAAAAATCAGTGTATTTGTGAACATTAAGCCCAGGATTTACTCCAGGTGAGAATTCAGTCCTGGCCTGCAGAATAGCTGAGCACATCCTGGAAGAGACAGAAAGAGTCTGGAATATCACAGACAGCTAGCTTCAGATTTCCTTTACAGGAGGGGGTTGGGCAGGGCAGTCAGCAAATGATCAAAGAATGGGGGAAAGGGAAGTGGCACGAAAGCCCATAAGTTCTTCAGCCGTCACACAGCTCAGAGAAGTTCTGTATTTCGGAGGAAAGCCCCTAAATAACAAAACATCTACTCTTACAGATGCCTAGAGTCAGAAAGGACCACTGTGACCAACTGGTCATAACCCAGGTCACAGAACTTCCCTGAAACAATCTCTTCACATTCAAAGCAGCACTCAAACCTGTAGATGCTTTGGGGCAGGGACGGTCTGACAGCATATGACTGTAAAAGTACCTAGTCCCATGGGCCCCAATCTGCTTGCACTGTAATAATGATGATGTGGATGAGGAGAGAGAAAGCTCTTAGAAGCTACCAGCCAATAAGTTAGTGAAATACACTGCATGGGCCTTTCCCCCAAGGATCGGGAAACACCACTACATACCATAATGGGTGCGTTTACAGCCAGACCAAGAACTAGCTTCTCTTTTTACAGGCCCAATTTGCACCGCCAAAATCAATTGTAGGTGCAAGCCTGGATACTTCCTCCTCCTGATTTGCACTCACAATGGGGCAGTCAGTGGCACAGGGCTCAGAGATGCAGCTGCCATTCCACTGTGGGTGCACAACAACAAAAATATGAGGGTGCAACATTTGCAGCTTGAACCCATAAAGGGGAACCCCATCCTGAAAACGGACCCTTAAACCTCACCACGATTTGGCAGTAAACAGTTACTGCCTTCACCAGCACAGCTGGGAAGTCACTTGCCCAAGGGCTCACTGAGTCAGGACCTGAATGCACAAGTCCTGATTGCCAGTCCCTCGTTCTAACCACTAAACCAGGCATCCCGTCTCCACTAACCCCAGGTCTAGTCAAATGAAGCAATAGGCCGGCCTACGATTAGAAAGCAGATGATGCAGTAGCTTAGAGCACCAGTACTTCCCCTTTCAGAACGGCTCTGCCCCTGCCCCTGTCTTGGAAACTGGCAATGCAGGTAGGGCAGAGGTGCTGATCAAGGCCAAATTCATCCCTGGCGTAGCATCACTGATGACCTTAAATCTGCTAGCTTCAATGGTGTTACACTAGGGGTGAGTTTGGCTCATAATATGCAAAATAAAATTTCCCACGTAGATGTATACCTGAGCGCTCAGAAGCGAAGCACCATTTCTCCCGGTTACGGAACCTATTTGGCAGCTGATGCAGAAGGGATTTGTATGAATGTGTATGTTTTGAGATTTTAGCAAAAGGTCCCCCAGGGTCCCACTGATCACAAGGCCATTCCTTATTGTTAATGAGAAAATATTACCAATGCCTTTCAGTTCTTGTTTCCTTTACTCTTTGGGGTGCGAGAGTGACGTGGTGAAGGGAATCTTACACATTAAGAACATATGATGAAGGGGATACAATAACTATCTGTACCCGACGGAGAGGTGAAAAAAGAACAGATTAAAAAGTAAGGAATTATGGAAATACCATGAAACTAAAATCAGACTCTAAAGAGGAAAGATGGCTTTTTGGTTAAGTCTCTGGACTGGGGGATACAGGAGATTTATGTTCAATTCCTAGCTCTTCTTCAGGATTCCTATGTGACTTGGGGCAAGCCACATGGGCACCAGATTTTCATGAGTGTTCAGCTACCATTCAGGCACCTGAGTAAGGCCCAGATTAGCAGGTGGGATTCTCCACGCCTGTGAAATGGATGCAATAATGCTTCCTTCTGCTACTTAAATTGTAAGTTCTTCAGGGAAAGGACCACATCTTACTATGGATTTGTACATTGTCCCGAGCTCTGGTAAGGGTCTCTAAGTGCTGCTATAGTACAAATAAATAATAGTAAAGCGGGGGGGGGGGGGGACTATAAGAGGATCAGTTACACAACTGAATACATTTGCCACGGGAAACACCACTGGAGTGATTCAGGAAAACACACGACATTCAAGAACTGGGCAATGGGCTTTGTTGTCTATGGTTTTTATTCCCCACGTTCATTTTTCAGCAGTGTCCATTCCTGGTCCGGTGGCAGGCATCTCTGAAATCTCTATTCTTGTTCCCTTATTCCCTTGTCTATGGTTCTACAGCAACCTGAAGATCATAGCAACGGGCTGGCCATGTTGCAAGGAGGAAAGAATTAGTGAGAGAGAATAGAGACCATTGGATAATAACTGATGCAGCAAAACCCGCTGCTGATGAAAATGGAAAGACAAACCAGTGGGAGAGCCCCTGTAGGCCCAAGTGACCATGTTTGCCTCAAGACGGATGTTCAACACCTTCCATGGTGAGATCTTCGCCTGCCAGTGGATTCAGAGAGGTTGTAACAAAAGACACACACACATACCGCAGGGGTTAGGGCACTAGGCTAGGACTTGGGTAACAGGTTTGATTCCCTGATCCACCACAGGCTTCCTGAGAGACTGGGGGCAAGTCATTTAGTCTCCCTGTGCCTCAGTAAGATAGGACTGCTAGTATCAGTGTTTTACACATGGAGATAACACCGCCCTACCTGACAAGGGTGAGGATAGAAACATTAAAAGATGGTGACTCTCTCAGATGCTCCGGTAATGGGGTGAAAGTTTGGGAAGAATGTATCCAAGGTCCGTAATTGTCCCCAAGTTTTGGCAAAAGAGCCTCTGTGACAGAGCATGAGGTGAGGAAGGTGATACCCTGCATACGGGAAGATCGGGAGGGTAACCCCTAAAATTAGGGACATGTTCCAAACTCCTCCAAGCTGTTATGATCCCCCTGAGCTTTGCAGCAGCAGAAACAATTAGTCAGTGAATCCCATGTGAAGGAGCGATGGCTAGAACTGGGACTTCTCCCATGTTGTCCTTTGCCTTGAATGACAAGGGGATGCTGTGGTAAGGAAGACCTTAATACCAGGAGGGAAGGGGAACTGGGATTAACGGTGTTTGTAATGGAACCACTAAATCAATGAGATGCCACCACCACCTCTGTATTGAGCATCTGAGCTCTGAAAGGCCAGCAGTTGCATGGGAAAAGGGGATTCCCAACAACAAAGGAGATTGATCTGAGTGGGAGGTAGGTGCTGAGTGGTCAAGACAAGATCCTGACTAGCTGAGCTGGGAGTTAATAAATGCACACATTCCAAAAGTTGCTAGTGGGCAAGAGACTGCACACAAAGGGAGCTCCATGAACACCAGAACCGCCTGGACACTAAGAGGTTTCAGTGAGCAAAGAGAGTTCCTGAAGCAAGTAAGAACTGCTATGAAGGAGGCTCAGGGAGGACCCCAGGGAATCTGCTGTGGACAAGCTCAGTGCTCCTGTTTATTAATGGAGATAACGGTGGCTAGGTACACACAAAGAGCAAGCTGTACTCTGTTCTGGAGGAAAAGCTGGAGATGGTTTGATCAGCTGCTGAAGTCCCACAGAAATACAGGAAGTCAAACCATCTAGAGAACAAATGGAAGAGAAGAGGCAGGTTGAAACCCCAGGCAAGAGAAAGGGAGAACTGCAGAAAGTCTCTGAGGAATGTGGCTTAGAGACAGATTGGAAGTCTCAGGAAAAGCAGGACAGAGAGTTGTCAGTGACCATAAAGTTAGAGTTGGAGAGTGGGTAGCACAAAGCGCATTCTAAACCCAGAGAAGAGTGACCACGCAGCCAGTGTGACAGAGGAGAGATCAAAACAGAAAGGCACTCTCAACTCCACGCCCAAATCATAAGAGACTTAACAAAAAGCGATGAGAAAAAGCTACTCCTGATTCTGGGAGAAAGGAAAGATGGCAGAGATGGCATTGCACAATGTAGCAACTTGCCACCAGACCAGGCATGGACACTGCTGATAAATTAACTTAGGGAACAAACCCCCCAAGCAGCGTGTAGCCCTGTCCCGGGTAGATCTCCCCCACCTCTGCAAGGAGAGAGTCTCCTCGGGTATCTGTCATTTTAGCAACAGTGGTCTAGCTTATCTTGCCAATGAAGTCTCATTGGACTGTCTGGTGCTATTTAAACTTGATTCTTGCATAGGGATTTTGAGAGTGAGGAGTGCAGCCAGTGATCTGAGGGCAAGCTCTGAAAGGGAACCAGCAGGAGGAGAGGAGAGATGAGTAATCCTGGTTATGGATTCCACGGTCAGGAGCAAGATAGCAGTGACCCAGGTAAAGAAAACAGGATGATCTGCTGCACCCTTGGAATTGGAACAAAGGAGACGAGGAGGAGGGCTGGCTACCACACCATGTAACACTCTGGGGAATTCCCATTGGTTGTTACCCCCATGGGAGCAATGGCCACCGGAGAAGGAGCTTCTCTGTAATCAAGACTGGTCTTGGGGACCTGGGAAAAGAACAGAGGACAGAAGCAACATAGATGTTCTGCTCAGACATCCTCAAGCTCAAAGGAGACTGACACCAGAGACCGAGTGATGGGTGCTGTAGGCTACCGGAGGAGGAGCGTGGATTCACTGAGTATTGAAATCTTCTCAGTGACAAGGGAATAGGTGAGACAGCTTCCACTTAGTGGGAAAACCTTCTGGGTTCAAAACCAGCAGGGCTTGAATGGGGCAGGGAGGGAAATGCCACTTCACCCTAATAACCCAGCATGTGCATCCCACAGACACACTTATGAATGTCTACACTGCAACTAGCCCATGCCACCTGACTCGAGTTCGGACTAACAGGCTGTTTAATTGCGGAGGGGATGTTCCAGGCCCGCCCAACTCACACAGTCCTAGAGCCCAGGCTCCAGCCTGAGTGAGCATAAACGTCTACACTGCAATTAAACAGCCTCTTTGCCCAAGTCACCTGGCACAGGTTTTTAATTGCAGTGTAGAAATGCCCTAAGATGAAAGCTGGAGTTGCTCTGGAACAGAAAACATGAATGCACCAGTGTCTGTGCCGACACAAGGAGCTTGGGAAATGAGCACAAAGAACGAGACGAGTCACTGCTGTAGTAAAGGATGGAGACGGTGAGCTGGTGGGTACAAATACAACCTGCCAGGGCTCAACCGGGAGGTAGGAAAGGGAAGGCCTAATCTTGGCTAATCTTTCTCATCTCTCATTTTTACGATCCTGTTATCTGAATGACTTTCAATCAGCATGGCCTTCTGGGAATCAGGAGGACCATGCAGTTTCCTGCCATTCAGGACACAACACAGCTGGCAAGCCAACACCCAGCCCTGGAACATTAGCTTGAGCCACCAGAGCCTCTACAACAGAAGAGAAAGAAGGGAAATGCAATAGGGATCTCAACCCCAGGCCAGGAAGGTCCCCCCAGCTGAGAGGAGATCCCATTCCCTCCCCTCTATCCAGCCACACACAGGATCCACAGGGAAGAATATGATCTGCACTCCGAGAGAGAGAGCGCGAGTCTGACTACAGCCCTAAGGGCTGTCACAACAGATAAAACCTCAGCCAGGCTTCACAGTGTGAGCTCCTGCACACTAATGCACAGCGGAGCTAAAAATACTGACGTGTGGAAAAGGACAGGCTGCTGTTGACGTGTTCTCAGCGATTGCAGGCTTCAGCTTCCCAGCGAAGCTTGATCGTCCGGATGTGTGGCTGCAGTGGGGCTACGAGCGGCTGGTGCACAAGGCCAAGACGCGTGAAGGGGGTCTCCCAAGAACACCCGCAGCAAGGATGGTTCTGCTGCTCAGGGACACGTCTCATGGAAGGGGCAGGGTCAGTTTTATGCTGATCTGAAATAAAATATCTGGGCCAAATGTTTCCCCCATGTGCATAGTGGGATGTTGGTACAAAGAGAGGGGGTTGCCCTAGGGAAGAGCGGAGGCTGACCTGAGACAGGGAAGGAAAGGATAAAGAAAACAGATGGGGAGAGGGAGAAAGAGAGTGCTCTGCATTTCTGGTTTGGTCTGAGGCAGAGTGATTAGGACAGGGAAATTAATTCTTCACCTAGTATTGGTTTAAGTGGCTTCCCTTCTACAGTGGTTTGAGAGATGATTCCTTTAGCCAGGTTCTTTAGTCTAAGGTGGGAAGAGATAGCAAGATAAGAGGAAAAACCTGATTCTGATTTAACAGTGGTGTAAATTGGAAGTAACCCCACTGAAATCAATGGAATTAAATGGGTATAAATGAGATCAGAATCAGGCCAATGTTTTCCTGGAATTTTATTTGATAAAGGAAAACCTGAAAGAGAGATTAACACTCAGTGTCGTATTTAAGGCCCTGATTCAAGAATGCACTTAAGTATGGGCTTAAATTCAAGCATGTACTTAAATTCCATTGACTTTCATGGGACTTCAGCATATGCTAAGTGAGCTTTGGATAACCACGATTGTCCTTGCAGCATCCCTAGCAGTAGAGAAGAGACTGGGCCCAGAGGCACCATGTGCCAATAGTGGAGAATCACCGAGAGCCCCTTTCTTCTAACTCCGAAGGAGGAACTTTATTAGAACAAGGTAAACAGTATTATGCTGAAAGCGACATTTTCCCTCTACTGCACTGCAGAGCTACCGACTAAAACCTTTCCCAGCTCCCTCCTACATGGCTTCCTGCCACAGCTGTGAATAACTACCCATACTCTCATGGGCTGTAATTAATATAACGAGGATTCTTAACTGAAGTTGCTGGACGGACCGACCGCGTGGCTCTCTAAGGCTATGTCTACACAGTGATTAAAAACCCATGGCTGGCTCGTATCAGCTAACTTGGGCTTGCAGGGTTCGGGCTCTGGGACTGTTTAATTGCGGTGTAGACGTTTGGGATCCGGCTGGCACCCGGGCTCTAGGACCCTGCAAGGGGTTCCAGAGCTCGAGCGAGAACGTCTACACTGCAGTTCAACAGCCCCTTAGTCAGAGCCCCACGAGCCCGAGTCAGCTGGCGCAGGACAGCCAGGGTGTCTAATTGCAGTGTAGACATACCTCAAATTAACACAGACAGTAGGCAGCACTGGCACTGCACAGGGGCCTCCCTAAATCCTGGCTTGAACTGTGAAGTCATGGACTGGACTAGTCAAGTACAGTACTGTACTCTCTATGCAGTGCCCACCTGTACTAGCCTTGGATCCAGTCTATCCCTAACACAAGCTCCCAGCTAGCTACAAAAATTGTGGGTTTGTTTTTTTTAAAATGTAATTAAATGGGTTAAAATTCCAAGGAAAAAGGCTCCTAAACTCAAGTTTTGCAAACTCAAAAATCAGTTTGGGAGGCCTGCAGAACCTCCGCAGCCCCTTGGGTTGCCAGTCTCTGGTTCAGAACTTCAAACCAGCGGAGAGGGATGAGGGGGCAGAGAGCAAGTGCAAAGGTACACAACAAAAGAAATTCATGCCACAGCTTCCCAATATGTTACATGGCCGCAGTGCTAGAGGGGACGTATTCCACAGTTATCAGAAATGACTGCGTATGTGATATAAGCACATTACTTCCCCGGTCATACTACAAGCCGCGTTCTTCCCTCAGACAAACAACTGCAATCCTGTTTACTTCAGCCGGATTTCATGGGTGCAGCTGAGGGTACCACCAGGGCCACATTGCTCATTTTCACCACACCAGAGCAATACTTCATATTTTAGGCTTGTGGATAAAAAGCTGTTAGTCGGATTAGTCAATCAATGTTTCTACAGTGCATTGAGGGAAAAACAAAGCGCTACAAATGCCTGAAGCATCATGATGGCAGGAATACTATGAAAATGAAGATGCTCATTTCAAAATAAATACATCATTTATATTTACAAGTGGGCCCAAACGGATCTACTGACCATAGAAAATAAATTATGGCTTGTTCCAGCTCCATTGATTTCGATGGACTCTGCATCAGCCACTTACAGCTAACCCTGGCAGAAAGCTTCCCCCCTACCCCCGTAATTTCAATGGATAATATTAATGTTTATGTTTAAGTATGTTTTCTATTTGTATGGATTTATATTTTCACAGTTGGGTAAAATTACAGGCGGGGTTTCCCCCTATTTGTAGAGATTAAATTTTCACAATTGCGGGACATTCTAGGATGGACAGACAATGGGAGGAGGAATCGGACAAACAGTAAACACGGATTCAAAATGTTAAAGCTTTCTAACCGTTCAAACACAACGTGTCACCATCACATCAAAATATACAAAGTAAATATTCTTAAAACAAACTCCAGTGCGTAATCAAGCAGCATTTTTCTTACTTTGCCTATCTGTAAATTTTGATTATTAGTGATGGAAATATTTTTTCGTCCATTTATGTCTGTACGGCAAAATCAACTTTTACCAACATTTGCCAATAAAAATCTAATCCTTCCAAGCCTATTTATAGAGCAAGTTGAAGCAATATTCCTTGATTCACCTCCCCGCAAACAGTGGCAGGAAAGTCACCAATTTCAACCAGGTAAAATCAGCACAAACCTAACACAAGTTTGGTGTTTGTATTTCACCAGCTCTGAATTCACCCCCAGTGCAGAATACAACTACTCCACGAAGAGGATTTCAACAATCCCCCTTTTTTCGGGTCAGAAAATGCCGGTTTGTCAAAACCAAAGCTTTGTGGAAACGTCACATTGCTTTCAACAAAACGTTTGTTGGGAAAGTTTCTCAGGTGCAGAATGAAATTTTTGGTCAAAACCAGAGAAATTGACTCAACAGCTTGGTGGTTAGGGCACTGGGATGGCACCTGGGATGTGGGAGACCCTGGTGTAAGCCCAGATCAAAGAATTTTGAGGCCCTGGACACTATGGAAAGGGGAGCTCCCACCTTCCTTAAAGCACCCCCTCCCCATACATACCCCATCCCATATAGACCCCCAAATGCCCTTCCCACTCCACATATATCCTGGCAACCCTCCAGCAGCCCCCACTTATCCTGAAAGCCTCCCCACACATCCCAGTAGCCCTGACATACATCCTGTTCCCCACCCACCCCCAACATCTCCCACAACCTTCCTGGCTACTCTCCACTCCCAGCTCAGTGCTCAGCTCCTGTCTCTACAGCCCAGCTCCACTCGCTCCCATCACCTGTCCCGCACTCAGGCTGCTTGGGTTTAGCCCAGCCGCACCTCTGCCATGACGGAGGTGCCGCTGGGCCAAGTTTGAGTGAGTGGCATGACCTGGCATTCAGGGTCATAGCACCCCTCAGTTTTGGGTTTTGTTTGTTTATGCAGTGGTCAGGGGCCCCCTAAAATGAGGGCCCCATGCAAGTGCACTGAGCCACCACATTGGTTAATCCGGGCCTGTCCACGTTCAAGTCCCAGCTCTGAATCAGGCAGACCATGGATTTGAACCCATCTCTCACACTTCCCTGGTGAGTGTCTTTGCTATCAGGCTTTTGGCTATACTGGGGTAGGGCCATTGGAGGGGCCTGTCCCTCTTTTACTCTGGTTTTCTTTAAAACGTTTGAAAGGTCTCTGCTTTGTTCCACATTGGAACAAAACCTAACACCCAAACCTAGACATTTTTCACAAAACAGAAATTTCCAGCCCTAGTGAATCTCTCTAATATTTCAAGGACGCTCAAGCTACATGTTCCCTGTCACATGCAAGTCCATTCATATTGGCTACTGTTTTTATCTCCTCTTTCTTGCTGCTCATTGGTCTTCTATTTAGTGTGAAAAGAAAAGGAGTACTTGTGGCACCTTAGAGACTAACCCATTTATTTGAGCATAAGCTTTCGTGAGCTACAGCTCACTTCATCGGATGCAACGTGCAAGCTCTTTGGGGCAGAGACTGCCTTTTGTTCTATAGCTGTGCAGAACCTACTGCAAACGGGGCTCAATCCTGATCGGAGCCTCTGAGTGCTACTGTAATAGAAATTATTAATTATAATAATCAGCCCAGTTCCCAATGAAAACGTATCCATACCACCACCACCACTGGCTCCCTCTTGGTTTTCTCATGAAAGAGGCCAAGAATTGGATGAAGAACGAAGAGTGATCTACTCTTTTGTTATCTCCAAGGTAGGGTTGAAGCATATTTGTGGGATGGGGTAGCTTGCTCGATCACTGCTGTAATATCCGGAGAATAAATCCTCCATACTCCTAACCAAGACTCTGAAATAGGAGGAGACAGACTCCAAAGCATCCTTCCCAATTTTAAAAGAGCACAGTGCACGCTTGTGGGATCTAGGAGTTTACAGAGTGCCGGGTGAATACTCCTGCAGTGCAGACGTGATCAATAAAGCTCATGGTTATGCACCTCACTATCAACACTCAGTGTCTTGATTTAAGGAGCTCCCTCCTGGGGAGGCAGCAGCTGCTTTGGCTGGGTATGTTGTGTGGATAATCAGAGGGCTTCACCTCCAGGGCTCTCCAGCCGACACCTTTCACCAGCACCAAACTCTCACCAGGATATTTTCTTAAAGAGAAAGGAAGCACGAGATTTGCCTGCCCATTGCACAGAATGCCTGTAGAAGAGTATTCTTCTCAAGGAGAGAGACAAAGCCGCCTTGCTGGTGCGGGAAGGACAAAGGGATCAAGGGAAAACAAACCTGTTTAAAATGGACTGACTGTTAAACAGTGGGAAGGGAAGAAGGATGAGTAAGATGGGTTACAGGCTACACGGTAACACTTGAACTGATGCGGAGGCTGTCCACGTTAGGCCGTGTAAATCAGCATGCACGGACTTCAACTTTCAGCTGCTGTACATTGGCATTGCTCAGTCTGACCCTTGCCCAGCCATAACGCATTCCACTGCAAACGTGGTGGAAAATATAGCGAAGCACTAACGAAATCAATAAAATTGTTTATTTTTCTTGGCAAATAACTCAAAAACCAAGTGATAAAAGGGCCAAGGCTCTCAGTTGGTGTAAACTGGTGTAGCTCCACTGACTTCTTCCTGGGATTTGTTTAGCAGTTAACTATACTTGCCACCCATTTCCCACCATGTTTGCCTAGTGGTAATTTAAAGGAGAGAGGGACAGATCCTCAGTGCTGGTTTAAATTGGCATGGATCTAGGGTGACCAGATAGCAAGTGTGAAAAATCTGGACAGGGTGTGGGGAGTAATAAGCACCTATAAGAAAAAGCCCCAAATATCCTGATAAAATCGGGACATCTGGTCACCCAACATGGATCCATGGTCTTCAACTGAGCTATACCAATTTACACCAGCGTAGCATCCAGTCCAGAGCCTGAAATGAAACCTCTGCAAGAGGCACTCCCTATATTCGGAAACGTCAGGCTTAATTCTCCTCTAATTCACTTCAATGTAATTGGTCTGGGATTACACTGGTGTAACTGCGATCAGAATCAGGCCCCTCCTGTCTTGAGACACCACTCCAAAGTATCTCCAAACACAGTGCCTGGCCCTCCACTCGCTTACACCAGTGAAAAATCAGGAGTAACTCTAAGGAAATCAATGGTGTTTACACCATGTCAAACCAGCACAGGTCAGAGGAGGGTCAGGGTCCCGGCTCCACCTTTATTAGAAGCCCCGCCTCCACTCAGCAACTCATTGTTGGTAGTCCCTGGAGGAAGGCCAGGATAAAAATTGCACTGTTCCAAACTTCCAACGAAGCAGCAAGACAAGCCCTGCCCTAATATAAGGCATGCATGCTCTCCAGCCCCACCAGCTCCCCCCCTCCCATCCGACTGGGCCATGCAATCCTGCACCTGCGCCGCTCCCATCTGCTGCAATCAGACTGGATTCAGCTAACACTAATACCCCATTGCTTTGGCTCCAATTAGGTCTGGGCACACTGGGCTCGGCTCACCGTGACCAAAAGGGGATGGGGCCTATTGCCCTCAGCGCTCCACAGCCCAGGCCTCAGACACTCCTGTAATGAATTTGGAAAGTCTCTTCCCAAGCTCCGGCCTCTTGAAATTCTGCACACTAATAATATTGTAACTAATTTACATCCGAGATGGGGATTGAGTGGCAGCCGTTGCTATGGCGACCATCTCCCGAGCCCTGGCTCCTAGCGGCTGAGCGCAGCTGAGAGATCAAAAGATGCTATACAAGCTCCTCCAACTCAGGCAGATCTGTGGCCAATTCTAGCCGCCCCTGGGTTACACATGCTCCCGTCTCCTACGCCCGGCCCTCCCTATACCAGCGCAGAGAACTGCCCGTTATTGGGCAGGCTATCAGTCCACATATTGTGCTCTGTGGCATGGCAAATTCAATGCCTACTCGGAGCAGGCTGGAGTCCGAGAGGATGAACCGCACTGAAGGGATGAGCTTGCACACAGGTCTAGTTCCAACCCTGAAGCTTGCACAGGGGTTAGAAGCAAATCCACAACACCCAATGGGAATACACTCTGCGCCTGCCCCTCCTCCCTGCAACAAGACCCATGAAACCGCCCCCTAGTACATGAGATAGCATATAGGGTCTGGTGAAGGGGAGCAAAGGAAGCTGGCTAGTAGCTGGGAGATTCACCAGACACATCCATCTCCAAAGCTGAGGCTCAGGCCAGTGGGTTGGTGTGAGGTTCAGCGTGAACATCCCATAGCTCTAGGCCAGACACCTTGGGGCCGAGGTCTTCCTCTCCGTTTCTTTGTCCTTGGTTTCACCCGCTCCACCACTAAGCAAATGTGCCCCCCCCACCCCATCATCACCAACTCTTGTGATTTTAATCACCAGACTCACGATATTTGGTGTTTTTCTTAAAGCACAAGCTCCTGGAGTCAGGTGATTGTGTGATCTACTTTCATTTAAAAAAAAAATCCCCCAAACCTAACTTTCCAGCTTTCGTGTTTATGGAGAAAAGTCAGGTCACATGAACTCGCAAGGCTCCAAGCCTCCAACACCGGAAGGCAAATTACATTTAAAATGTCATGATTTTTAGCCACTTGGGATTGGCAATGTTACCTTGAATGGACACTTCCCTCACCCCAACCAGACTGGGCCCTTCTTTTCAGGAGGAACCTGGCTTAACTCATGAAACCTGGAGCCTCCATGAAGGTGTCTCTGCCCTCTTATTATAACCTCCCAGTTCCCCCCACACAGGTCTCACAACCTCATGACTACTCTCAAGCCAGTGGGGCTGAAATGATCTTCCTTAGCACCATCTTCACCACATGCCCACCCCAGAGAAGGAAAAAGACAGCAGGAGTCTGAACCTGACTCTTCTACAGGATCAAGCATGAAACGTATCACAAACCCAGAAACTGGATGTTTCTCTAAAGGATCTGCTCTAGGAATTATATTGGGAAGTTCTCTGGCCAGTGTTATACAGGAGGTCAGACTACATGATCACAATGGTCCCTTCTGACCTTGGAATCAATGAAGCTATAATGTAGGCCCCAGGGCCTAGACTCTAAACCAGGCCAAGCCCCAAACAAACAGCAGGAGAGTCCGAGCATAGAGTAGGCACACTCAGAGACCTAGATGTGTCAGACTATTTCACTTACCAACCTTGCTCTGGGCTAACAATCGCCATCCTCTAGAACAATGCTGTGCCCTAAGGTACCTGGACAGTGACTGGCAGATGCATTCATCTGAATTTATCTCAGAGTCCATGTGTAAATACATCTGGGCCATTGGTACCCACAGCATGGGCCAGATTCTGATCTTAGCTATGATTTAGTTCTGGTTCCACTGACTTCCACAGGTGTACGTAGGAGTATCTCATCTGTTTATATACAATGCATGAGGCCCCTGCCAGGTGGGTCCTCTCCCTCCTGTATTTATATGGCCACCGTGTATGTTTCCCCAAGTATATGAATGCCACCCCAAGGGTACGTGTGTCCTACCCAGCACCTTATCCACAATGAAAGACATACGCTGCATGCTTTAGGATCTATTTATTCCTCTCCCAGCCCTCAGCTGCCTTGTTATAAAAGAGTCACTCACACCAGGGAAAAACTGACTCAGACCTTCCAAGATAAGGAGACCACATCTGCAGCCCCACTCATAAGGAATGCGATCAAAATAGTGACCAGGAAGCAGGGCGGGGGTGGAAGAGAGATTTTTCTCTGCTGACTACCATGGATTGCTGCTGTGGAATGATTGCAACCGTCAGACTCAGCTGGGGTCACCCTGAAGGATTTTCCCTGGCTGATCTGAGGCTAGGACAGAGCGAGCATTAAAAAAAAAGAAAAGAAAAAAAGTTTGGCTGCTCTGGACCTCCCTTAGCACAGACTGATGATTTAGGACCTTCCCTTCCTCCCACATGGTCCGCTTCTTCAAGTTGCGGAGCACCCTCAACTCCTACCAGATTCAGCAGAGTGCAGGATGGGGCTGAGACTTTGACCAATGGCTTTAGGATGCCAGGGCAGGAACAGAGTTACAAACCTGGCCACATGTGTGAATGCAAAGATGCAGAGGAGGAAACAGGGAGCAGCTAACCTAGAGACCAACCTTCCTTCCTCCTAGGTCATAAGCTCTCTGCAGCAGGGACTGTTGTCTGTTACTTATCCGGACAGTGACTCGAACAACATTACTTTGATCTTTGAATGGGGTTCTCAGGTGCCACCATAATAATCAATGTATTGCATGACCACAATCCCACCTAGAACCAAGGCCCAAAAGTCTCATCTGACAACCACCATCAGCTGGATGAGTTGCATTTGTTTGAATGCACCCAGTCAGCTTCTCTTTTTCAATTCATTCTTATTCATAATTTTTGCTTGAATAAATAGCACAGGAAACCGTGAGGCATTTCTGTGGAGATTTTACATACATGTAGAGATCACATTTTCCTCCTAAGAATCCTAACATGGGTCATTCACACACACACACACACACACACACCCCGATTCCCCTTACAGACTATTTGGGCGAGTTGGAATTTTTCAAAATTTCAGTGAGGTTTCCCATTTTGAAAAATGTCAATGAAATATTCATGATTTCCCCACCCTCCCTTCCCCCCAAGTCGATTATAGCACCTCATTAGTGCTCACTCACCAGATCAGATACCCCCAGCACAGACTAAAATACCAGGGAGGCAAGAGTCACTAGAAGAAGACCTACCCCACGCGCCTCCTCATGTCTTTGAAACACACCCCACTATTTACGTCCTTTGTGGGGGACTCTGATACCACCTTTCTCCATCTAATTATTTTTGCATATACTGTAGGTGCTTATACAGTGCCCATCGCCTTGGGCTCTCAGCCCCTTATTGATCATCAGTCCTTACTCCGGTGGCAGTTTCACACAATAGCAGTTTAAACAGCTATCACCACCATGGAACAGGTGACTGGGCAACCACCATGGTCCTTACAGAAGAGATCTCAAGAGCACTTCCCATCAACAAGGGCACAACTGGGACTGGCTCAACTCTTTCAAGATATATGGGTATGGCTGCAGTTGGATACTGAGTTGTGTTTTTAAATGACTGTGGTTAACCTATGTGAACCAACACAATCAATCAATCAGACAGGACAAATATTTATTCCAGGGTACAATATATTTAAATATTTATTCCTGTCCACACTAGAATTTACAGTCATGTTAGCTAACAGGTTAAAACAGAACTCATGATTCAAGTACAGACATATCTTGACATTCAAGAGCCCCCCCCCTCCCCAAGGCTGGAGAAGTTGACCATCTAAGCAGCAGAAGTGTGTCTGGACAGTTTGGTACAACATAGAAAGACTGGGGAGGGTGACGGGCAATGACCCTAAGCAATCACCTTCCACGTGAAATATCATGACCACACCTATTATTTTCCCTTGCCATCATTTCAAACTTCATTGAGCTACGTCCCACATCATCGTTCTTATCACCAATGTACGCAGAACACGATATACAAGGCCAGAGTTCTAGAATCCTTGTTTTACCAGCCCTATGAGTCATTTACTGTAGACCCTCTTGCAGGTAGTGAGCACTGCTTCTGCAGACTAGGAATCTTCACCACATCAGGAATGGGGGAGGACGAGATGGACAGTGCTTTTCCATCATAATTTTTTCCAGTGCGAACATTCTGGAGGCGAACTTTCAGAAGGGCACCTTGGGAAAAGAATGAAGTTCCTGCCCTTGCAGCAACATGAGGTACATATCTCATATGGAGACTTGGATGCAGGAGGAGATAAAATGCTACTTCTTTTAAACCCTCAAGTGAATAAAAAAGCCTGATACAAACATTACAGACCAAATTCTGCCCTTATTTGCACCTGTACAGTCCCACTGAGTTCAGTAGGTGTGCATGGGACCAGAAACTGACTGACTATCTATGGATGTACTGTGTACCAGATTCTACATGGGTGTAAGTCAACATAGTTCCACTGAAACCAATGGAGCTTTGCTGATTTACACCAGCCAAGGGTCTGGCCCAGCAGCCCCAATTTTTGAACACACGCGGAACAGGACATCCAGATCCCATCTCAGCATTTAGGCACCTGAAATGGAAATTTACACAATTGCGAGCAGCTCCCAATATCCATTTGCAGCGTCTGGATGTCTTGTTCGGCCATCCATGGTTGAAAGTCTCCTCCGTTAAGGGATGCAGAGGAATAGCTCTGATCCTGCTCCATTTCAGTCAATAGGGGATCGCCATTGATTTCAGCGGGAGCAGGAGCCGGCCCAGACAAAAAGAGAAATTGGTCAGGAAAGTCAGATGCAACCCCCATCTCCACCTCCCTAGGAAATGCAGAACAGTTGGGTACCAAGGTTTGCCCAGGGCACTGATGCTCAGAAGCACTCATACCCATCCGCACCCAGATGCACAGCTGAGCAAGTCAGTGACAGATGGGGGATAAGTAATATCAAGCAAGAAAACGGCTCCTCCAAGATTTAATCTCCCTGCTCTCTGCTGAAAGGTCAGAGCTCCCGGTTCCTGTTGGGCTTCCCACTTATTACTCGAACATTTAGCAGGTGTCTGGCTCAGGGGACGCAGCCAGCTGGAGGTCTGGAAATCCACTGGGTCTGGATCACAGCCCCATCCCAGAGACAGTATTTTAAGAAAATATAGGAGCAGGGAAAGAGCACTGGAGAAGGTTAAAGAAAAGAGGGAGAGGTGGAGGAAATACCACCTGCTTATTGATCTGGCGATATGAAAGGGGTTTTTCTTCTGGTTCCTGGGCTGGAGACAGGAATCTATTGGATAAAAATCTTTGCTCTCCTGCTGCCCTGGTTTCAGCCTCTCCAGGCTGCTGTTTAATTAGATGAGCATTAGCAGAAAGGCAGCTGTGCAGCAGAGGAGGGGCATGCTTTCTGCCGCTGATATACACCCAGTCCATTAGGGGTGTGCTGTTATTGAAAGACTCTGGTCAATGCCATATCAGCTGAACCATCCTTAGGTCTCCTCTTTGCTCCCAACACACACACACACACACACACACCGTCAAATGGGCTGAACACTACTGAAGTCAGCCAAGAAGTGAAAGTGAGCAACCTCTAGTGAAAGAAGCCGACATGCACAGACAGCTCTCTTTGATTTACGTGCAGCAGCGCAAGCATCAGTCCCTTCTCCTCCCCTCCATATTCCTGGCTCCCCCGCTTCCCCCCGCCCCCCAGTTGCTGTGCATTCATTCCTCCAGCTGCAGCTCCTCTTTCAAGTGACAGAAGAGGGAGGCTTCCAGCTCCAGCCCAGACTCCAGTCCCAACTTTGGTGTTATCAATCCCCCTGAACTTGGGCTTTGCAGTAACTGCACCGAGCCAGCCAGCCAGCCACACATCAGCCAGCTAACAGAAATCAGCTCCAGACGCCAGCAAGGGAATTCTCCATGCACTTTAAACCATGGTTATTGCTGGTGACCGGTGCTTTTGGGGTTGGATTTTTTGGCTACCATTAACCACTTCTCTCCTGAATTGCCCGCAACCACATGTAAAACCTGCTACAACACAGAGAATGAGATTCTGATCTCACTAGTGTAAATCTGGAGTGGCTCCACTTACACCAGCTTAAATTAGTTCAGAGTCTGGCCCTGAACAGGCCCCTTAAGGTTTAATACCCCCCACTTGCCGGCTTTAATACACTCAGCAGCCGAATGCCAGCAATGTCGTGCCTTTAGCATCTGCTTGCATCTTATTGATGAAAAATTAAAAACTCATTAGGGGAGGCTTTTCTGTTATTTTCAAAGATATTTTCCCAAATTAAATTAATACTCAAACCAATTTTCAGCGCTCCAGAGTCAGTGTCTATATCTGGCTCTGTGTCTCTAGGATCCTAGGAAGGGTGCTCTGAAGTGCTCAGACACCATAGCGATGGGCATGGCATAAGAACTATGCTAGAACAGCACATTTAATTAGTTAAGCCCCAACATCCCCTTGAGGCAGGGCAGTGTTATCGCCACGTTACAGGCAGGGAAACTGAGGCAAAAGCCAACACTTGGCCGAGGTCACACAGGGAGTAAGTGACAAAGCCGCAGCTAGAAGCCAGGAGTCCTGTCTCCCAGCCCGCTGCTCTAACCACTCAGGCAGAAACATTAATGATTTAGTTGGGGATTAGTCCTGCTTTGAGCAGGGGGTTGGACTAGATGACCTCCTGAGGTCCCTTCCAACCCTGATATTCTATGATGATTCTATGATTAAGGGGCTAAAGTTTGCAAAAAATGTTTTAATTGGCAGGAATAAACACAAGGCCAGATCCCCCGTTGGTGTCAGTCAGCATAGCACCCTTAAAGAAGCGTAGCTCCATTGACGTTAAGGGAGTTACGCCGATTTCCACCACCAGGGGGTCTGCCCCAAGACGGCTATTTTCCCCCCAAAGGATTCAAGGCATAGAGGGCAAGTTATTCGTATAAAATAAATATTTCAAGCAAAACCACAACACAGCTGCATCAGCTGTTTTCATTATGCGATATTATCAGCAAGATCTATCAACTCAGCTCAACCTCAGCCATGAAGCCACAACCGGCACCTCTATGCTACACCGCCAGCACTTCCCTAACTGGTGTCAGCACACCTGTAACTCTTACATGGCTCTACAAAAACACCGTAGCACCACCGGCGCCATTGCAGAAAGCAGGAGTCAACTGCCTGTTCTTCGCCTTCCTTCTCTACCAGTTCTTCAGACTGAGAGGTCTAAACTGGTAGGAAAGGAAGAGAAAGTTAGTTACCCTGCTTTCTCGCATTGCTGCTGTTTTTCTGTTCACATGAGCTCTAAGTGTCAGATTCAGACTTTAAGGTCAGAAGGAAACTTCATGATCGAGTCTGACCAGCTGCACATCACAGGCCACAGAACCTCACCCACCCTCTCCTGTAATAGACCCCTAACTTCTGGCTGAATTACTGAAGTCCTCAAGTCATCTTTTCAGACTATGCCCACTTACCTGTCCAGCATGAAAGTCGGTGAGCGTAGTTAAGGGGACATGAGCTTACCTACCCCAGCAGCATTCCCCAGGCTGAAGGTTCGAAGTGCAAGACAATAACAAACACACCAGGCCATATGAAGAGGAGACATGCAAGGGACAGCAAGGGACAGGTCAGTACCTTGGCGTGAGGAACTATGTGTTGGTTTAACTGACGCACCAGGAAGCCAGAAAAAGGTACAAATCGAAGTGGAAGACAGAGTGGAACCTTAGTGTAAGTCATTCCACCTGTGAGCTGTCGTTTCTGGGCCCCCTGTGTAACCAAGGTGGGGAAACAAAAGTGAGAATGCATTCCTCCTGGGACCGCATGGAGCAAGAGAGAGCCGGGGATAGCGAAAAGACACCATCCCGCCTTAAATGGGTGCACATATGCCTGGGCCAGAGTGTTACACCAGCTCAGACACCCTCAGATCCAGTTACTGATGTGAATCTTACACTACCTTGCATAGAACAGCTGCATTTAGCCCGTTACACGAGCTGGATGAAATTCATGGAAAATCAGGGCTAGGCTAGAGAGGGTGGAGGGCTGAATTATGGATAATTCAGAACAAAGCAGGGGAAATTTGCAACCTCATCCTGAAATGGTCTCCTCTGGCTAAGTGTAGCTAGAACCAACTTCTTGCTACAACGACTCCTGTAATACAGTAAAGGTGAAGGCTGTAGCCCTTCAAGGGCTGCTTTGTCCCTCAGGGTTTAGAGGTGGTGAACTGGCCAGTAAATGGGGGAGAGCTCTAGGGATAACCTCTCCCAGAGAATGATGCACCCACACAATGACACTACAGCCACACAACTGGCACGCACATGTGCAGAACGACATGCACACACAGTGGGGCGCATGTGCTGACAATAAGTCACAAAATGACTTGTGTACACAGAGAAACACAATGGCATAGAAGGCACCTACACACAGAATGAGGTGCATCTACAGAATTATACGCACTGAGTGTTGCCTACACATACTCACAAAACTACACACCCACAGATGCAGGCACCAGTCCACCCACACCCACACACACTCAATGTCACACTCTTACTCAAAGAGCAACATGCAGGGGTTGCCAGGAAGGAGTCAATGTTTGCAAACAGATACTGCAGCATGGTAGGAGGAATTCCCTCAGTTATTTCCTACACTGACACTGTTGGGGAGGGGGTAAGAAGTGGGATCTCAGAGACCCCTGGGTGGGAACTGGTGGCAAATGCTGACTTTTAAAAAAAGTGACTCCCCTCTGCTAACAAACTGCTACATATGCACAGCGCCCCCTCCCCCACAACTGATGCTCGCTCGCAATGGGACATTCAAAATGGCATAGGGCGCTGGGCACCCAACTTCCACTGACTAAACTCCCTTCGGTGCGTGTGAAGGGGGGTTGACTGGTGCCTGCAACTGTGGGTGTGTAGTTTTGGGAGTACAACACTCAGTGCACACGTGCACACACACAAAATCCCATCCACTTGTCGACGTGCCACTCAACAAACAAGCACCAACACACACACACACACACACACCCCCGCATCAATTCACAACACAGATTAGTTCTCCAAGGTAATCCACATGGGGCTGCCTCATCCCAGCCCCCTAGAGCTCAGTGGGAACTCTGCTCATCACAGGTATGCTGGAAAGCCTTGTGCATGAGAGCCTGGGGGTAATTATATGCCAGGGGAGTGCCTGACTCAAATCCTTCCTGACCCAAGGCTGCAAAGTTCTACTGATCGATCACACAGATGCACTTTCATTTTCCTCAGGCGTTTCGCTGACGGATGGAAAAATCAATGCCCCACAGAAGAGAAAAGGGGGGGGGGGCGGAGAGAGGGAGAAACTGAGAGCAGGAGATGGAGGGAGAGAGCAAGAAGGAAGAGCAAGGAAGCAGGAGTAGAGGGAGAAAGTTCAGAAGAGTGGATGGAGGGTTGAGAAGGGACTAGGGGAATGAGGATGGGTTTTGAGGGGTCTTTGGCAAACTCCTTCTGCATCTGCTCAGCAACGGGGCCTCCAAGCCTCTCCCTGGACAGAGCCAATAACAGAGCAAGGATTCTGTCAAGCACCTAGGGCACAATCTGCTTTCGTATGCAGAGATTGCCTCCAGGCTGGGATACTCCCATGGTTCCCATCGACAGCTCAAAGCACCCAGCATGGAAGCTTCACGCAAGTGCCATGGGCAGAAACCCCTCTTGGGTCCCCAGATGTTTTCTGCAGAGGCACCTCCCACTTGGCACATGGATGGCATCCTGAGTTATTGCCCTGGGAGAGATTTGGGGATGGAATCCCGTCTCCCTCGATTTCAAGTGCACAGATTGCAAGCAGCTCTGCTGATATACCAGGCTCTTGCGATTCAATCCCCAGCCACTGTCCCCCACCCGCCAATCTGGAACTAGAATATTTCTGCCAATGCATCTCTGTCCTGGCTGGCAATGAACCCTGCTCTCCCAGTAATGAGCCTATTTGGAGCAGAGAATAAAGAGAGTGTTGTTTATTCACATGAATAAAGATTAAGCTGAGACCCACACAACTCATTGCACTTCTAAGGCCAGTGGATTTCAGAGGGACAGTCAGAAGGTTCTGCATTACCCTCTCACCCTGGTGTTCCTGACTCTTCATATTATTTATAATTAGGTCTGAACTGTTCATGTGACAATGGCAGGTTCGGACCCACCCTACACACAGGAACATTTCAGCTCTAATCTCCTGAACCTGAACCAAATGTTCTAGTGAGCGGCACAGCTTGATTCAGACAGGTTGGGCTTTTCCAGTGTACTGTACCCCTAGTAATAATTAACATTACCATGATGAGATGGGCTTTTAATAGATTTCACTGCCATCGCCCCTTGCCCTCTGAATGGGTGCCATACCGTTTTATCAATGCACCCCAGTCCTCACCTGCTCCTTCCTGCCAGGCCAGTCCTGGGGCTCTTGATCAGAGCCTGCTAACTGTGCCAAATTCTGTGGTGGTTTTGTGATGGACTAAGACAAAACCACCACGCTTTCACTTGCAGTCTGATTGGGATCTGTACTCCTGTCTCAAGAGGAGAAGGCAGCGAGTGCCCTGTTACTGCATTTGCCTTCCAGTCTTGGCCAGCATTCTGCCCATTTGACTACCTCCATAATTAATGGCCGTAGGGAGCATGCCTAGCTTTTACACCACAGGACTGAGTTAGGAATCCTGGGTTCTCATCCTGACTCTGCCCCTGTCCCACTGAGTGATCTTGGGCAAGTCATTTAACGTCTCTGTACCTCAGTTTCCCCATCTGTAAAATGAGGATAAATCATATTTGCCTCCAGAGGTGTTAGGAGGCTGTTCTTTATTGATTTCAGCCAAGTGCTTCGAGATCCCTGCATGCAGGACGCTAGGGGAGTGTGAGTATTGTAATGTCAAATGCTAACAGATCAGAGTCAACAAGGTTTCCCGGTCATCATCCAGCCACACGCAACCCTTCCACGCAATATCTGGTTACTTTGATGGCTCTGGTTATTCATCAAGGTAAGAAGGCAGAGGGCCCAATTAACTCCCCAAAGAGCAGGATTTGTATTAGAAGAACTTTCAGGCTGGCATTTTCTGTGCTTCCAAAAGGCCTATAAGCCCTAACCCTCCCCTCAGAGAAGTGTGAATAGAGGAGAACAAATACAGTGAAACGATCTAAACAAAAGCCATGGTGCTAACCCGACGCACGCTCCAACGCCGCTGTAACATTTGGCTTCCCTTGCAACCTCTTCCTCACCCCTCACCTGTTAGTTTGAGGCTAGATTCTGCCACCCTCACTTATGCAGAGCAGAGTCACTAGTTCCAATGGGAACTACTTACGAGGCAAACCTGGGCCTTTGGACTGTGAACTGTTCAGAGCAAGGATCTTGGCTGCAAAGCACCTTGCACATGCAAGCTAGGTCACCCAACCTCTCCTCCTCCTCCTCCCATGCCGAAGTGCCGGGTAGGCATTAATCCACAAACGAATAACCTAAACAGGACTGGCTCAGCCAAGGAGGTTTGCATCTGTGTTCAGCCTGAGAGCACAAAGGAGTAAAGAGCAAAGCTGCAGAGAAAGCGTGGGCTTAAGGGTCTGATCCTGCGAGTTAAGGTGTTCGGCACTTCATAGAATCAGGCTTCACGTCTGCAGTGAAACCCTTCTCCAATAGACTCCCATCCACCCACCCATCACAAGTACAGAGAGGCAATGGCCCATAGGCAACTGGGCCCATCTAATTCTTTGGACCACCTGGCACTGAGCAGCACAGCCCAAGTGACTTGAGGCCTGCTGTCAAGGAGACAGAGCAAACCCCTGTCGCATTGCCACAGATGTCACAGTGCCGCTCATGGTTCCCAGGACATCAACAGCGTCCTGAACGGATAAGCGTCAGACCCTAGGAGTGGGAGCCAGCAAAGCCCTTTAAACATGGAATGCTGACTCCCTCCACTCAGGGAACAACCCGGCTTATCACAGGCAGACAGGAAAGCTTCTCTCCTCCATAGCCCCCAGTGTAAACCTCCATGTTCTTCCTTTCCTCATGGGGACCCCTCCATCACCACACATGTTCTTTACCACACGCCTCCAAACCACCCCTCTTCTCAGCACTATCTTCACACTATGTCTGCCTCGTCTCAAGGATACCTCAGTCCCCGCCCCCCAGTTCTGCATCTCTCCTTCCATCAGAGCCTGAGTCTGGCAACCCATGGACTTCAAAGGATCACGTAGATACGCCCCAGTGAGGCGGGAGCTATGGCAAGCCTCCCTTCACCAAGCGAAGGTCTGATTTCCCCACGACTGTCCAGCTGCACCTGGAAGATCCTAGCTGCGGGGTGCAAAGCGTGGGGGCCAGCATTCTGCACAGTGGCTGCAGGGATATGCAGCCAGTTGGCAAAGCCATTGCCTTTCCCATGCTCCTGGAGCCGACGGGGGACAAAAAAAACTCTGAAGAATGAGAAAGACTCTGGCTCCCTTACATCCAAGAGGGTTGATTAGGAGATTTCAGCAGAACGGGGAACAGTCCCTGGATTAGAGCTACGGGCTTCAAAAGGGGCTGCTGAGCGAGAAAGCCGAGGGCTGGAGTCACTACGACTGAAAAGGCAACGCTGCGTATTATAAATAGCTGCCTAGCTGGCAGCACATCTGATCCGGGCACAGACTCCGGGAGGCTGTGCGCGGTCTGGTTGGGCTATTCTTAGGGGGGAGATTTTAAACTTGTTTGTTACCACCATGTTTGCAGAGGAGACAGGAATCCCAGAGAGGTTTGGTTCGGTTTGTATTGTAGAATGTGGGTGAATTTCCAGTGAAGGGGCAAATTTTGCTGGGAAAAAGGCCAGGACTGGTGGGGGCAATTGCCATTGCACCTTCTGCCTCCTCTGCTAGCCTGAAACATGGCTAGCGAGTCTCAAAAATAGGTGAATAATACAACAAATAGTAACGATAGTTACACTGGCACGGAATGTGGCTCGAAAGTCAACCATGGGAAGAGGGAGTCAGGATGCCAGGGTTCTGCGCCCAGCTCTCCCATTGACCAGCAGGGGACCTTAGGAAAGTCACTGAGGGCAAAAAGTTTTCAAAAGTGGCTACTGATTTGAGGTGCCTCAAGGTGGCATTTCCAAAGGTAATGAGCACTGGCATTGTGCTGCTGCTGGGAGTGGGAGCCGAGGGGGGCCAGAGCTGAGCACTTGTGAAAATCCCACTGATTTTGTCTTAAAAAAAGACTATCAAGGCACCTCAAAACCAGTGGCCACTTTTGAAAAACATTGGCCTAAATCTCAGTGGCTCAGTTGCCCCATGTGGAAAATGAGGGCACCCTTCTACAGCCCGGGCCTTGTGAACAAGTCAAGTCTCTGCAGAATTGCCTTGAGACCCCTGACTGAGGCACACTCTAGAACGATGAAGCAGTACACACAGCGCCCTTTGTCTCAGAGCCCAAAGGCTTCACAGGTTATGGACCTGATCCAATAGCCAGTGCTGGGCATCCTCAACTCCCACTAAGGGACCCACCCCGCAAAGTGCCAAGTGCCTCTTGCAAGTGGCTGAATGAAATCTCCAAGAGTGAAGGGCATCCAGCACCTTGCACAGTCAGTCCCTCCTGATAGGGGTCTCAGCTCTTCTCAGGATCTGGCCTGAAGCAAACAAGAAGTGAGGCGCTCAGCACTGCACAAAATAGAGCCGGTGAGCATGAGCCGATGATCCTTACCTTGTGGAGGTTAACCGGAGCTTTGGCTGAGCAAGGGCCAACGTGGGTCAGGGTCAGAGATCCAGGCAATGGGATACTGAGGTGGATCTTAGGCATTTCAGTCACAGATGTGGGGACACTTAAAAAATACACAGGAACAAGCTACCCGAGCCCTGTAACGAAATCCCTGGCTGGGTAATGGCAGCTCAGTGCCTCAAGGAGAGCCACGCTCAGCTTTAGCGAGGACTGAGCCTGGCTGACACACACCAGCCTGGATCAAAATCTACTAGCCCGCCCTTTGCCATCAAGCCAACGATGGACACATGAACGCTACTGACCCGCTCAAAAGGACTGATCCCCAGGCTAGTGTGCAAAGTGAATATTGAGTGTCTAAGAGCAAGGACTGGGCCAGAACCGCTTCACTCCTCACGGACGCGTGGCCACTGGTGGAGCCGAGGCTGGCGTGTGGCTAAAACGGAATCAAGCCCAATATCCTTGTCCCTAGTCTGTGGGGAGGGCAGCCGGCACAGGGACGGTTCTGCTCCACCGGAGGCGGGGACAGCAGGAAGACGAGAGTTAAAACTTAGAGGAAGTTTTCCGCAGGCCCCCGCGCCCGGAGCACTGGGAGAGAACTGCTGCTTTTCGGCAGCAGAGGGACTGCATGTGGAGAAGCAACAGGGGGAAAGTGGGGCGTGGGAGAGAGGAGGGGAAGCAGAGCGAAATGATGGCGGGGGGAGCACAAACAGAAAGGGGGGAACCGTTGGGCAGCAGCAGAGCAGGCTGGCTCCCCAGCCTGGGCTCTGTCCTCACAGCCCAGCGATGGCTCATTAATCACTCAGCACAGCTACAAGAACGAAGGGCCTTCTGAGCCTCCGCCAATCCCCGTGCTGTTACTAGGGAAACGACCTTTACCCTTCAGAGGCTTCAAAGGCTTTCTTTCTTTTTTTTCCCCCCCCTGGATTTTTTTTTTTTTCAGTTGTTGTTGTATTTTTTTTTCCGGGAACAGTTGGCATCAGGGCTCAGATCATGTGAAAAGAGAGAGCGAGAGAGACAGACAGACAGAGGAGAAGGATAATCAAGAGAATAAGTGGAATCGCGACGGTTTGCGAGGCGGATGGGCTTCTGAAAGGAGGCGGCGGGGAGAAACAGAAAGAAGAAAGGGGCGATAACTAGTGAAAATCATTATTTATATAGGGAGAGTTTGCAAACCCACTTTGCATCTCTGTCATAAATTATTCATCTGTATATTTCTCCCCACCCTCCTCTCTTGTTAGGAAGCTACAAAGAGGCTGGCGCGGTGGTTGGGTGGCGTTAAGGATGTGGTGCCGGAGCTGGAGCCGCTTCAAAGATCCTCCCATCACTGCCATCCGCAGAAAGGGCAGACTTCCTCCAAGGATTTGGGTTATAGTTTTAAACAAGGATTCCAAACTCCCCTGCATGCCCGCGTGCACACATGAAACCACCAATGAGAGGCTCCAGAGAAGCCAGCCTTGAAGGGCAGAGTGAAGGTGAAACTGACTAAGGGGCTTCAGTGGCCCAAAATCGAATGATGCTGAAACGTGACATAGCTGCTGTCACCCTCTCGCCTTGTGTTTGGAAGAAGGCCCCTTAACCGCCCAGATTCAGTTAATGCAAACAGAGCGACCTCCCTTGAGTGGGTTGTTTGTTTGTTTTTTTTGGCAGGGGAAGATGACTGAGGAGGGTTGCTTACCCTTCTCCACAGTGTGGAAAAATCTTAGATGTGGCAAGGACTCCTTCCATCCTCTTGTGCAGCCATCTAGGATACAGGCATCCCTGCAGGGACGGCATCCCACCTCCTCCCATCCACATCTAGGTTACAGGAATCCCTGCAGTGACTGCATCCCACCTCTTCCCATCCACATCTAGGACCCTCTGCAGCGCATCTCCTCTTGCACCCGCTCAGGGGACACACACCGGTGAAGAGAGGGTATAGGGATCCTACCACCTTCCCCTATACCCATTCACATCTTCTGCACCCCATGGACTCTCCTACCCAGCATAAAAGGTAGAGGTTGTACTTGGCTCCTACCATCTCCTGCACACAACACTCCCCTCCTACCCACCTACTCTAGCCTTCACACACCCCAATCTGTGGAAGGACTGTAGAGGGTTGCTGTCATCTCCAAATGCTCCAGTCCCATCACAAATTAGAGGTCTGGGACCGGCCCTATGTCCTCATGTTCCAGGAAGCTGCAGGACACATTCAGGGCTGCTACTGTCTCACGCACACACAGCACATGTCCCAGTGCAAGGACTATGGCTGCCCTCTCCTCCTGCCTGCATGCACAGCCGTGCACGGATTGACAAGGGCTGCAGACATCTCCTTGTGTACCCATGCCTTCATGCACAAAGCAAGTATGCCAGGTCTCATTGAGCATATGGCTGCATGTCTGCCAGCCCAGGAGCAATATTGATGAGGAATGAGATGGCAAGAAGAATCCAGTCTGGAAGAGCAAACAGTGTTGGGAACAGAACAGACAGCTCCTTGTCTAATTAAAAGCTTCTGATCTCCTCTCCTGATACACGGAACGGAAACATGGGCTCTCACCCTGGAGAGAGGGGGAAAGCTAGGAGCTAGATAACAAAAAGGGCTTCCGGATAACTTACAGAAAGACAGGAGAACCAGCAAACAAGCAGGGAGCCAATGAATGGGGGAAGAGAAGACTGGGAGAAATTGTACACGGCAATGGGCTGCCCAGGGTAGAAGAAGAGATGTTGGAGATACAGATCAATGGAGAAAAGAGGATCAACTTATACATGGCTCAGAGCAGGGAGAGAAAAATTCTCTGGACCCTGCATTGATAGTCATGATGATATACCAATGGGAGAAAGGGCATGTTGTGATTTAACCATAGGAATGGAGGAGGTAAGCTAGCTGGCCTTGGGTTTGCTATTATTTGTGGTTTTGTTCCATGCTGGTACATGGCAGCTCGATACCATGGTGATGGTAGTGTAAGGAACGCGAGAGTTCGAATGGATCTGCTTGCCATTCCTTTACGTGGCTGCATGTCCAAAGTATTTATGAGCCCAGGGAAATAGAATTTGATGCTGAAGAGGGTAGTGGTGGAGCACTGTGGGTACAGACAAAGTAGTGGGGAGAAAAGGACAGTCCACAACAGGCATTTGCTATAGACCCCGCAGGACTTGAAGGCGGGGGGGGGGGGGGGGAAAGAGAACTGCGGGGGGCGGGGGGGAAGATTCCTGAACTGACTATCAAAGATACTTGTACTCATGGGGCACCTTAACTACCCGGACATCTGTTGGGTGACATATACATCAAACCTAGCCAAAGCAGCTCCTTAGCTACGGAGAGGACAATTTAAGGATCAAGGAAGGAGAGAAAGGTCAAGGATCTACTCACCCATTGAGTATGTGAGTTATTGGGGCGCTTAGCATGGCATGATCATAAGATGCCCTGTCCCCCTCAGTGTCCACTCTCCATTCACTTTTCTTTCCATTTAGCGGATCCCCTCCTAACTAAACTCACCCCTGCTCCCCCCAAAAAATCATGACACTAACATGACACTTGCGGTCATCACATGGTTCACTATGCTGGTATTCTACCCGTATCCCCACCCTGCGCCTGTCCTCAACGCTGTGCTCTTTGGGCAGGGACTGTCTGCTCCCGCGTACAGCACCTAGCACAAGGGACCCCATTCCTGGTTGGCCCTTCAGCCCTATCATCACAAACATGATGAGTAGTAATACAAAAAGCCAAGCTACTTGAATTCACCATGGTGAGGACACTGCAGCACAAGGGTATGCATTTCCCAGCAAACAAGGAATGTATTTAGCCTGGCACGATGGAGCTGTGCCTGCTTATGCCAGCTCCAAATTTGGCCCTATGCATGCGAGCAAAGGCTGTGGAAACCCACCAGACACAACAGACTCCAATCCCTATGAAGAAAGAAAATGGCAAGGAACAAGCAAGTGGTCAATTGGGCTCCTCGGCCAGGGACTGCTCCCATCTGAGAAATCAGAGAGAACCTGTTCTGGAAGTGGAGGTGGGGAAGGAAGGACTCAAACAAGAACCTGCAAGTTAGTTTCAGGCTTTCAAGGAAATGATAAAGGCAGCAAACCCTGCCTCCCCCCCCGCCCCCCCAGACACCACGGGGGCAGATTGTCAGAGGCAGAGGCTCTGCACTTCCCCAGTATCTCAAGTTGGGCCTCCAAAAACCACTAGTCACTTTTGAACATTGAGGCCAAAGTGACGGTAGGGGATTTAGCGTGTGGTCTCCTGGGTTTCTTTTCAAATGTGGAAACAACTGCTCATCACATGTCCAGCCTGAGGTATTACCTCTCTGCACCAGGGGAAACTGCTTTTCATTTCAGTCTAAGGCCAGATCTACATTCCAGTCTTATGGCAGTGTAGCTATATCGGCCGTGGGTATAAAGAGGTGAGATCCCTGATCCACACAGCGGGGCCAGCAGAAGCCCCCTCTGTTGCTGTGGCTATACCAGCAATGCCGTGCTTTTACCATGATGGCTCGTTTCACCCAGGAGGGGTGGTTTTACTGTACCACTACGGCTCTGGCCACGCTAGGACCACTTTGCCCGTGTAGTATACCAGTATTCCTCTACTGGTACAGCAGTCCCAGTGCAGACAAGACCTAAGCCATGTAAGTACTGAACTCTCAGGCAAAGACCCTGTAATGAACACATACAATGAACGTTAGCCAACAAAAAGGTCAGATTTGCAACTGCACAGGAGGAGTCAGGGCACAAGGAATGCCACACCCACAATGTGTGCCCTGGCCCAGGGACAGCCCAGAATCGAGAGGGGAAGAATAACCCCTGCTCCCTCCTCGTGTGGTGCTAGCACTCCTGAGAGATGCTAGGTGCCTGAAAGGAGGTAGGGAGGGGCAGGGCCATGGCCATAGATCTGCTCCACATTGCATCTAGCCAGGTGTGGAGGAGTGGCCCAGGCAGCGGGTATACTGGTGTGCAATGTATAGATCATAGAATATCAGGGTTGGAAGGGACCTCAGGAGGTCATCTAGTCCAACCCCTTGCTCAAAGCAGGGCCAATCCCCAATTTTTGCCCCAGATCCCTAAATGGCCCCCTCAAGGATTGAACTCACAACCCTGGGTTTAGCAGGCCAATGCTCAAACCACTGAGCTATATCTCCCCCCAAGGACACCTGGGGAGAAGTCAGTCTGCCAGAATCACCTCTGGGGACTGACCACCGCACAGCCTCTACTACCCACTCAAACATGCTGAGGGTGCCTAGGACAGAGCTTAGCCCAGATGAGCAGGGAGATAACGTAGGCCAGGTTTTCATTAGAGATCAGCATGTTGGGTGCTGAGCTCTTAGGGCCAGATTTTCCCAAGTGTCGCCCTAGGAGCTGGGCACTGCTGAGAATCTGGCCCGGATTGTGGGTGCCGAGCACTCAAAAATCTGCCCCTTAATCACTCCGTAGCTCCATCCCCCATTTGTAATATGGGGATAATATTTCCTGGACACACAAGGCGGCAGCGAGGATAAAAAGAGCACAGACCCTACTGTTCTTCCTCTGGGTCTCTAACGCAGGGAGGAGTTTGGGTAATGTTTATTGGGAGCTCTTTGAATCAAGTCACCGAAACTTTACCATAAGGTACAAAACTATGGGCTTAGATGGTCAAAAGTAAGAATTTTTTAAATGCCTATGTGATTTAGGAGCCTAAATTGCATTTCCCCAAAGTGATTTAGGACCAGATTTTTAAAGGTATTTAGGTGCCTAAAGATGTAAATTGAAAGTCACACTAGGAGACCATCTGCATCTTTAGGCATCAAACTACCTTTAAAAATCTGGCCCTTGGCCATTTGGGAACTTCAGTCTCATTGGAAGTCAATGACACTTAGGTGGTTTTGAAAGCTTTCCCCAATGTCTGCATTGTAAGACCATCAACACAGCTACTCGCTAACTCCCTACGTTTTTTTCCCAGCATACACTCACTGGGTTCACACCTGCATTCATGGCTTCCTATGAATAACCAGCACTGCTCCATAGGGATGGAACCCTAACACTTCTGTGTTCCAGGCACACCACCTGCTCAAAATGAGTCCTGCAAGGTAGCTGCATCCATTTTTCCAAATTTCATAAGAGCAACTTAGGGAAAAAAAGATGAAACTTGGAGGGGAAAAACTGCCCGTTTCAGCTGAATTTCCACAGGAGTCTTAAATTTTGCACATCATTGGAGTGCCCAATTTGCTTGTGCAAAGGAAGCCTTGTGCATGTGCATGAAAATTTTGCAGGGGCAATTTAAGAGGTGCCTTGGGAAAAGTATGGCTTTTAAAAGGTTAAAGCAGCAGCAAACTGCCCCTTTTCAGGGATGACCAAGTGTCCGTTATTTTCTGAAAGCAGCCAGCATCTCTTTCCATGGCTGAAACACCAGACGTCAGATACAGCACGTGTCTATTTATCAGGAGAAAAGCCGAATATTTCCGCTAACACAAGATTATTGCCAGCGCTGGGATTTTTCCCTAACCTCCAGCTACAATGCTCTGAAAGTGGAACCGCATACAAAATATACCTCTCCCCCCACCAACTCTCAGGGTTGGGTCCCCGCTTCCTCCACAATAAACAATTTTGCATATATTTAAACCTCCCTGCTCTGGTTTTCAACCCTTTTCGCCTCCACCTTCCCCACCAAAGAAATTACAAAAATCCCTCATTTATCTCTTTTTTCCTTGCACCTCCATCTATCAGTGTTTCAAAGGCAGTCTCCTTGAATGTAGAGCAGAGCAGGAGATGGGGAACTTTAATGGGAATCCACTCCTGACTGTGCAAACCCACACAGAGCGAGGACAGGCGACGCTGCATTTGCATACATATTAAACGAGAGCAGTAAAAAATGCAGACGTGCAAACCATTTGGACATGGCTCGCCTCGGCAATGCGCCCTGCCAGGGAATCAATCTTCTGGTTTCTTAAAGGGGAAAAACCTGCAACGGAATGAAAATGCAGAGCCAGAAAGGCTCCTGATTGGGAACGCGTTCGATCTTTCGGGGATGATCCATCCTTCTGCCTTCGCTCAAAAGGGCTTCTGTTCAAAGGTTACTGCGTAGGAAGGAGCTAAGCCCCAGGCACCAAGCTCCAGACTCCTCCTCATGCCAGGGGTGTGTTGCACCATGGGTTTCCACACAGCCACCACGCACTCCAAGCAACAGGGGTCATGTGGTCTGACAACCAGAAGGAGCCTGTATTCTAATCCCACCTCAGCCACTAATGCGCTGCGTGATTTCAGACAAGTGACTCCATCTCCTTGTGCCTTAGCCAAGCTCATGAGGAGTTGAGAGGCAGGAACCTCACTGAAAAGCAGATGCCACACTTGAGCTGAATTTTGCTGGAGAAACCACCACCCAGACATTGAAGAATCCCAAGTCATTTTGCAGCTCCACCAGAAGTTAACTCTTCCAATATGGAAAAAGGAACAAATTTGACACCTTGGATTTGGGCAGTCCTCTGTCCCTGGGAACTCCACAAATCAAGACACAGCCTTGATAGTGAGGATCATGAACATGGGCTTGATCCAAAAAATCAATGGGAGTCTTTCCACTGCCTTCTGTGGGTTCTGGACCAGGCCGTACGGTCTGTATTGATTGTGTCCGAGCAACATGAGTATCCACACACTAACCTCACGAAGTTCTCTCCCTGGGTTCAGTGTCTCATTTGTGATGGGTTCTCTGGAGTCTCTCATGTTGTTCCAAAGTCCTGCTCAAGAGATGTTCTGGATGTCCTAAGGTCAGGACATTACAACCAACAGAACAAATAAATACAACATGCCCAGGAACAAATACTTCCTGGGCATGTTAGCTGTTATGTGATGGACCAGATTTTCCAATCCTTACGCAGGCAAATCTAAGGACTTCAAGGTCTGCACGTTCACATGTGTAAAGACTGCAAGATCAGTAACAATTTTCTGACACTCAAGGAATTGCGAAGATAAAAGCAATATTCAGGGAGTGAAGATGCAGGATACAATGAATATTTCTCATCTGCACCTGTGGGGGATATTTGGGACAGATGGTCTGGTTCTGCATAACCATTTTGGATGAGATATATATTTACTCACTGCTGAAAAATGGCTTTCAACATGTGTGTCAAGTTTTGCCTACACACCCATAGTGACAGAAAAACAAGGGTCACACATGGAAGATATAAGGCATGCAAAGATTTGTTATTCAGGGTGTACGACAAAGAATTTCTGAGGAACATAGCTAGTTCTGGACACACTTGCATATTCCATGCATGAGCTTTGCATCATGTATGTGTGATCCATACACACTTTTGCTGGCAATGGACACTTGTCAGTAACCACTGCTTTGCATCACTATTTTGGGGGAGTTCTATGGCCAGTGGCATGCAGGAGGTCAGACTAGAGCACAGTAGTCCCCCTTCTAGCCTTAGAATCCGTGAATCATTCCTAAAGCTTTGATTTTTCTGCAAATGTTCCTCTGAAAGGCAGGAACATGCAGAAGGCTACTATCCATCCTCAAAAGTCCTGACAAATCCCCATGAGATTAGAGCAAGTGACTTTGGATAATCACCTGAAAAGTGAAAATATTCACTATCCCCTCCCCCAGTCTGCAATCTTCAGAGAAGTCTCACAACAGATACCAAGTAACGGGGACTCAGTAGCATCCTCGAGAGACAAGGCGGGTGAGATAATATCTTATTGGACCAACTTCTGCTGGTAAAAGACAAACTTCTGAGCTACACAGAGCTCTTCTCCTGGGGCCAGCATGGCTACAACCACATTGCAAACATTAATGGTGTCGTGTCTCCCTATGCGTAAGAGGCAGCATGAGGTGCCCTTTAAAAACTATTAAGTGAGGTGAAAGGTGCTCGATTGACAGTTCAGAGACTGAAGTGAAGTGTGGGCAGCAGCCATCCAAGCATCCTTGCACCAGCCATCATTGTGTGTGCAGGCGCATATGCATGTCCGTGTGTGTGCGCAAAAAAAATGGATCAAATCTCCACAGATTGTTCAGTCCTTCATCCTTCTACAGAGCCTTCCAACAAGAGTGCCAGTCAAAGGCCATGTGTGATGCTGGTTTCTGTGCCACGGGTCACTTAGGAACTGAATGAGGACCTGCCATCTTGTTTCACATACTATCTGTCACAGGCTCACCATAGAATAGGAATTTTGATCCTAAGAATCTCCACTGACGTTTCCACTCTAATTCTCACTCTATCAAGAATCCTCCATTCTCTGCTCTCCACCCAAACCGCAACCATCCTCCTTCACTCAAGGATAGGACCGGAGGTCCCATTTCAGCCAAACAATCCTCCTCTTAAATTATAGGCTCTCAGACTTTAAGGCCAGGAGGGACCATCCTGATCATCTAGTTCTGACCTCCTGCACACTGCAGGACACAGAACCTCACCCACCCAGTCCTGTGACAGTCCCCTCACCTTTGGCTGAGTTACTGAAGTCCTCAGATCATGATTTAAAGACTTCAGGTTACAGAGAACCCACCCTTTACACTAGTTCAAATCTGCAAGTGACCCATGCCCCATGCTGCAGAGGAAGGGGAAAAAAACCCACACAAAAAACAGGCCATCTGCCAATCTGACTCGGGGGGAAATTCCTTCTGATCTCAAATCTGGAGATCAGTTAGCCCCGAGCATGTGAGCAAGACCCACCAGCCAGGCACCTGTAACTCACAACCCTCCCCATCTAGTGTCCCATCACTGGCCTTTGGAGACATTTGCCGCTAGCAGTCGCAGATCGGCTACATGCCATTGTAGGCAGGCTCATTATACCACCCGCTCCATAAATTTATCACGCTCAGTCTTGAAGCCAGTTAGGTTTTTTGCCCCCACTGCTCCCTGTGGAAGGCTGCTCCAGAACTTCACTCCTCTGATGCCTTCATCTAATTTCAAGCCTAAACTTGTTGATGGACAGTTTATATCCATTTGTTCATGTGTCCACATTGATGCTTAACTTAAATAACTCTGCTCCCTCCCTGGTATTTAGCCCTCTGATGTATTTAGAGAGAGCAATTATATCTTCCCTCAGCTTTCATATGGCTAGGCTAAACAAGCCAAGGTCTTGGAGTCTCCTCTCCTAAGTTAGGTTTTCCATTCCTCTGATCATCCTAGTAGTAGCCCTTTTCTGCACCTGTTCCAGTTTGAATTCATCTTTCTTAAACATGGGAGACCAGGATTGTGCACACAGTATTCCAGATGAGGTCTCACCAGTGCCTTGTGTAATGGTACTAACACTTCCCTGTCTCTACTGGAAGTACCTTGCCGGATGCATTCTGACTGCATTAGCCTTTTTTGCAGCTGCATCACATTGGTGGCTCAGTCATCTTGTGATCCATCAAATTGTCTACCAGTGGAGTGCTACTTAGCAGTGCAAGGCCCCCACTCCATAGGGCTGACCAAGACGTCACATCCAGAAACTGACCTCCTTTCTTTAGGCTGACAAGCCGTGTGATGGCCGCCATTTTGGCGAACACAGTGGGGACTGAACCAGGGACTTCCAGAGCAAAACCAACATACTCCCTACCTCTAGCCCCACAAAAAAACTACACTACATGTAACGGAATAAAGCTGGGCCAAATCTTCATCCTATTCATTTGCTTGTATGCTGTAACCTCATTCCCTACCCTTCACTTGTTTGTGGTTTATAGGGTATGTCTACGTGGCGAGCTGGAGGGGTAAATTCCAGCTTGAGGAGACATACCCGTGGCTAGCTCTGATCAAGTCAGCATGCTAAAAATAGAGCATAGCTGCAGTGCCAAAGTGGCTGGGGGGGGCTAACCGCCCCGCGTACATGTCCGTCCAAGTCCCTAGGCATGTACTCAGTAGCAAGCCCCTCCCATCTACCGCTACACTCTGCTTTTAGCATGCTGCCTTGATCAGAGCAGGCATGGTCCAGCTTGAAGTGTAGGCATACCCTTAGACTGTAAAGCCCATCTGGGTATGGGCTCTCTCTCGTGTTTATACAGCGCCCAGCACAACACATTCCCACTCCCCAGCGGGAGCTACCATAATAATATTGATTGCTAGTATTATATTCTGATTAACCCTTTAAAATAATGACTCTCATTCAAAGGGCAACTGCAAGGATTTACAAGAAGCAACATGTAGAATACCATTCAGAAATGGAACAGATCCTTGCTAGAGGCAACCCCCAGATTGCTATGGTGAAGTTTAACTAGAAAAAAAAAGTGCAACAGAAAAACACAATGTTTAGAAGAATTGGCATTGGTGAGGTGTAAAATCATTAGAGATTTTGTTGATACGAGATCACACCTAAAGAGATTAGTTAGCTCATCATCCAGACATGGGAAGCAAAGATGGTCTATCTAGACTACCACCACTGGGACTGAAATGTCCTTCATTTAAATGGGTTCTTCTTTCTAACTTTACTTTCTTATTAACCCAAGTTATGACATCATCATCGCAATCTAAGAAAAACACACACACTTACTTATATTTTATATATAGGTTTTCCTTTGTTTGATTAACCGTTTTTTGGCCAGCAGTCTGAAAGCCTGAAAAAATCAAAAGGTCAACAACTTGATTCGTCAATTTTGGGTAGATCAGGAGACAGAAATTCTTCGGCTGAGAAGCTCATCCATTACCTGACCAAATGATAGAGCCATAATACACTCTATTGCAACCCAGTCACCACCACAGTCTCCTAGTATTTCAACAGCACCTGCACCCTGCTGTCTGAGCAGGGGTGTTGATCTCATTCTGCACGGACAGCTGAGACATTTTTAATTATGAGCTGGGACTACAGAGTTAGGCCCGTATGCTATCCCTAGTCTGCAGAAGAGCTCCTGCTGAAGTCAGATGGGAGGCTTGCACAAAGAACAAGAGTAGTATAGGGCCCGTACACAGGAACTAAACTTTTAGGACGGGAGTTGGACCACAGGTTTCAACGGAAAGAGTGAGGCCAGTGCTCAGTGCTTTTGAAAATCAAATCCTTAGTCAGTAACTTACAGTTGCATTCAGGACAACTCTGTGAGAAAAGACGATTGGTGACTTTTGCTTGAATTAGATAACGGTGTGCACGAAGGGCCGAACACACACAACTGCAGCAGGTGCATGAACAAAAGAGGTGCCGAACTAACATTAGCAAAATCTAGCTCTTAACACACCACAATCATACAAAAGCGTTCACACCCCTTTGAGAGGGACAGAGGTAACTCGGACTTCTCCGCGCTTTTGTTTCAGGGTATCAGTAATTCCTGGTCATGTTCCAAAATGATTATATTTTGCAACCACAAGGGCTAGGATATTTTTAAAATAATAAAATCTCAGATTCTGCAGAATCTGCATCTCTGGGGGGTTATTGCTATGGCCAGGCCTCCTGCGTTTGGCTTGATGGGCCACAGTTCCCATTCCCATATTGCAGTCTCTCCACCACTGAGCTCAGCACTGCACAGCTGTGTCGACGGTAGATTCTCACGCCGTTGCTACCATGAGTGGGAGTCCTAATGTAGACAGGCTGCCGGAAGCCACCAGAATTTCAGCCACCTTGTCACATAGATCTGCTTAGAGAACAGCCAGTCTAGACAATGCCATAGCGAACACACTGGAGGACCCCCAGCGCCTTGCCAACACTCAAATCCCCACCCGTCGGCACCAAGGGCAACACAGCACTAGGAAAACATCTAGCTGCAGACAAGGCACAAGAGAGGAGACCGCCCAGGATGACGCACAGTCCCAGAGCAGAGTCAAGCACCCGCCTCACATTGGAACCTCACAAGCAACTAAAGCCGAGCTGGAGCAACCATTGAATTCAGAGGAAGCAGAGTTTTGCCCCCCACCAGAGCATTAGCCACACATGCTCCTCTCCCATCTAACAATTGATGGGCTGGGGGCTCGGATCTGGCACAGCAGCTGGCTTCCTTCCCTCCTGGCCCAAGCCAGCAGGGACTCTGCTTCCACCAACCACAGAGCTTGAGCTTTCAGCAGCTGAGCGAGTCCCGCAGCCCAGCCCTTCCGCTGTGCTGAGCGCTTAACGCTCGAGGAAACAGCCAGGGCTGGGACACACCAGAGACAGCACGTTACGGGAACCAGCCTCCTGCACAGCAATTGCTCAACATGAGCATCAGGCAGAAGCCATTCGGCGGCCAGCCACCCTGCCTCTCCTAGCCTGTGTCCGCATTACACGCATTCCAGGCAAACCTCGGAGCACAGCCGCCCCACCAAGGGGGGGGACAGCACCACACTGCAGCAGCGAGGCCGAAGAGCTGGGAAGCTTTAACCCCTTCACCGCCACAGCTTTCCCGCTGCATTTGAACACAAGGGGTCAAATTCTGCCCTCGGTTAGCCAGTGAGACAAGGGGGCTGCATGGGTGCAACTGATGCCCATGGAATCTGCATACTGTCATGGTGTATGCTGGGGGGAGGGGGGAAGTAATTCTGCCTATATCCCATGAAACCCCATTGATTTCAGTAGGGCAGCCTGGGCACAATCAAGGGCAGAACTTAATCTATTGACTCCATGCCCCTTCCCCCTCACCATCGCTTTGGGCACAATCCTCTCCTGAGATCTGCGCAGAGCTCCCCCCACCCTTCTCAACCCTGACAGTGGGTCCCGGCCTGCTGATGAGGAGGGCACAATACCCACCCCCTCCCAGCCACCAGCAGCAAATGCAGACTGAGACAGCACAGAGCACCCCTCTCTGCTTGAAAGTCCTTTACAGAGGAATTGCTGGCTGCGGGGTGGAAGGGGCCCCAGGCAATGACCTTCCACACAGATGATCATGGCTCACTGTGAATTGGCAGGGGCTGGGGTCAGGACTCTGCTTCATGATGAAATGAACAAACTCCCACTAAAATGATCTGGGGAATCTCTGGGAGGAAAGTTTTCTTTCCCCTACTCCTTCCATGGTTGGGGACAATTAGGTCCAGAGAAAATAAATCCAGATTCACATAAGATGGGGTTGGGCAGGGGACACAGCTTGCTTCAACTGATAAGACACAAAATTTAAACAGCCTTTAGAAGCACACAAATTAGACCTTTTAAAAAAAAAATCACCACCCTTGAGGTTCCTGCTGACTTGTTACATTCAAGCTCCTATTCCTGGTCCCTTCGCGAGCATGCTGAGTTTGGGTAAGTCAGAAGGCCATTTGCCATGCACAGATCGGTCCTCAGAGATTTCCAATTATCCTGTAGCAACTCCGTTCCCTGGGGGAAACTTCCCCGGGCAGAGGGCCAGCACAAAAGTGATGTCCCATTGGAGCCCTGGAAATAGGGTGGGACCTCTGTGGGGCATAGCCCTTGGACTGGTTCTCTCCACAGGGCTGAATTTCGCCCTTTGGGAGGCTGCCAATGTTACAACCCTGCGTTGTTATTGTAGACAAAAGAGAGCCAGGAGGAGTTCTTCCTGAGGAAAGACTGCAGAAATGGGCCCCTATTAACAACACAAAACCCTAACTCTTTAGGTCTGGTACATACATGTACACACGCTGCACTGGGTTCACTTAAATTGTGGTGGGTTGTCAGCTGAACACAAGCTACCAGAATGATGCGACTAAACGGGCTAATGTGATCCTTGGATATATAAACAAGGGATATCAAGAAGGGGTAGGGAGGTTATATTACCTCTGTATTTGGGCATTGGGCTAACCACTGCTGGAATACGGTGTCCAGTTCAGGAGTCTACAATTCAAGAAGGAGGATGATAAATTGGAGAAGGGTCAGAGAAGAGCCACAAGAATGATTAAAGAACTGGAAAACCTGCCTTACAGTGACAGAGCTCCTTGACTCTAACACAGAAAGTTACCGTCTATGATCACCATCTAGGAGGACACAGAAGGGGACCAGAAACTTGACCGAGAGCTTTTCAGTCTAGCAGAGAAAGGGATAACATGATCCAATAGCTGGAAGCTGAAGCTAGACAAATTCAGACTAGATTTAAGGTGCACCTTTTAACAGTGAGGGTGATTAACCATTAGAACAACTTACCAAGGGAAACGATGGATTGTCTATCACTAGACATTTTAAAAACAAGATTCTAAGAGAGATGCTCTAGCTCAAACAGGAATTAATTCAGGGAAGTCCTACGGCTTGTTTAATGCAGGAGGTCAGTCTAGATGATCACAATGGTCCCTTTGGGCCTTAAAAAAATTAAGAAAAGTGTAGACACTTTTTGGTTTAAAAGCAGCTTAATGCAGTTTAGCTTAAACCGGCTCCTAACTGACAAACTAAAATCAACAGAAGTTAACTTTATATTGATTTAAGATGGCTCATGAAGTCTTTTGCTTTGGTTTCATAAAATAAATTTTGAACCACATCTTTAGTTAAATCCTGGTCGCTTTGTGCTTGGACAAACCCTGAAAGTCCTCATTTCTTTGATTTTCTGTCCCAGCATCCAAGGGCCCAAACAATCCTGACAGCTTTCAGCCCTTACTGAGGGATATGAAACGGTTGATTTGTCTGTGAAGAGGCTGACTAAGGCTTGTCTACACGTAAAATGCTATAGCAGTGCAGCTGCCCCATTGTAGTGCTTCTGTGTAGACACTCCAACACCGACGGGCACAGAGACGACCCTAGTGAGGGGGCCAAGTGAGGGCAGCCAGCTTCAGCAGTGTTACTGAACACACTCAATCTTGTGAACATGCTCAGTACACGCCAAGCAGCAAATTGGGGGGGGGGGGGGAAGCACCTGACCCGACATGCTCCTGCCACCTCTGGACAGGAGGGATTCTCCCATCAACATAAGTCATCCACCTCTAAGAGGTGGCAGCTAGGTTGACAGAACCTAGCGCTGTCTACATAGGGACTTAGGTTAATTTAACTACACCGCTCATGGGGTGTAGATTTTTCACACCCCAAACAGACGTAGTTAAACTGACATAATTTTCTAATGTAGACCAGGCCTATGGGCGTAATGACAATTTGCACCCAGTCCTCATGTTTATGCTGTGCTAAACAAATGGGATTGTTATGCTAGCTTCCTTCATCCATGATACTGAACCTGAGAATTGGGAGTACATTCTGTTGTAAATTTCAGCTCGTTTGTGAAGGGTAAATCCCTTAAGGTCAAATTCTGATCTCAGTTACACAGGTGTAAATTTAAGTCCAACTCCAGTGACTTAAACGGACTTACTCTGGATTTATGCAGAGTTGTATCAGTTTAACTGTACGGTTTTAAATTGATTTAGTTAAACTGATGCAAAAGGTTGTGTGGACACATGTATTCTGGTTTAAACCAGGCTTATTTCAGTTTAGCTTAAATTGATTAGGAACAGGTTTAAGCTAAACCAAAATAAGGTCTTACCTACACAGAGAAGTTGAACAAGATAAATTTAAGTTAGCTTAGTTAAATCAGTGCAACTTCTGCATTGGCTTGCTTATATCAGTTTAAGCCAGGTTTAAAACAATACAAGAGAGCCTACAGATGAAGTCACTCCAATTTAACGAAACGGGTATAAAACCACACCTTTAGTACTATCTGTATGACTGCGTTTAGAGCAGGCCTAAAAAGACAAAATGAAGACACGTCCACACAGGGGTTTACACCAGTCAAACAAAACCGGGTGTACTAAAACTGGTGCCAGTTTGTGTGAAGACAATTCCTGAATTTTTCCTTTGGTTTCTGTTAGCCTCTGGGGTCGTTCCAGTCACCCATTTCCAGTAGGCCAGGGTGCTCAGTCTCCTGCTTGGGGCATCTCCCCTCTGTTCACTCAACCAGAATCGTCTTGTGCTCTATTCTCCAAGCACAGGATACAGAAATCAGCTCAAGGGCTTGGCTGTGATTTCCCTGCCTTGGAGCAGAGGCACATGCCTCTAACTACTAGCCTACATGGCTAACAGTAGCAAAGCCTTCAGGAGCTTTCTGCAGGCCGATGTTCCTCTCCTCGTTAAAGGGCAGCAACCAAGTGCCGTTCAAATACATTTGACTAAACTAAAAACATTCAGGGAAGGGCAATGTGGTCCCCACTTTCAGTCATCCACATGAGATGCTGGTGCTGAATGGCTTAACGATGGCTGTGAAAGGTCCTTTGGGCTACTGGATGGAGGTCATCCATTTTGGACCAGGTTTGGACCCACAGGGATGAATTAGTTGCGAATGTGAAGGTCGTTAGGAACTTGGAGGAAGTGATCATGATCTGATAGAATTCAAGATCCTAAGGAAAGGAGGACATGAGAACAGTAAAACAAGGACACTGGACTTCAAAAAAGGCAGATTTCAATCAGCTCAGAGAAACAGTAGGCAAGGTTCCATGGAGAGACCAAATAGAAAGAAAAGGAGTCCAAGGGGGCTGGCAGTTCCTAAAAGATGTAATATTAGAGGCTCAACATCAAGCTATTCAATGCAAGATAAGAGGAGCCACAGGAGACCAAAGTGGCTGCACAAGGAGATTTTTAGCCATCTAAAAACCCAAAGGGATACATACAGGAAATGGAAGGAGGGGCATGTCACCAAAGTAGTATACATGGAAACAGCACAAGAGTGTAGTGACAAAAATCAGACAAAACTCATTTCTTGCTACAGCTGGCAAGAAAATGTTACAGACAACAAGACAGGGTTCTACCCATATATCAGACAAAAGAGAAAGACCAGGGATGGTGTGGGTCTGCTGCTCACTGGAGAAGGTGAGCTGGTAACAGAAGATTAGAAGACAGAGCTGCCCAATGCCTTTGCTTCAAAAAAAGTAACACTGCTAGTCGTCCAGTCACATACTATCATGGACAATAAAGAGAAAGATGTAGATCTGGATAAATAAAGAACACATCAGATCTTTGACTAATTTGAATGAATTCAAGTCAGGAGGGCCTGATGCTATTCCCCCCAGGACGCTGAAGGAATTAGCTGAAGAAATCTCAGAGCCACTGGCAAGGAGTTTTGCAAACTCATGGATGACAGGAGAGGTTCCGGAAGATTGGAGAAGGGCTAACATTGTGCCCATCTTTGAAAAGGGAAGAAAAGGAGGAGCTGGGGAACTATAGACTAGTCAGTCTGACCTTGATACCCGGGAAGCTACTAGAGCAATGTATAAAACATTCAATTTGCAAACACCTGGAGGATGAAGGGGCTGTGGGAAGGGGTGTGGGCCCAGGGATGTGCTGGCCGCCCTTCCTGCAGCCCCCATTGGCCTGGAGTGGCAAACCGCGGCCAGTAGGAGCCATGATCAGCCAAACCTGCGGATGCGGCAGGTAAACAAACTGACCCGGCCCGCCAGGGGCTTTCCCTGAACAACCGGTGGCCCTAGCTTGAGAACCACTGGACTAGATGACCCTTGCAGTCCTTTCTAACCCTATGGTTCTAGGATTCGAACGTGTCTCATTTAGGATTTAAACCAGAGTGTGAACTTCATTTGTTTTTCACCAACTTGCCTTCCTCATGCAAATAACTTAACTGAACTCCCTGGGGCTGATTCTGCTCTCACACTTTGTAATTTTTTGGGGCCAGATCCTCAGCTTGTGTACACTGGCAAAGCTCCATAGACTTCAAGAGAGCTGCACTGATTGACACCAACTGAAGATCTGAACCACTGACATCAAAATGTGGTTATACTTGATGTACACTGGTGTAAGAGTGATCAAAATCAGGCCCAACAGGAGTCCTCATATCACACAAGCAGTATTTAAACCCAGATTCACAGTTTAATCAGATCTATTGAGTAATTTCAGATCAAAGCTGGCTCAAAATTTAGGTTTTATGAAATTAAGATTAGTATATCATATAGGATCGGACCATTTTATAAATAAATTAATCAAATGCAAGACCAACAGAAATGTTTCCACAAAACTTTTTTTTTTAATTCTAAAGATAGTCATATGTTTAAAATAAGCAACCATTCCCCTGAAAAGTTAGCAATAATAACTGCAGCATTATGATAGAACATGGGAACCTGAAAGTGAAATTGACTAGTAACTATAAAAAAACACTGCTGAGAAACTGACTAATTATTTTCATTGTCCACCTGGAGATACTCCAGTGAGGAGCTCTACAGAAAACAAAGAAAAATGGATGGATTAGAGAAAAATGCAAAAGTTAACTGATGTTTTTAATCTTTCCATTTTAAGATGTTATCTGTAACATTGGTAAGAAGAGGGTTTAACGTTTTTCATCTTATCAACATTTACACCACAGTGGTGTCTAGAGGTCAACCAGATCAGGCTTCCACCGTGCTAGGCACCGTACATCTAGCAGTCTCTCTCAGATTCATAGATATTAAGGTCAGAAGGGACCATTATGATCATCTAGTCCGACCTCCTGCACAATGCAGGCGACAGAATCTCACCCACCCACTTCTGCGATAAACCTCTCGCCTATGTCTGAGCTACTGAAGTCCTCAAATCGTGGTTTAAAGACTTCAAGGAGCAGAGAATCCTCCAGCAAGTGACCCGTGCCCCATGCTACAGAGGAAGACGAAAAACCTCCAGGGCCTCTGCCAATTTGCCCTGGAGGAAAATTCCTTCCCGACCCCAAATACGGCGATCACTCTTCAAAGTGAAGCCAAAGTAAGAGTATTTTCCAGATTTCTCTCGGATCAATTTTTTATTGCTCTAAAACAGCCCATATTCTCCGCAGGTGTAAGTCAACATAACTCCATGAAGAATCTGGTACAAAATACCTAATCACTAAATAATGAACTGACAGCAACTGGGCCAGATTAGTCTCTCACTGTGAGGCAGCTCCATTGAAGTCACTGGGGGTTTCACTCAGATATTACTTGTAGACACAGAAATGACATCAACAGCATGGAAGTGACTATGGACTGGTGACCAATATGGAAGTTAATGAGGTGATACCATGTTCGTATGGGCATAGCTACATTAATGAGGTCTGTGCTAAGCCTCTGACCACGGCGAAGGAGTTACAAATACAAAATCATATGGAATGTATTTCCTTCATTTGTATTAATTTCTTTAAAGAAAGATATATTGTTGCATGAAAGTTGAAACGTGTGAACAAGGAAGCAGCTCAGACAAACTAAACTCCACATTCACAGCATTCCCCTCTAAGGGTTGTCTAGACAAGGATTTAAAGTTGTGCGAGTCAGCTCGCTCCGTCTAATCGTACGTCTACACGGCAATAAGAGACACGAGGCACGGCCACCTCTGGCCTGGGGTCAGCTGACTCAGGCTCATGGGGCTTGGGCTGCAGGGCTAAAAACTGCAGACATTTGTGCTTGGGCTGGAGCCTGGGCTCCGAAACCCCCACGAGGGGGGGTTCGAGTCCAGCCTGAGGCCAAACATCGACACTCCAATTTTTAGCCCCGCAGCCAGAGTCAATCTGACCCCAGCTAAGATTCCGTGCCAGAGGTTTTTATTGCAGTGTAGATGGGAACGTCTATGCTGCAATCAGGAGGTGTGATGCCACCATGTGTAGACATACCCAAGCTGGTTTTGACCTAGCTAGCCTGAACGCTAGCGTGACGCTACAGCAGCATGGGCTGTACAAGCCTGCCCGGGACCCTAGGCATAAACTCAAGAGGCTGCTAGGATTTCACAGGTGGTGGTGTTATTCACGCTAAGTCAATCAAAGCTGGCTCAGGTGTGTCTACACATGCTAAGACCTCCAAAAACTCTAGCCAAGGCAAGGCACATTGTACTCTAGCATATGCTAAACTAGTGTTGATTTAAGATGTAGGCTGGCCCATCACACTTCAAATCCAAAGCTAGACGTGGCCCATGAGGACCCACCGCATCCCCTTGCACATAGACTCTGAGAATAGATCTTCGCCCTATTACCATCTCACGAAGGCTCATCACTGAAGCGGTGTACCTCAGCCCACTCTCCTGCAGCCTTTCAGCCTCCCCTTTACATAGCTGCTCTGGGGTGGCCTGTAGCACTGCCCTGAACTCCCATGTGAGAGACCAGTGTTCACATTCTGGTTCAACTCACAGTGTCGGTAGCGAGGAGGAGAGCAGAGAAAGCGACGTGTGGAGCCCCTGACAGCTAAGCATGTGCCTCTGGCAGATCCATGAGCCATGCTGACCAACTCCATTGGGAATACAATCAAAAAGGGAGTGGCTAAAACACAGGATGCATAAGGCAAGAAAATGAGGAAATCCCCGGTGACCCAATCTCGCCTCTGCTTACACCAGGGGTCAGCAACCTTTCAGAAGTGGTGTGCAGAGTCTTCATTTAGTCACTCTAATTTAAGGTTTCACGTGCCAGGAATACATTTTAACATTTTTAGAAGGTGTCTTTCTATAAGTTTAGAATATATTACTAAACTATTGTTGTATGTAAAAATAAATAAGGTTTTTAAAATGTTTAAGAAGCTTCACTTAAAATTAAATTAAAATGCAGAGCCCTCCCGGACCGGTGGCCAGGACCCGGGCAGTGTGAGTACCACTGAAAATCAGCTCGCGTGCCATAGGTTGCCTACCCCTGGCTTACACATTCAGTTCACCACAATCAATACAACTCACTCCCATTCAGACTCTCCATGGGTGCGTTAAGAGGCCGTTGTACCCAAAGGCTCCTCTCAGAGATGTAAACACGGGCGCTACTGTCATTTGCTGTGATCTCGTTAATTTTACACGATGCCTTCCTGAACCACTCCTGGCAAGGGGAAGGCTTCCTTGGGGTGACTCCGTCCTCCAGCCTGTTTGGAGTCCCACAAACACTGCCATTGGGATGAAGGGGAAATGCACGAAGGAAAAGGGAGGGTGGTTTACATATAAAAGCCAGACGAACCTGCAACTTTCACGTGGCTTTGACCCAAGGACTCAAAAGCAGCCCCAGCTTGGCTCACAACCAAGTCATAGAGTTCACTGAAAAGGCTGGCTGAACCCAAGCCAAATTGGAGTTTGCTATAAAACCAGCCAAGAGTTGTGCAGGTAACAGGCTGGCACACACAAGCGTTGGTTAAGCATGTGGGACAATCCATCAGCACTGTAACAAGCTCTTCCTCACCCCGCAGGGACATGAAAAACAACAGCCGGGGCATTCAAACGGTGCAGTCATGCATCTCTCTTAGGGCGCTGTACCATCACCGCAGAATCAGAGCGCCTTCCATGTAAGGCCAGTGGTAAAGTCCTGCACAGACCTCATGGAGTCTCTGGGATGTGTCCCTTTTTGGGGTCAAAAGTCTGCTTGGTCTGATTGTTTTGGGTGGATTAGATTTGCGGGGGGTGGATTCTGGGGTTGAAGGGAGTGTCAGTGTTGTGAGTGCTAGCCTTATGCTAGAAATGCCTTTTGACTAGGAAGGTTTTGCAGTGTTTCCTTAAGAGGGTCAGAGACTCTGGATTCACCTCATCTCCTCTCAAAAAGACTGTTCCATAGTCGGCCTTATATGGCCCCCCATTACCATAAAATCTGAGCATCTCGTAGTTGCCTGTGAGGCAGGGAAACACTATTAGCCCCATTTTACATACAGGAAACTGCAGCACTGAGAGAAACTAAGTGATTTGCCCAACGTCACACAGGAGAAGGGAATTGAACCTGGATCTCCAGAATTCTAGGTTAACACCCTAGCCACTGGACTGTCCTTCCGCTAGATCCCTTTAGCGAGATGCTTTATTTCCAGCTCACGTGCTTTATCAGGGCTTTGTGATCTGCATCACCACAGGGGAACACAGAGGTTGTGATGGTTCATAGTTCAAAACACAGGGTAATGCAGCTGGGGCTCGAGACATGAATTGCTTTAAAAATTAGGGCCAAACCCTTAAATTGGCTTTAGAAGCTGACTGGGAACCAGGGGAGGGACTTGAACACAGGCCTGATGTGTCCGCGGTGCTCTAAGCCAGGGAGAAGGCAGGCAACACATTCTGTACCAGCGGAAGCCTGTGTATCATTTTCCCATTAGACACACTGAGTTACAGTGATCCAGCCTGGAGATGACAAGCACATGGAGTCCTATGAACAGGTCCTCATGCAGAAGGAAGAGATGAATTTCCTAGCCAACTACAGGTAACAGAAGGCATTCTGGGAAACTGATGCTACCTGGTCATCCATGCTGAGTGAGGAATCAAACAGGACCCTGAGGCTTCGCACCCCTTTGACAAATGGTGCCTTCAAGGGAAGGTGGAGACAACCTCCTGGCTGGTTCTTCAAAGCTTTCCCCTTCTCCAACCAGCAGCACTTTGGTCTTGCCTGGGTTCAGCCAGAGCCAGCTACTCTTCATCAAGAGTTGATTTCTTGTAGGCATTCCTCACGGCAGCGGCTGCTTCAGCTGAGAATGAGATGTACAGTTGAGCGTCATCAGCATGAGCCCAGGGCATTTCATGATCTCCCCCATCGGCACTGCAGCCGATGGCTACCTGAAGAAGAGCCCTGTGCAATCTCAAAACGTGTCTCTCTCACCAACAGACATTGGTCATTACAAAATGGACTCACCCATTTGGGGTCTCTGTTGCAACTGTGGGGCTGCCAACATTCTAGAGCATGACTGGGGTTTTTTGGGGGGGAGGAGCGGGAAGGGGGGGTGTTTTAGTCAATAAGGAAAACACTGAGGGTTGAGAGTATCGGGAAGTTCCTGGGGGGTATAATGGTGATCTCACGCTATTGTAATACAAATACCACAACTTTCCCTAGAGCTCCCAGCCAAAATGGTGGCCCTGTGATGCTAGGCAGCGTACACAGACAGCGCAAGAGTCCCTGTCCCAACGAGCTTCCAATCTTAGCACTGACTAACATCTACACCATGGTGGGAATTATTATTAGCAATGCTTTGCGCTCCCATTGTGCTTTTCATCGGAGGCCCTCCTAGCACGTGAGAAGATGCTCATTTAGTCTCACCATGTCCTGCACCATCCTTCCTTGCAGGAATTGCAGAGGCAAGCGAATGGGATTTGCCTGCAATTAAATAACCCAACCACCCTCAGATCAGGATAGGCCTTTCGCTCAAAAGTTTGCAGTCTCGCAGAAGATTTCTCCGTCGTTCTAAGGATGCCAGGAGGCATGGACCACAGAGAGCAGCATCCCAGTTACCCAGTCGAGGCTAATCCCAAAAGCATGGGAGGAGATGCAGTTGCACCCCCACATGCCCCCATTGCACCCTCCCAAAGTGTCCCCCCATGACAGGAGCCGGGGTGAAGCAACAGAAACGAGCTGCATGCAGATAAGGGACATGCACCGAGGGAACATGTGACATGATCACAGCTACTCTATTAATTTAAGTTAATTTCCTGCAGTTCTGTCTTAGTTTTCCAGAAGATTCAGGACTTAAAGGTTAGAGCGTAACCTTGTCTCAGTAGCTTGCTATTCGCTCCATGCAAATGTCTACCTACAGCCTGGTAATTATATGCATTTCCAAAGAGCCAATCAGCTGTCAGCCTGACAGATACTGATCTTCCCGTTTTATTTTTAGCTCTGTGCTTCCCCCTCTAGATGCAAAAAAAAATTCTGTTTGTTCCATCTTTGCTGCAGCCTCTGGTTTCCCCAGCACTCCAGCCAGCTCTTATCTCGCCCAGGCTGGAGCAAGGCTGAGCGGCAAACTACAAAGCAGCACTGGGCTCCTGTCGGGAGCCCTTTGCGGCTCTCCATGCAAGGGGAAAAGCTGTGGTGCCCAGCTCCTTTCAGACACAGGCCTGTGGGGGAAATTTTCCTTCCCCAGCCAAGGGGCTGGATAAAATGGAAAACCCAAGTGGGGGGGAGGGGGAAACCAAAAAAAACCCCAACCACAGGAACAAGATACTTGCCTGAGGACTTCTGGATATCATCTGCACATGCGTTCTCTCTGCACACCCTCCGGAAGGGACCAGATGCTCATCTGGTGTAAATCAGCAAAGCTCTATGCGCTTCAGTGGACTGCGCCGATTTACACCAGCTGAGGTTGCAGCCCAAGATTTGTAATTGCTTACATAAAGATGAGGCTAGCTAGGGAGAGCTCGCCCCATAACCATTCTCCAGAGAGACAAGGTGCCCTTGGAAGAGGTAGACGAGATGGTCACAAGAAGACTGCAATGATACGAGGATCAGCTGAAGCATCTAGTGCCTACACACCAGGGCAATGGGCATTTTAGAGAGTGAAACAAACCATGAGTGAGTATCCTCACCTATGCGAGTAGAGTTTTCCCTGGGCCCTTACTCTCACACGAGCGCTTCCTCAGGCGAGTTGCCCTGTTGGCTTCAGCAGGAATGCTGCTGAGCAAAAACGTAAGGGTGGCACCACCACGCCTATTTTCTGGACATGGTCTTTATTCTCCCATCTGCCACCAAGGCTTCCGCAACATACACTGCACCCCAACATGGCCCTCTTCAAAAGGCACGTTCTTCCCTATGGCTGGAGTGACTGCTGGAAGGAAAATAGCTGGGAAGAGGAAAGAGAATAAAGAGGAGGAAGAGAGTAAAGAGGAGTGAGAGAGCCAGGAGAGGAGTAGAGATGGGAACTGGTGGACACCACACACACACACACGCACACACGCGCGAAAAGTGAAGAAATGGAGGGGGGAAAAAAATCGCTCGAGCTCTGGATTTTTCCTATTTAGCACAATATTGTCAACCCCCAGTATTCAAAAATTTTGAGTAAGGGCCCCACACACACACACACCCCAAAACAAAAATCAAGAGATTTCTAAGCCAATCATGAGGGGTGGTGGTTGGGTTTTTTTTGTTTGTTTTTTTAAGTAATATGCATCTGGTTCATTTTATTCGCCTTTGGTTTTTTGAGTCGAAGGGTCATGTCTCTCTGGCTAGAATCTCAGCTTTCACTAAAAAAAAAAAAAAAAATATGAGACTTATGTAATCACAACTCTAGGAGTCGATGCTTTAAGAAAAGACACCAAATATCAACAAAAGTTAGCACAGCGCATTGAGATGCATGGTATGTGACACTAAGGATACTGGTGCAGCAGCTCCATGGATTTCGGCCACGAACCTAGCCCATAGAGTTTTGTTTGAACTGACCAGGAGATTCGTTTTGAGCTTCCTTTCAAGAGTGCAAGGGACAAACAGAGCCAGGAGCATAAGCCACAAGGCTGAGAAGAAAAAGCATTCAGATAGAGGGGAGAACAGAGACATTGAAATAAGGAAGAAAGCAGAGAAACAGAATGAGAACAAAGAGAAGGAAGAGGTGCATAGAGGAGGAAAGGGGGAAGCAGAGAGAGAGGACAGTAACCTCCACTAGGGTCTGGTAATGTTTGCTCGTGCTGGGACTGGACCTTCCCTCTGTACCCAGGTATCAGCCCAAGGCTGGGGTTAGGATATTTGCATTCCCATGAGTGCTGCACACCTGGCACACCGTGCACCAACCTACAGCCGGTGTGAAGATGGGGATCGCCACTGCAGGGTACAGTCCGTGCAGCAGGAGGAGGGGACTACAGCATTGGGCATCAGCAGATTTTACACTGTTGCAAAAACCACAGCATCTGGCCAAGCAAAGAGTAGAGAGAATCCCCCCTTCCAGCCTGACTGGTCAATGTTGATAGCATCTGACTGCAACCCACACTGGCCGATAGACTCATCTCTGCCCCCACTGCTCAGGGTATGGTGCTGTGCAATCCAGGAGAGAGACCAGGAAAGGTGAGTTAAAAAAAACAAAAAACAAAACCACAGGCTACTAAGGACTTGTCTAAACACGCAAGCTATTCCGGAGTAAGGCATGGTGTGAATTTGGAACGGAATGACTCCTTTGGAAGTGGATTGGGCCAATTCAGATAAAGCACTCGTTCTAGAATCCGTGTCCCCACGCTTGGAGTTATTGTGGTATAGCTGCTACTACTTAGAGCCACTATTGCTCTAAGGCCACGGGACAATATTGATCCACTGAAGCATAGTTGAGAGACAAGGACCGGATTGAGCCCACAAAGTCAAGGGAATGGTGCTACTGACTTCACTGGGCCGTGGTTTAAGGCCCAAGCAAGCAGCAACTAGAATGCAAAGCACGAACACCTGGTCTAATTTGAAAGCAGGAGCAAAGGGAGGCACTGACTACTCCTAGTAGGAAGTGACATGGGAAGGAGGATGCTCAGCTAATAATCCTTTGCCCTTTCATTTAAGGATCTCAAAGCACTTCACATGCATTAATCACTCAATTCTCACAACAGCCCCTGAGGGTCTATAAGCATCATTATCCCCATTTTAAAGCTAGGTAAACTGAGGCACAGAGCAGTGAAGGGACTCGCCCAACACCCAAAGTGGAGGGTGTTGATTCCCGTTTCCCAGCATGGACTACTGATCCATACTCCATCCCTACCAAGCTAAAGGGGTTCCAGCAGCCTTGAAGACAAAGGTTTGTGGCTCCTGACCCCAAGTTAGCACCATGGAGAAGTCAGCACTGTACAAACAGAGCCAGATGGAGTCCCAGGGGAAGGCAGAAAATGAACAAAGTCCATAACGAGACTCCCACCAATTCTGCCAAAAGAACAGGAGAAAGCGAAAGTTCAGTGGTGAAGCCTGGAGCAGAGCAGCACAACACAAGGGGAAAATAGAGGAAAGATGACTACATTCTTTGGGGCAGGGACGGTCTTTTCACTATCTGTGCACATGGCATCCAGCACACTGAAGTCCTGAGCCCTGGTTGGACTGCCAGGCTCTGGGGTCATGAAATTAAAGAACGTTCTTTATCAAGTGGGATGCAGAAATCCTAAACATTCCATGTCAAATGGAAGAGACTCTTTCCCATGGATTAGCCTAGCAGCTTCACAGATATGACTAGGTTAAGCACAGGATGCTAATAAATAATACCTGTTGCTATTCATCCAGGTGTCATGAGTCATCGCTGGGGACTCAACCCTCATACATGAGATACAGGAGTGACTCCATTATCTGGGAGCAGTGGTGCTCTCCAGATGCTCTACCAAGGAGGTTTAATTATCCCTAATTTCCTAAAGGGAAAATTGAGGCAGAGGTGAAGGGACTTATCCAGGGTCACACATGAAGTCAATGGCAAAGCTAGCAAGGGAATCCAGGTCCCATGCCCTATGCCCCAAACCACTCAAACTTCAGTTGGTGTTGAACTTGGTGTTTCTGCTAGCGGAAACTGGCTCTAGAACGGGATCTGAACTTCCGCAGAGTTTAGTTACAAATACTAAAATAGGTCCCCAGCTCATTGTTTCTTTGTGCTTCTCTGTCAGTCTTTTAGCTCATACTTGAAACCAAAAGATGGGCCCTGCTCCTGAAGAGTTTACAATCTGTGTTTGTACAGCCCCTAGCGTAGTGGGGTCCTGCGTCATGACTGGGCTCCTAGATGTTACCACAAATGCAAATAATAATCCACATTTCTCCAATAGCACTTTGTTTTCTTCTAAGAAAATCTATGAGATCCTAGACAAGAGAAAGGGCCCAGTACTGTACCTACAATGCCTCTCATTCACATCAGTAAGGTCTGCAGGATTGGGCCCCAACTGTGGCAGTTTTTGAGAACATGACAAATGAGTCCCAAAAATATCCCTGGTTATAACTGAAAGATATCAAGAGACTCCCATGGTCTCATCCAACTATGTAGCACCACTACAGGTCTGCAATTAAGAGATCATGGCATGCCAGATTATCGGAGATTTGTTGCAACTTGATTTTGCAATTAGCAGTACTCTTTGTAAACAATTCAGCATGAGACAAAGTTATCTCCCTGGGCCAAATTCCCAATAAAAATAAGCACAGCATCCCAAAATCCCAGTACACCTCATCTTTTCAGTTGAAGCGCACCAGTTCTGTTGCAAGGGGGAGTATTTGCCCTCCATTAATACATACAAGGGGCAGAGTTAAGGTTGAGGTTGCTTTTCAATCCTTGAATGAAAGGTTTTTTGCATTGAACTTCCACTTTTTTTTTTTTTTGGAGGGGGGTTGTTTTATTTTGTTTTTTAATGGAAAAGAAAAAGCAATGAGACTACTGTGTGAAAAAAACCAGCAAATGAGGGGTTATCCTAACATGACTTTCTGCCTTCCACGATTATCTCTAATGAAGAAACAGGCCTAATTTCATGTTTTTAAAGACCTGTTGCCATTTATGTAAAAAACATGAAAGGGCAGGAATATCTCTAAATGGTCTCACAATTGTAGTGAGGTCTACAAACATTGCATGAATGGTTCTCCTCCTGGAAGTCTGTAACAAATCAAATAATGTGTAACACTCAAATGAAATGTATCCAGCCACCTTGCACGTTTTTAACAGGTTGCTTCCGTTCAGCTAGAATTAGTAATAGCACCATAAGTTAATGTCTAGATGCCCCAACTGAGATCAGAGTTCCATTGTCCTAGGTACTGTACTTACACATGGTACACTCTTCAGGACAGGCAATGTATTTCACTACCTAACGGCCCAACCCAATGCCCATTAACATCAATGGGAGTCTTCTGATCAACTTCAGCGAGCATTGGATGAGGTCCCAAGATGACAAGACAAAAGGGTTGGAGAAAGGATGGGGATCACAATACATTTTATAGCTGAAGAACTGGGGCACAAAGATTAAGTGACTTGCCCAAGGTTCCACAGGGAGTTGTAGCACAGCTAGGAACTGAACCTAGGTCTCCAGAGTCCCAATCCAGACTATCCTTCTCCTCTAACAGAAGCTAGGAAACTCAGTGGGAGTTTTGCCTGGATAAACAAGGACTACAGGATTAGACCCTTAGCATTTGGCAAGGCTGTGAAAACATGTATACGTTCATATACATATGATTTTCCACACCTTTAAAAACCAATGAACAGAGAGCCGAAAGAATGCAGTCACTGTCACATTTCCGATTTTCCAATGAGAACTACACTGACAGCTTCCATTATTGCCAAGCAAATTTAGAAAAACGAATCGGTGGTTAGAGATGGGAAAAAGACATGAGGTCCATCCATTCGTTTCCCAGTTATACAGAACACTTCACATGCTTTGTACAGTCCAGTTATAAATGACTGAAGCAATGAAGTTTCCATCATTTTGCTTGGGAGACTATTCCTTGCTGTTAGGGTTTTTTGCCCGATATTCGATCTCAGTTTTCCCTCACTCAGTTTAATCCCATTATCCCTACCATATTTAAATTATTTTAGGACACCCTAATGCTACCTCTCCCTCCCTAGTGCTTACCCCTTTCAAATACCTGCAGATGGTTACCAATGTTCTCCACTAGTCATCATTGAGCCAAGTTATGCACCCTTGGACCTGAATCTTGGGATCTGATCCCATACACCCACGGGAATGACACTGCAGAATCCAGGGCCTTCGCTCTTTTAATCTTTCCTTCTAAGCGTATCCCCCCTGGCTCTTGATCATTTTGGTTCTCTTCTCCAATTCCCATCCCAGTAGGTTTACGTTTGAATGGCATGATGGTGCCCCAGTTCCATACTGTACCGTACAGTATGGAACTGGGTACAGTATGCTAAGTGCATTCTTACTAGCAGTATAGAAAGAGGGGTGATCGCCTTCACACGCACACACACACACACACACACACAGAGGGCAGACCCTGTTCTCATTGAAGCCAATGGGAGTTTTGTCACGGACTTCAAAGGAATCTCAGGCTGCGTAGTACTATTCTGACCTGTCACTGCACAAATTCGTGCCTATTTTTTCCATTCTCTATACCTCCTAGGTGTCTGCCTCTACTGCTTGCCAAGTATCTCCTTCCCACTGGATCTCTGTTTCAGCTGCATCCGTTTACAATTTTCCAGGTTACCACTCAGGTGGTTATTTCCTCTCCATACTTCTAACTTTTCTCTGTGCATTTAATTAGCACATAATTAATGATCCGGAAGGGGGTCGGGGGGGGAGGGAGGAGATGAACAAAATACTGGGCCAAATCCTCAACTGACATAAATTGAGGTCACTCCACTCAAGACAATGCAGTCACATTGATTTACACCAGTGGAGGATCTGGGCCACTAAATACAACTGTGCCTACAACCCGTCCCTTTGACAACCTTTTGGATATCTCCCCACAGTTCAGAACAAGTCCGCTTATCAAGGCCTTTCACTTACAACTAGTTTTCAAGCCATGTAAGAAAATCTATTTATAAGATACCATGAAGCACTGTATCAATTGTGTTACTATAGCTCCAATATACCGTATTCTGCCCACACGTTCCCTTTGACTACCAATTTCATCCAAAGAGCTTTCAAGTTTGTCTGGCATAACATGCTCCTGGTATGACTCTTTGCTGCTCATGCTCCCGTTATCTTCTGGGCACCAATTCAGAAGGGTACATAAGCATGTGTTCAACTTTAGCGCATCCTTTGCTTACAGGCTTGTGTGCTTACAGATTCTCTTTCAATAATTATTCCATTATTTTACTAGGGAGTGAAGTTACATTTGGCAGGTGGTAATTGCCAGGACGGTTTTTATTTTATAAACATTGGTACCATATTTTGCATTTTTTCCTATCCCTGGACCACTGGTACCAGCTGCCTGTTTTCTCAATACTCAAGAACAATTCCCATGAGTCGGTTAGTTCACTAGCTAATTCCCTCACAACATGGGATGGGTGTGCACCACCCACACCTACGGACAGGTATACACAGTCCGATACACACCCACTGAATTCAATGGGAGTCTTTCCCTCACCATCACTGTGGAGAAACTAAATTAATTCTTTGCATCGGTCTTCACAGCTGAGGATGTGAAGGAGATACCTAAAGCTGAGCCATTCTTTTTAGGTGACAAATCTGAGAAACTGTCCCAGATTGAGGTCTCATTAGAGGAGTTTTTGGAACAAATTGATAAACTAAACAGTAATAAGTCACCAGGACCAGATGGGATTCACCCAAGAGTTCTGAAGAAACTCAGATGTGAAATTGCAGAACTACTAACTGTAGTTTATAACCTATCACTTAAATCATTTTCTGTACCAAAGGATAGCTAATGTGATGCCAATTTTTTAAAATGGCTCCAGAGGTGATCCTGGCAATTACAGGCTGGTAAGCCTGACTTCAGTACCAGGAAAACTGGTTGAAACTATAGTAAAGAACAGAATTGTCAGACACATAGATTAACATAATTTGTTGGGGAAGAGTCAACATGGCTTTTGTAAAGGGAAATCATGCCTCACCAGTCTACTAGAATTCTTTTGGGAGTCAACAAGCATGTGGACAAGGGGGATCCAGTGGATATAGTGTACTTAGATTTTCAGAAAGCCTTTGATTGTCAGAAAGGTCCATTATCAAAGGCTCTTAAGCAAAGTAAGCTGTCATGGAAAAAGAGGGAAGGCCCTCTCATGGACTGGTAACTGGTTAAAAGATAGGAAACAAAAGGTAGAAATAAATGGTCAGTTTTCAGAATGGGAAGAATTAAATAGTGGTGTCCGCAGGGGTCTGTACTGGGACCAGTCCTATTCAACATAGTCATAAATGATCTAGAAAAAGGCGTAAACAGTGAGGTGGCAAAATTTGCAAATGATACAAAACTACTCAAGGTAGTCAAGTCCCAGGCAGACTGCGAAGAGCTACAAAAGGATCTCTCAAAACTGGGTGACTGGGCAACAAAATGGCAGATGAAATTCAATGTTAATAATGCAAAGTAATGCACATTGGAAAACATAATCCCAACTATACATATAAAATTTTACACTCTAAATTAGCTGTTATCACTGAAGAAAGATCTTGGAGTCATTGTGGATCGTTCTCTGAAAACATCCACTCAATGTGCAGCAGCAGTAAAAAAAAAAAAAAAGCAAACAACGTTAAAAAAATCATTAAGAAGGGATAGATAACACAGAAAATATCATATTGCCTCTGTATAAATCCATGATATGCCCACATCTTAAATACTGCATGCAGACGTGGTCGCCCCATTTCAAAAAAGATATATTGGAATTGGAAAAGAGCAACAAAAATGAGTAGGGGTATGGAACGGCTTTCATATGGAGAAGAGATTAATAAGACTGGGACTTTTCAGCTTGGAAAAAGAGACGAAGGGGGGAATATGACAGAGGTCTATAAAATCATGACTGATGTGGAGAAAGTAAATAAGGAAGTGTTATTTACTCCTCAACACAATAACTAGGGGTCACCAAACGAAACTAATAGGCAGCAAGTTTAAAACAAACAAAAGGAAGTATTTCTTCACACAACGCACAGTCAACCCGTGGAACTCTTTGCCAGAGGAGGTTGTGAAGGCCAAGACCATAACAGGGTTCAAAAAAGAACTAGATAAATTCATGGAGGATAGGTCCATCCATGGCTAATAGCTAGGATGGGCAGGGATGGTGTCCCTAGCCTCTGTTTGCCAGAAGTTGTGAATGGGCGACGAGGGATAGATCACTTAATTACCTGTTCTGTTCATTCCCTCTGGGGCACCTGGCATTGGCCACTGTCAGAAGACAGGACACTGGGCTAGATGGACCTTTGGTCTGACCCAATATGGCCGTTCTTATCAATGAGCATGGATCAGGTCCAAAAATCCATTTTTCCTGTGAATTCCCTTACCTGTTGCTTTTTTGGGGGAGGCAGTGGTTTCATTTGACCAGGTCTCCTAATTGTCTATGCTGCTTTTCTTTATTGTTTTCCTTGATAGAAATCAATTTTTAAACACACACACACACACACACACACACACACAGGTTAGCAACTTAGCCACTTCATCATCACTGATTTCAGCTTCCTCATTTATTAATGGACCTACTTTTCCTCTTTCCCTTGATATATTTGCAAAAGCCCTTCTTATTCCTCTTAACCCCTTTGGCAAGCATTAACAAGCAAAAACTCAGTAATATTTGATATTCTATGTGGATAAATAAAAGCAGGAAAGGATTTGTTCACTCTTGTTACAGCTGCTAAAGTGGGCCCAGGGCTCTGAAACAGCAGTGTATGTTAAACATCTCTATTACTTTATTAATGCACAGAACGTTGGGATTTCATTGTATATTTAGGATTATTTACCTTATAAAGTAACTTCACAATGCAAATTGCCACAGACAGGAGGCATTCGTAGCTTCCCAGAAATGGAAGTGCCACTAAACAATGAGCGAACATGCCACTAAAAACCACATGCAATGATTTGGGGGGGGGGGCAGGGGGAGGAGAGGAAATCACATGATTAAATGATCTCCATGGAGAGAAGTTTGCAAATCTCTGCACACAAGGAAATTTTCATGGACCTGGATCTCTATTTTCAGTGGCCCATTCAGCACAACAGCCTTTGGGAATGAGGCAGCACATGCCTCTGCAGAGAAATGCCAGCCACATAATATATTAAGGGGTACACGCTGCCTTCAGTTACACCCTGACAATCCAAATCCAGAGCTGGCGTAAGAGGGCACAACTCCATGGAGGTCACTTTGCCACATTTAGCGCTTTCTAAACTTTTGAAAGTTTAAATAGTGTGCACAAGAACTGGAAATTCACAGTAACTTTGCTAATTATTCATTATTATTATTATTAGAAAACTACTATGATTAGTCTGCATTAAGGACTATGTACCTGCCAAAACCCTAGTTTTAAAAAGTCCTTTAATAAAGAAAACCAAAAATTAAACTTAGTTTAGTGCTGGTGAAAATTACCAGCTTGATGGTTTAGAGTCCATGGGTCATTTGGTCGTTGACATTCTTTGCCAATATGGCCTCCAAGAGTTATCAGTTGTGACTGTGGTCTCCGATGCAGGGATCTACTGTTGGAACCAGGACTGAGGTCCAAGAAACTCATTTCATACAAGCCACTGAACCACCTCCACCAAAGGGTAACAACAAAACCAAAATCATCTGAGGACCCCAAGCACTGAAAAGTCTGACAATGGAGGGAAAAGACACCCATTCCTCCTTTCAATCAGACCCTCAAAGCCTGCACAACAGGACAACACACCCAGCCAGCCTCAGAGCCAGGCAGGACTCTCTCCAAAGCACATTAATGTGACCTCTGGGTTGAGCAGAGGAGATCACCAAAGATCCAGCCTCCAAACCCCAACTGCACAGCTCGCCCAGCCCCCGCTGGCCTGGGTGGCAAGAAACACAGAAACATGCCTAATCTGAGCACCCCATGGAGCAGAAAACAGCATGGCCACCGAACTGCAGGCCCAGCTTGGAAAACGCACTCCAAATCCGCAGAACAGCTGAACCAATCGCAGTGCACATTGCTTTCGGTTTTTAACGCAGTCAAGAAAATAATTCAGTACGTGGGCTAAGACCTGCCATGTTTCAGCCTGGAGGGAATTTGGCCTGGAGTTTGAAACCCATGGGAAAAAAAAGGAGTCATCATAGAAACCTCAGCAGAACCTTAGTTATAGCTAGAACCCTACCAAATTCAGCGCCATGAAAAAACACATCATGGACCGTGCAATCCAGTTTCCCCCCGTGAAATCTGGTTTTGTGTGTGCTTTTATCCTATACAGATTTCACAGGGGGAGAGCGGCATTTCTCAAATTGGGGATCCTGACCCAAAAGGGATTTGCAGGAGGGTCGCAAGGTTATTTGGGGGGGGGGGGTGTCGCGGTATTGCCACCCTTACTTCTGCGCTGCCTTCAGAGCTGGGCAGCCAGAGAGCAACGGCTGTTGGCCGGGCGCCCAGCCCTGAAGGCAGCACCCTGCCAGCAGCAAGGGTGGCAATACCATACCAGGCCATCCTGACTTCAGCGCTGCTCCTGGAGGCCGTGCTGCCTTCAGAGCTGGGCTCCCGGCCAGCAGCTGCCACCCTCCAGCTGCCCAGCTCTGAAGGCAGGGCCACAGCCAGCAGCAGCGCTGAAGTAAGGGTAGCAGTACCGCAACCCCCCCTACAATCACCTTGTCCCCCCCCCACTCCTTTTTGGGTCAGGACCCCTACAACACCATAAAATTTCAGATTTAAATAGTTGAAATCATGAAACAAATGATTTTTTAAAATCCTATGACCGTTAAATTGACCAAAATGGGCCGTGAATTTGGTAGGGCCCTAGTTATAGCAGTACTGACCCACTTGGACCATGGAAGTAGTCTGGACCAGCAGTAGTGACTCCTCCAACGTGATACTGGGTTCAGGGTATAGGTCTGTGCAGAGTAAGCTTCGCATGGCAGTTAGAGGCACGTGCCCCAAAAACGTGCCATCCCTCACCTCACAACACTCCCTACAAGGGCACACGCACACCCCTTTCATCAGGTGCTTCCCTTTCACCCATTTTTCGCTCGCAGCACAGAGCTCCCATCTTCCTCGTTTGCTAAAGAACTCTCACCACCCGCCCATCCCCTTGAAACCAAGAAGAGTTAGAGAAAAAAGGTGGGGGGATGGCATCCATCATCTCTGCATGAGCATGTGCGTACGGCCATAACCCAGCCTTGGTTTCTTAAGAGCACATGACCAAAACCTGAAGCAAGAGCAGGCCCCGTGGATGTCCCCTGGCTAGAGTGATGCACGTGAACTCTTCATTTCTAGACTTCCAGACTTCCCATAGCTTCCCCCCCCGGCCTTCCTTCAAAAGGGTTTTTCAGCAGAGGAGTTGACTTGTAGAGAGACAGGATAAGCGAGCAAGGAAGGATGCTTCGGACACCGCCCTGTCAGTGCACACAATGAGCACAATAGGCAGACAGGAAGGGAGTGCTGTCCAGTGGTTAGACAGCCCCAGAACAAGGAGTCAGGCCTTGCAGGGTGAAATCCTGCTCTGCCCCTCGGCACGCCCTGCCCAAGCCTGGATTCGATTATCAACTCTGCTGCTCAGGGCAATTCCCTTTCCTTCTCCATGCGTCAGCTTCTCCAGCTGCAGACTGGGGATGGTGCTAATCTGCCTCCCTGGGCTGGGGGCTGCATTCATTGCTGCGAGTCAAGAGCTTGGATCACCCTATGGCAGCTTTCATGTCCCAATGCCAGGCCCCCTCCCAACTCGTGGGTACAAAGTTCATAGCGTTGGGGAGTAAAGAGCTTATTTACTAGAACACCCATGCCATGGAGAAGAGGGTTGACCACTGAAAGTCAGGGAAACTACTTTAGCAGTTGAACCCAGAGTATTTTGCGGTACCAAGCTCACGCACATGGCAGACCCGCCCAGCACTAGCAGACTTCGGAAGGACAGACAGGTTCCTCACAGATACATATTGGGGCCGAGTCAGCACAGGGCCGGAGAGAGGAGGCAGCTTGCACGCCCCCGGTTCAAGGGCTGCGGGGACGAGGGCAGCTCTCGGCGCTGAGGGCAGACTAACGTACATCACTGCTTGAAATAGCTCCTCTGGCTCTTTTCAAGGGTGCCACAGCACAGTTCGGCCACTGCCACCCCCAAGATACCCAGCCCAGCCCTGCCCTGCCCCCACTCACCCCCCTTAGAATGCCCCCGTCACCTGGCACTGCTGCTGAGGCCAGCACAGGGCCAGGGGAGTCTGCTCCGCAAGGGCACAGAGAGGCCCCGAGCCTGGACTATTCCCTGGGATGGAGGGAGGCTTACACCTGACCTGCGGCTGCTTTGCACCAGACCAGCCGTGTGTGAAAAGAGGCCGCAGGACAATGCCGAGTTGAGCTCAGTGCCCTGAGTACTGCACTCTCCCCTTCCCAATCCTGAGCCCAAATCTACCTGCCCACAGCCGTTCCCGCCTCCCTCCCTTTTATTATTATTTTTTAAAGAAGTGACTAAAACCCACACGAGCTAGTGTCTCTCAGCAAGCGCCCCCGGGACCCCACACTCTGAACAACGCTCAGGCAACGGCCGGGAAGCAGAATCATCTGCTCCCGTCCACCCCACTGCTGCGAACGAGGCTTCTTACAGGCGATCAGCAACATAGCAGAAAAGAGAGAGCAGGCTCCCGCCTGGTGAAGTCCGACCTGTGCTGTCTAATAACACAAGGTGTCATCGTAGACCCAAATCAGTGCCTAGAGCTTTATTTATAACAACTGAAACACAGGAGACAGCAGGCCAGAAGCAGAGGGGAGGAGGCGGGGAGCGAGACTGGAAGCGGGGCAGGAGGGGGAAGAAGCAGAGAGACTAAATCTTCCTATCTAGGAGGCGTTGCCCTGAGATTTCTAAGCAGGGTCAAGGGGAGGGGAGAGGAATATGTGCAGAGACGAGCGCAGTGAAGACGCTATTGATCACACCCTGGCTGCAGCAATGGCATTGATTGACAGCCCCTCCTCCCCCGCCACACACACACACACACACACAGCCCCAAGATGTTTGCATTAAAAAACAGAAAAGCTTCCCCCACAAATCGCCTGAAGTTGGTGAGCTTGGGGAAGCGGGCATCCGGCTCCCAAGGGGGTTGCTTGGCTATCCTTTTTTTTTTTGGTCACTTGGGTCAATTTCTCTCTCCTCCAGCCCCACCCATCCCATGCAGACCTGCACAGCCCAGCTGTTGGCTATAGAGGGATGTTAGGGTATATGAAGTGTTCTTACAATACATTCCAAAACTTGACCTGACTGGCTCAAAAGGGATCCGTACCCAGTATATGACAGACAGCAGGTCAAATCCCAGAGCCCTTCTGCCGGCAAGCTCCAGTCAGACTGAATGCGGACACTCTTAGGGTCCAATTCTGAGCACCATGTGCTCCCATTGAACTGAGCAGGAGTGGAGACTGCTCAGATTGATCCCTTACTCGGCCCCCAGACAGAACTTTGAATCTGTAAACTCCAGTGAGATCAAAGGCCGAGTCAGAAGAGCCCAGGACTTGGCCTGTCAAGAATGTGCAGTAACCATTCATACCATTAGCTACTTACTGCCCATGTCATATCTGGGAGGATGCTTTCATAGAATATCAGGGTTGGAAGGACCTCAGGAGGTCGTCTAAGTCCAACCCCCTGCTCAAAGCAGGACCAATCCCCAATTTTTGCCTCAGATCCCTAAATGGCCCCCTCAGGGATTGAACTCACAACCCTAGGTTTAGCAGGCCAATGCTCAAACCACTGAGCTATCCCTCTCCCCTGATCTAGCCCAGCTTCCTCAGAAGTCAGTGGCAAAACACCCATTTTAGTCAGCATGAGCAGGACCACGCTCTTTACAAATAAACCCAATGTGACATGCAAGAGTTTGAAATCAGTAAGGGAAAGACTCCCATTGACTTAAATAGGAACGGAATTGGAGCCAAAACCTCAAAAGGGTATAACGACATGGCAGACTGCAACATGTGTAGACATACCCGAGTTGGCTTTGATCTAGCTAGCTCCAACCACACAGCATGGGCTCACCCTTTGGGTAAATCCCCAGAGCCCTGGGAGGGATTATACAGCCCCTGTTGCCACAGCTTCACTGCTGTTGGTCCTTGCTCTAGCTAGATCAAAGCTAGCTTGAGTCTGTCTACACATGCTGCAGTCATCTCTCTGACCATAGTGTCAATATAGCCAAGTTCTTCTCCCCTTTCCTCCCAACATCATTCTCCCTTGCTTTCCTCACTCCCTGTAACCATACCTTTCAAACAGATAAAGAAAACAGGGAAGCAATTCTTCCATACTCTTTAGATTCAGCTCTTCAGGGCAAGAACAGTGTATTGTTATGTTTGTCCAGCACCTATCCCAATAGGGGCCCAATCCTGACTAAGGCCTCTGGACACTAATATGAAATATTTTTCTTTGCACAGAGAACGTGCCTTCAGGACTACGTTTTCAAGATGTTGCACAGGAAACATACAACTAAAATCTGTGAAATGAGCAAGCATTGAATCATTCTTGCTGCATTTAAACTGCCACGCATTCAAATCTGCCTGTGCATTTATCCACGGTGCAGTGTGCACAGCTACAAACTAATGCTGCGGTTGTTTTATATCCCGTCGTCGTCACCAGGATTCCTGTCGTGTTTCCATACGCACAAAGCGAGACGTGCACCTGGGACATGATTCTAAGCTGCTTGACTCTGGGTCTTTGGATCAGGCCCTGGCAATCAAAAGAATAGGCAAAGTCTCCATGAGCACAGGGTGTTGCTCGTCTCTACCAAGTTAGAACTACTCTGGGAACAGAATGGCTGTTTTGTGCCTAGAAAGCAGGGAACTAAAGCATAACAGCTCCACAGCCTCTTCCTCCACACCTGGGCCCTCGTGCAAAGACATCAGGGGATAAGGAATGGAAGCGCAGTCTGGCTGAATCTTTGTGATTCTCCATGGACATAGGTCTGTGCATTGCACAGACCACTGCATAAATGGGAAGCAGCCCCGGTCCCCCAAGAACAGCTGACAGACTTTTGGCCCTGGGGAGGAGTGGCCTGAATTTTACCCCAAATGGAAAGGGGAGAAATGTGTGGTTCATAATCATACCTTTGGCCCACACACTGATGGGCTGCCCCACACTAATCTTGGGAAAATGGCTCCTGTCTCACACAGGGGAGCTTTATAGGACCCCGGCCTACTAATGGACCCTAGCTTGTTCCAAACATTTCTGTGGGCCAGATCAGTATGTCTAAAGCAGCATAGCTCTGCCGAACTCAATGGAGCGGCATCAATTTATAGGAGGTGATGATCTTGGCCCAGTGGTGGTGTTTGAGCATCTCCCGCAATGCCTAGGAGCTCTGGGATCTGACAGCATGTCAACACTGCAGTTACTTCGGCTCGGGCGAATGGGCTGTTTAATTGCATTGTAGACGCTCAGGCTCAGGCTGGTGCCCAGGCTTTAGGACCCCACGAGGTGGGAGGGTCCCAGAGTTCAGGCTCCACTCCGAGCCCCGATGTCGAGCCCCGCAGCCCAAGGCCGAGTCAGTCCAGCTGCAAGTGTCTAATGGCAGCATAGACATACCCTGAGAGGCTAGAGTCATTTGCACCAGTGCAGAGAGACCAGAACACTACCATCCTGATTTACACCAACTCTGCACTGGTGTAACTCACTCTACGACAAGCAAGGCTCTAAGGTGAGAGAGGCCCCCCTACAGCTTTCCTCTGCATTCAGAGCTGCCTAAAAGAGGCCCCCACTTTTTCCTCCAAGGCTGTGACACACCATCCATCACTACACCCCCGCCACTTGCTCGGATTCACCATAAGTCTCCCCCTTTCCTGGCCCTGGCAACTAGTGCAGAAGGGGGAGAAGAGATCTTCAGACTGAGAAATACTGGTCTCCTTTATTTGTTTTGTGTTAGGCCGTCTGAGGTGGTATGTTCTCATGAGGTGCGCACCTTTACAGGGCCCGTGCCTCTGACAGGGCCACAGGTTTGGCTAAGGCTGAGGAGAAAGCGGCCAATGAAACCTGGCACAAGGGCCATTCCGGTATCCTGCAGCTGGATCCGGGTGGCATTCGATGGGCAAGGAGGCCACAGCCCTTCGGGATCTGCCCTGATGCTGGTGCAGCAGAAAGCAAGGATGTGCCACTCCCGCCATTCCCTGGTTTGCCCCTGCAAGGCAAGACAGGACACCCTGCCTATCCACCACCAGAGTCTGAGCTGGAGTCATCCCGGTGCACATGGCTGCTTTCCAGGGTGTGGGTTTAAGCAAGGAAAAGTTCAAGTTATTTGACGCCTTGAAGGGCTCCACTAGACAATTTGGTCACATCAGAACATGACCTGGAGGAATCACGGTTGCTACCATGATGTTTCGCGGTCAGTGTAGACAGGGATAAATGTTGTTTAGCATCATGGCAGCTGCTCCTGGATAAACCCCACTCACGTCCTAGCCAACCAGACAGTAAATTTCCCTGTGAAAACAAGGCCTAACAGACAGAGGCTCTTTTTATAGCTATGGCTGAGGAAAGGGGCTACGGTGAAAGCCCTGGAGCGAAGCCCCCTCCCTGGAGCGAAGCCCCCTCCCTGGAGCCTAGGTACAGGATGGACAGTGGCATGCTAGACTTGCATTTGTAGGACAGCATCTCTGGGACAAGGGATGTGCTGAATTACTACACTGTGTGCTGGATGATCTGTCACCCCCTAAAAATCCAGTCAAAAATAAAATGTTTCCAGAGCAGCCTTGGGTAGGAAGAATCCATCATGTGGTGTGGTGGACATGCTCCCTTAGCCCCAGGACTCTCAGTGTTGGCTCAGCACTGTTCATCCAGTATTAGTACAAAATGGTCTGCATCTGCGGGATCAAGCCCAACCAGGGCAGAGTGTTAAAAGTCTGTCCCAGCATCAGACAGGCCCCTCTTCGCGGGAGTTACTGTCTGCAGGCTCCTGCTCCCTGGAAGGGGAACTTTCTCTAGTCAAAGGCAACAAGTCTATTCAAAGTCATCCCCACTTTGAATCAGCCTGGGGACGCTCGCTTGCACTAGCCATCGATTTCCACCTTGCTTCTCTTTGCACAAGGCTCTGCCTTCAGGAGGATTAAATATTTACCAAAAAAACCCAACCAAACAGCCTGACAGGGAGCCCAAAGAAAAAGTAGAGGGAAAAATCTGAGCTGTAGCCTTAGAAGTGCCCCTAGGCCTGTGTGTGTTCAGCTTTGGATCCACACTCCTGGGCTTCCATTAGGTACCTCGGGAACAGCAGAGCAACACAGCTGTAAGGCCGTTGAGAGAGACAGGACTGTAGAGGTTAGCGACAGTCCTGAACTTTTAACACAAATCCACATGGTTTTACCAACAGTAGAATACTCCCAGCCCAGCTGCTAGAGCGGAGTGAATTTTTTTTTTTTGGTTGGGGGGAGAGAGGGATGTTTTTATTTATTTTTCAATGTTTTACCCCTTGGCAGGGTCAAAACAGACCCATTTTTATCCCCCACCACCAAATATTTTCACTTAAGCTACTGAAAGCAGATCAATTTGCATACCAAAAATTAGGCTCTCAATTAAACAATGTTTAGAGCATCTCCATAATAAAAAAATTTTAAAAATCATGACAAATGAAATATTTCCAAAATATTTCATGATTTTTGTGTAAAAACTTTTCATTGGAAGAATTTAAAGCAGCTCTAATGGGAGCCCAGTTCTGAAGACCAGAGACTCTGAATGCCCAATTTCACCTGCCTAAGGATCTCTGCAGCAGCAGCAATCCCAAGAAACCTGGGTGCTCTCTAAACTAGAGACTCAGATTTGAATGTCAGGTCACCCCACCATCAAAAGGGGACTGATCTGGGTTTCAGCCCATTAGAAGCCATTTGCAAAATTCAGATCTAGGCCCAGGTTTGGACATTTTCAAATGAAGCCCTTTGTGCATGGCCCATTGGGCTGGGCGGGCAAGGAACACTCTTGGGGTCCCTGGATAGAGTAGGGGTGTCCTGGTCATGCCCTATCTACATGGTGTGCCAGCTCTGTGCCCAGACTGTAGCACAAGATACAAGACAAGGTAGCAAGAATATGTTCATGGGGCCCGATTCTGAGCCCTGCATCTTGAGTCTTATGCCAGTGCAAAGTGAACGTAAAAAACAAACGGCTAACACTTGCACCCACTTTGCACTAGTGTAAATGTCAGCACAAGGCACAGGAAAGCCGAGTATTAGACCTATGGTTTCCACATTGGGCCCTCTCCTGTTTTCTTTCCCATAGCTACCTATACAAAGTAAGTTGATGTCAAGCGGTCCTTGTTGGCCTTTAAAGCCCCAAGGGACAGATTGGTACATTTAGCCAGCGGCGTCTCCTGAGTGTGGCACAGAGCTGCACCCCCTTAGGGTGCATCAAGGGGAAGGGGATACCTTATAAATCACAGCAATACTGTTCCCTCTTCCTGTACAGAGTCTTATAGATCCATTACCAGGAGCCCCAGGTACCACCCCCTCCCCCCATTTGCCCAGCTGCTTAAATCCACCTGGAAAGCTGGACAGCTGCAACAAGGCAAGATCTTGGCTGCGTGCATGAAAGGGTTAATGCAGCAGAGAGGCCAGGTGGCTCAGGTGCATACGCCAAGCAGCTCCCATCCCACCTGCAGAGACTTGTCTAAGAGGAGCTGCATCCGCCCTTTCCTGTCGGGCTTTAATCTGCCTGAGGACAGAGAAACAGGGAAGGATAAACATCATTTCTCCCACTGCAAGTCCCGGCAGTCCAAGGCCCAGGAAGGTGACTCAAAGCTAGGGGCTCAAGCTGCACTCTCAGGGGACTAGAGCAGCGACAGGGAACCTGCTCAGACTCAGTCCTCTGACCCACTTGCAGCCGACAGGGTACACAGGTATGTTCCCACTAGCACTATGTACAGGGAAAGCCTGGCTTTTGGAATTCCTGGACAGTCGCCCACTCCCTAGCACCAGAACGTGCCTGGCTAGTGGTTAGTCCCATAAGCTAGGAGTCAGGACTCCTGGACTGTGTCTTTCTGTGGGACCTTCCCCAAGTCACTGCCTCCCTCCTTCCCCTCGTCACATATGGCATCCTTACCCACCGCACAGGAACTAGGGGGTTTGTAAAGAGCAAGGAGAGCGTCACATGAAAGGTGCGAGGACATTTTATAAATCACCAGAGCAGAGGCCACAAGCAGGATGAGAGCTGCATTGTGCTAGGTGCTGTACAAACAGTCCCTACACCAAAGAACACACCACCCTGAAAGTGTGTTTATAATTTATTTGTATATACACATACACACGCACCAAGTGCTAATATGATAATGGGCCATTGCAGCTTTTTCCTATGGAAGGTCCACTCTGTATATCCACCCCCACTACAGGAGGTCTACACGGCTGTGTTATTTCTCTGGTAACAGCTCCATTCTTCATAAAGCGCGATTAACAAAAGGTTTACAAAGGCTGTGGCAATCTCTTGACTTGGGGGGCTAGCTTTGCATTCAGTTCAATCACCACGCTGGAGGTTTGTATGCCAGCAGTGGGGGGGGGGGGGGGAGGAGAGAAAGAGGGTCTTGATTGGTTTTGCAAATTCTATGCCCCTAGAGGGAATCATTTTCTTTTGATTGACTAGTAAAAAGACCGTTTGCTTTCCCAAAGGATGGGAAAGTGCTTTTGGTACCCGTTCCAGTGAACTTTCATGACAATTTTGCAAGGTTGCTGGGCTTATGTTTTGTACAGCACCAAGCATGCAAAATGACATAATAGGCAGATGGAATGCCCTTAGCTTGCCCCCTTCAGAGTCTCAACCAGGAATCAGGAACCAGAGACACCAAGCCCAGAGAATCCAGCCCAGGTTTCACATGGATTCTAGTGCAGAGGTTCTCAAACTGTGGGTTGGGACCCTAAAGTGGGTTGCAATCCCATTTTAATGGAGTTGCCAGGGATGAGGTTTCCTGGGGCCCAGGGCTGAGGCCCAAGCCCCATTGCTGGGGGCCAAAGCTAACGCCTGAGGGCTTCAGCCCTGGGCAGTGGGGCTCAGGTTACAGGGCCTCTGCTTGAAGCGGAAGCCCTTGGGCTTTGGGACCCCCCCCCCCCCACACACACACACGCACCTCCACCTGGGGTGGTGGAGCTCAGGCTTTGGCCCCCCATCCTGGGGTCATGTAGTAATTTTTGTTGTCAGAAGGGGTTCACGGTGCAATGAAGTTTGAGAGATGCTGTCCTAGTGCATGCTGATACCTGACCCAGGGCGTTCAGGTAGTGCTGAACTCATCACCACAGCGGGATGCTATTTTCCTTATAAAGCCCTCTTAAAAACCCACCTACAACCGCACAAAACCAGGGTAGACTGACTGACTAAAACTGGCTCTTGTAATTCACAGCCACGTAGACTTTTTTTCCTGGCCCCTGGGGCAGATCAGTCCTCAGCCTGGTACAAAGCATAAATATAGGGCCAGGCTGCAAGTGGAGACTGAAGAGCAAGGAAGGGGTGAGCCGGAAGGGCACGACTGACTCACGCTAGGTCAGAACACTGGTTTCACTGCAGTCCGACAACGTTGCCAGGAAGCCCCGAGGTCTAGTCACCCAACCCAGCCGCCTTTCCATATTGACATTGGTTCACTGCCTCGTCCCTGTGTGCGGTGGGGGGTGTAAAGCCTTCTGCCCATGCACTGTCACAAAGCACAGGCGCAGTCCCTGGGCCAGGAAGGACTCCTACCTCCCAGAAAAAATGGGGCAAGAGAGGCAGGGACAGTGGGGGAAGAAGGGCCACACATCCATGTCTATACAAGGATAAGAGGCCTGTGGCACAGCTGCAGCACAGCCTAGGTCAGCAGACTCAGGTTCGTGGAGCTTAGGAAAAATCACTGTCGACACTCAGGCTCGGGCTGGAGCCCAGGCTCTGGGACCCTCCTCCCACGCAGGGTCCCAGCCCGAGCCTGAATGTCTGCACAGATTTTTCAGCCCTGGAGCGCAAGCCCCATGAGTCCCCCCATCAGCTGACCTGAGCCATCCTTGGGTTTTTAATCCCTCTAGACATAGCCAGTGTTCCACAGAGCTGGCCAGGTACAGGGGCCGAGCATGCTGGTCACCTTAAGGGACACCCGGACACCCAGCTGCACGGGTGGGAGGGGGAGTTGAGTGTGAGTGTGTGGACGGACTGTGCCCGCCTCCAGAGGTGCAATCCCGCTCCCCTTCAGCGATGCAGTACCGCACCAGGCCCAGAGCACTACACAACCCAGGGCCAGTGTATGCTGGGGAACTTTCAAACTCAGCTCAGGAGAACAATAGTCTTGCTGGCCCTCCTGTGCGGCCTGTTAGTAAGTGCTAAGGTTTCTTCAACAGGTATATGGGAGAGTAACAGTACCCAGCCTCCTAATGCTATTGGGATTCATTGCTACTCAGATTGCAATGCTGGCTAGAAGTCCCTTTACCTGTGTCTAGCCAAGCAGCTGTATTCTTTCTCCTCCAAGGCAGACATAGCGATAGCCCCTGGGCACCACATCCCTGACACCTCCACCTGCTGGGGACTCCCTATGCCAAGGGTTCTCCTCACCTGGGAAGCTGAAGGTTTCTGCTCCCTCTATGCTACCTGAGCTGGTGAGAGTCAAGGCCCTTAGGCCAGCCACTTCCACCCCCATTCCTGTGAGATCCCCACATTACTCCCCCATCCACAAAAACAAGCATGAAGATGCTTATTACTGTGCTCGCACTTCTGGAGAGCCCACCACCACAGGCACCTCCCTGTCTCATGGGGTTTGGGGAAGACTAATGAGCTACAGCTTGCAAAGGGCTTTTAAAAAAAAGTCTCAATTTCAAAAGGCTGCCTCTAATTTTGCAAACACTATTTGTTACACCCATATCCTGGTGGGCCACAATTAACTCAGGATGCAAGTAACAGGATTTACCATTAACCAGGCAACAGCGCCTGCAAATCATGCAGATCTAGACAGCTCGATCCTGTCACTTGCACCTGCAACAAATTGCAAGGGCAAACATCTGCAAAATTAGTCACGGGTGCAAAACTGCCAGAGAAGTCAGAGGCTAGACTGAGACCTGCTTACAAATGGGGCTGATCATACACTAGAAAATTGCTAAGTATCATCCGCACTTCTAGTTTTTTTTAAATAAAAAGATGCTTGAAATCACATTAAGATGAACACTCCCTGAAGAGCAAAGAACCCCAGAGAAGAAGAGCTGGAGCGGAAGCGGCTGGACAAAATCAGACTGGCTCAGGAATAGTCAGACTCGTGTAATATTTAAGGCTCGGTTTGTTTGGGTCTCGGTTGCAGCAGGAACGAAGCCTGTCAGATGTCTTGGTTAGCCCAGCACTAAACAAAAATTCTCTTTTTTTTTTTTTTGGTAAAAGCCTGTTCAGAGGATAACCTGTTGGGGGCAACCCTGGTACCCAGTACACACTAGGTTTGCCTTCTTGTGCTCTCTCTCTCACTCTCCTCCTTTCTTTGTCTCCTGCTCTGACACACACACACACACACACACACAGTCAAGTTCCTCCTGGACGATCCAGAGGGACATGTGTCAGGCTGCTGATGCTGCCAGCTCCACCATCCAACTGCTCTTCCTGGGCCCCCAGGAGCTGTGGTAACCATAGAAACACCAGCCAATCAGAGTGCTCAGCCACAACAGGGGGGCGGGGATAGAACACAGACACCCAGAAAGGTAGGAGCAGCTCCAAACAGACCAGAAAACTACAACTAGAATGTGGGGAAGGGGCAAATCGAGACGTTTTACCCAACTCCAGCACACACAAGCCCTTTAATCTGAGCTGCATGTTACATCAGGCACTTCTTTTCCAAACTGCTTCCTTGCTAGCCAGCTGCAACAGTGCATTTTGCAGCACACAAGGAGATCTGTGGGGTTACTGGAAGGATTCTGTTGCAAGGCTTTGTCTTGCTCTACTTTGCACTTTATCTGTGGAAGCGAAGGGGACCCATGGCTCTTATAGTCCCAAAGAAGTCAGGCATTAACCCTTTGGTTCTTTTGCAATATGTGAACAGAACAGGACAAATCTTATCCTTGGATGTGCTTGGGAGATTTTACACAGATTTCACTAGGAGCTGCACACACAGAGCTGAGTGCAAAATGTGAGCCAGTGCAGTTAGTGGGCCAACCCAGAGCTCACAGTTGTACACTAGTGCCATCAGTGGTATTGCACCTGATTTACACCAGCATAAGTTTGGTCAGAATCAGATTCAGGCCAAAGTTTCCAAACTTAGATCCAAAGTTAGGTTCCTAAAGCCTTGCGTAGACACTTAATGTCAGAGGTGTGATTTTCAGAGTCAAAGGGAACTACAGATGTTCAGTGTCTTCAAAAATCCGCCACTTTGATTGTAACTAATCTACTCTAAATAAGGATTTAGGGGCCTAACTGTAGTCACCCAGCTGTGAAAACACTGGCCCATGTGCGGAAATGGGAGTATTGAAAGCATCACAGGAGTCCTGAGTCAGTGATCAGAATGACACATGGGGAATGAGGTGTGGGATATGTTAATTGGTAGATTAACATCATCCCTAGGAGCTAACAGGCCCCTCATCCTGAGGCTCCACAGCTAATGCTTGTGCCTTCCTGAATCTCAAATCAAAATCAAACAGCTACACATTCCTTTTACTGCCATGAACCAAAACCTTCCTACACTTTGCCCATTCACTCATCTTCACAGCACAGCAGCCCTGAGGGAGGCCATCAAGTTCTGATGGAGACAGATCTCAGTCCCTTTTCAAAAAAAGAAAAGGAGTACTTGTGGCACCTTAGAGTCTAACCAGTTTATTTGAGCATAAGCTTTCGTGAGCTACAGCTCACTTCACCGGATGCATAAGTGGAAAGTATAGCAAGGAGATTTTATATATACACACAGACCATGAAAAAAAATATACATTGTAAAGAGAGTGATCACTTAAGATGAGCTATTACCAGCAGGAGAATGGGATGGGGGAGAGAAAACCTTTTGAAGTGATAATCAAGGTCCCTTTTCAGACACCCAGAGTAGATGTTAATGGAGGCTGTTGAAGAGGCCTGAGATGACAGTTTGAGAGACAACAGGGCACTCCTCTCCATTTTCCAGGAGGCATCTCCCATGGCTTAGCCAAGCTGCAGTATGGCCCACCCAGCACCACTCTTTCTAGCCTCTCCTTTCAGGTAGCTCCAGTACAGAAGATGCTACAAAAGACATTGCTCAGACTTCCGGTGTCCTTTCAGTTATAAGCACCTGGTCCTAGGGCAGCAGATATCCCTGCACCAGCCTTCACTATTCACTTCCCCCACCACAGTGAAGGAGTTTCCCTGCAAATCCCATTCCCCATGTTAACTAGGGATGAGATTTTCAAAGCCATAGAGAGTTAGGTACCCAAGTCATTGAACTTCGACAGAAATTGGGTTCCCAATATCCTTTGAAAATCCAAGCCTAGATTTATGAAGTGTCCCAGCTCACCAATGAGCTCCAGGAGCTGTACAAAGATTTGTTATAAACACCTAGTTAAGACAGGTAAATTAAACACACCCAACACCCTCATCAGATTTCCAATGGCACCTTTCATAAGGTGTCACCACATAATCCCAGAACAAACTAAAAGTGGTCAGATACAATAGATACTGCACCTGCAAAGCAGACCAACACTTCAAGACACAGGTTAACATCCTGTTAACCCACCAAAAAAGTTGTGTAACTGTTAGACAGGAGAGCAACAGAAGGGACAAAGGCAGAGGGCTTTCCCCTATACAATCAATAACTAATCCCCGTTCTCTGCTTGGGTCATCACTGGGTTTGAACGCAGGACTTTCAGCTCTAAAAACCACCAGCATCTGCCACTGGAGCGACGCTATGGTCCAATAGCTGTAGTAGACTCTTATCCTTTCCTGTGTATCAGCCATTAGATGGGGTTACACACACACACACACACACAGGTGAGTTACAGGTGCACAAAGAGCTGCCCAAAAGACCCAAACACACACTCCCCAAGCCTGGAACCCGTTAGACATGCTGAAAAAATAAAGCCTAGAGATGGCACCAACCCTGCCCCTGGGCATAAAAGCCATCAAACCTACCTGCCGACAGGCTCAGCCAACACACAGCCTGCAATCAGGCCATAGGGCACAGCTGGGATCAGGTCAGCCATATGCAGACACCAACCTCAGGCTTGCTACGGAGCACAGGGACTGCTGGAGCCTGGTGTCACATGCACCAAGGAACAGTTGCTAGCCACATGTTTTCCTCAATTAATTTTTAAAGGCATTCAAAGAGAAAAGCGTGGGAAGCTGCCCCATCAGCATCTTACATCTGATCTTAAAAATCTTTCACTTTTAGCGTAGGATTAGGAACCCTGAGGGATGGCTGAAAGAAGAGTTACCCTGGATAATGTTCTACTAGAGGGTGATCCAAAACATACAGTCTCCATAGCCCCTTAGGAAGGGAAGAGAAGAGAATAGCAAAATCCCTGAACTTGGTTCTGTGGTTCCGGCACGGCACAGCACTGGGACTCAGAGATCTGGGGTCTCTTGTGGCTCACTGCCTGGTCTTTGTATCAGAGTAGCAGCTAGACGCCTGCCCCCACAGCCCCAAATAGAGATTGGGCTCTCACTACACTAGACAGTACAAACCGCCATAGAGAATCCCTGCCCCCAAAACAATCTAGACAGGCAAGACAGAACAGGTTGGACAGGAAAGAGGCACAAAGAGATTAAGTGACTTGGACAAGGCTACATAGTAGGTTAGTTGCAGAGGCAAGAAATGAAGCCAGGTCTCCCAAGTCACAGTCTAGTCCCCCATCCACTGGCCAAGTCCCTTTACACAGAAGGAATGAGCACAAAGGAAGGGGGGAACATGAGGTACCCAGGGTGGTTTGAGGCTTGCTTGTTAGCCAGGTTGAGTGGCAAGACAGACTCCTGAGTTGTTCATGCTACCAAATGTAGCTGACACCAAATATAAATGGTGCATCTCAACCAATGGGACAGAAGTGATGAAGCATAAATGCTCCCAGATTAACCTCTCCTTGTAGGACCTCCCTCCACAGCAGCCTTGCCCAGTTCCGCTCTCCCCCATAGGGCACCCATCTGCAGCTCAGATGTAGAGGCAATTCTGTCCCCAGCCCTGGAAGGCGAGCAGACATGGCTGGGCACACTCCCTCACAGGCCTTCATGGGCCTGGAGCATGGGCAGAGAGTTCCCAGAGAAGCGTCAGCCTCCTAGTTAGAGAAAAAAATAAGCAGTGCGCTTTATCATCAAAAAATGAATACACGCAACAGCTCAGTCCCCCCCCGCCTCAGATCCATAAATACTCTGGAAAAAAAACCAGCAAACAAACAAGACCAGGCCTTCAGCTGAAGCAGCTCAGCCCGAGAATCTCCACCAGGCTCCTATTTTGGGCTGTAATATGGTCAGGACAGAACAAGCAGGCTTCAGCTGTTCTCATCCGCAGCCCACAGCCCAGGCAGTCAGAGTCTAACCCTTGGCTCCAGCCTTCAATGGCTCCATTGTTCCAGGCTGGGAGCTCAGCTGCAGCGTACATGGCTGCCTGACATCCGGCAGGGTCCAGGGGCTGACAGCAAACCAGGGGCTGCTGTGTCAAGTCATGGGGGTGGCGAGTCCAGGGGGCTGTGACTGGATTAGAATGCCTCGCGAACCCAGCAATGAGGTCAGAGTGTGTGAGGACTGTGTAATGCTGAGGCAGAAGCTGGGTTGTTTCTCATGCTCAAGGCTGGAGCTGAGAGCCTACTCAGAGCAAGGGCCATGGCACAGATTATCTTCCTCACTCATTGCTTTCCTCAGATTTTTTGGGAGAGCATGGGGGCGGGGTGAGAAAACCAGCCAAATTTTAGAAGCTTTTTTTAGCTGTAGTCTCCCGTCACTTTTGTCCCCGATCTCTAGGATTCCCCCATTTGCACCAAACCAGAGCAACAATCACATCTCCAAAGACTGCAGCTCTTTCAAACGGGAGGCCAGCTAGCTCGCTCAGCCAAGCCAAGAGAACCAACTGACCAGAGATCAGCAATGTAGATATGTGCACAGTGCGTGGGTTGTCTGAGAACTGCTGAGGAAAGCTGCAGGGACATGCCTGTGTCAGCTGGGACACTGTTCGTGATAGGCAGATTTTCAGAAGGAATCAGTCTCCATTTAGCCACCTAAACAAGAGCCAGGTTTTCTACAGCTCAGCATTCAGCATGCGGAGTTTTCAAAAGTCTGGCCATGCAGGCTAGAATTCTCAGGAGGGTTCTGCACCTGCAGCCTGGCCCACATTTAAGCACCTAAATAAAGTAGATAGATTTTCAAGAGAGAATTGGGCGTCTTTTTTACATAGCTACTTATCGAAGACCAGTCACTGGAGACTTCCCTGAGACACAACTTACAGGTAAGGGTTGAAAAACCCATCACTTGCCAGAGACCTTGCTCTCATACTATGCAAGTTTCACATAAAAAATTCAAGACAGAAGTGTCCAAATTTCCTTTAAAAAGCAAGATGTGTCATTCACGACCAGGCAAGAAATCCACCAGGAAGAATGGTAAAACATTTAACACGTTGGCGTGGCCAGGTGGGAGGGTCTAAGTTTGTTTATAACAAGTTTCAGTTACTAGCAAATGATAATCGGTATCTACAGTAACAAGTGTGCAGTGCATAAGTGGTTACCAAGGCCTAGTCTACACTAGCAAAATTATACTAGTATAGGTCAGTTAGGGGGCTGGTTTACCAGTGTAGTTATTCTGGTCTAACATGTGCTGTATCTGTATGGTTTATTCCCCTTCCTGCATGAGAATAAGCACTTTCCTACTGTAATAGAACTGTGTCCACATTAGGGAGTTTGCTGCTTAACTTACCAATATAATTAAGCAGCAACACCTTCTGTTTAAGGGCTTGTCTATACTAAAACAGCATTGGTACCCAATATGGATTTTAAAAGTGATTTAATCCAGAATAAAGGGCTGTATTGACAGCTACTCATCCACTAGTCGGATCACTACAGTAGTTCTAAAAAAAAAAAAAAAATTACACTCACTCACTCTGTGGACCCCACACAGAACTGTGAGCCAGAAGACTGGCCTCTTCCCCCAGCTTTTCACTGGCTCGCTATGTGACCTTTCACTCAACCTTCATTTCTCCCCCATCTTTGAAACAGGGATAATGACACTTACCTCACAACCTACATGTGGGTTACACTACAAATGAAGAGAGTTCAGTATAATTACTCAGAAGACAGATGCTTTTGTTGACCACTCCTTCTCCAGCCTCTCGTTCCAGATTTCACACCTCCCTGACAGATTGCTGGATACATGACAGTCACATCAGGATACTACTAGACAAGACTGAAATGAACTTCTCAGTGCAATGGGTGGGGCTGTTTGGTGACATCCTCCCATGTGTGTCTGTGTGGTTGGTTTCCCGTCTCTGGAGGTAGGATTTTCCATCTGTTAGTACCACATCCCCCTCAGTTGTCTGCAGCCCTCCTCTGTCACTTTGCAGTTTATTCCATCCTTTATTTATTTCTCCCTCTTGAATTTTGGTGTTTGGGAGTTTGCCCACTGTTGATTTTGCACGAAAGGAACCAGCAACAGAGGCATGAAGACACCATGCAAGATAGAGGTGTTTTATTTTTTATATTAAACGGATTAGAAAGAGACACTGGCACTGCTGAGAAATCCTGGACTGGGTGACAACTGGCAGAAAGCGCCGCTGCTTGCAAACCAAGAGTTGCTTTGCCATTTTATGCAGACCATCTGGAGGGGCTCCATGGACTCCAGACTGGGAAACTCTGCTCTCCAGGCTATTCCCTCAGCTTCACAAAGGAGTCTACTAACTGTCACCTAAGTGACTATTCCCACCACCACCCAAAGGGACATCTGTATCAGCTTAGTTCCTAACGGACAATCAACCTGACAACAAATCCTGGTCCCACTGACTTCAAGAGTTGTGCCAGGAAACCTATTTCAGTAGCTTCGCCCAAGCATTGCTGGATACATTAGGGCAGCAGCAATGTTCTCTTCCTGAAAAGTCTGTTTTGGCTAGCCCCTTCTTCTGCAATTCAGTGTCAGGTGAAGGTCTACCAAAAAGGGAGCTCTCTGCTAATAAAAGCAGGATGACACCACTTGCCATGGTTTCTTCCCTGAAGTCTGCAGCTGATGCTATATACAGATGGCCAGTCCATTCTTCAGATTGGATCTTCCCATTGGGACCCTTGTAGAAATCGGATGGCTGGAGAGCCCTTGTGTTCATGTTCTGATCTGGTAACGCCACAATAGTATTCAGAAAAATAAATCCACTCAACCCAAAGGGAATGCCCAGGATTGTAGCCTTTCAACCACTATCATTTTGTAATATTTCATTCGGTCTATAGTACTGGTGAATCTCTTGATGGCATCCTCTGGGAATTTCTGTATTCTCTAACCATAGTATCTTCTCTGTTCATTTCCAGGCAGATTTCAGCTTTTGAGGATAGGGGAGGGGGATAAACTTGTTCACCTGCGGCAGAAACACAGAAGTTAGATGGGGAAGACCTTTACAGCATGTAGTCCATCTCCAGCCTCCTGGCCAATGCAGAGTTATTCCCTAAAGTACATTCTCCAGTGTTCCATTCAGCCTAGCATTAAACATCTCAAACCAAGGGACTTCGCACAATTCCCTTGGGAAACTACTCTTAGGTCCAACAGATCTCACCACTGGGAAATTCTTCCCAATCAGCTTCACACGTACAGTTACTTCTACTTTTAGCCTTTTGTACCATTTCAGACGAATTCTTCTCCATCCTTAGCAGTTAGGACTTCAAATACTAGTACACAGTTAACTTGTTTCTCAGCCACCAGCCCAGTCAGGTTGCTGCTGTCAAACCATTCACAACTTCTCCATTAGGACCCAGAGGCAGCCATCTTGTTTCAAAGCACTGGCAGGACAGATACTACATAGGTGGAGGTGTCTATACAAACTCTAGGGCAACTAATGGAGACTTCCCTTGAAGCCATCCTGCCTTGATTTCCACAAGAGGATATGCTGCTTTGTGGTTTGTTCAGATGTTATGGGCATGCCATTTCCATAATTCACATGCCCTGAATCTACTCTACACCTAAGATCATGCAAACTCTCAGCATCCCCTGCTCAGTGACTGACATCCACGTCAGACCATCAAGACATTTGATTTTTGCAGCTCCTGATTAAAAGCCCACTGCAGTCAATGGGAGTCATTCCACTGATTTCTATGGGCAATGAACCAAGCTCTCCTTCTGTATAAGCAGTTGAGCTGTCCAATCTTCACCATCAGCTTTAGCAAGCAAGGCCATCATTAGATACTTAGAGAGCACACTGGTTTTTTTATAAATGCAAAATACCTATATGCTTTCTTTTCAAATTTGGCAACAAAAAGTTCAATTTTGGTAACACTTTTGCTTCATACTCTCACCGTGAGGATCCACATTAAAAATATTGTACTTCTATAGCCACTTCCATCCAAGAAGCTCAAAAGACTTTAGACATTACATAGTTACACTCTCAACCCTCCCTGATCATTTTAGCAGCATTTTACAGAAGGGGAAAAAAATGGAGGCCTAGGGAGATTCTACGTGGATTGATTCTAAAAACTTTCTGGGCCCAATTATGATTTTACAGTAATGTAAATCAGGAGTAACTACCCTGAAGTCAATGGAGTTATCCAGAATAAAACCACTAAGTGAGAGCAGCAATCTGGCTCTTGGACTCAAGACATCTGCTTCTTCTGTGTATTCAGAAGCAGAGCTTGACTCTAGTGACAAAATGTGTTGCTTGCTTTTACTCCGCTTGGCTCTCCACAGCCAATACAGCTAAGGGACAGGGAGCTGGACTCTATTCCATCCACGGCAGAATTGTTTACTAAGCGCCAGTCAAGTACAACCACGTAAACCCACTGACGGCAAGGGGGTAGCACAGGCGTCATTGAGGGACTAGACTGAAGGTGATGGAGTTCCATAGCTGTAACCAAAGGCCTAGTCTGGCCTGTAAAACCATTATTGCTAGCAGCTATGCACATGCAAAGAAGCACCCACTTCACTTGGCCACTCAAATTTTAGCTTGATTTTGCAGGGCTGCCAATTACCAGGATATATATATATATTTTTTTTTAAACACACACATTTGCAAACTGAGCACATTGGATACAGAAAGTCAATGAGACACAATAAAGATGCAACCCACCCACTCTACCCTCCTGATACTATTTTTACTAAGTCCCTTATCAAACTACTTGGAGTGACTTGCTCCAAGGTTGCACAGTGTGTCAAGTAGCAGAAGGGGAAACAGAACCCAGACCTCCTCACTCCCAGGTCTGTACTTTACCCAAATACCCCCCTACCTCTCCACCTCACTAGTTCCATGTTTTGCTTTACAATACAGTTTCAACGGATTCGATTTTAAGCTGCGTGCATTACTACAGCACCATACAGACATCCTTCCACTAGGAGACTTACAGTGGTGATTGTATTGGCTGCTGCAGCAACAGCATGAAATCAACACTCCAGCATCCTGATGTTCACAAGATGCTGCTTTCTCCCTAGCAAAAGCTTTGGTCCTTGCAGTTAGCAAAAATGATCAAGCATCTTGCCCTCATAATTACCCCCTTACCAAATGCATGGGAAGGCATCAAGGGGGTTTGTCCAGGACTTGAGTGAAGAAAGTGGGGGGAAATATTTCTGATGTAAGATAGGTTTTATCTCAAAATGAGAAGTTAGTTTACAAGCTTATTTTGTGGGCTTGACTTTCAAATTAAGTTACTCAACTATTTTGAAAAGAACTGAAAGTGTTTCCATGCGCCAACTTTAGGGAATCCTCTTCAGTCAGATGCACAGAGTAAGAGCGACACCCGGAAGCCTAGGTACTACTTTTAATTCAATCACAAGTGAAAGTTTCGGATGGGATGACCCAAGTTCCAGTGGATGTTTGCCCACGTCACAGAATCCCTGCACAGCACAGTCCAATCAATCTCAGATCTGGGGCTTAGTTCTGGGCCATTTTCTTTTTGCCAAACCCTCAGCGACTTCACAAGGAGTTCTGCACAGAACTCAGTCCAACAACACTTCAGAGAAAAGGTTACTAATTGGACAATGACCCAAAAAGTCAACCAAGTAGTGAGATCTTCCTTGCAGAGTGCCAGAATCCAGGCCACATCCTGAAGGGACATGGCTGTTTTAGCATCTGATGTTTTTATCATGTGCTTTCCATGTCACCTGTAAATGGAAGCCCCGTATTTCCTATACAGGGGCTTTTCATCAGTAGATCTCAAAGCACTTCACGGCTTTATTTACCCTCACAACATGCCTGTGGAGTAAGGAAGTATCATCCCCATTTTACAGACAAGGGACGGAGGCACAGACAGGCTACGTGAGATGCCTAAGGTCACACAGGAAATTTATGGTGGACCCAGGTCTCCCATATCCCAGGCCAGTGTCCTAACCACTGGTCAATCCTGCCTCTCGTACACCCCACAAGTCCATCTATAGTTGCAGGGATGGGAAAATGGCACCCTAGGCAAGCTTTTCTTTTGGTGACCTTGGCCCCTGCTGCCTCCCCCAGCACCCTCGAGCCCCGCTGCCTCCCCCAACATTCCCCTCAGCTCCCTTTCATGGCCTCACCCCTCAGGCCTGCCCTGCTTCTTGGCCATGGCAATCTGGGTGGTCACCCACCGGTAAGCCTGGCCCTGCATAATTGGAAAAGTGATACTGGTTTGACGGTCTCTTCTCTGCCCCTTCACAGTTTACAGCTTAGCTGACAGCTCTTACCAGGCAGCTTCATTTTAGCAGTGGTCAGGTACAGTGGATTTTCAGTGGCAGCTGCTGGCTGATGAGCCCTTGTGAAACTCTGGCCTTAAGTGATTTGCACCAGGTCCCACAGGGCGTCTGTGGCAGGGGTGGGAATTGAACCCAGATGCCTCAGCCACAAGACTTTCCTCTGAAGTGTTTCTCCGCAGCATCTGAAGAGACTGTGCCTTTGACGGGCCTCCTTCCTATCCCAGCCCTTGCTTCTCAAGAGGCTTCATTCAGCACATCACCAAGGAGAACGTGCGGGACATTGACGGGCTACAGACCCCAAGCTGGGTTTTCAAGTTTGCTTGTATGCAGGGAATGGGAGAGGCACCAGGGAGACAGTTGTAACTCCTTGATCTTGCACCTCCAGCCTCAGCATTAGTTATAGCTGCTGAGGAATAAATCTAGTTTATGCCACTGATTAAGCATCCTGAAATAACCTTAGGCCAGTGATAGATTGACCTAGCAGAGCTCCATTGGGTCACACCCAGACCTTCTCACTACATCTTACACCAGGGATTTGGAAGCAAGCACAAGGAGGTGCCTACACCAGCAAAGCTTTCCCCCAACGCAAGGGCAATTCAGCCATTTCTGGCCAGCTTCTGTCCACTCTAAGGGGATCGGGGGGGGGGCAGGGGGGACGACACCAGAAAATGTAATCTTACAGCCAGAAACCTATTGCATATGCAGGAAGGGGAGAGCCACTGAGCTGTGGGAAGGCAGAGAGGATCTCACCACCTCATTTAAAAGCAATCACTTCCTGTTTCACCCTGGTACAGAACAAAATACTGTTTCCAAAAAAACAAAAATGAAAAAACCCACGAAGACAAGCCCAGCACGTCTGGCCGAATCCCACTGAATCTCAGCGCAGCAGGAATAGCAAACAGTTGAGTTCACAGCAACTGCACCAGCTGAGGTTGGGTGTGTGGTTTATGGCCAGAAAAGTGACTTTATAAAAATGGTTCTTCAAATATTTGCTCCCTACACGTCTTCAGAGTCACATCTGCTTCAGTTACTGAAGGCTCCTCACAGCCAGCCCCGGCGTGCATTCGCTACAGCTGCCGAAGAACAAGCCACAGGATAGGACCAGATTCTCCTCTCCAATGCACCAGGCTGACCCCACTGAAGGGACCAGTACGGCCCTGGCATAACCAAGAGGACAACTTGGTTTGTAGAATCTGTTCTGCTTTATGCTTCAACCAAGCTGCCAGTTAATCCACAATTCCAGAGTCTTTATTGCTGGTTGCAAGGGATGGAATGAGCAGGAATCAAACAGCTTTTGATTTGCAGATCCCAAGCTGAGCTGCAGAATCAGCAGTTGGGGGGCGGGGGGGGGGGGGGAGGGAGAAACCTTCGATTGGCTCCGTAAACTGAGCAGAGATATTTGGAGGAATCTATGGAAGGCCAGAAGTGGTATAAAGAAAAGGAGTACTTGTGGCACCTTAGAGACAAGAGACAAAAACAAACAAATTTATTTGAGCATAAGCTTTCGTGTTTGCTGGCCCTTTCCTGAACTTACTTTCATGAGCAACTTTCCTTCTGGAGCGAAGTTTTCGAAGAGGTCACACCTATTTCCCTCCCTGAAGCTCTGCTCACTTTAGGTAATTAGCCAAAGCTTCTGGGCTCCCACTGGCTACCTCTGTGCAATGGGAGGCACCCCCACACAGAACAGTCCACAGGAGAAACCCTTGGGTTTAAGCAGGAGGTTCCCCTCCATAGCCCAATTTCTTCTCCCTCTTGAAGCTGCTGCAAATCATATCAAACAGGTCACCTCCAAATATTTTTAGTACGGTAGCACCCACAGCTGAAGTCAGAACCCCGTCGTGCTAGGTTCTGTACAAACAGCCACACAGCCCCTGCTTAGAAGAGTTTACAGTCTTAATAAGGAAAGTGTACAAAAAAGATAGGAGAAAAGTATCCCCATTTTACAGATAGGGAACTGAGGTGAGACAGCAGTGACTTGCCCAAGGTCACACAAGAAAGCCTGTGGCAGAAGAGGGATATCCTGAATCCCAGGCCTGTGCCTGAATCACCAGGCGACCCTTAAGTTTCTGTAAGGTAAACTAATGTGATAAATACAACCCCAAAAGGAGGAGAGGAAAAAAAAGTCAGCTTTCTGGTATAAATTCAGAGGCCACTGACTTCAGTAGCATGATTTTGTATTTCCACCAGTGACGGAGTAGCTTGGTCCCACATTGGGATTTACCTGTGGAATCAGACTGGAGAAGGTTGTTTACAGACCCTGTGCATTACTCTACTTTGCACTGCAGATACGCTCCTTGCCCTCAGGAGTTTACCGTCTAACGATGCAGATTGTTCTGCTAGGTTTGAACCTTCCTCGATTTGGCAGCATCAGTTCATCGCTGTGGACAAGCTCAAACTTACAAGTCGTCTGGCCGTCAATAAGGCACAAGAGGAATCGGCTCACACAAAGGGAGAGCCAGGCTAACACAGGCTAACACAGTCTGACCCCGACATTGCTGTCCAGCATAGATCACACCCTCCAGTGCAAGGAGGAACAGGGAGATAGCCCAGCATCTCTTCTGCCAAAGGAATCCCACCATTGATTGGAGGACTGGCCACAGCAACACACACTAGAGTTCACCTTGTCACTCCTCTGAGTGGGAGTAAAGTTCACCACTTCCTGCTTCTGAATAATGCTTACCAAGTCTGCAGCATACATTCGATCCAGCCAGGAGACGAATGCACACTCATAGGGGGTGTCATGCACAGATCAGCATCTTTGCCAACCATGCTGCCCAGTACAGTCTTGTGCATTATGGGCCTGATCCAAAGCCCACTAAAGTGACTAGGAGCTTTCATGGGCTTTAAAACAGGTGCTCTCTGGGAGTATGCACAGCTCGGTGCTCAGAGGAGCAGGATTTAAGCCTATATATTCAGAAGAAATCAGGGAGTCAAGAGGGCATGTGGGAAAAGGACACTCATGCATGATGGGTACTTATGATCAGGAAGGGGATCGTTCGGTCTTAAAACATGTCTGAGTCTCAGACTTCCCATGTTAATAAGAGTACCATGTCTGTGTTTGATCACACCAGAGAACTGACTGAAACTAAAGATTAATGGGGGTGAGGGGAGAGAAAGGAACTGAAAGAGGGAGACTGGAAAATGAGCCCACAGAGACAAAAAAAAAAAAAAAAAAAAGGGAGACAAATCCCCTTTCTTCCCCTGGAATTTTCCAATATGTTCTAACTAACCCCTGCAAACTTCAGTGCAGGCCCAACACAGCCACGAGTGCAGGGGACTGGACTAGATGGCCTCTCAGGGTCCCTTCCATCCTATGATTTACTCCTAGTTGTGTTTGATCCTAGCCAGAAGTGAAAACATCTGGTATGTCTACACTCCAGTTCACATGGGTGTTAACACAGTAAAGACGTGGCTAGAAATCCCAGGGTAAACAAACCCAAACCCAGGGAGAAAAAGGTCCCCAGCCCTCAGAAAGAGCCAGCGTGAGGGTAAAGCGCCATTCTACAGAAGGGCCCCCCCCCCAGCTGGACCACCACACCGTAGTGTAAGAGTTAGGGTTTTTCTGCAGATGGCTTTTAAGGGAAGCTGCTCCATTACTTTGAGGGGTAGCAGCCTTTGCCTAACGCTGCCTTTTGTGCTGCTCCTGGGGGCTCACAGTCCACACCGCTCAGGGCTGGCCCGTTCTCCGGCTGCTCCCGGTCGGCTGTCGCAATCACTCTGGGCGAGGCCAGCCTGTCACCACCACAGCCCCTGTTCAGCTGCAAGGGTTTTCCTGTGTGCCTTGCAGGGGGTGGGAGGAGCTCCCTTCCCTCCAGGCAACTGAACACCATCTGCAGCATAACTTAAAGCAGCCACACAGCTGCTCCAGGGGAACACACCCAGAAAGGAGGCTCAGCAAGGGCAAAGGCTGGCCTGTATTATCAGGAGCACAAACTGGGGAAGGATGACCATCCAGGAAGGCAGCACTAGAGACAGTGGGTCAGACACCACTCCCGTAATCCTGGGGGAACACTACTGAAGGCAGTGCAGGGCCCAAGGGTGGGGTTGGGGCCAGTCTCTGAAGCATGCCTTAATGCACGCTCTCCATCCCTCCGGTCAGTCGTCCCGTTAGATCCAGGGAAAGGAAAGACAAGTCATCTAGGGGCTAGAGCACTGAGTCTGGACTCTAGCTCCCAGTCCCAGCTCATTAGGTGACCTCGGGCTAGTCCCTAAACATCTGAGCCTCCGTTCCTGCTCCCCAATCTATAAAATGGGGACAATGCTGCCTCATGACAAGGCACAATTAATTCACGTTCACAAAGAGCAGCGAGAGATCAGTGAGAAGGTATTAGAGAAGCGCCAAGAGACCGGAGCAGAGATCCAAACTGTGATGTTTAGATCAGGACCCCAGTGCCACAGCTCAGGCCCACCCTCTTGTCAAGCACTCACATGCAGGACGGCAAACGGAAAAGGCAGCTCCATCAGGGGAAGGGCTGAGGAGAGCTCAGCAGGGAGAAAAGCAAGACACATTATTCTGCACCTAGTACGCAAAACTAATTGTCGACATAAGGTGCTGATCACTGTCTTGGGCTCCCAGGCGATGTTTCTCAGTATGGAAAATGGGAGAGGAGACTCTCCCATACCCAACAAGTACCTAAGGGGAGGAGCCCCCCAGTCTCAATCCAACAGCACTGCAAGCCCAGGGTGGCCTTTAGCATGTGATCAGCACAGTTACTCTCATTGACTTCAGTGGAGCTCAAGAGCTGGGCACGCCCAGGTCACCACACAAACCCCAAGACCATGCCAGCAACCCGGGACATCCTTGTGATTTGCATTTCACTTGTGCCCCCCAATGTGCGAGCCACTTGCCAAGCGTGGAGGAAGCCAGCCCACCCTCAAGGAGCTCACACAGGGAGACCAATAATGTTAAGGAAAAGCAACATCCCATTGTCTGTACATCCAGAATCCCCAAATTATAAAGGGCCAAGCCCTGAAGCCTCTACTCAGGAGGCAAAACTCCCATTCAAGGCACGGGGGCAAAGCCAGAGAGGCCCTTACCCAGGCAAACCTCCTCTGAGCAAGGGCTTCAGAATTTGACCTAAACACACCAGGGATACAGAAGATTACTGAGAAGTACAACTGGGCCAGCCTCAGCTAGTGTAAAAATCAGTGAAATGCATTAAAATCCATGTGCACCCAGAGGATCTGGGCCCATTGTGTTTTGTGGAAAGGGGTGGCCATTGCAATCTATACCATTGCCTGTTAGAGGCCATGAGTATTTGCACACTATTCACAATAGGAGCGCGGCAACTGCCACAGTAACCGTAGTCACTTCTAACAAGAGGGTCCATGGTTTTAATGGCAACCATTACAAGGTCCAGATCCAAACCCCCCTTTCCTGGGGCCCCCATTGTTTAAAGGCACCAATTTGTGAATGTCCAGTATTAATTCACCACAGCTCTTTTCCTGGTGCCTCTATAGAGGTGCAGCCCAGTGGGTGATGAAGGGGGCTTCTTGCATCTTATCCCCAGAGCTGGCATGTGACAGAGGGGGAGCAATTTGCTCTTTTCAGATGCTGTGTGCACGTTCAGCCTCTCAGGCCTGCAGTGCCAGAGAGACATCCCCCCAACACACACAGCCCCCACCTTTGAGGTTGGGACCGGGAACTCCCCCAAAAGAAAGTAGAATTTAAAGGGTGGGGATCTGCAACATGCTGCCAGTTTGGAGACAGGAGACCCCATTTTGCAAAAGGCCAAGTCCATATTTACTCCACTCGGCTGCCTACGTAGACTGTGAAATGAACAGCAGTCTGTGGGTTGCAAACCCAAGGGGAATGGTGAGTCACTCGCCTTCTGTGTGTCTTAGTAAATGTCAAGCAACGTTTGATAGCCAACCACACCATTTTTGCCAGCACTGGATCAATGGGCACGAGGAGAGAAAACAGGAACCCCATTAGTTCCACCTAAGGAGACCTGGGCAGCTGGAAGAGAAAGGCGGTTTGAAAATTTCACTGTCCCTACTTGACTTTCTAGGATGCACAGTGTGGAATCGTTTATTATAGGCATGAGACACAGTTATGGAGCCCATTAGGGCCATCAGCATTTCCAATATGAACACCGTTTCCACGGGGTCGAAAGAGTTAAACCAAACACCGCCACTTGCTTCAGAGCTGGAATTTGGGGGTACATTTCCCCAGCAAAGAAACCCCACGGCAGCAAATCTCAGGGCTTGCGTCAACTGACTCGGGCTCATGCTGCAGGGCTAGAAACCATGTTCATGTTTGGGCTGCAGCCCAAGCCCTGAGACCCTTCCCACCCGCCAGGTCTCAAAGCCCAAACATCGACACTGCTATTTTTCGCCCTGCAGCACAAGTCCAAGTCCCTTGACCTGAGCGCCAAGGCTCGCTGCTGTGGGGGATTTGTTGCTGGGTAGACAAACCCTTGGTGAACAAAAACCTAGCCAGGGAAGGGGGAAGAGGAGGCGTTATTTGTTAAAAATAGTTTAACTGATAGATGAATTGGCAAACCCTTAATTTGATTTTTCGCTTCTCTAACTTCTATCAACCTGTCTGTCCATGCCTGTACTCAGCTCCTTGGAGCAGGGAGCATCTCTTCTTGAAAGAATCCATGATTTCTAAGTGCTGTCAAATTAACAGTGAGCCAAAACCAGAACCTCCAGTCTGAACCCCAAATTTGCAGAGGTTTGTGATGTATCAACTCTACATGTGCCAGGGTCCCCCTCCCCCTCCAGTCCCCTGAGCCAGCCCCCCATCCAATCCCTTGACCAGGATTTGGAACCACCAAGGAAGAAACATTCCCTTCCCCAGCCAGAGAATATATTGCAGATTTTACAGTGAGCCTGCCCCATGTGCACAGGGACAGGGATTCTGGCCATCTAGGGCCTGATCCAATGCCCAGGGAAGACAATGGAAGCCTATCAGGCCCTTAGTTCTGCATGGATAGCCACAACCAGCCCCTCCATCTACATACCTCTTCCGTCCCACAGACATGAACAGTGGACAGCAAGTTCCACGCCATCAGGTCTCAGTGCCTTGACTTAGGGAGCTCCCAGTAATTAAGCGCAAGACTTCTGGACTTAATCTTGTCCCTGCAGTTTTGGTTCCAGGTTGGAGCCTATTCTAGAAGGGGGCCCACGTTCTGGTTATGACTGGAATGCAGCCTTTAACGCAGTGGTACTCAGACCACGGTTCATGGGCCGCCGGTGGCTCTTTAATGCTTTTCCTCTGGCTCTTTGCAGCCCATGATATTAAAACACTGATTTCATTATTAACCAATCAAGATGCTTTTACTATATTAACCAATTAAGTTATTAACTTGTACTATGTTATTAACTGATTTACTGTGGCAATAATATATAAAAACCTAAATATTTTCCGTCACATTTTTTAAAGTGCGACTAGTACTCTAGTAAATGAAATAGTGAATTCACATGACTGGCTCTTTTGGGTAACGCTGATTGCTAATTTGGCTCCTGAACCACTGAGGAGTGAGGGTCACTGCTTTAACCTAAGATTGGCTGAGAAGACTGGGAGCAATCCAGAGGGCTTGGGTACCTATCAGTCCATGGTGTGGTTCCTAATGCAGCTGCTTTTCAAAGCCAATGAAAAATTTTGAGCTGCAGTTTTGCAGCCAGCGATCCAGAATGTGCATTAGAACCTCTCTGAACAACCAGGGATGGGAGTCATTTTTTAAAAACAAGCCCAATAAGTTTTCTTTTCGTTTCCCAGCCAGCTCCTGCTTGCCCACCTGTTTGTACAGTTTTTAAAACTTCCTCAACAGCCCCACTGGCTTCCCCATTCATTGCAGGATCAAACAGTTTTGTTTTTAAAAGCTCTATGGCCTTGTCAAAGTCTATACATGAAAGCTTCTCACCCCATCTACCACAAATCTTTCCCTTCAGAATCCCACCCTCCTGGGGGACAAAAGCAGTCTTCCCTACAACAGGCTCTATCCAGAGCAGCCTCTCTGCATCTCTCCAACTCCACCTCTTTTTGTTTCTCATCTGCAGACATGTTTTCCCACCCTCCCTCTGCTATATGTTCATCTTCACTTTGTATTTCATTAACGCAGTAGAGCAGCCTGCATGAAAGATACTCCACAATATAAAGTTAGATTGTATTGTATTATTGAGAAAGTGACCTCCAGTGGTCAATAACGCCTTCACCCACCAGCTTAAGGCATTAGATCCTGTTGCCAGTCACTTTCTCAATTTATAGGACAAGTCTGCCAGTCTCAATCTCCCCTGCAATCAGATAGTTATACTGCAACATTTGCACTTATATAGCACTTTCCAATCTCAGAATGCTTTGCCCACACAACTCAATCCATGCATTACTGCAGCTGTACTGTAGTTTGGATGGAAAGGTAAAGTATTAATCATCTTCATTATGTATGTTTTCCTCATCGTTCTTGTTAATGGTTCATTTGTCTTATTCCAAATGCTTTTATCCAGGAAGATAAACTAATAGCTAGCCTAAGTGCTGAGTATTTAGGGCTATAACCAGCCCCACTGCTGCATTGGAAACACAAGACCTGTGAAATTCCAGGGATCTGATTCCCTACAATTCATTCAGAGGCATTTGCCCCAATTTTTCATGCAGGGAGAAGTTTAGCCTCAGGGATACGCCCAGCCTATGCACCATTTAAGTCCCACTAGAGCAAGCCCTATGTTGGTCCTCTGCAAAGGGGTGAGTTACACCTCCTTAGAGCTGGATCATTGGCTCTACCCTGTTCACTCTCCTTTTGCATTCGCCGTCCGTGAACAACCGGTGGAAAGCAGATTTCAAAGTCATAAGCACACATGGTCATGGGAAGCATGAATTACCCAGCACCATCTTAGAGTTCAGGGGTCAAAGTAACAACCATGCTTTAAAAACCAAAAGCAAAAGTGCAATGCAAACCTACTCCAGATACGGTAATGTCAGTTTTTCTTCTGCTTTCACCAACTGGACTGAAGCAGGAAAGCAGAGTGCGTGCAAAAATGTGCGCACAAAAGTGTGCATGCAAATGCTTGCACATTCGATCCCAGCTGCACATGCAAGCCAGACAATGGTGCACGTACAATAAAGAGCAAGGCAATTTGCTTGTGCATTTAGCTATTTTGCATACGCTGCCCTAGTAAGTGCACTTGCACATGGACTTGTGAGCCTGCGTTCGTACTTATTGCCTTCAGATCTCTCCTTTTCTTTAGAGAAGCAGCCCTTATATTTTCAGTACCACTTGCATCTAAAAATGACCTCACTCAGCAGCAGGGGATCTGCCTGCTGGAAACTTAATGCTAATTCTAACAGAACTATTTTCAAATAGGACTCATGGCTGCAATACATGGAGAGAGAATTCTCAGCCTATCTTCTTTTAGGAGGAGGCAGAACAAAAACAGGCAAGTCCCCAATTGAGAGGATTAGGTTTTAGAACTGAGCTCTTTCATTAAAGGTGTGTACAGGAGAGCCCTGAGAGGTGCTTAGCCAGCCTGCATCACAAGGGTGTGGGTAGTGACTTGATCCCTCCCACTTAGAAAGTGGTTAGGGCAGAGAAGCAGCTGCCCCCTCCTCAGAGTAACTCCCCAGCCCCTGTTCTTTGGGGACCCTCCTGAAGCTGTCCAGTGAAGACACCTTTCACATCTGCCCTCTAAGGGGCTGTTTCTTGGCCTCTACACCCCTTCCCCCCCCCCCCCCAACAGGTGAGCTTAAAAAAAAGCTCCCAACTGTTGGCAAATCTAGTGATGGGAGTTGAAGTCTTGGTGTAACCTTGTTTCTCTGCCTCTCTTCTGTCAAAGGCTCCTGCTGTAGGAGGTGGATAACTAGCTTTACAAGCACACAGGCTATGTGGGGGGGAAGTTGAGGGTCTAGTTAACCAGCTTCTCTCGAGGGGTTTTGTTTAGATAGCACGAAAGAGTAAAGTTCCCAAAGGGACAGGGAGACTCTCTTCCCAAAGCTACATATGCCCTTGAAAGTACAAAGCGCAGACAGAGCTGTCATCACGACCGGCCTGGCATAACAGGCAGCATGGTCTAGTGCAGGGGTGGGTAAACTACGGCCCAGGGGCCACATCCAGCCCTTCAGACTTTACGCTGGTCCTCAAGTTCCCGCCAGGGAGCAGGGTTGGGGGCTTGCCCTGCTCCATGTGTGCCGTGGCTCCTGGAAGCAGCAGCAGCAGCAGCAGCAGCAGCATGTCCCCCCTCCAGCTCCTATGCATAGGAGCAGCCAGGGGGCGCCACACTCTGCCCCCGCCCCAAACGCTGCCCCTGAGCTCCCATCGGCCAGAAACTGCAGCCAATGGGAGCTGCAGGGGCAGCGCCAGCGGATGGGGCAGCACGCAGAGCCACCTGGCTATGTCCCTGTGTAGGAGGCAGAGCAGGGACATGCCGCTGCTTCTGGGAGCTGCTGGAGGTAAGTGCTGCCCGGAGCCTGCACCCCTGACCCCCTATCCTGATCTCCCTCCTGCCCTGTGAACTGCTCAGTCCCAACCAGCAGCACCCTCCTGCACCCCCAATCCCTCATCCCCAGCCCCATCCAAGAGCCCACACCCCCAGCCAGAGCCCTCATCCTCCCCCACACCCCAACCACCTGCTCCAGCCCAGAGACCCCTCCCGCACCCTGAATTCCTCATTTCTGGCCCCGTCCCAGAGCCCTCACCCCCTCCCACACCGCAACTCGCAGTTTTGTGAGCGCTCATGGCCCGCCATACAATTTCCCAACCCAGATGTGGCCCTCGGGCCAAAACATTTGCCCACCTCGGTCGAGTGGATAGAGCATGGGCAGGGAGCTAGCAATGCCCACATTCTAGTTCTAGCTATGACCTATTTGCTGTGATACAAACCCCCTCACAAGAGAGCGGAGAGATGCTTGGATCAGACTCATTTCTATCAAGAGCTGCTACAAACCTTAAAGCTTCCTTGCATCTCAGTCTAGCCCTAGACTCATCTGCCAATGCAGAGGGTCTTCCCAAGTCAAGCACTGCCAGTTAAATATTTGTACAGCCTTTCAAACATATCAAATGCCCAGTGCTATTAGCCACTCAAAAAAGTTCCCCTCTCTGGCATGAATCCACAGAAGTTCTGTGCTTACCAGGGAGCAATGCAGCCTGCCTGCAAAGTAAACTCCCAATGTAGGCAGCAGGGTCCCATGTCATGTGGGACAGAACAGTTATTCATCTTACGGTAAGAGTTTGAGATGTTGTAGTCCATGTGGCTCCCACAGCAGGTGCCATGTGTCCCATCCAGGAGAGACTGGAGTTGAATACCCCGGTCCAGCAGGGCTGGGCATGTGTCCTGTACCTCCTCCTCATGCTTCCATGTGAGGATCAAGGGTGGGGCAGCTGCCACCATCTCAGTTCTCTTGCAATTCATAGCCAGCGTTCCCAGAGACTCCTAGGACCAGAGACAGAGGGCGAGTCATGGGATCCATACTGATAGCATTCTTGAAAGCCCACAGTTACTGCAGGGTAAGTAACCTCTCTCTCCTCCCTTGGCACATATATCAGTGTGGCTCTCACTGCCAGTGAGAGCAACCACTGTCCTCCCTGGATGGTGGGATTGAGGCGTTTCAGCTGCATCAGTTGGACAGGGATTGCCTTACTGCTCTCCCAAACTCACCATTAGGGCAGCGGGATAAGGCTTAACACAAGTCAGGGGGTTGCTCCACACAGCAGCCTTTCAGGTCTGGGATTGGAACGTTCCTGAAGCAGGCAGAAGATGCTGCCTATGCCCTGGTGGAATAAGCCTGGTGATGTTCGAAGGGAGAGGCTTGCCAGCCATCTAATAGCAGTTAGAAACACACTGAGCACCACTTAGTTTGAGGAGTTTGGCCTCTCAATTAGCTGGAAACGGCCAAAGAAGTGAGGTGAAAGCCAGAAAGGCCCAGTCCTATTAAGCATGCAGCTTTTTTCCTCCTGGCGTCAAGTGCAGCTTCTGGAAGAAGACTGGCCTTATTGAATTCTGGGCCGGTGCAAGCCTGCCCACATCTAAAAGCTCCTCCCCCAGCCTTGTGGGAGGAGCCACTGGACCCGGGATCCAAATGAATAGGGGGGACAACTGAAGAACAGGGGCAGGAGTGGAGGTCAAAAGGTTCAAAACTAGGGATCCAGAGAGGGACACTGAGTAGAGAACCCCTGGACAGTGCCCACTGGTCCTCAAAAGCTGTCTAGGGAGCCAGCCCAGAGGAACTCTGCCTGAATATGTGAGACAAGGGAGGAACAGAAGATGACTGGCAAAGTGACTGATGGAATTCTACCTGAACCAGAGACCATCTTAGAGACAAACATGGAGTGCGGTCTCAACACCTCCTGTTAGACCCTCTGGAAAGGATATGTAAGGTGGTCCAACAGTAAGGGATTGGAGCTCACTAACTTTGTGCTGAGGTGATGGCAAGGTAGCGTACTGAGTACGCAGTCATTCAGAGGGAGGCTACGTTTTAGGAGGAGAACATGAAGATTCCACCTAGGAGCCAGGTCTCTAACTGGAGGATAAGTATAAAGGAGGCCCTTGAGGAGTTCCAATGGCATTGGACATAAGAAGATCGGTACAGATGTTGTCAGAGTACAACACATCAACGTTGCTTCATGGTGAACCTTGGAAGAGTGAAATGATAGTCCTGCATGTGTCAGGAGCAGCATATAGTCAAGGATCTTCCATATTGGGGCCTCACTGGGTCTTGTTTTGTACTGCTAAATGGAAAATCTCTTCCATTCCAAGGAATCTGTCTTACCAGCAGAATCAGCTTAGGTGGCTTCCAACAGTTCCCTCAAACGTGATGACTTGTTGTAGGAGTGGGGTTGAATGTGGCTGGCCTGCCCGCTAGCAGGATTCTGGAGCTCATCTCTTCAGGGTCTGGATGAAAACTTCACTATCATGCCAGCAGACTGAGCTTCAGCCTCACGTCTCAACACACGCGTCCTTGTGGAGACCAAGGGGGATACCAAGTATCTGCTTCTATATCGCGATTCTCTAAAAAACGAGAGACCCGCTGTGTCCATCTTTCAGGGGAATTCGCCTACTGCAGGACGGACAAGGCTTCAAGCCCACAGGTTTTGAGTGTCATGTGAAGTAATTGTACGGGGGGGAGGGCTAACCATCAATACTCAACCCAAACAGCTCGATTGAGATGACTGCAGTCATATACCAAAGAATCAGAAGAGTCCTGAAGTTCTCTAGAAGAATTAGCCAGAGCTAAAAAACTAGCATGTCCAACACTCCCCAGGTTCAGCTTGCTGCAAGGGGCAGTAAGAGGAAACTGAGGGAGAATAGCACTACCCCACCCTTAGGCCCTCATATGGGAGCACAAGGACACACTGGCTGCACATATGGCCCCCAACAGACTTATTCAAACACTTTGGACACAAGGCACATATGCCCCTACAGTGGAATCCATACTGCCATATATGAAGAACCTGTGCCATAGGACCACATAGGGTGCATGCTGCAATGGCTAAGAACTACAGATGTGCAGATTTGTATCCTCCCAGCTTCAGGGTCAGATTCAGACCTGGACTTTGCAGCCCCCAATCCAGACAATTGCAAACCCTTTGGGGAGTCTGTATTCAAATCCACAGTTCACAGTCTAGGCCCATCTCTGCTAAAGATCATTGGGGGCTGAGTTTAGGATCCCATGGTCCTTTCCTTGCAGCTGTTCAGGTCTCACCTAGAGTTGTGCTCATGCTCCCTGCAACAGTGCAACACAGGGAACAAACCCAATACTCAAGACCAGGTTCATTTAGCAATTCCAGGGCAGTCACAGAATTTTCTAGCCTTGGTAGATTAAATACCCCCCGCCGCCAAAAAAAAAAAAAAAAACACAGGAGATTTCAAGCTAGTTCTATTTGAGGGCTCAAAGCACAACATGTCTGCACTGCATCAGTTGTATCTACACTGCAATCGGGTGTGACTGCAACTTGTGTACACATGATCAAGCTAGCTCAGCTACTGGAGCAATGAAGACATGGTGGCATGAGCTTGGGCACGGGCTAGCCCATGGGTAATTATCCAGGGTTCCAGGCAGATTCATACCACCCATGCCCCAGCCGGTTCTGCTGGGGCTTCTCTGCTCTGGTACCAAAGCTTGCTTGTGTATGTCTACACAAGTTGCAGTCACCTGTGATTACAGTGAAAGCATATCCTTCAAATACCAAGCCAGGCAAAGGGGAACTGAAAACGTTCCCATGATATCCATATGGAAAGAAACCAGAGTTCCACACACACCTCTTGACTGGCCCTTGGAGCATTCTTCTGTGGTCATTCTCCTTTGATGGAGTAGTGAGGTTTTATCATTTAAGGGGCCTGATCCTGCAAGCCTTAGTCAGAAGCCACTGTGCAATCAACCAGGGCCAGATTCTGATCTCTTCCCTCACATTGCAAAGCACCTTCCTGCACAAGTGATCCCTTAACTGCAGATGAGCTTCCTGTGGAGCAAGGCCCTACCCAGGTGAGTAGGGATGTCAGAATCCAGCCCAAGGACAGACTGCAGGATCAGAAGCAAGAAGGGCTCAAGGCATCAATTCCTATTTGGCTCTGGATCCAGGAGCCTTCCACCCCATACTTCACAACTTGGGATACCCCCAGCCTTTCGGTTTGTTACAGAGCCTGGGCCAGCTGCAAAACGCAGATGCAGATTCCAACTCCGATTACTCAACTTTCAGGGGAGAGCGGAGCCTGGATCCAAACATTAAAGCTACAGGATGGCTGCCAAAAATCCAGATCTGGGTTCCCACCTCCTTTGACTCCCCTCCACTGCAAAGTTGGGGTCTGTGGGTTTTGTGCAGGGCCCATCACCACCCAGAGCAGCTTCAGTGAGTTAGAAAGTCTGCTACTAGCTACTCTCCTTCCAAATTTTCATCCCAACACCACAAGCCCTTCTCCTCCTCCCCTGAAGAGGGAGGGATCATTCAGGGCTGGCCGGCCAGGGAAGCCGAGGGTTTTCACCTGCCCATGTGCTCATGAGTCAGAGCCATTCTTCCAGGCAGAGACAAGAGGCATTCTCCCCCCCACACACACTCCCCACTTTTGCCTCTTTACATGCTGCTGCCAGCAGTTTAAAGGGGATTTTTTTTTGGTCTTCAGTCCTCCCAGTGGGTGGGGGAAAATCCCTGGTGTCAAACTTCAAAAGGAAATCCTGAGTTCACATTGCATTTCATGTTGAACTCTGCCGCTTAACCACAGGACTTCAGAGCGCGCCCACGCCCAAAACTCCGCTGTGTCTTAGAGCAGCACCAGGCACTGTCTGAACTGAAAGGGAAAGACGGCCGGGTGCTGTGCTCTGCGCACAGCGCTAGGGGAAAGGACATGTTCTCAGCACCCAGCTGAGTCACACTGGCAGACGCGGAGCGGGAAAGACAGGCCATGCTGCGTGAATGGGGAAAGAAGCAGGGAGACGACAAACTCGCCGGATTCCCAGCTGCGGCGGGAGCATTTCTAAAGCGAAACAAAGCAGAGAGGGGCTGAGTCACAGTTTGGCCAAGGATCCGGAATCCAAAAGGCTTCAGCGCCAGGTGTTTTGTTCAGCCCATTCCGGACACTGGGAGCAGCTGCAAAGTTTGACTCTGATCCGAGCATGAGTGAGGGTTGGTTTGGACCTAGTGCTAACACATTGACAGGGCTCACTTTCTGCCCTGCTCTTCATGGGGAGGAGCCCTAAGGGGCCAACACCCCCCACAGGCCTAGGGCTAGTCGCCTCTTTGTGCGGTAACTGATCCACATCAGGAATGTCCACTCCCCAAACTGGGGCAACTCACTGCTAGTCTTCCAGCATCTACCTCCCCATGGAGACAAGGCGCGCACTTGCTTTGTGTCCTGTCCTTAAGCCCGAGGTCTTTACCCGCAGCCGGGCCTTGAATGCAAAGTAAAACACATTGTACAAGTCTGAGACTGACTCTGGCCAGAGAGAGTAAGGGGACAGTCCCCATGCCAGAACACACCCCATCATCCCCCAGAAGGCAGCTCTCTAGTGGCACCAATAAGCAGGGGGTGGTCTCAGGAGTGTGCATTCATTCGCTCAAGGTGTCTGATGATGTGCCATAGCTAGCGCCCTACCAAATTCACAGCTGTGGAAAACGTGTCACGGAGTGAAGTCTGGCCGTTGGAGGGGAGGTGCAGGATTGCCACCCTTACCTCTACGCTGCCTTCAGAGCGGGATGGCTGCAGAGCGGCGGCTGCTGTGCGGGCACCCAGCTCTGAAGGCAGCTCCGCCACCAGCAGCAGTGCAGAAGTAACAGTGAAAATATTGTGACTCCCCTACAATAACCTCGTGACACCCCCCCCCCCAGCCTTTTTGGGTCAGGACCTCCAGTTATACCACCGTGAAATTTCAGATTTAAATATCTGAACCATGAAATTTAAGATGATTAAAATCCTATGACCATGAAATTTACCAAAATGGACCATGCATTTGGTAGGGCCCTAGCCATAGCATAGAATGGCTAACAAAGAAGGCAGAGAGCATGAGACTGGGAATACAGCAAGTCCAGACTCCCGTGTGGGAGCGTTCAACAACCTGCAGGTTATTTCTGTTGTAGTAGCACCAGAGACCCTAACTGAGATCCAGGCCTCTCGGTGCTAGGCACTGTACATACACAACAGCAGCAAGACAGAAAGGAGGGGAAGTTAAATGATTTGAAGATCCCTGGCAGAGTGCGGACTAGAATCTAGGTCTCTGGTCTCCGTGCAGTGCCCTACCCACTGGATCATGCGGCCTCTCTGTGGTGCGAGGGTGGGGCTCAGCTAGCAACCCCGAAAACGTGGTGCTGAAAAATGAGCAGCATCCACATGGAGTCCCTGGCAAAGCACAGGGCATGGGTCAGCACAGCTTTTAGCACTAGACAGGACAAAGCAAGGGGCATTCTGCAAGGAGCAATCCTGGGCTAGCCCCCAGGCTGGGTTCCTTCCAGCTCCGATTTCCAGGATGCGATGGAAACCCCAATCTGATCAAGCCTAGAATCCAGCCAAGGCAAGTTTCCTTTATGGCACTTGTGATCTCCAGGGCACACTGGTGACTCTCCATCCCAACCACTGGGGAAAATCCTATACCCATTGCATCATCCAAGAAGCCATGCTGGGCAAAGAGGAGACCCCAGGGGTCCAGGGCAGAGCAGGGAGAAGGAATCCACTCACCAGTGAAACTACTGCAGGGCCATAATGCTGCCCTTCTCCAAGGAACAGCTACAGGATTCAGTGATGGAGCCACCAGCTCCACCACAAAGCCTTCCCACACTTAGTGCAGGGAGCAGGGGCTGGAAGACTTCCCAGGGCAGAGTTCTATGGCCACAGATCCTGGCCTCCCTCGACTTGCACATCAGATGGCCTCTGTTCCATTATATCATGGCCGCTGCCAGCACAGAGCAAGACCGAACTGGACCCGTTTGCTATAGGCCTGTTTTTTCCCCTGGCAATTTGCCTCCTTTGCAGACAACTGTCGCTCAGTGACTGACTGCTCCTGATGCAGCTCCCAAATCAAGCCAACAGGATCTCCTACAGCAACAGAGCCCTGCCCTCCCTCACCAAGCCCTAACCCAAAGCATTGCAGGGAACCGTGGTTCTTATAGTGCCCTTGTTTCATACCCCCCCCCACGCCTACGAACATCACTCCCCTGAAACTGCCCACCAGCTTCCATCACACTTGGCAGCATTGCCAGTCTGAACTCCTCCACAGCAGTTCCAGGTCTGCAAGAGCCAGGGGAGTCCATGCACCAAAATGCCTTTAGTTGGAGTTCCATCCCTTCCTCACGTCCCTGGTCTGTATCCAGGGATTCAGCTTGGATCTTCCTCCAATCAAGCCATCCCACAAAGCAGCAGCAGCCTGTGCTAGGTGCACTCAGGAACTCATGGCATGGTGCACGGATTGCTGTCTTCTCCACGTCTGTCTGGATTTGTAGCACAGGGACTTTGAACACCTGAAGGTGTTCACACTAGACCCAACAATGTATAGATAGGCTAAAAGCAACCCTCGGGTGGGGTACCCAGAAACCCCTGAATGGGTATCCAGCAAGCATCCCCCCACCTGGAATATCTAGCAACCTAGGATGCGAGATATACCAAGCAACCTGCAGTCAATGGTTGCCCTGCAGTCCACATATATTGCTTTGCCTGTTTACCCCATGGAAGAAAAGTGTGTGAACAAAGCAGGACTGTACAGGAAACAAACCCAATGGCATGGCCAACCGAGGAATCCTTGGGCACATCTGTTTGCCCAGAGTCAAGGTAATGTAGGGAAACCACAGGAGAGGGGGAAAAAGCATCCAGCTCCCCTGAGCTGGAGAGGGGATGCTGCTGGGGGACCAGCAGAACAGGGTTGGGACACTGTAAAGGGAACAGTGACAGGCTCTGATTTCCACTACCATGGAGAGAGGAGCTGTGAAGAGTTCATGGAGCCCCCCATGCTTGAGGAAAGAGCCCATCAAGCAGTATTCTATGTGGGCTCCTTATGGAAAAGGAGAGCAGGGAGGGGCTTGTAATAGGAGGTCAGGAACCCACATACCAGAGCAGGACCCCCGATTTATAACAGGAGTATCTGAGACACCTTCACTGTTTCCTGCGTGGTTACTGCTAGGAGTAGAGGGCTGTGGTTTTTATGGATGCCACAGGAGAGGCTTTGTTTGCATGGGTATACCTGCTGGGGGGGATTTATCAGAACGGGATGAGCAGCTTGTTGTGCAAGATTCAGGGCTGTGGATTGAAATGATGTAAGTGCGCCTCTACTCCTGAGCAGGGGAGAGATGCTGGCTTGGAGGGGGTGGGGGGGAAGGGTTGTCATAAGTCAAGACAACTGACCGCTGGGCTTTTAAAGCCCCCGCTGTATAGCACAGCTTTGTGACAAGGGCTGAGGGTTACAGAACAAGGGGATCACTGCACCAGTGCATGTGCGCATGTCACGTTCATTACTGGACACTGATTTTGAAACACCCCACATCATTTAAACTTAAAAGTCTGAGGGCTCCGATAACAGAACGAAGTAGTCTCACCCCACATTTAAGCCTCTGCAGACTGACAAGGAAGCTGTTGTGGACCAGATCCACGGGTGGTGTAAATCAGAACCCCACTGACTTCAGAGCTATGCAGATTTCCATCAGTGGAGGATCTGGGTTGTCTACTCCCCCTCCCCTGCCATGTGTACAACTATATAGTCAACAAATCACATGCAAGAGAAAAGTTGGGTGGGCAGGAGGGGTTGTAATAGAATCCACCGGAGTGAAGGGATTGTGGAATCATGTTCTGTGCCAGAGGTTACCGAGGCTGTCCTGCCTGAGGCAGGCTGTGCCATCTCAGAAGAGCCCCCACCATCCTTGGAGGAAGGTACATCAGACACCTCCAGCCCATCCCCCAGCAAGCCCATCACCCCATCCCAGTGAGTGGAGTCTTGTTCCGAGAGGTTTTCCAAAGCTCAGTGGTGGAGCCACAGCATGGACATGCGTGGTCCCAAGGCAGCAGCAAAAACAGAGAAACCAGCACACGCTATTGTGGTTAACGGGTGCACTGAGGCTCTGATGTGGTTTAAACCCAAAACATGAAACCAAAGAAGTCTTTCTATGAATTCAGACAAGCTGAATGAACAATCCTGTGTTCCCCCTTTCAGTAAGGCCTCGGCTCCTTGCAGTCAGCTCTCCGCCTTTGCCTGGCAGCATCCTACCCAGATTTTAGTCCTAGTTTTCCACCTAAGATAATGAGGCCTTTGGAGCTGCCTCCAGCAAGACTAGGGCCCAGCCCAGTGAACTGCTCAGCAAGCTCAATTTGCACTGGTGCACCTTAGTCCCTCCAATTCTCTTCCTGTTGCACATAGACCAGAGTATTACAGCCCACAGGAGACTAGTTTAGCTGGTTGGGTTGTGTGTGTGCAGGTGCTAGTGGCTGATATATAGGGGGTCAGGCTAAATGACGGGGTGGTCCCTTCTGGCCTTGCACTCAAACAGGAGTTGAATGATCAGCACCTCTCAGGATCAAACCCAATCCCCATAATCCCTTGATCAGATCAACAGAGCAAGTCTAATGGTTAAACCAGCTTAAAACAGAGCAGGGCCAGAGATGGAAGGGAGAGAGCAAGACCAACAGGGAGAGGAAAGAAGGGGAAGCCAAGTATGAACGGTGTTACAAGGGATCCTGGGTTAACTGTAGGAGCAAATATTTGAAGTGAACCATCCCTCCATGACCCTGTGTTATCCACACAGGACACTGCAGGGAACAGACAAGTTATACTTTGTTGCAACTCAGGTTCTAGCCTTCACATGCTTCCAAGGAGTGAGACTTGAAAGCCTCACTCTGCTTAGTAAGAGTTAAAGACTACGTTATGGAAATCTGTCTGATCCTGCAGTGCCCAACTCTTGCCAGCAGTTCTGACACTGCACTCAAATGTGATCAGCAAAAGACATTTCAGCATTGAGGCACCTGGGGACTACCCCTTCTAACTAAAATCATAATCTTAACGGGGTGTTGTTCCTGCTCTGTTTTGGGTACATCTCCTCAAACCAATCTAGGAGCCCAATCTAGCAATCCAGCAATCTCATTTTAAGCACAACTATTCTCACGGAGGTCAGTGGGACCAGTCACGTGCCTGAAGTGAAACACATGCTCACAAGTCTTGCTGGAACGGTACCTTCATTCTATTACTACCCCCATCCCCATGGTGTCCCAGCACCTGACCACAACCAGGCTATGGTTACAATGGGCAGGAGGAATATCCTTCCCTCACGTGGCCCACTACTAGGAGCTCCAGCAGTGGGAGTTTCCACCATGCATGCGTGCACACAAAAGCGGCCAAGAGATTCACCATGGCTCCCTTCCCTGGCAGCCCAGGAAGAGCCAGCAGGGAATGAGCTCTGATGCGCCGGACCCTATGCAGTACCCCAGCGCCCTGTCCTACCCAGGCACAACAGAATGGCATTGGTCACACTGCAGGCAGGCTGGGCCAGCCCTCAACTGCTGTGGAGGGCAGGGCCTGGGAGTCAGGATTTGCCCATCGGCACCTCTCCTGATTAACGAGCCAATGAGGGTCATGTAACTGGATGTTAGAAATACAAGCTAAGCCCTGGAGTGGCAATAGCTGTCAAAGCACCCCTCATTTCCTGGAGCACTGGGTTTCCATCGCTAATGCTTCCCAGGGAATCCTCTTTGCCACAGGCCAGAATCTTTTTTCTGTGCAGCTAGACCCACATCCAGTGTCAGGCAATGTAGGGCCAGGTCTTCAGCGGCTGTGGATCAGCTGAACTCCCACCACAGGTCTGCTGGCATCAGTGAACACACCAACGGAGGAGCTGGCCCATTGCTTGTAGACAGTGTACTTACATCCTCATGTTAAGGCATCTATATCCGGGCAGCTCCCCAAACCAAAAGGAGCTCTGTGGTTGTCCAGGAAAAGGCTAAAGCCAAGCATGCCTGGAGCACGGATGTGTCAAAGGGGAGGCCACCCCCATCTGCCTTTGCTCATAACAGGAAGCTAATTTTCAGTGTGTCCTGATATGAACAAATAATGGCAGGTCGGCTGGGCAAGCGGACCTTGAGGAATTTAAGCCCAGTTCCTCTTTCCGCTCATACCCAGAGGTTTCTCTCCCTTCATGGAAGTCCCATCATGTTTTAGGAGACCCTGGTGAGGTTATGTTCAGGGGCTCTCAAGCCCTTCATCCCTTCTGCCTGCCTTTCCCACTTCTCCTCTATTCCTGTCTGCCTAGAACTGGGGCAACTACAGGTAGAATGCCAGTTGGTGAGCCCACAAAGCAGTTAGCCATGCTGTCTTTGGGAATGTCTTTCCAATCCAGAGCTCAGCCCCCTGGCCTCTATGATGGGCCCCGATCTCCACCCCAGATCTAGATTTTAAATCATCGTTAGGGACAAGCCCAAGTTGTGATCCCAGATCCTAACAGTCCCCAATCTTCTGGAAAGTTCAGCTTCAGATTAACACATCGTGACTCAGGGCATATCTATACTCCAAAATTATGTCGACCCAAATTACATCAGCATACAGCCACCGCAGGAACTAAATTGCTTTTTTAGGTCCACACTATATTTCTCGTGTCAGTGGTGCGTGTCCTCTCCAGGAGTGCTTGTACCAACTGTACTGTCAGTGTGGGGCATCTTCTGAAAGCCAGTAACAGTCGATGTAAGCAACACAGTGCGTACACTGACAGAGTGTCGACCTAACTACCTCGACACTGACTCTCCACCTCTCGTGGAGGTGGAGTTATTATGTCTCAGGGCATAGCAGGGCAGTTGCATTGGTGAGAGCAAAATTTTAGTGTAGACAGTTAAGTCGACATAATCTGCCTTGCGTTGACCAACTCTGTAGTGTAGAGCAGGCCTTAGTTACAGTCAGTAGTTACAGAGGAACATGCAGATGACTGACTACACATTATGCCCCATGTACAGTCAAGGGCTTGGCTGGAAATGGATTATTTCTCAAAGCAGTAATGTAAGTGCCAAAACTGGCCCTTAAAAGAACCCATTGACACTTAGAAATGTAGGAACTGCCAGATTGGCTCATACTGGGTCTGTATAATCCAGCATTGGCCTCTGACAGTGGCCAGTGCCCACTCCTTCAGAGGATGCAACCCTGCAGTAGGCAGGGACGGGAATAACATGCCCCTGAGAAATCGTTCCTCCAGAGCCCTACCTCCTCAAGGTGCCATTAGACCGTGCTGAGGTCAGGACATAGGCAGAGTCTAGTCAGCAAAGGGGGGGGAGGGGGCGGGGAACACAAGACATGAAACACTTGTGGTTTGGAAGAAGACACCACAAGGTTCCATTCACACGTCCTCCTACTTCTGCTGGAAGTTGTTAGAGCACAGACATTTTTAGCAGCAGCAGCTGGTCTTCTGGAGCTCAGCTCAAGAATTGAGACAACCCCGCAGCCTTGAGAGAGCATTTCAACAGAGGGGAAAGGGCCACAAGATATCAAGATTGGGCTTTGTTCTTTGGAAAAGGCTCCCACCCCGACTCTGTGGGGAGGGAATAGTCTCCAAGGAAAAATGGGTGGCTTTCCCCCAACAAACTAGAGATTAAGCAGTTCTGCAACTATCGATAAAGCCTTCAGGAGGGATGCAAGGGGCAGCTGGATGTGCTGGCAGAACAGTCCGTCCCTGGTGCTAGCGAGTTCTAGCTAAGAATCCTTTAGGGTAGATCCCAAACTTAATCCAGGAGTAGCTGGATCTAACAGACCCTTTAGGGGCATATTCAGAGGCAGTAAGTCTACGGGCAGCAGTGGAATGCCACTAACTGCAATATACCAGGGACTCCCTAAAATGGAAAGGCTGTATGTCGAACTGAGAGAAGACGACGACTGCAGCATAATATACAGAGGCTCTGAGCACTATATAAACCATGGGGTTGTGCAGTACAGACTAATTTGGTTATCTGGCCAGTCCCCCACACGCAATCCAGTACTACTCCTTACAATTTTCCAGTGCTTTGTCTAAACTAGTTTTAAATCTCCAGGGCTAAGCTCTCCACCACTTCCTTTGGGAGACAATCCACAACCCAACAGACCTCACTATGAGAAATTCCCGTTCCTCCCCCCCCCACATTAGAAAAATTTTTAAAAAAAAAGCAAATGTAGACTATCACATGATCACTCCTCGCTACATCTCTATACATCGTGCTAAGTTTTCCTCTCTCTGGTGTTTACACCCTGTCTGTAGGCTGAAATCTCCCTGTTCTTGCTGCTTATCCAATCTACACACATCTAGCTCTGATAATCTTCCCTAACAAGTCAATCCCTCTCGCCAGTTATGTGTGTTTCTCTTCTTTCAGCTCCTCCCACTTTGTCCGCATCTTTCTGGTAATGAAATACTTGCAACCTGGACTGCTGCACCACAGCCATTTAGGACCTGATCCAAAGTCCATTCAAGTAACAGAAGGACTCCCACATTCCTGTAAAGCAGTGGTCTCAACCAGGGGTACATGTACCCATGGGGGTATGCAGAGGTCTTTCAGTGGGTACACCAACTCCTCTAAATATTTGCCTACTTTTACAACAAGCTAGAGTAAAAGCACTAGCAAAGTCAATACAAACTAAAATTTCATACAGTGACTTGTTTATACTGCTCTATACACTGAAACGCAAGGACTATAAATATTGTACAAGTGGTTTATTTTATAATTCTATGGTAAAAGTGAGAAAGTCAGCAATTTTTCAGTAATAGTGTGCTGAGACACTTGTATTAATGTCTGATTTTGTAAGCAAGTGGTTTTTAAGTGAAGTGAAACTTGGGGGGTACACAAGACAAATCATACTCCTAAAAGGGGTACAGTAGTCTGGAAAGCATCTGGTACTGGACAGTCTTAAAGACCAGATACTTAGACAGAGCACTCAGTATAGAAATTCCTATGCTCACCTGAAAGTACTATATGCAGTCCAATACCATGGTGGCCTTTGATAGCCTACCTGCCCCTTGGAACACATCCTTTGTACTGTCCACTGCCACCCTTGGTAAGTTTGCTTTTGAGCTTTTCCCCCTCTTCCACTGACTATCTGTTGAATTTATCCTTCTCCAGCTTTCCAAGCAGTAGCTCACAAAATCTTATGCTCAAATAAACTTGTTAGTCTAAGGTGCCACAAGTCCTCCTGTTCTTTCAGCTCTCCAATGTCATTTTATCCTTTCCAAAGAGGAGGGAAAATGGGGTCATCTCAGCTCCCAGGTTAGCATCAGCAGCAACTTTCATAAATCCATTATCACAAACGCACGCACACACAAAAAAAAAAAAAACACACCACGTTTTTGAAGTGGCTTAATTAGGATTTAGAAAGACAAAAGCAGGAAGTTGCTGCCCTGATGCCGATGATATGGGTTAAGACACAGGAAACGCACCTGGGCGTTTGAATGCAGATTTTCAGAGTTGTTGTTGGGATGCGACATTCTTTATAAATGGTTTGTTGAATATAGTGTGAAATGAAGCAAAGGAAACGTAACTAAGGTGCTCGCTGTACCTGGGCACCTTACAAAAAGCTGCAGTTAGCATGTGCTCCTGGCTGCTGTGTTCTGAGCCCAGTGCCCCTCTCTCCACACTGGCTCCCTGTTGAACACAGGGTCAAAGGTAAGCTTTGTCCTCCTCTTCAACGCTTTCCATCTGAGTGGCCCAGGTTACCTGGGGAACAGCCTCAGCCTGCACAATCAGACCCTCCTTTGCAGCTATTGTCTACCAGGACAATGGAACCAACTCACCGCAAGAGGAGAGTTCATGCAGGGAGGAGACCGCTTTCTTGGAGACCAGCCCAGTGTGCTGGAGCTCCCACCGAGCTGAGATCAGAGCGAGTGTGGGTCTCTGCACCTTCACAGCCAAGTGCCGGCCCACACCTTCCACGGCGTGGGCTGCAAGAACAGCCGTTTCTAGAAACCACTGCAGAGAAACTTGGTGATAGACGCTCCCCAAGCTTACAAAGGCCTGGTTCCTGCAAGCTTGACAAGTTGACAATCACCACGGAGAGCGCTGGTGAAAACCCCAAAGCAGAACAGAGGGGCTGACATTTGAAGGCACCGAGAGCACAGGCACAAAGCCAGCCTTCCGCCCCTAACAAACCCCAGTTCTCCTCTCATGTACAGCAGCCCACCTCAGGAACGCCTCCACTGAAGTCCAATATAAAACCAGGGCCAATGAGCAGAGAATCAGGCCCAGGTGGGGTCAACACCAGATGACAGAACTGCATCTGACTGTCGAGAGCCCACTGAAGCAGGATCTACCGAACAGAGTACAGGCACTGGAGCCAGGAATTGGCATCACTCTGACCTAGAACAAGCCCCTTAACACTCACTCTGCCGTCCCCACCCCTCCCCACCCCCAGCTGGCTGTAAGACAGTAAAAGCTTCCCTCCTTCCCAGGAGTACAGCAACTACTGGGTGATATTGAACAGCCTTTTGAAGATGAACAATGCCAGGGGCGATTTAAGCATCTTAAGATGCACCATCATTTGTGTGGGTGGTGGTGGTGGGGCGGGGTCTTTGGGAAGGCATAACAGTAGCAGCCCTACAAAAATAAGGAGGTAGCTCCTCAGTGGGTCTGAATTGGCCTCAGTGGGGCCATGGGATTTTACAGCAGAGGGTCAGACATCAAATGATGAACAGCTGGACGTACCAGTTTGAAAGAGGAAAGGAGGCTGATGAAAAGTGATTGGAGGGCTGAATGCTGCAAGGTCCTGAGTGTCTGCAATTGCCACGGACTTCAGGGATCAGCCTGCAGGATCCAGCTCTATACACAGAGGATTAGGGCTAGACAAGTCTCAGGCTAGAACACTTTCCAGGGCAGAAGGAAACAAGCGCATTCAATTTCTAGCACTGCATTTCTCCACTCCTTGGAGCTCACCAGCACAGTGTGACGGGAATGGATATGGCATTGCAACACCTATCGAAAATCTAAGGCTCCCTGCTTCCCGTACTGCAACATGTGTCAGGGAAACAGAAGCCCCTTTGCTTCCCAGCCCCTTTGGCATTCCAGCATATTGTTAGAGAGAGAGAGAGAGAGAGACGGAACAACCATAGCGCTGCTTCCCACCCCAGAGCACTGCAGCAGAGTGTTTGAGATAGGACAGGCTCCTCCCTGTTTCCAGATCCCAGGCACTCCAACAGCTGGAGAGAGAGAGAGCACATGCAAAAGCTCTGCCCTGCCTCCCCAGCCCCTGGTGCTGCAACATCTGGAGAGAGACCAGAATCCTCTGTTTCCCAGAATTCCAGGCACTGCAACACTTGGAGGGAGGACGAGATAAAGGGATTGACCCCCAGCAATTAATGCTCCGTTCATTTCCCCTTTGGTCTCCTGGCAAGTGCTAAGCTACACTACAAAGGCAAGGGTAGTCTTGTGCTACGACCCCAGGACTGGGAGACAAGAGATCTGGGTTCTCTTCCCAGGTCTGCCATAGACTCCCTGAGAAGCCTTGGGCAAGCCACTTCCCCTCTGTGCCTTAGTTTCCCCCAGCTTTTGAAATGGAGGTAAAGACTGGTCTGCCCTTAATGGATACAAAGGGCTCTGAGAGCCTCAGGAGGATGGTACTAAACCAGTTTTCAACCTTTTTTTATTTGCAGACCCCTAAAAATTTTCAAATGGAGGTGAGACCTCTTTGGAAATCTTAGACAATCTACAGAACCCAGGGGTCTGCAGACCACAGGCTGAAAACCACTATACTAGACAGATGCCTGTTACTGCAACTAAACGAAAATAAGGCCGCAACCCTGTACATTTACACTATGCCCCCTTGACGAGCGCAAATTGTACTGACACTCGAAGGCTCTCTGTGCACAAGAAAGCAGGTGAGGGCTATGATGCAGTAACACCTTCGATTGCACAAATCTGGCCATTCTATGCCCCAGACAGGAAGCTTCCAAATGCTATCGTGGGCCCACAAATTCCAGCACGTCATGGGTAAATTCACCACACAGCTGGTTCCCTCCTAGCCATGGCTGTTCCCATCTGAAGTCCCTGCAAAGTGACCACCTACAGTTTGGGATGTTATTGCAGCATATCGCTTAGCCACACTTAGAGCAGGGTCAGCCTTCACTAGTATCCTCCCTGACTGGTATTGCCCGTCCTCACTCCAAGAGTCATTTCAAGAGTGGAGGGTTTAGGGGTTTGTTTGGGGTTTTCAAACTATGCACAAATTGTGGCTCTGCTCCCCAGTGCTGGAATCAGGTAGTTTATCCACAAAACAATGCAAGCTTCCCCGATGTTCCCTTAACCACAAGGCCACCCTCCCTCTAGGGATAGCCATGTGTTGTGCGTCCACAACACAACAGGAGAGGGGGGTTCAGCCTGTGCTTGAGTGCGACTGCTGGAACCATTCAGTGCACCTGGCGGTGTTAGAACAGAGAGCTGAATGTGTTGGTGTTCTGATGCTGAGGGGTCGAGCAAGGGAGTTGAGACTGGCTTGGATGGGATGTCTTTAGTGGTGGACTTTCTTGGTGTTTAAGATCTTGTTAGGATTGGCATTTGGGCAACTTTACGTTTAATTTTCATTTGGGAGAAAACGTTTGTTCAGGCATTTTTGTAGCTTCCAGAAAAGAAAAGTTCCATTCAGTTTTTACAGTGTGCGCTGGGGGGAAAGGGGAGAGGGAAAAATCACAGGCATCACTCAAAGAAATCACGAAAGAAGAAATGATTCATGAATGCAATTTAACCTCTGAGGTTCCTCACACTCTTCCTCTCCACTCAGCCTTTAACTAGATTCCAATGTTTAATTCTTTGGGGTTTTCAAACAGAGGGGCGCTGAGAGCCATTCAACCCTGAATAGGATGGAAACCACGTCAAGGCACTGCCGCACTCCCAGTTCCAGCACTTATGTTTTCAAACCCACAGCAAACGGAAACGATCTGGATTCTAATGGGAAGCAGAGCATGGGTGCACGGGGAGTTTGTCAGGAGTGATCAGATCACAGGAGTCAGAGCAGAGTGCACCTCGGTAGGCCCTCCTTCCCGAGCTCCCACAACAGCTCAACCATCACATTGCATTAGACAGCTGCCCAGGCTGCTGGTGTGATCTGCAACCAACTGTGCTGGGCGTGCCAGGGAATAGAGAAAGAAGGCGAGAGAGAAGAGGGGTAATAGCGAGAGACAGAACCAAAGGGAAGCGAGCAGAGAAAGGGACCAATCCAGAGGCAAAGAGTTTGTGCGGAGGCTTGCTAGATGCGCATGGAACCCATGCACCACTTTCCCTCTGGAGCCTGGGTGTAGATTGCTTGCCCAGGGGTCCAAAACGGAAGAGGTGTGTCAATCCCCCCACACCCCATCCAGTGGGAACACCAGATAGCAGGAAGAAATGTATTTCATTCACAGCACACTGAATGGCTGGGCAAGCTCCCATGCTTAAAGCACCATTGGATCTTGGATGTCCACACAAAGCAGCCAGGGTCTCATCTTCTAAGGTCCCAAACAAAACGACCACATGCAATAAACTGCACGGGACTCACTTATCTACCTTTAAAGAACAAAAGGCTGAGCCCATTCAGCTGGGACCTGTGCTCATTTCACCTTGATGCTCATCAGTGCACTGAGTTCCCTGCTCAAGAAGGAGGACACATCCTCCCTAACCCAATGACTCACCCAAGATAAGCTGGCCCTTGGCCACAGCATTAAACTCTCCTGCTAGGAATTGTGGCTATCATCCTTTCACTGGTTGAGACTTGCACCAATACAGTGTCCTGTCTAGAGAGTGCATTTCCACAGACATTGCAGGTCTCACCCTGGCATAATGACACCCTCCTTCCTGTAGGATCATTGAGGGGGTGGGAAAGACAGCAAACCTCCTCCCTGGCTCTTTGGTGGGACCCAGGATTGTGTAGCCAAAGATTCAGTGAGATCAGGCAACCCCAGCCCTATTCCACAAACAGTTGGTCTAAACCACTGAAAAGAGGGCCCTTCACACAGCATTAAAAACAATCAGTGGTGGTGGTGGCAGGGTGCTGAGCATCCCACAAGCCAGGAGTTAACCCTTTGGCTCTCCCACAGGATGGAGTCGATGCTTGGCTGGGTACTAAAGACCCCCAGCTTTCCTCTGACGCCATGACTGAGTTCTGCAGACGCAGCCCTCTTAGTAGTCAGAAAGGGGAGAGGCCTGCAAGCCAGTCATGGTTCATACCCACTGGCTATTCTACCGAGTCCCCAACCAGCCTGGGCTGTTTGATTCCTTGTTTGTATATGAAGTGCATTTTTCACATTCTTGTAGCCCCAAGAGGGCCCAGCTGAGACCCCAGTATGCTGGGTGCTGTACATACAGTGAGACAGCCAGCTGTACAGTTTAACTGGACAAGACAAAGCAAGTATTATCCATTTTTTCAGACAGGGAACTGAGCCAGAGGGATTAAGTGACTTACCCAAGGTCACAGTGAACTTGGGCAGAGCCAGGAATTCCTGTTCACTAAATGCATCCTTCCTTTAAGAATTGTGTTTCTTGGTTCTCAAGAATAGGACTGAGGAGAGCAACCTGCTGGCTGAGAGACCGATCAGTAGGTCCACTCCACCAGCTAACAAGGATCAGTACACAGCTCCGTGTGCTGATACAAGGGAGCTAGTGAACTGCTTCAGTTCCCAATTCCTTTACCTTATGGAGGTATACGAAGGACACCACTTTATGGCCTATAGGGTGCTCCTATCAGCCTACAGTACCTGCTCATATAGAATCAGGAACCCTAGCAGGAAAGGGCCCTGACTTGCCAGTGAGTGGTCATGCTGTTGTGGGATCCTGACATGCCAATGTTCAAGCCATTGTCTCTTTCCTTTGCTCCATTCCCTAGGAGCCTGGTCCAGACATCTGGGAAACTGCGTGATCCACACGCCGGATGCACAAGTGAAGGCAGCAGTATTTCTTTAGCCTGCATAAGAGGGCTTCTCAGTACAGCAAAAAACGCTGCATGGACCACTCCACTGTTTCTCCAGGTGTCTTGCCTACTCCCACCCACAAAAGCTGGGGCTGATCCAAATCCCACTGAGCCTTTCCACTGTGTTCAATTTGCTTCAGAACAGACCCTTAAGATCTCAGCCCTTTTAAAGGCAAGTCTTCAACTCACCTCTGGAAGGTAAGAATGGACAGCTCTCAGATCGGTAAGTCTACACCAATGCTTCCCAGCAAACCAGTACCAGGTACTATAGGCTTCTAGCCCTGTCAACACCCTACTTTAATTATGTGCATCTTTGGTGGGCCCCAGGCTCTGCTGCCCATCAGCCACTTAAATCGGTATGCTCCAATCCACCATGAAGCATAAGGGCCTTCTATGTGACCAACAAGTGTGTAAGCAGCAATGGCAAAGAACAGGTGAATTTATCCTGACAGACGGATACTAACACTGAAACCTCCCAGTAGAGTCATTACAAACGTAACGTTTATTTAACACAAGCATGTGTCTGCCCTTCAAGATCTTGCCGTCAGTATGGTCACCACCCTAGAGCCGGGCCGTGAAAACAGAGGACCCTAGTGCAACACAAAAGGGAGTAAGCACATATAATCCTGAGGCGGTCCAACATGGACTCTCTCCTAGGAAACATGATTCTCTACCTGGTTGCCCCAGATCAGCCACCCCAGAATCCAACAGCTGTACCCCAAGATAATGGCTATACTACCCTGTCATCTCAACACAGACTGAGATAGAAGGGCCAGATTCTGGTACTTTTACACTGAGTAGTGTCTTACTCCATGAGTCGGACGGCTGACTTCAGTGGAAGTACTTATGGAGTAGAGTCCTACTCACCTGAGCAAAGGTACCAAAAATATCTAATTTTAAGAGCCTCTTTACTGGTTCCTGTTGCTGTCTGTGGGTCAGACTCTGCCACCCTGACCCCTGGTGAGTCGCACCTCACCCCACATGGACTCCCATGAAAATAAGCAAAGGGTACGGTACTACGCAGCACTGGTGTAATTGGGCCCTACATTTCTGTGAACGGCCAAAGATGCCTGTTTTAAGATTAGCAAGGCTGACTTTGGTGTCTGTTCTCTAAAAGGACGGTGCTCAGTACCTCTGCCAGTTAAGTACAATTTGATTTTTCTTATGGCTAAAGCAGGACAAACATGTGCCACGTTTAGGCAACTAATATCCAGAGCAAGCGTCCGATTGCAAGCCTGACTCCCACTGCTCAGCAGTGACTCACTGAGTAATCCATTGAAGTCAGCAGGCCTGTCCCCAGGCAAGTAGCTGCTCACTAATGAGTGCAAAGGGGGTCAACCTGGCCCCAAGTGCTTAGTCAAGTTTCTCTTCGGAGAAAATTCAAGCCCACAAACCTCTGGGCAGGTTTTTAAATTCACAGGATTGCGTCGAAGGGAGAGGCAGGAAATATACTTGGGTTCCTTCAATACCAGCATTTGCCCAGTCGCATGCCTACCACTCACTTAGCGCACACCCATGTTGCAGCACCTATTAACAAGGTGCCAGCAGCCAGAGCTGGCTGCTTTGATGTCATCGTCCCCCCAGGTTCGTGTAAGTAGCTGAGATGCGAGTGCCGGCAGGATATGCGCCAACGAGCCAGTCCTGGGTGCTTTGATGTGGGTGTCTGGCTGGGCACATGCCAGAGCCCAGGCCTGGCTGTTGGGCTAGGGACAGGCTGTATGGGCCAACAAACTGAATTACACTACAGGTGGCAGCCACTGGTCCCAGCTGCGGCACGGCACAGCAGCAGAGGTACCGGCACCACTGCCCATGCAACATCTGCTCTGTTCCTAGCTAGAAAACAATCTCCAGGGCTAGCCAGCCGGCACTTCCTTGTGCACTAACATCCCCCCCCCCCCCCAAGGAAACAGCCGCCCCATGTGTCTGGTGGGGGCTGACCCGCCATCCGCACTGGCTCTTCAGCCACAACCCTCCTGATTTCAAGTCCCAGGGGATGCAGCATATATGGGGGGCAACAAAGGGACAGATACTTCCCTGACCTGCACCCCAGCCAGCTCCACGGCAGCCACAGACTGCACGCAGCAGCGTGAATCCGAGCAGCGATTGCTAGGGAGGGTGAGGCACCACAAGGGTTACTCCAAGTCCCAGAGCTCCTTGACAACAGAAGGGCAGGACTAGTGATTTTTATCTTTAAAAAGCCCACATCCCAGGTTACAGGCTGCACAAGGCAGTTCACTTGGGCACAGCTGCTGTTCCTTTAAGGTATTTAACAACAAAGTGGTTGAACAGGCTGGCTCCTCCCAGTGTCTGTACATTCCCTCAGGGTCCCCCCGCCCCAGCCAGTGACAGCAGGGACCCCAGTTCAGGGGGGGGATGAACTACCACTCCCAGAATGCCCTGCTCACAGCTACAAGATGAGGGCGGGGACTGTTCTTCCCAGCTGGGTATTGTAGTCTTTAACTGACTCGCCCTTCCAAGGGGCACAGCAGGGACCCCGCCTCCCCAGCCGGCAGAGCAGAACCAGGTTCTCCCTGGGAACGCAGCATTTTCCATCCCACAGGCAGCACCACACACATTTAACCCCACAACCCCGTTTCCCTGCCTCTGACCCAACTGGTTATACTTTTCAGTCAGTCTCCCTAGAGAATAAAGACAGTGCACAGTGTAAGGAGTACTTGTGGCACCTTAGAGACTCACAAATTTATTGGAGCATAAGCTTTTGTGAGCTACAGCTCACTTCATTGGATGCATTCCTGTAAGGAGTGAAGCTGAAGAGAGTGGGAGACTATCATGCCCAGCTCGGGATGGGGGCACAAGCAGGGAGGGTCTGGGCGTCCTGTGTTGCTAGGGCCAGTGGAATTCTGAAATTCAAAACCAGCTTGACTCTGAAGCGTTATTGCAGGTTTTCAGTTCTAAAGGAGTCCATCTCAGATGACCACCCCTGCTCCCCAGATCTCCCACTAATCGAGACCCTCGTCACTAGTGGGTAAGCAGTGGGGCAAGAGTGGGGGGAAACAGTTTTCTAGCTAACGCCAAGGACTGGGGGTCAGGAGATCAGGTTCTGTTCCCAAGGCTGGTGGTAGCCTGCTGTGTTTCTCCTGCAAGACACTTCACTTTTATTGATCATTTGTTATTATTTGCATTATCATTGTGCCCAGAGCCCCAGTCAGGGACCGGACCTTCTCATGGTAGGTGCTGAACAAACAGAACAAAGACAGCCCAGTAGCTACAGGCCCCTTTTGCGCTCAGCACTGTACATACACTTAGTAAGAGAAAGTCCCAGGTGTCTGGATGGTGGGTCTTGCCCAGATGCTCAGGGTCTAATTAATCACCAGATTTGGGGTCAGGAAGGAATTTTCTCCTTTGGTCAGATTGGCAGAGACCCTGTGGGGGGTTTCACCTTCCTCTGCAGCATGGGGCAGGGGTCACTTGCTGGTTTAAACTACTGTAAATGGTGGATTCTCTAACCCGAAGTCTTTAAATCATGATTTAAAGGACTTCAGAAACTCAGCCACAGGTTAGGGGTCTATTACAGGAGTGGGGTAAAGTTCTGTGGCCTGCAATGTGAAGGAGGTCAGACTAGAGGATCATGATGGTCCCTTCTGGCCTTAAAGTCTATGAGTCCCTGCACTGAAGAGCTTAAAAACAAAAGCAAGACAAAAAGTTTGAGGGAAACTGAGGCACAAGGAGAGGTGACTTGCCCAAGGTTATACAACAGGAGACCAACCATCTAGTTCCAGTTCCTCCTATCCCCCTCGCCTCCCTATCTAAAATGAAGATATTGACAGGGCGGTTGTGAGGCTTAACGCGTTAATCTTTGGAAAGCGCTTCAATCTCCTTGGGTATAAGGCCCTCTGTATCAGCCCAAAGCAAACTTCTCTTGTACTGATCAGAGATCTCTGACCTCAGAGCTGGCCTTGAAGATGATGGCCGCGTAAGTCACGGCAGTTTGCCGATTGCCTACAAAACTCCCTTGCACTATTTCAAGCAAATACGAGAGGAGGACGCAAAGACAGACTGTGGTCAAGTTGGAATGATTTCGGGGGTTGCTAGTTAGATATACAAAGCCGTTGGCAGTTGCATTTAAACCTAAAACGTAACATAGGGAAGTAGTGACCAAAACAATATTACCAGCAGCTGAGGGGCCAGAGCCTAATTCCTAATAGGTTAAACTCCACAGCCCAGAAAACAGCATTCAGGCCAAAGGACTGAACGGCCTTGGAGTGTCGTACCCCTACTGGGAGGTTTTGATTACTCCAAGCACCCATCCTGGACTCTGAGTGTCACATGTTAATGAAAACCGTCTGCACTAATCTCCTTCAGGGAAAGGCTAAAGTGCATTGGTGGGGAAGCTCGTGCTGCCGATGCTTACGCTGGAGCGGTGCAGTAGATAAGCCATCTCCCAAAAATCAATCCAGCATTTCTCATAAATACTAGGCTTGTGATTAAATTGGGGTTTATGGCCAGAAAGGGCCCCCTTGATACCATACAAAATCTTCACTGCATCTGTCCAGAACCTTGATTTGTTTTCACTTATCAACGGAACATCGGTATCATCCACAGCCCTGCCCAGCGAACGGGGAAACTGCACTGCCCAGCTAGCGTACCTTTGGGAGAAAGGCTGCATAGCCCCCGTTCTGCCTCACTCTGAGCTCTCTGCTATATTTCAACTCCAGAATCTGTGGTGATGCATGAAGCAGAAAAGGCAGCTTGATCAGTTACCTCGCAAAGGTATTGTGGTCATTGATCCATTAGTTGTATAGCACTTCGAGATCCTCTTCGAGAAAGGAAGGACTATAGAAGGGACTCAAGAATTTGCTGCAGATGGCACTGGGATCTTGAAGCAGAAAGCACAAGAGTGCCTGGACAGGAACATGGGAGTACCCTCTCACTCTGTCCCCAGGGACACCAAGTCAGAAGGGACAGTCTGAGGTGTCCTCCTGGCTAGCATAAGTGTGTTTACATTCAAATTACATTCAAATCACATGCTATAACGCTCACAGGGGCTCAGGCCAGGCCATGACACTGACTTTCCGAAGCACACAAAGAAGAAGAATCATGAATCCAAGGCACTCTCCTGTAGGGAAACAGCTGCACCCAGGTAAGGCATGTGCTACCTAGCCCTTCTCCAGTGCAGGATGGGTTTGGAACAGTGGGTGCGAAAGGAGAGCAGCACTTCTGGCTGACAAGACTTTGTTCTCCAGTTAGCCCAAGAACAGACATGGCCCAGGTAGTCTGAGTGGAAGCATCCCCTGCACTGCCCTGCCACTCTGCCTCAGCTCTGCACCTGGAAGGACCCACTCTGGGGATCAAAAGGGCATTCAAACTGCATCTTCAGTCAGTCCTTGGCCTCAGACTGGCCAATAAAGGGACCAAATCAGTGCTAATTGCAGTGGTGTTTTGTTCTTTAGATACCTGCCACCAGCCTGGGACAACCCCCTCCAATATATTTCACAAAGAGGCCACTGTGCAGCCTATGGGAAGTCTTTATACCTAATGCAATAGAGACTGGAAAGCAAAACAGCCCAATGGCTAGAGCACTGATCAGGAGACCTGGCTCAGCCACCGCCTGCACTGTGGCCTTGAACATGCCACTTCACACCTTTGCTTCACTTTCTCTGTATGTAACTAGGGTTGCCAACCCTCCAGGCTTTTCCTGGAGTCTCCTTAATTAAAGATTACATCCTATGATGAAGCCTCCAGGAATACAGCCAACCAAAATTGGAAACCCTGTATAATTAACCTGGAGACAGGGATTCTCACCTTCCTTCTCCTCTGTAGCTTTCCCAGCTCTCAAAGAAGCATTATATGAGAGCCAAGAATCAGCATCAGCTACCAAGGATGGGCCTGAGAGAAGTTTTTTCTGTGCATTATTCTTCTTCACACCTCCCCCTGAGTGGGCTAGGACCACAGGACACTAGAGTCCCAATGTGAGTCTTTAAGAAACCTGGAGCATTTTTGACCAGACCCTCCATGGAACTTGCTGGTTCCAGTCCCCTGTAGGTCTGACACTATGCAAATTAGGGCTACTGTAGAATCCTAGAAATGAGATCATCCAATCTTCTAATCATGGCAGATCCTCCAAATATGGGGGAATATCATTAGCTCCTCTCCCATACACCAGCTGCTCCTTTTAAGAGTACTTTGCAGTCAGACAGGCAATTTGTAGAGCAGTGGTTTTCAACTTTTTTTCATTTGCAAACCCCTAAAAAATTTCAAATGGATGTGTGGACCACTTTGGAAATCAGTCTGCAGACCCCCAGGGGCCCATGGACCACAGGTTGAAAACCATTTTTTTTAAGAGGAACTCAGTTTACCAGCCCAGTCCTTCTTTCATACCATGTCACACTTTTGGGACACCTGGAGTGTCCAAGTTTCTCTTTGTACTTATAAAAATATTGTGATAAAAGTGTTCAAGGCCCCTCTCTATACAGATTAGAATTTGCTCTGTGTTTGCTATAAGAAACAATCCAGTGAAAGGAGCGCTTGATATGCTGAACAGTGTCTGGAGCAAAGAGAAAAGTCCAAAAAGCACAGCTGGGATCAGAACTGCTCTTCTGCTCAGAGCAAGGGCGAACACTGGGTTGGCGTTTCATGATAATCTCATTCTAAACACTGAGTTACAGGGAAAAAACCCTCCAACTCTGAAAGATGCACCCGTCGCTGTTGAGTGAGATGTTGGGAGTAGCAAGACCAATGCACTTTAAGAAATGCACGTCTGTATGAGCATTGGGAACATGGTCACCTTAGCAATTGGCATTGCTATTTATTTATTTGGGAACATGATCACCTTAGCAATTGGCAACCATTTTCTTCTGGAAAAAGGTTACCTTGAAGTATGACAGAATTCCTCTTCTAGGGTTCAGACAGACCCCTGCAGCATTGATCCATAGCATGGCTCTCATTGCAGGCTCAGAGCCTTTGCTTTTGCAACAGACAGTGAGTGGAAAGTTGTTCATCTAGCCACAAAGCACCATTAGCCAGGTTTGTTGGCAGGGGAGAACAAGTAGTCTTTCCTGGGACATACGTTCCAGCATCCAGCTCCTCTGCTCCCTAGGCAGTTAGATATTTTAAACTTGAAAGTAGTGTAGCTGTAAAGGCAGGAATGCAACATTCTCCTAGAGTAGCCAGGACTGAAGGGAGGAGAGTGAGTGAATTCAGCGCTGATGAGACACACCAGTGAGACACCTCCTCAGACCAGCCTCCCCTCTGTGATCAGTTCCCCACATCACTCTGCTAACAGTTCAGGCTGGAGACAACTAAGTCAAGGGGCAAAAGGAGAGTGCAGTGCCCAGCCTGTCTGAGGCTTCCTGGGGCAGGAGGGGTTCATCACCCAGTACCGTGGGGATTCGTATCACAGAGCAGTTAACAGTTCTGGTCAGGTTTTCAGCAATGCCTCAGGGAGTTGAGCTCCCATTGACTTTCACTGGGAGCTGGGTGCCTGACTCCCTTAGGCACTTTTGGAAAAATCCCACCTTTAAACTTTTAGGGTTACATTCCCCAACCCTTGCACCACGTACCCCTCAAAATCAGCAGGGTTCTGTGGAGCAGGGCATCACTCAAGGTGAGAAAAAAAATGGCAGAATTGGGCTCTTAATAGCCATCTCCACCATGCCTCCCGGCTAACAAAGAGCTTGGTTTCCCACACAGATGGATTTACAGTTATACCCTGTGGTTAACACCCAGTTCTCCTCCTCTTGTCCCGTCCTTCCTGTGTCTGACAGGCAGTTTGTTTCACAGCAGTTTGGAGGGAGTTTGAGGTGTTTAACAGTCCGACTTTGCCATGCTCTGGAAGGCCCTGTACAGACTCAAAGCACTTGGATTTAGGGCTCAAGCCCCACCTCCTCACTAACCAGGGAAGTTTTCTGCACTCCTAAAGGAAGCAATCACTTGAGCTAGCCTCACTTTGCAGACAGGGAACTGAGGCGGGGAAGGCCAAAGTTTCCAGGTGCCCAACTTAGACACATGGGGCCTGATTGTCAGTGATGTTCAATACCCACAATGCCATTCGGGTCAGCAGAAGCTAGAGGTGCTCATGCCCTTTGGATGTGAGGCCCAAGCAGTCTCAGTTCAGCCACCTGGCAAACTGGTGACCACTTTGGAAAGTTTGGCTACATGTGACTTGCCAGATCTCACACCAGCATGCCAGGCACAGAACCCAGGACTCCTGACTCCAGCCACTAGACAACACTGCCAAAATCATGCTTCAATAAGGTTGACCTGTTGAATTACATTGTCCTTTAATATATTTGTCATTTACAAGGGCTGCAACTCTGCTGACTTATGTGGTCTTACACCAAGCTAACTCCATCATCCGCACTGACACCAGGGTGTCAATCAAGCAGGTTGTATTTTGCCTTGTTTTCTCTAACCCAGGGTTTCTCAACCCCTTGGGGTCAGGACCCAAACTTGGGTAAACAGAACCTTTCAAAGGGTCACATGGCAGCTCCTGTCCCACGGGTCTGGCTGGGCTCGCCTCCCTGCTCCAGGCACTGCAATCTCTGGAGTCCCAGTGCCACTCAGGTTTGGCCCAGCCCTTGTGATGACTGGAGTCTGGGTAGGCCAAATTTGAATGAGTGGCATTGCAACCCCATGAGCCATGTCACAACTCCACTAGGACCAAATTTGGTCCAGTCAGGGACATGGAGCCAACCCTGAGCAGCGCTGCAAGCCCAAAGGTTGCAATGCTTAGAGTGGAGAACCAAAGCCAGCCAGCCTCACAGCACAGGAGCTGCCATTGTGGGGTGAGTGCCAGGCAGGACCCAACCCACCCGGAAGGCAGGATCCAACCAAAACCATCCTAGAGCCTCCACCCACAGACTATTTACTAGGTCCTAAACATTTAGGAATGGGTCCTGAGCTTAAAAAGGTTGAGAACCACTGCTCTAACCAACTACCCAATAGGAAGTGGCTGAACCCTCTTCATGGTCAGACAGTGAAGGAGTTTCTCAGTTTGTTTCCAGTTACATCAACATGAACCCACTGAGAGGATCATTAAGTGCCACTGAAAAAATTCTCCCCCATTGATACAGCACCAGGTGGAAGTACCAAGCACAAGACGAAGAGTCCAAGGGTCCCATGTTATGCCCCAGTTCTGAAACAGGGCTCCAGATGGGTACTGAGGTTTGCCCACACAGAGCTCACAGCAAGATGAGGGCCTTCTTCATAAACTTTGCTGAAGGAATTCCAATGACATGTTCTAGCCTCAGTGGCTATTTGTACAGCATCAGCACTACGTTAGCTGCTTCACATCCCTTTGTTGTGGGCGTTGCTGAGATTGATGCTAGGTTCCACTACCTTCCCATGGTTTTTTGACACAGGAAAACAAGTTTTCAGATGACATAGTAGGTGAAACAAAGTTTCACATACCTATAGCAGGTATTTGCAGGAACAAACATGCATGTGTGATACATGCAGATAATTGCATCTAAATTCATAATGCTAACATATTGCACTGGTAAGGCACTTTCCTGCTGAGGTTTTCCAAAGCGCTCTACAGATATTCATGAATTAGCCCACAACACTGCTGTGTGGGAGGTTGTGGAATCTCCATCATTGGAGACTTAAGAGCAGGTTAAACAAACACCGGTCAGGGATTGTCTAGATAATACTTAATCCTGCCATGAGTGCAGGGGACTGGACTAGATGACCTATCAAGGTCCCTTCCAGTCCTATGATTCTACAAAATATCGTTATTCCCATTTCACAGATCTGAATGGACGTTCACATGGGCCAATAGGTCCAATAACCACTGCTTTGTGTGGAACAAAAACTAAAGATGTTACTCTCATAAGCAAAATTAAGAAGCCAAAAGTTGGAGGCAGCTAACTGCACTGGGGAACACCCTGCTATCTAGCAAAGCATGCCACGATAAAACAGACATTGTCTGGAAGAGAGAAAAGGCAAGAAGTGAGATACTCTGGGAGGAAACACCCAGGTCTGGGGGGGGAACGCTTAGTTTGTTCATCCCTAGATCTCCAAACACTTTACAAAGGAGGTGTATTATTACTCCCATTTTACAGATGGGGAAACTGAGTCATAGATAAAGTTACTTTCCCCAGATCACCCAGCAGCATAGCTGGGGAATGTAACCCAGGTTCCAGCCCAGCACCCTAGCCAGGGTTTGGTTTTGGAAGGTGTGAATATCAGAATGAACTCCTTGTAAGCAAGAAGGAAAATGGCCAAGACTGAACTGCCCATCCCCTCACCAGTTGCCTTTTCCTAAGCCATTTTGCACAATGCTTATCCAGGTCTCTTGTATAACACACACATTTGCAGAATACACACTGCACAGTCCAGTGACTTGCTCATTCTTCCACACGACCAAGCCCAGCTGCCAATACTCACTGCAGCCTAATGGAACGCTGCTTTTGGGGTGGCCCAGTCCAAGATGTGTGCCCCATCCCAACTCATGCCACCCAACAGCATCAGACCCTGCATCGCCCCATTGAAACCACTGGGACTATTCCGGAGGTGCTGAGCACTTCTATGAACTACACCAGTAGGTCACATTGTCTCTCCTGTTGAGTGGCACCTAACTCCGCGTACAGGCCTGGCAAGTCTCACGTTGGGCTCCCAACAGTTGACACACTGAGTCCATGGCCACTTCTGGAAGTTTCAGACGAAACTTCTCCCACCTCCCTTTGCTAGTCAACAGCAAGTGACCTTTGGGGTGGTTTCAGCAGGCCACCAGGAAAAGGGACCAAGTGGGTGCTGATGGCGGAGTCACATTGAGCTGGGAAATCTAAACCAACCCAACCTCAGTGGAGAACACACCCACCATGCCCCAGAGACGAACTGGACTCGGGAGAAGCCTCAGGAATTGCACACCTACTCCACTGGGCATACAGGGCCCGATCCAAAGGCCACTGGAGCCAATAAACACATGCCCATTGCATGATGCCATATGGGTATGGAGGTCAGGCTGGTCTAGATGGCCAGCTGCCAAGCTGTGAAGACTCCCTCTGTTGATTGTCCCAGAAGAACATACATCTCCCCCAACTTGCCTGTCACACACATGTCAACACTCAACATTGGGCAGGCCATAGTCCTCAGCAGCACCTCTTGCTCATGGATGCAAAAATCCTCCACAAACATTGAGCCCCACAACTTCTGGTTGGTAGGGCAAAGGGTACAACCAACATCCTTTTGCCCGTCACTGGAACTCAGCCACCTCTGGGGGTGGGGCACCAATGCCAAGTGGCTTCCACAAGGGAGTGTTGTTACCAGGGGATTGAAGTGGGGCTAAGCCCCCAGATACTGGAACACCAGCCACGAATGATGCCTTTAAAGAGGACTCTTCTCTTGCTTTCACGATCTTGGCATCAGAGGAAGGGAACCTGAGCAAAGAGTCTAAGGCTCTGCAAAGAAAATGGGCCACGGGAACAAAGGCAGCTCTGGGTCAACAGAAGAGTAGAAAGAATTGAACAGCCACGTGGATCTGTCCATATAGAGCATTCCTCCCCAGCAAGGAGACACCGAGTGTTTTGGGAGCCCATAGATTTCCATTCTCACCCATATGCCAAGGACCTTAGGACACAGTCCTCTCCCCAACACTGATGCAAGCGCCTATTTCCTTGGGTGACTCTCCTCCTTCATAGCAGAGACTTTGAAAGGCCACCCATGCAGCTGAGCCAGCATGTTTCTACCACGCAAAGCCAGAGAGTGGGCATGCAAAGAAATCCACCCCCTTGCATACAGTGGAAGTGGGTTCTGCACAGTTCCATTTACAGCAGCGCAGACACGGACAGGGGTGATCCTCGAGAACATGGATTTTGTGCCACAAGCCATTGCGTAAAGCAGAGTTTATAACCCAGTTACCTCCCACCTACCCATCTCCAGGCAAGGGATTTTTGCCTTTCCTGTACTAACAAACAAAGACCACCACACCGCTGGTGCAGCGGGGATCTAGTGGCCATAGAGGGGGTGCCTGGCCCAGAGGTCCAGGGTGGATTCAGCCTCCCAAGCCTCTCACAAAGCCTGGCTAAACACTGATTAAGAACTGCCGGCCCGTAGCACAGAGATGCCTGTGCTACAATCCCCCAGCTCAGGGAAACACCCGAGAGAAGGGGTTGGCCTTCCAACAAGCCCTGAAGATCCACAAAGCTCAGGCTGTCAGACTAGTCAGGAAAAGCCAATCAAGATGGAGTCAAGCATCCCCCACTGGGAATGCCCACAATGCGGCCCTCAGACAGTCTCTCTCCACCTAGAGATGTTTTAATGAGCACGCCTCAGCAGACTTCAGCTGCCTGTGTAGCCCGCTGGGGTTTAGAAGTTTGTCCGTGCAGGGAGGGAGCGATCATGAGGACCAGTTACATTGTGCACCCAGATCTAACTAGCAATTGAATGCACTTTACCTCCTGTTGCAACAAAGAGGGAAGAGGCTTCAAAACGCAAGCACACAATTCCTCAAACCTGCCTTTCCAAACCCTCAGCTGTCTCCTCTAGCCTAGGCAGAGTGTAAGAGCCCTTCTCTTTCCCACATACACCATCAGTAAGGAGACAGGCTTCTCACTTGTCTTCTGATGCAGAGGAAGCTTTCCCCCCGTCCTACCCAGGAGCACACAATACAAGAATCAAAGCTGCTTCAGCCAGGTAAGTCACCCTCCTACTTGCCCAGGCAAGAGAGGTTTTTGCCTTTGTGGCACATAAAGGAAGTTCACGGCCAGCGGCAGGTGAGAAATTGGGGGAAACACGTAAGTGTTTGTTTCCTAGAGTCACATCATCCACTAAGAGCCTGCCCTGCCGCCCATGCGGCCCCAAGCCTCCCACTAGTTTCAGCTACAGTGAGGTGTAGGAACGCAGGATTGGGCCCTCAGGTGAAAGGCACCATCCCCCAGCCCACCAACACAGCATGAAAGGCACCTTCCGTCACCAAGCCCCCCCCCCAATCCCCTCTCAGACACAGGTCTGAGCCACTGATTCCACACCAGTGCAGAGCCCATGGCCTCTCTTCAGCCTGCCCTGCCACAGTGCAGAAGGGTTGCAGAGGTTTTTGCCTGGGCCCTCCACATATGGGTGAAATTCACCCAACATGAGCAACTGGCACAGAGCCCTTTGGGGGACAAGAGGATTCACAACTGGCATGGAGGAGCCATGTTACAACAGGACCCACCGACCTTCTCCAAGAAGCTCTTGGTTCTATTTTAAACTCTCCCCAGGAGACTCCCAGTCCCCACCCTGCCCATCCCCCAGCCCACACAGGCTACAGAAACTCTCCTACCCCAGAACTTGTCATGCCATTCTTGTAGGGCTATGTAGAAATCCCTGCACGGCACACCAGTACTGTCAGCTCCTCTGGGATTCAGAAGCCAACACTCACCCCATGAATAGCCCCCCATGTAGTTCTTCTGTCAAAAGCTTAGGCCTTGCCTCTGAAACGAATGCCTGAGTAACTCTCCGCAGCGTTAGCCCCATCAGCTTCAGTGATGCTCCTTACACAGTTAAGTGCGTAACTGGTTCCTACCTGTCCAAAGAGGCCAGTCCACAACAATTGCTCTTCAGCACCCCCCTTTCTTGAGCACTTTAGCAACTCAGCAGTCTTCTCACGCTAGAGCAAAGGAGGGTCCAAACAGAGCAGAGCTCTTCAGAAAACGGCCGAGATCTTCCCTAGACACAAGCCCTTCCCCATGGTCACAGGCAGGTTAACCACAGCCTCTGCTAGGTGGGTCCCCACACCACTGGCAGCAGTCTGCCTTATACTCAAGGCAATCTGCTTCACTATCTCCCAAGGCCACTCTTTCTTATACCAGTCTCTGTTCAGGCCCCCCTCAGCTTCTTTACAGCTGTCCTTCCAGTACTGCTCCCTAGTAACACAAACCAGATCTTAACTCATTTCTAGCACCTCTTTCACTGAGGAGAGAAAGAAGGAAACAGGCTAGCTCTTATATAGCCATGCCCAGTCATGTGCATCCCTTTTGGTCACATGATCCCTCTGGGAACCACACCCACCCTCATTGCTGGGCCTTACATGGCTGAAAGCTCATAGGGCGGTGACCAGGCATTGGCTTTAAAGGGCTAGCACACTCTGCTATAAAATGCCTTGCTGAATAGGGCTGGACTTAAAAGTTAAGCATGTACTCAAGCGCTTTGCTGCATGGGGCCCTAAGTTGCTCACATGGGTAAATGTTTGCAGGATTGGGGTCTTAGACTGTAAGCCTTTCAGGGCAGAGACTTGTGCTATTTGTACTGTGAGGCGCATGGCTCAGTTCTGGGTGATGTGCAAAATATAATGATAATTAATAACAGAATAAATTATATGTATTCACAATCATATCTGTCAAAATATTTTTTTTACACAAATACCTTGTGTCCCAATCCAGCAAATGTTTAGGTCCAGATCCTCAAAGGTATTTAGGCTTCCAACTCCCACTGAAATCACTGGAAGTCAGGAATCTAAATACCAGGCTTTGAGGATTTGGGCCTTAAGCACAGATTTAACTTTAAGCACAGGAGTAGTACTCACATGTTTAAAATTAAACCAGTGCCTAAATGTTGGCAAGATTGATTTAGAGAATTAAAGCTGAAAGAACTTTTCATCATTTGGTCTGTTTGGTTATTGGACAATGAATATAGATTTGTCAGTTTCAGTGGGGGGTTTTCTAGTCACTTTTGGGGTTTCATGAACTAGCCTAATGCTTGGGTTAAAACCCTGCCAGAGAGGTTTCAGTCCAAACAAAATGGGGATGAAAACACTTTTTCATTAACATTTTCCCTACAAAAAAAATTAACAAAATATTACTTTTAATATTTGTAGAAACATTTTTTTTTACCAAAGCCAAATCCTGACCCTATTCTATTTGACAAGTCTCTTTAATACCAGCTTAGCCTCTACACAATTAAAAAAAAATTTAAAAACAAATATGCACATGCGCTGAGAAGGATTAATAAAGATTTCATAAGTCAATAAATGTAAGTGGAGTTGAATGAAATGAGTGTTTTAACCACCTAAACTCCAAAATTGTTCCTGCCTTCTTAGATTTTCACCCTTAACAATGGACAGCAGCAGGTCGGGGAAGACATATCTCAAGGCTTGCATGCACGGGGGTGGGGGTTTACAGCAGAGTAGCTACAGCCATGCGGCTACACCAGTGCAAACCCCTCCTGTAGCTGCTCTGCACCAGGGTGAAAAGTTTCAAACAGGAATACATCACACTGGTGGACTAGGCGTTTTTACAAGTGTAGCTATGTTAGTGTAAAAACCCCTGTTGTAGACAAGCCTTTAGATCCAAAGTTAGGGAGGTTCACAAGAAAGAAAAAAAAAACCAGAGACCCTGGGGGAGTTCGCAGGTGTCAGCTATTAAGCATCATTAGGAGAGGGGAATATTTGACAATCCACATAATCAAAGGGAAAGAGAAAACCAGGTATTTCATTCTCATTTCTATGCAAAGTTAATGCCAAGTGCATTTCCCTAAACAGCACTGGACTGTGATGTAGGAGACACGGGGACTATTCCCAGCTTTGCCACCAGCCTGCTGGTTGACTTGGGGCAAGTCACGTCCCTGCTCAGTGCCTCAGTTTCCCCATGTGTAAAAAACTAGGCTAAAATACTGATTTTCAAAGCGCTTGGATAAAAGCACTAATAAGATCTAGGTATTATTATTATATTGCTTACAACAATGGGGTTGATCCTGCAAGGAGCTGTACACCCTCAACTTAGGGTTGCCAATCCTCCGGGATTGGCCAGGAGTCTCCTGGAATCAGCATTGATCTCCCAGTGACTACTGAAAGCAATCCCGGAGATTTTAATAGGCGATTTTAAGAAAATGACATTACATCAGACTGGGGGAGGGGGGGAATCTCCCGGAAAAGCTTTAGTCAGAGTTGGCACCCCTACCTCAACTACCAATGATGTCAAAACAAAGGCAGGAATGGATTCGGATAGAGTGTTTTTGCAGTAGATTTGTAACATACCTTCGACCAGACAAATACTAAGCTCCAAAAGAATGACTAGAAGGTCAGGGTTTCCTTTCCCTGCTATATATTCAATCCCAATATGTTTTCAAACCAGAATTAAACGCGTGTTCTCACTTTAAAGCAAAACCAAACACTAAACAAAAACAAGCTCTTGCACACCTGGCTGTGAAAATTAAAAAGAAAACCACGGAACAGCTTGTACGGGTTATTTCCTTAATGTAGCTCACACACTACTTCTGACTAGCGTTTATGGCACATGTAAGTAAGGTTTGTTCTTGTATTGTAGCAGAAATCACTTTGCTGTATGTTGGATTGGATCTGCCTGTGTTGCATTTTGAGACATTGCCCCTGGTTTTTGTACTAGCATCTTTTTGCTGTCCTGTTTCTCTCGGGATTCGTTCATTCTCTCTCCACTCTCCCGCCTACTCCCTTTGTTTTTCCAAGTTGTGATCCAAACCCACTGGAGTCGATCGAAAGCCTCCCACTGGCTTTAATGGAAGGTCCCTAGCACAGGCCTCCTCTCTCTCTCCCTCCCCCCATTTACAAAAGGGGCCCAAACTTACATTCCTCGCACACCCAGTGATTTGTGGGCATTCGAGGAGTGTAAGGGACGCAGGAGCAGGTCCAAGTTCTTCAGACATTGGGTCCTGATTCTCCATTCACACCACCGTAAAAGAGTGAAGAACCAGGCTCCCTGACTTTCCTGGGTTCTGTAAGGCCCAGGGCTCAGCAAGGTTCTTAAGCACATGCCTAACTTTAAGCATATGAGAATTCCCACTGAAGTCAGTGGAACTACTTATGAACCTTGCGAACAGAGGCCTAAAGCCCCATGTACATTTACTACAATGTATAAACAATAATCTTGCCAGTTTGGTGCAAGAGCCTTCTCCTCTGCAGCACTTGCCCTCTAGATTAGCCTCCTTTTGACTCTCCATCTCATCAGTTCCCCATATCTTTTGTAATCTCAGCTGAAAGCATATGCTTCCTCGTTTGCTTACCCCTCTTCATTTCTCTCTCCCTCAGCTATACTTTTATTTTAACTTTTTAGCTGTATTATGTAACTGTATAATACACTGTAGGATCTAGCTTGTATGAAAGATGTGATACAAAAATAATATCTAGACTATTTTTCATGGTGCTCATCCCTAGAGTGGCTGAGCATCCCACAAGAAACATGAATGAATTTATCCTCACAACATCCTGGTGTGGTAGGGAAGTATTTAATATCCTCATTTTGCACTTGGGGAAGTGAAGCACAATAAGATTAAAGCCAAAGGTTCTAATCCTGCAAACATTTATGCACGTGCTTAATTTTGCAGCTGTGAGGGCCCCATAAAAATCAAGGGCAGTGACCATGGTATTAAAGTTAAACACGGGTTAAATGTTTAGAGGATCTGGGCAGAAGTTTTCAAGAGTGTCCTCTGTTTTGGGGTGTCCAACTTAGGACCCCGGGGGCCTGATTTTCAGAAGTGCCACACCCCAAAATTCCAGTGACTGGGAGTAGCAGGAGAAATAATGAAAATCAGGCCCAATGGGTACCAAGTGAGGCACCCAAAAACGGAGGCACCCAAATCTAGAAGGAAGCCTCCTTTGAAAAGTTTGGCCCAAGGTCACATAGGAAGCATGTGTCAAAACAAAGAGTAGCACTCAGGTCTCTTCAGTCTCCGTCCTGAGCCTTAACCACAAATACCACCCTTATTACTGGAGCAGGCCCACTGAAGTTAGGGGGGCTCTTGTTTTTATCTGAGATTGATCCTGCAAGGAGGTAGCTGCAAAGATAAAAACAAGAGGCAACATAATTCAGAAACTAGCAGGTACAACCTGAGGTGCATCGGCAGCAGTGTTGCGAACATCTGCAAACAATAGCATTTGTATATGCGGTAACTGAATATTGCACACCAATATGGAGCAGATGCAGCCACACGCAACTTCGAATCCTAGAATATCAGGGTTGGAAGAGACTTCAGGAGGTCATCTAGTCCAACCCCCTGCTCAAAGCAGGATCAACAGCAACTAAATCATCCCAGCCAAGGCTTTGTCAAGCCGGGCCTTAAAAACCTCTAAGGATGGAGATTCCACCACCTCCCTAGGTAACCCACTCCAGTGCTTCACCACCCTCCTAGTGAAATAGTGTTTCCTAATATCCAACCTAGACCTCCCCCACTGCAACTTGAGACCGTTGCTCCTTGTTCTATCATCTTCCATCACTGAGAACAGTCTAGCTCCATCCTCTTTGGAACCCCCCTTCAGGTAGTTGAAGGCTGCTATCAAATCCCCCCTCATTCTTCTCTTCTGCAGACTAAATAACCCCACTTCCCTCAGCCTCTCCTCGTAAGTCATGTGCACCAGCCCCCTGATAATTTTCTTTGCCCTCTGCTGTTGACACCCAGCTGAATGCAGTGCTGCGGTGTATCACTGGAACCCTTGAGTTGACTCCAACACCGTGGCTATCTGTTCTGTCTAACATCGCTCCCCCGCCAATATGCTGAACTGCTGCGACACTCCATGAAGCTCTGCGAATCCAGGAAAACAGTTGTCTTCCTATCCACCAAGACCTCAACAATGCCCCCCCCCAACGTCTTAAGTCCTGCAAGCCTTCCTGGGAACATTCACTTCTTAGCCTCATGCAATCAGGCTACAATCAGACAGCGGCTTGGAAAGGAGATTGGGCTAAACAAGCCTTAAAAAATAAGCACCTTGTGCCGGATCCCACGCAGAAGGTTCCTGGATTCGACCTTCCACAGACATGTTGGTCAACTCTGAACCAAATCCCAACCGACCATGGTAGATGTGGAGATCTAATCCACAAATCAAGGACTTCGTGGCGTGTGAGGGTGGCTCCCCACGGCAGACCTTCAAAGATATCATCACCTACTGCCCAATTTATAAATACGAAGGAGGCATCACTGCAATAAACTTTGCGACTTCTGATGCAGCCGTTTGGCTCCATCAGCTTCAGGCACAATTGTAGTCGCTGCTCTGCATCAACCATGTGAAAGAAGAAGGCGCCGTTAATGAGGCTACTAGCATGGGAAAGGACTGCTAGAGTGAGGAGCCCAAGATCAAGCCCTAAAAAGTGCTTTGTATTGTATCCACCACGGCCAAATCCAGATAAGCAGAGGGCAGTCCAGCTTCCTCGACCCATCCCACTCATTGTGAAGAAGCAAGACTGAAAACTGGAGCTGGCTGAAATTTGGCATTTGAATTCCCCCCCCCCCCCCGTGAGAACTGGCTTGTTCATCAAGACGGACATGTCCACGGGAAACAGCTAGTTTCAACACCATGATTTTTGTTAAAAAAATAATAATGAAAAAAAAAAAAAAACCCAGGGGAGAGGGTTCCATAATCGAAAACCAAGAAAGCTGGGGGGAGGGAGGGAGAGGAGTTCAGCCTAACTTTTTCATCTTTTCAACAAAACCCAAACAACTTTTGAAGAAAAGTTTTGATGAAAAGTTTGTTTTCATGAAACATTTTTCAGGAAAAAAAACCCATCTGGGCAGCTTTAATGAAGGCTGCATTGTTGGAGTGGCTGTCAGCAGTTACCACTGTTGCTCCTTGTACAGGACCCCCCTTTCCTCAGCAGGGATTCTCCTCCTATTTTAGAATCATAGAATCTCAGGGCTGGAAGGGACCTCAGGAGGTCATCTAGTCCAACCCCCTGCTCAAAGCAGGACCAAGCTCCAATTTTTGCCCCAGAGCCCTAAATGGCCCCCTCAAGGACTGAGCTCACAACCTTGGGTTTAGCAGGCCGATGCTCAAACCACTGAGGTATCCCCTATGCCCTGTTTTTGCTACTTGTCTTTTACTTGGATTGTATAGACTGTTTTCAAGGGTATTATGTTTTAACTGTTTGTGCAGTGCATAAAATACTGTTAGCTGCAAACACTGTCAGTGGCAAGGCCCTGAGATGGTCTTTTATCTGTAAAATATTTTTATTATTCTATTGGTATAATCATATTTTATAAATAAATGCAAATAAGAGGTTTCCCTTTATGCTCAGAGGCATGGATGAGATGATTTTCTAGGGCCTGAACCTTGAAACTGGAGCCATGCAGGGAGCCCCACTGAAGTCAGGAATGAGTGTTGCCTTAAAAGGGGGGAGGGGGGGAGGGACACTGATTGCCTTAAAAGGGGGAGACACTGGAGTAAATGTACACACCTGCTAAAGGCCCTAATTCTGCCACAAGCTCCATGCAGTCAACCCCCCTGTGGGCTTGATCCTGCTTTGATTGAAGTCCGTGGCAAAACTGCCACTGACTTCTACGGTGCAGGATCAGGGCCGGATTCCCTCTGAAGTCAATGGGAAATCCGTGCAGGTGCACGGCTCCGCGGGCGCAGCGAGCGTTGCAGGATCGGGGCCGCGGTGGTTGCAGGATCGTGTCCACAGCTGGCTTTCCCGAAGCCCAGCACCCCGTGGCGAAGAGACCTGGAGGAAGGTAATTCTTTGTAACGTCTCTGTGGATGCTAACATTTCATAAAGAACGTGGGAACTGAAGCGGGGTGGGAACATCCCTTGCCCTGCCCGGTGAACTCCCCAGCCTTCTCGGGCGCTCACATGTTCAGTGTTGCCGTAGGTAGGATGTGAGCCATGTGCTTTCCCTGCCTGGCCAGGTGGGGGCCGGATCACACGCCCGGGAGAGGGATTTTCCAGCTCTGGTCTCTAGGACGCTGTTGGTAATTAATTATTCAGTATTTTTATTATTGCATCCCCCCCAATTCCACCTGCTGGAAGGAGGAGGGAGGGAGAATCCCAGAAGCCACCCACCGTCTCAGGCCAGCCCCCTCTCCCCGCACATGGTGGCTGCTCACCTGCCAAGGCAGCGCGGCCGCGGGGAAAGCAGCCTCCCCACCCCGAGACGGGCAGGACCAGGAGTGTGGGGGGGGATCCCCTTGGTGCACGTCCCCGCACCCGCTGCGCGGCCCCTACCCGTCCCCTCTCCGCCCCCCGCTGCAGCCCCGCACGCCCACCCCGGCCCGGGCTGCGGGCTGCCGCGGCGGCTCCTCTCTCGTGAGAACATTCCAGGCAGCAGCCCCAAGTCTGTTAGGTATTTGAATAGCACAAAGGAACCGCCTTCCCCTGATTGGCCGGCCCGGTCTCTCCTGGGCGGGAGGTGCCTGCCCGTCAGGCCGGGCCGGGCCCGGCGATAGGCTGCGGCAGCCCGGGGCGGGGCTGGGCAGGACATATAAATAGCGGGGGCTGGGGAGACGAGCGCTCATTGCTTTGCGCTCAAGGTGCGGGCGGCCGGCGGGCGAGGGGGGCGCAGGGCGCACCGGTGATGGTGGCTCCCCTCGGGGCGCTGGCGACCCCCTGAGAGAGAGAGGCAGACCCCGACCGCCCCCTCCCCACCAGCAGCCCCCAGCCCCTTCCCGGCTCGTGTGGATGCGGGCCGGGGTGTCTGGCTGCCAGCGCGGAGCGAGCAGATGCTGGGGGGCCGGAGGAGGATGGAGTGCGCCCTGGACGCCCAGAGCCTGATCAGCCTCTCCCTGCGCAAGATCCACAGCTCCCGCACCCAGCGCGGGGGCATCAAGCTCCACAAGAACCTGCTGGTCTCCTATGTGCTCCGCAACGCCCGGCAGCTTTACCTGAGCGAGCGCTACGCCGAGCTCTGCCGCCGCCAGCAGCACTACCAGGAGGGCGGCATCCTGCTCGGGGCGCCCCCGGGCTGCGCGCCCGCCGGGGGGATCCCGCCGGAGTTCAGCCCGCTCCAGCTGGCGGCCGAGCCCGAGGACCCAGAGCCGGGCATGCAGCAGCCGCGGAGCTGCGGGCTGGCCGGCGCGGCGGGGGCAGCCCTGGGGAGAGGCGGCGGCGGCGAGCTGCTGGAGGTGCCCGTGTGCGCTGCGCTCCTGCCCGGGGCGCCCCAGGAGGACGAGCCGCTGGAGCTGCAGCCCAGCCCGCCCCAGCAGCCGCAGCCGGCGGCCCCTTCGGCGCTTCGCAGAGACTCTTCCCCTAGCTTCTACCGGGGCGGCGGCAACAGCGGCGCTCCTCCGGGGCTGCTCTACCCGGTGCCGGCCAGCTGTGACTTCGGCAGCCCGGCGCCTCCGGGCTCGGCCATGAGCGCAGCGGGCGGCGGCGCCTCGGCGCACTGTAGCAGCCGCACCACGGTGCTGGACCTGGACACCCATGTGGTGACCACGGTGGAGAACGGCTACCTGCACCAGGACTGCTGCTCGCAGTGCCCCTGCTGCTGCCAGGGCGCCGCGGGACTCGGCGCCCCGCCGCCTACCCCGGGCGCCAAGCGCAAGTACTACCCGGGGCAGGAGGACGAGGAGGACGGGGACCCGGGAGGGGTGGTGGCGGTGGGGGGCGGCGGCTCCCCCTTCTCCCCTTGCAGCAAGCGAGCCCGCTTCGAGGACTTCAGCCCCGAGCAGCCCCCGGACTCTTCCAACATCTCCAACTTGATCTCCATCTTCGGCTCCGGCTTCACGGGGCTGGTGAGCCGGCAGCAGGCGGACTGTGAGCAGCCCCTCAACGGGCAGCTGTGCGGCAAGCAGGCGCTGGCCAGCCTGGGAGCCTGGACTCGAGCCATCGTGGCGTTTTAGGGGCGGGGATGGACGCGGGGGGAGCGATCCAAGGGACACGGACTCCGGAGGGGCCCCTGAAACAAAGAGGGGCGGGCGGGCGTCTGGGGCGGGTGGGGGAGGGGGAAGCCGAGCTCATGTTTTATAAACTGTACAATAAAAATCGCAGATCTTGGGACTTTATTTTTGCAGAGATGAAAAGCACCTATTTAACTATCCGTGTGGCCGCTCGGGCTTTATTTTGTATTGAGTGCGGGGGCGACTCCAACCCGGGAGCACGCCACGTGAGGCGAGGGCTGCTGGCCGGAGGAAGCCCTGGGTGCCGGGGCAGAGTTTGGAAAGCTGCACTTCGCTGCCCCGGGGGGGAGCTGCCTTTGCTGGGGGGGGTGGGAAGAGACGCCCAAGCTTGCAGGGGCTGTTGGACTAGCGGGGGGGGGAGGGGGACTCTGCCTGCAGGTCTCGGGGGCTCTAAGCGGGGAGAAGGATCCTCCAGAAAAAGGGGGAGCAGAGTGTGATGGAGTGAGTTTGTTTGTTTGGTTTTTTTGTTGTGGCCGCGGCACTGACACCCTCACTAATTGCCCCAGGCCGGGGGAGACGGGCCCCTGGCGCGTTTGCAAGGTTCATAGCTCGCGGGGCGGGTTAAATCCTTCCGTCCCCCATTCAAACTACTTCATTTAGTTCCATTTTCTTCTCCCCTCCCAACACCCCCCCGCAGCAGCAGCCTGGGTCAGACCCTCCAGCAGCGAGCAGCCTTCCTCTTGCTTGCTCTGGGGTTTTTCCCCTTTATTTCAACTTTCCCCTCTCGCCAGGAGACCTGTCTGCGGCGACCCTCTGCCTACCGTGCGTGCCAGGGTCACGCAGCAGAGCCCCGTCGCTTCTCCGGGGGGAGAGAGAAGGGCGGGTTTGTCTTTTTTCCCCCTTCCACTCGTCCGGCTGCTCCATGGGACCTGGAGTCCCGCCGGCCACGGCTTTGTAAGCGGACACGATGGGTTTGGGGACAACATGGCACACTACATTTCCCATCATGCACTGCTCTGCAGTCCTCCTCTTCCCCCCCCCCCGGTCTGTGTTTGTGTACCTTCACCTAGGGCTATGCGACGGCCACAGGTAAACGTGTTACCCCCACTTCTAACGTCTCTTTCAATGTGGGGTGCGGGGGGGGGTGTTTTAAAGTTGGACTGTTCTGGTTTCAGCCTTCCAAAGCCTAAAACCAGCATTGCTTGGTCCTTGTGACCAGAGCTGTGGCCCCTTGACTCGCCCCACCACGTTGTTGTTGTTGTTATTATTATTATTTTGGAATTTTGTTTAAAAAAAAAAAAACCTTTTGTTGTAAAAAGGTGGTTTGTTTTTTTTTTCCTTTGCAGCCCTATCATCCCAACCCTCACACCACAAGCACTATGTGACTAGAGGCGCCTTGCCAAAACGGTTTCTTTTTTCTTTTTCTTTGTATCCCTGTATTTTTGTGCAGATTGAATGGTATATCACCGGGTAAAACTGTTCAGATTTGTTTAAATTTATAATCTTAATAAAAAGTCCATTATAAAGTTTGTGGTGGTCTTTTTAAGTGGGCTTAACCCTCTTCGCTCTCCCAGGACTGTTCTGGGAAGGTTTTGCACTCTGTGGATGGAATCGCTGGAGCTCACAAGCTTGGCGATGTGAATCCTCCTACCACAGGGCGTCCGGATTTGGGCTGGATCTATAGATCCCCCTAAGCTCTTTGGGGGAATCTGTAGATCCCACCCTACATTATTGGGGTGGGGGGAGATTAGCTCTAGCCTGAAGTCTTTTACTGGAAGGAGCTGACAAATCTTTAGCTTTCAGCTGAGTCGAGATGCCACTTATTCAAAGTTTCCCAGGTGGGCGATTCTCAGGTGACCCCTGGCATAGATTAACTGAGCTCAAGCATTTGCCTAAGAGGCCCTTGAACTACCAAGAGAACAGTACTTCTGCCTACACTAGGAGACCCTCAGCTCAACAACAGGGAGGTAAAAACACTGCGTTGTGTTTTTTTTTAATTGCCTAGGCTTATATTGTAACCAGGTCTTAACCGTTCATCTACTTCAAGACAATAGCGGGGTGGAGACAGGGATGTTCCAGCCACATAAATCCGATCTCCTCCAGGCAAGTGCCTGCTCCTTGCTTTAAACCAGCTAAAACCCAGCGTGACTGGTTTGCACAAAACTACTAGCCCCAGAATACACAAATACCCTTAGCCCAGCAACGGGTCTCCGAGTCCACAAGCTGACCCATAAAAAAAACAGCCGTGGAGAGGGTCTGAAAAATGGGGGCCCAAAGCTGATTCCTGTCGCAGCCCAGGCGGAGCGCGCTCAGCTAATTCCGTCCCCAGCCCTGCCTCATCCTCCCCGGTGTGAAGTTGGGGTTTGTTTGTTTTCTAAGTTGCAGTTTGTTATCACCACGCTGTGCCACTTGGTGGTGTGTTTTATTTATTTATTTAAAAAAAAAAAACCAAATGAATGACGGTAATCAAGGCTCCCTGACCACCTACAGGCTGACCTGAGAAGAGGAGGATTTTGAAAGCCCCTACAAAAAGCGTGCAGGGTTTCGAGCAAAATCCACCGCTGGTGCCGCTGCTAGTCCAGCTCTTTTACAACAGCGTCGCCACGATTTCGCTTGTGAGCCGATGGCTGCAACGTTTCGCCCTAAAAAAACCCCCCAAAGGTCGCAACGAAGTCCTGTGCTTTCCTCTCCAGAGATATTGACCAGAGGGGAGGGAGGGACTGAAAAAAAATCGCATTGGAAAGGCACAAACAACAGGAGAGTCCGATTAGTCAAGCAAACATTTAGTCGATTATATCGAGCTTACTCACAAGGTAGCAACGTGTGTGTGTGTGTGTGTGTGTACCCAATAACCCACACACAACATTTAAGTTAAAAATCGCCCTGTGTCAGCCTGGAATTACTAGGGGGACGCCTTTCAATGGGTGTTTTAACTGTTCTCCCCCCCACCAACTTTCTGACTTTGCGGGCAGGAGTCTCCTGTTCTGCAGGGGAAGGGTTTCTTTCTTTTCTTTCTTTCTCTTCGAAGTCTCCGAAATCTTTTTTGTGTTATTATTATTATTGTGATTTTATGCCATTAAAAACCTACCCTGGCTCTCTGGCGAAGCCAGTTGTCAGAGCTCCCCCTAGCGCCAGTTTTTGAGCACTGCAGCCCTCCCGCTGCTTTGGGGGAATGGGAACAGACGCTCCGACCTGCCCCTCTGGCAGAGGCGAGTTTTGGGGAGCGGGCGCCCGGATCGCGGTGGGGCCCGAGGGCCGGGCCCCAGCGAGGATGGCCAAGGGGGCGGGGGAGCAGCAGCACCGTGAGCCTTTGTTAGAAGCGCAAACACTGGCCCCTCTCCCCTTGCAGAGCTAAACAAACCGGCCCAGCGCCCTTCAGTCCAGCTCCCAGCTTTCGCCCCCCTGCCCCGTTCACTCTGCACCGCGGAGCGCCCGGCGGCTGGCGAGCGGAGAGCAGCGGGTTTCAGAGCAGAGCTCAGCCCTGGTGCCAGGGCTTGAACAGGGGCTTGCTGTGTCTCCCCGCCTCCCTCCCCCCTGCCTGTAACACCACAAACCGCTCCGGGGGAAAGCGAGAGAGAGATCAGCGTGGGACTGAAGTTCCTCGCTCGGCTTTAATGAGGATGGATGTGGGGCGAGGGGCGCCGCGCACCCGCCTCTCGATGGTGCCCCTTTAAAGGGCACACGGCCTTCTTTAGAAGTCGGCTCTTTGCTGGCAGCCTCGGCCCCCCTCCCCCCCCATTTGGGGGGCGGTGAGAGACGCTGCTGGTCATGGGTGCACCTGGCTCCCATGCCCCCGCCAGCCCCTTGGCCAGCAGCAGCTCTAGGGTGGTTGGGAGAATCTGACAGGTCCTGGGTTTGGGCTGCCCAGGCCGCAGCTGGCCTCCTGAAGCCTCTGCCTCCTAGTTAATTACCAGAGGGACCCAGCAGCACCCCTACTTAGTGCAACATCTCCTTCCTCCCAAGAGTGGCACCAGTGAGGTGCCACCAGAGAGGCTCTGGGCTGTTCCATCCTTGAAGAAGGTGAATGGGGGCAAAGGCTTTCCGAAAACCAAGACCCAGCCCTGGAGAGCCATCTACGATGGGCTTTCCATCTAGCACATAAGAACAGCCATAATGGCTCCACCTAGCCTAGTGTCCTGTCTTCCACCTGTGGCCAATGCCACATGCTTCAGAGGGAATGAATAGAACAGGCAATTATGGAGGGATCCATTCCTGTCATCCAGCATCTGGCCATCAGAGGCTTAGGGACACCCAGAGCATGGGGTTGCGTCCCTGACCATCTTAGCTAATAGTCACTCCTGGCTAACAGTATCCTCCAGAACTACAAAAATTACATCCCACCCCCTCTAACATGGATCCTGGAATGGTAGCGTGGCTCCACTTAAAACAAATGCATCTTCTTCCAATGGGAGGAAATCTGACATTTCTCTTTCCACTTAGGTTTTGTGTCTGGGCAAAGCATTGAGGTCACAGGTGCTTTGGCCCATTGGGAAGGGTTCAGAGCTGGTACTTACACCTTTGCGGGCCATGCTTTGTGAAGTTGGGCTCTTGCTCAGGAGCAATTACTTGGCTAACTCATCCCACCTCTCCTGGGATCTCTGAGTCTCTCTGGGTCATCTCTTGGTGACTTCTCCCCCACACACCTTGTGAGAGAGAGAGGCTTGTTGGCGATGTGTGTGAAATCCCAAGACAAATCTTTCTAAACCAAACATCCGCCTTCCCCTGGGGAAATGAGACAAGTCCTGCTCCCTCCAGGGTGGAAGCTGGGGTGGTGGGTGCCCACTTGGTACATCTCTACCATGTCCCGAGGCATACTTAATGTTCACAAGATGCTGGGGCATCCCCTGAGGGAGAGCACTATAGAAGTACTGTCCCCATTTACACTGGAGGGAGAATTTAGTTCAGCATCTGACCCCCTTAGCTCTTTGGAAGGTCTGGTCTTCAGTGATTTGCCCAAGGACTGTTGGAGGTACAGGGGGAATAGATCCCACGTCTCTTGAGCCTCTCGCAGAGCTGTGACGGAGGCAAGGAACTATTTCCACCTGGTATCGCTAGTGTGATGTTACTAATCCCACAGCTGGGGGGGGAGGAAGGAGGCCCATGTTGCAGCATCTTTCACCTATGGTTGCACTGCAGGCCATGAGGCTATTGAGATGGGCAGCCATTCATCACTCCTTTCATATTTTCTTCTGATCTGCTGACCCCCACCCCCAAAAGAAACTGCAAGGGAACATTTTTGCTCTGGGACACAATTCTCTTGGGACAAATGGCACCTCCCCTGCTAGTGTGTCACAGGGCACAGAAGGTCCATGGGGGAGTGCAGTGTATGTCAGGGGAGGGGTAGCTGTGTTACATCACCCTGGAAGGAGACCATGGCGGGATTCAGCTCTCAGGAGCTATGGAGGTGTAAACCCACCTGCCCATCCATCGGCTTTGGGGGTCACTGCTAGTGCAGCTTTTCTTGCTCTCTGCCCATTAGTAATCAGAGACCAGGGGTCCCTAAGCAAATGGCATTACCCTTCTTCACTTTTGGCAAAACCCATGACTTAGTCAGTGTTCCCGGAGAGCTGGGAGCGAGTGGCTGGAGAATCTCTCCACTTTCCTATTTTCCCATAACCAAGGGAGGGAACTGACCCCATTTGTTAAAGAGACCAAGTGCCACCTGCTGAAAAGATCTGTGCTGACGTGGTTTGACACAGCAGCCAACTGGTGTCCGTGGGAATGCAGAAGAGCTGAGACCTGGAGCTTTTCAGACCTATTCCAGGGCACCCCCGGTGTCAGTCATCTCTGCAGGGGATGGCTTAGCAGCATCCACAGAAGTGGTGGCTCCCCAGAGTCAGTCAAATCACCCCAACCCTCTGTTCAGTTTGGCGGCAGAATTGTAACATGAAGCCCGCCACACATCACTGCCCAGCGGTAGTGCAAATGGTTTCTCTTGTTTTCTAACGGACCCTGCTCCAGCCTCCGCAGAGTTAGTCATCCTGTGAGATGTTAGTCATCCTGGGAGTGTGGGAGCTGCCTCCTTGCCGTGTTGGAGTGTGACGAAGCAGGACTGTTCTTAATGTTTCCGCTGAATAGTGTGGGGGTGCCTCAGTTTCCCCTGTGCAGTTCTTAAGTATCTAGGTGGTGGGATAAGGGTGTGTGATCATTGCAGAGCCCTAGAGGGCAGGTGTGTGCAGGGGTCTGGACACAGAGAATGGCCAACACCCTGTTTCCTGGCAACTGATGGCCTGGGCCCTTCCTCCCTGCAAGGTGAGAGCTAAAGGGTTGGAGAACAAAGGAATCAGGTGACCTCCTGGCCTGGGAAAGGGACAAAGCCCAGAGGAGGAGGGGCTGGAGAGACTTTCAGTTTGGGACTGGCTGGGGACATGGAGTGAAGTGCCAGACATGGTTGTCTGGCTCACTTCCCCCCAGAATGGACCCAGCTGAGGGGTCCTATTCTCTGAACCTACAAGCTCTGTTTTAGACCATGTTCCTGTCGTCTAATAAACCTTCTGTTTTACTGGCTGGCTGAGAGTCATGTCTGACTGCAGAGTTGTGGGGCAGGACCCTCTGGCCCTCCCCAGGACCCCGCCTGGGCGGACTGGCTGTGGGAAGCGCACGGAGGGGCAGAGGATGCTGAATGCTCCGAGGTCAGACCCAGGAAGGTGGAAGCTGTGAGAGCTGTGTGTCCTGCAGACAGGCTGCTCCCAGAGAGGAGACTTCCCCAGAGTCCTGACTGGCTTCATAAGGAGCAGTTCCAGAGCATCGCCCGGGGACTCCGTGACATGGAGGAAAATAATATTTTCACCCTTCTCCAGTCCCTTCCATCAGGGAATTGCCAAACTCTGTAGGCACCCTCATTAATTCAGCCTCACAACAGCCCTGCTGCTTGAGGCAGGAGGGGATTATCCCCCCCCCACCTCCAGATTACAGAGGGGGAAACTGAGGCACAAAGCTGTGATGGGATGTGGCAGAACCAGGAATCAAAGTCAGATCTGGATTCCAATCCTCCACTTTAATGACGGGACCCCCTCGTTCCCCGAACATGCACCAAACCCTCAAAGTGACTGACCTGCAGCCATGACTCGTTCACTGAAAGGTTCCCATGAACTAGTTGGCCTAATTCTGCTTATTGCAGCCCCTCCCCCAATCAAGCCACCTTCCAGCAAACTCTGGTGCATCAAACAGTCCTTTGGTTTTTACTCTCTGGTGCTGCCACGGTCCCTTTGGGACAGGGATAGTCAGTCCCACAGGCTGCATCAGAAGCTTGTTTTAACCAGCCCCCCTCCCACACGCACATGCACGCACACACCCCAGCATTTCCCTCCTCGAGGCCCTCTATAAACAGGCTGCCTGAACAACCGGTTCCTCTGCCTTCCAGGGCTGCAACTGCAAGAGGAAGGAGTGGCTGGTGGAGGCTTCACCTCCTGGGGAACCCTGTGGCCCTGTGCTCCAGTAGCCAGATACCTTCCCCCAGCCTTACCCACCCCCACAACCTGTAGTCAGCTCCCTCCCTCCTCATTCCTATGGGCAAATCAAGCCTTGCCACATTTCCCAGGATAAAAGTTTCTTTGCCTTCTCCTATGGACTGAAACAGACAAGAGGCTGCAATTGACAACATTGACAAAGATGTGTCCCCCCACAAGAAAAAGTAATTGACTCCTTGGTTGGGTAAGAACCCCACCCACAAAGGGAAATAAGTAGCTCTCCCAGCTCAGGCGGGACTGTTGAGTTCCTGACTTATTTGGAGGTGAATTCATTTATTTATATATTTGAAACACCACTACAGGACATTTCTCTTCTTAAGAAGGCAGCAGACGCAGCAGCAACCTCATCACACAGCCTCTCTCCTGAAAGCGGAGCCTAGAAACTGGAGCCTCATCTGCATATTCATAAGCACCTGATAAATTAATCATGATGTCAGTAGCATTCTGGCTGGAAGGGAGGTGACAGCGTAAGGTTGCTCCCCTACACACACACACACACACACACACAGTCTCTCTCTCTTCCCCAGAAAATTTTTGTCCCTTCATCCTAAGCCCGGAACCCACAGCCTCTCCCAGACTACAGGCTAGGAGAGCTGTGCCCACCTTGACAAGACAGGGCATAACTTGCCTCCCCTGTTCACAGCCTTCCCTCCTGGCCTCTGATCCCTTAGAGATACTTGTAAAAGAGGCTGGAACAGATGGGCTGGAGTGAGGGGAAGGACACAGGGTCTGGCTGATCTCATCTGCTACCAGAGGAAGCCTGCACATCTCCTAAACCCTTGGCGGGGAGGGGGGAGGGATTCGCCATTCACACACACACACACCCCTCTATTGTTATAGGGGACATCCCTCATCTCAGTACCAAATCTGCCCCCATCCCATACTGATCTTGTGGTTTCTCTTGCTGCCATGACTGAAAGCTTTCCAGCCTCAGAGACCTGGTGTCACTGAGCAGAGGTTAGAGACATTGCTATTTATCCTGAAGTAATCATTCCTTCCATCCCTTCTTGCTGTTATTTCTCTCTCATTCCTAGGCTTTGTTCCACTTTTGGTCCTTGACCAGTGGGGATCAGGGACCATGCCTTTCATTCTTGGCTGTCTGTGCAGTAAAGTAAAAGGATCTGTTCATGAGCAGCACCAACGTGCCCACATCACTGGAGAGTGGGGAGGGAAGGGAAATGCAACCTAAAGGGAGGACCACACACATCCAGGTGGCCTCAAGGCCACTACTGCTGTGACCTAATGATCTAGCCTGGTGCTCTCCAGGACTGGGGCCGAGACCTTAGTAGGAAGGGAACTTGATTAGTAAGGTTTTCAGCAGAACCAGAGAACTCAGAGGGAATTCTGGGGAGAGATGAGGAAAGAGGAAGAAGCCCAGTTTTCCATGCAGCAAAAGTAGCCATAGAGTCTCTGAGCCAGGCCAGACTGACGGCTGTGGACGAACAAAAGCGGAGAGAAAAGGCCTGCTCTTCACTGTGCATAAACATCTCTCCCTCCCTGGAGCTTCTACTGTCTGTCCTTGGGAAAAAGAAAGAAGTAAACAAATCCTAGACCCTAACCTGCTATTGTAAAATAGCAGCAAGCAAATCATTTCCACTCAGAATGCTCCCAGGGTTAGATCAAATGCAGAGGTCTCTCCTGGGCCTCTTTAGTGTCTCGTATCAGAATCCCGCATTTTCTGGTAGGAGTCACCTTGCTCTGTCAGGGAGCAGAGATGGAGATTCTTCCTTAACAAAGGAGGGAGAGCGCTTGCTTACACGCTGGCCCCTTTAAGAAGGGGCAGGTGTGCCTGCTTGGAAAGCAGTCATTTTAAGAAGCTGCTTGTGGCCGGAGGCCAGTGCCTTCCAAGTGTGGGTCTCTACATCTTTGTTGCACTCTGCCACACTTTCAAAAGCTACCGGTTGGAAATAAAGCTGCTCTGAGTCTGGCCCCAGTGCCATAGGTTGGTAGCAGGCCCCTTTCAGAGGATGCAGGTGTTGTGCCTCCTATGAAGCTAAATCCATCCTAGAATTTATTCTTAGATGAGTGCTGGTAGCACTCGGAGGCCCCAGGTAAGATCAGGACCCCATTGAACAGGCACGCACACATGCACAGTGAGCCAGTTCTGAGGAGCTTACAGTCTACCTAGCTAAAACACAGAGGGTGTGTTACTATCCCCATTTTACAGATCAGGAGTCTAAGGCCCAGCGAGCCCAAAGTCACACAAACAGTCTGCAGCAGAGGTGGAAGTTGAACCTAAGTCTCTTGAGTCTAACAGTGCCTTAGCCACAAGACCAACCTTCCACATCCTGGCAGTGACTCCGAGTAGGTTGGGGACGCTATAAAGAGTGGAGCACAGCTGGTAACTGTTAGCACTGAAATACAACAGACAAAGCTCAAGAAAATGTTTGACTTTCCTCCTCGTTTAAGATTCTTTGTTCTATAGACAATTACCAAGGTGGTTGAAGGTGCTAGCTCTGCTAACCAGATACCAGGGGCTTCATGTATGCCCCACTTCCTCCTCCTGGTTTTCCAATGTTCGCCAAAATCAATAGGGTTCTGTGCATTCATAGAACAGTCCCTGAAATGTTGGAATTGATTGGATGTGGTGTTCAAAAGTCATTGCATTCCAGACACTGAGAAATGCCACTGAGTTGAACGTACGGCCTTGCAAGCTTGGCCAGTGGTTTGTATTGCTCCAGTAACGGGCCAGGACCCCAGTGTGCTAGTCGCTGGGCAAGCACAGAAGAAGAGCAGCACCCGTGCACAGTGGATTAAAATACAGTCAGATAAGAGCTCTCCACTCATTTGCAGCAGCATGTTACTCGTGCTTAGTTTGCACAGACGTAAGTGACCATAGAAAGTGCAGGATAGCGGAGAAGCATGCCCAGGGCTGTCTTTTCAGCACCTTCACCAGCATTCAGTACCTTTAGGGTCTGATCCAGGGCCTATTCTAATCAACGGGAATCTTTCCATTGACTCCAGGAGGGACTGGATCAGGCCCCTTATTAAAAAGCTGGAAGCCAAGAAATGAGTTTTCCGACCAAAGGTGGCAGAAGCGGCCACTCAACACCTGGTTAAGCTGTAGGTCGGACAAGGAGGGAGTCACAATGTATCTGGGATCAGGCCAGTAAAAGCACTTTTCTATCTTAACCTCCCCAGAATCGGCCCTTCCTTAAACCCAAGTCTCCATAGACTCCCTAGGTCCAAGTTCCAGATTCTTCCCCTTTCTCTTTTCTGTCTGCTAAGGTCTCCCCAGTTTGTGTGAGAGTTAGCAGAAATATATTTTGGGATGTGCCTATGTTAGCAGATGTTTGAATTACTCCCATGCAGAGAGAACAGTAGGATAGCTGTGAGGGACAAAGCAATATGGTCGAGAGGCCATTCATGTTAGCAGTGTGTTTAATATGTTACGTTTGTGTAGTGGTGCATAATTAGCATCTGAGCAGTAATTATTCACATTGACCTGTCTGTATTCTGCTAGTATTTTTGATGATTAATGCTCTTCTTTGATTTAATCCTATCCCTTGATTTAAAGGTTTATTTGGTCTGTCTTGAAAGTTAAAGGGAAGCTGCAGAGTTATAGAAAATATTTTCTAACCACTGCATCTAATCACAAAGGAATAAACTATTCAGCAAAATTACAATTAAAAATGTCTTGCATGTAAGAAATTAATATTTAGCCACAAAACAACTGTCTTGACAATACAATGACACCATTTGGGACACAGGAAGAAATCCTCAGCTTATGAAACATGAGAACAGCAAGAAACTGTCAATGTTTTTTTAAAGGTAAGTTAATAAGAACTCTTTGCACTTGGCATCTAGGGATCTGAGAGTAGTATGTAGACATGAATGATGCATATCTCAGACACGCCTGGGAAATAGCTAACTATCCCTATCCCCACTTTACAAATGGGGGAAACTGAGGCACAGAGCAGAGCAGAGACTTGCCCAAGGTCACACAGTAAGTCATTGGCAGAGCCAGGAATAGAACCTACAGTCCCAAGTCTATGCTTTAATCACTAGTTTATGCTGTCTCTTATTTGTCTAGAAGGACACCCGTATTTGCACAGCAAAGGATAAGTCGGGGTCCCCAAAGGAAGGTTTGTGAACCCCAAAGGGGTCTGCCTTTGTACTCCCTTGGCTCTGGTAGGTTGCCTGTATTCCTACCTGCTATTAATCATTAAACCACAGTTAATGTAACGTAACCAGATAAATACAAATCAATCACAGAACTCACCTTGCAACAACTTCAGAAGCCGCCTGTCCTCCTCCTGCTTCCGGGTGCACTTCCTGTGTCCCCAACAGGCACTCTCCCCCCAGCCTTCCTGTGTCCCCGACAGACACTCTCCCCACAGCCATCCTGTGCCTCCAGCAGACTAGCCTGGCTACTGGGAAGCATCAGTGCAATGGCAGCTTTCAGGGAGAGGCGCCATCACCCACAGCTCTGGAGATGTTGGATTGTGCCAGGTTGGAGATCAGGGCACATCGTTCAGGATGACAGGCCCTTAGGGCTGCTCTACACTAGAAAATTGGATCGACCCAGCTACATTGCTCAGGAGTGTAAAAAATCCACAGCCCCGAGCAGCATAGTTCAGTTGACCTAAGTCCCCCTGTAGACAGCATAAGGTCAGTAGAAGAATTCTTCTGTCAACCTAGCTGCCACCTGTGGGGGAAGTGGATTACCTCCACTGACAAGAGAATGCCTTCTGTCCGCATAGGTAGTGTCTACACTGAAGCATACAGCAGTACAGCTTCAGCATGGGAACTGTAGCATTTCCAGTGTAGACAAAGCCCTCACAGCGTGAATATTAATTCAGCTACTTGAGGGGGCTGAAGTAATTTTCCCTTGTGGTCACATCTTAGTTTTTCTTGACCCTACACACTGGTCAGTAGTCAAAACAAAGTAGATGCATTGGATGTGGTCATGGTCTATGATTACCCATGTGGGGAGAAGAGATCTGATGCCAGAGGGCTCTCTTTTAGCAAAGTTAAAAAGAAGATCCCATGACTGGAAGTCAGCAAAGTTCAGACTAGAAATAAGTTGCAAATTCTTCCTTGTGAGGGTAGTGAACCATTGGGACACTGCCAAAGGAAACTGAGGATTCTCCATTGCTTGGAGTCTTTAAATTAAGGCTAGATATCTTAGAGACATTCTCTCATTCAGCCACAAGTTATTGGGCTCAACACACAATGAGCCTCTCTGACCTGTATTATGCAAGAAGTCAGACTAGATGATCACCATGGTACCACCTAGCCTTAAGATCTATGGATGTACAGCCATGTGTTTGAGAATGGGGATAAAATTTCAGGGCAATTGGCCACCCCAAAAATATTTTGTTTTAATATATCCCCACCACACTGCAATCTGGTGCATTTCACAGGTTAAAAAGCATGGCTTTTCAGGGGTATTGGGACAGGCTAGCAGCACCCAGAGAGGAAGCTGAACTTCCCCAGAAGCAGGCAAGCCCCCTAAAGAAGAATCCCCACTATTACTGTAGCAGTTTTGTTTCCACCTCACTCTATGGAGACTTTGGATAAACTCTTTACCCTTCCAGGGCCCGTTCTACCTAAGCAGCTCATTTCACGCCCCTGCATTTTAAGCCTCACACCAGTCCCATTGAGCAGGTAAAGAGCCCAATCCCTATCCTGAAGCCTGCCTCTATAGCAGCTGCCTTTATCCTGGCTTATATTCCTACTGAGACATTGATTGGCCCAGCCCTGGCTTATTACTCCACCCTCTACAGCTGTGTGAGGGCCAGGCAGAGAGTTAACCCCCTGCTTTTCTTTTGGTGAGAAGTCATCCCACGCCCCACACACCCTATGACTATTCTCCTCCTACCAAGTTGCCAGTACAGAAACCTTCCCTCCAGCAAAGGGCTGGCCATGGCTCCCAACAGAAATCCTCTGCAAGAGGGATGCATGAGCAACTGCTACAAGATGCTTCCTTCCAGCCCAGCAGCCCAAGACCCACCATGAAATCCTGACCCCACTGAAGTCAGTGGCAAAGCTCCTATTGAATTCAGTGGAGCCAGGATTTCACCCCTAGTCTCTGGTCCTTGCCTGGCCATGGCACTGTGCTGTCACTGCACCACCAGACTAGCCCTTGTACAGGATCAATACATGCAGTAGAAGAGGTAAAGGTGAGGAAGGATAGCCTGGAGGGTGGAGTGCTACCCTAGCCTGAGATTCAGGTGTCCTGGGTTCAAGTCCCTGCTCTCTTATAGACCTCCTGACTGACCTCCAGCAAATCACTTAGCTGTTCTGTGTATGCTGTCAAATGGGGTGATAATACTTCCCTCCCTCATGAGGGCCCTGGACAGGAAATAGGTACCTCTGGGATACAAGCGCTGCCCCTTGACATGTGATGGAATGATGTCCCTACAACCCAGCTGGTTGTGGGCCCCATATGTGGACTGTAGCTGAAAGAGAATCCCAGCAATATAAGGAGTGGGTGGGAAAGAGTACTTTCTCTTATCACAGAGCCATACCAAACTGTGCAGACTCACAGCACATGGGCAGTGATTGTGCAGTACCCCTGCTCCAAGCCTTGTCATATCAGGATGATGGCTGTATAGGGAACAGAGAGCTACTTTGAAGTTGATCCAATCAGCTTTTAATTATCTATAACCAGGGTAAAGACAAAGTCACATCCCCTAAGGGTTGGGTTAGAATTGTAATGGATCTCCTGCTGGATCATCTACATGCATACTCCTCCAGTGCTGGCTTAGAAGCAGCTTTGTGTCCCCACGAGCATTAGGGCTGAGGGAAACTGTCAGTGGGTTGATGAACATTTTCACAATTTCATTTTGGGATTTTTTATTAAACCATCCTCAAATGTAGCTTCATTTTCCCCCCTTCTCGCCAAAATGTGGCTTTTGCATTGAAACATGGGACTATTTACCTGTGTTTTTATAATGTGAGCATTGATGCTGACCTCAACAGCATTTTGAAGTGTTGAAAGTTTTGCTTTAAACCAGGACCATTTGCTCAAAAAAATCACCTCATTTTAAGGGGAAAAAAGTCATGACATTTTGCATGTTTTTATTTCCTTTTTGCAAGATCAAGTGCCCTCACATGCTTTTCATGTTTTGTCCCAACTCTCTCACAGAGCTCTGGTGAATGAATGCCCAGTATGCTTCCCTTACACACATCTCTTTCTCTCTCCTGTTGACTATTAACTCCAATGTGTTTATCACCACATCATCTTCTTATTATTAATTATTTGTATTGCAGGAGTAGCTAGGAGCCCCCCCATCATGGCCCAGGATCCCATTGTGCTAGGTGCTGTACAAACACAGAGCAAAAAGATAGTCTCTGTCCCAAGTCTTAGTTGTTGGAGGGATTGAACCGGGATCTTCAGAACAAAGAGCTTCACTGCTTGAGTGAGAGAAATAAGCTCCTAATGAGGAACTGTGATAGGTTCCTGACAACTATGGATCAGGCCTCGGGGGAGACATGGTGCACACACTGAACAGGGAGTTACAGTACTTCGCCCTAGGGTTACCAGATAGCAACGGTGAAAAAATGGGACAGGGGATGGGGGGGAATAGGTGCCTGTATAAGAAAAAGTCCCCAAAAATGGGACTGTCCCTTTAAAAAAGGGACATCCGGTCACCCTACTTCACCTCTTTGCTGTAGTTGAGTGTACTAATCTGAATCTGCTCTTTACCTTTATCATGTATCCTTTTAGAGCAATGTTTCCTGAGCTGTGATCCAGGCCTTATTGAGGGGACCTGTAGTGGTCATCAGGGACAAGTTGGTCTGACCTAGTGGTTAGAACAGGGATCGGCAACATTGGCCCACAGCCCACCAGGGTAAGTCCCCTGGTGGGCCAAGATGGTTTGTTTACCTGCCGTGTCTGCAGGTTTGGCCGATTGCAGCTCCCACTGGCTGCGGTTCGCGGCTCCAGGCCAATGAGGGCTGTGGAAAGCAGCAGTCAGGACATCCCTCGGCCCACGTCACTTCCCGCAGCCCTCAGTGTCCTGGAGCGGTGAACTGTGGCCAGGAGGAGCTGTGATAGGCTGGAGCTGTGGACGTGGCAGGTAAACAAACCGGCCTGGCTTACCCTGGCGGACTGTGGGCTAAAGGTTGCCAATCCCTGGGTTAGAGTAAGAGGCTGTCCCAATGGTTAGCACTGCTGCCCAGCCCAGTGGGTAGAGCCAGAGGCCAACTTAGCTGGTGGAGCCAGGAGATAAGCCAAGGTTCAGAGCCAGCATCAGGAACAAAACTAGGAACAAGCCTGGAGCTGAGCTTAAATGCAGACTGTTGGCTCCTTGCAGCCATTAAGGTGGGCGGGCCAATCAGGAGATTCTGCCACAGCCCAGGTGGTCTCTTTAACCAGGCTGAGGACTGAGTGGGTTAGCGCCAGGCTCAGCTGTGGGAACTCTAGCCCATAGTTCCTGACAGTGATAACTGGGGCCTAGTAGGCTTACCCCAGTTGTGAGCCTAACTGTGAGAAAGTTGATGGAAATTTATGAAATTACGAATTAATATACCAGAACTCAGCCTCCTCCAGGGCAACTCGAGCCACGTTGGGGAAATGTATTTATTTGCTTTGAAATGAATGTTGTTTTGTTTATTTAGGGCTTGAAAAACAGACACTGGTCTCAAAGATTAATTGACATCCATAGAGCCTTAATGGATAGAGAGGAGAAAGATGCTCAGTACCTCATGAGGGGGCCAAATCCAACTTTCACTGAAGTCAATGGAAAATCTCCCCAGTGGGCGTTGGCTCAGGCCCTTGCTGAGACCAGACTAGGAGGAACCTAACAGAACAGAGAAACGCAAGGTGATCCTGCTCCTATTGAAGGCCTTTGCCTCATCAGCTGAGTCCTAAGTATATGTTTGGGCTCTGAGGATGAAGGCAATGCTTATAGCAAAGTTCTGGGAACCCTATCATGGGGAACAATCATAGGATCAGGGCTCAGACGATGGGAAAGGCCTGTCAGATCATCAAGTCTCTCCCCCTTACAAGGGCAGGGTAGAGGCACCTGGCAGAAGATATCTCGTATGCCAATGAAATATTCCTCCAATACCTGAGCTTGGATAAATGTTACCCAGAGTAGGACACCCTTCCAGTCCCAACAATGGGCTCTCCTTCTCCCCCTGGAGAGGACCATGCAGGTGTATTCTCTGTTATGCTGTAATGTAATGATCGTGAATCTTCAGTTTAATTACAAATTGGAAGACAAGAAAGTGATAAAAAGGGCCACGAGCCAGAAAGTTAATAGTGTAGCCAATGATTTTAGTTTATTATCCATTTATTGTGTAATGTTATGATTAATCAATATGTTATCTATATTCATTGTATGTTAATTAGAGTTAATTTGTAGGATTATAAAAGTATGAGATTGATCAGTATTTAGAGGAACCAAGTATCAGACATGAGTAAGACAAGCTGAAATGCAAGAACCTGTAGGCTGAGGCCTGCAAGACTTTAGCTTTGCTATTTAAGGCCTTGGAGACAAGAAATGATGACTTAAGTAACCAGAAAATAACCTGATGTCCTAAGATTATGGGAAAAGAGGTACCAAGTAGTCATACTGTGAAAAATTACCCAGAAGATCATAGGTGCTGGAACTAGGGGTGCGGGGGGTGCTGTAGCCCCCGGCTTGAAGTGGTTTCCATTATATGCAGGGTTTACAGTTTGGTTCAATGGTTCTCAGCACCCCCACTGTCAAAATTGTTCCAGCACCGTTGCAGAAGATTAATATTAGATCATAAAAATACTGTAAAGGTGCATCTGTCTCCAACATGTGTCTTAACCATAGACTACAGGGTATGTGTCGATGCTAATGAGAATAAAGGGAACTTACACAGCCTGTAGAATATTGGGGTCCCTTAAGTTTCCAGGGGACACAGACCAGTAAGAGAAAAGAGGGTTGACACTTTTATGGACATGCACAGAATGTAGCTATAAAGAGAACCACATTATAAAAAGGGGATGCCCCAAACGGGAAAATTGAGCTCCCTATGGGAGGTCCAGCAGGAACCATCCCTCTACTGATGATCAAGCCATGAGAGACCTATCAGACCTTAACACTGCTAAGGATGGGAGTATAACTATATTTGTAACTTGTGCACAGGTCTGTATAACATTTCTGTATGCCTGGGTAATCAGAACTTTAATTGTAACTTTAATAAAACTTGTAAAACAGTCTAGCCCAGTGGTTCCCAAACTTGTTCTGCCGCTTGTGCAGGGAAAGCCCCTGGCAGGCCGGGCCTGTTTGTTTACCTGCCGCATCCGCAGGTTCGGCCGATCGCGGCTCCCAGTGGCCGCGGTTCGCTGCTCCAGGCCAATGGGAGCTGCTGGAAGCAGCCTCCAGTACATCCCTCGGCCCGCGCCACTTCCAGCAGCTCCTGTTGGCCTGGAGCAGTGAACCGCGGCCACTGGGAGTCGCAATCGTCCGAACCTGCAGATGCAGCAGGTAAATAAATTGGGCCGGCCCGCCAGGGGCTTTCCCGGCACAAGCGGTGGAACAAGTTTGGGAACCACTGGTCTAGACCTTGTACTTGTGACTGTCTGTGTGGTCACTACCCTGGGTCTTTATGTGTTCCTAAAGACTCTACCTCTAAAGCAAGGAGCAGAGGTGACTTTGACTCTGTTAAGCTTGAAACTGTAGCCACCAGAGCCAAATCCACGGTGGTGTAATACCACATTACAAAATTCACTTTACATAAAATAAAAGGCTACAATAGCCATGGCTTATGCTCTCTCATACGCCATTAGAGCGCCTCCTGCTCAATGACAATATAAATTAAGGGCGGGAATTCAGCTGTGGTCAGATTAACTCAGCCTAACATTGTTTAAGGAGCCTGTACATGGAAATTCTGTTTATATCTGGCACCTCAACTATCTGATGATGTATGCAGCACCTCTGGTTTATACGGTGGCTCTGCTGATACTTGAAAATCCCTGGATTTTGGGACACTCGCTTTCAAACAACAAACAATTCGGTGTCTCTCAGCATTCTCCCTCCCCTGGCCACACACCACGGTCTCTGTGTAAACCATGGAGCCACCAACCAGCTGGGATTGGGTTAGAATCTCTCAGAGAGATGGTTTTAAAGGGACTTGGTTTTGACAATCTCTGATATTTTGACTGATACCATCAAACATTGGTGAGTGGATTGTCCTGGAGCTGGTTAAAAGTGGAACCTTCCATCCTGCATGGCCCAAATGTGCAACAAAGGCCAAAAATGAAGAATGACCAAAACAGGATTTGAAATGCGACAGGGTTAATATACATTTTTCTCTAACTCCAATTTGGAGTCTTGTCATGGTTGATGTCATTAGACTGTGGCACACAGTGAAAGGCTACCAGGTTGGCTTCAGTTGGGGTTAAATTTGAGTTTACAATAGGTGATGGAACTTGTGAGCAGGTACAGTTGAGCAGAGCAAGAGGCAAGAGACCCAAACTTGCAGGTGTATATGCTCACACCACCGTTCTGGGTTTCCTGCGATGTGTCTTAGGTATTTACGTAGCCCCATTTCACGTATTTATCCTCACAACCCCCCTGTGAGGTAGAGAAGTGTGGTTATCCCCATGTTACAGATGGGGCACTGAGGATACGTCTACACTGCAGCTGGGAGGGAACCTCCCAACCCGGGCAGACAGATGGGAGCTAGACGGGCTCATAGCTGTGGGGACGCTGCTGCACCAGCGAAGGCCACAACCCTGCTCCCTGGGTCCAAGAGCAGGCAGTGAAGCCTGAGCCTCTGCCAGGGCCACAATGTCCACCCAGCTATTTTTAGCACGCTAGCATGAACCCCATCACGGCACGTCTGTCTACCTAGCCTGGGAGGCTCCCTCCCAGCTGCAGTGTAGACATACTCAGAGAGACCAAGTGACTTGGTCAAGGTCACACTGAAAGTCCTTGGGAGAGCAGGGTCTTGAACCTGGGTCTTCTGAGTCCCAGGCACCCTAGCCACTAGACAATGCTTCCTCCCCGATGCTGGTAAATTGTTGGGCCTGTCCCCAGGAAATCATCTTTCCTCCTCTCCTGCCCCAAACAGTAAAAATTAGCAGGGGATTGGGGTTTTTTTTTAAAGGTTTATTTTCCTGCATTGACATGAAAGTGCAATAGTTGACAGTTTGCTCCCAAACTCTTATTCAGCATAGATGTCCTGATCATTATAAAAGTCAGTGCTTCCGAGGTTTCTCCCTAATCCTTTTTGCTTTGCTATTAGTATACATTAACGTTTTATTGGAACTACAGGCTGAAACAGCCCGTCTTGCAGCTCCAGTGGGTTTGGGGATTTCCAGCATCCTGCAAGACAGATCTGTTCAGAGGAAATTAAAATGTGGATGGATCAGCAAGATACAGTCAAATCCTCGACTGTAATTTGGAAAGGAATAAACTCTGGTGCTCGAGGTTCATACTGCAACCTGTGTAAAAGAGCTGATGACCTGTGTTACAGCCTCTCAGGAAGTTTAGTTCTAGCCCACCAGGGAGTGTTTTTTCAAAGAAGCTATGTACTACATGAATGGATCTTTTTTTTAAAAAAATATATTAAAATATACACTGTCAGAATGCACTTGAAATAAAAGGAGGGATCTCAGCAGAATGTTCCTTTTAGTGTCTTATACCCGGTCAGTGTCAATCTGAGGAATATATTCCAATGTCTTAAATCTTGCTGGATTTTTTTCTATAAGCAGCACACTAGAGAATTCTGTGCCATTACAGGATACATTGACTTAGGAATGTAAAATGTGTCTGTTTTCTGTAGCTGTATTTAGCACTCTTCCTGTAGTAGTATTCCCATTGAATATTACTGGTATGGGCTACTGTCAGAGACAGGATCCTGGGCAAGATGGTCTGACCCAGAATGGCACCTCTTATGTTCATAAACTCGCTGAGAGCTAGGTTTTTACTTTTGTCCTCATTGTGATTGCAGGATCAGGACCTTAATACATCTACACTGCAATAAATGACCCACAGCTAGCCCAGGTCAGATGACTCCAGCTCACAGGGCTTGGGCTGTGGGGCTAAAAATTGCAGTGTAGACATTCAGACTCAGGCTGGAGCCCAGGCTCTGAAACCCCGGGAGGGGGGAGAATTACACTGCAATTCTTAGAACCTGCAGCCTGAGCCCTGCAAGCCCAAGTCTATCGACCTGGGCTCAGGGACTCGGTGCCATGGGTTATTTATTGTAGTGTAGACGTATTAAGGCCCTGGTCCTGTAGCCACTTATGCACATTCTTAACTTTAACCATGTGACTAGTCCCCTTGATATGCATTTGCAGGATTGGGGCCTAAATTTGTAACCTTATCACTTCCTAACTTTTCGAAGGAGTTGGCTGCTATGACTAGCACCAAGTGGGGCTCTTCCAGGGATCATTTGCATATTAAAATACAGAGCTTACCTTTTGTCCTAATTGGATACCTTGAATTTTGGAGTGAGCGCTAATGTTTTTCCTAGGTATCCTAGCAAGATGCCAATTAATCAATGGCCTTTTCTAGTTCCTCTACTTATAGGCCCAGATTCAGCAAAACACTTAAGCTTGTGCTTAAGTCCATCCTTATATAAGGTCTTAAGCACATAAGTGCATTGCTGAATCAGGGCCACCTACTGCAAACTCTTCAGGGCAGAGACCAGGTCTGCCTGTGTATTTCTACACGATCTAACCCAAATGGGCCCTGACCCTGATTAGGGATTTTGAGTGCAACTGCAATAAACAACAGCTGGAAGCTTGTGGAAATGACTTCATTCTGATTTTAGCAAGAGATTTATTAATATACTGTTTAAATGCAATTGATATAAACATTCCCCAATCCTTGATAAATGGATGTGTAACAGATTCTGACTGCCTAATTTTTTTTTTTTTTTTTTTTGTAGAATTTTGGCCGAAAGATGGTCGAAGCCCAGAGTACCTGTTCTTTTCAATAATGCAGCTGATGCTCCCAGGGAGATGTTTAAGGCGAATACAAGTACCTTTAAAGAAAACATGGAGATATTCATGACAGCTGATGCTCAGTTGACCCGTCCTTTCCTGTGATACACTATCACCCTGAGCAGCATGAAAACCCAGGCCAGGCAGGCCATACAGAAGGGAAGGATATAACCTATTGACAGGAACACTAGAGTTTATTTAGAACTTCTGCAAGCTTCAGTTTATCTTGTTGAGAAGATCCAGCCACGGGTTTCAAGTTGGACCTAGACAAAACTGTTCTCCTGAACCATCCCATAAAGCCATGCTTTACAACCTCACAGCAGGCCAGCCTCACAGGGGAGATGTCTTCATTTCAGCTCTTGCCCTGCCTCAGAATGAACCTGACCATTGAAATGTCTCAGCCCATGAGAGTTTTGGAATCCCCAGGAGGTATTTGCCTGCCGGGGAATGGGCCTCCATGCCTTGCTGGTTGCATATGTTCTGTAGTAAATTTACACAAAGATCCAATAATGATGCAAATAGAGAAGGACTGATTAGTGAACTGGATAAGGCAAGTGTATCCTTAAACACAAGGGCTGTTCATTTTTGGTGTGAGAGATCAATGAAAGCACCCAAGAATAGTCAGAGCTGCAGCCATTAGCTTTGGAAGCAGAGCCACCAAATGGCTAACCCCATTCCAACACAGTTGAACACAATCACCAGGTGCAAAACACAGATTTTTAATTAAAACCACAATATCGGAGAACATGGGGAGGTGGGATGCTCAGGTATTGTTTTTGCAGACCGGGGGGAAGCCAGGTGGTGTTTCAGGTCATGTGATGCATGCATGTGGAACCACTCAGGGAAAGGGACAAAACCCAAACAGGCCGTTGGTTGAGATCTGACAGGACTCACAGTAATGACCAAGGAATGGAAGCAGCCTATTGCCAGATTATTGAGGGCAAGTTAAAGGTGGACCAATAGGATTCACACAAACACTAGCTGCTTAAGATTCCAAATCCTTAACAGAATGAGGGTGCAGACTTAGATGGTCCATAAATAAATAACTCCGTATTATCTCCTCCTTATGTCCCCCGTTCAGAGTTATATGCTGGCCCCAGTAAAGGTTGGTGGCATCACTAAAACCTAATGCAATGTAAGGAATGTACCTTTTGGTACTCTATTTTGCACTCTTATTGCATCTTTCACCAAGGATCGGAGAGAGCTTTGCAGACATTGAGGTCTCAACTTTCATTTAGTTCGAACTCCCATTAAAATTAAAGGGAATGTGGTGTCCAAATCTCCTAGACAACTTTGAGAATCTCACCTTAATTCATGCCCAGTCTGCCTGGAAGCTATTATTAGACCTGTTTTACTGCATGGTAGGACTTGCCAAAGGTCATGCGATGAGGCAGTAAGGGCAAGATGAGAACCAGGTCTCCTCGGTCTAGAACACTGTGCTCTGGTCCCTGAACTGCATCCTTTTAACTACAGCACCAGAACATAGAATGCTCAGGGGTCCTGACAGGTTAAAGTCTTCCTAATTCACTTTCCCAGTGGATTTATTTGTAATTTAACTCTACATAGACATCCTGTTAATGATTTGGTAGTAAAACAGGGATGGATTTTGGGCCTTTTTTTCACATTTTATTTAAAATGTAAGTTGACAAAGCCACTACATAAAAAAACCCACAGCAGATTCAGTTCATCTGCAACTGTCCCACACTGCACTAGCTCAGGCCCAAAGCAATAGGATAGAGGGGACAGCTGCAGCTTGGCAAGGGTTTGCCTTTTTAGCCCAAGAAACAGATACTGCATCTTAATTTAAATGCATTTCTCATCCCTTCTTTCCCCAGCAGCAGGGCACAAGCTTTGGAGAAGGAAGAGGCTCATTCCAGGGGATGCAGCCAAAGAGAAAATTGTGAAAAACCCAATTCCTTGAGCAAAATAAACTTTTTCCAATAATTTAATAGCAATCAAGGGGCTCAGATGGAAAAGGTTAGGCTGGCCACAGATGACAGCAGCAGGAGAAAAATTGGCATTGCATTCGCTAAGAAAGCCAAGCAAAGAAGTGTGTAGCAGGGCTAGCAAGGGCACAGTTGGTGCTAACCCCTGCCACACTCCAAACCAATGTTTAATAATACCGCGGGAATAAACTTGCCCTCTCAAGCTAAGAACTTAAAAAGAATCTTTGTCAGAAACCAAGGGAACATGTAAGATTTCACCTCAAATCCATCTCATCCGTTTTCTGCCATTCGTTTTCTAGCACTGCTAATTACCAAAGGCATGTCTGAGCCCCTCATTTAATCAAAGGTGCCCCTAAGTCTAAACCACTGGAAGTGAGAGTCTAGAACCACTGTATGAATTAAGCATGCTGAGTAAGCCTTCTAAACAACCTGCACATCTTGGCATGTCTGGTGCTTTAATGGGGTTTTGGTAAAAATAATTGTACAGTTTGCCCCAGTGGGGTGGCAGCTCTTGCAGGGAATGAGAGAGGTGAAAAACTTTTTTTAAGAATGCAAAAGGCTGCCCCAGGACATTGACACACATTTTGTTTCCAGCAGTTAAATAATAGATTTAAAGCCAATATACCTGCCCTATGCTCCATTCCCTACAGTAAAGTCTACAGTGTGTAGGGATGTGCTACTTAATGGGAAAAATCCCTTTATTATAGGGCTGTCACAACAACTTATAATCAAGCAAAAGCAGCCATGATAAATTACAGTGAGGACATTAAGGCTGCCCCCATTCTAGTGGCTGCTAAGCACTGCACAGGAAAAGGTGGGTGTAGAGAAGGGGGCCGTCCCAGCCTGCTAAAACAGTGGCTTTGCAGAACCATTCCCACATAAATGCAACCGGCTGGTGTCCAAAGACTTCCCCGGAGCCCATCTCCAGCTCCAAAGCCAGCTCAGCATTCTAGGACCTAGGCTTGCAGGGGTGGGGCTCCCAGCTGGAGAGGACAAGGTGGTGTGAAAGGAAGTCTCAAGGAAGTTCGCCAGGGATAGGGGTTGGAAGAGGAAAAAGACAAACATTTTCTTACCTGGGCTAGGGGAGAGATGGCACCCTGACTTCATGTGACCCACAGGGATTTCCTACCACTTCCTCTACCCCTTTAAAAACACCCCCTTGCAAGCAAAGGCAGCAGCATAGACACTGGGGCCTCCTGACACCCAGGCACGTTCACACCCCAGGACCTCTTTTTCAGGTTTTCTTCACATCCACAATAGCAAGAGCTGGCTTTTTTTTTTTTTTTTTTAAATGGAATCGAAGGCCTGGTCTACACACCTTGGGTTCCTCAAACAAGACAGCAAAAGATTTCAGTGAAACTCAGAGTGAAACTGTAACTGCCCAACCCCCACTACATACCTTCCGCCCCTTCCCAACCCCCTTCCTCCAGGGGATCAAAGCAGAGGTCTTCTTGTAAAGCCATACTAGAAGTATCCCTGACCAAAACTCCTTTCAAGCCACCCTCACGCCCAGCTCAGTAGGCGGCAGCCCGTCGAGCCACGCACAGTGTAAGGCTGAACGCACTGGAGGCTAGAAGCACAGTGCTGGTTCTGCCACTGTCTATCAGTGTGGGGAGCACTTGCATGAGCAGCTGCTCTTGGTCACTTCTTCCCTGCAAGGTCGCTAAGTGCTTTGTAACTTTCTCTAGTTGTAAATACAAAGGGATGAATGGGCTGTGGGGCTGGAGAGGTGAGGAGGAGGAAGGAAGGAAGGAGGAGGAAGAGTGCCGCACTGTTGTCTCCACTGCATCGACTCCTCCCATGGCCTCTTTAAGATGTGACAGGCTGGATAGGAAGCAGGCTGCCAAACTTAAAGTGCTGTATCACAGGAAACTTCTCCAGGCACTGCGGGAACAGAGAAGAAGGAGAGGTGTAAAACCAGCATGCTGCAGGCAGGGGATCACTCCTACCAGAAGCAGAGAAAACCAGAGCACATTTCCACTTTAACAAACCACCCAGAATTAACCCAATTCCAGGCTGAGACTGGGACTCAGGAACCCATGTGGGCAACAAAAAGACAGGGCAGCTCAGCTCTGAAATCCAGAGGGGCTGCCAAGGAAGAGCTACCTTGATGACTCTCGCCCTCAGCTCATTCCAGAGACACCATGGGCTTGATTCTGAGTGCCCATAATACCCCTTGTCTTCAGCTGGACTTCGAGAGCTTAGAACTTTGGACATTCAGGCCCTGAGTGTCAGCGGAAGCAGAGGAGGGCGATTTACCTCAGTAGCCATGTCTCTATCAATACCTTTAAGTTCACCACCTTGCCACAACAAAGATCCAGGGGAAAACAACACACGGGGAGTTTCAGAAATCTATGTGGGGAAGAGATTTGCCACCTCAGCTCTGGGATTGGCAGTTCTGGCCTCTTGGATTCAAATGCTTTGCAACAATGAGTTTCCCACATTGATTATACATTATCCAAAACCATATTTCCTTTTTTTTTGCTTTTAGATCCGTTGCCTTTCGGCTGCACCCTTATTTTGAGACACAGAAGTGTCGATTGACCTTCTCCATCCAATTCATTATTTTATACACCTCTTTTGTGTTCTCTTATCAGTTCCCTAACCACGAAGTCTTTTCACTCTGTTCTCCTAGAGTGGGTTCTCCATGCCCCTAATCATTTTAGGCACTTCATCTTTGGGCCCTCTAGATAAGGTTTCAGTTGCACTGGGTACCATTTGGAATTGTATTTTGTAGCATATGACCTTTTCTGTCAACGCTGATGTAACTCAGGCCACTTGCTAATGGGATGACCATGGGAAGGAGATGCTGCTCTCCTGAGACCCAGCTGTACAGTACCAACTTCCCCAATGAACATGCAGGGACAGCACGTAAAGGAGTGTGCTTGCTCCCTCCTGCTATTCCTGAAAGAGAAGGAGCAGCAGAAGAGAGCTCCCACAAAGCCGACACACGCATCTGTCAGGGTCCCATGTTTGCAGTTGCACAAGCAGGGATGGCAGCTCCAACACAGAGCATACAAGCAACCTGTGCACCTCACAAGAGGCATTTCCCAAGGGAACAGGCTGCGGTCAGGCCAAACCCAAGGGAAGGCAGGAGGAGAGAAAGAGTCCAAGGAATGAAAGACGACCACCTAGAAGGGAAAAGGGTGTGCAAAGCAACTAGCTGTGAGGTAGGGCTCTCCAACCCGGCAACACACCTCAGGCCACACAACTGCTTCCTGCAACCTTGGGAATGAGACAGATGCACAGCCACAATGGGAGCTGAGGAATGTGACCTGCTTCCACACAACTGAAGAGAACAGAAGAAAAGCCAGTGGGTTTAATCCAAAGCAGGGTGCATGGCCTAGAGTGGGAACGGGTGAAGCTGTGCGCTATAAAAAAAAAAGGATTCATTTTGGATACTTCTCCATGGGCAAGGCCAAGCGTCAGGAGGAACGAGCTGGATCAAAGGAAAGGATCTTTGACCCGGGGCCTTTGTAGCAGTCTCTCAGCACCTGGCCTTTCCTATGGAGGGGTATGAAGTTGATCCTCGTCATAGCCCAGAGGGGCATGCAAGATTCACATTTGCATCTGCATCCATCTCTGCAGTGCCTGGCAACAACAGCTGCAGAAAGAGCAGTCGCACTCTGAACTGGGACAGAGAGCAGAGCTGGAGGGCATTCTCCTTTGCTAGGCCACATGCAGTTGATCGGGTGCCAACAGAACTGGGCAGCACCGTTTAGATTCTAAAATGGCTGCTCCCTGCAGAGAGGGAGTAGAATAAATGGAAAGGATTTTCAAGAAGGACAAAGAGGGGTATCCATTCTTGCACAGGGAACACAGGCTTGGGAAGGGCTCACTCCATTATGGCCCAGTGGGATGTGTGCACCATCACATCCTGGGGAGTTCTACAGTTTACAGGGCAGTAGATGAAGTGAGAGGTGTAACAGGGCTACACCCAGCTCCCTCTGCCCCAGCAAATAGGTCCCTCAACTGCCTCACACCAACACCCGCTCTCAACAAGCGAGGACAATGCTCATGGGGTGAATGTGAACCAGACTGCATGCCAGGCGCTCTCCCAGTGCAGCAGGGGTGGCAGCAGACACCCACAGCACTCCAGACCACAGACGGACCAGGAAGCAGCAGCAGAGAGGAGTGCCCTCAGACAGAGAGAGAAGGAGCAATCCACCTGCAGCACTGGGACTGAACACTTCACTCTGCAGTGGCAGCTGCTGCTGGTGCTATTTTTAGTTGGGCTCTTGTCTTCACAACAGGGCCTGGGGACCCTGTCTATGTGGGTTAGGCTGGTCATTCTAGGATGTTCTCCAGCCTGGTTACCCAGTGGAAGCCATTTGCACTGGCATACAGACAGGGCATGGAAACAACCAATACACCATGTCAACACCTCCCTGAAGCTACTAACTTGCTTTGCTAACTTGCAAAATGTTAGGGCTTGTCTGTGTCAGTGAAGATACTACCTACACTAAAGGGAGGAGTTCTCCCCTTGGCAAGGTAACTCCACCTCCCCAAAAGGCAATAGCTCAATTGATGGGAGAATTCTCCCATCGACTAGCCCTGTCTACACAAGGGGTTGGCTCTGCTTAACTGCATCGCTCAGGGAAGTGGTCTTTTCCCATCTCTGAGCTATGTAGTTATACCGAGCTAATCTCCTCATGTAGACCAGGCCGTAGATGCCATAAAGAAAGAAAAAAAAGAAGAAGAAGCCAGCTCTCACTATTAAGGCTGCAAAGAAAACCTTAAAAAAAGAAAGAGTGAGCAGAGTAAGGCTTGGTCTACACTGTTGCCTTAAATACGTCATGCACAGGTGGGAAAAATCCACACTCCTGAGCAGCGTAGTTAAGCTGACCTAACTCTGAGCATACAGGGCTAGTCAATAGTAGAATTCTTCTAGTTGCTGCCTCTCGGGGAGGTGGATTACCTATCCCAATGGAAGAAGCCCTCCTGTCAGCATAGGTAGCATCTTCACTGAAATGCTACAGCGGAGAAGATGCAGCGTTTAGGTGTAGAACTGCCCTTAGAAGAATGATACCACATCCCCCCTGCTCCCCAGTCTGCATACAGGGAGCTCAGAGCAAATTCCTAGTTTGGGTTCCCCTGCCCCCAACAGGAGATCCTCTGTCCACCAGGAGTTCAATGGAAGAGATTTATGCCATGGCACTAGTCGTTCTCTGGTTAGTTAGAAGAGGGAGCTTTACTCTTGCCTCTCAGCACCAGTAGGCATTCGTCTCCTGAAGTCTTGTTCAATGGAGAACTGAGTGTGGGAAACTGGACAGAGGCAGGAGGGTATTTTTACACATTAAAAAAATACAGTCTCACAGACCCTTTAGCGTGGGCTCTGACTAACTTTAAAGGAGGAAGCCATGAAGATCTGAGCACTGGTTGCACGGGGCTTAGACCTCGTTGCATTGGATGGGTATTCCACTTGGACTCTAAGTAAAGGTGCACCGAACTCAATCATTGCATGGAAGGCCCTGAGGCCACGCTGAACGTTTGTCCTAAATGTCCGACAAGCAGCAGTCACACCGGCTGACTGCAATACCCGAGACACGATCTTTAGCTCAGGTAAGGCTGAGCAGAGGCAGTTGGACGTTGTTTCTTTCTAGCATGGATGGGAAGTCATGAGTTCTGCAGCCTGTCTTACCTCCCTTGCACCCTGCAGTGCCTTGCGTTTGGAAGTTTCCCAGAAGAGCCAATTCCCAGCAATGAAGCTAAGCACTATGGAATAGGTCCTTCAGGAATCCCAGAATGGACTGGTGACAGCAGACACGTTATGTGAACGCTCCACACAGCACTGGCAGAAGCAACGCTCCTGTGACGATGTGCTGAACCATTAGGATAAGCAAGAGAATCAGCCACTCTGTGCACTCATTGTCCCAGCCATGGTTCCCTGGCACATCACAGGCACAGCCATCTCAGGCCTTGTCTATGCTGGAGGACTGGGACGATGAGTCAGGAATGCTGCTCACCACATTGCAGCAGAACTGGAACAATCCCATCATGTGAGAATGTAAATCCAGACTCCTTTCCCAGAGGTTCATCTGGATCTTCTGAAACTTCCTCAGAGAGCCCCAGTTCTCCCTGCCCTTCTGCCTAGAGGGCAAACACTTCTGCTGCAGTCACTTCTTTTAAAGCGGTCTTGATTTTGTATTTGAGAGAGAGAGAGGCAGGAGTCAGTACCTGCGAGGGGCCTGGCACTGTACCAGCACACTCTTCCGTGGGCGGGCGGGCCCTCGTCTCCACTAACTGAGCTGAAGGACCCATTGCTGGCAAGCCAGAAACCAGCAAGCATTTGCCTGGCTCCTTGGGGAAAGGAACCGGTATGTCCAGGAGGACAGCCCACCCTCCCCCAGTGCGGAGCACAGATGGGGTTTACAGCCAGAGGCAGGAAGCTGCCATGGTGCTGTCGTCATCAGGGAAGCAGTGGGATTTCTGAGAAGGCCCCCAGGCCTGTGGAATTCCAGCAGGGGCCAGAGGTCAGGCTGCTTCCAGCAGAATCTAACTTCTTCACAATGCGCAGAAGCCAAAACAAGTTGGAAAGGTTCTGAGACCAGGGGTGGGATGCAGGAGGGCTGAATACCTGCTGGGGAAATAGTAACCATGGAAGAAGCCCCTGCAAATGCTGAGAGGACCCTTCAGGGAAGCAGAGCTGGAAAGCAGTGAGAACATGTAGGCGAAGCTGACCCAGAGGAAGGAGAGAGCAAACTGAAGCAATAAGACCCTGGTGGGTGGAGCTGAGGTGGCTTCCAGCATCCTCACGGACCCCAGAGGTTCTACAGGAGATGTGCCGCTGTAGAACTTGGCTGGTTTGGGTTCCTGCTGAACAGATTCCACCACTAAAGCAAAGCATGGGTATTTAGCCACTACATGCTACTTCTGGCCCAGCACCCTGGGCCTCGACACGTGCAGGGTAAACTGAGGAGCTCCACAAGAGGCAGAGACGACTCCTCCAACCATCCTGCTGGAAAGTGAGGCCAGGGGTTCAGCAGAGATATCTCTCTTCCTCCAGCAGATGCAGGATTAGTGTTTCTCCTGCAGCCTTTGCAGATGGGATTGGGACTAGACTCGTCATGATGGAAAGTATTCCCCATCTGACTGCAGCTGAGAGGGAAAGGGCAGGAAATTCAGAGTAGGCTCAGGAGAGCACACCACAGCTGCTGCTTGAGCCATGCTCCATTCTCGGTCCTTTGATGGAAAAGAGGCTAAGAAAAGTCCCTCTCGCTTCCAGCCAAAAACTTCATCCATTAAAAAACAAAAAACAAAAGGCAGAAGATACTTTGTTTGCAACCCATTGCCCATCCACAGGCCTTGTACCCAGAATCCTTGGATCCAGAGAACAGATCCCAATCACAAGGGAATCATTCCTATTTTAGGTTTGCTGCATTCAAGAGTCAGACAGAGAGGTGCAAAGATGAGACAGAAGCAACCAATTTGCCTTCTAAATGATCCGGACCTTAGATCTTATTCTTGACAGTTGCCCCATATTGTTATGTGGCATCAAATAGTTTTGAGTGGATGGATTTCCATCTTCTCTGGTAAAGAATGACCCTTTCCCCTTCCTTCTTGCTGGCTCCACTTGCCTGATAGGATGACGTGGCAGCACTTCAGTGTCTGGATGACATTGGATGCTTCTCACCATCAATCACAGCAGATATATACCTGAGAAGCTGTTTAATAGCTGGAACATTGCTGGCTTGGTGCCTCCATACTGAAGATTAAGTTAATGTAATCTAATCAACAGCAAGAAGCCATGGGGGAAGAAAAAGTCAGGGGCCTTGCTCAGATCATAGCGAGCCTGAGAGTGCGCGCATGCACAAGTGAGAGAGAACATGAATGCAAATCCCCCCCCAGCTCTGTCAACAGCAGCTGCCTGCCTGGGGGATGAACGAAGATTCAAGCCAGCAATTAGGAGCTCCATTTACCAAAGTATTGTCTGCTACCATTGGCAGTGTGGAGAGGGAGAGAGAAAGGTAGGGATGGCAGAAGGAAGGGTTGGCAAATGCAGTGCTGCTGGGAAAGGGAAATATGAACTTGCTTCAGGGACCAGTAGCTAAGGGCCAAGATTTTCAAGAGTGATTTTAGGTGCCCAACTTGAGACATCTTGAGGGGGCTTGATTTTCAAAGGGTGGAGGCTGACTGCTATCTCAAGGTGTCTCAAGTTGGACACCCAAACTAAAAAATTACTCATCACTTTTGGAAGTTCTTGGCTAAAATTTGCTCAGCCATACTAAAAAAAACCTCACTAAAAATTAAAAAACCGAAACACCCCACACCATTATGGCCAAAAGCATCATCTGCTATGCTCCTGTCTGATCTCACAAACTGAGCAGGAACTGCTGGGATCAATAGTTGAATGGGAGACGTCCAAAAGTAGCTAGCAGGAAATGGTGCTGGTGAGTCTGTATCTACACCAAGCTAAGGGCCCATCATGGCATTAGGAGGGCCCAGGCTTCTGGAGAAGACGAGATCCTAGCTACTTGTGGTTACTGGAGAGCCAGTGGCATTTTTTAACTGAAGCATTAACCCGATTGTCCTTGTCAAAACCCTATTATCCTGTAAAAATAAGTCCTGCAAATTTCAACTGTACTCTGCATTTTTCACTTCCTGTCCTAATCATGATATCGCACACAGTTTAAAAGCTTCTGCATTTCTCCCCAGAGGTGGATGCATCTCTCTAGGCATTTCAAGAATACCCACTAGAATGGTATCCAGGTGCCTGTGCGTAGTTTGCATTTCAGTCAGTAACTGAAGGAAGGAAGGAAGGAAGGAAGGCGCTACACAGATGTAAGATTTAGTATTAACAACGTTGGTGTCTTGGTCACAGCCCCCAAAGGATGTCAGGGATGGGGATACATTTAGCACACACCCCTTGAAATGACCAGACACCATGACCACTTCCCAGTCTCAAAAAGTGCTTCACAAACGCAGACAGATCCTTGGCAGTCCTGCAAAACCAAGAGGAGTCTGTGTCAGAGGCAGGATTGGATGCACTCAGAGCACTAGCCTGGAGTAGTAGTACTGGAACAGCAGTATAGGAAAATGGTGCAAAGGCAGGGTAAGGGGTAAGCAGCCAGCAGGTCACTCTCACACCTTGGTAGGATGGAGAACCCCGGGGTGCTTTAATAGTCCTCTTGGAGCCAAATCCTCTGCTATGGTAACCACAGGCTAGGATGGGTCACCCCAGAGAATTTGGCCTCAGGTTTCTTAAAGGGCAGAGGCCCCAGCCCAGGGAGCAGTACTGGCACTTGCTGTAGCTCTGGTTTAGACACAGGAGGCAGCACAAAGCTGCTGAGCTGAAGGAGACAGAGAAGCTGGGGAGCGGTGGGGGGGCATTACCCCACTGCCTGGCGATCCCAGCTCTTCAGAGGAAAGCTGAGCTGCAGCCGGAAGGAGCCAGCACGGTCCCTGGGAGTGACGCCTCACAGATTAGAGAGGTATGTGGGCTGGAACCTAAACACAGGATGTGAAGCTCAGAGGAAGGGAAGGGGGAGGGGAAAAGGGAAGGGAGAGTGTGGAGGAGGATAGGCACAGTTAACCCTTTCATGCACTCGCACTGAGTGGTGCTGCTTAGTCAAGACTCTGCCGTATCTCCTGGTGATAGGGGCATGGCCTGCCTTGGACCGGAGAGCACTGAGCAGGATATTAACCCCTTCAAAACCTACACCTGGGGAGCGATGGTGCCTCCAGTGCCAGGCAGTTACATTGTACAGAGTGCCACACAGGAAGGGACGGACACTAGCTCACGGCATCCCGAGGTCTTCTAACCTTGCACAGGCCCATGACTAGAACCCTGTTGCTGAGCCATGCCAATGTGCTTCCCAGCAGGAGAACAGTTCCTTCGGCCTACTGCTCCCCACCCCTTCCGTCCTTCCCCTGGAGGCCCAATATAGGTGGAAGTTCCTGTCCAGCTTCCTCAAGTGCCGCAGGAGGTGTATATGTGGGGAGGGTGGGGGAAGGAGCGATGCGTTACAGCCACAGCTGCCCAATCCCCTAGCTCAAGGTTTACAGTGGAGCAACAGGGCTGAGGCCTGGTCTACACTGGGGGGGAAATCGATCCAAGTTATGCAACTTCAGCTACGTGAATAATGTAGCTGAAGTCGACGTACTTAGATCGACTTACCGTGGTGTCTTCACCGCGGTGAGTCGACTCCTGCCGCTCCCCCGTCGACTCTGCCTGCGCCTCTCGCCGAGCTGGAGTACAGGAGTCGAGGGGACAGCGCTCGGGGGTCGATTTACCGCATCTAGACTAGATGTGATAGATCAACCCCCGCTGGATCGATCGATCCAGTGGGTAGTGTAGACATACCCTGAGGGGAAGGCAGGCTGTGGCCTTGTCTACACACCAAAGCTGCACTGATTTAACTGATTTGGTTTCTGACTATGTGGGCAAGCTGCAATCAAGAGCAGACACTCAGATTGGTTCAGGAGTCTCCACACAGGGGGGCTGGCAACTGATCTAGTTCAGTTTGGGCAATTCCCGTGTATGGATCAGCAGTACATTTGCTTCAAGCAACAGCTCTTAACCTGGAGACCTATAATTAGCATGAGAGAAAAAGAGAGAGACCAAAGAGACGAAGGAAGGCAAACATCATCTAAAGATGTGTTAGCTTTAGTAAGAGTGTTAGCTTTGGGGGAAGCTCATAGGTACTCCAGACCAGCCTCTCAGAAGAGATGTTATATGTATCAGTATGTATGGGAGGAGCTTGTCACAGGCTCTAGATCCAGACTCTCCCACCAGGGGGCACTATGGGGAACAGTGTAGGAGAGTGGTGCAGTACGCAAGCCTTAGCCTCTTGGAGCAAACAGTCAGTGGATGATTACTGGCTCTGGAGGAGCTCTGAGGTGCCCTACACCCAGCTTGTAGGAGGTGCTGTGTAGGAAGTGATGCACTAGCAGAAGAACAGAAGAGCTAATCTGAAAGGTTGCTGCGATTTGCAAGGCAAGAGTTGCGTGCCGGATCCAGTGAGACCACACATCTCTCCCTCCCCTTCACTCACCTCTGCCTTGTACATGCGGATGAGACCCTGGTTCACTTTGGACCAGGAAGGTACAGCGCTGATGTTCCACAGCTGGTTGGAGTGCTCAGCGAAAGGGCCAGTCTTCATCTAAAACACAGAGGAAGAGAGCTAAGGGAGCCAAGCCAACAGGGAAGTTTGTGCACAAGCCCAGTGACTCACAGTCACGCTCACTTCAACAAACATTCCTGCTGGGCTGTGTGACCCAAGCACCGTCCATGTCACTGCGCCCGCACCTCCTTCCTTCCACATGCCCTCCTGCAGCAGCACTACCACCAGGGAGGGGGGTATCCTAGGCCCCCACACCCTAAAAGCACTAAGCATTTTCTGCCCCACGTTCTATTCTAATCACATTTTTCTCTTCTCCTTGTATGAATTCATTAAAGAGCAAACACAGTCCAGCTCAGCGCTGCTCCCATTCTACCCAGAAACCTCCCCATGCAACACGGCTGCTGGGCTTTCCAAGAAAATGACTCATTCTCCATTCAGAACAACAACCAGCAGCAGCCACCACCACCGCCGCCAACCATGAATACAGAGGGCAACGCAGGTTGGCAGCAGCTCTTGCGCTTGGATCCAAACACTGCACCTGCCATGAGCAGAGATGGGGTACAAGGGGGTCTAGTGGTTCTTTAAAGTTCCTGCATTTCATATTGCTGGTGAAGCTGCAAGGCTCCACCTTACAGTAGATGCAGCAAATGGGCAATGGATTTAATTAATTTTTTTTAACTATAGTGTTTAATCATTGATGCTAGCTTCTTTCCAGAGATAGATTTTGGGGGGCGGAGGGAGCTAAACTCAGGGACAGCTGCCTCTAGATTATCCCACTGTTTGCCACTCTCCACCAAATAAACAGACCCTCGGGGAGAAAAAAATAATGCAGCCAATCTGACTGAGTGAAATTCTCATGACTTCATAAACCACAAGGCCAAAGCTCAGGCTAAAAAGGATCATGGGGAAATAAGAGCCTTTTTGACTATCTTGAGCACCCTGGGTCTTTAATAACTAACCCCCCCTACACACACACACACACAGCAAGCGGGGAAAAGTGTTTATGCTTTTGAAGCTGCCTGCTGTAAAAAAGCTGATCATTTGAGGGAAACTGCTGTCCTTCTGCAGATGCAAAGTGGCAGCAATTTACAAGGAAGAAGAAGAAGAAGAAAAAATCATTCAGAGGACAACATTTAGACTCCATTGACCTCAGAGCTGAAGCATTGTGGGTAACGGTTCTGTAGTTCTGTCTGCTCTGAACAGCTGCGATGAGAACGCAGATGAATTTCTGCTTCCTCTTTGCAGTTCTTCTGAGCTGGGGAATGACTGATGAGCCACTAAACCGTGCCTGCTCCCCTTCAGTTTGCGTGTGTGCGTGCACATGTTTTCCTTGCAGATACAAGATGAAACACACACAAAATTAAATGGAGCTAGTGTGTTATTAAGCACAAATATTTGGCATCTCATCATGACTAGTGGGTGACTGAAAAAAACTGTATGTCAGGGGGTTATACTGACGAGGCTTGGCACAGTCCAGCTGACATGCCCCAAGTCTCATGTGCCTGGGATGCACTGCAAGGCAGTTTTTAAAAGCATCTCTCCCTTCATGGAAGATTCTGCGGCATGCATTGCAGCGACAAGCCTCATTCCGTTCTCCAGTCCCTCCTTCGTTCAGATTGGCACAGCCCTGATCAACCCCTTTGGCTTTGCTCCTGGCCTGAAAGAGTTAAGGCAGATGGGAAGCTCTGAAAAAGCCGCTTAGGATGGCCAGACCCACGTTCAAGCCATACAGGATTTGGGCGCCTGGAGCACCTGACGCATCTGTGACCGCGGCCTTCCTAACCCGTGTCCGCTCCAGCAGAAGACTTGGCTATTGTTTCAAACTGGGGAGGGAGGGCAGAGACGGAGAAAAAAAAAATTAGCTCATTTTAGCCACAAAGGGAGAAGAGAGAGAAAACAAGCGAGCTGGAGAGAGCGAGAGAGACAGCAAGAGCGCTGCAGTCCCGCAGTGACCCCAGGGGAATGTAGTGAGTCAGAGCAGCCATATTGAGCAGGAAATTACTCACAGACGCTGCGTTCCTGCCTCTCTGTTCCCAAGAGAATCAGCCTTTTGTAAATGGTTCCTCTGTCAGTAACTGGAGGGGGAGGGGGGGGGGGGACGGCTCTGTGCAGTGCCTTCCTGTCAGTTCCTTCCCTTCCAGCTGAAACCTGAGCCCTCCCTTCCCAAACCTCCAAATTTAGAAGCCAGATTGAAACTGAAATTCTTCATTGCCTGCCCTTGGCTCTTAAAGGAACACAGCCCTGTTTTGTTCAGGCTTCAGCCCTCTGCACAGTTTAGCACACACACAATGCTTGGGCTTTTCCCCTATATGTACCGCAGTCCCACAGATTATACTGGAGATCTAACAAGGGACCAGCTTTATCTTTGTCTCTTGCAGAGGGCTCTGCATACTGTAGGCACCAGATAACTAACAGCACTGGAGAGACAAGGTAGGTGAGGTAATCTCTTTTATTGGACCAACTTCTGTTGGTGAGAGAGAAGCTTTCGAGCCACACACAGCTCTTCTTCAGGTCTGTGTGGCTCAAAAACTTGTCTCTCTCATCAACAGAAGTTGGTCCAATAAATAGATTGCCTCACCCCCTCTTGCCTCTAATATCCTGGGACTGACAACTCCAACTACACTGCATACACCACCATTCAAAGCACCCAGAGATATCACAGCTCACCAGCGATCGGGGTGGGGGGGGATTATGCAACGGAAGATTATTTCTTCTGAAGGGTTTTTTGGTTGAGGAGGGGTGGGGGTGATGTTCTTATACTTGCTTTTTGCCACTCTCTTGTTAAGCACTGCTGTTTCAACATGGAAGTAAGAACCAGACAATGAGCCAGTCCTATGGGCCTGATTCAATAGTAGTGATACAATGTTGCAGTGGCACATTTCACACATTGTTACATACATGAATAAAGCCTCACATTTCCCCACCCAGCACATCAGGGTTAATTCCATTTTACAGACAGGAAAACTGAGGCACAGATTTGTTCAGTTCATACTCTTTACATTGCAGCAGCACTTAGAGTTCCCTTGTCCTAGGCACTGTAGGAACACATACAAAGAAACAGACCCTGCGCAAAAGATCTTGCAATCATTTTAAATTACTTGCCCTCTGCCACAGAGCTGGGGGCGGGGGGGGAAATCCACGGTTCCTGACTCTCAGTCCCCTGATCTAACCCCTACACAACACTCTACTTCCCCTTACACACAGGGAACTCCTATTTAGGGACCAAAGCCATTTAGGAGCTATCTTTAAAAGTCACCCTATAATTAGTCAATTTATGTAACATTTGCTGGAATACTCATATAGATTACAGAGAACACTAAAGAAGAGTTTTAGTGGATTCAGATCAGACTTTGTGTTACTATTACTTTAACAGTTTGAGGTTTAATACACATATAAAAATAATGTAATCCAGTATCTATATTACTGAAACATCACATAAAGGCAAAGGAATGGAGAACTCTGAGAAAATACTGTACTTTTTTTTTTTTTTTAAAAACCACCACAGTAGTTGCTGTTTTTTGAACGGTTCAAAAGCAAGGAATGATCCAGTACCTATAAAATGCACTCAATCTAGGACTATAAGCGTGACATTTGCTTTGTGTGTATGTAATGTTATTAAGGGAAAGCAGGCTTTCAATCAAGGGGATTAGAAGAAAAAAAAAGCATTAAAGTAAGTTTTAAAACCTTTTTTCCTGTTATTTTACCATGATATTTGTTGTTTGTTCAGCTTGTTGATTTAATGGACAGAAAGCTGGTATTAAAAGCTGTTTTAGCTCCACCTAGTGGCAGTAGCAACCTTTGTCCATGAAACTAAACAATTACGTTTCAAAAGATAAATCTGTTTGAAACAATATTTATGAGAAAATATGGTTAAAAATATCCCATGTTTTATCATTCAGGTTGTCCTGACTGACTCTATCTGCTCACCCAAAAAGAACCCAGAGCAGCTTTTCATGCCACTAGGTGGCGCTACAGCAGCTAAATATGGTGAATTTAAAAATCCAGATTCTACCAGCTCCCATTAAATTTGTGGGACAGAGAAATATTTATTTATTTAACAATAGCCATAAAGCTAATTCTTGCAAGGAAAAAAAATAAAATGACTAAAGAGGTTTTAAAAATCCATTTCAACTGATCAAGTGTCATCCGTATTTTGCTTATAGTTTTCTATACCTGTGCACAGAGATGCGTGTTTGTAATATACCCTCAATACAGGAACAAGTTACACATAACAGAATTAAAATAAATCTTATGTTCGACCAACTTCTGCTGGAGAAAGACAAACTTTCAAGGTTACACAGAGCTCCTGAAGTCCTGAAGAAGACGACGACCTCTGTAAGAGCGCAAAAGCTTGTCTCTTTCACCAAAAGAAGCTGGTCCAATGAAAGATGTTGCCTCACCCACCTTGTCTCTCTAATATTCTAGGACCAACACAGCTACAACAACACTGTAAACAATAAACCTTACAGCATCTTGGCTTCAGCTTTCACTGAGCAGGAAGCACAAATAGATTCTCACCCCCCCCACACACACAATTTTTTTTTTTCCCTTTGGCATTATACATTAGCATGTTCTCAATGATATTTGGTTTCCACTAGGTTATTTTTAAACTGAAAATCAAGGGTTAAATTCCAAGAGATGCTAAGCACCAGCAGCATCTGCTGGGAGTTCCAAGGGCCCAGCACCTCTCGGGATTTCGTTCAAAGGGAGCTACATGCCACTTTTAAGGATTCACTATACTGTTGATTATAGTGGGGTGGGTGTCATATCATGTGAACCTGTCTGTTTGATCACTAATTTAGCAAGAGGAGATAGAGAAGAAGGGGGCACAGAGGCATAGAATAGCAAGAAAAGAGTGTCATTGCATGCATAAAAATTGTGTCAGCCTCTATTTCTAGCAGGTTACCAGAAAAGTGATTGCTAACAGGAATAGAGTGCACAGTCTTTGCTCTCCCCACTGAGACCTCATGGGAATGAGTACCGTATACATGTCCAGCCTAGACTATTTGCAGTATTGTAGCCATGTTGATCCCAGGACATTAGAGAAACAAAGTAGTTGAGGTAATATCTTTTATTCGACCAACTTCTGTTGGTGGAACATACAAGCTTTCAAGCTTCACAGAGCTCTCCTGCAGGTCCTTGCTCCTGGGGGAATTTGGCGCCACTGCGCGTGCGCAGAAATTATGTCCCCTGCAGATTTCTTTGCTTCCCTGCAGAAAAATGACTTTCTGATAGGGAAGCAAAGGGAAGTTGCAAGAGCAGTCACGCACCACTCCATAGCTGCGCAGGTACATTGTTTCAGGCACCCAGAGCAGCCAGCGGACAGGTAAATCGCTGCAGGGCTGCGGACACCCCACTAAGTGGCTCTTACCCTGAGCCAAGGATCAGTTGCTGGGCTGGAGGCAGGAGAGGACGGGACTTCCTCTTCCCTGCAAGGAGTGTCAGGCCTACCCCCAGAAACCTCCCCCAGCTGCAGAAAAGCTCAGCATCCTCCCCTGCTTCCTGCCCTCATCACCCCTCAGCTGAGGGGGGAGGGATCACTGTACAGGGAGTTGCATGGGGTTTGGGCGGATGGGGGAGCATCTGGACCTCCCATACTCAGACACCCCTGCCAAGCCTCACCCCGTATGCCCCAACCCCCCCCCAGCCCTCCATACCTGAACCCCACCCACTGAACTTCAACCCCTATATCTGGAGCCCCCTGCACCCAGAACCCCTGCTTCCAGACCATCCCCAACTAAGCTCCCTGCACTCAAACCCCCACCCTGACAAGCCCCACCCCCCTACACCACCCTGAGCCCCCACATCCAGACCCCCACGCCATTGACCCCCAACTGGCTGAACCCAGACCCCCACCCCACCAAGCCCCACTCCCCCAGCACCAGACCCCCCTGCTGAGACCTCTACACCCGGACCCCTCCACTGAGCGTCAACCACCTTCACCTGGAATCCCCTGCAGTGTCCCATTGCCCCTGCACCTGGAACCACCCCAACGAGCCTCTGTGCATCCAGATCCTCCCACACCTAGATCCCCCACTGAGCAGCCTGCACGCAGATTGTCCCACACAGAATCCTCTCACCCCACACTGGGATCCTGCCTGGTTGAGCCACACCTGGAGCGCCTGGCACAGAAGAGCAGGGCCCCAGGGTGTTTCTGGGGCAGGCCCAGGCCTTGTGCTGTGTCAGACTCAGATGCAACCTCACAACTGAGGTCTGTGTCCTGGGGTGGGGAGGCCACAGGTGATCTTCCATCTTCATGCAACCAGTGGCCTATGCTCTCCACTGCCATGCTGGAGCCTCTTCATTTATTTATTGACAAATAAAACTTGTAGAATTTTGCAGTATTTTTAAATATTGTGAGCAGAATTTTAATTTGTTTGGCACAGAATTTTTAAATTTTTGGCGCAGAATGCCCTCAGGAGTAGCAGGTCTAACACTCTGGTTACCTTCCCCAGATCTGAAGAAAAATTCTGTGAAGCTCAAAAGCTGGTGACTTTCTACCAAGAGAAGTTGATCCAATAAAGGCTACTACTTCACCTACCTTCTCTCAGCCTAGATTAGTCAGACAAGACGCTTACACCATGTGGCTGCAGACAGAAGGCAGTAAGCACCATTGTTTAGAAACAGCACCCTCTAGTGAAGATACACTGATGTTACCATAGAGGGGCTTTCCCAAATCTTTTGCCAGCATTATTTCCCCCATCCCAAGATTCCATGATACACTTTAATGCGGATATGGTTCTGGACACATTATCAGCCAGGGACTCTCTCCTCACTAGCTCACAAGAATGGCCATTTAATAAGTATAAATAATAAGCAGAGAACCAATGGCCAGGCTGGGATTTGGAGCGACCCAGGCCCTGTGGTGAGTTAGGAGCACACACAGGTGACTCAGAGGCACTAGGGCCCTGTCAAGAAGCTTATTGCCAAGGGAGGTATAGCTTGGAGTACCAGTCACAAGGACCCGACTTAACAAGGACCACCACCTCAACCCTTCTAGCACACATGTTCTGAAATCACATACACCTTATCTTACCCAAAAAGGTGTCCAAGGCTATATATCTGCTTTATTTACCGCCCATGGCAAACCCCACTAAATCACCCAGATCCACCTCCCATGCAGCTTCATCACATTCACTCTCAACATCCCTGCCGAACTCATTCAAGAGGAGAGTCAGGGGCTTGTACAAAGGCTCAGCCAAATGATCCACAAAAATGAACAAAAACACAAAAGGAGGAGGAGAAAGCCACAGCAGACACCCAATAATCCAAACCCAAGAGAACCCAATACAGCTGAGAAGTCTCTCGATAGGGTAAGTATCCCCACCCTCACCTCTGTAATGAACAGGATGCACTCCAGGAACATGTAGTCCTTATGATTTTCATTCACTACCTTCTCATCAACAAAGTGCCGAGGTTCCAGGTTTGGGTGTTCTGAAAAAAAATTCAGATGTCTGTCCTTCAGATACCAACCAATGTCAAACCGCCTGGTCTCTTCCTGCTCCAGCCCCTCATTATAGACACAATCCACTTCAATACCTTCCGGTGAGTTAGAGACAGAAGTTTCATACTAGGTCACCTACCACAGGTGTCAGTGAAGGATTGGTTCCTACCAACCATACATTGCATAGGGCTTTATCCAGTGGAGGTTTAAATGTCTCCATAGATGGGACTTTCACACACTTCCCTTGGCAGACACTTTCACAGGTTTCCTGATGTGTGACCTGTCTTCACTTCATCCTTTCATTGTGCCACCCTATGTCATCTATCTCCCCTCCTTGATGTTTGTACAATTAAAATACTGATAGGTTGAGGAGCCCATGGCCCTCAGCTACAAAGCTACATACATTTAGTCCTTTTAATCTTTCATCAACCTATTAACCAGGTTGGTTGCTCTCCTCCAAGGCTCTTCTCTGTTTGTCTACATCTGTCTGGTAAATGAGCAAACATTGATTTCTAAAGTATTCCCTCAGATCTCTTTCTGGCTTTTGTATATGCCCATGCAGCCAGCCAGTTTTCCATCCATTCTGCGTGGTTACCAGCAAAGACAACATAAGTTACGAGATTTCATGAGACACACATTACCAAAATTAAGTTATATTACAACTACTCCATTCCTTTCCCCCACTGATTTTGAAATTCAAAAATTTAACATTTGCTCCTTATAAACCTATGACTTCATTGGTCACAGCTTTTTATCCCCTAAATATTTACAGATACTCTCTTCTTAATGTTTGCTCCATTATTTTACTAGAGACTGAAGTGGATTTTAGTGGATGTTAATCAGGCTCAGATCATTCTTCCTCGCTAGAGGCCATATTTCTAACCCTAAACTCTAAGAAGGCGATGCACTAGGTTCACTGACTTTGGCTCTAGACTCAAGTCAATAGGATGAGTTGAGATGTCCTGGATCTTGAACCCAGGCCTGGGAGTCCCCAGACAGCTGCCATATCCTGGCCTCCACCCAGTGGCTACTGAAACCAGGTAGGCGGAGATGGTACTAGGGCTGTAACCCCAGCCAACCCACCTACAGGAGCTCCGATTGGAAGATGGCCCAGCTGCACCGATAGGTCCAACTATGCAATTTTAGCCAGGAGTAGGAACAAGATGGTTTTCTGTTGTGCCTGCATTGGAGTCTGCTTGTATCTACCTCCTGCACTCAACCCTGTTCCTGTTCTGCTCCTGGCTCCTACCTTACCCCTGCCTTCACTCCTGTTCCCACCATGCTTCATCCTGGCCTCTCCTCCTGCCCTGTGCCTCACCGCCAATCCTCAGTGACCAATCCTGGTTCCGAACCCAGCCTCTAACTTCTGACCCTGACTCCAGCTTGACCCTTGGCTCTGGCATTTGGCATCTGACCTCGGCTCTGACCCTCAGCTTTGATTCCTGATTCCAATTCTGGCTTGACCCCAAGCTCTGGTAACTGGCAGTTGACTCTGCTGCCGACCCTCGCTTTCATTCCCCAAACTGTATGCCTGCTCCGCCCACTAGACCTGACCAGCTACGTCCTGGTCCATAACATTTGTGCAACGAACAATATGATGAGGGCTCCTATCAATGGTATCTCACAGCACAGCTCCAAAGCAGAATTAGCCTGTGGACCAACCAGTGCATTGTGTCAGATGCATGTTGCCTGTCGTGATCAGACTAGAGTATGCATTATTATTTGTTCACAGTAGCACCTAGAGGGCCCTTCTGAAATCAGTGCCCCCTTGTACTAGGTGTCATAGGCACACATTATGTCCTTGCCTCAAATAGTTTACCATCCAAACAGACAGAACAAAGAAAATGTGCCCATTTTACAGATAGGGAAATGAAGCCCAGAAATATTAAGTGACTTGCCCAAGGTGGCCCTGGGAGCCTATGGCAGAGCTGGAAATTAAACCCAAATCCGAGTCCCACTCAGGGCATAAACTGTCTTTTTCCAGCACCAAAATACACACAGGAGTCTCAATAAAAAACAGGTATACTTTAAGATGTTTCAGCATTTCCACTGTAACCCTCCTTTTTCACAGTCTGACCAACTGGCTTCTTTTGAAAGCAGAGAACAAGAATTCTTAACTTCAAGCAAACATTTCAAATCAGCTTTTTTTAAAGTCACACTTAGCTGCAAAAAAAATATCCCAAACCACTGCTGGTCTTCCCAGTGAAGGACAGAAGGGGAGAGAGAGAGACCAGAGTTTGGTAGGTTTGTTCGTACCTATCAGTTGGGAACTGCCCCATATGAAGGGCAGAAACTGGAAGTCGTCCAGGCCCCACACTCCCTGGCTACCAGCTGGTTCCATCCTGTAAGTTTTCTGGAGTTTCCGCATCACCTCCAGGTACCTAAGGTAAAGAAGAAAGGGAAGGGCTAATAGAAGACATCAGACGTAAAGTCTTAAGGCCTCTCCTCCCTGCTGAAACAATGGTGAGTTTCCAATCAGAAAGCCCATCTACATATATAGGAGAGAACCAGATGCCCCAAGCTCGTTCTCTCTGGACCCAGCACAAGCACCTGATCCAGTCCAACAGCCTGCTGGCTGAGTGAACATCAAGAGTCCATGCTGGAGGAGAAACAAATAACAACAACCCATTTGTGAAAGGCAGAGGTTTGACACAGTCTGGTCCACAGCAGGGTTAAGTTTACAGCTAACAGATATCTGATATTGGTTTTCTTGTACCAAATTTTTACCTTTTGATTAACCAGAGGACAGGATACACTAGTATAAATAAACCTTCCCTACTCATGTTACCCAGAGAGCCCCTGGAGGAAGAGTTACCCAGAGCCTATTTTGGTCATTCAACTATACATAAGAGGCTAAGCAGGGAAATCAAGGATCAGCACTTTGCCCAGAGGAGATAATGTAAGTGGGTGATGGTGACAGCATAAAAGGCAGCAGAGTCCCTGAATCTTTTGATGAAGATAGAGCTAGTACCTGTGGATGACAACTCTGACTCACTGTAGAACATATTCCATCATGCCCATCACTCTGCATCCTCTCTCTGTGCCCATTTGTGAGGAGACAAGAGGGAGTAAGCTTTTAAAGGTGCTCCTTACAGACCAGGATCAGAACCCTGGATCTATAACTTGCATACGGTGCCCTGCATACTCGACAGATGTTCTGCCACAAGACCATAGAGAAAATTGGGCCTGATGATAGATTTAATGGCAAACACAGCACTGAGGTTTTTACTGAATTCAATTTAAAAAAAAAAAAAAAAAAAGGGAGCAGCAGCTTTTGAACACCATCCCTGTGTATTTTACTTTGCTGCAAAATTTTTCTGTCTTTTGCCTGATAACGACACTTTCCCCACCTCTAGCCCCGTTCACCAGAGAATCGCAACGCGCTTTACAAATATCCCTGAGTTAAGCTGTACAACAGTCCCTGTGGGGGAGGATTGATCATTCCCACTTTACAGATGGGGAAAGTGAAGCACAGAGAGAAGTGACTTGCCCAAGTTCACACAGTGAGTCAGTGGAACAGTTGGGATTAGAACGTAGGCGTCCCAATGGCCAGTTCTCTGCTCGCATCACTACAAACCCCACCTCCTGCATTGTGGCAGCTGTCAAGAGGAGCTATGGACGGCTGGCAGGTTCACAGACTGAAAGGTCAGAGGATACCATCAGATCATCTAATCTGATCTCCTGTGTAACACAAGCCACAGATTTTCATCCAGTTACCCCTATATTGAGCCTAATAACTTGTATTGACTACCGTGTATCTTCCAGAAAGCCGTCCAGTCTGGACCTGAAGCCATTAAGAGATGGAGAATCCACCACTGCCCTTGGTAGTTTCTTCCACTAGTTAATCTCCCCACTTGTTAAAAAAAAAAAAAGATCCCTTATTTGTCATCTGAATGTGTCTGGCTTTACCTTGATTCACTGGTTCTTGTTATGCTTTTATCCAGCCTTTTAGCAACTGGTGCATTTTCTCCGTGAAGTTATATATACACACAGCTCGGGGATCACTGTTTTAACCAAGTTTTCTGCTTCCTTAAACACAACAACAAAAGGTTCCCGAGTGTTAACCTAGATGTGCCACAAGCCAAAAGGTGGGTATAAGGCTCCAGTGTGGGGACGGACACAGTGATCAAATCACCTCCTGGTCTTGGATTTGGAGTGGGGACACATAGACTACTGTACATCAGACAGCGTGACAACACAAAGGCTGTGGGGGCACACTATGACCAGATGATAGCGAGAATTAGGTGTGGTGGACTGGTGGTTGCAGGCCACATGCTTTATGACAAGTGAACCACAGACAGATCTGTGGGGAAAATGCTCTAGGAACAGCTCCACCTCACCTGTTCTTGCATTGCCTCACCTATTAAACACTTTGAAGACAATGGCCAGCTGGTCATCCACCCTAAGAACACCAATTTTGCACAGGCAACAGAGGAAGGCAGCGAATGCCGCTTCGTGACCTGGGATTGAAGAAGAGGAGACAGACAAAACATTGGCAATTCCCATCATAGATTAGCTCTCTGAAGGTGCTACAATGGCTCTTTAGAGGACACAGCAATCACATCCCCATGAGTGGCAGAGCCCCAACCAACTAAGGCTCCTTCTTACTTGGATAAGATCACAAAAAAAGAGACTCCTCCTCTTCTTAACACCCAACAATAATATTTCACACCTACATAGCACCCGCTATCCAAGGATCCCACAGTGCTTCACAGCCATTAACAAATTAAACACATACCCTCGTGAAGTAGCGAAGGATTAGTCCCATCTATAAATTGTGGAAACTGAGACACAGAAGAAAAGGAGTACTTGTGGCACCTGAGAGACTAACAAATTTATTACTCCTTTTCTTTTTGCGGATACAGACTAACACGGCTGCTACTCTGAAACCTGAGACACAGAAGAGTTATGTGACTTGACCAAGACCACCCAGTGAATCAGTGGCAGAATTCAGAAGCCCTGAATCTAGTCCAGGAATTGAATCACTAGACAACACTTCTCCTGCACCCACACGTGAACACCCTCCCTGCTCAGACTTAGGGAATTAAAATGTCAATTTCATCTCTGTGGTTCTCCCACAATGGCCCGTTGGCTCAGTGGAGCCATCTTACTGCAGAATGAAATATTTTGAGAGCTAGGCACTGAGAGACTGGAGTGTTGGGAGCAACTCCCTTTCTTATGAGCTGAGCAAGAGGATGGGGGAGCCAGAGGATTCCAGAATAACCCAGTGAGCTCTGCAGGGAGTGTGTGTTTGGGAATGTGGGAGCGGACACAAACACTCAATAGCAATTAAACAGATTTCCTCCTACTTTCAAAAGGCCCTATGTCAGAGGGACATTAGCCCTGCTCCACCCCAGGGAAAATCACCCCCCTAAGGTGCCCAACTGTCAGCCATGGACCACCCGCTCTATGCAGCTTTGTCCTCTAGCTAACAATGCAGAGAGCAGAATAAACGCAGCACTCAGAAGAGCCCATAAGATATTGGGGCTGGATGCAGAAAGGCACTTTTATTTCCCCTTGGATGGGAGAAACTATGGCAATAAAGAGTAAATAAAGGAGGTGGCTCCACTTTATAAAGCCGTGCAGTTGCTGGGATATGAACAAGTTGCACCTAAGGTCTAGCTGTGCTGAGCTGAAAGAATACAGAACCCAATGCTCAAGACAGAGGAGTCGTGGAAAGACTGGATTTCCCTTGCCAAGCTACAGCTGACAGTCTCAGTCAACAGGTCCGTTACCAAAGGCAACATCTCCCCCTGGCGATCAAGAGCTGCAGCACAGCTGGTGATGAGATTTGCATACCTGTATTTCTTAGTCTCTTTACCTCAACTCTCCTCCTCCTCTCCTTACCCAGCACATTACAGAAGTCACATATTTCAGGCTCCTGGCACGCTACAATGACCCTCACTCTAGCTATTTGATTAAGTCATTAGCTGGACATTCCTCTCCGAGCCCTCTCCCTCCAATACACACAGGTGGGACTCCTCGGAGTTTCAGTCCGCGCTCTCACACTGATGTAAATCCAAAGTAACCTAACTAAAGCCAATGGAATTACTCCAGCTTTTGATTCTGACATTTCTCCCTGGGCCCGATTCTGTTCTCACACTAGGTCTCAAAGATCCTATCCGGTACTTATGCCACACGTAGCAACCATTTCTGGCCACTTACGATCTGAAGACACTTCTCGCAGAGTATGAAACCTAACTCATTTCCTGATCTGATTCCAACCCAAGATATTACATTTTAGCTCCTTAAACTCCCCCTTGTGATTCAGCTTCACACAATACTCCACGTACGTTTCCTGTTCTGTGCCATCATGCAGTGTTGCTGTGCGCTGTTAAGCAGCTCCCATGGTACACCCCAGAGGTGACAGCATTTCAACAGTGGTTGCAATGGTCAATTAATGTTTCTACAGCACTTTGAGCTCCTTGGATGAAGATGCTATAGTGAAGCTAAGAATACTTCTTTTGAAAAACTTAAGATGTCTGGGACTGAAGTGGAGGCAGCCAAGAATCTACATCAATCACAGCTCTGGTATAATCAGATTCTGATCCGCTGCTCTCTCCTGGCCAATTTTAGCCTTGACATGATCCAGAGTAGTTCCCTGCAGTGGCATATATTGACTGTAGGGGTGAATTCACTCTGGGGAGTCTAAGCCCAGCAAGGCTAGATGAATTAAGCGTGCACGTGAAGGTACCTGTCCCATAGTCGATGCGGGTGGAGTTCCCCACGGATTCCTTCAGGTACACGGCTACCTCTGGTGCAGCTTCAGCCAGATGCTCGGGGATCACTGTTTTAACCAAGTTTTCTGCGTCCTTAAACACAACAACAAAAGATTCCCGAGTGTTAACCTAGATGTGCCACAAGCCAAAAGGTGGGTATAAGGCTCCAGTGTGGGGAGGGACACACACTCACTATTGGATGGAGTTGGTTTTGCATGGAGCGAGCCACCCCCTCCAACAAACCAGATTGATTAGGGGAAATAAGGAACTCCAACATTATTCAAAAGCACCCGTTACAGGCCAAAAAAGGAGCAGCATTCATTGTCTCCAGGCTGGTGAATTTGTAGGTCACCAGTTGGGGCGGCAGAGATTTAGTCAGAGAGAGAGAGAGAGAGAGAGAGAGACTTATTCCCCTGCCCACTGTTAGGACTTCTTCCACTTAAAAAGCATCCATTCTGATAAGTCATTGATACAGACGCCCCACTTGTTGACAGTCTCAGCAGAGAGCTCCAGGCTTAGATGACCTGGAGAGTGAATTCCCCTACAAATCGCTGGAGGTGGTCTCTCCAGGGCAGGATTGCGGCATGTTGGGGAACAGTGTGCAGACAGCTTGGCCTGTATCTTTTTTGGAGAGAGAGGACTTCAGTCTCCAAAGCCATCAACGTAGAACCTTGCCCTGGAAACGAAACTTTAACCAACTGCATCGCAGTGTATCTATGGGCTCAGAAGGAGTCACTGGGTAAATGCACTGCAGTCTACTACAGTGCGCTCTGCCTCCGTGACCTGCACAGAGCCTTCTCTGGAGTGAGCACTCTCAGCTGACACAGGCCAAGCTTTGCCGTGGGCTGTCACGTGCCTGCTCTCATCTGCCATATCTATAGGCTGGTCGACACAACGGATGGTTAAAGAAGGAGAGCAGTCAGTGAAGCTCCTTGGGATTACCTCCAGGGGACAAAGACCCTGTCAAAGAGCATGTAAAGGTGAGCTGTGCTCCCATGGGGGTTCAAGACCAGCACCAGGCCTGAGATCAAAAGACCTGAAACATAGTCCCCATCTAATCCTGCAAGTTGGTAGGTGAATCTACTGACTGCCCAGATACAACATGAGGATGGCAGCCTTCCCATGATCATTGCAGGACATACTTCTTGCTGATGAAGCCATCCTTTTAGGTCCACCATCTAAGAGACTCTCTCCTAACCCTTACATACCTGGTCTAGTTTGGCGTACCAAGTCCTGAAGGCCTTATTACCAAAGCGAGAGGGCTGGTTCACTGGCGGGGTCTCATCAATCCACCTGTCAAGGGTATCCAGGAGCTCCACCAGCTTTTCAATTGGCTACAGGGACAGAATGGGTGACAGCTCACAATCAGACAGGAGGTGAAAGTCTCACACACAAGCACAAGCCAGTCACCCTAAAACCATTGCCCCAGGCTCCAGCATTTCTGTTTTACCCACACCTGCCAGTGTTTTCCTGGCATTGAGCCGCAGACCTCCAAATGGACCTTGCAAGGGATGGAAGGGGATAATGGGACACACATCGTCTCTTTAAGGTCCACAGTGGCCAGCCCCAACTCTTCACATCAGGAAAGGACAGTCCAGTCCAAAAGACAACAGCCTACATCCCATACTGACCTGGGCTCTCTGAGAGCCCAGATACAGCCACTCATTAACAGCAGCTTGAGCAGGCAGACATCTCTTCCAGGGACTCAAAGACCCATGTACAATGCAATACTTCGGCCACATAAGATACTCTATTGTTGCAAATTTTTTAAATGGTCACATAACTGTACTCCAGAGTCTAAGATCTCATCTTAAAAAAGGAATTCCCTAGCCTGAATACTTGCAAAGAGAACTTGACAGAAGCAGAGGAGGTAGGAATAGGCTGGGGGGTAGAGCCACATCTTTCAGGGGTCTCTGACACGCAGTTGTGGGCTCTGCACCACACACTTTAGATCTAATGTTCCCCACAGGACACAGTGTACTGTTTAGAAAGTATCCTGACTGCTACTGACTGATCTTGGTCAAGTCACTTTGACCCAGATCCTCAAAGGCGTTTAGGTTTCTAACTCCAAATTATTTCAATAGGAGTTAAACACCCAATACCTTTGAGAATTGGGGTCTGTTTCCCTGCTACTCTTTGTCTATCCTGTCTATTTAGACCGTAAGCTCTTTAGGGCAGAGTCTCTCTCTTACTAGGTGTTTACACAGTGCCTAGCACTAAGGGGCCCCAACCTTGATCAGGACCTTGTCATCATAGTCTGATTTCCAGCGGTACCAATCCTCTCTGCAAGTCAGATGATCAGAGCACATGGCCCTTCACAAATGCATACATACGAGATACGGTCACCGCCCAGAAGAGCTAACAGTCTCACTCATGCAAAGGAGAATTCCCAGGAGGAGAGATTGAGGAGGGACCTGAAAGCGGTTGGTGCAGGGGGGACAGGAGGCATTCCAAAGAGGAAGGAGGTGTGACTGACGACGTGAAGCTGAGAACGGAAGATGATGATGAAAGAGCAGTGAGAGGACACTGAGGAGCAAGAAAGGCAGAAGCGTCCAGCCCCTTGAAGGTAGAGATGAGGAGCTTGATTGTGATGTGAGGACAGAGAGGCAGCCTGGGCAGGGGTTAAAGGAGAGGCTGACAAGGCCAGAGCAAAGGGAGAGCAGGATTCTAAGTAGTGGAGAGCCTTGGGCGAGAGAGATGACTACGGGGGCAGAGACTGGCAGGCAATATAGAGCGTGGTTCAACACTGCCCGGGTACATGCAGCCTGCTGGAGAGCTTTAGGGTTTGAGCCCAGAACATGCAAACGCCCCCTGGGCCCAGAGCTGACGTCCTCTGAGGGCAGCACTACAACCCCGGTTCAGATGCAAAGCAGAAACGTGGTGGCAGGATCATTGTCCAAACCCCAATCAGTGGATTAAGCTGCAGAAGGCAGCACTAGGAGGGCCCGCTAACAACCAAGAGATATTTTCACCTGCCAATGCATTTGGGATTCTCCACTCCCGAGTCGGAGCAGCCAGAGCCGGCTGGGCCCTGGGCAACAGAGGCACCATGGTCTCAAGAGGGGATTCCTCCTTCAAGGAGAGAAAGAGGGCAGACGAGGCAGGGGCTGGTTTGACTTTGCTGGAGGCATCGACTGTGTGAAGCCGGCTGGTCTCCTGGGTTGTGGTTCAATTCTTCATGCTGCCTGTCAGAAGAGGACTAGGAAACAGCAGAGCCTAGCAAGTTTCTAGTCCTTGAAGCGCCACTGGAGGGGTTGGGGAGGAGAGACAGGCAGGCAGCGCTTTTCTGCCTTTGAACCAGCAGTGAGTCCCCCCTCCCCTCCCATCTCCCCGGCAGGGAGGTCTTTCGTGACATCTGCAGCTAGCTTAGCGGGTGCCTGTCCAGACACTGTCTCTGGAGGGGCTGCTGGAAACAGGTGAGGGTGCAGCATAGAGCCATACTGCAGGAATCTAGGATTTATCTGCTGCAAAAGGAGCCCCAAATCCAGAGCAGTGAAGGGGTCTAAAGAGGATGGCTGTGATTGGTGGGTGGACAAGAACAGATTAAAGCAGAGAAAGCACAGGGGGTACCCTAAGCACAGCATCTGCAGATGCACTGGGTAAGACAACAGGCCACACGCAACCTGGGAGCCACTGTAAGATCACAGGCTGGAATCAGTGACAGGGCGGCACCTGTGACTCAAGCGAAGTGGGATGAGACTATTATTAATTATCTGTACTGCAGTGTTGGAGCCCTTGTCGTTGATCAGAACCCCATGGCGCTAGGCACTGTACAAATCCAGAACACAGAGACAGGCCCTCCCCCAATGGGGTTGGGCTTGGGCTTGGTTTTCAGCTCAGCCAGACCTGGCTACCGCACTCCCCTCCAATTAACAACAGAGGCCCGGCAGTGGCTTTTGTTAAATAATTAAATAATGCCAGTGATTTATCCGTCAGCAGTAGCAGCTCATTACGAGCAGCTCCCGTATTTCAAACCCTCTCACCGAGCCGTGACTGCGGCACTCGGTGCTGGTTGGATAAATGGCTGGCAAGAAATTTTCTTCTTTTGTCCCCCTTGCAGTCTCTGCCTCCAGGCCTCAGGAAAGGGAGGCAGAGTCACGCATCCCTTCCTCACTTGCCTGCTTTAAAGGGATTAAAAAACAGCCCAGCTGAATGCAGGAGAGCAGGACCCAGCTGCTGGCTCAGCCATGCCAATAAATAATTAAAGAGACACAGCGCATTTTGGGCTTGGGGCCCTTTGAAAAGGGGCTTATTAAAAGGGGCAGGTTTCCATTGCCCAGCAGAATTAACATGGCAGAGGAAACTCATACTGTCAGGGGTGAACCCAGCCAGGGGAAACAGCAGGGCTCACAGGAACTCAGCAATCAGAACCACTGCAGCATGGTCTTGGGTGGCTAGGTTTTTAGAATCTATTTTTATTTTACCTTCCCAGGCATCCGAGCAAGGGCAAATCCTCCCCCTCCCCCTACCACCCCTCTTCTTTTTGTTGTGCTGATTTTGCATCCTGTCACCCTCCCAGACCAAAATCTGCCCTGTGATCACAAAGGTGAACCCTGTAGCCTCCTATGGAACAGTGACCTGACAGCATCTCTTGCAAGCATCAGCCAGCCAACTGGAGGCGATCAGATGGGAATGTCCTCTCTAGAGCCCAAGCAGTCAGGCTCCTTGGTGTCAAGAGTGACTGCCTCTTTCCCACCCTTCCCTCCTAGAATCCAAGCAAGGCACCCCAGAGCTGGGTGGCAGCCATTCAAGTGCAGGAGATTCCCAAATGCAAGTTGGAAGTGGGCAAACACCAGAAAAATACATGTGATCTGGAATCACAGGGACTATTTAAAGGGTAGGAGACCTCTCTGCAGGCTGCATGTTCTGTTACCCCAGTGCTGCTCACTTGGAAGCTCAAAATTAACCTTTCCCCACCACATTAGACCTGCATGCCAAAGCCACAGCTGTTACTATAGACTGGCCGGGAAGGCAGCTTTAGGAACATCTCCCAGCAAGCAGCCAGACACTCAGCCTCCACTGCGGGAGCCATACGCAGCCCACAGGCAGATGCGCAGCCCTCTTGTTTATTAAGTGCAGCCTCTGTTCAATGCAATACGAAAACCCAGGCCGGTGCCACAGAGGTTACAGTCTGAAGGTCTGGCCCTTCAAGGTGGATCAGCCCCTCCTGAGACGTGTGGAATGCACTCAGCCCCCAGTGACTTCATCTGATTTTAACAGGCGCTAAGCCTGCTCACACCCTAAGTGTGCTCACTTTGCAGGATCACACCCTAAGTCAGACACACAACAGGGTTCAGCCACTCAATATCCTGGAGACTGTTAGGTGGTCTGGTTTCTCCTCTCCCATCACTCCTTTCTTTGGTGGACCAACAAGTGAGCAGTTGCAAGGAGGACGTGCATGCACAGGAGGGATATGAGGGAGTGTTAGGTGCAGGAAGGAGTTCCACATGTTTGATCAGCAAGGAAGGTATAAAGATGCAGAAGGAACCTCAGCAGGGAGTAAGGAAGCAGGAATAAAATGGATGCAGCCTCATCAACAGGGCAACCCATGGGACCTTCCACCCCAGAGGAAAGCAGATTCATTTTGCCTTCAGTCATAGGTTTCTACCCTGCTCAGCATGAAGGCAGCAAGACAAGTTGTAGAAATTTTCTTAGTTGTTGACATCACATTTGGTATTTGTCATTTGCACTAAAACCATTTAAAGGGGATCTGCCAAGAGGGGAAAAAAACAGATTCATGCTTTTTCTGCTTCTTCAGGTTAAAGGCCTGAAAGGGTGGGCAGCTGGGGTTTAAAGTTATTATTCTGATTGTTTTATACATTAGAAATTCAGGTCTTGCTACCCTCTTTTCCCTGTAAGACTCTAGTGATGACTGGAGACCAACATGGTTATGACAGAGGCACACTGTGCAGGCAAATCTTGAACAACTGAAATGGGGAATGGTTTTTATTCAGACTGTTTAACATGGGATTTTGGCAGCTCCTATTTAACCAAATGCCTGAACAAAAGTTGGAAGAAAAGTGCTTTTGGTAGAGATTCCACACCCCTGTTCTTTCAGCAAAGGGCGAGAGAGTTTCTGAGCCACATGTCCAGTTCCTCAAGGGAAATCTAGAACATGGATGGCCAGCCCTGGCATGCCTGAGATCTCTAACAAAAACCAACATGTTGAAAAAAAGTTCCTTCTAGGCCTCCTTATCCAGAAAGCCACAGCCAGACAGGGCACAAGTCCATTCCTCCCTCTGCCACTTGAAGGTCTCCTTTAAGCAGCCCCATTAACCTGCACAGTTGTGACTGGTTATAATTGGAAAGAGCTAAGAGGGTCCCGAGAAATTCTCTTAGTCACTCTGCACTGGACTCAGTCCAGCGCTGCTTGGAAGATGAGTTCAGTGACTGACACAATAACCACAGGTCAGTGCTACACCACCGCTTACTTTGGAATAATGACGGAAACATGACAAGTTCCAGCAGGTAATGCACATGAAGAGGAAATCTGCAGCATAACCCTGAGAGTCCACTCTGAATCTCTCCTCTGACCTCAATATCCTGGAGACCATTAGGATGGACTCCACTATGCTGAAAGAACTTTCAGCACACTTGTACACGAGGAGCTGCAGTGTTACAAATGCCACTAGGTGACAGACACACAACTCTCCCAGGGAAACCAGGTCACTAATGCCCTACCTTTTCCTAAGGGCCTGCTGAACACCTCTGAACTAGTGCTTAGGGCACCTCAGTGCCAAGCTCATCTCTTCCCTCCCCAGCCTCCGCTCTGCTCATGTCTCATAAATCAAACTAAAAGAACACAAAGTGCAACATTAGACAGTCTGGACCCAGCCAAAAATCTGCCCCAAGCTCACAGGAGCCAATGCTGCTCAAGAAAGGGCCCAGCAGGGCTCAGTCAGAGTTCAGGCACGGCAGGGCAAGGCTAGCTACATGGAAGGATCCAGGGTAAACCTCTCTGCACCACACCCCTTGTTCAAACAATAGAGATTAGAGACTGTGACAGGCTTCACACCAAGGGGCAGGAGCGGCTGTAACTGCTGCCCAGACAACAGAGCAGGAAAGGGAGCTTGTTACAGTCTGAAGAATCTAACTGTCCCCTCAGGGGTGAAGACACAAGAAACCCAAAGAACGTTGGCACCGAAGGCAAAGGGGGAAGCAATATTTTGCCCATCTGTAGCATCTTTCAGCTCAAAGTAAACATGAATGAGCCCTCACTAGGAGGTCACTACTAATAACTCCATTTGAGAGATGGGGACACAGAGGTAAAGAGAGGTTAAGAGATTTGCCCAAGGTCACACAGCAAGTCAGTGAGACAACAGGAAGAGAACCCAAGGCTCCCAATCCTCCATTATAGCTTTTAAATAAGATGGCTTCTTGTTTTCTGGCTGAGAGCACGCAGCAATAGCGTAGTGGGTGTGGACAGAACAGGGCCCCTCTTCTTCACCCCGAGCCCCTATACACCCCAGCTTCCTCTCAGTTTGCTCAATTACAAGTTTTGCGAGTAAGCAAAAGGCACCTTGTTACCGGATGAAGCATTACATCTTGTACTTGTAGTCCCGACAGGCTGCTCTACCACTGTTAAAGAGGAAAGCAGATACAGTTTGGCTCCACTTTATTCTCTGTGGGACACCAGGAAAGCAGCCATTGCAGCCCTGGGCCCTGCTGTGGAAGGCACACCAGCAAAAGCAGAGCAAACGCAAGATTGGAAAGAACAGGGCTGGGCCCTTTTCCCACCTCAGATACTTTGTATTCACAGGTCAGCTTCTTGCCCTTGACACCTTCGTTCAGGGTGAGGATGAAGCCTATGTAGTCTGCATACGCCTGCAAACAAACACAAGTGGAAGGGGCATTAGCGGAGCACTGACAGTTACTTTGGAGGCAAGCAACGCCAGTGTGAGAAGCCTAGAGCAAACCAAAGGGACAATGCCCAACCCACGGCATCAGTTTTCTGGGATAGCCCAGGACACGGCTTGTTCTGCTGTTACTGCCTTGTCCTTGGGGACTCCTACACCGATGGGAACTCCTGGAACAGCACTAAGTGCACCCTGAGCCCTTGGTGGTGACATCACACCCAGCAAACTCTGTATAAACAGCCCAAACCACAACCTTCCTCCTTGAATCCCCTTACCAGGTTCCTGTCTCTTACCACACCACGTTCAAGCTCCTCATGTCCAGGCTTTGTACAATCTCGGCCCTGTCTACATCACTGCTTGTTTCTTCCTACTCCATATCACTTCTCCCAAACCTCTCCCTTTATCTACTTCTCCTGCTCTCTGTGTCAGGCCTTCTTTCACGCTGCCTGCAACTAGGAGAAGTGGCCGAAAGTTGCCCCAAACACATACCTTTCTCCTCTCTTCTTTCAACCCCACTGCTTGTGAAGTGCCATGTACGGAATATAGTCAGGCTGCTCAGGAAACACAGTGGCGAAGGTGAAAGTGCCACAAAGCCCTGGGACTAGGGAATGGCTTTTTTCTTTTTGGAGAAGACACGTTCAAATGTCTAGACGAGCTCATTGTCACCTGCTACCACCATGACTTCCTGCCACAGAAGTCCTGGGCAGAAATAAGACTTAAAGCCCAAGCAAGGGGACAAAGGAAGCTTCAGCCGCAGGCCTTCGTGAAGACCTTGTTATCATTTAAGACCCCTTGGTGGCATCATAGCTTGGACCCCATGCAAGAGTTATTCCCACCCTGCTGTCCCCACCCCTCAGCAGCAAGTTTGGACCACAGACACAAGAACACAGATCGTGACAGTTCCTGTGGTTCAAGCCTAAACATTTACCTCAGGAACTATGTGCTTTACCTCTGCAGCCCTTTCTTCTGCACCAAGCTAAGCAGACCCCATTAAAAACAGCCACCCCAGTGCCACTACAGGCCCTCTAAGTGGGACTGATGTTCTTGTTTTTTTTAACCATTTAAAATGATCTCTTCTCCTGGCTCTTCCACACAAGTTTAAAAAAAAAACCACACCAGACTGGCGAAAAGGGTGTTGGCCACAATGTGCTGGAGCAGACACCACATTGCTTGTGGACTTCAAGTTCAAGAAATGCTCAGAACTGTCAAACTCATTACATCACTCAGGCCAGTTAGACGAGAGGCTAAAGTCTCAACAAAACAGTATTGCTGACAAAGAGAATGGCCTCAATCTAGTCCAAAGGGAGCTGGGCTGACCAACTGTTGCAAGTTCACGCACACAGCGAGACGGATATAACACCGGGAAAAGCCAACTGCACAGAGAGCCTGAAGTTGTCTCAATGTATTGCAGTGTACCAACTGCAATTGTGCTAGTAGTAAAACTTTTGCTAAGAGCCCTTCCACGCCAGCAGAACCACCATATCTTCATCATCTCCCTTTTCCAACACCAACATTAGGAAGGGCCAACTTCTCTCAGTTTCTTGGCTTAGTACCTAGACTGCCAGCCACCTCAAGTTCAAGAACTACCATATCAGGGTTCATATTATACCATGGCAGGGTGGATCATAAACATAACTGTGGATGGAAAGCTATGTTATAACAATATTAAGAAATTATGTTTGGTGATCACACTTAAAATTTTGTTTCTGAACTTGGTTAAAACATGGAGGGTCATACAGAAAAGGAGACAACATGTTCTATAATGGCTGGCCCAAAAACAAGTTTTGCATGGATACTTCTGTACTGTGGACAGGGCTATAATCACAGGCCCTATCAACACTAAAGGGAAAACTATATTTGAAACCATCTCAAACTTTAGTTCAATCACTGCGGGGGTAAACCAGGTTCTAGCATGGTTTGAAGGGCCAGGGTAGACCTATCAAGACAGTTATAATCATTCTTATAAAGTCACTTTCTAGCCTAGACTCTATGCAGGAATGGGTAACACTTACAGGAGGACAGTTCTAATAGTTTTAGCCCACTCACCATGGCACTTTGGGCTCTGCCTACACTAGCCCTGAGTAAAGGTACCCATTACAACACGGTTAGGATTAAATCCTGAGTACTTGGTGACTTCTTTCTCCATAACTGGACTAAAGCCCTACACTGGCCAAAGCTATATCCTGCAACTTCTAACCATGTTGTAACCAGGTCTCCTGACTCTGTTTTAGCTGCAGCATAAATGAGACCTTACACTTCTTATTTACCAGAACCCAACGGAATATTTTTCACGTCACAACTGCTACCATCTGTAGACAGGGTTTAATACCATGGTCTCAATGAGATCAGAGTCACTCCAGCCACAATCACGTTTCTCAGACTACACCCTATCTGCACCGGTAACGTGCCTAGAACTCTGCTAGCAACATGTTTAAACATGATCATGAGGAGTACAGATCTCCTTGCAGCATAGACCATGCCTGTGTGTTAATCAAAACCCACAGAAGGATCTCTCTCCTCCTCTTCCAGGCTCTCATCCCTTCAACACTTCTGTAGAGGAAAAACAGTTCACCAGCACTGGTAGCAAAAGTGAGAGCGTAGACCCGGCTCAAGCATTTTACCACTGTGTTGTCTAATCCTACAGGTTGGCAAAAACACCTGAGCTCTGTCTACCCTACCGCTGCCACTGGTGATGAACTACAGGATACACTCGTGTCAACGTAGACAAGACCTACCTGCCATCAAAAAATTACTCCCCAAGCAAGAGCTGTCAGTATCCAAAAGCCCCCTATTGTTGTCATTAAAGGTTACTGGGGTAGACTAACTTTATGACAATTCACGTGGCATTAGCCATGCTGCTCTTTTGCTTTTAAAAAGGATTATTCCACATAGCTCAACCCAACCCCATTCAGTCCATTAGCTAGGCCCAAGCCAGGGTTAGCCTTTTCCATGCAAATGATGCCTCGGGGGCACACCAGGAACCTAAAAGACTGGCCCTGGACCCAGTTCCATACCTGAGAGCGTTTCCACTTGGCCATGTCGGGTACCATGTGTATTTCCTTTTTGGGGATCATGAAGCTCTGGCAGAGGGGAGGCGTTGCCTCCTCAGGAGAGCCTGGAAGACACAGAAGAGAGAGATGTCAAACATAGCCAGATAGTAAAGACTCCCCCTTTAACCCCAGCCACTTCTTAGATGGCAACATTAATTTTTCTGGACCAAAAGGTACTGAACTCTATGACCTGTTCTCACTCTCGTGCTCTGATCCCATCAGGTCTCACACACTAAGCAGCGTCAGGCCTGCTCAGTACCTTGATGGCTGAGCCCTAAGAAATCCAGGACACTGCAGAAAATAGCATTATTATTTATCATTTGTATTACCATAGCATCTAGGAGCCCTAGTCGTGGCCCAGGATCCCACTGTGCTAGGCACTGTACATTCACAGAACAAAAAGACCTGTCCAGCCCCAAAGAACTTACAATATCAGTATAAAACAAGAGACAACAGATGGAGGGGGGAGTATAAGTGAACAATGAGACTATATTGGTCAGCATGATAGGCAGTGGTCTCAGCACACCACCAGCCTAATCATCATCCAGTGTTTTGTAGGCGTCATGGCAATCATAGCATTAGGCTAGGTCTTCACTGCGAAAAGTGTGGTTTTACATTGGGAGCCATCTCCATGTAAAAATACATCCTCTTTTTGCAGTGAACACAAAGCATCAGTGATTCAGTAGGTGGCACTCTTCTCTCAGTACTCAACTAGTGTCCCTAGATTGGCTTTAGGGTGATACTGGGAAGTACGAACTGAGATTCTTTATAAAGCACTTTGAGATCCTGGGATGACAGGCACAATAGAAATGCAAATAATTAATGCATAACGTCAGCAGCATTCCTGCTCCCCAACCCAGGTACACAGTTAGCCAGGAACCCTCTTTCCCCTGAGCTTTCACAAAAAGGAAATAAACCCTGACATATGGGTCAGTCCTTTCCTAATTCCTCTGCAGTCCAAGGTGAACAACTGGTTCTAGTCTCAGCCTGCAGTCCCACGCGAGGACACTGCAGAGCTGGAAACATTGCCACAAGGTTAAATGCATATTTGCATCACATTGCCATTAGCAAACTTAAAATCAAGATGCAATACAGCAAACAGTGAATCAGAAAACCAAGAGGGTATTTAGCATGAAATAAACAGCTAGATCATAGTCCCTTGATTAATGCTTTCAACCATAGAACATTTCAAACCTTTGGTCCAGCACCGAGCACCCAGACAACACTTAAATAATCATTCTTAGTACTAACGGCAAATTCTAAACATGATTTTCCAACAAAAGCTGAACTGCCTAAAAGAAGAATGTTTATAATCACTTGCACAGTTAATACTGTCCAGAAGCGTTCACCAGCTCTTCCCTTTTCTCCAGCAAGGTAGCACTGTCTAGAATCACAGCAGATGACTAGGAGTCAAAACTCCTGCATTCCATTGCGAGCTCTGCCACAGCCTCACTGTGCTACTTCAGGAAAGTCATTTAATCTCTCTGTCCCTTAATTTCCCCTTCTACAATATATACCATTACCTCTTTGCAAGGGTGATGGGAGGGCTAGTTAACAGATGTTTGTAAAGTACTTTGAGAGCCCCGGATATGAAGGTGCAATGCATGTGCAATTTTATCTGTATTCAGAAAAGCTGCAGGTTACCAAACTCACAACTCAGTAATGTCACGTTATGGTAAGTGGTTTTTAAATAATGCTTTAAAATCAAAGACAATAAACAGCAAGTTCAACAAACTTTCAGTGCACTGATAAAGGAAGATGTGAAAACTCTGACCAGCAAAAAGATTGATCACCTGAAACAGGACAGAGGAGGATTCACAGACAGGATGGCCTGGGGATAAGACACTAGATTGGGACTCAGGAGGCCTGAGCTATGGTCCCAGTTCTGTCACTGTTGAGCAACTCACTTCATCTCTCTGCTTCTTCCCCCCACCCACCCCTTGTCTATTTAGAAAGCAAGTTCTCTGGAGCAAAGACTGTCTCTTACCAGGTACCTAGCACAAAAGGGACTACTGTAATATGTATACACACAATAACTTGTTTCTAGGCAAGAGCAAGGAACTGTGCTTTGAGGTGGAGAAGAGGGTATTTTGTGATGAGAACTGACCTTGACAATGGAGACTTTCCCAGTCCTTTCCCCACCAGGAAAATGCGGCTTATCCACCTGGATCTAATCCAGCTGAGAGAAGGCTTCTCAGGTAACAGAATACCTTGGCCCCTCAGTCAGAAACCAGCGAGCTGCTGGATCTCAGCTCTGCATTTGTTTCTTGTATTTGATTCTTTTAAGAATTAATTAACAGCTTTATTCACAAGTGACACAAGTAGCATTGTTAATTCCCTTCCAATTGTCATATATGGGGGACACACAAATCCCACTTGAATTTCAAAACAAAAACTGCTACTACATTTGAATCACCTCTGTACATTTGCTCCAAATTCTCTTCGGATCCTTTTCACTTCTATAGCACATAGTCTCTAAGGATCTCAAAGTATTTTCCACATATACTTAATTCCTGGGAGAAGGGTAGGTATTACCCCCATTTTACAGATAGGAAACTGAGGCTCCTAGATGCTAAGTAATTTGCCCAGAGCTGGAATAGAAACCAGATATCCTGACTCCCAATCCTCTGTTCTAACCACCAGCCTAGATTCTGAAATGGCCTGCACCAGGAGATGTTTAATATAGGTGGGAGAGAGACACTTGGCTGAGGAGCAAAAGAGTTGCTTTGGGCCAGTGGTCTATCCCCAGGTTAGCAACAGCCAGTGACAGTCAGGTAGAAGGCCCAAGGTGCCAACAACTTCAGTAATTCACCATTCCCCCACATCCCCTGGCTCAAAAGTGAAGTTGTGGGGGCTGCAGAGGGGGAGAGTAACCCCCCCCCCATAGTTAGCATCAGTATCTCTGGGGCTTCCAGTATAGGCCATCAGAATAATAATCTCAAAGAGGGGCATCACAACCTGCTCCTCCACACTATGAGGCTCCAAGCACAGGAACAGTCCCCCAAAGAGTACAGCAAGATCCCATCCCTACTAAGGGGCAGTGAACCTACATTACAGAATCCCCCCACTCACCCTTCCCATCCCAGGGTACATGGATTCATGAGAAGCCCAGCCCTCCCCACCCCCAACACACACTATGGGGCACAGAGACCCCCTACCCTCATAGAGAGCATCACCCAGCCTTCCCCCCCCCAAACACACACTATGGGGCACAGAGACCCCCTACCCTCATAGAGAGCATCACCCAGCCTTCCCCCGCCCCCAATACACACTATGGGGCACAGAGACCCCCTGCCCTCATAGAGCGCATCACCCAGTCTCCCCCCCCCAACACACACTATGGGGCACAGAGACCCCCTGCCCTCATAGAGAGCATCACCCAGTCTCCCCCCCCCAACACACAATATGGGGCACAGAGACCCCCTGCCCTCATAGAGCGCATCACCCAGTCTCCCCCCCCCCCCAACACACACTATGGGGCACAGAGACCCCCTGCCCTCATAGAGCGCATCACCCAGTCTCCCCCCCCCCCAACACACACTATGGGGCACAGAGACCCCCTGCCCTCATAGAGCGCATCACCCAGCCTTCACTCCCCACCAGGACGGAGCACGGGACCCTGCCCCCATAGAGGGCATCACGCAGCCTCCCCCCCTCTGGGCACCACACGAGACCCCTGCCCCCATAGAAGGCATCAGTGCCGCCCTACTCCACCACCAACCACCCGTCGCAGGGCTTCTCCCCACCTGTCTGCCGCTCGCTCTCTGCCATCTTCCTGGAACCAGGGCCCCGCCGTTATCACCTTTCACCTTTCACCCCTTAGCACAACTGAACAGTCGGGCGGCCATATTTGTGCCGGGCACGTCATCCACCATAGAGCTTCACGGGCGGCCATATTTGCACGGGGCACTCAAAAGTAGCTCGGGCGGCCATGTTTGTGCGGGGCGCTCCGGAGCCCACACGTCTACTCGGGCGGCCATGTTTGTGCGGGGCACTCGTGTCATTTAAGGAACCTTTGGGGGCTGTCAGGCCTCAAGGAAGTAGATAACCCTGTGGAACACGAGTCAGTCAGGAGCTAGGGGACTCCCCCACCTGCCTCTGAACTGGGTTATTGTGGGATGGGATGTAAGGCGGATCTGGATCTGGGCACCCCCAAAATCAGGATGTGTGTGCTTCAGAACCAGAGCCCACTTCATGCTCTAAAATCTGGGGTTGTGGCACGTCAGAATCAAGCCCAGCTCCGGATCCCCATGTCATGGGCGGCCTCTTCTCTGTTTTGCTGAAAACAGCTACGTTCAAAGACAAAAAAGGTTTCAAAGTAGGGCGACCACATGTCCCGTTTTGGCCGGACAGTCCCCTTTTTCAGCTCTGTCCCAGCCATCCCTACTTTTTTGAGAAAACTGGGCATTTGTCCCGGCTGCAAGGCAGAGCGGAGAGCAGTGGCTGCTGCCTGGGGGGCAGCTGAAAGCAACGGTGCCCGCCAGCAGCAGCAGAGAAGGTGGTGCAGAGCTTGGGAGGTCAGCCTTATCTGCAGGTGGCATGGGGCTCAGGCGCTCAGCCGCAGCTGCAAGCGGCATGGGGAGGGTGGTTCTGGCACCTTGTGTGTGGTGGAAGAAGGGGGGGGGCGCTCGGGCAAGCCCCAGGCTGTCCCATTTTTATTTTCAGAAATATGGTCACCCTATTTCAAAGTCAAGCACGCAAAAGTCATAAATGCCAGAATTAAGGTTCTGCCTGCTTGCCCATCTGCATTACACTACAGCCTTTCATTACAGGAACATGGAGTATTGTTTCCATAGGATCCTTGCGAAATAATTTTTTGACAGGGGCAAAACAAGGTATTTTTTCCCTAATCTCATTCTCAGAAATGGCTTGGTTATTTTTGCTGAAACTTTCCCAAAATATTCAGCCTGTGGCAGACATCCCGCACTGAATGTTCCAGCTTAAATACTTGAAGTTTGTCGTGGTATAAGCAAGTGAAAACTATCGTAAAATGGAAAGCGTAAAATAATCTGAACTATAGATGCCACTACCAGTTCTGCCTATAATAAACTAAACCCCCAGTTCTAAATACGCCCAAAACCCAACCCCAGCTCTGGCCCATAATTTTGCAGATGGCTCCTCTCTTTATTACGGGAGGGATGAGGGAAGAGAACCAGACATCTCTAAACTGTAGGAGGGCTGGAAATCCAGACACAGGTCCAACTACTGTGGCTTGATCCCCTCTCTTGTTAACTCAGTATTGAGCACAGTCAGAATGCTCAGTGCTGTACAGGATCAAGAGGCAGACATTGTCCCTGCTCCAAGTCGCTGGCAATCAGAATCACTGAGACACTGAGATATAACACATGGGCCGTGGGTCTCATCTCTCTGCAGTACAGATATTTTCTCTTATACTTTTCTATTTGTTTACTATTCTTTAAAGGTTTCCTAGAATGATAGCTGCTTTAAGGAGGGATTTCTAGGAAAGGAAGAATGCGTGACACATGAGAAAGAGACTGACCCAACGGGTGGCACAGAGAAAAAAATGTATAGATAAGAGTGGAATAATGCTGGATGGAGCATAGTCAGCAAGCCTAGGGGCAAATAGGGCACTAAGCATAAGCAGACTAAGCAATTGCCTTGGGGCCTAAGCAGCTCAAGGGGGCCCCCTATTAATTATGAGTATGTGTTTTGTGTGGGAGCCCCCAAATATTCCTGTTTAGGGCCCCCAATGGGTTAGCCCTGCCTGGTGGAAGGGGAATAGGAAGGAACAGAGAGCAGAAATAACAGTTAAGGGGTAGCATTTTGCAGAGTTGCAAAGGTAAAGAAGAAGAACATGAGTTTACTGCAGGAGAAAGTCAGGGAAGGGATCTGAACAGCTTGGGAGGGGAAAGGTTATATGTAGGCTTTGAAGGATTAAATGTTTATCTGTAGATGTCAGCAAACATTTATTTCACTGCACACACAAACCAACGAAAAAATATTCCCATCAATAACTGAAATTTATAGATATGCAAATTAAGAAAAACATAGTTTGAGAACTTAAAGTCCATTGACTTTTGAATTAGGCTTGTTACAAATGGGCTAGCAAATGAATAGTAAAAACAGGTATGATTTGTTGATTTAGGGATATTTATTTTGTGCACTTTGATGTGATGTTCACAGTTTGGGTCTGGATGTTTACAAAGCTTGACCTTTATAAATTTCAATGTCTACTCTAAATAAATAGTTGTCTAACTCCCCCTTTAATGTACCGCAACTGTAAGAAGGTCGATAAACATCTAAAGACATGCTTAAAAATAAACAGAGATATTAATCAAAATTATAAAACATAGAAATGGAATCCTGCCAAGCCTAGCTGTGCGGTCAGAGTGCCAAGACAAGCAGGTGATTTTACCGACAGCAGTTTGGATGGACTGGAGTAAAGTGACCATGTGTGATGGCTGCCACCACCTTGGACAACACACCGAGGAGCTAAAAGCATGAGCTGCTGTCGATAGAATGAAAGACCCCAAGGCTCATCAGCAGGGGCTGTCATAACCTCTGTGAGTCAGCCCGGAGGGGGATATGTAATACACATTCCTCCAAATGAACACGCCTCTGTGCAAGCACAAGTCCCAGCTGTCGGAGCCATTCCCTCTGCTGATCTCATCTCCCTAATTCAACCCCTGAGAGACAAAGAGAGAAAGAGGAGGGAGATGCCTGCACTAGTTCAGGCAAGGGATCTGCTCTCATCAGAGAGCTATGCAGAGCAGGGCCCTGCCCCTCACAAAGATGGTAGCGCCCCTGCTTATTGGTCATTGCAGAGGAGGGATGTGCCCCTCACAAAGATGGCTGCTCTGCTGTGCCCTCCCCTAACGGCTGCGGAGCCAGGGAAGGCAGTGTGGGCTTGTTACGCTGTATCTGGGCTGCTGCTGCTGAAGTTACACTGTAGCTGACTGTCCCTGTGTCTTGCAAGATCAAGGCCGGGGCTGCTGTGTTTACAGGACTTTGCTCACTCAGGGCAGTGGGTGGTAGCCAGGGAGGTGCATACACGGGGCTATGCTGGCCTTCATAGCAAGGAACATGGTAAGTAAGAGCCTGATCCCTGCTTTGCAGGCTGGTTTAATGTTCATAACAAGGAGGGAGGGGGCGGGGGGGGGAGCATTCCCTGCTTTGAACAATCTTGGGACAGTGGCCCATGGCCTTTTCCAGAGGTGTCTGATATGGTCCTGTGAGGATGACACCAGGGCTTCTAGAGTCTCTGAGAAACTGGCAGAGTTGGGAGAAACCTGAAAGTTTTTTTGCTCAGGGAGATTTGAGGGGGACATTGAGATAAATGTCCGGCGCTGATTTTATGGGGCTGGGAAGGGAGGATGATGCAGGAGAAGATCTGGCTTGTACCAATGCAGCTGTAGTGTGATTTTCTTGTAGGATGCAAAAATGTTTTGCAAGAAAGATCATTACAAATTAGAGGGTGTCGGGGGAGGATTACTGCTAGGCATCACTCTCAGCTAAAGGACAGGGATTTCCTTTCGATGCATAGTAACTTCACTAAGGGGATGGGATGGTCTTGGCCAGTCCAGGATCACTCTTCAGGTTTGACACAGTCCGTGAAAGGCTGCGAATATTGTTCCGCTTGAGGATTTTGATTTTGTAATGTTTTTTCCCCTGGTGTCTGTTGCCAGCAAAACATCTCCTAGGTCTTCCCTTGGGCTGGGAGTAACCTTTGTCAGTTTGCAGAACTTCATTATGTGCCTTCTATCAACTCAAGCTTCTGCCAAGAGCTTGGTTACTGATTAATTCATCCTTTCACCGGGGTGCCGCCCCCTTGGTTTTCTTAGGAACTGATAGCGGGGCTGATATGTACCTGCCCGTTCGTTTTTTTTTTTTAAACTGATTAAGAAAATATTCACATATTCTAGGAGGAATATGTCAGTGAAATCTTCTGCATTTGCCCCACCATGTACTTTAACTGGACTCTTTCCTTTCGTTTTGGAATCTTGAACTCATGGCTATAGTAATTGCTTCATTCAGCCAAAATTTGCTTAAAGTTCTCCATGTGCGACGTAGGGGAGAAGTCCTGCAAACTGACTTCTGCTCGTGAGACTGCTGAACATTCAGTGCAAAGGACTCCATGGTTCTGTTTGGGTTATAGCTACTGCTAGCAGGATTCTCATAGGCTTTCCATGATCTATGGATGAATATTTTCCCTCAGGTTTCAGAGTAGCAGCCGTGTTAGTCTGTATTCGCAAAAAGAAAAAGGAGGACTTGTGGCACCTTAGAGACTAACAAATTTGTTCGTCTCTAAGGTGCCACAAATCCTCCTTTTCTATTTTCCCTCAGTTACAACTGCATTGTACCAGTGTTTACTAAACCATGCGGAAGACATGTGCTTCTATCAGATCCTAGTCATGCTGTCTGAAGCGGCAATAAAATGGCTTTTGTCAGTTCTGTGACAACACTTAGGCCATTTTCAATATCGGATGAAGGGGAACCGCGGTTGAAAATCAGTCTCAGCATCAGTTTGATTTCCTGATGTAGCCAAGGCTCTAAGGAAGTGGGTACCTGTAGCAGGGGGGTGCCTTTAATAAATCTCTTTCCACACCAGTAAGGGGGAAATTATATTAGAACCTTTCTGTCAGAATCACTGTTGAACCATGGTTGAAACTAGCATGGTTTGAGCCATAGTTGACAGAGCTCAGGAGAATGGATAACTGTGGATTTTTTTTTTCACCTGCTGAAAGAATCCCCATTTCTCCACATCACAGCTGTGTTGTCTGTCCCGGGATTCATGGGCTCTGTGATTTTTAATTTTTCTTTAAAAAGATCCATATTGTCTGACACTCTGCAGGTGGCTGGGTGGATGTGATGGTAACAAGTGAATCAGACATTACTTAGACCTTCCTTGTGACTCCAGACCCACAAGTGTTGCTAAGTGACATCCTGAATAGGACATGAAAGGCCAGTCTACATGGCAAAGAGTACACAGGGACTCTGATTAACACAGGTTGGCTTGGTTTGTGGGATGGAACCAAACTAATACAACACCCTACCTTAAAGTAAACCAATTAATATGTAATAGGGCTGTGTCATGAGTCTGGCCTTGGGAGAGAAGTAACTTCGGTAGCAAAGCTAGAACAAGGTTTGGCACAGAACACACATGAGACTGAATTCCCTGTGGATATATGCATTGATGGAGGGTCACCTGGTATGTGTGGATTGCCTCCCTTCCTCATGTAGAAAGGAGAGTCTGCAGTCTACTGACTGCTCTTATGTTCCCGATTTGTTCACTGGGATCTCAGTACATGCCTGGTAGATACTGGCACTAAAATGAACACATAAAGGCTAGTTGGGGTAATATTCAGATGTGATGCTCAGATTTTGAGTTTGTGTGGGTGTGATATTTTCATTATTTATTTTTCTTTTTCACCTTTTCACTGTGATCCATCCATGACTTTTTTTTCCTTTTAATAAAAATCCCAAACAAACAAAATAGCTCTCTCATGGTGTTTCTTACTGGAATATTGTTGCATAAAAATTTGATTGCTTGTAAGGCTGCTCATTTATTAATTACATTTAGTTAAACACATCCTGGTAAGACTGGAAGAGGCTGATATTCATCTTATTATTTTTCCTTATGTCTGGAATGCCCATGTAATGTTATTGTTGTGAGATGTTTTCTAATGACAAACAAAGTTGCCAACAGCTCAGAATTCGTGATGTGCAGCGCTATAATACTAAATTAGCGTGCATGTGACTCTGGAGACTGGTTACAGGATACGGCCTTTTGTCAGTAGGCTGTTGGATCAACCCAGCCCAGGGACTGAATTCATTCCCATGTGATGGCTGTTTGATCTGTGTGGTTGGTAGGCCTCTATGTAGCTCAAGGGTTGGCAAACTACGGCCCGTGGGCCACATCCAGCCCATCAGACCATTTCATCTGGCCCTCAGCTCATGCTGGGGAGTGGGGTTTGGGGCTTGCCCCATTCAGCATGGCTCCCAGGAAGCAGCTGGCATGACCCCCCTCTGGCTCCTACGTAGTAAGTGTAGGAATGGCCAGGCGGCTCTGTGCGCTGCCCCATCTGCAGGCACCGCCCCCGCAGCTCCCATTGGCCGTGGTTCCCGGCCAATGGGAGCTGCAGGGGTGGCGCCTGCGGACGGTGCAGTGTGCAGAGCCACTTGGCCGCGCCTTGCAGGCGGGGGGGGGGACATGCTTCTGGGAGCTGCTTGTGGTAAGTGCTGCCCAGAGCCTACACCCCTGAGCCCCTCCCCCAATCCCCTGCCACAGCCCTGATCCCCCTCCCGCCCTCCAAACCCCTCGATCCCAGTCCAGAGCCCCCTCTTGTACCCCAAGCCCCTCATCCCCAGCCAGAGCCCTCACCCCCTCCCGCACCCCTACCCCCAATTTTGTGAGCATTCATGGCCCACCATACAATTTCCATACCCCGATGTGGCCCTCAGGCCAAAAAGTTTGCCCACCCCTGGTTTAGCTCCTGGTGAACAACCGTTCACATCAGGAATGCTGCCATTGCAGTGGCCACCCCAGTTGGCAGTCTGTGCGGAGAGGGAAAAGCCTGACTAGGCCATGGAGATTGGATTTCGCTTTCATTGGTACAGATGCTTCCTCCTGATCAGTTTGTTGGAGGAAGCTCACACAGCTGCCTTCTACTAGGGTGACTAGATATCAAGTGTAAAAAATTGGGACGGGGTGGGGGGTAATAGGTGCCTATATAAGAAAAAGCCCCCAAAATCGGGACTGTCCATATAAAGTCAGGACATCTGGTCACCCTACTTGCTACCCACACAACCTGTGCATAGACCGGGCTCTTCTCTCTCCAGAGCTGTCAGCTGGGCCCCCTTCCCCATCCCTGAAATATACAGTTCCCCAGCCCTGAAATAAACAGTAAAACCATCCAGTTGCAGAGGGTAGAGTAAGGAAGCGATTTCAAGCTCCTGCTGTCACTGAGGGCAGGGGAAAAATTTTAAAAGTGTCTTGCCAGCACGTGGGACGTGGTTTGCTGCCCCTCCCACCCAACTGCTCGCATTGCAATATCTGGTCTTGTGTTTTCTCAACAGAATAGCGCAGTCAGATGGCAAAGGTTGCTATCTGCAAAGTGTGTGACTCCCTGTGTATACCATAGAACAGGGTGAGATTAGAGAGGAAGTCTGAGGGAGTGAGAGTTTTACAGTTTTCTCATTCCACCCATGGAGAGGAAGCAGCAGCAGTCAGAGAAGGTACAGTATGGTACATTATCATTAGACTATGCAGGTTAACCCCTTCCTTCCTCTTCAACCCTGCACTTTTTCTTCGGGCTTAGTAATTAGTTTTTCTTTTAACCTTCCCAGAGATGTTGATCCCTCTGTGCTGCCAGATCCTGCAAGGAGCCAAGCACTTTCTTTGAGGGGCTGAGCACCATGCAGGAGGTGATTGGCACCTTGCAGGATTGGACCCTTTGTGCTTCTCTGCACTTGACCCTGAGGAAAACCCTCCCTTGACTGCTTCTTAGACCAAAGGGCATGTTCTAGCTGGTATCATTTCCCTCCAGTCCATAGTCAGAAGTCTCTAGCAAGGAATTTTAAACCACTGGGAGGGAAAGAAACAGGAGGGAAAGTGGGGGAAGAGGGCATGGAAAACAGGATTTAAATCCTCGCTAACAGAACCTTGTTAAATTACTGCCCAAACAAGAGGATGTTCTCAAAGTTTTGGGGGAGGGTTGGCGAGAGCACTTCTCCTGGTCAAAGGCTAGTATTGCTCTTTGCTCTCTCATGTTCTTTTTCTCTGCCCAAAAGAAACTGTCACAGCACATATTCCCTGTGGAAGCATTTATTGCCAAAACTGTCCTAGCCTGTCCCCCGTGAGCCTCTCTGATTCACCCACAATTTCCCCATTCTTTAAAAACTTCTCCCTATATTTTCTCTCCCCCCCCCACACCCTCTCCCTCCCTCCACTTTGCACCTGCCAGTCTCCTGCTGCGCAGGACTGGATGGGAATCATTTTTGGAGCTACGTTTTCTGACATGAGCAACTGCGGTCGCTGCTGACCCGAGAGGCCTGGTGATCCCATAGTCAAGCTCCTCCTGTCACCAGAATGTCCAGCTCCACAGTCGGCCTTCCGGTTATTATTCTTGATTTTGCACAGTCATTTCCTAGGTGAGGGTTGTTAACCCTGATCCAGTTCCAACTTGGCTAAATTCCTCCAGCAGTTTCAGTTGGCTACAGGATTCCTCTTCATTTCCTATCCTAAACTGTTGTATACCATTGCCCGTTGCTGTGTCCTACCTCAGAGATGGCTGCATTTCATTAGTGGGCAAAACAGTCCCTGTGTATATTCCTTACCTACTGTATAGTTGTAGGGGATACTCTGAGACTTATTCCCATTAATGTTTGTAAAGTGCTAGGAGATCCTCAGAGAAGGGCAAATGTGTTGTTATCCCAGTGGCATTTCCTTTAGCTGGCTGAGAATTGACATCCCTGTGGGAGGCTGTGTCTCTGCTGCTGTTCTGGATGTCTCCTGATCCTCTCACTCTGGTAACCAGTCGATAAATGTCTGGTGTTTGTGCTTTGAGCTCTCTGCTCCTGATGAGGCTTCCATGTGTTGTCAGGGACAGGGGACTCAATGTATCTGAGCTGCTGATTCCTTTTGCGCTGCGGGGAAGATTGTCTGTATGTGTGCTCTGTGGTTTGCAGGCAAAGCCATCTGGCTTGCTGAAGCCTTTGGCCTTGGGGAAGCTCACAGGCAGATACTTAGCCCACCAGGAGGGACTTCCATGTCTGCCGGTGCCGCCCCTTCAGCAGACCCTGGATCGCTACCTGCTGGCTCTGCAGCCCATCATCAGCGAGGAGGAATGGACCCACACCAAGGGGCTGGTGGATGAATTCCGGAAACCAGGTGGCGTTGGGGAAAGGCTGCAGAAGGGCCTGGAGAGGAGAGCCAGGAAAACTGAGAACTGGGTATGTGGGTGCTACTTCCCTGAGTCCTGGTCAGTAGAGGAGAGGATGGAGGCAGGATCTGAGCCAAGTCCTATAAGGGCCATCACTATCCTGGTTTCCAAGCCAGTGGTTCCCAGCCACTGGCACCTGTGCTTTTGTGACTGGTAATCTAGGCTCCCCGACACACTTCTGTGCTGAGACTTAGTGCATCATGCATTGCTGCCCATCTCTCTCTCCGCTGTGTGCACAGAGCTGCCCAAGCCCCATGTCGAGCTGAGGCACGTGCAGCTGAATGGGAAGTCATGGGCACTGACTGCTACAGCTAAAGTCTTAGTCCTTTAAAATGATAGTTGCCCCCAGAAGGTTGGGAAAGCCCAATGCTCCAACCCACGGAGCACCAGCCCCTCCGCCCCCCATCCCACAAGCCCCCTGCTCTACCTAATCTGTAAAATGGCCGAAAAATCATTCCATGACCCAAATCCCACAATCTTCTCCACTTGCAAAGTATCGTGGGATATGGTGTGTCACAGGATTGTCTTCCAGCCATTTGGTGGGGCACAGATCACTCACGCTTGCAAAGGGGGCATCCTGCTCTCTGCAACCTGGAGCCCCCATTCTTGCATGCTTCCTGTTTCTGTTCCAGCTCTCTGACTGGTGGCTGAAGACGGCTTACCTTGATTACCGCCTGCCGGTTGTGGTTCACTCCAGCCCTGGCGTGGTTTTACCAAAACAAGATTTTCTGGATCAGCAAGGCCAGCTCAGGTAAAGGCCTTTCTGGCTGTTCTTCCCCGAAGTTTCAGATGATGTTAGTTGGGCTGCTGGGGAGTTGATTTGGATTGGTGGGAGGAGACGATTACTAGCAAGTCTCTCCCAGCCTAGATGACTGCTAGCCATGGGGAGGCTCACAGCTACTCCAGTTGCAGCCTCTCCCAGCCGGAAGCACTGTAGGGAATGAGGTAAGAGTGCTGGCTACAGGGAGGCTGAGGGCTTCTCCCAGCAGGATTCCCTCAAAAGGGAAAGATGGAAGAGGAAAGATGGTCCAGTGGTTAGAGGAGGAGGCTGGGACTTAGAAGACCTAGATTAAATTCCCTGCTCTGCCACTAACTTCCTTTGTGACTTTGGGCAAATTACATAAGTCTTTGTGCCTCAGTTCCCCACCTGTCAAATGGGGATAATTGCACTTCACAGCGGAGGTTGTGAGGATAAATACAGATTGTGAGGCGCTCAGATACTACGGTGACAGGAGCCATACAAAGTACCTAAGATACTTTAGAAGACCCTAAATTTGACTTTAGATTCTGTAGGCTTGGGGGAAGAGACAGACTACTGCATGAATTAGGTTACTCAGCTAATGTTGTGTGTGTCTGCAGATTCATTCAAGCTCTGTGCATTTGCAGAGGGCTTCCCACTGTTCTGTCATTAGTTGCACAAGTCAAATCCACAGCTGCTGTCTGTCTCCAGTGTGTTTCTTCCCCTTACTCAGGCCCTGTATGCAACCGAACACTGGCAATTTGTGTGTTTCCCTCCTGCTAATTCATGTTGCAGATGCTGGTGTTTTGAAGTCATCCCCACACACATGGAATTGATTCTCTCACCCTCTTTGGAGCCTGCTGCTGAATTTAGTCCCTGTTTTTAGCTGTTTGTTTTCATGCATGTGAAGTTTTGTCTTAGATTTGGGTTCGGCTCTGGGAAGTCTAGGCTCTGTGGATTCAAAGCCATAGCATTGACCTTTATACAGGTTTGCCTTTTCCACATTTACCCATCATCACCTGCTCCTGTCATCAAGATGTCTTCTGGCTGGGTTAAAAATATCAGCCAACCAGAGATGTGTGTGTGAGAGAGAAATAAGAGTGAAAGAATCCTCCCTCCCTGTCTGATGCAAGGTCTTGTATGCTCACTTGGCCAAATCTGTCCCATCCCAGTGAGTGGGGAGGATGTCTTAAAGAGACAGTGTAAGGGCTAAAAATCCTATTTTAAAAACCTTTCCATATATTATTGACTCTGAAATTTATTAAAATCAACGTTGCCAACTCTCCTGATACTTGGTACTGTATTTTACTTGAAAACAGCTCAGAAACCAGAAGGCAAATAAAAAGAATCCAACTTCCTTTTATCTCATGACTTTTGATGGGGCCTGACATAATTTATGAATGCTTGGGCATTGCAGTGCTGCGATTTAAAAAGAAAACAAAACAACTACCTTGCTATCATGCCCTTTACTCTCTGTGTTCGTCTCTGCTTTTACGATGAAAGGCTAGTTGGCTTTACTTTTGGTTCTAGTCAGTTTCACTTTCTCAGGCGTGGGCAATGCAAAATGCAGCAAAGTTTGTTTTCAGACACTACAAGGGAATATACAGTTCGGGGGGTTTTGGGAGTGGGGAAGGAGGGTTGTTTTTAAAAGCTTTCTCCATTGGATCTTTTGTGGAAATGTTTCTTTCAGTTTCCATTTTTTTTAAAATTCAGCTGCAGAGCAGCTCCAGGATGACTTGCCTGAGCCCCTTCTAGGCTAGCCAGGCCTTTGTTACTATCCTTAGAGCTCAGGTACTTGTGCAAGTTGTGCAACAGGAGACATTAGTGTGATGTCCTGCTCTGTGCCTCTGTTCCCCTCACACACCCTGTCTGTCTTGTCTATTTTAACTCTTTAGGGCAGGGTCCTTCTCTTGTTGTGTGTGCCAGTGTCCAGCAGAAGGGAGCCCCAATCTTGGTTGGAGCCTCTCGGTGCTACACCCACACAAATACTAAAAAAAACCTGAATGGGTCAGTGAACAAAAAAGTGTTTCATTGGAGCTACCAAAACACAGCCACAGTTGGCCAGGGCTCAAGATATTAGGAACTTGCTCTGCTCTGCTGTCCCCAAAGCCCAGCATTCTCTCAGCAGAGGGGGTGAAATCCAAACCACTATTATTTCTAGGGGGTCAGGATTTCAGAAGTCCCAAATGTTCTGATTTGTATCTCTCTGGTCGTTATGTTTGGCTTTTCCAGGTTTGCTGCCAAGCTGATCGAGGGCATCCTGGATTTCAAGACCATGATTGACAAGTAAGTGGTGGTATAGCTGTGTTGGCCGCCATATATTAGAAAGACAAGGTGGGTGAGGTAATATATTTTATTGGATCAACTTCTGTTGGTGAGAGAGACAAGATTTTTGAGCTTACACCAAGCTCTTCTTCTGTTAGAGGCATTTCTGGCACACTGAAATGTCCCTGCTGCCTTTACTTAGGGGATGTTCAGATCAAAAGTCTCTCTCTCTCTCTCACTCTCTCAAAGGGAAACAGTCAAGATAAAAATCCATACATCTAAAGACTAGCACCTCTAATCAGTGTAACTGACAACAGCCAGGGTCACTGTCAGGACTGTACAAAAGCAAACTGACTTTTCCCTTTTTATGCTCTTTATTTACTTCTGCCTCTTATTCCACCTGGATAGGGAAATGAGTCTGGTCTATTCTGCTTCTTGGGTCTCATGTAATGATGTTTAGGGTTGCAAAGCTGCAGTGCCACAAAAACTTTTCCCTTCACACTGTGTTTTGGGAGAGGCTCCTATGTGTGTACTTGGAGGGAATTAAGCCTGATTGAAGCCCTGCAGACTCACATCCTTAATTTATCCACAGAACAGGTCCAGCTCAGTCAGCAAGAACACACAAGCTTCCAATGTGTTTTAAGTCCCCAGGGGCATTCTCTGTGGTTCTCAACCTATTTACCACTGTGGGCTACATATCTATGTGTTATGTGGGCTGCATCCACACAATATGTATTCTAACACTGCATGGCCCTGAGGATGTCACATGCGCTGCAGCTGTGTGCTGACTGGGCCGCAAGCAGCCCACAGGTGAGAGATTTCAGAGTAGCAGCCGTGTTAGTCTGTATTCGCAAAAAGAAAAGGAGTACTGTGGCACCTTAGAGACTAACCAATTTATCTGAGCATAAGTTTTCATGAGCTACAGCTCACTTCATCCGATGAAGTGAGCCGTAGCTCACAAAAGCTTATGCTCAGATAAATTGGTTAGTCTCTAAGGTGCCACAAGTACTCCTTTTCTTTTTACAGGTGAGAGAGGAGTCCAGTCCTCTAGGCCTCATTCAGTCCTTGGCCTCTAAAATGAGGCTGCCAGCAAAGGCCTTGTCTGAACTAGGATTGCAGGTGTGATATTAGCAGGTTAGCTAACACATTTGAGAAGCCTAGTGCAGTCCAGGCACACTGCTTTTAACACATGCTAAACCAGTCACTTTAAAGTCCAGGGTGGGCCCTGACTTTAACCCAACCAGGTTAGCATATGTTAAAAGCAGTGTGCCCACAAGCCCAAGTCAGCTGACGTGTCCTGCGGGTCTTTATCCCTGGATAGACATTCCCCGTTCACAATTACATTTTGGGTATCATCAAGTGGGTGTGTTTCTAGTGGGGTCACACAGGGATTTGTTCTTGGCCCTGTGCTATTTAGGTATTTTTATCATTGACCAGAAGGAAAAAACATAAAATCATCACTGATAACATGGGGAGTGGTGAATAATAAAGAGGACAGATCACTGATTCAGGGCAATCTGGATCACTTGGTAAACTGGGTGCGAGCCAACAGTATGTGTTTTAATACAGCTAAATGTAAATGTGTACGGGAACAAAGAATGTCGGCCCTAGTTACAGGAGATGGGGCTCTATTCCAGGAAACAGTGATTCTGAAAAAGATTTGGGGTTTGTGGTGGATAATCAGCTAAACATGAGCTCCCAGTGTAACATGGTGGCCAAAGGGGCTAATATGGTCCTTGGATGCATAAATGGGCATCTTGGGTAGGAACAGAGAGATTATTGTATCTCTGTATTTGGCACTGGTTCAACCGCTGCTGGAATCCCGTGTTCAGTTGGAGCGGGTTCAGAGAAGAGCCTCAAGAATGATTAAAGGGTTAGAAAACCTGCCTTATAGTGATAGACTCCAGGAGCTCAGTCTAATTAGCTTAACAAAGAGAAGTTAAGGGATGACTTGATTACCGTGGATAAGTACCTGAATGGAGAACAAATATTTAATAATGGGCTCTTCAGTTTAACAGAGAAATGTGTAACATGATCCAAGGGCTGGAAGCTAGACAAATTCAGTCTGGAAATAGGGTGTAAAATTTTAATGGTGGGAGTAACAGACCATTGGAGCAATTTACCAAGAGTTGTGGTGGATTCTCCATCTCTGACAATTTTTAAATGAATTTTCAATGTTTTTCTAAAAGATCTGCTCTAAAATTATTTCAGGGACAGTCTCTGACTTGTGTTACACAGCAGGACAGACTAGGTGATCACAACGGTCCCTTCTGGCCTTGGGAGTCTATGAACTGAGACCCACCACACAAAGAATCAGATGGCAACAACTAGTGGTCACTCCAGACATAGGCCTGGATTTGAACCTGTGCCCTGTAACCCACTGCTAATCCCCTTGAAACAATGGGTCTACATTCCGTGCATCTTTCAGTATACCAGGCCTCAACTCCTCTTGGAGTTGGGCAAGCTGCAGTGTAGGCCCAAGGGTCTGTTTTTTCCTATGCTAGCAGATGTGGAGAAAAGGACCTTGCCCCTATATAAAACAAAAGCCAACTCATGTACATGCTGGGTAGCCTCTGCTCGGAGAGTTGGGGGGTGCGGGGGATGCTCAGCCCCCAGTGGAGGAGACTTCTAATATCCAAATCTTTTAGGGCTTGTACACACTAGCATTTATTTAGATATAAACTTAAAAGTCACCCCCCTGAGCGATGTAAGTTACACCAACCTAAGCACCAGTGTGGACAGTGCTATGTACATGGGACAAGCTCTCCTGCCAGCATAGCTACTCGGGAGGTGGAGTAATTATGCCAATGGGAGAGCTCTTTCCCATTGGCATGGAGCATCTGCACTAGCCACACTACAGTGGCGCAGCGACATCAGTACAGCTGCACCCCTGTCATGATTCTACTGTAGACTAGCCCTTAGTCTCTCACTGGAGCAGCCGCGAAAGGGTGCTGGGCATGGGGAGAGCATGCCAGGTGTGGATCGTTGGAAGGCAGGCATTCTGATTGCTGTTTTCTTCCCTCTCCCGCCCTGCTTCCTCTCTTCTGTGTACGTTTCCAGTGAGACCCTGCCAGTGGAATACCTGGGTGGGAAACCTCTTTGCATGAACCAGTATTACCAGATCCTCTCATCCTGTCGCATCCCGGGCCCGAAGCACGACTCCGTTGTGAACTACACCAAAGGAAAAAAGCTGCCCTCGCACATTACTGTGGTTCACAACTTCCAGGTACCGCAGTCTTAGTGGAAGTCTTAGGAAGGCCAGGTTATTCTTTTGGATTTAACTGCCCCCTTTGACTGGCTTTGCCAAGAAGAGAAAGAAGCAATAAAGCTTTGAGTATGAGGTTTGCCTCCCCAGGGAACCAGTCTCGCTCCCCCTGAAGTCAGTCGTGGGTTTGCTATTAACTGAGAGCAGGCTTGGGCCCCATGGCTGGGACTGCAGTGTGTGTGAGCTGTATGTGAGTGCTCCATTCCCACATCTCTTTCCCTCCTAGCTCCAGTCCCTGAAAGTTCAGGCTCCTGCTCTGGGTTTGGAGCTAGAAATTGCTGGTTTGGGAGGCCGGGGGGATAATGGACCCAACAGTCATGGCTAGGGCCCTACCAAATTCATGGTCCATTTTGGTCAATTTCATGGTCATAAGATTTTAAAAATCGTAAAGTTAACGATTTCAGCTATTTAAATCTGAAATTTCACGGTGTTGTAATTGTAGGGGTCCTGATCCAAAAAGGAGTTGCGGGTGAGGGGGTCACAAGGTTATTGTAGGGGGGGGTTGCGGTACTGCTACCCTTACTTCTGCGATGCTGCCAGCAGATCTGGGCCCCGAGTCAGCAGCTGCCACACTCTGGCTGCCCAGCTCTGAAGGAAGCAGCACAGAAGTAAGTGTGGCATGGTATGGTATTGCCACCCTTACTACTGTGCTGCTGATGGCAGGACTCTGCCTTCCGAGCTGGGTGCCCGGCCAACAGCCACCACTCTCTGGCCACTCAGCTCTGAAGGCAGCGCAGAAGTAAGGGTGGCTATAGCGCAAACCCCTTAAAATAACCTTGTGACCCCCCTGCAACTCCCTTTTGGGTCAGGACTCCCAATTTGAGAAATGCTGGTCTCCCCCGTGAAATCTGTATAGTATAGGGTAAAAGCACACAACGGACCAGATTTCACGGGGGAAGACCAGATTTCACGATCCATGATGTGTTTTTCATGGCCGTGAATTTGGTAGGGCCCTAGTCATGGTCAAGCCTCAGAAACTGTAGAACCTGGAAGGTGTTACGAGAAGAGTGTTTTCCTCTGTCTGTCTGTCTTAATTATCTGGCCCTCATTACCACAGTATCCAAGCACCTGATAATCTTTAATATATTTGTCCTCACAACATCCCTGTGAGGTAGGGAAGTGCTATTATACTGTTTTATGGATGGGAAACTGAGGCACCAAGAGGTTAAGTCCTTTGCCTCAGGTCTCACAGGAAGCCGGTGTCATAACAGAGACTTGAACCTGGGTCTCCCAGCTCCCAGGCTATGCCCTAATCACTGGGTCATCCTTCCTCTCCACCGACCAATCATCAGCCCCTTAGCTGAGCCCTCAGCATTGCTCTTGCCTCCTGGATGAGACTGTGGTCAGTCTGCGTGACTGGCTGCTATAAACCTTTGTCTCTCCCTCCTTCCCAGTTCTTTGAGCTGGATGTTTACAGCAGCGATGGGAGCCCCCTCACCACCGATCAGATCTTCATCCAGCTGGAGAAGATCTGGAACACGTCCCTCCAAACAAACAAGGAGCCAATTGGGATCCTCACCACCAACCACCGAAACAGCTGGGCCAAAGCCTACAACAACCTTATCAAAGGTCTGTCCTGCCCCACCCACGTGGATCACCATGCCGGTAACTGCTGCCCTCCATGCAGTGCTGCGCCCCTGGGCTTCTCCCTCCTTTACAAGCCCTCTGCAAACAGACACTGACCAGATAACTGGCCTTTCTAACAGTCTGAGTGTGGGAGTATTTATCCAGCTGGGTTGTGTCCAGATTAGACCCATTGCAAAGCATTGTTATTTCTGTTTAAACACTCTGTCCTCCACGTGTTCAAGGTTTGGTCCAGGACAGAGCTGAAGTTATGTAGTATTTCACCCCCAAAATGGATGAAATCCAATAACCCAGCTAAAAAAAAAAATCAGAGGGCTGATACAAGTGAGAAGGAGCATCCCTATGAGGCTCACAGCTTCCAATCTGTAACAGCCATCTAGCCCATAGCTTCAACACTCAAATACCACTGCAGCATGGTCAAGAGATGCTTCCTTACAAAGGGAGTCAGGGCACCAAATGTCATCAATCTGCTCTCCTGAATTTTATCCTCCCTCCAATTAAATGCAGTTTTTCAACCCGCTTCCATCATCTTCTACTTCCCCCCCCCTTCTCAGATAAGACCAACAAGGAGTCCGTGCGTTCGATCGAGAAGAGCATTTTCACCGTCTGCCTGGATTCACCCATTCCTCGGGTGTCTGACGACATCTACAAGAGCCGGGTGGCAGCTCAGATGCTGCACGGTGGAGGCAGTCGCTGGAACAGTGGGAACCGATGGTTTGACAAAACCCTTCAGGTGGGTGCTGGGGTTTTTGAGAAACTAGAGGCACGGGTCTGGGGGAGACAAACTTCCTGAAACTGGAAGGGCCAGTAGACCCCCAAATCATTCAGTAGGAGACTTTCCCAGATCAAAAGGGGCATGGGAAGTGAGAAGAGCAAGAGGCTGATGCCAACAACGTAAGTGCCTGTGGGCTTGGTGGAGAATGTTTGGGATTCTCTCCCGCAATCAAACAAGTTCTCACTCTCCTGCTAGGTCCACCGAGCTCTCATTGTTTCTTAGGTTCCTGGCAGCACTCACTCAATGCAGCCAAGCTATTCCTTGTATTACTCATAAATTAACTGTCTGCCTGTGGTGTACAATGACTTGTCTGTCTGGAGGCTGACCAAGCCTAACAAGGTCTGTTTCTTGTATTTCCCATGGGATTGTTGCTCTCCCTGTTTGTCTCTGCCAGAAACTAACCTGCTTCTTTCAGGCATCTGCTGCCATCCCACAACAACATTTCTTTGATCCCCATCTCCCATTATCTGTATAATGGTACCATTCAAGGGCCACATCCTCCATTAGGAGGCTATCTCTGGGCCTTTCAGGGGGATGGAGCCCATGCTCTGACAGGACTCTTATAATCCTAACAACATTTTGGGTTATTCAGCTTCTGCTTGGCACTGCTCATTTACAGGGCAACGCCAAGTTCTTCTAGCTTTGCAATTAACCAAAGTCTTCACAGAACTGGTGGGGGATGTTACTGCTGTGTTACGTGAGCCTCCAAGGAAATCAAACCCTTTGAAGCTGTACCATACTGCAGGGTACACTGGCCTCTCTGATGCATCTTCTGTCAGTGGGACCATCTGCCTCATTGAATATAATGATGATACCAAATCCTCCTAGCCTTGGTTATGGAGTTTCTTTCTTCTGGGAGATGGCTGATGGCTTTGCGGTTTACCATGTGCTGATGAGGTTGAGGTCTTCTCCAGCACATAGCAATGAGACATTGAGGCCCCTCTTGGGCTGGTGCTTGCACTGTAGAGGAGGCCTCTCTTCACTGCCTTTTTCGTTTCCCTGGCAGTTTATCGTTGCTGAGGACGGCTCCTGTGGCCTGGTGTATGAGCACGCTCCCGCGGAGGGCCCGCCCATCGTTGCCCTTCTGGATCACATCGTGGAGTACACGTGAGGCTTGCTCACTTGTCTCTGAGTCAGACAGGGATCTCAAACTGTCCATCCACAGTAAAGCTCCCCTTCACCAGCTCATTTCCCCCCTCACCCCCAGGCATCTGCTTTGGAGGCGCTTTAACGGTATCTCAAGTTAGGTACTGCAGCTCTTGTAGCAACGACCAGGGATTAACCACCTGCTGAGAATGGTAAACTTTGCTCCTGCCTGAACTCTCCAGAGAAGCCACTGCTTACATTTAATATGGCAGTCGGGTGGCTCCTGTTTGGTGTTTGCTCCTGATGGAATCTATAGAACATTTTTTAAAGGGTTCGAAGAGCATTAGACCTGTAATCTCTTGGTGAAGGAATCACTATGAGCCAAACTTCTGCATTTGTTCTCCTAGTTTTTCACCAGAAGCAAATGTGGAGGGAGCAGCTGTCAAGTCAGGAAGGCTGAGATTTGTGACAGAGGGCTTTGCAGTGTGTGACACAGACCCAAAATGTCATAGTCAGGGATTTACACTATGTTCACTACAGTGGGATCTGAGTCTGTCTACTGGGCACCAGAATCCTATAGGCCAAGGGGCTGGAGATAAAGGTCTGGCTAAATGGTTTCAATGCTGTTTCTCTGTGCAGGAAGAAACCAGAGCTGGTGAGATCACCAATGATTCCTCTGCCAATGCCCAAGAAGCTGCGGTTTAACATCACCCCAGAAATCAAACATGACATAGAGAAGGCAAAGCAGAACCTCAACATGTGAGTAAAGCGGGTAGGAGAGCTCAGTGAGTGAGCGAGAGACTAATCCATGTGCCCACTTGGAGAGCTGGGTGGTAAGGAAAATGTCAGTGCTCTATGGTGCTCAGTGCACTATTCAGGAAGCCTGCCCAGTGTCTGGTTGGGCATAAACTATACTGTATGTGGCTGAAAAATGCATTGCTGAGCCTCTTCCTGACAGGTGACTGCTGTGCTGAAAGGGGACTTGCTGCTTATTCATCCCAATCTACTTATGAAGAGGGATGTCTCTGATCAGGAACCTGACCTGCTGTACTAGATCAAACAACTGGGCCAACTAGTGTTGGATCCTGTCTCCAGCAGTGGGCAAATCCCTTGCATCTAACCAGTTGCACGGTACTTCACGTAGTGCGTCAAGTTACGGAGGTTGAGCTCAGTGTGAAAAGATTGGGTGGGGCAGATCCCTTTGTCCTTGTGCAGATTTGGTCTGAGCAGATGGATGTCTCTGGGGCTTACGAAAGCTCTGGGGCCTGGGTCTTTGCCATGTAATAGCAAGGAGCATCCTGAAGAATTTCTCTTCTCCCTCTCTCTCTGCAGAATGGTGCAAGATCTGGATATCAAGGTGATTGTCTTTCACCACTTTGGGAAAAACTTCCCCAAGTTGGAGAGGATAAGTCCAGATGCCTTTATTCAGATGGCCCTGCAGCTGGCTTATTATAGGTAAGGAGCACACTGCAGGCAGTTAGCTTTCCAGCCCCTATATCTCCCTTCTAAAGAGCTTCAGGGGATTTTTACCCTGCTCCACAAAACTGCTGACTAGAGGTCAACACCAAACCCAACTAGCTGGGCTTGGGGAAAGAGCCCCAAACACCACAGGGTTACAGGGTGGTGACCTACTGCAATAGCCCACTCTTTCGCTATGCCTCCATGTGGGAGGGTTAGATGGCTGATGGATCTAGAGCCATGTGTAGACATTCCAAATCCTGCCCTTTCCCCATGCACTGGAATGGCACTGGTTCTGCTCTGTGTAGGGCCCTTCGTGGTCACAAAGGAGTGGGAAAGATTAGCCCCTCCAAGAGCAATGCATGAAATACCAGTAGAGGAGGGTCAGTCAGATAGGGATGCAGCTTGGTCCATGTAATTACCATTTCTTCTGATCTTTCTCATCCTTCCTGCATGGAATTTACTCTTCCCTGGGAGGTGGGGAGGATTCAAGGGAGAAATACAACAAATGTATCTGCATACTTCGGACCAGAAATTCACCTGCACGATTTCCCTGTGAAGGATAAGATTTGCATAGCCCCTTCTTGTCAAGGACAATTCTTCCCCTGTGATTGCTTCTCCTCCCCGTCTTTCAGGATGTATGGCCAGGTCTGTGCTACATATGAGAGTGCCTCACTGAGGATGTTCCGCCTGGGTCGGACAGACACCATCCGCTCTGCCTCCGTGGACTCGCTGAAGTTTGTAGAGGCAATGGACAACCCTAGCAAGCAGGTGAGAGTTCCAGTTAACTTCACCCCAAAATAAAGGGAGAACTGCTTTTCAACTTACCCTAGAAGTGTAGCATCTGTAACTTCTGGTCTCAGCCAAAAACTGCATCTGATCTGAGGTTGTTTTAAGGTACAATCTGGAATATATGATTACAAATCTTGGGTCTCATTCAGCTTTCCTTTTATATCTCTGTAAATCCAAGGTGCGTGTTTCTAACCCTGTATCGCATGTGACCAGTCTGAATGTCTAGCCAGTCAGGTCCTAAGTACTAGATTATTGGACTTGAAGGTTCTCAATGTATCATTCAAAGGGTCATTTCCTCATTTTGGTTTTGACCTATGAACTTTGGATAATATACAGGCAAACAAATGTACTATTTTGGGGAGTAGATTTGCTAGAATATGTTTAAATTAATAGGGATGAACACAGTTAGTACAATGCTATATTTAATTGAAAATTTTAGAAGTTAATGCAGTTTTTCTGGATGGGGAGTTGTACAAATAAGGAAACAAGCTCCCGACCAAACAGTATAGTGTTTGGGGTGTCCCAAACTTGGAGATACAGAGACACTATTGGTTCCAAGCATCTCCAGATTCACAGAGAGGACTTGAGATTCTAAGTGTTCAGGACTCATTTCAGTCCTTCCATGAAAAAGATAGGGACTCTGGTTCTTTCTTAGAAGACAATGCATCGAGACTAGAACCTAGCAAGTGATGAAAGTCAGTTCACTGGGGATGGAGTTCTGAGTCAGAGTTCAGCCATTTGCTGTAGGCTGTAGAATCTCTGTAGTGATCCCCTTGCAAAGACTTGCCTCCTTTGGTTGCTGAATTGTCCTTCTGTATCTAAATTGTCCCACTGACATCTCCGCTTCCAACAGTTCTAGGATAAAGGGCCACAACTGGTAGTTCCTATGGAATCACTTAAGAATAGAGTCTCGTGAGCTGGAAGGGGAGAAAAATAATTCAGCCAAACAATATGATCTAAGTTAACCATAGCTTGAAGCCAGAAATGCCATCCTGCAGGTGAGCTGCTGAAATCACTGGGCAGCAAATTTTTAACGTCCATTCCATGCATTCTCCTTAGAACCAAGAGAAGGCGGAACTGCTGAGGAGAGCTACGCAGGCACACAGAGCTTACACAGATATGGTGAGTGTCCCATACAGCTCCAAGGCTGGGACTGTGCAGAGGTAAGCCAGGTGCTGCTGGAAGAAAAATCCCAATTTATGGTGCTAGACATATAAGACAGCCTGTTAATACTGCCCCTAGGATTGATTCTGACCAGTTAATGCTTTGAAGGACTGACTTTACTCTTCCTCTTTGCACCGTTCCTTCAGTATCCCTGGTGACTGGGGGCAGAGGAGAGAAAAAATCAAGTCTGCAGCTATACTCTGAAGAATTCCTATTCTCCCCATCACTAGGGTCTGTAGATGCTAGGGCTGCACAAGGGTTTTTTTAAAATCACAGGGATCCTATCCTGAGAAGTTATAGGGTTTGCTTAGTTCCATCTGTCTGTCAAATGTTGCTCTTAATGGACAGTCAGTTTTTTTTCCCCCTTTCTACTTTAAATTTAAGAGGATTTTTAAAATCTGGTTCAGACTGAAGATGGTGCTGATTTTTGTTTCCCTGCCTCTCCGATCTCTTATCCAGACTCTCTCTTCCTTTCAGGCAATAAAGGGGAATGCAATAGACCGTCATCTGCTAGGCCTGAAGATTCAAGCCATTGAGGATCTAGTGAGCATGCCAGAACTGTTCATGGATACAGCCTACGCTGTTGCCATGCACTTCAACCTCTCAACCAGCCAGGTAAGAAGTGGCTGACCAACATGAGAGTGCTGCAATCATTCTTTCTCCCTTTCTTCTCCACATTCCTCCACCACCCCCTTCCTAGAGGAACTGCTCTGCATATAGTGCCATAGGAATCTAGCCCCACAACAAGCTGAGCTGGACCTTTAAAGAGGTGGTGAGGTGAAGCTGAAGACTATGACCTTACCATTGCTAGAGCCATTCTAACAGATTATCTTCTCCACCCCAGGCTGGACAGTGCATTGCCAGGTAGATACCAAGAGCCTGTGGTAATGCGGAGGCCCTGCCTGCACACTGTAACAGCAGCAGTACTGCATGAGGCTCATTGTCCTTATGAATCTACTTCAGTGGATAACTGCTCCTCCACAAGTCTCTTCAGAGGGTGATATGAAGAACTAGCACAGTGCTGGGGAATAGCAGAAACAATTGGTTTATTTCTAAAGCATCCACAGTGTGTACGAGGAGCTGAACAGATGGGTCTGAATATCATGCCCCTGCCCTGGAGAACTTACCTGGGGTGTTAGTTGGGAGTAGTCCATTTGATTTACCCTCCCCAACAGCTCTTGTGATCTTCTGCCTCTTTTTGTTTATTTGTTTTTAGTTGCATGAGGAGGTGTTTAACCAGGTTGTTTCCCACTGTAGGTCCCAGCAAAGACAGATTGTGTGATGTGCTTTGGTCCAGTGGTTCCAGATGGCTATGGAGTCTGCTACAACCCCATGGATGACCACATCAACTTTGCAATGTCGGCGTACAACAGCTGTGCCGAAACCAATGCAGCCCGCCTGGCACATTACCTGGAGAAGGCGCTACTGGACATGCGGCTCCTGCTCCAATCCACACCCAAATCAAAATTGTAAGAAATGAACCTCCTTCACAGCCCCTAAGCTTTAGGAGCTGCCCCATGTGCACAAGAAGCTCCCAGCTCTTCAAAAACTGGGCAACAGGAGATGGGCTCCATTAGGACTCTAGAAGAGCATAGGGCACGCATCTCTCTGCAGAGAAGTTAAGGAGTGGTAATATCCAGCTATCGGACTACAAGTTGAAAGGAAGCACTGCCTTATTCCGAGCTAGATCTGACAGAGATCCTGTCCCACAATGCGCGAAGTGTGCCTTTCTTCCCTCTAAGGTATACTGGCACAACGTCTTTTTATTGAATTTACAGTGGAAAGAACAGAGAAAACACATTCTTCATCCCATCCTTCACTCTTCATCCCCTAGGGGGAGTATTCCCCTGGCTGAGTAGGTCTGAGACCACTTGAATCTTTCTGCTGGCTCAGGCTTTTGTGGGGTTGGGAATATCTCTTTTGGGCCATGTTATGCCTCCCAAAGTGGTGTCATCAGTGCCATTGAACTTTGGGGTGGGGGGATGAATGCCGTAAATTGGAGGAAATCCAGTCCTGTTAGGATGCATTGTGCTGCTTTTCTAGAAAATTGTTTTCCTAACAAAACCTTGCTAGGGGACTGGTCTTTGTGTGCTTTTCACAGCTAGGAATGTTCCCTTCCCCATCCTTCTGACACTTGGGTCTGCACTTTCTCCACTAACTGTGAAACACCATCGCTACAACTGAACTCATTTCCCTGACTCTGGCCTTTTGTTTGTTTGTTTGAAGCATAAAGTGATGGATTGCTGGCAGGTCTCCATTTCAGAGCTTCAGGCTCTGCAACTTGAGCCTCTTTGGCTTTCTTGTATTGCTTCTACTAAACATTTTAATTGATTTTTTTAATTATGCAGGCTCTGGTGGCCTTGACTTTATGCACTTAAATATTTTGTAGTGGGGAGAGATTATATAGACCTTGATGTTGTTTGTAGAACCTGTCCTCTTCATTCTGCCCCTTCTCTTTCAAATGGGAAAAGAAATGGGAACCATGTTGCCCTTTGTTACTTGCAGACTGAGAGATCATGCACTGTTTTCCATGCTGCATTTATTTTAGTCTAAGGAGATGCTGCATAAGAAACTTAATTAGCCCTTCTAATCAAGTTTCCCAAAATGCCTATAGGTTCCAGATTGCATAGGTGATGTATGTTGGAGCTGAAGGAAAAAAAAGGTGCAGAATGACACTTCTCCCCTGCCATATATTATCAACTCGTACCAAGGTTGTGGTTCCTCTAAAATAAGGGAGGTAGTGAAGAAAGCACAGGAGTCTACTCTAGGATGTACAGACTCTGTCTGTTCATTGCCCAAAACAACTGCCTTTTCCATAGGAATCCGACAGCGCTTCTTCATCAGAACCTGGTTTCTTCTTGCCTTAATGTTATTTATACCCATGGTGATTTATAATTTCCCTCTTTTGTGGAATATAGTCATATCTGTGTTAATTTGATTGAACCTTTAGAAATGAAGGAATTATATATTTATAAATTTGCAATTTAAAAGAATATTGTGACATAGTAAGAAAGGAATATAAAACCGCCAATATCTTTCCTAGGGCAACATGTGAAACCATAGACCTACTGCCACTATAGAAGAGAGTGCATTGTTTGCCCCGCCGCTGCTATTCCTGCAGTGGGATAACAGTAGTTCTGCAAGCCCAAACATACGGTGCTGAACCAAGGAATAGCTTGAGTTTGTAGTCTGTTTTATCACACAAACACTTGTCCGTAACACAAAGTCACCCAATCAGTAGGGTCATTGCTGCTCTTCTGGTGATGGGCCTCGAGAGCATTCACAATCTTGGTGCCTTGGTAGAGGGCAATTTGACCAATTTGAAGTACGTTCATCCTACTAGTATTGAAAACCTCTCTTTTATTAACTTAGTCACCCCATCTCACTTTTTAATTGATGCAAACCTGCTCTCAGTTCTTTTAAATTCAAATTCCACCCCCCCAACTAAATATTGAGGGGAAAGTTTTACTGAAACTCACCTGCACAGCTAACGATTGTAGAAACCTCCATTAAAAAAATTTAAGTTTAAAAAAAAATTATAAATGGAATGAGATGGTTAGAAAGTAATGGGAGCATGTAATGCAAAGCTCTGGGTACAAACACACCTGCTCTATCTGATTCTTCCACAATGAATGAGACTGAAAGTTACAAGAGGCCACCCAAAATCTTAATCTGTATTAATATTTATTATATGTAATGAGTACTTATATAACCTTTTAAGAGACTGAACCCTTCTGGGATGAATTGGAATAGGTAAGGTCTTGCTGGGATTTAAAAAAAACACTACTTTTTAGGGAGGCTTTTATTCTGGAAGAGATTCCTTTAGCCAGAGACAAAGTAAATGTTTTTTTCCTCCCTGTATGTAATGAGTCAATATAGTGCCTGCTGATAACTGATGTTACTCTACTGTGGTCTCTGGCCATGAGGCCAAAGACCAAGTGCCTTCAACCACAGCATCGCTACATATTGGCATGTCTTATTATTACAAGGCTAATTTCAGAAACTAAGAATTCTCTCCTCCCCCCTTCAATAAGACAGAAGTAATCACCCAAAGGCAAGTGCCCACTGAAAAGGATGAGGTGGAAGTGCACTCTGCTATTAATGGAAAATACAGGGGATGGGTCTGGTTTTAATCTTAAGTCAGATATAAAGCTGGAGATCCCATTGGCTTCAGTGACATTTCTCCAGCTGTGGAGCGGAGGTCTTTATGTGCCATGCATAGGGAAACACACAAGATTCTTATCCAGCTTGTGCATTCTCTCTTTAGGATGTAGGGGGCAGAAAGCAGGATTAACAAGGGAGCTGCTTTATTACATTACAACTGTTTACATGGTTTTCTTTTAAAAGTGTTTTTTCCTCTTATTGTTGCCAATTTCAAGCTGTGGTGATGTCCTTCCGACTCATCACTTCTTGACTTATTTTTCCAGTGACCAGTTATTTTGAGTGCCAATTTGTTTGTTTATCCTTTATTAGCTGGTCACTTGCCCAAGAAGTGTCCATGGTCTTAAAGGCTATGTAAAAGTTATGAAGAAACTACTGTTTTATTGAATAATTAGGGAAATATGTAGATTTATAATGTGCAACTAAACTCTGGGATTGGAGGTGTAGTTGATGGCACAGTGTCTTTGCATGCTCGGCTAGTTAAATGCATTACATGTTTTTTTGATAATGTAATCAGTGTCCTGCAAGGATTGGTGATGTTCTTCCTACATAAATAAAAGTATAAATGTTGCCAACAGGGTTGATTCTATGCAGAAAATGCTCTAGGTATAAGTTTGATGATTGTCTTTACAGAAGGATGTTCATCGTGGGTCACAGAACAATAGATCACACAGGAATTTATCATCTTCCTCCTATTGTTTTAGTATCTCCATCCCAGGCCATGGTAAGGGAGCAGAGCAAGAGATCCGCTACTTGGAAAGCAAGGAGTAGTTCTCTGAGGGCAGTCATCTACCTTCCTTGCTCCTTTTCAATCCACCTACCTAAAGGCAGGAGGCTACCTGAAGTTTCTCTTCTCACCTCCTAGGCTGCTCAACTTGGCCAAGAATGTACAAGGGGCCTTTATCGCTATGTCAAACAACATGTAGCTTCCTGGGGGATGGAAAAAGAAAGCAGAAGCAGACCGAAGCCCAGTCTACACTTAAAACTTACATCAATATAGCTACAGCATGCAGGCATATGAAAAATCCACACTGCTGAGCACCGTAGCTATGGTGACCTAACTCCTTCTGTAGACACAGCTAGAAAGATGGAAGAATGCTCCTATCAGTCACTTAGGTGGAGTTCCTACAGCAATGGGGAAAAAACCATTCCCTTGCTATAGTCTGAATCTATGCTAGAGTTACAGCAGCATAGCTATGGTGCCACAGCTATACTGTTGAAGCAGCCATAGTATAAATGGCCAGAGAAAGCAGATGGCAGGAACTGTGCTGGAGAAGCATAGGGCTGTCTCCCCAACCACAGGCTGCAGAGCACGGGCTTGATGGTGCTATCAAGTTGTAGGGTTTAATGCACTGTGTCACTGTAGACAAACATTGCCAGAGCCACAGAGTATGTTAATCATTAGAAAATAAAGTAAATGTAGTTTTTAAGGTGACTTTTCCACTTCTCTAGGATGACAGTCTCTCTGGAAGAGGTGAGGGATGTGTTAATTACCTTGGAAGCAATTTACATTTTTTGCCTCAGCTTTAGGAAATGACAACTGCCCCCCCCCCCTTTTTTTAAGTTAGGGAGAAGAATGGTGGTACATTTTATTTATTTGGCTCTGCTTTTCAGTTGGTGGTTAGAAGAAAAAGAACCAATTAGTACTGCATTCTACTCTGGTGCCTAACTCATTACTACACTACCCTATTACCTAGCTAACTTAGCTACTCACACTTCCTTCTCTCCCCCCCCCCCCCCACCTACTCATGGCCTTTTTTAATGAAATAGTTATGGGCCTGAGCTAATGCCCATTAAAGTCACAGCCCATAGCTCAAAAAGAGAGAGAGAGATCAGCCCAGCCAAAGTGCTTTTATGAGGAATAAAAGTGCTATTTTATGTGCAAATGCACTAGAAATCTCAGTGTGGAGAGTTCATATTAGATCACTCCAATGAGTGCTAAATTAGAGAAATTTATTGTAATAGACAAAAAATCCCCATATCCTTAGTTTAAAAAAAAAAAATCTAAAGAACTGCTGCTACAGAGAAAGATATATTCAGTTTAGAACAAGTATGTTTTAAAAAGGTTTTCATTCTTAATCTCCTCCTGGGCCAAATTCTAGGATTAGGATAAAATAGGTTCTATAGCGCGCACACACACACACACGGATCATGGCAAGAGGAGCAGATGAAATCTTTAAAATGCTGTTTTTAAATTAAGGTGGCAGAAAAATACAGAGATGATCAGATATGAGCCAAAAATCACATCTTGCATCAGTACATACCAATGAGTTTTCTATGAAGCCTCAATAGCTTTTTAATGGAAGCTAGTAAAACATGCAGCAAGACAGAGATGGGTATGCATAGTCACCATCCCTCTGTACAGGTGACAGTATCAGACAGATGCTAACATACTCCTCTTTTGACCCAGCTTGGTAGCTGTACTTGCCCTGGCCTTCCCCTGTTATGAAACGTCAAGGCAATTGTACCGTTAGTCTCTCCACCTTGTTGCTGAACTTCATTGTAATGTCTTGATTATAGGCTAAAAAGTGCAATAGAACAGTCTTTGCACAGCCATGAAGTACATTCAGGATGCACTGCTGACTCACTGTTAGTATATAGTCTTCTCAAACCATTTACCAGCCTATTGCAGAGGATCTAAGTACTGGCAGGGTCGAAGAGGCTGTCAGATATCCTATCACAGGAGAATGGTACCCAAACATCTAGCAGCAGAACTTACTGTCCGGAGCTCCAGACTAAGGAAGTTCATCACTTGAAAAACAGTCAAAATGAAAATCCTTACAAAGTAAGGGCAAGATCCCTTACAAGTTATGCATTCTAGGTAGCTGGTGCAGACTTTTGCAATAGTCTTGACTACTGCCGAACCCAAAACAAATCAGCATGACCCATGGAAATGTTTGCCAGGGTTAAAACTTACTGCCTCATTTCAGCAGTAACCTGTGTTTGAATCTAACTGGACTCTCCAAAAGTAATTCATGCAGTGCTAAAGCCAGACATCAGCACTCACCAAATTTTTATTTTTATAAAAAGTTTACTGATGGCTGAAAAGCTCAATGGGAAAATTCATTATCAGAAAGAGGGTTTAGGGCAGAGACCGATCATACAAACTTTTAATACCAGTAAAAGCTTTTTTTAAATGACTTTAGGGTAATCCTTAAAAGCATGGAGTTGTGCCTTAACTAGCAGTTATTTAAACTTAATCGTGGTGTCCTTAATCAATAACAGAGTCTGGCTTAAGATCAGCAACAGAACTGTAGAGGTCCCAGCAGCTCTAGGGTCATAAAAGTACAAAAGGAAGAGGGAGTGAAGGGATATTTAATGCGTATACCAAGTTATTGACACCTAAAAAGAAGAGGGCCTGGGTAAAACAACCTGGCTAATTACACAACAGGAGCAGCAGTGAAAAAAAAAAAAAAAAATTAGTGTATTTTAGGTTTTCCTTGGTGTTTTAACCCCCACTCCCCAGGTGGTATCCGTGCAGGCTTGCGCACAGGAATGTCACTAGTGTTTAAAAGCAAATCTTTAAGTAGCTTCTTTATATCCTTACAAAGTGCAGTGGGAATTTATTTCGATCTCCCAACTGTTGCAGAAAGGAAAGAAATACCTCTTCCTCTCTTGCTTAAGCCACCCTGCCTCCCCCCCGCAAATTAAAACCCCTGAATTAGGCAAGACCTAATTTTGGTTTTGTCTTCTTCCAAACACACAATCCATGCATCACCCCCCAAAAATAATAGTTCAATTAAAAAAAATAAATAAGTGTGTATATTTCATGCTGCAAAAAAAGTCACAGAAATAGGATGTTTTTTTTGGTTCTCCCTCCCCCAAACAAGCCATCAAGTATTTTCTCCCCCCTCCCGCGACTCAGACACGATGGTACATTCCAACTGGCAATGTGCATTTGTGTGGTAAATGAGGTTCTGCTCCTGCATGGTCCCACATGCATCAGGGAGCATCCAGCTAGCTGCAAAAGCCAGAGCAAAGGCCTCCAGGCTTTGAGTATGGTCCCTGCCTGTTCCTTTGGTCCATCTGTGAAGACTCCTTGCTGCTCCCAGGTCTGTACAGGTCTCTACTTTTGTCCTTCTCCATTAAGTCCTGCATTCTGTTCCCATGCCTTGAGTCACTGGAGCTTCGTACCTAGCTTGCGCTGTCTGTTTCTGCAATGAACGTAGAGGTGGCAGAGTGAGGTAGATCCTCATCACCAGACATAGCACATTCCTTGGCTAAAGAGGTGGGAGGAATAAAATGATCTGGATAGACCAGACCACCACATCCAATGTCAAGAGTGGTCATTCCCCATTTTTACAGGCTCAGGTCTGGAATAACCAGAGGGTCTGTAGGTCACAACTGAAGTGCATTAGCAAGGTGTATGTGAGAGACTAGACGTAGTTACATAGTGGCTACCCTATTGTGACTCCCTTTTTATGGAATACCAAATTCACCTCACACAGCACAAAATGGAGACTTACCACTCCAGATGATTCTGCTCAAGTTATACACTTTACTGCATCCAGAGGGACCCTTTACAACACGGTTACAACATTTGGTTTCTCCCCTACTGCTGCAATCCCCTATGTCTTTGTGTTTGGAATCATTTGTACTTGTTTATCACTTTTTCCCATTTCATACTGATTATATTTTAACGATACACTCTATTAAAGTCAACCCACAATTTGGTCTCTTTTCACACTCTATACTACCCGGTCCATAAAAGCTATCCACATCAGCTACTCTAATTTTCATATATAAATAAAATAATCACAAGGTAAATCACAAGATACAGGTAAATAAACCATTACCCTATTAGTGCATGTAACAACTTAGATACAGCTCCCTGTGTGCAGAACCTCCTACCATCCTGCTTACCTTGCCTCTGCTCTGGTGACTGTGTATTCAAACCACAGGATGTTGGGAATGAGGCTGGTATCTCTGATTAAAAAGAACTCTGAAGCTGGCCTAAAATTAACAAGGTTTGGGGGAGAAAAAGAGGGGCAGAGAATTAAAACATTTTCTTTCCTAATTCTGATAAGCCATGGAGGAAATCGTGTGAAATTTAACACTGCTACCTGCAAGGCAAACCTGGACAGGTTTTGTGTATTTAGAAAACAGCAATATATAAGTCTACCAGGAAAAGTGCCATTTTCCCTCCCTTATTAGGAAGGTTTCTAGTCTAGTTAAATTTAACTAAATTGCCATTTCACTTTATTTGCATTTTTTTGTTTGGTGTAGGTAAGAAGAGATCTGACCCATTGGAATCAGCCTTTCCATTACAGTGCGTTTGGAGAAATGGATGGGGAGGTCAGGAAGTAGCAGTTCCTAGAGGTACTCTCTCATAACACTGGGCAATCCTCTAGCACCTTTCTTCCAAGGATCTCAAAGTACTTTATGAACAATTAAGCCTCACAATTCCTCCTCCCCAAAAGGTAGGGAAGTATTTATCCCCATTTTACAGACGGATAAGTGGTGGCACAAGTTAGTTAAATGATTTGCTCATGGTCACATAGGGAGTCAGTAAACAGAGCAAGAAACAGAATCTAGGAGTCCCTATTCCCAGTCCCCTGCTCTAACCTCTAGACCATTGGGAAACTGTGCACAGTTTAAACCCCTTTACATGGGGGTTGCATTCCTATAGAACATCATAACAATCATTTGGTTTTATGGACTGAAGTATCCCATGATTGGTTTTCTTACACCATATGGTATAAATTCTCTATCCCTGTGCAGGTTGAATAGGACTTTACTCCCTTGCAAGGGTGTCATGCTGCTCCAGATACCAGTAGGTTCAGCACATTTCAAGAGGTAAACACTGTTGTGGCCCCTTTCGTGGCACACAGAGTAAACTTGAGGCATACAGTGCTGGACAAGTATCTGATTCTGCAGGAGGGTGAGGCCTTGGGGGATTAAAACAAACACAAAATAGCATAAAAGGTTTTTACCATGCAGCTATCCTTGGGAACAAAGGAGTTAAGATCTCCTGTGTGAATGCAAACCAGGCTATGGCCATGATGCTTCCTGCAACACCTCCATATAAGACCTGGCTCCAGGTGTGGTAGAGCAGATAGACCCTTCGGAGGAAACAAGAAAGGAAAATTACCAGAGACAGGATTTCAAACAAAATGAGGGCATCACACAGCTGGATACAGCGTTTTACAGGCCCCTATAAAGGCCAGAGCAAGGTTATCTTCCAGATGTGAAACAGCCAAGTGGCACCTATTTAAAAGATATTGAAATCATAAAAATGTAGGCCTGGAAGGGCCCTTGAGAGATCATGCAGCCCATCCTCACATGCTGAGGCAAACGAGTATACATCGACTATCCCTGCAAGGTGTTTATCTAAACTGTTCTGAGAAACTGCACAGGATGGGGATTCCACAACCTCCCTTGATAACCTATTTCTTGCTTTAACTATCCCTATAGTTAGAAGGCTTTTCCTAATATCTAATCTAAATCTCCCCTGCTACGGATTAAGCTGATTACTTCTTGTCCGATCTTCAGCGAACATGAAGAACAATCACCGTCCTCTTTGTAATAGCTATTAACATATCTAAAGATCCCTGAACATATTGTCTGGTGCTCCGTCCTAGTCTTCTTTTCTCAAGACTAAATATGCCTTTTTTAAACATTTCCTCATAGATCAGGTTTTCTAAACCTTCTATCATTTTTGTTACTCCCTTCTGATCTCTTTCCAGTTTGTCCACATCTTTCTTGAAGTGCTGTGCTTAATAATGGATCCAGTACTCCAGCTGAGGCCTCACCAGTGCTGACTAAAGTAGAAAAGTTACCTTCTAGGTCTTGCATACGTCACTCCTGTTAATATAATTTGGGGGTGTATTAGCCTTCTTCGCAACTGCACCACATTGTTAGCTCTTATTTAATTTGTGATCCACTGTAACCCCTCAGATCCTTTTCTGCAGCAATACTGCCTAGACCAGGGGTGGGCAAACTTTTTGGCCCAAGAGCCACTTTGGGGTTGCGCAACTGTATGGAGGGCCAGGTAGGGAAGGCTGTGCCTCCCTAAACAGCCTGGCCCGCGCCCCCTATCCATCCCCTCCCACTTCCCGCCCCTCTCAGAATCTCTGACCCATCCAACCACTCCTGCTCCTTGACCTCTGACTGCCCAGTCCCAGGACACCCCGCCCCTAACCGCCCCCCGGGACCTCAATCCCTTTCCAACCCCTCCCTGCTCCCTGACTGCCATGACCCTTATCCACAACCCCACCCCTAACTGCCCCCTGGGACCCCACCCCCATCCGACACCCCCTGCTCCCCTTTCCCTGACTGTCCCCCCCCCCCGAATCTCCACCCCATAAAACCACCCCCTCCTCCCGGTCTCCTGACTGCCCCTCAGGACCCCCTGCCCCTTATCCAACCCCCCCTCTTCCCTCCCCCTTACCATGCTGGAGCCAGCCAGCGTGACTGCGGGGAGGGGTGAAAGCAGGGGAGGGGCCGGGAGCTAGCCTCCCCGGCCAGGAGCTCAGAGGCCAGGCAGGACAGTCCCGCGGGCTGTAGTTTGCCCACCTCTGGCCTAGACAGTTAATTCCAATTTTGTAGTTGTGCACTGAATTTTTCCTTCCTAAGTGTATACTTTGCTCTTGTCTTTATTGAATTTCATTTTATTGAATTCAGACCAATTCTCCAGTTTGTCAAGGTCATTTTTAGTTCTAATTCTGTCCTCCAAACTGCCTGCAGCCCCTTCCAACTTGGTGTCATCTGCAAATTTTATAAGCATACTCTCCGCTCATTATCCAAGTCACTAAAAATACTGAATAGCACCAAGACCCAGGACTGTACTCTGTGGGAGCCCATGAGATACGCCCTCTCAGTTTGACAGCAAGCCATTGATAACTATTCTGAGTATGGTTTTTCAACCAGTTGTGCACCACCTAATGGTTTCATCTAGACCGTATTTCCATAGTTTGCTTAGGAGAATGTCATGTAGGACTGTGTCAAAAGCCTTTTTAAAATCGAGATCTATTACATCTTTTGCTTCCCCCCATCCACTAATGGATAATCAGGAAACAACTTAGACCCTTCTGTGTACATAAATTTCTGTTTAGGAATACTCCTAACTCTGAGAAGCCCAATACCTAAGAAGGTGTCTACATGTTTCTCACAGTAGAAGTTCAGATTGGCTGGGTGCCTGTTGCTGTTGATCCCAGGAGAGAATTTTTCCAGAGCCAGCGGCAGGTCAACTTGCTCCTTCAGTAACTCTCTGAAGCCTGGGTTTAAAGGCTTTCAGAATATATAGCGTGATGGGAACTTGTTTTGTCATGGTTTTTGCTGACCTCAAATTTAGCAGTCTGAAGGCTTCATTGCTGTAGACAGAGTACAGTTTTTTACTGGTAGTGGTCACAGTAGTAATGATCTATTAGATTATCCTGGCACATAGACACTACTCACACAGACTAAGTCTGTTCATACTGCAAGATGATTGAAGCCAAACAATTGTGACTACATTTAGACTGACTCTACAAGAAGTCATTTCAGTCCATATTAAATACTTCACACGCTGCAAAAGGTACTGGCCCATGACCTAGCTCAATGCTTTTATGGATTAGTGCAGAAAAGGGATGAGGTAGACAAAATGACTCTGTCCATATCCTGGACATGGAGGCCAGAGAGAATGGGGAGGGAACACTGGTCTTCAGTTTTGCAGATCCATGTGTGAAGACAGATGCAGGGCTCAATGCAAGTCCCTTCCCATCTATGACCAACTCTCTTCACAATGATCCAGCCTCCACATAGCTGGGTTTGCAGCCATGGGGCCCCAGTGCAATCATATAAGCTTAAAACCACCCACTGGACTGCAATTTTTGAAGTGACTATTGAGGGACATAACTAGACCAGGAAAAAAAATCCAGAGAAAATGAAAGAGCTCCCATTCTGAAGAGTCCCTGGTAACATAGGACTCTCTCAGCCCTTGGTATTTCTGGCACAGTTATCAAGAACTGAACCACAAATGGAGGAGGATAAAGTGCTGCCAAAAAAACCACAAGGCCAAGGGTTAGTACAAAAGAGTAAGACAAATGGCTGTTCCATACCTACTATATGAGACTAGAAAGGCCACCGTGACAAGGCAGATGGACAGCACATGTCGCCACAATAAATCCAGAAACCTGGCATTGTTTGTTTGGTGCATTCTGGAAAAAAAAAAAAAAAAAAAAAAAAAAGAGATGGGGAAAAAGCCATTAGTGCAGTGGAAAAGAGAGGGTGTTAGGGAGCGGAACAGTCCCTATATCCCACCCCTCCAAATTACAGTGACCTAAGGAAGACATAGCCCTCATTAATGTCATGGATAACCTGTTAACACCGCAGTGCTGATGTATCCAACTGCTGCCAAGAGGATGCAAGTGAGAAAGCCTGACCCCAGTGTCCAGGTGTTAATGGAGATCACTACAAAGGGAGCCAATGTGCCCATGGTACCATTATGGGAGGTGCATAGAGTGCATATGCAACCATCTTGCCTCAGATCTCCTTATAGCTGCCCACTTGTACAGGATAGGAGAGTTGTCTGGTCTCTCGTCTGCTCCTCCATATTATAGAGCTGCAGGAGGTAGCCACAGCTGAGCAAAGAGGACTTCAGAAGGGGAGCCCCACATCAGAGAATGCAAGCCTAGCACCAGGCAGCAGAGACAAACCATGAATGGGTCATGCGAGAGAGCAGCAGAAATCACTGGAGAGATTGCAGGGACAAACTCACTAATACAAGGGAGAAGAGCCCCATGAGAAGACAGCTCTTCTCTCTCTCTCTCTCGCCTCCTTCCTAGTTCCTCAATTGCATTCCAGCATGGATTTTGGCAGTCTTGCAATTTAGCATGATTCAAAAGAGATTGTGTCAGCAGTCATATTCCGATGGACTCATGCTATGGGAGCGATGGCATCAGGGGCCTCCTTCCCTTCACTCTTGCTTTCCCCTCCTTAATCAACATTCTCAGGCAGCAGCAGAGCCCATAGACCTATATTCAATTTGGGATGAACTCACTCCAGAGGGAATCCCACCCCACCACAGAACAGATTGCACAGGTCCTGGAATTCAGCTCTACCTACAGGAATCAACTGAATAGAAAGAAAGGCATGCCACCAGCAGGTAGCCACCCATTCCAAATGCCCCAGAGGTCAAAGTGTAAAACAGCCAAAACCTAATGAAGAAGCTTCACCTTAAATAAAGAAACAGGAACGAGTAAACAGAGAAAAACCACATAAACTGAGAGTGACTGGATGGCATCCCGTATTTTGTAGTCACTGTTGAATGGGCTTCTGGGAAGAGAAGAAAAAACAGTATGCTCAATACACAGCAATAGCCCGAACACTTCAAAGATCCAGCCAGGTCACAGTGTTGGGCTGAGTGTGTGAATTTACAATACATTTATCTGATCATCTGGACTGTAAGCGCCCCTTCCCAACCCCCATGTGAATGTGCAAACACAACATACCAGACCTGAGACAAAACCACCTTCAACCCAATTATTGTCACCACAGTTCAAAGATAATTCATGTACCCGCTCTTTCCCCCAAGCCACCAGGCCATACTTACCTTCACAGGGCCGTGGCTCACGGATAATATTCTTTATTAGCCAGTTCACTCCTTCGTTGAATGCCAGCCCCCCTAAGAAAGATATCTGTGAAAGAGATAATTGTGTCAGCCTATGACCCTGCATCCATCCCTCAGCTTCCCACTGTGTCATCTCAACTGTGATGCATCTCATCAAGCTTTTGCGACAAATTTTCCTTAAAGGGACACGGTCAACTTAAAACAAAACCACGCTTTCTCTCCGATTTTTTTTTTTTAAACTACTACTGTTATAAGTAACACTCAAGATTACTCTAACCAAAAGAGTATATATTCAGTTTCCCCTGTTTGCGGGAGTCTTTCACAGAGCAACAGAATAGAAAAGAATAAAATAGAAAATATTGGCAGAGGGACTCCAAGAGTAGTGTCATAGCTGGAATTTTTTTTTTTTTTTTATTTGCCTAGATTTTAAATTGACAAAACGTCTTCAACTGTTTGCTGCAGGCCAACAGTGGGAGCACATATGATGCCGTTGATATGCTCTGCTTAAAAGGGCGGCTTATTCTATTTTATTTTATTTTTCTCTTTAGTGAACAACATACAGAAAATCATCATCATCCTGAAGCTGTTCCCCACAAATTTCTAACATCTTTAAAGGCAAGGCATTTTCTGGGCCTGGCCAGATTATAGAAACATAGTATCAATTTCACTCTGTAGTCCAGAATACTTCTTCCCTCTCTTAGCCCTAGCATCCTGGCCAAATTCCAATCTGCGTAATCGTATTCTGCCTCCCTAAATTCCTCCTCTAGTTTCAAATAGTTATGGGATTTTTCACTTCCTGAGCTAAACTGTGGGTCAGTATACTGTGTGCTGCTGAAGAGCTGTCACATTCCAACCCAATGGTGGCTCCTTTCTATAGGTAGAATTAGTAATCAGCATTAACACTAACACTTGCTTAGTTGCTTACACTTTTATTACTAGCCAGTTTTCAGTTGCTTATAACTTTGTTGAACGCTGGACATTCAGGCTTGTTCTCTGCTCTGGACATTCAGGCTTGTTCTCTGCTCAGGTTGCAGGTTTTGTTTTTAAATTTAAACGAACACAGATCAGCCATTTCAGAAAATGAGACTGGGGGAGAAAGGTAGGAAAAAAACATGTTAACTTTGGCTCAATTAACGGTTTCTCCGAAGAGCTCTAGCACCTCCACATTTGGAGCAGGAAGGCGAGATCTGCCAGGGAATGGTCCTAGACTCAGAGAGGTACCTTTTGCTTTCTCTATGAAAATCTACAGATACATGGATGAGTTATAAGCCTCCGGGCTTTGCCATTTCCACAAAATCAGTGGAGAGCGGTAGCGATTTGCTGCTACTATCTCTTGAACATCCCATCTGCACTGAGAATACTACAGCCCTACAGAGCTTTTTTAACATGGTAACTGAACTGAGCATGCTACCAGGCAGAGCTAGAGCTCTGGACAGAGGACAATGCGGCATCTGCCCACTGCCCCTCTGGACTGAGAGAGAGGAGGAGGTGTCTTCCCCAGTTTAGAGAAACAGCATTCCTTCACAGCACCCATTCCTCCTTGGCTGGTGCAGCCAGAGCTCCCCATTACAATTCAATTCAATTTTGCCATTGGAGGAAGGTGTTCTGGGCACCACCAGGACAGCATTAGTTTTAGTCTCAGATCTACTACCTGGTGTGCTTATAATTTTTTGCACGCCCCAGGCTGCAAAAAACAACAACATTAGGAAATGCCAAAATTAAGGTTGTTTATGCCACCTTAATTCAGCCTCCTCGTTCATACCCTTCATGATACGGTCTTTAATTACGTCATCACATACTGTTTGTTTTAGAGGCTCCCTGCCTCATTCACTGCACAGGAGAGACAGTGGATGAGGCAGAGGGTTGCAAGAAGAGAAAGAGCATGTTATTTTGTGTTTCAGGCCTCCACTAGGTCCCAGTACAGCTTGGTCTATTCCTGACTTCGCTCTGGACTTCCTATCATAATAAATACAACCCCCTTGTGCATGCAAAGATTTCATGGAGAAATCTTATTTTTGAATGCTTTACCTTGCAACTGTAAAAAATCTTAAAAGAATGTTAAACTGTAACATGTATGTACAGGTCAAGTGCAGTGGCAGTTTAATACCTGGTGCTTCATCTAGCAAGGCACCATAACCTCCTCTAGCAAGGGGATGGATGCAACAAGCCTTTTCCATCTCTATGATCTTTACTGTATTATATACACACTTTGTGTGTGTGTGTGTGTGTGTGTGTGTGTGTGTGTGTGTGTATACACACACACACACACACACACACACACTATACAATATATCCCACGCTACCTATATCTATATCTCTCCCAGAAGGTCCCAAAATACTTACCTTACAATCTCTCTCTATGTGTGGGGGGGTGGGAAGAGAGAGTGAGTGTGAGTGGGAGAGAGAGAGTGTTTTGGGATCTTCTGGGATGAAAGGCACCATATAAAGATCAGCCCTAAATTCACTTACGGAAGCTAGATTCACTGTCCTAAAACTGTCTTCTATTTACAGAGCAGATACAACACAGACAGTGGCAATGCAAGCTCCCCCCCACATGCATGTCCCCTGCCGAAGTGCCCCAATCTTCAGCAGGTATCACCTCTAGAAATGAAAGATGCTTTCAGTCTTTATGACCTATTCAATCTTCAGTATTTCTGCTGATTGCTAAAATGGGGAGGCCAATTTGTGCCTAATTTGATTTTTTTTTTTTTTTAATGACAAAGAAAACTGCCCATTAGAAATTGGACTGGAATGATCAATTCAGGTCACATAGGCTTCCAAGAAGCCTTTAGATTGTTATGACTTTCAGAAGCTACTTCCTTGGGCTGCAATCACACTAGTAACCTAGAGGTTTCATTACTAATCCCCTGAGCCATTCAGTTCCCATGACAGTGTTGCTTTATATAAACACAGCAATATCAGAAACCTGATGTCATAATCCTATTACTAACTCCATTTCACCTGTCTGTTTACAAAAGGCAAATATTATGAATGGCTTGTAATCCCTTGTATGGAATGTACTCAGCCATCCCATCCTAGCTACTTGTCAGGACAAATAGCAGAGACCTTGTGGCATGCTGTGTCATGAAAAGACTAGCTTCTGGTCAGGAGAGAAGTAGGAGTCACTTCTGCTCCTGCTGTTTCACACACACACAGATGAAATGGGCCTTGCAGGCACACTGCTTCCCCTGGGAAATTGTGGGGAAGCGCTCTTTCACTCAGCCTCATTTCCAGAGGTCCTGAATACTCACAACCACAGATGGACTTGTGAGCGCTCACACTCCCAAAAATCTGACCCTTAACGACTAAGATGACAGGCAAGGCTGCCACTTATTGAAACTGGCATCAGAGTCAGTGCTCTTCATAGATTAATGCAAACATACAGCACCAAGACAATGACATGGGAAACCCATTTAGAAAAGAATCTGAAAAATAAAATCACTTAAACATTGGGTAATAAAGCTTCACAACCTCTCCGGGAGAAAAATAAGAGATACAAGAATCACTTCATCCTCCATCAAAATGCAGCCAATCTTAGACAGACGTCTAACAGAACAAGGGAACATGACAAACAGCTGAGAAAAAGTGAAGAATATTGTATCCAACTGACACCACAGGGACAATTTAGAGAGGCCAAACATAATTATCCAGACTGAAGTTCAGCCAGTATACTACTGTTAACACCTCCTCATTTTACAAAAAGTATCAATGACCACAAGTGATCAGGACCCATGTTTACATCTCATCCAAGAGACAGCACCTCCATCAGCACAACCCTTCCCAAAGTCATGCTAAAGGCACTTGTTCACTACTGTCACAGAGGGGAAAGCGCATCCCACAGAATTACAAATACCATCTCCTGCAGCACATGGGGTATTCTTCCTATTCCTGTATCTCCCGTTCATCCTGCATGACCCAAGAGCTCATGGGATCACAGCAATAATAATGATATTAAAGACCCACTTTAGTTTCTCATAAAGAGAGGCAGAAAATTTGCAACAGTCACTGAAATGTATGGCATGTCCTGGTCCAGGAATTCAGGGAAGGGACACTATAGGGCAAGACAGGGCAGTGAACTAAGGCTCGACAGTAATTCAAAAGTATCACAATTAATTGTGCTTTCCTCTCGGCAAAGAGGTCACATTTGTTATACTAGCTCTGCAATGGCAAATCTCTCCTGCCCTCGCCTCCCTTGTCATGTCTCCTGCCATGTGAAGTACCTGGGGTGGAAGAGGAAGACTCACCGTATGAAGCTCTCTCTTGAATATGATGAGTGTAACAAAGCCGACTATGATGAAAATTGGACAGAGACTCAAGTAGGCTAAGAGCTGACCAGAGAAATCACCTGAGGAAGCAAACGAGAGAAACAAATCAGCCTGCATTTTGTGTGTGCTCGCTTGCCACAGAGACTGCCGTTTGCTAGCACTTCAGAGCTCACTGACAGCAAAGGTGTGAGTTCACTAGATCAATGGCCTAGCATTATATGGCAGACCCAGGCTCCATTCCTTGGACTCAGCATTTCATCCCAAGTGCTCGCAGGGACTGAAGGTGCTGAAGAGCAAGAATGGCAGTTATTAGCTTCAGGATTGGGACCAAAGGGAAATGAAATGAGCCTAGCATAATTCAACTGCAATTTCTGTCTGCCAGTTTACAACAGGTATTGAGAGGCTGAGTAGTTTCCCACCTAGAGAGCCTCCAATAGCTAGAGTTGGGAAGCTGCATTACAGAATCTCACAGAAGAAAATAAAGTGTCTCAAGAGCCATCTGGGATGGCTTTGGATAGAATAGATTGGGGTAGACAGATGTCAGAGGTGAAGAATGGCAATACATGGTACACACTATATGACTCAGTCCAAATCACCCTTGCCTACTGGCTAAAGCACCATATCTATTTGTTTACTTAAAAGAATATGTGTTCCACACGAACTCTTTTGGAAAAGGTAAGCATAGGCTCAAAGCAAACAGGAAATCACCAAAACTATTTTGCTCCAAGATCAGCTTCTCACCAGAAGAGGAGTTTTTCAATTTTAAATTTTATTTTTAATAGAAGATATTGTAAGAGATACATAAACCAGCAGCATCATTTGAAAATGCCAATCATCATTGCAGAGAGTCAATATGAAACTCACAGGGGAAAAGACGTCCCAAAAGGCTTTGCTATAGTGGAGATATTTTTAAAGGAGGACACTAAAAACGCTACCCTGGTATCAACTGAATCAAGAGAAGGTCAAAGCCATTTAATGCTAGTCTCCAAAAGACAGCAAAATCCTTCCTATCTCACCACATGGCCACAGAAGGATCAATCCCCATCACTAAGCACCTGATCCCTCCTGCCTACCAGCTAAGAAAAGAGGATATTTCTGCATGACTAAATACCCGATTCCTTCCTAAATCAATTCCACTTCCTTCCACTGTATAATACAGGACTTCTTCCCCAACACACACTAGTTGCCTCATTTTGAGCTGAACAGCATTTGACGTGATGAACTTTAACTTCAATGCCTGAACAAAAGTATTCTCACTGTTACAAAGTTCACATTGCTGGGTGTATTGCCAGATGGTTGTACACACGGTGCATACTCGCTTCCCATGGCAGGTTCTGTGTCACTTACAACTAGGAAGCACCAAGAGCATCAACACCAAGAGAATGGGCTGAAGAGTTTCATTCTGCAAAACCAATGGGAATTTGGAGTTATTTGCAGAAGAGCCCTAAAAATTTTTTTTGTTTTGAATTTAACCTGGGGTCCCTTAATAGATCTTTGGCTCAATGACCTTGTGCAGTCATTAACACCAATGCAAAGTGGGTTTCAAATGCTATCAGATCAGAATGGTAATGTTCTATGCCCACTTTGCACTGGTGTAAGTGACAGCACAGGGTGCCAGAAAACAGAGAATCAGGCTCCTTACGTCTAAACACTGATCAAGAACTACATAAATGCAAGAGGAAATCCACCTTAAGTGACTGTTAACGTCAGATGCCTTGAGAATTTTAGACTACTGGACAACCAAAATTGTACTGAAGTCTCGGGTAAGCTTTCAAGTAGTCTCGATTCAAGGATTATATATTAGAGATGGTCTCTAGTTCAGGGATCATTGTTTATCACAGCATTTACTTTGCTAATCTGTACTACATATAAATTTTAAAATTTGGTTAGACTAAAATACTGTAAAATTAATTTAAAAAAATAAAGAAACTGCAGACAATTTTTACTTTGTTTTCTCAGAAGGGACTATATTTCTCCCACAGATGGTGTAAGAATATCTTTACAGACAGTTGGTCTTAGATAAAGTCACAGTGGACACAAAGTAGAACTACAGAGAGCATAACAAAGATTCCACCAATATCACATAGTAGAACCAATACAAGTCAACTAGTCAGTAATGGCTGGTGACCTGCGGAAGAACCTGAGGCCAAAATCCATGAACCAGAACCTCAGACACAGAATGCTGTAGAGAAGTATAACAGGAATCATCTACTCAGGTAATCTGAATCCTGTTTGAAAAAATCTGTTCAGCACTTGGAACTAGGGCTGTCAAGCAATTAAAAAAATTAATTGAGCTTAATCTTGCTATTAAACAACAATAGAATACCATTTATTTAAATATTTTTGGATGTTTTCTACATTTTCAAATATATTGATTTCAATTACAACACAGAATACAAAGTGTACAGTGCTCGCGTTATATTTATTTTGATTACAGATAGTTGCACTGTAAAAAAAAAAAACCAAATAGTATTTTTCAATTCACCTAATAAAGAGATTGCACTACAGTACTTGTATCATGAAAGTTGAACTTACAAATGTAGAATTATGTACAAAAAAAACTGCATTCAAAAATAAAACAATGTAAAACTTTATAGAGCCTACAAGTCCACTCAGTCCTACTTCTTGTTCAGCCAGTCACTCAGACAAATTTTTTTTTTATATTTGCAGGAGATAATACTGCCCACTTCTTGTTTATAATGGTCACCTAAAAGTGAGAACAGGCATCTGCATGGCATTGTTGTAGCCAGCGTTGCAAGCTAAAGATTCATATGTCCCTTCATGCTTCAACCACAATTCCAGAGGACCTGCGTCCATGCTGTTGACGGAGTCTGCTCGATAACAATCCAAAGCAGTGTGGACAGATGCATGTTCATTTTCATTATCTGAGTGAGATGCCATCAGCAGAAGGTTGATTTTCTTTTTTGGTGGTTCAGGTTCTTGTAGTTTCTGCAACGGATTGTTGCTCTTTTAAGACTTCTGAAAGCATGCTCCACACCTTGTCCCTCTCAGATTTTGGAAGGCACTTCTCTTAAACCTTGGATCCAGTGCTGTAGCTATCTTTAGAAATCTGATATTGGAACATTCTTTGTGTTTTGTCAAATTTGCGGTGAAAGTGTTCTTAAATCAAACAACATATGCTGGGTCGTCATCCGAGACGATAACCATAACACAAAATATATGGCAGAATGCAGGTAAAACCATGGATCAAGAGACATACAATTCTCCTCCATGGAGTTCAGTCACAAATTTAATGAACACATTTTTTTTTTTAATAAGCATCATCAGCATGGAAGCATGTCCTCTGGAATGGTGGTCGAAGCATGAAGGGGCATATAAATGTTTAGCATATCTGGCACATAAATACCTTGCAATGCTGGCTACAAAAGTGCCATGTGAACGCTTCTTCTCACTTTCAGGTGACATTGTAAATAAGAAGCAGGCACCAGTATCTCCCGCAAATGTAAACAAACTTGTTTCTTTTAGCGATTGGCTGAACAAGAAATAGGACTGAGTGGACTTGTAGGCTCTAAAAAGTTTTACATTGTTTTGTTATGGAGTGCAGTTACGTAACCAAAATCAATCAACCTACCTACATTTGTAAGTTGCACTTTCACAATAAAGAGATTGCACTACAGTACTAGTATGAGGTGAATTGAAAAATACTATTTCTTTTGTCATTTTTATAGTGCAAATATTTATAATCAAAAGTAATATAAAGTGAGCATTGTATACTTTGCATTCTGTGTTGTAATTGAAATCAATATATTTGAAAATGTAGAAAAACATCCAAAAATATTTAATAAATTTCAATTGGTATTCTATTGTTTATCAGTGCAATTAAAACTGTGATTAATCACGATTAAATTTTTTGATCACGATTAATTGTTTTAAATTAATCGCGTGAGTTAACTGTGATTACTCGACAGCCCTACTTGGAACAGAGCAGTGCTATCATATATTAAACACTATTAATACCAGCAGGGTTCTAGCACAGCCATATTCTAAAGCCCTACTACAGAGTAGACTAAGTAGTGATGTGTTGACTGTGAGTGATTGTTTCTGGCCTTGCTCTCAGGAAAGAGAGACCCTGCCTGTCCACACTGGTCAAGTAAACCATGCTAGAAACCTGCTAGCAATAATGTACTCACTAGTTTAGTAGATGGCTGTAGCTAGTGCAGTTCTGATCCAACGGAGGAAAGGGCTTTAAATCTTCGATGGATAATGCATTGGGGGCGGAAGGGGAATCTGAGAAAACAAGGCCAGCTATGTTTATATCATAATGTTTTCAAGTTTTAGAAGTGGCACAAGTAGATAATATATTATCTAGTCTTACAGAAGTTTATTCCAAGGAAAAAATGAATAAGCGGCTAAAAAATGAAGTGCTTCCATGGACCTGGTTTAAAAACAAGACTATGCAACTATTTTTGACTTTCCCCACTCCCCAAACCTCTAATAGCTTAAAAGGGATGGAGTAAGGTTGATAAGAAGAATGAATCCATGAAAAATAAAAAACAAGAACTCAATGTTGAGTTTTATTTTAACTCAAACATTCCCGAGAGCATTTTGGGCTCAAGAACCAAAAGATTAAACTGATTACTTTATTTTAAGTTATCCAAAATGCAAATGGATGAAGCAGCAGTTATGGTGAAAAACCCATTAGATTTTCTACATTAGCCTCTGGCCACATTTATATATTTATTTTAAAGTATGATTTTTACCCAGCATCCTTTTGGCACTGACTGGAAAGATCTGAGGTTTACCACGTTAGCATAACCTGAATGCAACGTGAAAATATGAATTAATGGCACTGTTACCACATCCTATCACAGAGTCCTGTTTTTACCGCCGCCACCACTGTTTCCTATAGAAATGTCTATTTGTGGCAGCACTGTTTATCGCACAAACTTGCGGAAAAAGAAGCCACCCACAGACATGTCGGTTACATGATATGAATACTTTGCACTCCATCAATACTTTCTATACTGATGAAAAATGCATGAAGTGTTGTCCCTTATCTTATTTTTCATGGGACTGTCCATATCCTGCCAGCACAACTTGCAGGACATTAAGAAAAGTCTCAAGCTCTCTTTGAGGATGATGTGATGCTGTGGCATGACAAGGTTCACATCACAACGTGACACATTTCTGCTGGAAGACCAAGCTTAAAGCACTAAGATATGAAAGAAGCATTGGTTCTGAAGAGCTACCGTCCCAGCAGAAGTCACAATAAAGAACAGCGGAAGAATAAAAATTCTTATAGAACATACAGTCAGTTAGTTAAGTAGCAACAACTAAGTGCTAAACAAATATTTTTAAATGTGTGCACACATGCACAACCTTTTGCTTATATGCCTTATTTAATTATACATACTAATTTTGCTAGTGCCCAGCATCACCTAAACATGTTTAGCTTCTCAAAGACTATGAATTTTTAAAAGGGTGCTTTACGCAAAGAAACTAGAAAATTCTCCATGTGTCTTTAGGTACAGGAGTTGCTATGCCACATCTTTCTACATCAAGGACAATTTCTCAAAACAGAGCTTCTTACAGACACCTCTCTTCATTTTTCTTGAAGAAACGAGAAGTCACAGATCCTTAAAAATCCCAGTTGTCCTGAAGAAAAACATGCACACATGCTTATTTAACACCGACAGACCCTGGTCGTCAGCAGGCAGGATAGAACCTAGGACCTCTGGAGCTTAGTGCATGAGCCTCTGCTGCATAAGTTAAAAGCCAACTGGCTGTTAAACTAAGGCTGTAGAGCAGACTCAATCTCTCTCTCTCTCTCTCTCTAAGTGGTCTCAGTGCCACTAGATGGGACAGAACACCACACCCAGAAGGTGTGTGGGTTACACTTACATGCACATATACCAGGAACTGAATGTTTCTCTAATGGAATTCACCCTGCAGACAGGAAATCCCTTAACAGGACAGACAGAATTTTAAGGTTCCAGGACTATACATGAAAGTGATATTGGGACAGCATTAAGACAAGCTGAAAAAAAAAAAAAAAAAGATCTGCTTTAATACAATGGGAATAGCTGCTGAGTTATGTCCCACCATTATGTTTCTGTGCTGTTTATTTCTCCTTCCGGCATGCAGGATTTTACAGTAAAAACTCTTTGACTGGTGCTTGCAGCCACCACCGCTCCTATCTCTCCAAGCCTCTTTGCAGTTTTCTTCTGTCACAGTGTGTTTGCTACTTCTCCAAATTAGATGCAATGTGGTAAATGATCACTCTTGAATTACACCAGAGGAACACTCAACAAAGACATGGAGCACCTACACCAGGGGTAGAGAAAAGCTGTTTGGTCAAAAAGTTCCCTCTGGAAACTCTGGGCTAGAATACAAAACCAGGGAGCATCATTTTTTGGCAACTGAAAGACAGGATGGCAGCAGGTCTCCAGCCACATTAAAGCTCTCTTGAGACGAGAGATTTTAAAGGACCATTGCCACAGTGCATCAGACTACTGCGTCTTCAGGAAGAATTTTAGGAGAGCATATAATTACTAAATTGGAATTTCACCAGGTCATGCAAGCTAACACTCTGTCACCAAAAATAAACAAACAAACAAACAATTAAAAAAAAAAAAACACCACCACCAGAGGTGCTGTTTAGAGAAATTCAAAGTACCGACCCAACCTGCCCTTGCAAGCTGCAGAGAACTAGTATCATCATAACACAAAATAGGCTGGACTGCGAGCATGCAATGTCAAAAGACAATATGGGATCTCACTGAATCACAATGATGCAACAGCTGGGAAAGGATCTGTCCTGGGAGGTTAACAGCTGTTGAAGGGACTTTGACAGCTGTCCTTCTAAGTACTACTCAAGTCCCCAAATCAAGCCCTGTAAAAGTTTCCAAGCAGGGAGCCCAGAGGCTGTAATCTGCACATCTCCCATCAGGGAATGCATGCTATCATGAAAAGAAAAGGAGTACTTGTGGCACCCTTAGAGACTAACAAATTTATTTGAGCATAAGCTTTCGTGAGCTACAGCTCACTTCATCGGAGCTTATGCTCAAATAAATTGGTTAGTCTCTAAGGTGCCACAAGTACTCCTTTTCTTTTTGCGAATACAGACTAACACGGCTGCTACTCTGAAACATGCTATCATGATCTGACAAAGTTCAACACCTCCAAAAATACTGTCTACTTACACAGTCCTGCCTACCCAGAACACACTAAAAATAATCCTGAAAACTATTTCAGGACCAGGATAACATCACTGCAGCACCACAAAACAACACTTCTCTCAGTCATGACAGCATCATAATATGGGGTCATTGCATCCCAGCATCTCTGTGCCACTAAGGCAACTCTACACCAGGGCAACTCAGAACACAACAAGGGAGAAGGGAGACACAGTGATGTCGTGACACAGCAATACAGGAGTACTGTGAAGTGATGCTGCAACCTCCTGTTGTAAGAGAAGAGGTGCACCCTTGGTGTTAGCACATGGCAGTGACATCATAACAAAGAATAACGAGAACACACTGTAATGAGAGATGGCAAGACAAGGCAGCAATGTGGAGGGGTGCCATGGTGACACACCTCAAGGCATTGACACACCATGATCCCTAGGAGCCTGCTGCAGTGGGGCTGAAGCAGGTCCCCTGGGACCCCGTCACCTCCATGCACTCAGCAACCCCTCCCCTGAGGCTAGAAGTCCAGAGCCTGGGGTATGCACATGCGCAATATGGAGCACACAGGGCTCACTATCTGGTAGTAAATCCCGCAGCACCAGTGCGCATGCGCAACCCTCCGGCCCTGAGCTGTTGTTCAGTAGGTCACTATTTGGCAACTGCCACCGGGCGCTGGGACCCCATTCACCCTGAGCTGAGAACTTCCCACTCGCGCGGAACCGGCACCACGGAGGCTGTAGAGGTAACTCAAGCGAGCTTTACCTGCAAGATACTCGACATGGGTGAGGGAGACCGGGCGCCAGGGAGCGGGGAGCGAGCACTCTCCGACTGCGGCCATTTTACCCGGATACCGGGCCGGGCCGCCACAGCCAATCGGAGCGCACGCAAGAGGCGGAGCGGCCAATGGGCGGGGAGATAAATCTGGATTACCAATGGCTAGGCGCGGCAGGTGAGGCGCCAACCAATCAATAAAAACCTAATTAAATATCCAATCCAGGGAGCGAGATAGCCAATGAGATGTCCGCACTACTGTCCAATCCAAGCGAGACACAGGTAGCTATAGTCCCAATCAGGATAAAGGCGGGGGTTATAATGTTTTATCATTGGTGAACAAAATTATGCAGATTAACCAATCAGCAGGTGGCCTTGGTCTCATTCTTAGCCAATCAGATGTTTGGATGGTGGTGGATAAGGGGTCTAAGGGGCGAGGGGGCAAGCTGGCAATTTTGAGTTAAAATGGCTTCCTCGCCCCTCCCCCAACCCAAGCAGGGCAAAAGCCTTTCACTCAATGGGGGTAGTTCTCAAAAAGCAGCCGTATGAGATATGAGGCCATGAGTACAAGGGAGGCACAGAATTACCTTACCTGGTAGTCCTATTGACAGAAAATGGGGGAATAGGGGCATTTAGCTCAGCCCCTGCCCCATTGATAGGGAATGCGGGGACTAGGACCAGAGTTAACTCACCCCAGGCTCACTGACAGAAAACAGGGGAATGGGGAGTTGAGTTACCTCACCCCCATCCCACAGACAGAAACAGGGGTTTGGGGATCAGGACCAGAGTTAATTCACCCCCAGTCCCATTGGTAGAAAATGGGACCTGAGGGAATGAACCCAGGAGTTGCCTCCTTCATGGGTCCTGTTGACAGATAATGGATCTAGCGGCCAGGGGCTCTGGCTTGCTTCCCTGGGTGGTCCTGTTGCCAAAAAATGGGGAGACAACAGAAGGAAATGGGGCTGTGAGTTTTCTCTCCCTGGACCTGAAAAAAAGAGAAGGGGAATGGAGGCCTCTTGCCCTACTGTCAAAATCGAGGGCTCGGGAAACTATGGCAAAAGTTACCTTCCCTCTCCAGGCCCAGAAAAGGAAGCTGGGTTAATTGGGGAATGAGCATCTGTTTCCACTGTCAGAAAAGAGGTTGGAGAATTGGGACATGCATTGCCCCTTCCTCCACTGCCCAAAATGTGTCGGAGACAAGAGTAGAGAAGAAAATGAGTTGTTTTGGGGGGAAGCTGTGGTAGCTTCTACAACTCACGGCTTGCAAGTGGTGGAGACTCCCCATAAGTGCAGGGTCACAACCAGCCCTTACTTATGAGGAAGACTGGTAAAGATAGCGCAGCTGGGAAACCTGGGGAGTGAATATTAGAGCAGCCATGGTGGTGTGCTGCACAGCTTCATTTTGATCTGAGAGTACAGTCACACACACTAAACTGCTGTGGGAACTCGTGAATTAATATCATGCCAAGGAACCACCCTTTGAAACCAGAGTCTGCTAGCAGCAAGCAGGGCAGACTAGAAGCGTGGGAGGTATGTGTCAGTGGGAACAAGTAGTTAGAGCTGAAATATGCCACTCAGACAGCGGGGTGATTTTAATTTATCTATTATTTATTTTTCTGCAGAAAGATGGTTGATTGACAAATTCCTACATGTACTGAAACTACCCATTTTATCAGTATTTGGCAACATGGAGAATACGGAATTCCTCTTTATGATCAGACACAGTGGACTATAATTACATCCACATCTACTTTATAGCTTTGCAAGTAATGATAGTTTCCTGAGTGGCACTAAAAAAGGAAATGTGAGCAGTAAGGGATTTAGTACTGTCACTTTAACAGAGAACAGGGTGCTGCTGCCATCATGTGCCAGCAATGCCCCTCTGCTATGTACATTGGCCAAAAAGGACAGTCTCTACGCAAAAGCCAGTCGGAGAGCATTTCAATCTCTCTGGACACTCAATAACAGATTTAAAAGTGGCTATTCTTCAACAAAAAAACTTCAAAAACAGACTTCAACGAGAAAGTCTGGAGCTGGAATTAATTTGCAAACTGGACACCATCAAATTAGGCCTGAATAAAGACTGGGAGTGGCTGGGTCACTACAAAAAGTAATTTTCCCTCTGTTGATATTCACCCCTTCTTGTCAACTGTTGGGAATGGGCCACATCCTCCCTGATTGAATTGGCCTCGTTAGCACTGACCTCCCCACTTGGTAAGGCAACTCCCATCTTTTCATGTGCTGTATATTTATACCTGCCAGATGTATTTTTCACTCCATGCATCTGGTGAAGTGGGTTATAGCCCACGAAAACTTATGCCCAGATAAATTTGTTCGTCTCTAAGGTGCCACAAGGACTCCTCATTTTTTTCTTCTGTATTTGTGCACGTTAAACACCACTCACTTTGAAGCCCTGGGTAGGGAGAAGAATACAAAGGGTATGTGCTACATCAAAAGAGGTGTACGTACTGGAAGCATTTGCACAAGGAAACTTGTGAAGAGAAAATTTCAGGAATGGTAAGGTCACTCAGGTTAAAAGCTGCAAAGAAAATGGGCCTGTACATGTAACGTTTCTTACTAGACCATGGAGGAAGTCGCAAACCTAGCTAAGCCAGCCCAGGTAAGAGCAGAGCGGGTTTTTGGTTTATTTTTGTTGTTGTTTGACGGTAGCCAAATAATGTATGGATTCGTTCAGATCTACCCCTTGATCATGTTCAACTAAATCTTTTAAATATTTTATTTAGGGACAGGAGAACTACTCCTTTCTCTTTACAGCTGTAATGTAACTAGTTTCAAGTGGAGATTATGATCCTGCCCAATTAATTTAAACAGTGGATCCCCCGCTTGGCTTTCCAAGAGAAAAGGTAGCAATTGTAGATAACAGGCACTCTCTATTGAGAGTAGATGTTTACTGCAAAAGTTAGGTCTTCTTCAAAAGACTGAATTAAGAAAGTGTGAAGGATTTTCCTTTCGCCACTAGAAAAGGAGTACTTGTGGCACCTTAGAGACTAACCAATTTATTTGAGCATAATGCATCTGATGAAGTGAGCTGTAGCTCATGAAAGCTTATGCTCAAATAAATTGGTTAGTCTCTAAGGTGCCACAGGTACTCCTTTTCATTTTGCGAATACAGACTAACACGGCTGCTACTCTGAAACCTTTTGCCACTGAAAGCCAAACAGATCCTGTTCTTCCAGAAATAATTTAAAATGTTTTCCAGTCAAAGATTTGTCAGTTTATATTTATAATGTGACAAGCAGTGAAACCTCTCTTGGACATCGTTTAGTACTAGAGGTATTTCAATGAGAATGTTTAGTGGAAAGGAAACTGTAGCAATTTTAAATCAGTAAATGATACAATAAGTGCTCCTATTCCTTATCAAGCACCTCTGAGCAGGCTTGGACACAATAGGGTTCTCACAGTAATCCAATATTCAACAGGAAAATATTAATGTTTTAGAAGTATCAAGTAATCCTCGGTATCCCTGTAAGAGGGCCTTCATCATAATTCAGCCAAGCATTATTCGCAGTGTACAGATGGGAAGACTGTAGCACAGCACTTTAGGGACTTGTCCCTATCTCTAAGAAGCTAGGACTAGAACCCAAGATGGGTCAACCTATAGTTCTCTGCTCTAACCTCTAAAATATGCATTGTCCTTTAATTTGAAAGCTCTGGTCATTATTATATTAATCTACCTCTGTTTAAAGTTTGGTTTGAAGGGATCTGTGTAGGCTGCCTCCATGAGCACTATCGGTGAAAGGTTTTCAATCACTGTTTCAGGCTCAGCTATGTTTCATTTGGCAGATTCACCTAAAGTGCAGACTGAATAAGTATCTTGGCAATAAATTCTAGCACATAAGTGTGAACTGACCCACAGCTAGGGTGACCATATTTCCCTCTGCGGAATATGGGACATGTGGTAAAACTACTTGTATTCAAGCAAGTTCAATGGCAAATAATCAGAATTATGCAGTACAAATGTTCAAATTAACAACCAGTTGACTGAGCCCCTGTTAAAAAGAAATACTGTGTAGTTGGATTCTTTTTATTTACCTTCTTATCTTTAAGGCTTTAGGGATCACACAGGGAGAGGTGACACACACACTTCCATACACCTCTCTCGGACAGGGGGGTGTGACCGACCAACCCAGCCCTTCCTGCCTTGCTCTCTCGGCCCTCCATGCCCGGCTTGGCCCCCGGGATGGACCCACCTCTCCTGGTGCCGCATCTTCCCATGGCAACATGTGGAGGGGCACACTGGGTCATGTGCCCCCCGCTCCCCTTATTTCTGTCAGGGTTCACACCAGAATGTGGCCAGCAGCAGCCTTTTGTCACTGTGCGGGAGGGAAAGGACAGGAGCTGCTTCCAGCTGAGGGGCAGGGTGGAGGGCAGTCATCTCATCTCTTCCCCTCCTCTCTCCCCTCCCACCCCCACAGGCTGGAAGCAGCTTGTCCCTTCCTGCCTGCACAGCCTCGAAAGGCAGCTAACATCTCCATGTTACTGCTGGCCACCGACATAACCCAGCCACCTCCTGTCTGCCCCCCGACCCCCAGCTACTGCACGGGCAGGAAGGGGTTAAGTCTGAAGGATGCACTGTGCACCAGAGCCCAGGGAACCTGACTGCAGCGGCTTTAGCAAACGGGGCCAGAGGTATGACTCAGCAGGGGAGGGTGCCTTGGGGACGGAGCAGCCCTGTTCTCTCTTGGGGGGAGAAGTGTATGTGAAGAGGGTGTAAGCCCCTGCCTGGGGGGGCTGCTGTGGAGCCTGCAGGTTTGGGGGGGCGAACAGGCTGGAAATCTCTTCCCCCTCCCACTCCAGAGCTCAGCTGAGGGGCAGAGGGGCTTTCCCCGTGCCAGAGCTGTGTGGGGTTTTGGCACATGCTGGGCTTGGCTCCTCCTGGCCAGTGCCCCGGGCTGAAGGGTGTTGAGCTTTTCTGGGGCACCGGCCCAGCCAGAGGCAGTGGCGGAAGGAAGCCTGCCAGCCAGGCTGTTGGTGAACTGAGCGCTCTGACCAAGGGCTGGTTCTTCGCACAGCACTGGGAGTGGGACACGCCCTGACGGGGGGGATATGAAGAAGCTGGATGAGGTGAAGGGGCAAAGCAGGGAGAGGACTGCCAGAGGGAGAATATGTAAAGGGCCGATGGGTGGGCAGTAGAGGTGACACATAACGGGCCACTGCCTGATCGCACTCACCAGCCACTGCAGCTCATAGCAAGTGCCGGCTGGAAATGGGACGGGAAGGTGGGGCCCTGCTAGCCGAGAGCCGGCACACAGCAGGGGCTGCACTGATGAACCAGCAGGGGGAGCAGCATCTTCACCCCACCACCAGCCTTGCACACCCACCCCCGTTGTCAGCCACTGGACTCCCCCACTCACTGCTGGTGGGTGGGCGATTGGCAAGCAGGGATGTGGCAGCAGCAGGACCTGTCAGTACTAATGGGGGGGGGGGGGGGGGAGAGACAGAAAATATGGGACAATTTGCCCATTTCTGAGAAAAAGTCAGGACACCTGCAGGAGCGCCTAATATGGCACTGTCCCTTTAAAAACAGGACATCTGGTCACCCTACCCATAGCTCAAACCAAGAGCACAGAACAGGAGCCTCTCCACCATTTCTTGTGAAAATAACAGCATTCAGGCCTCTCCCCCTATATTCTTAAATCCACTACTCTTTCCCTCTTCCAAAGCTTTAGCGTGCAGCACCTGCAAGGCCTTTTTTTTTTTTTTTTTTTTTAATTATAAGGAAGATAAGAAATTGCTACACTGAAGCAGTTCAGTGGCTTATTCTGTCTGGTGTCTTGCAGAACCAACTATTTCAGAGGTTGCCCCCAGACAATTAACCTATCCATAGATAAAGTTTCTTCTTAACCTCTGCTAGTGTTTGGATTACAGGCTGAAGCATGGTGGTGATCTGTCTTATTTAACTGTCAATGTTCTTATCCATATGAATGTTTAATTCTTTGAATATATCTAAGCTTTTCACCTCACTTTTAGCGTGACAGTGTGTTCTACACATCAAATACGTTCTGTTTAAAGAAACTTTCTTTCTACAAATGCGATATTCTACCAAAAGCTGTGGAAGCACATGGCTGTTCTGGTTCAACGTAGTTGCTTCATGGCTTGAAAATGAAAGTTTTAATGTGCTGTAGTTGCCTACTGAAAGGAACCTACACTTTTCTACAGGTCTCAGCGGACAGACATTTTTAAGTCTTTCAAAAGTATTCTGCAAATCTTTACTTTTGTCTTTCAGACCTAGTTCTCAGACACCTTTTTAATGTGTGCAGTATAAGAATCCACACAGACCATGAAGTTAATTGTTGAGTTTCTTTCTTCAACACCGAATTCTCCTTTAGATGAGGTCACCTTTGAATGGGAAAATCCTGGCAGATGAAGCATATGGATTATCAGCCATTGCAGAAAGTACATAAAGTGGATCATAGGATAGTCAAGAAATCAAATCTAAGTGCTTGTCTATATATGGAAGTTTGGCATTTCTATACCAGTATAACTAGAGTGATATAATAATACTGGAACATTTTCCCATGTTGACAAGCCCTAAGAATTTACTTGCTATCAGTTCTTAACACACTGATTCTAGAAATAAGCCACTGTTTGCCTGCATATTATAAGTGGATTCTCTCTCAAAAGAGCTGTTCAGAATAACATACAGGTTGGCATCTAAATCAGAAGTTACAAGAGCCTTTATCATAATTCAGGATCCACTAGGTGGAATTAGAAACCAAAACCATATATAATGAAGGAAAGATTTATTTGACTTGCATTGAATACCACATCCAAAACAGATATAAAAGTTTTAGCTGGGGGAATGAGGGGTGGGAGAGCAAGAACAGATGAATCTTTACACATCAGGAAATAAAGGTAAAAGAAAAAAGCCACAGGCACAAGGTTACATTCTTTAGTTTCAGGTCTGGCAGAGGAATGTCCCACTGAAAAGGGTTAAGGGAAAGCAGAATTTCACATCCTCTCTCCTTTGCCATGAATGTGTGGGTCATGCTCATCTTCAAAGCCATTCTGAACGCTAATATTTTGAAGCAGGTTTTTCTCTTCTTTAATTTCATACATTTGTGATTGAAAAAAATATTTGCCTCACAGACCTGTTTAGAACATATCTGTACTGCATTTAAACACCAATGTCTGGCCATTGTCTGCTGACTCGGGCTTGCAGCACTGAGGTTTTGGGGCTATTTAATTGGGTTGTAGACATTCGGGCTTAGCCTCCAGCCCAGGCTCTGGGATTCTTACAGCACCATAGCCTGAACCTGAGTCAGCTGACATGGGCCATGTGGGTGTTTAATTGCCGTGTAGACATACTCTAGTCCAGTGGTTCCCAAACTTAATTGCACCGCGACTCCCTTCTGACAACAAAAATTACTACATGACCCCAGGAGGGGGGACCGAAGCCTGAGCCCTGCAACCCACGGCACTGGGGCTTGGGCTTTGGCCCCCAGCCCCAGAAAATCTAACACCAGCCCTAGCAACCCCATTAAAATGGGGTCGGGACCCCCCCACAGTTTGAGAATCACTGCTCTAGTCTATTCTCTAAATGTATTAAAATAGTGCACGGGCACATTAACCACTTAGTGAAGCTCATCACAACAACTCCCACTCCAGATTAACTGAGGTCAAATTTCAGTTTAAGAAGGAAATATAATCATGCATGTTTGGAGTGCTGAGTTTAAGCATCAGGTTTTTATTTTTATAATGCTCAAGTCATGTTTTTTAAAAACTTCCCTCAAGGCTAAAACCTTGTTCATTTTAGCCCAGATTGATGTATTTAAGAGATGTTATAACCCCTTGAAAATAAGGGTTTGTTATAAAAAATGCTAACACCTCTTATCTCTAGAGCAGGGGTGGGCAAACTTTTTGGCCCGAGTGCCACATCTGGGTATGGAAATTGTATGGTGGGCCATGAATGCTCACGAAGTTGGGGGTTGGGGTGTGGGAGTGGGTGAGGGCTCTGGCTGGAGGTGTGGGCTTTGGGGTGCAGGAGGGTGGGACCAAGGGGTTTGGAGGGCGGGAGGGGGATCGTGACTGGGGCATGAGAGGAGGTCAGGGGTGCAGGCTCCAGGTGGCGCTTACCTCAAGCAGCTCCTGGAACTAGCGGCATGTCCCCCCTCTGGCTCCTAAACAGAGGCTCAGCCAGGCAGCTCTGCATACTGCCCCGTCTGCAGGCACTGCCCCTGCAGCTCCCATTGGCCCCGTTTGCTGGCCAACAGGAGCTGCGGGGGTGGCGCTTGGGGCGGAGGCAGCGTGCGGAGTGGAGCTGCGTAGAGCAAGCCCCTGACCCTGTTTCCTGGCAGGAGCTCGAGGGCCAGATTAAAATGTCTGAAGGGCCGGATGCGGCCCCCAAGCTGTAGTTTGCCCACCCCTGCTCTAGAGTCTAACCAAATATGTCTCACTTGCTATTAACACTAAAGTATCTTTTGCTCTAAATACAAAGTGCTGGGAAATATTTTCTGTTAGAGGGATATCTCACTAAGCTGGAGGGTAGAAGGTTGTTTATTCATAACCCTCATGCCCGCCTCCCCATCACAAAACTGAATCCCTTAGGAACTCTCCATATAGGCATGTGGTAAGGCGGGTGCTTCATCTGTTGGACTTTCACACACACAGCATATGGTGAAATTTCACAAACACAAAAGAATGTACTAGTGCAAAAGTAGATTCTATGGTAACTAGCTCAGTTGTGCATTTACATATAGAGCGCTGTGACACTCCACAAAATATTTTAAATATAAAAACAGACAGGTCCTTAAGGTCTTGCAACTTGAGAAGTGATACAAATCACATTATCTTTCTTTTGGACCCAAATCTGCACTGCACTGAGGTCAATAAGAGCAGCCCTGAATCCCTTCAGAGGTTTATATCCAAAGCAGCATACCATTTCTATCTACAGACTGTAGATCAGCGCTGGTTACTCCTGGAAGAATATCTCCTTTGGATTTAACTATTTTGAACAATATTCTTGAGGCTACTATCCCCTCATAGGTTGCATCAGGTTTGTTTTGTTCTGGGAGGCTTTTTGGTGGGGGGATGGAATGGGGTTTTGTTTTGTTTTTTTAAAGATCTACCTCCCCTATTAGAGCAAGAGGCAGCTCGTATCAGTAGGCCTAGACTTTGTTGTGTGCATGGAACAGGTCAGTTTTGCGGAGGGTGGGGGGAGAAGAGGAACAAACAAAAATAAATACTATTACAACGAGTTGCATTACCAGCCACAATCACCCCTGAAGAGGAATTCTTTGCCTTCATCAAAAGGACAGCACATCAGATTATGAGTAGGGGAGTAAAGGGGTCATTTCCTATCCCCCACCTTCTCTTGACTGATTAGGAATTAACTTTTCCTAGCTTAAGAAGGACCGTACAAGTATAGTGTTGCGCTTTATAAAAAACAACACCCCCCACCCCCACCAGTTTTAGTCTTCTCTCCAGTGAGGATTTGAAAGTCAGAGCTAATATTCTTACCCATGTGCCAGATGGGTTGCTTCTGATCCACTCATCTTCATTCAGGTAAAGACACTCAAAGCAGCAAATACACAGACAACAAAAACTCTAAAAACCTAAAGCGAATAGCATCAATTATTTAGAATTACAATTATCCTTCCTTATTCTATTTGTCTTCACATTCATTAGCATCTTTTCAGCTACTACAAAGCTGCTGGAGTTCATCTTTCATCCAAAATAGCCATGCAAGGGCACAAAATGGTATAAAATTTTTTTTGGTCAAAGTAACTTGCTTTCAGAATTCAACCCACATTTTAATTCTGATCAATATGGGTATGAAAGGTTGCCAGCATCCTCTGTTTGTTTTTCTAACTATTGTTTGGCTCCTGCCAGCGTGCTTGGAAGAGCTTTCCTGGTGTCAATTGCCATCTCTCAAATCCACAGCCCTTGTTTCATTAAGCCTAAGGTATGCCTTTACTAATGTCTACAGCTGTGCTGCTGTATTGTAGATGGCTTCCCACACTGAAAGAAGAGGTTTTTGTGTTGATGCAGCTAGTGTCTCTCTCTAAGAGATGGGAGCTAGGTCAACCGAAGAATTCTAGCTGCATCTATAGTGTGGGTTAGCTTGACCTCACTACGTTGCACTGGGCACAACATTTTTCACAGCCTGAGAGATGTAGCTAGGTCAGTCTAATTTTTAGGTGCAGACCAGGCCTCACTAAGGTTTGTTGCTTTTCACTTTCTCATGCCTAAACAATTGTCTTTGTATATTATGTTTGTTAGGTCTTTGGGGCACACCGGTTTTTTTTTCTTTTTCTTGCACTTGTGGAGTATCATGATCATAATGCTACATGCGTATTATACTTGGCTTTTTGCAAGAGTCTGGGAACTCCGTATCTCCTCATTTCACATCCTCTCTCATACTCTCTTTTGCTTATTTTCTGTCTGCTTTTACTATCAGAAACTGTGTCACAGATGTCTTTGCAGAAGAACTTCTCTGACTATAGCCCAGGAAATAGAGAGGACTGGAATAATTCACAACTTTCTCAGTTCACTCACTCCAACTTCTATAAGATCTTTGTATTCTCATCATTTGCAAAACACAGCCAGACAAGGCTCATAAAGCTCCTGAACTAAAAGGAGCCAATCTTTCCCTGGGGCAGAATTGGAAAAGCCGATCACACTAAAAGCTGAACCCTATTTGCATCAATACTCTTGTTATGGTGTCTGCTTTTCCACTCTTGGATATGTCCTCTCTTTGAGGCCACTACCTTTGACTTGAACTAAATCTAGGCAAACCAAGAGATGTGTGGTAGTCTCCTGAGACTTCTCTTGTGGCTTTACAGTAGGAGGTGGCAGCATATTCAGAGCATCATCCGCAACCCTTCTCAGCAAGAACTGTGGGAATCCCAAACCCAAGTTACTTGAATGCTGCTAAACTAACGTCCAACCCCTGCATGACCAGCAGGAGCCACATTTTAACCTCAATCATAAGGCTTCTGACAGTTAATGGTCAACAATTTCACTCCAGCAGGAGAGCACTTCTGAATGTCTGTCTTTAGAACATGTATATATCCATTCCATAGAGAACTGTAAAAACCACTACATTGTTTAATGTGGTGAAACTAGCGACTTAAGAGCGTCTCTCCAGCAGCTTCAACCAGAATCCCAGCTCTTTAAATAACTGCACCATGTAATACCTTCTGCATTTTGTATCTAAACTCCTACTCTGCTCATTTTACAAGTAATGGCAGCAGGTGCCATCTTACACATCCTTCCTCCACCTGTGTATTTCATACCCTGTGATACCCATCCAGTGACAGAGACTGATTATTATTGGCTAATTCTGAAATACAGCAAGGCACTCTGATGTATATTGGAGGAAATATTTATGCATGCATAATCAGAATACAAGTCCAACCCCTTCCTACAACCACCATTCTCAGGATGCCTATTATAGGCTGCAATGATATCTCAATGAGACCCCCAGTTAAAGGGTCTAGTTTACAAAAGCAACAACACATAGGGATGAAGGACAAAGTCCCTTCCAGTGTCTGTCATTACAAAATCTGTAAAGCACTGAAGACTAAAGAATGGAAGTAAAATGCAGAAGCATTTTTCCTCCCCACAGGAAACAATTTTCTCTTCCTCTCCATCATATCTGAAAGTAGTATTGTATACCATAAAATTTATACGTTAAAATCAGCAGTAATGTCCAGAGAGACATGACAGAGAAGTCACTTTTAAGAATACCTTCTCAATCAAAGAGGAGGTAAGAGCCAAGGCGAGAACCTGTCACCATTTTACCTACCCACCTACTCCCTGCAAGTATCAGGGATCTGCTCCCAGAGAACACATAGTGGAGGGAAGGTGCTTGTCTGCTGCCCCTTGTAATGTGGGAGGGTAGGATCTTGGGCCCAGGCAGTTTGTCACAATTAAAGAAATTTTTTAAAAAATAGAAGATGTGGTATAGACAACAGGAGGTTCAAATCATAAGCCTGTGAGGGTCCTGGAGCTATTCCAGCCAACACTACTGGCCACAAAAAGTAGTAGTTCTGGTAGGTCCAGTGATGTCAGGGGATGAAATAGTTTCGTTGCCACTGATTACCACAACAGGTGGTGTAGCTACCTCTTAGAAAAAGGTCTCTTAAGAAAATGGATTTTCTCCCCTAATTCAATATTAGTTGAGCTCATCCAAGGGTCCATTTTCACTGGACAGTGTCCCATTCATTTCTGGGGTCGTCTCACTACCCAAATATCCCAGGAGGATCTCACTGCGCCGCCGTGACAGCTGCAGAATGTCTTCTGCCAGCAACTGCACTGTTGTGTATCTCACATTGTCCAGGTCAAACATGTCCTTCAAATATTGCACTATCTGGTGCTGCAAAAAGAGGGGGAATGTTTATAGTAAGGAGATGTGCCCCCACCATACCCAAAGTCAAGCAGATACATGTCAGTTGCCTAGCCCTAAGAGAGTATATTCCATATGGGATTCTGCAAGTTTCCCCATCAGACACACAAAGGGTCTATTTCAGACTGTACCAACTCTCTTGCTAAAGCAACCCTGTCAGTTTCCTGTGAGGTCGGAAATTTTTGTTTAGGAGACAAAGATTGATATCCCTTGAAGAAAACAGGGGAGGGAGGGAGCACAGAGCAGGGTCCCTGGAGTCAGGAATGTGATCGCACTCTGTGGTAATATTTCATGGCAACTGTGTTGTAAGATTAACATTTAGGAAAAAAGTTCCACGTTAGGCAGAGTCAAATAAGAATCTAGAAAGAACAGAGACATTTAGAATTTAAGATCAAATATGGGCCCCACATGATCTTAAGCTTCTGGCTGACCTCTGAGTTGATAAGAAATACATTAAAATGGAATATATACATGTGTGCCCTTAATCTATTCTGAAGTTATAGATTTTGTCCAGTGTCTCATTTTGTATGTTCTTACAGGAGTAGTATAGTTAGCAGCAAGTTCTAATAAGAATTCTTATAAATCTTATCATGCAGGCTGCTGATTTAAAAAAAGCAAAGACAAACCAGATTACACTAAGCCAAGTTCCTTAGTGTTACTCCAATAGAGGCCCTTCAGTGAATACATGGTCATAGATCCAAGCCAGAAGATGGAACCAATATATAAAGAAGTAAGGTACAGAGGGCCAGCTTACCTTGAAGAAACCACAGACCTCAGACAGCTGCTGTTTGGGCCCCAGAAAACCAAAGGCTAGAACAGGACTGACGTGCTCCGATACGGAGTAGAAATGAGAGATAAAGCCATCTGGTACCTGTCATGGGAAAGAAATCCAGATCTCATCTTTGCTCTGAGAGAGAATTTACAAGCTAATCCACTTTACATTAGGCATCCTCATCTGATAATTTAAATGCACATGTCCTGTGCATGACAAGGCAGCACTGTGTTACCACGTACTTTAAAACAGCTGCTACAGTCCACCCATTTAAGACGTTGAAGTTGGGAAGAGAAGCTACAAAAGAGACTTATTCAGCCACCCCTCTTGCAAAGTTAGACACCCATCATTCAGATACTTTGAGATCTTACAGAACTTCTATATCTTGCTGTTTTTAAACTGCCCTTCGATGGAGAAAGTAGTACAAGACAACGGAGGCCTGCAAGAGTCCTTCAGCTATCAGGCAACCTTCATGGTCCTGAAACGGCTCAAGATCTCTAATTTTCCACTTAACACAAGAAATTGGATGAAGTAATTTAAGTCCCCAGTGGTCTGAATGATTTTTAGTACTACAGCAAGACCTGGAGACGCTGCCACATGACAGCACCAGTACTTAATAGTTACCTAGAGCAGTACACCTTCGAGGCATTTTACAAATGTTTGTTAAGCCTTGCATCACCCCTGTGAGGCAGGCATTATCCTCATTTACTGACTGATTATGGCACTGTATTTAAATAACTTCCCAGAGACCAGGGAGTGAGTGGCAGAACTGGATTAGAACTCATGAGATCCTGACTCTCAGTCTCCTAGGCTCATCTGTGATGACAGGGCACGTCTGGAAAGCAGCAGAGAGTTAGTGAAAAGGGGAAATACAGTGAGCAAAATCTAATCAGCCAACCAGCGAGCAATGCTGCCAGTAGGGGTGCAGCCTTAATCCATCCTTCACCAAAAAAGAAACAGCCCACATAAAAGGGAACCACTATTAACTTGGAGTCTGTGGCCATTACTATAGTATTGTAGGCAATGAATATGGAATATTGAGATTTGCTTTTAAATAAGCAAGACTGGAAACTAGAATCATAGGAACTTCAGTAAGAGTGCCTTGGTATCTCGGAGTACCGTCAGTGGACTCCTGCTGTTTCAGATATGGGTAATAGGACAATTTAGTCTGTTCTTGTAAAAATTACATCTAGATTCATGCTTCACCAGGGTTCAGATCATATCTTGGTGACAACCAGGTGCCTTGTGTTCCTTCCTCCTCCCCCCGCCATCTCTCTCACATTCACCCACAACACCTTATTTTTATGTTTTACTTACCATTAGAAGCCTCCTCTTTGCTTTCAGAACTGACCAGCAGGCAGTTGCTAGGGCCTGCAATTAAAAAACCCAACATCATTTAATGGTGTGAGCCTTTCCAGAGAACAGGATGCAACTTACCAATATATTGCCATCACTATGGCATGGGGCATTACTTGTTCCCACCATTCTGCAGCCCTTTACCAAGTGACAGATAGGGTCCCTGCTAAATTCCAAAGTTAAACTTATGTAAACTGAAAGCACGTTTGGTCACTTCAAATCCATTCCAGACCAGCCACAGTGCTTATGAATACCCCTAATAACATCCAGTGAAGGAGGCCCCCAGTTACTCCAGAATGCAGATCATAAACAGAATTTTAGTCCACCACTTCACCAGCAATGAAACAGCCCATGTAAAAGGGAAAACACTATTAACCTGTGAAGTCTGTGGCCATTGTTACTGTATAGTATTGTATGCAGTTAATTTGGAATATTGAGATTTGCTTTCAATAAGCAAGATTGGAAACCAGAATCATAGGAACTTCAGTAAGAGTGCCATGGTTTCTAAACAGATACGCTTTTTGGGGCTCCCTGCAGATTAGACAGTCTAAGGTATGCAGGACAGCTAGATCTAAGAAAATGCATTAATACTCATGGTTCACTTTGGTAGGGTCTCCAATGGAGAAAGACCTGCAAAGCAGTAGACACTGAGCCACTACCCTCCCAGTTGCAAAGTACAGGAAAGTATTATTTCCTTAACAGCTAGGAAGGTGATGGCTAAGTGTCTGCTGTCTACACACATTATTCTTTAACATAATGTTATTACAGAGAATAACTGCTAAAGGAATGAACCTGCTATAGCGAACACAGATTCCCTATAAATTACTCAGATCTATCAAGAGACTGGCCAATTCATGTGTTGGTAGAGGGACAGAAAAATAGGATTGTTCCTTTAAGAGACTTCTGTGTAATCAGAAAGCCTGATTCTCTTTTTTTTGTCCTTCTAATAGTGAAATAGTCATTTGGAACAAGAACCACCATTTAACACACCGTCTCCTTGAAGCTGTCCGAGAGCCAGCGGTTGCGCAGGACGGCTAGGACAGAGGAAGGAGGGTTCTCTAGGTCCTCAAAAGCATCCATGAGAATGAAGTCCAGCACAATATCAAAGAAATTCATGCACACCACCTGCCAGAGAACAGATGAGTCACAGACAAGAGCTTATAGAAAGGAACTCAGACCAAAGAGGGACCATCTGAAAAATGGATTATGAATTCTTTAGTTAAAAAAGGGCCAAACTGACCAGTGGTGTAAGAGGGCACAACTCCACTGATTTCAGTTCAATGGTTTGAAGTTTAAACCAGCAAGAGGTTGCCCTACTAGTCTTGTGTTAAGGATAAGCAGATTCAAAACCAACTGAAACCAAATACAGCTGCAAGCTTTACAACTGTAGTAGTGCCACTCAGGAGAAACAGGTTCAGAAAGAATTTATATCAGATTTTTGTTGTTGTATTAAGTTATACTGAAGACAGCTACAGCCCTGGATAGGTATTTTCCCTACTCATTGTGTTACAGGCCTAACTACAGAGCCATTTGCAGATAAAGAGTTGGAATATTGGGTACTTTTAGTTGCCACAATTTAACTTCCTGGTGTTAAGAGCTGGAGTTTCCCCTCCCATAAACTATTGCAAAATAGTTGTAAGTTAACCACTGTAGCTTTGGGGTCCAGTGACACCAAGTGGTGAGTACCAAGGTATTTAATTTAGAACTTCTGTTCACCGTTGGGTCCTTCTAGTACATTGTTTCAGGCTTTCATTTCAGCTCTATTTTTCTAGAGAGAGTTCCTCTACAAACCCCTCGTCCTTCCAGTTCCCGCTGAGTAGTTGGCCAGGTGTCTTGCTTCAGTGCGTAATGTAGCATCTCCTCATAGCATTCCAGAAAACCTTTGGGGTTCTTCATGAGAACAGGGAAATGAGACAATGGGAACAATTAGAAGCGATACACAGTCTCAGGTTACTATAAAGCATTTCTCTAGCCTGTTGATCTGAATATGTCAAAACGATTTACACATAATTAAGTACTCGCCTAATTTTTTGGCCAACAATCATTTGCAGAAAGAGAAGGATTTTATTTCTGGAAGGTGTGGTGGCCACAAGACCACCACCACTTGAAGCTTGTATGTTGTATGCACTTGGATACTATGATGAAAGCTATATAAGTATCTACGCAGACATCCTTATAGGTGACTAATTGATTCCAGTAACAAGCTACCATTTCATGCATTAGCAAGGCAGCATAGTCTTACTCTTCTAGAGGTTGGTTTAATGAATAAACGCCACGTTAAAGATTCCGACTCATTGACCTCTACAGAACAGATGCACTGTACAGAGTGCTTGATTCCCCTTCTCCCTCCCTCCCAGTGGGCATCAGCTGGGAGCCCCCTGGAGCCCCTTCCCACTGATGAACCTCAACATCAGTGATGGTGGCTTTGGAGAGGAGATTGCATACAGAGTTTCTCCCAGGAAGAACCAGTGAAGAGAGGGCAAACATGGGAACTGTTTTTTCCCTTTCAAGTGGGTGATCACAGTAATGACAGGGGGAGGGGGAAATCACAGGGATTAACCTGAAATTCGGACTGAGTAACTGTGTCTATAAGGTGCTCATACAAGGTGTAACTGAGTGGTCTCCCACTCATATGCCCTCCTACCTTCTCAGCCTTTGTCATTAATCCTGTCACCATCTGCTTTCCAACCTCCCCAAAAAACAACTGGTTGCTCTCATCCTGCAGAAGGGCCTATAAAGAGACCAGAGAAGAATCTTTCACTGATTAGGTAAACATAAGTCCTTATTCCACGACGGTGGAGACAGGAGACAATAGGAGGGCTCCTACACTAGTGAAAGAGCCAAATGTGGATTTCACTTTTTCCTTGGCCTGAGAGCAGACATGAATTTAAATAGTGGAATCTATTCAGCCCAAGGCAATGAGCTCTGTGAAGCCTGTGCTCCTAGTTGATCTAGTACCTTCAAGTCACTCAGCAACTCCTCATGTCAACTACTGATTATTCAGAGATGTCGTAAAGAAAAAGTATCCAGTCCTCCCTGGCTGGAAAGAGGATCATCACAGTGCTAAGGCTTAAAAAGGTGAGGTGCATAAAAGCAAAACGGAAGGCCACATGGTAAAGGTGAAGATGAAGTAAAAGACTTCCTTCCTGTAGGATATAGGCCTAGAATGCTGGAAAAGTCTGGGAGTGGCAAGAAAAAAAAAAAAAGTATGTGAGCTCTTGCACTATGATGATGCAAGGATCTGGGAGGTACATAGTCACCTGCAGCCTAAAGATATTACTCAAGGGGCTGAGGATAGAAAGCCTTTTACGCCTCAGTCACAGGTACAACTCCAAGCCAGTTACCATCAAGCAGCCTGGGTGAAGCAAGTTTGGTAGTCTCCAGACAGTTCCCAAATAGCCAAGAACTTTATTATAAGAACTGCTATATGCAAACCTGGTGTCTGCCTTGGCTACAAAGCCACATCTTGAATGGGCACAGAGCTTGAACTATCCTGTCACTCCTAGAGAAAGGGTTGAAACACATTTTGGGGAAGATGTAGGATAAGGGAAGTTTGCACTGCTGTTTTCTATGCTTTACTTGTTCTGTAGAAGTGGAGGATTTCAGTGTCTAGGACAGGCTTGACAGCCCCTTTTAATTCACAAGGACAGATACTGGAAGTGACACATATTCTAACAGTCAGGAAGCCTCTCAAGTGCAGATGCAACAGAGTTCTGATAGCTAGAAAATTCCTACCTGGAATGCCTGCCTGACACAGTGCAGCTTTGCCAGGAAATCCTGATCATGGTAGCAGCCTAGAAGCTCTGTCCTAAGAGAGGAAAGCAGGATCTTACAAACTCCAGTAGCAAAACAAGTCTCCTGAAGAGGCAGAGACGATGTTCCTAATTTGGGCTCCTAATTCCCTTTGACCCCTTTGAAAATCTCAGTAGGCACTAACTGAAACCACTAGCTCCTTTCATGTAAGCCACTGAGCCACTTTCAGGTAGTCATTTTGATCATTACATTCCATAGCTAGATTTGAGCCAACAACCCAGAGGAGAAAGGTGCAGTAGCTCACTGCCCCAGGAAATTAGTAATCTTAGAGTGTTTCTCACAATATGAGGATGTATCCAGCCTGAATCAAGTTAAACAAACCCAAGCACCATCTGAAGTATTGAGCTAGTTAAAACCCCCTTGGAATTTCCAAGCCAGCAGAGAAGGTGCTAAAAAACTTCTCTCTCTCAAAGTGGTATTCTAACCCCCATGCCAAGCCCTTACTAAGTAACCTGAGGAGTTCATACCTCTAGCTAAAGGAGTCTTGTCATACGGATTGAAGACTCCTTTTAGCACCTCACCTTAGTGTTCTGCATGAAACGCTCCCTTCTTTCACCAACTGTAGAGCTTCTTCGTATGCAGCTGCTGGCTTGGAAAGCTGAAAAGGTATTTTCCCAGTCTGGAGGGAGTCAATGAGCTGCAGAGAAAGCAGAAGAGGTCAGAAGAAAATTTTTGTTATATCTGTGCAAACCCTGGACTTCAGAAACAAGAGATTACAGTCTATCAGTTTGAGAAGGCATTGGTATGCACCCTTTCACACCAAGACATTCAGTCACCACTGAAACTCCCATTCTGATTGGATCACAACTTCCTTAGCCCAGCATGGCCCAATTCCTTCTTCTACTACATCTGTAGTACAAGCCATATTAGTGGGTGCTGCAGCTGCTTTTACAGTACTTTTCTAGCTACTACTACATGCCGCTAGATAAAGTAAACACATGGCCATCTTCATACTCTACTCAGCATTAGGAACATGGCAGAAACACCAGCATGGGCAAGTTCCCAATGCAGCAAATTAAGTAATGTTCGATTGGTTTATTTACAAAGGATAGAGTTTGAGTCACCTCTGCAGCAGAGAAGAAGGAGTCCTCAGAAGTCAAACTGTCTTCGTCATCTGTCCGAAGTCTCAGTGACCCATCTGTCAGGGGAAGCATGAGAGTTCTCTCTGGAGGGGGCAGAGAAAAGTATATGTTTAGCACTGTATCTCTAAAACTCCATTCCTCCCACCCAGCACACTTTTCCCTATATGCAAGTCCTTATGTGGCAGCAGTGCCCCTTTGTGGCCATCTTGAAATTCCTGTTCATGCATCCGATGAAGTGAGCTGTAGCTCACGAAAGCTCATGCTCAAATAAATTGGTTAGTCTCTAAGGTGCCACAAGGACTCCTTTTCTTTTTGCGAATACAGACTAACACGGCTGCTACTCTGAAACCTAAGAAATAATATGGAGCTAAGCCAGTGGCTTCCTAATTCAAATACTGTTTTCCACCGGAAACCTGTATTCTCCTTTAAGTCTTTCTCCCATCAACTTTTATCTACGACTAGGAAAAGAAAAAGGGTCTCAGAGCTAGATTCATTAGTTTCCTCAGTCTAGCAGGCAAAGACATAATTTGAAACCCAGGACCAGCAGCTAGTAGACTACAATGCATTGCATTTTCCACTGCTGTTGTTCACAGGTTGCACACAAGTCAAGGTGTTTTATCTTCTTATCTGTCCATCCTATAACACCATTAAACTCAAACGCTGTTGTAACAGCTATCCCTACCCTGCCAGGAGGAATTTGTTGAGGCCTTGGCAAATAAAACATTAGAATTTCATGGAAAGGCTTGATACTCATCTTCTATTAAGATTCTATGGAGCTCAGTTCTACCCCCTGGTGTGGCTTTAGCATATTCTCAGGGCTGCACCTATAGTTGACTCCCAGACCCACCTTACCCAGGTCTAGCAGCATGCTGTCCGAAGGGAGCGTTGACCCAAATTCTTCCTGAAGGTGATATGCCCGGTGCAAGAGAGATTCAAGCTTCTCTGCAAACTCCTTTTTCTGGGACTCCTGCTTAAACATAAGCAGACACTATCCCTCAACAGCCAGTTGTACTGCTGACATAACACAATTGTTAGAGATGCTTAAAGCAAAGTACTGACGTGAAATTTTGCATCAACAGTTATGATTTACCAATTCTAGTTAAGTTCATGAACTGAATTAAAGATTCACTTCAGGTTAAACTTGCAATAAAACCAGGGCAGCTTGTATGCAATCTACTCCAAATTACAACTTTTTCTTTCTGCTGTTTATCCATTTAAGAGGAAATAGTACATTAACCTATCACCTGTAGAAACAGTTATAATGGGCTATCAGTCACAAGGAAAAATTCAATGATCTCAGTCTAGTCTCAAGTAGAGGTTTGTTTATTCCATGAAGTCTGCATTAGTTTGCTCTGTTCACAGGCCAGACACCAGAATAATGCAGATCAACTTCACTATGTTATTAGACAGGAGTGAAGTCTGCTGTTAGCACAGTTGTGTAAGATCAGTGAGTGGGTGAAATAAAAGCTTACACAATGTCTACCTTCATTATACTTTGTTTAGATCTTCACTTTCATAGAGATCTAAGCCCTCAGCCAGAAGAGTTAAATAAAACGACCAGGTGTGTTTTGATTATGAAGCAACTCTTTTAATTTAGCTGTAGAAACACAAGGGGACACTTCAAGCACACACAGCAAATATAAAAAAGAATCCAGATTTGACTTGCATAAACATAATAGAACACAAAAGATAAACATCCCACATAATGAAGTTACTGGGTTCTGTTTTATAAGAATCTCAGAGTATGTTACATCAGTATCCCTAACTTCTACAGAGTTCAGAATTTAGCCTCTTTCATTACCTGCAAGTGCTATCTCTTTAGCTATTTAGTCACCACTAAAATGTTCTACTTTGGGTGCACCCTTTTATAAGAGCCTTTCCCAGCATGCTCCCTCCTATGGTAGTTGACCCTTTAAAGCTGGGGAAGACAGCCAATTGCAGCCTTAGACTGTCCATTTTGTAGGTGACTGGATAAGCCGGCAACTCTCTTCTTCTAAGTGAGTATTTTGGCATGTATTTTCTCTTAACTTTCCCTTTCTCTAATAGCTGAGATAATTGTCTATCCTCACATTTGTTTTCCTCTAGTAAGACAAATGTGCAACTAGTTAGCTTTTCCATTTCAGTACAGTTCAGTACAATCTTGGCCACCAATCTAGCTAGACCCTCCATTTTAAAGGCATTAAAAAGAGAAATAACATTGGGCAAGACAAACTATTCTTAACCTAGTTTGTTGCTGTATTTAACAATAATTAATAATACATAGCTCTTTGTTAACACTTTTCATCTATGGATCTCAAAGTGCTTTACAAAGGAGGTTAGTATTATCCCCATTTTCCAGATGGGGAAATGGAGGCACAAAGAGGTAAGTGATTTGCATAAAGATGCAAAGCTGTGGTGGAGCCAGGGAAGTGAACCCAGGTCTCTTGAGTCCCAATGCAGTGTCATAGCCACTAGGCCACACAGGCTTCCCTGTAATGTTCTTTTCCAAGCAATAACTAACTCTGAAGTTTGACAAAGAATCTTCTGTCTTAAGTCACTGTGAGTTTTTACAACTGGTGGAAAACTCACTAGGAAAAAGATTTAGCCAAAAATGTTGGAAACACATCCTCTCGAATTCCAGCAAAGCTATATCATGAAATTACAAGTGGTTAAAGATGGGTCCTAGCCATACCAGATACTCCCTTGCCTAGTTCACTCTCCTCCAAACTTGCTTTTCAATGTTTAGTCTCCTACTGATGACCTCCCCTTCTCCCGTCCAATCTGGCCCTTCACAACGTTCACTCGCTGGATACTGTAGAGGAGAGGTTGGTACATACCTCAGGCAACTCCTCAGACATAGCTTCTTCATGTTTTTTGTTGTCCCAAGAGACTGGCGTGCTAGTATTGTTTCTCTGCCTTACAGTCAATGCCTGCTCCCACTTCTGCAGCGCCTCTTCAAATAGCTCCATCCCTGGGCAATGCAACAAAACATAAGCAGTGAAATCAGAGCCACTTATACAGCAAAAGGACGTAGAAACCACTAAGATGCCTTGCTCATTTGTGAGGCAGAGTATTCAAGAGAAGAGGGAAGTCTCGTCCCAAACCCATTTGCAGTCTGAACCAATAGAATACAGGGCAGTATCAGATATTTCTTTCCCTTCTGGAGGTTGTCTCATTTGGGTTAGGATTCAATGAAATCATCACCATTCCTCATCCAAGGAGAGGAAACTGATTTCTCCAGGTGAACAACAGTTTGTTGGTGGAACAATTTTGATGTTAAGCACAGGAGGAGACAGTGTTCATATCTATTGGTGGAGCAAGGACCGAATGAACATGGAGACAGTACTCCAAATCCCTTTATGTTGTGAGAGTAGTCTTTCAGGGTAAGGTTAATTTTTGTTTACCTTGAATATAGAGGTTTTCAGCACTAGAGTCACCAGCTGCTCCAGGATCTTCCATTGCTCTCGTCTCCCAGGGCCCTGTAGATGCTGGTGTTGGGCTGGAAGAGTTCACAGCCACTATCTATCCCGTGAAGAGAGAAGAAAACAGCAGCTCCTTTTAGAACTTCCTTCAAGTATGCCGTAGACATAAGGTGTAGACATCATCCTAGCTACTGCTGCTCAGGAAGGTGGATTACCTACAGCAATGGAAAACACCTTCTATCTCTGTAGGAAACATCTATACTATGGCAGCATAGCTATGGGGCCGTAGCTGTCCTGCTGTCATGCCCATAGTGTAGACATGGCCTCAGTCTCTCCTGCAATTTTCAGGGTTGTTTTCAGTATTCTCTTGCTTTTCCAAGGTGAAAATACTGAAGATATAGATGGCAGGGATATCGGTGCTATGCAATCCAAATCCATCCTAGTTCTGCGTGTCCATAAAGTTTAGTGCAAGACATTGGTGCTCAACAGCTACTTCACAGGGAGCTGCAGAGGGCCCCAATGCTTCACCAGGTCCTAACGCTACAGACAAAATCCATTCACTAGGCAAAGAGTAGGAGTACTTGTGGCACTTCATCGGATGAAGTGAGCTGTAGCTCACGAAAGCTTATGCTCAAATAAATTGGTTAGTCTCTAAGGTGCCACAAGTACTCCTTTTCTTTTTGCGAATACAGACTAACACGGCTGCTACTCTGAAACTAGGCAAAGAGTATCACCCTCCTCCAGCCAGGAGCCTGATAACCTCTTTAAACATAAGAAAGCAGTGTTTTTACAATACCCTCTACCTGACCCCACTACAAAGCAATGACCAAGCCATGCTCACTTTGGGGTATGTCTACACTTTGAGCTGGGGGTGGGTGATTCCTCAGCTTAAGGAGATACATCTGCACTAGCTGTGATCAAGCTAGAGCGCTAACAATAGAGTATTGCAACCCCCATCTTTTCATGTTCTCTGTGTGTGTGTGTGTGTATATATATATATATATATATATATATATATATATTCCCACTCCATGCATCTGGATGAAGTGGGTTTTAGCCCACAAAAGCTTATGCCCAAATAAATTTGTTAGTCTCTAAGGTGCCACAACTACTCCTTGTTCTTTTAACAATAGCGTGTAGCTGCAGAAGGAGGGGCTAGCCACCCCAAGTAGGTGCCCATCAGAGACCATAGGCACATATGATTGGCTCCATCTCTGGAGGCTCCAAGATCTACAGTCTGGGTCATTGGACCTGGTTACTATGGGCTAGGAATTGTTCTACTGAACTGGTTTAAAGCATGGCAATAGTTTGGCTTGTCAGTGTGACGGGCCAAACTATGGAACAACAAGGCTTAAAGAACACGCTTTACTGCGAGTACTGACCTAGGCTAGAAGATTTAACACATTTTGTTCACCGATGCTGTCTGACCAATGGTTGTTCCAAGCTAATTTCTACAACAGCACTTAAGCATAGCTTAAATTTGGCTGTACAGGTATACGTCTTTGAGCTGGGAATCACGCTCTGAGCTCAAAGTATAGGCATATCCTTGGCATGCTTGCCTGGAATGCTGGGGAGGGCGATGAAAAAGGGGGAGGACAGAAACACCAAGACAGTTGCTCCAAGAAGGGGAAGGGAGGAGGGACTGCACGGAAATAAATGGTGGTCCCAAGCCGCACTTAAAGAGGAAGGCAATAGACGGGGAAGCAACTGTAAACAAAAGAGGGAGCAGGTTATCAGTGAAAAATACTAGAGAGAGAACTTGTGCCTAAGATTAATTCCATTCTGTTCTTTCCAATCACATGTTCCTGTGTGGGCAGTGGTGGATTACTGAATGGGCTCATGCCCGGGGGCCCCCTGCAAGCTGGAACTCTGTTCCCCCGCCTCCTCTCCTTCCCCCCAGGGCCCTGCCACCCTGCTCCTCCTCTTCCCCCTTGAGACCCCGCCCCCTGCCAGGCCCGACACAGGAGCTGTGATAGGGTGAGCACTTGGCATATTCCCCCTGTGTGGAGCTGCCCCCCAAGCCCCTCTCCTTCCCCCCCCCCCGCTCCTCTCCTTCCCACATGGAGCTGGGCCACCCCATCCCAGCCCCTCTCCCTCCCGCGTGGAGCTGGATCCCCAAGACCTCTCCTTCCCCACATTTTACACATGGGTATAGTGAAACACACAGAGATTAAGTGAATTGCCTACAGTCGAGCACAAAGTGAATCAAGTGTAACTGCTAGTTAGAGAACTCAAGAGCCCTAACTGCCAGTTTCCAACACTTACCAATAGATATTATTTCAATAAAAAACCTTATGTCTCAGCTATTACAATATTTGGCACTTAGGCAGAGTTCTCTGGCATAATGCTGTATTATGTGTATAGACAGCTGCAACTGTCCGATCACTCACCTGAAACTACAGGCTCCAAAGCTACTGACACAAGTATCAGCTAGGTTATTAATTCAACTGACAAGATGACAACTTTAAGATAGCCACATTTTTAGTGCACTGAATCATTTATTTTCATTCATATTTGTTTCTATGCTGCCTAGTTTATATTGTTTTATAGTGTTTGATTCTTTGACATGTAAAGAGACAAGGTTCCCACCCTGAGCAGCTTACAACCTAGTATTTTTCCAATCAATATGTAGCTTATAGTTAGTGTTTTTAAACTTCAAGCTGCTTTATAAAAGCTAACTAATTAATCCTCACTCCTTGCTGGGAGATAAGTAAGTAAAAATCATTTTATGATGTGGAAACTCAGATAATGCAGTTATGCAACAAGCAAATGATCGCCTAGCAAGGAAGAGAACTCATTTTTTTGGCTCAACAGCTTGTGTTCAGTCGCTCTGACTACAACAGCTTCTCAAACCACTTAAAACGGAAAGTTTACATCTTGTATCTAAGTTAAACAGGAATAACTGAAGTATTTAAATCATTACATGTTTTTCTTTATTAAACCAGTTGCAATAAGATAGGCAGTTCTAACTCATTTAAAAAAATAAAGGCAGTAAAATAAAGTTCAGCAACTGTACACGGTTCCTTTGTTGTCTTCAGTAAATACCTGGTTTTCCCCCATAGCCTTTTTTTAAAAAAGACTTTTTCAGCCAGTCCCATACATTATATATAAGCTGTCTAGGCTTTTCTCTGCTCCCCTCTCACCCTCACTCAGACTCATTCCTTCCCTATTTGAATGGGCCTTTTAGAGAGCCAAAATTCCCCCTCTCTTTTAAATATACATACACACTGCTCCTTTGCTCCCTATATTTGTAATCTTCCCTTCTAGGGGCCCCCTGCGCCACTCCCCCCCCCAATGCGGAGCTGCCCCCACTCCGTCCCTTTTTGGCAAAACTGGGCATTTGTCCCCTTTGCTCTTGCCAACTGATGATGGACAAATGCCCAGTTTTGCCAAAAAAGTCAGGACGCCCTGGGCAGGGCTTAAAAAGAGCACTATCCTGGCCAAAACAGGATGTATTGGTCACCCTCGACTATAGTAAAGAGCCCCCCCGGGGAGCTGTGAGGAGAGAGCAGCCCCTGGCCCGTGTCCCTGCCCCCCAGGGCATGCCCCCCAGGACAGGTGGAGGGTCCAGGGCTCCTCACAGCAGCCCAGACTCCCTGTGCAGCTCTTATCATGGCCTGACTTTTGGCCAGGCCAGGAGGCAGGGCCATGGGGGGAAGGGGAGGAGCAGGGACGGGGCCCCAGGATGGAGGTGTGGGGGCACCCCCAATGTTCTTTGTGCCCAGGGCCTGAATAAATCTTAAACTGCCTCTGTAGTTGGGGGTTGAGCAGAAGCAAGAGATGCACGTTCTAGGTCTTAGTTCAGTGTGCCTGGCTAGTGCCATACATAAAAGCATGTTTAGATCTGATATTGCAAGCCATCAGGGCTGGGTTCAAAGGCTGTAGGATACTGACATTGCATGTGATTGTACAGCAGTTGTTTCTAGCCACAGCAAGTCATAAAATATGAGATTTAAAAATCACTTAATTCTGATTACCACTTTGCTTCCCCACATGCAATTCAGATGCGATTTTAGTTGCTCATCTCACATGAACCATTATGTTACAATTTATGTTTTGCATTACTGGAAAGTAGGGATTCCAGGTGGTTATGTTGCACTGCTGCTCTAGGGGACGCTATGTGAGGAGGAGGATATGATCTTGGGGATACAGTATGATGTTTTAGAGAAGCTAATTCTGCTGTCCTGTCTTCAGAGCTCAAGGATGGAGTTTCAAGAGCCAAATGAGTTGGAACTCACCTCAGCAGTTTAATGATAAGGTCTCCTTAATCCCAGGGTCAAGAAAACCAGAAAGAATGATCAGTATTGCCCAGAGCCTGGCTAACACTACAGTTCCATGGAAATAAATTTAATCCTGAACTTCTGGAGGTTGCAAGGAAAAAGACACAGGTTCAACTCTCCCAGGAACTCACCAAGTATAGAACGGCTTTAGCAAGAGCCTTGGAAGACTTTTTTGTCAAAGGGAAATGGGGAGTGGAGGAGTCGTCAAGCTTACCAGAAGTTAGGGTATGTTTTTGTCTAAAGTGAATTCTCTTCTCTCTCTGAACCTACACATCTCTTAAATCCGCTTCTTACTGTGCTTTCTAACTCATCCCGCTGGTAAATCCTGATTTACAGAACAGCAGAGTAGCACTGGAGAAGTAACTAGTATAAAGCGTAAGGGGGAAATCTCAGCAGCCCTGCACTCCCCCTGCCAAAAACAGGCTGGAGAGCAGAACGGCTCACTTGTCTGGAGAGTATTTGACTGTACATGAAAAAATATATAGATTCAGAAGTCGCTCTAACTATAAATTGTACGTTTTAAAGAAGTCACACTGCATTTGAATCGCTTTTCTATTGTAGATGGAGTCCACTTACCCTGCTTTGCACAAAGCTGAGGCCCAAGGTTTTGAGTCCAAGTATGCTAGAGAATATATCTGCTCTGCAGGCTGTCTCCGAATAGGTACTGCACTCACCATGTTTCAGAAGCAGGAATGGAATCTATCTGGTGTCTCCCCTTCCAGTCTACCTACTATGAAATGACTGGTGGTGAATGTGAGAGGGCAGAGCCTGCCCCTGCACTTTAGCAGCCTTACAGGAACCTACCACCAAACAATAGCACCAATGATTAGTTTCCCCACCCCTGTTCACCTTAACAAGGTGGGAACTTCTGAAGGTAAGAATAGAAACTGCTTCACCCACCATCCCCTCCCCATCTTCAGGACCTTTGGCTAAAGCAATGGTATCAAACCCTTGGTCCACAGACAGGATCTAGCCACCTTGCATATGCAGATTCTGAAGAATCTCCACTTCCATTTAAAAAGTGGTTTCTAACCCTCAGGACTGTAAAGAAATAACAAAGACTTTCAAAATGTGTCCCTAGTATTTAAGTGCAAGCCTGAATCCACAGGCAGCCTGAAACAGCCACTCCAAGAGGTGTGAACTCCCTCCACGCCACTCATTAATCTTGTTTACTGTAATCTTGACAGTACTTTAAAGGCCAGAGTTAGCTTTATCATTGCAGATCCTTTTGTCAGATGCAATGGGGAAGGAGGTGGAAGGGAAGCCCAGAGTGTGGGAACTGGGAGTTACTGCAGAGAAGGAAATGCAAAGGGAATAAAAGGAAAGAAAGATACAAGAGTGCGGAAGGAAAGAGAGAGAGACACACAGGAGATGGAAAAGAAATAAAGGGCAGAAACAGCAGTTATCTTAAAAATGGACATCTTCCCCCTGAGCAATGCTAAATGTGACAATAGGGTACTGAACTAATACATAATGATCACAAGTAAAAATGTAGTTACTACATAAATTCAGATTCTACCTTTGATCTCTATGCAACCTCCCCTTGACGTCAGTGGGAGATGAGCTGTGAATAGAGCCAAGTATCTGATCCTAAATGTATATCTGTACCTATGAACCAGATTTAAAAATGGAATTCAGGTCTCCCCCAAGTCAGTTTGATATCCCTAGGTTAGAGGCAAATATATACCATGTAGAAACCCCTATTCGTGTCTCTCACAAACATCAGAAGTGGATCTTGAAGTGGCTCTGTATTCACCCATTACAGAAGTGTTTCACCCTAAGTTTCCCCAATAAAATAGGTCAAGGTTCCAAAACTAGCTTTCAGTGGAAGATCATTTTTCTGCTATTCTCCCCCACCACATCAAATTACCTAGCCCAATTGTTTGGGAACAGTGCAGTCTGGCAACATGGGAGGGGGGTTTGTTCCCACCCATCCTTTCTCTGAAACCAAGAATACCAGGGAATGAGAGAAGAAACACATCCATGGGAAAGAGGGGGGCTACCCGCCACCCCCACTCTGTCAGTTTGCTGCTTAGCCATTGGCTTGGTAAAAGGTGATGGAGCCAGCTCACTGGTTGTTGTGTGCCCGCCCCTCTTCCCCCCCCCCCCCCCGGGCCTTGCCTATTTGAGCTAAGCCCTGGCTGTGCAAAAGCCTTTTTTACTCACTCTCCAGTTAGCTGTGATCCGTGCAACATAACAATAAAATCTGGCAGGGGGTTATTCCCACCCACGCTTTCTCTGAGACAAAGAAAAATGACATGTACATCTATTTGGTAACTTCTGCTGTTGGCTGGGAATGGGCAAAAAGATGGAAAAGTCTTGAGCTATATAACCAGTTCTTCTCCTGTGGATGAAGGGAGAGGCTGACAGGAGAATTGAAGGAGTTAGTGTGGAGCTAGAAAATTAGATTTTACAAACTAAGGTTTTACAAACTCACTGCCTAAATCTTCCTATGCTTCAGTTGGATTGGTAGTAGATCTAACGAGTAACTTCCACTTGAATGCCTTGTCTACCCTGGCAGCTTTCAGGAAGTCTCCCACTGTTTCACAGCCCCACTCATGGGAGCACTAATGTAGACAGGACACAGCATCATTTAGACCTGTTCTGAGTAGAGTTAGATAACACGGCGATAGAAATGCTGGCATCCAGACCGCACTCGCAATGGAGCTATGCTGCTGGGAGATCTGACAATGGCCAGTGTAGACCTAATATATGGTATAAGCAATGTCTACATTATTAGCTGTCTTTTTTGAGCCTGTTTGCACTGGGGAGATGTTTAAAATCGCTTGAAGACATTGTATAGACCCAGTTTTATGAGGCTTAAGGTAGTTTGACCTGAATCATTTTTTTTCTGGTCCAGGCTACTTTAAATGGACTAAAATAGGATCTGTGCTACAGCACAAAGCAGTTTTAATGTTGGTTAGAAAGTTTCCTAGCAGAAGGGTCCTAAACATCTACACTTTGTACATAAGCTGCACTGGTGCAGGCTGCAGTGCTTATGTTGAACCAACATCTACTCTCTCTGCTATAAAGCTCTCCCTTTCTTACCTTGGTCATGGGGGACATCCCAAAATGGCCAGGTACAGTATCACAATTGGTTTTTAGCTCTGGCTGATCTCCAATCAGTAGCCACTAAAATCCTATTGGAATTGACATTTGGAGGGGTGAGGAATAAAGTGCACTGGTAATCAGAATGATGGAATTTTAAGGGCCAATACCTCAACCTGCAGGGCTACAAAACCTCTGACATAAAACAAATTGTTTTCAGGACAAGTAAATTCCACCCACTCTACTGGTCCTGGATGACTAATAACGATCTTGTTAAGTGTAGGCAGGTAGGTGTGACTCCTTCCTCTGCTGGCTAGAGCAGACAGCAATGGTGTTAGGGTCTCTTACCGAGGCTAGGCTGTGGGAGGAGCTGGAATGTTTGCTTGGCTCAATAGAGGAAATCCCGCTGAGTGTGTCATTGCTCTTGCTGCTAGGACTTTGTACTCTCCTGCTGGAGTATCCTGTAATTGGAAGGGTGGTAAAAACAAGCCTTTAGGTCTTCCCACTCTGTTTACAGCAATCAGAAAAGGGAACCTATGCAATCAGATGTGGTGTAGCTCACTCTAGTCTGTCCTGTGCTGCCCCAGGTTAGTACCACTGGAAGCAGGGTCTCCAGAAGGCTGCTGCGAGGGCAGTGCCATCTCCAGAAGAATCAGTTCTCAGTGAGGTGAGAAAGGTAGCAGTCACAGAAAAATCTGGTTCAAAGCAAAATGGCTTCATTGCAGTCCTGGATGATGAGGGGAACTGTGATTAGTTAGTGACAGAGCACAGATCTGCTGAGTTAAGGAATGTGCAGAAGGAGGAGGAAGCGTATTTCTAATAGCTACAGCTGGGAGTCAGCTTTGTCACCTTGGGCAAGTCACTTAACCCCTGACTCAGTTTCCCCATCAAATATGGAACTATGAATACTTATTCACCTCTTTGGATGAAAGGACGTACGCAAGTGGAAAGTGTTACTGGAGAAATAATATGCATCAATGCCTCACTTCTCTCCTGCCATGTACAGTGCTAAAATAAGCGTCGTTAGTGCAAACACAGCAGCAAACTTGCCAGTATACAGCCAGCAAACTTGCTTGACTTCATAATTAATGTTTTTAAAGAGCTTCATAATTTTACAGTGCTGTACAGACAATAATTAATCCTCACAACACCCCCTGCAGTAGCTGGTAATTGTTAGTCCCATTTTATAGATGGGGAACTAAGAGAGGAGTGAAGTGACTTGCCCAAGTCACACAGCGAGTTAGTGGGAAAGCTGGGTTTAAAACACAACCTCCTGACTCCAGTCCTGTCCTCATTCCTCCAGACTACACTGACTGCTTCCAAGGACTGCTGAAGGTGATTTCAGGGCAGGGCTGCCAATGCCCATGCTTTGGGCAGATGACATTAGCAATCTGTCAGAAACCCACTGCCACAGCTAATAGGCATCAAATGGAGCAAATCATGGTCACCAAGATCAATACACCGATGTGGGTTGTGGATCACTGCATGCATATAGCCACACACATCGAGTGAAAGTATTGCACAGTGGGGTCAATAGTCTCCTTTTGTATTAAAGTTGATGGCAATAGCAAACCCCACTGTAAAGCCCTGCAGCCACTTTTCAATCACTTGTGCTCTAGGGTAATGATTTTGCCCATTCTGCTATCTATTCTGCATTGTGGCTCCTATTAGGCTACTGTCTGATTAATTTTGCCTCCCAGTCTCATTCTTCCTCTGTATAGTGTTTTGAACCACTTTAGCAACCTGATCTACCCATCTGCTTGGAACTACCTGGGCTTCTGTCCTATAGTTTTTTCCTCCCAGCCAATAATGCTTACACAAAGGTTCCTTTAACATTGCATTGCATCTTCCCCCAGCAACTGCTTTTGCAATACCAACCTTTTTTCACTGAAGGGACCTTCTTGGTTGGTAAAGAGAGGGCAGGGACTCCTCCAGGCTTAATGCCACACTTTTCTGGGGTTATCTGTCTCTTTCGACGTCGACGCCGCTTCAGCTGGTGTGCGGCAAGAGCTATGGCAACTGTCCCAAGAGCCGTAGCAAACAACACCTTCCTCAGGCCTGGGGAGAGCCTCAGCTGAGAGAAGACAGACTTTAAACACAAGAGATATAAGAAAGCAACAATGTAACACCACCTGCACCACCCATTTGTACAACAGTTTTAATCCAGGACAGCTAGGACCAAAAGGTGCTTTACAGGCACCGATTTACCCACCAGTGAAATGTAGACATCCATGGGATAGAACGCAGCAACTGTTCAATAGTGCCCAGCAACGCTAAACTGTTCAGGACAAGATGTGAAGGAGAGAATATCTTATTGGATAGACTGCAGATAGAATTAGAGTCCTGTAGGATTTACATGCAGTGCTCTCTGTATAATCATTTCAGATGAGATCTTGAAACCTCCGGGGCTGCCTTCTCTATGTGGATATTAAAGATCCCATGGCATTTTTCACAAGAGAAGGAGTTTGCCTCAGCAATCCTGCTCAGAAGATTCTAGGTCCAGACTAACAACCAGAAGTGAAATCCTAGCCCCACTGAAGTCTATAGCAAAAACTCCCAATGACTTCACTGGGGACTGGATTTCACCCACGCACATATCAGTTATACTACAAATGCTACAAATTATTTTACGTCCAGCTAAAGAGGGATGGGGAGTGGAGGGGACGATATACATGTCCCACTACAGTGTTCTGAATGAGTTCCATCATTTTCCAGGCAGAGGTACCCGAGACACCATTCTGAGGACTAAGAGGTGGTAGATGGCATGTCCAGGAAGGCCTAGACAGCTGGGAGGTGGGTGAGGTCTGGGCCATTCAGGGCCTGATTTAAAGCTCAATGTAGTCAAGTTAAGTCTTCACAATAAAATCTTAAATAAATGCAAAATAGCAGTACATTTATTATTAGGAAAGCACTTACTGTAATACTGATATGTGAGACAGTTACTGTTATTAATCTCAACTCTGGATTTCCTAATTTTGGGGCAGTTAGTCTTATCCTTACTGTTGCATTAGTATATTTTTCCATTTATGACAACAAAAACTATATCTGAGTGTCTCTAAAGATGACCCAAAGGTTCTGCTTGGTACAGAGAAAAATGGGGTGAATAGCATGTGACATTAGCAATTTTGGAGTTATGACAGTGTCACACCTCCATAATTATAACCCCCACTTTTTCAGATGTTTATAAAACTAGCTGTTACACTTGGGACTAAAATTTCAATTTCTACTTGGCCAAAGGTGAACTTTTAAAAAAAAAATAGTCAGTACAATTGCGATCAGCCCAATGAGCTATCAAAATTTGGTGTTTCCACAAAAACTCTGGCTCTTGGAACACAGAGCAATATACACCGAATGTCCTCTACAGAGCAAAAAGAAAAGGAGGACTTGTGGCACCTTAGAGACTAACAAATTTATTTGATGCATCCAATGAAGTGAGCTGTAGCCCACGAAAGCTTATGGTCAAATAAATGTGTTAATCTCTAAGGTGCCACAAGTACTCCTTTTCTTTTTGCGAATACAGACTAACACGGCTGCTACTCTGAAACCTCTACAGAGCAGTTTCTGTACAGTGCCCATTCCTTTCCCCAGCATATAACTATACTTGCCTGCAAACCCTCAACTTTCCTGCTACCCTTCCCTACTTCACAGCTAAATTCCCCTCTCTGTTTAATACTTATATGGCCCCCCATCACTGCAGTAGCTGAGTACCTCACAATCTTTAAGGTACTTATCCTCACAACACCCTTGTGAGATAGGGAAGTTCTATTATCCCCATTTTACAGATGACAAACTGAGACACAGAGAGGCTAAATGACTTGTCCAGGGTTATGCAGGTAGAGCAGGGAATTGAACCCAGGTCTCCCAAGGCCTAGATTATCTCACCTTAGCCACTGGACCAGCCTTCCTCTCAACACATGCCCTCCCCACTGCCAAACCCACCTTCAAAACTTCCCCAACAAGTGTCCCTCCTTCCCTCTCATCTGCAGGATGCTCCCCAAACCTCCCCAGATGACACCTGACCTCTTGAAAAAGCCTCTATTCCCAATTCCTTCTGCAGTCCCTCAAATAAGTGCAATCACCCCATAGCAAATGTTAAATCCTCCCTTTCTCTTGCCCCAGCACCACCCTGTTATTTCTCTTCACCCTCCAAAAGAACTGCTGCAGACAGCCCTGTAAAAGAAAACCCCAAATAACTCTGCAGAAAATCCAGCTGTTTTTTTTTTTTTACCTGCCCAAATGTCGTGTAAAGAAACACAGGGATTTCTGCCACCGTCATTGCCAAGGCTTGGATGATGGACATTCCCTCTGTTCTCTGAAAGGCCATGTCTGAATGAGGCTCAGAGTACCCACAGGAGTCAGTGTGGGGGAAGGACACTTATGGGAACTGCTCAGAGAGTTCACAAAGAAATCCAACTTTGTTTCAAAATGTGCCTCGGGATTTCAGAATCAGTCTCCAACTGGGAATTTTCTCTCTGCAAGGAAGAGGAAAAAATATGGTAAATAGTAGCAAGAACAGTACAATCTCCTGTGATAAAAAATTTCCGTACAATGCATCTGAAAGCACATTACAATCCATTTAAAATAGCAAGACAACTATAATGGGATAAACCACAGAAAAGAGATATTCAGCTTATTCTTATAAACAGTGATGTCTGCCTCTCAAACAAAACAAGGATGAGAATTCCCAATCCAAGTAGCTCTGGAGCTTGCGACCCCAAAGATTTTTAGACTAGATCAATGGCCCAATCTACGAGGGATGAGGAAGTATGTTAGCTGAATGGCTTTTATAGTAGATCAGGGTCAATTGGTTTAAATACAATTTTGCTGGCCAATGTGGACAGCAGCCAAGTCACATTACAACCAGATTGAAACAAAATTGCTTTAGCTCAGGCACAGAACTAAGCTACAACAGGTTTGTTTATTTTTAATAGAATATAATTATAACACTTTTTGGCCACAGCCAGAGTGCCCAACCACCCGTCAGTTCAACCACAGCCACATTTAAGCTATGCTTAAGTACAGTTGTGGACAAGCACTGTTCAGCCAGCATGTATCACCAAAACGTGTTAAATATTATAGCCTTGGTCTGTACCTTGACTAAAGCATGTTCTTTAAATCTGGTTATTCCATTGTTTGGCCCCGTCTCACTAACAAGCCAAACTTGTCATGTTTTAAACCAGTTCAGTAAAACAATTCCTAGCCCACAGTAACCAAGTCCAATGACCTAGACATAAGATCTTTGAGCCTCCAGGATGCAGCCAATCAGATTTGGAAGCTGAGTTATGCATAAGCATAGCTTTTAAATGGAGATGAAAGTGAGAAGTAGGAAGGGTCTAGAATACACAGGTCCAAACGGATAGAAATGTTTTCCATGGCAACAGAACAATTTTGTATTAAATACAAAATTTAGTCTATATATACATCGAGAAAACAACTTAAGAATTTGAATACATGCAGGACTTGAGTACATGCATCTGCTAATCCATAGAGTGATGGGTTACAGCAATCCAGCCTGCAAGTTATCAAAGCGTGGATTGCCTTCTCTGCATTGCCTCAGACAGCACAAGCCAAAGCGCAGTGGTGTTACTCGGACTGTAAAAGGATAATCTGTTTGGAACAGCACAACGTGACCTTCAAATGGCAGAATTAGATAGAAAAGAACACAAAAAATACTGATAGCAGCAATGAAAAATAATAACTGGATCACAACTGTAACAACTGCCTAAAGGGCAACAGCATGTAATGAGACCAAAGGCCAAAAACTGTCTTACTATTTTCAAACTTAAAAAAAGTATCTGATACCCAACTCTGGAGGCTGGTAACACAGACAACAGCAACACATATTGCTTCAATTATATCAGCAGAGAAAGCATAAGCAACAATGTATAGGACAAGTTAACAAAGAATGCAGTATACCCTCATGGGCTATAAGCTTAAGGCAATTAATATACCTTTTGAGAAAATTAAGGATTTTAAAGGGTCAGGTCTTTTGGAATTACTTTGTTTTATGGTTTGATTTATTACTATTGTAATAATTTAAGGTGATTTAATTTCTCGTGTCCATTATTGCGGGATGCTGAGTTCAATTACTTATAAAGCATACATTTAAAACTGATGCAAACTATTTTCAGGGACACAGTAAATCAGATACCGTACCCCAGAAACCCTTTCTGATATTGCCTGAGGTGCCCTAATACAAAGCTGAGCATGGGTCACCAACCTCCTTGGGTACTCTCTTATAAGCCATTAGGTAGATACTTCCCCAGCACAAACTCCCATAAACTCTATAAGTGGGGGGCATCTCCCGCAGTGCTCTGTTATGAACCCCACTGTGGGAACCTAACCCTGCTGCTGCCCCCTCCTAACTTTCAGCGTTGCACAGACGCTGCTCCAAAGCTGCTCCTTTCTGGCTGCCTCCTTCTAGCCCCAGAATCAATTCCACGGTGCAGCACGTCCACCTCCCTGCCCTATGAAGGCACCCAACTCCCCTAGCGTCTAACCTGGCCTCCCCACCACGGCTGCAGCGGCACAAACCCCACCGAGGCCGGCGAGACCTCCGTGGCGGCTCCATGCCAAACCCCAGCGCGGCACAGCCCCGTCCCCAGGGCGCACCCGAGCCCCCCCGGCCAGCCCCCGATCCCCAGCGCAGCGAGCACGGCACGAAGCCCCGGCCCCGCGCTGGGCAGCCCCCGGGCAGCTGTCCCGGGGGGCCGAGAGGTGCTGGGGGGCTGCGCGAACCCAGCCCGGGGCTGCTCGCCCCGCTGGTCCCTATTGCCCCTGGCCCCATCGAGTCCTCCCTACAGCAGAGAGACAATAACCCTCCCCTCCGCGCGAATGGAAGAGTCCGCATCCCCCGGCACCCCGGGCGCTACCACCCCCAACAGGGGGAGCCCGCAGCCCTGGCTGAGCCGTTCTCACCCAGGCACATCCCATGGCTTCGGAAGGGCAGCGTCTCCTTCCCCTGCGCGCCGCAACCTAGCCTGACAGCCACCAGGCGGAGGAACGCGTAGGAGGCCGCCCGCTGCCAGCCAATCAGAACAGCGTGCTGCTCCGGGGCGGACCAATCAGCTGGCTGCCCTGGCCAGGCAGAGGCGACAGCGGAGCGTGCGGTTGAGCAGCAAAGAGCAGTCTTCCCTGTGGGACGGCATACATGTCAGTGTTGATTGACTGTGATTGGCAGGCTGAGAAGGAAAGGGGAGGAGCTTCTCTTAAAAGGGCAGCGTCAGCTAGCAGCATCCTCGGGGACCTGAGGTTCCTTATTTACCCCAGATCTCAGGGCCCAAACAGCCGCCCAATAGGACTCCGGTGCTGCGTCCACGGGCCTCGGCCTGGGCTTGCACGAAGCTGCCATGGCACACAGGACCACAGCGAGGCCGCCCCTCGGGGGTGGCGTGCCGGGTACTTTCCCCTTTAAGAGGCAGCCGCGAGGATGCCAGAGGGCGTCGATGGGCCCTATAAAGGGCGGGTGCGCCGAGGGCTGAGTCGGCTTCGTTCTAGTTTCCCCTACCGGCTGAGGCGTTAGAGCTGAGCGCCCGCGGCGGGGCGCGGGGAGATGGACTTCAACATGAAGAAGCTGGCCTCGGACGCGGGGGTCTTCTTCAGCCGGGCCGTGCAGGTGCGCGGAGGGGCAGCGGGGGTCCCTCTGGCTGCGCATCCCCGCGGGGCGGGGGGGACTCCTAGAAGAGGCTGTTTCGGGGCTTTCAGCTCCCCCCGCGCCCCCGAAAACACTCTGGCGGCGTCTGGGGTTTCCCGCCCCCCTTCGCGGTCCGCCACCGCCGGCTCTGCAGTCGGGCGGCGGGTCCCCTCCTCGCTGGAAAGCGGCGTCTTCACTCCTGGGGGGTCTGGCTGGCCCGTGAGGGGCTGAAGGCGGAGAGAGCCCCCGCTGCTTTGTGTCGCCTCGGGCCTCCCCGCCTCTAGGAGCGGGTGGAGAGGGGTCCCCCCCTCCCCTGCTTGGCAGCCTGGTGTGGTGTAGTTCCCTGCAACTAGCTGCCTTGCCTCGGGCTACAGCAGGCAGACCTCTGGCTCGAACCCGTGGCGTGTGGGGGGCTGGATCCCAAAGAGAGCGAGTGTGAGGCTGAACCTTTGGGGGGGCCCTCTGGGGCACGGCTGCAGCGCACTCGGGAGGGGGGTGTGTGTGTGTCAAGTAGGTTCTCTCCTTACCCTTATGCCCCAGGGCATCCTGCTCCTGAAGGAGACATGAGCCCATTACGCTACTCTGTCCTGCCCCTGAAGCCTAGCCTGGGAGTATGTGGAAAGATGACTGGACTTCTCACTCCCCATGCTTGGCATGTAGAATGACCCGGCTCTTAGCAAGACCATAACTAGAAATGCTGGGGAAGTAGGGGACATAAAAACCAAGAGCCTCCTGTATAAGCATCCTGACTATGAACATTGTTCTCTATTCCTATGGCTTCTCCATCTTAGTAGGCATCCTGAATTATGGTTAGGGTTTTTGTAGGGGAGACTCTTCCTGTTAGCCTCCACCACAGACTAGCATATATAACGTTCACTCTAAGACATTTTGGGGGTGTATCAAAGGGAAGTGACTCTTCCCTTGTGTCAGTGGGAGTATTGGCATGACTGAGAACACTTGTGGGGGAAGCTACCTATGTGGTAGGCACTAGCATTCCAGTCTACACCTTTCTAGGTCAAGTGTGAACTAGACAAATCTTCTTCTACCCCTGAAGAAGGTGCCTCTCTGGTTTCCCTTGAATGCCAGAAAAAGAGGTCTAGGATTGTAATGAGAAATAGGGAGGGTAACCCTTCGTTTAGCATTTCCAGTGACTGTTCTATTGTAAAGCAGCTTTGACTCCCTGCATGTGAGTGGTGGTAGGACTGTGATGCCTGCTTCAAGCAGGCAAGAAGAATTTCCCCAGCCCCAGAGTAAGAGCTGCTTGAACAAAACTCCTAAAGGCTGGCACCCTCCTTTGTATGGTGGTGGGCCTCAGCTCATTGGAGAGGAAACTAATTAATGCTAGAGCATATGGGTGAGATTTGAGTTCTTATTCTTTTTTTCTACCACCAAATTGCCTGCTTGGTACTTCCTGCTAAGTTAGTCCGCTCATCACTTTGTTGCTGTTTTTCAAACTATTATCCCACCTCTGCTCTGTGTTCCATTCTGGAAATGGGGTACTCAGAACTCGGCATCATTGCAGGTGCAGTTGCACCAAAGCCCTATATTGCTTGTAAATCTTGAGATTCTTGCATGGAGGGCCCTATAGAAAGGCAAAGTAAGTGACAAATCGTGCAGTGAAGAGACTGTAAAGTGCAGGTTATGATCAGAGAGAAACTGTTAACACCAGCTTTATCAGTGATTTGATTGTGTTCTGTATCTGAATTGTAACTCCACTGTCTGAATAAGGTGTGTGTGTATACACACACAAAGAATACCAAGCTTTGGGCAACGTCTTGAATGGTGGTGAACAAACTGGGAGCGTTGAGAAGGAAGGGCTTAAGTAAACTACATCCGCTTTGGTAGCAGGGGGCAGCAGGCTGCTGCCTTGTTTGACAAGTGTAGTAAGCCAGAGTCCTATTGTCCATGCAGGTTTCAGAGTAGCAGCTGTGTTAGTCTGTATTTGCAAAATGAAAAGGAGGACTTGTGGCACCTTAGACGAGCATTTATTTAATGCTCAAATTTGTTAGTCTCTTTGAGCATTAAATAAATTTTAGTCTCTAAGGTGCCACAAGTCCTCCTTTTCTTATTGTCCATGCAGTACCTGGAAATGTGCAAGGCACTTCATAAAGACTTTTTATCCCAGAGACATCACATTTTAAACAGAGATGGCTTGAAAAGGGGTGGCAGAGCAAGAGGGAGGAGGATGACTGACAGTAGCTTGAGTTGCTTTGGAGGTGCTGTAGTGCAATATTAGATCATAACTCTTAAGGAGAAGCTTTAGCTCTGCAATGATGGTCTTAACTGTACCCATACATGTGGTAAAATGGCTGGGTTTTGCCCCACGTTCTTGGAGAGCAGTTCTAAAGCAAAGCAAGGCTGTCTGAAGGAGAGATGTGATCCCTGCTCTTGGAGTCACACTAGATCGGTCATGATGTTAGATCATCTCTTGTAAAAGAGGTCAAATAGCAAACACCTGCAAGGAACTTGGAACAATGTCTGACTTCCCTTCCTACAGCTGTAGAAGGGCTGTGGCATGCAGTAATCCTGCTTGATCTGAGTGAGCACTGAATGCTGGGGTAACTGACTGAAACATGGCCCAGCTTTGGCAAACTAGGTTTACTATTTGCCTCCTGGCATGTTTTCAGAGTGGTCCTTAGTTGAACAAAATCTAGTTCTATAAGGGTAGCCAGTTGCACAACCCCAGTCAGTGTAGTAGGTGGTAAGACTCCATTCTTCTTGACTAGCTTCAGCTCAATTTGAAGCTTGTTCCTTCCCATGTGCCAGCTATAGCCTTCAAGAAGGGGTCTGTGGAAGTTTCTGTTCAGTTTTTAAACTGGCTTAACAGGAACTGAAACATAATTAAGACAGTTCTGAGGTAGGACCTGGGCGCGCTCTATCGCTTAACTTGGAGGGGGTTGGGTAGGTATGTTATACTTGCCTGTTTCAACAAGCGAATGCATGCAGTGGTGTAGTTATGTTAGACCCAGGATATAAGACAAGGTTGGTGAAGTAATATCTTTTGTTGGTGAGAGATGAAGAGCTCTTTGTAAGCTCAATCTCACAGGTCAACAGAAGAATGCAGGCTCCTCAAGAAGCTAGTTGATTGTAAACATGTCTATTATGGCAATGAGTCAGATGCAGTGAAGACAAATAGTTCAGGTACAGAATAAGGAGCAGATGGAAAGCTTAACGATCCTGTTCTCATGCAAATATCTTGGTAACAAAAGGAAGGAGAAATGTTGTAAAGATATGGCATGTTTAGATTTGGAAGGCCTTCTAAAGATCATTTATCAAAGACTTGTACAGGGTGTAGGAAGGAGCCAGCCTAGGAATCAGCAGCTCTTCACATCAGTGATTTTTAGTGCGCAAAGAGGAGTTTATAAATCGTTTCTTTTGGCTACTATGCCCACTTAATATCTTGCATATGAATATTCACATTACAGGCATAATTAAAAGAAACAAAGCAGCATAGGGCAATTGGTACCAGGGGAGTGACTCTGAGTTTTTGGTAGGTAGGAGAGGATAGGGTGAGTTGAATAGTGCTCATGAAATACCCTCCCCCTAAAATGTACCAGTGAGATTAGTCCCATTTGAGTTGTGTCCAAGTAGAGCCTTGGTATTTGGATGAAAAAGCTAGTCACAGCATAGACTCCTGCATCATGGTGCCAGACAGGCAGATATATACACCCACAAAGGGGTAAATGGTTGTGAGCAGAGGTAGCATGTGAGTTTTTTATTTGTTTTTTCCCCCTGGGTATCTTTGCTGTTTTGTTACGGTTGAGGGAGTAGAAGGGAGAGCAGGTCTGTAGCTGCCTTTCTTCAGCACAGCAAACTTTCTGGGGAAGGGACTCTGAGTTGGCTAGACTAGAACTCAGTTTTGTAAAGCACCTGGTGTTGCTTCCTGCTGCTCAAGGCATTTAACAATGTTTCTGGAAATGCAGTGGCTGGGAGGCAAATGGACTAGCCATTATGTTCTCAGTTATCACTCATGTTACAGGCTGTCTGAGAGTGAATGTCTAGCCAGACAGTGGAGCTTTAACTCCTGTTCCCATAGAATCTCCATCCCCAACTAGAATGTGGGAAAGGAACATTCCCCCTTAAGGGTGGATACCCCTTGGTTGTGTCCATAATGTAAAAACCATTCTTATCCGATCCTGCGTCAAATACAACCACACACAATTTGATGGGGGCATGGTGTGGAGTCTTGTGTAAAAAGTCTGGCCTCATAACATAGACAAAATCAGCTGAGCTCAACCAGAGCTGTGACCAACTTCTGCTGAACTCTCATAGTGCTACAACAGGTCCCTGGACTCCATTGACCCCTGCACATAGGCAAAGTTGTTTGCCTTCTGCTCTGAAGCAAGGAGGGCTTGTAAATTTCCCAGTGCAGATGAAGCCATGGGCCCCAGATACTGCAGGTTCAAGCAGAGGTGGCTTCAGCAGTACTGAAGTTGTGCAGCATCTTGGCAGAAAAGGTAAATCTTACATGACAATTAGTCCCCATCTTGGCATCTTGTTTTCTATCGCATCTTGGGTGAGTCTCTTCCTTCCTCATCTTCCCTATAAGGCAACATTGAGTGGGCCTCATTTGACTGTTATGCTATTGCCCTTTAGAAAGACAGAGCAGGAGGCAGCGACTAGATCTGAGTTTCAGCACAGCAGCTAGGGAGAGTGCCCTGGCCTTGCCCTGAAATAGGAGGCTGAAGAAGACTAGTGGAAGGCTTGCAGGTGAAGGCAGTTGCTAGCAAATGGGGTTCCTTTCTTGAATGGCTCAGGAGCTCTCTGGCAGCTGCCTTCCCTTGCTGTGAGGGAGTCCCTTATGTCACTGCCTGCCTCCCCCATGTCATTAGCTTGACTGCACAGTCCAGAAAGGCTCCCTTCCTGCAGAGCTGAGTCCCACAGGTGTGATCTTACTCTGTTGGTGTGCAAACCAGTAAGCTGTGTTGGTTATGTAATAGGTAAAAGACTGCACTACATTTTGACTAAGCCTTCAGTCTGAGAAACAATAAACCACCTAACACTGCAGCATAATCAAGTGTTGCTCTGCTCCATAAATTGGGGGCGGGGGATAGACTGACTGGGAAAGGACTCCTCATGTAATGGGTCCAATGCACCATGTGATCCAAAGGGTTTTGCCTATAACATATGTCGTCCTATCCCCCCTTAAAATAAAATTTCTGAGCACACCAGTCCCATAAGCTTGCTAGCAGTACTTATGGCTAAACTCTAGTGCTGACACAGTTCTGCTGTGGATGTTGGAGGGCCCTAATAGTGCAACACCTCCCAGTACTGCACTGGCCTCACTGCATGAGGCCTGGTCCTGGCATGGAGTTGTACCACAGTCCATGCTGTGCTCCTGCACCACAATTGCCACCACCTGAGCTTCATGGACTATCCTGAGCTTTTCCTGCTCCAGAGACTGGATGCAGACCACTGGGATTCTGGAGGACACTTTGGATGTGGGAGATGCTTTCTGGCACAGCTTGTTGATGAGTCTTCAAACAGTTCATTCTGTTAATTTTCCTTTGATCAGAATAATAGACATGCTGGTTCTCGGAGATGGTGAGGCCCTGGACTGATCTGTAAGTGGGCTCTGTTGCCATAGAAATGGGAATCTCAAATATTATTAAAAAGGGACTGTTCTGAACATCAAAGCAGACAAGTGGCTGGTGTTAGTCTCTCTGCCAGGGTAGCAAATGTGGATGTTTCTCTATTCTTATGCACAAATAGAATACACTTTAGGGTCTTCAGAGGTTTCTAGAAATAATTACTTGGGCAGATGTGCCTGGTTTTACTTTTTTATATTCATGGAAACTGGTTATCTGTTAAAGTTCAAATAATGCATAATGTGCATCATTAACCCATAAACTCTGAGACACTAACCCTCAGTAGTACATCTAATACTATCAGCCAGATGTGAGGCTCAATTCTTTTAATTTTCCTTTTGAAAAGGACATCCCCATTCCCAACATCAATGACATGGAGAAAGAAAGTATAAGAAGTACTTTCAATGGACAGTCTTTTAAGCAGGATCAAGTAGATCTTGTGTGGCTGTTTTTTGCAGTTTGGTCAGCCTCTTATCTGTTTTGTTAGGACACAAATGGTCCTTCTGACAATAACAAATATAGGCAATGTATATTCAATTAGACTTAAATTGAAGGGGCATTTTAAAATGGATTTAACACTATACCAGCATCTGCAAGACTATCCTAGTGTGAATGGCTTTCATATCACTTCAACACAAGCACTTCGTTTGGATCCCATTCTTCTGCTCTGACTCATGGTTGGCTAAGAAGGCTATGTATGGAGCTTGATGCAAACTGGGTTTAGGCCTCAGTTTGAGGGCATATTGTGAGCTGCAGTAGCATTTTTCAAAGTGGTGCTCCACAGAGGGAGTGCAGTGTGAAGCTTCTGTACTAGAACTGCCCAGGTTGGATGAAGCTTGCCTAGATTAGTTTCTTTAGGTGTCAAACTTTATTAATTCTCTGTGGGTGGTCTCTGAAATAGCAGAGGTCACAGCAGCCAAGGGCAATTGGCTTCCACAATGCCACAGGCACTGTGTAAAATCCACTGGTAGGACTTCCAAGATATAGCCTTGTCACATGTTCTACTTGCCAGTAGCTTGTAGAAGACCACATTTTCAATTTCAAAGGCCTCTAAGCTGCTTGTTTTAAGGTTTAAGGTGGGGAATATCACCTTAAACTTTATCTCAGTAAAAATTCAACACTAAAAGTAAAATCTAAATTTAAGATTCCTACATTGACCTTAACTCTGCCTTACATCTCAGTTCATCTTCCCCAGTCTCACATGGGCCTGCCCTCTTGAGTGTTGTACAGCAAGATGTTCTCAGAGCACCATGTTAAGGAGGAAAGAGCAGAAATCTTCTACAGATGCTTGGCAGTGTGGCTTTCCAAGGGATTGTAACTTCCTTAGCTAAAGCTGTAAATGTCAAGGCCTTGCATATGTCAGTGTGTGACTAATGTGGTGCAGGTATAGCTCAGGGAGTAGGTGCCACTGACCCACCTTGGGAAGCTTTTAGACACTAAATTACTTGACCAAAGAAAATGGTACATCCCATGTTTGACCACAGGTGATTGTCTTGCTACCTGAGCCATGAGGGCTGTGGACAGAACCTCTGTCTCTAGGACTTGGTCTAATACCTTACTCCTGAGCACCAAAAGGACTTCCTCCCATGCTGGAAATATAGCATCTCCTGTCTCCCACAGGAATTGATGGGGATTCTAGCAAGCTGCAGTTCATGTCCCCAGGGGTTTGATTGCTGTTCTAGCTGCTGTGCAGAGCCTGCTAGCCCCTCTTCCTAACCCCCATTGTTCATTCAGGCTTTCCCCAATTGAGGGGTCCCATCAACTGTCTCACTGTGCTTCTGTCTCCATAAGCACTAACAGTGCACAGATTATTCCTGCTGATTGCCCAGGCCTCCAAGAGGAAACCCAACCCCTCAATGAATTATTGAGGCCCTGGAATGCAGCATGACTCTTCTCTTCCCTGGTTGAGTGAGAGTAGCACTAAGTGGAAGACTGCACTGCATTAATCATTTACCATGTTGGCTTCCCTGCACAAAAACAAGCCCAGATACTTAAGTGGGTCAGAGGTGCATGAACATCATCCTGGGGGACAGGAAAAGGAAAAATCTGGAATCAGCTGATCCTTAGGTACCAATTGGCAATGTGCAGTGCATACAAACTCCCAGGAGGTGGTTGAATTATTTCAGGCCTGGGACCAATTCCTCTTACAATCAGGTTCCAGTAAATGGATATAGAAGGACCTAGCAGCTGGACTTCAGGAGTTGTGGGTTATCCCTAGACCTCACATCCTTAGGGAGCAGTGCCAGGGCAGGGGGGGAAGGCCTTCTACTGCATTGTAGATAATGTCTGTACTGTTTTCTTCCCCACTGCTTTTGTGTAGCAGTCATAGGATACTGGCACAGCTGCTTCTAGATACAGTTTATTCTGGGTCTTCTAGAAGTAGTCTCACATGGGAGACACTTTGGGTAGATACAGGCCCCAAAGCAAGGTTTAGATTTCTGGGGAAAGTGCAATTCTAAGGTGTTCAGAATCAAGTGAACTTACACCTTCTACTATCCTCCTAGGAGATACACTAGTGTAGTGTATGTGCCAGCTCTGAATCTGGCCCTGTCAGTGTAATGGAGTCTCAGCTGGTGTAACTTACATTCTGAGGGGCCTGAAGAGAAACATATGAGGTTTGGAGGGGGAAAATGGGACACAACTAGCAGAGCCAAGAATAGGCAAATTAAAGTAGCCGCTACTGCTGTATGTGAACTACAGCCTCTTGAATGCCTTGTCATCCACTTAATGACAAATCATGCATTGCCTCTGAACTTGCTACTGTGTGTTGCAGGGAAATCTGAAAGTTCACTTTTTTACATACACTTGAGTCACAGGCTCTGTCAGCTGCCCTTCTTCCTCCTTCTGTAGCCTGGGTTTGCAACAGTCATCCAGCACATGTGAGAAGGAAGACTGCAAGACAAAGCAATAGGCTGTTCAACTTTTTCTGCATGCATGAATTGAAGGACTTAGTGTTAAGACTCAATAACTATTGTGTGGTATGGGGCCATCTACCAATCTGTCAAATGGAGCAGACTGGGGAGGGAGAGATGTTTACTTAAGGAAGTAGCACCTGAGCTGTAAATGTGCAATGACACTTGGAGATGATGCCTTCCCTGTGGAAGTAATGGGTGAAGTCCCAAAGCACTGGAAAGCCTAGAGGAGGCAGTGCTAAAGGGAATGCAACAGCCATTCATCTGCTGGCTGTCTGAAGCCAGCTGTCTCTGGAAGAGGTCTGACTTCAGCAGGTGTGTAATCAACCTAAAAACCATAAATGGCTTCTGAGAGACCTCAATCAAACACACCAGCCCTCTTGGTGCAGGTGCTTGGCAGGAGTTTCTAGACTGGGGAATAAGCAGAGACTGTTTTGGAAATAGAAGTAGGGCCCTCCCCACATAAAGCTGTTCACAGATATCTGTAGCCCTTCTGGGAATGAGGGGGATTGAGACTCTTCATTCAGGCTCTTAAATTTGAGAAGAAATTCTCCTGTTGGAAGGGAAGAGTGCCTCAGCAGGGGAGTGCCAAAGATTCCCCAGTGTTCTGATCTCTAAAAGCTCTAATAAATAAGGAGTGCTGATAGCCTAGAGCCAAATATCAGGGGAGCCCTAGTTTGCTGTTATGGTGACTCTGGCTAAGATGTAGCTAAGATTATTTAAATGCAGATGATATGGATTCTGCCATCAGCAGGAAAAATTCTTAGTCAACATGTGGAAGTGTCAATTCCTTTGTGCTTGAGACTGGGCATGGTGTAGCAGCTTTCCTGTTTAGCACCCCTGCCAACCCCTGGGGCAGTCTGCCTTGTATGACTTGGCCCTTGTGCCAGTCACATTTTTTGTTCCCACCCCTTCCAGGCTTCTCCAGTTCAAAGTCCACAACAATACCCAAAGTTCCAGTCCCTTCAGCCTCACTTCCTGGGGTTTACCAAGATTCCCAAGTCTTCACCCAGGATCTTCAACAGAGACCACTCAAAGAAATCCCACCTCCAGTACTTCTTGTCCCATTCAACTCCCAGCATTTGATCAAACTTTGTCTTGGGCTCACTATGGCAGAACCCCATGCCTCCCACTGTCTTGGTACCTTCTGTCTCATCTCCCTATTCAACTGTCTTTCAGGCCTACTGCAGTGAGAATCACCATCTCCTGTAGCCTTTATCTCTTAGCTGCCCACACCCAGCATTCCCTGCCTCTATCAGGTCCTGGGCACCTCTGCTTTCCAGGCTTCCTTTCCAGGTTCCATACACTCCTTCCTTGTGTTTCTTGCTGAGGCTCAAGCTACTGCCTGCAAAATTCTGGCTTGCTTTTACTTCAGAGCACTGCCTTCTGGCTCAGGCCCCTCCAGTCTGACTCCCAGCTTCAGGCTCCTCTCTTAGGCTAAAGAGACAGAAGCCTGAGAAGCAGCCAGCTACCTCACCTGGGTCTCCTCCCTGGCCTTCCTTCTCATGGTCCTGTGCTTCTATTATGAAGACCCAGCTCAGCTTGATCACCAGTTATGCCTAACACCCTTCCAGGTGTCATCCAGTGATCACTGTAATTGGGTTCAGGCTCCTGTTAACCTATGGCTAACTGGTATGGGGTTTATATGCCCCATCACAGTTTTGCCAGAGAAATAATGCAAAGTTTTTGCTTCTTTTATGACTGCTTTCATTCATGAAAATCAGACATGATTTAATGCAAAAATCCTCCAGCTCAAGTACTACTTCCCACTTTCCTGTTTGCCTCTCAAAGGGGAGACAGCATGGTTCCATGGTTATGGCACCAAACTGGGAGTTGGGACTAGAACACAGTCCACCCAGCTTGGCCACTGATCCCTATGTGGCTCTGGGCAAGTCACTTAATCTTTCTGTATCTAGTTCTCCCTCTCTGTAGTAGTGCTTGCCCACGTTCATAAAGTACTTTGAGATCTGTGGATGAAAGAGCTGTGGAAGTGCTAGGTACTTAACTCTCAAACTCAGGTAATACAAAAATCCCCAAGAACCGCTGTTGTGAGTGCTTAAAAGGCCAGCCACCTTGGATCACAATTCGGTCTTAAAGCTTTGTAACTGATTGCTACAAATGACCGCCAAGATTTCTAGACCTGAAAGATTTCAACCTTGTCTAAACAGTACTAGCCTAACTTGGTAGGAGGCAATGCAAGTGATAGAGATGTGCTGAAACTGTCCCCATCCCTCAGATTTCCCCCCCACCCCCAAACTCTGTTCCTGTTGCTTTTCTGCCCATCCTGATTTAGAGGGGGTAGCTTAATTGTTCCACTGATCCAACAGATCTTGCAACACATGGCAACTTCAGCAGATAGTTCTTTAAATCTAGCATGATCCAGACATAACAGGTCATTGTGTAAACAGCCCTGCGGTGGGTTTTAGGTATCTCTGGCCTCTAACATTTGCACATGGCTGGTAACTGGATGCTAAAAGGCTTTTCTGCCTGCATTTCCACATCACGTGCCAGTTATTCTAGGCGGTGTACTGAAATGGCTCTAGCTGTGTCCACATTCAGTATTTCTCCCTACCTCAGCAGAGTGGGACTTGCTCCAAAGACTTTCAGAACAAACCCTAGCATCCCCTGTATATACCAGCATTCCCCTCTAGAGGGGCTGTACAGTCCCATGTAGTCCTATCCAGGAAGGGGTGGTAGAATAGGGAGGATCAGGCAGGACTTTTGTACTCAAAAGGTTCCATGTCCTTAATCTCATCCTGTGATTGTACCAGGTATTTGCAATGTTTCAAGAACATTAGCGGGTTCTGATAGCCTAGAAAGTGAATTAGAGGGCCAGCAACAGGGGTTCATAGTTCTCAATACTCTGAAGTAGATATATATGTAAAGCATTTCAAGTTTATGAAAGGATTAAAGGTCTCAAGGGAATGCAACCTCTCTATACCTTCTATAAACAGAGGATGGCCTCTTGAGCCATTCTCTATCATCCAGCTGTTTTATAGGCCTTTCTAGAGCTAATAAAAACCAGTTTACAGGATTTTAACATGCACTGATGGAGACAGGCCTTTTGGGGGCTTGTTTGATCAAGTTGATATGCAGCTTTCTATCTGAATAAATGCAGGAGGAAATGATGGGATTATTTGAGCAGGGCATTAAACTAATAGAACACTAGGCAAAATGTTTGTGCCAAATCTGACAGTGAGTTATTACCTGGCTTCCTCTTTAGCCTATAACACTTCTGTAGGCTCTTAAAGCACTTCATGATAGCTAATATTACCATTTTTATATAGGTAGCAAGAAGTGGGTAAAAAGAAAAATGGAGGCAGAGCTGGGAATGGAATAGAGTAAGAAGTTGCTTACCTCTAGACTTTTATATTAAAAACTGGGGCTCATGTGTCCTCCAGGTGGGGATGGGGAGAGAATAGCTCAAGTGTACACACTTGCTGTGTGAAAGGCATCACCAATACAAGTCTGAGAACCCCTGCTGTAGGCTGAGAGTTCTCCCTGGGACCCTGCCCTGAAGGGTTTATTAGCTGCCCAGAATAATGTCTGGGCAAAGGAGCTGGGGTGGGATGCTGCACTGAAGCAGCATGTAGAATATGGCAAGTGAGTTCCCTGGTCATAAAATTAGACATTAAACAACTATTCTGTGTAGTAGAACCTCAGTAAGAAAGTTTCCACATCTGGGAACGTTGGCTGGTAAACTCTGGAGATGACTCTCTCTCTCAACCTTCTCCCCATGCTGAAAACTTAGTGCTTAATTCTGCAAGGCACTCAGTATTAGTGGGAGTTGGGGGAAGCCTGCATGTTGCAGAAGTGGGCCCTAAATTTGGAGCGCATTAATAATTCTGCATAAAGGAATGGGATATCTGTGGCACAAACTATCTAGTGCTTGACATGTGAACTGTGAAACAGTCTGATTAGACTCTAGCCTCCAATTAATTTGGATTTTAATAACTTATTCCTAAAGGGAGGTAGGCTAGTCCTGAATGCAGGTCAGACCAGGTTCTATTTTTAGCTCTTCCACCAGTTATTCAGCAGTGGCAATGCTCTCTACCATGCTGACTGTACACAATGATACTTGCCCTCACCTGTAAGGTTCTTGGAGATCTACAGACAAAAGCATTAGAATTGTAATGAGGATTTTAATGGGCTCATTCCCTGAACATTCCTTTAGGGGAATGTCTAACCTGCTAGATGTGGCAGGTCTCCCAAAACCTCTTCAAATGGCTTAGCTCCCTGGCTTCAGTGGAGCAGACCTAATGTCTTCTCCCTCTCTCCCCTGCTTCTGCAGTTCACAGAGGAGAAGCTGGGCCAGGCTGAGAAGACTGAACTAGATGCCCACTTTGAAAACCTTCTGGCCAAGGCGGACTGCACCAAGAACTGGACTGAGAAGATCTTGCATCAGACTGAGGTGTTGCTGCAGCCAAACCCTAGTAAGCACTGATTGTGGCAAGTTTTCACAGTGCTGGTGCTCTAACTGGCACAGCTGCAATGGAGTTAATAGAAATTCCCAACAGCTAGTGATCTCTGCTGAATCAATCTATGGGGGGAAATCTGAGGGTGGTGCTTGCAAAGACACAACCATCATCCCCAGGGATGGGCAGAAAGATGGAGTATGTCAATATCTGGTTGGCATTCAGTAGCCTTAACCTGCCCAGTGGATTCTGAAGAGGGCAAGAAATGAGAACTGACCTCCCTCTTTCTCCCTGTACTCATGCTTCTGTCAAGCATGGTGGCCTCCTATACTGGCTATTGTCATGTGAGGGCTCAGTGGGTGGGAGCATCTCCCTCTCTGTTCTCCCTAGTTGCTTTTGTGACAGCCTGGGGCACTCATTCCAGGTGTCAGAGTGGAAGAATTCCTTTATGAGAAACTAGACCGGAAGGTGCCATCTCGTGTTACCAATGGGGAGCTGCTGGCCCAGTACATGGTGGAGGCAGCCAACGACTTTGGGCCAGGGACTCCATATGGTGAGTTACGTGGCATTGGCAAGTGGGCAATGTCTTATGTGCTTGGTTCAGTCCTTACAAATCTATTGGAGTTCCTAAAATTATTCTCTCCTCCCCAGCCAGCCCAAAGATGAGACCTGATGCCTCCTGTTTTCCAATGCCAGTTAACGCTGGCAGGTTTCTGGGGAAAGCTTATGGTGTTCACTGTGTACCATCTAATACACTTGTGTAAGCAAGAACCAAACTGGAATGTTGACATGCTGATAGGTTCTTGGTGATAAACTCTCAAATGGAAGAATTTTGGATACTACTAAGATGGAACACATGATGCACTGTGGATAAGCTGGGTTTGCTGTAGCACTTCAGATGGTGGTTGTGCACAGCTGCTTTATTTCTATATTGGGATGAAGCTCTTATCCACAGAAGCTCTTGCTTTGGCTTCAGTTTGTCCCCCACCTAAACACAACTGGGTTCAAGTTGCTACATCCTAGGTGCCACACCAGTGGTATTGGGCAAGATCAGCTGCTAGTGTTCTAGTGCCTTTATAGGCAATAAGAAAGGAGTGGCAGAATCCACAGGAAAAGCCAATGGTTCTAGAAATTAGCTTTCCAGAGTGAATACCTTGTAACTAAATGCATGTTCCAGCAGCTTTGCCATGTGTAATACACAGGGCCAAAGGTATCTGAAGGGCTGTGATATGCAAGTGAATCTGTTTGCTCCATTCACTTCACTAATAGTGGTCATGTGACCCAAAGGGTTGCTTCCCCTATCCATAGTATTAAAAACTTGATCTCCAATCTGACTCTATTGGGCCATTACCAGACTTCTGAATTGAAGAGGACCAGTAACTGGTTCAAACCATGTCTCAATTCTCCTTGGCTCCACTGAACAAACTATTTTTTTCCTTCAGCCTTTGCTCTTCTCCTCCTCCTCCATATAGTTATCTGGTCAACATTTGCTTTCTTGTTGCTCAGGGGCTAGGGAGCCAATTAACAGATGGGACAAACACAGACAAATTGGCACAAGTTCCCCTCCATAAGGTTTAATGCTGGGAGCAAAGTCTCTAAGTAAATCTATTCTCCTCTCTGGAGCCAGAGATCTCAATATGCTGGAAATGAGCTGCAGCTCCCTGGAGCAGCAGCATATTACAGGTGGTGTCTAAAGACCATCTTTAGGATGGCATTGCAAGTTGCAGTGAGTCCTACTTGCAATCTATTCTGATGGCTCAAATTTTATTATTGGCTATCTCCCTCCAACCTACGCCCCCACCCCTTCACTTTCTAACTTGTGCTTTGAGTAATGTCTCCTCCTTAGTGCTGGGTTTAGACACTCCCCCTACCCCCCCACATACTTTTAGTTAAAAGGAGGCAAGCAGGCCACTGTGGGGCACTACCTTCCACATAACTGGAATAGCTGAACTGAGTATCATGGACCTTATATTGCTAATGGAATCTCCTTTAGCCTAAGTGGTAAGGGCCTCTCCTTTTGCAGTAGGAAGATCTAATTTCTAGCTCTGCCTCAAACTTCTTTCAGAGAGGAGAATGGCTGGGAACCTGTGAGTTTCCCCATATTACTTTCTTCTCAGCTGAATGGTTACCTGATAGGGTGGAGAGGGAGTGTGGAACTTACCAGGGTAGCTACTGGAGTTGGCATGTCCTGGCAGGATGCAGTAAATGCAGGGCAATAGCTGCAGACAGCACTACTGTGTTTGAGCAGTGAGTAGTTGGAAGGTGAAATGTCTAAAGATATGACAAAATGGCTGCAGGTATTAGTACTTTACTTCTGGCTTTGGGGCAGTCTCAATCAACTTGGCAGTCTGAGAGTGGCCACCTTATATGACTCCAGGAGCAGAGGCTTTACAGAATATTCATTTTCACTTTTACAATTGAAAACCTCTTCACAACCATGAGGGCTAGAAAGCTTGAAACTATAAACCTTAAAGGCTCAAACCCTGAAGGGAACCATGCACCATTCTTTTAAAAAGCTGTTTTTTTTCTTTTGTGGGGGTACTGACTCAAACTCTGCATTTTGGCATTTGCTATCCTGTAGCCTTAGCCAGAAGTCCTGACAGGTTAATGTCAAAACACACTAACACCTTTCTGCCTCTCAAAGCCAACAGAGAACCCTAAGCCTACTAGAGGGACCCAACTGCTTCTTAGGTGGATAGATTCTGAAATCAAACATTGACTTTCCCTTCTAACTTTCAGCTGTCACAGCTCAGTGAGCTCTGGGTTTTATTGCCTTCTAAATCAATAGCTTGCTCCATAGCACATCCTGTTGTGGCCAGAGCCATTGTGATTGTACCCACAGCCAGCCAGCATTGCCCTGATCAGACCCCCATCAGCTTGTTTATCTGCTCTGGTGCCTCTTAATTAGATGACGCTCTGTTTTTGTGCATCCATGAAATACACCCAGGGCTATAATAGTCTGTCCCGTAATACCCTTACTAAAGATCGTGGGCTGCATCACATGCTCCTGGGCAGGCCTGATACTAAAGACTGCAGTGGAGTAAGTGCATCAGCAGGCAGATATCAAAGCTGCAGCAAGAGCCAGTGGGTAGAGAGAGGCTTCAAACAAAGGGTGGACTGTGTTAGCCTAGCACTGACTGAACATTCTGCCCCCTCCTTGGCTAGGCTAGGATTGGCTTGGCTGTCAGCAAGCAGTGAGCCATAACCACCTGGTCTAGGTGCCAGCTAGGACAGCTGAACCACAATGTACACACCTGAACAATGTACTGTGAGCATCCTAACCTAAACATGCTGGGCAACTAGGATAAGGCTAAGGCATAGTGTTAACCCGATACCTGCTGAAGCTAATGCCTCTCCCATTTGGGCTCTGGCAACTTGCAGGGAAGACTCTACTCAAAGTTGGAGAGACCCAAAAGCGCCTGGGGGGAGCTGAACGTGATTTTATGCACTCTGCCTCCATCAACTTCCTGAATCCTCTGCGCAACTTCCTGGAAGGGGACTGGCGAACTATCTCTGTGAGTAGGAGAGGAAGGGGGAGCTGACTAATGGGGTGGGGGTGGAGGTGGGGGGAACTACCAGTGTCCACCCACCTGTGACTCTACATTCATTCTTCCCTTTCAGGAAACTGGGGGAGGGGTGAAAACAAGGCCAGAGGACTCCCTCCAACCCTGCCCTGACAGGGGAATAAGAGCTACAAACTCTAGAGTTCTAATCCCAGTTCTCCCACTAGCTTCCCTCATTTGTGTGTGGGGAGGGAGGAATGGGGCTACTTGTCTCCCTTGTGGGGATGATAGGACAATAAATTAACTCTTTATAGCCAGGCTGGCCAGACCAGAAGCTGCTTCTTGCTCTTGAAGGTTGGTCCTTTATCCTTATCCAGAGCTCCTACCAATGGTGCCAGTGCATCTACTGTTACCCCCTCTTGCTGCCAAACAAATCAGCTTGATTTCTAGGTTGCTTCTCACTCTCATAGGCAGGAAAGATAATTTCTAAGCACCTTGTTCCTTATTTGTCCCTCTGCTCTTTCTCTAGAAAGAGAGGAGGATCCTGGAGAACCGCCGTCTGGATCTGGATGCCTGCAAGGCCAGATTGAAGAAAGCCAAGGCTGCTGAGGCAAAAGCATCGGTAATTTCTCCCATAATTCCTTTCCTCCTTTCTGCACACAGGGCTTGGCTCTCATGGGAGAAGGAGTGCCAAGTGCTCTCTTGGCCCAGAGTTGGTCTATACTGCCTGCTTTGCCATCAGTACTGCATCTGGTAGGGGTCTGGGCGACTTCCCCACAAGTGGGGGAAGGGAACAACTCAGCATGGTGAGAGGTGCTGGCTGTACAGCACCTGTTGTCTGCAGGGGAGACACATAGTGGTTCATGGGCACAGCTTTGCTGGGGAGCTTTGGAAATGGTGTCTAATCTGGTCCTTGAGAAACCCTGCTGTCTGATTAGCTGACACAGGTTCCCAGCTGTTCTGAGGGATTGTCGCTAAGCACCCCAGTCTGATCTTGGTGAAGCTTGTGCCAGTAACTAGAGACACTGTCCTGTCAGAAGGCTTGTAAAATTCCAGTCAGAAAATAGGGACTTCAAGCTGAATCTGGGGCTTCTTCCCTAGAAAATCAACTGAAAGCACTGGGGAGGTGGGGGTTAACTGTAAATTTCACTGGGAGCCTGCAGGAGTCCTGGAATCTCAAATGAGGGCTCAAAACTAAGCAGTGTTCCACCTGCAAGTTCTAGCCTGCCCTGGGCTCCACCAATAAAGAGCATGTGAAGCACAGTCAGGAAAGTGACTGTACTTGCGCCTCTTGATAGCTGCTCCCTTGGCTTCCGAAGTCATGTCTGCTTCGCTTGCTGATGAGACTGCTGGCAGTCTCTCTTGGCACTGCTAGTCTAGCTGCAAAAAAAAAACCACAGGCTGGCTGCTCCACTCTGGCTTGGGAATTAGCTGGTAAATTTTATTAGTTCAAGAATCTCTAGTTACAGAAACAGAAAGGCAGGGCTTGACAAATACCACTCAAACTCCAGGTTGAGTCACTGGAGTGCAGGGAGCCTTGTTCTGACTCCTGAACTCAGACAGAACTATGGAAGCAATTGGAGAGAATCTCCAACAAATGTTCTTCTGACCAGATGCCTGTGCCTGCACCTGGGTCACACAATGGCTAAAACACCAGAGTGCTGGCTACACCAGTGCTCTTTGCTAGAACAGGCCAAGCAGTAGTGCCATGTTGGGGAAATAGGAAGGAAAAGCTAGTGCAGATGCAGCTGTAGGTGGCCCCTCAGAATATTCTGAGCAACAGATCTGCAGTAGAGCCAAAGTTAAAAGTGGACACATGGATATGCCCCACACACAACTTCAAGCCTTCAGTCTTCCAGTGAGGCTTCAAGCTCTACCCAGTGAACTAATGGCCACAGTCAGAACAAGCTGGAATCCTTGTCACCCAGTCTGGCTCTTTCCTGCTACAAAATACCAGAATGGGTGTCCTGGCCTGACCCATCATGCCAGCCATCAATGCAGCTAGGTTTGATTTGGTTTCTCCACATGTCCCAGATGACTTGTGTCCCAGGGACTTTTCCTTCCCTCTTTCCAGCATTGGTTCCTGTTGTGTGGCCACCTCTAACTGAGGAGCATGGGTAGCTATGGTAATATCAAAGGCCTTCAGTCAACAGGTCTGTCCCAGTTCTAACACCTGAGAATGCATGTGCTCTGTAGCCCTCTGGGTAAAGTGGTTTTGAACACAACCTTTAGTCCTAAGGCTATCAATACCCAAGAGAAGCCAGCTCCCCTTGCTCTGCAGATTGTTTAGTCACCGAGCCTGTGGTTCCACCCAACATGGAATAACTGAGATTGCATGAAAACTTGCCCTCCATCTCCCCACTTCCACTTAAGGTGACTCTTGTTCTCCCAGATATACAATTTTCAGAAACACCAATTTCCCCATGTGTAGACATGCAGGGGGTGGGGTGAGGGACATGATCTTGGTTTCAAAGAGGTAAATGATGAATACTAGTATGGGTCCAAATTCAGATAGGAGTGTGGTGGAAAGTCTGTACCACTTCCCCATCCTTCTACTCACACACCCATCCAGCTCATCATGCCCCAGGCTATTCTGGAAATGGTACTTGATTACTACAGTCAGCAAATGCTAACCCCTTCTCTTTTCCTGCCTTGTTCTCTTGGAGCAGAATTAGACCTTCCTTCCTCTTCTCTTCAGTTGTACAGGCAGCACAAGTTCTGGACAATGACTCAGTAGCTCAGTGCCCTAAAAGGCTTTGGCTTAGGCTTTGTCCAGGGCTCTGCTGGTGTGTAGCAGTAATCCAGGCTCTGGTAGGGCGACTTTTGGTCAGGCATCTGGCCCTTAAGTGCTGCAGCTACAACAAACCACGTTACAGGAGATCACAAACCTTGTCACTGGGATATTGAGCTTGAGTCCCAAGTACCCTCAACAACTCTAGAAATGCAGATGTTCATGCATAACCCTGCTTCCTGGAAACTTAACTAGTCATCTAATGTAGACGAGCAGTCCTGACCCAGGTGGCCACCTTGGATACCAGCATAGTTAAGAATCCTCTTATCCAGCCCAGTTTATGGAGACTGATTACCTGAACTCAGTAGAGCTATGGGGAGGGTTCTGTGCTTTCTTATTGTGGCTGTCACCGTTGTGTGCAAGGCCCTTGTAGCAGGTGGACAAAGTGCCAACATGGGATATGTTGGCTCTGGATTCTAGTCTGGTTTAAATGTACGTGAACTAGCAATTGGTTCTAGTGCAATCATGTTGGTTAACATGTTTAAAGCCTGACCTGAAGTCCACTGTCAGAAACAACCCCCTCCATTAGTGTCCTACCTTTCCTGGGTAACTCCTCTCCCTCCCAACTTCATGCTAATGTCCCCCTCCAGATAGTGCAGATCTTGTGCATGTCCACTTTGTTCCCCTTGGCTTAACCTCTGAAGCTGGTATCCCCAAATCAGTGAGTTGCTGTTCTGTCTCGTGGGTTGGCTTGTGTCCCCTCTAACCTTTGTGGGGTTCTTGCTTTGTCTTTGATGTTGATGGTTTTTGTTCACTAACCTTTGTTTTGTTTTTCTGTAATTTTGCTCAGTGTGAGGGAGATGTGAGTATTAACTGTGTTAATAGTGCTGTGACTTCTTTCCTTAGTGCCTCTCATTGTCCCTCTCCCATTTAAAAACCACTCCACTCCTGCGTCTGGCAGCAGTCTGGGCTTGTGGCTGCCTGACAAGGGTGCCCAAAAAACAATGGAAACCTCCTGGTTCTCTACAGCCCCTCCAGGAGTGTGCAGTCAGTTTCCATTAAAGCCTCTTGCAAGCAGTGCTCAAAGGAGGCTGGGTCCCATGTACAAACATGACTGTGGCTCTTACCTCTGGCTCCACGTTGGGTGTGGGGTTGGAGAAGAAGTCTTCCTCCTTGGGGAAAGAAGGATGTGAAAGTTAGACAATGATGGGTGGTGGTTGAACTTGGTCTGCAGTGCTGTACTGTCCCTTCTTAAGCTTCAGGGCTCTACCCTCTTTTTTTTTTTTTCCCCACCACAACATTGGGATGGGGGGAGGAGAGGTGTATTCATCCAGTCTTCATGTTCCCTTTTGATCACTGCTTGCAAATGAACCCTGCCAGTGTGCAGGGGTATGATAGCTGCTTGACTCCTCCATACCATGTGCTACAAGACCAATTTTGGGAGTCCAAGGAAGCTAACCTGGAGACAAAGGGATGGCCATGGAGGGTGGGGGGACATCTTTTCAGCTTAGCTTAGCTTTACCCAGAAAACTGAGGCATAAGAATCTTGGTCTTCCGGAGAGAGCACCTCCTAACTTCCACATCTGGCCAGTGGGAGTGTGGATTTGGTCAGCTGTGCCCTACTCAGGAACACCTCATCAGCAAATGCATTTCTTTTTGGTTTTTTAATTGTTCCCCCCCTCCCCTTTTCAGCTTAGGTTATTCTCCTCACCCCCATAAAACCCATGAGGTAAAATCCCTTATTGATGAGAGGCTGGTTGCATCCTCTTGTGTATGGAATTGGGCCCTCACATCTCATGGAGTTGTGCATCTGCTCAGTGGTGCTGCTAATTGGAGCAAATTGGGCCAATTCATGTGAGTCGAGCTGGGTGTGCAGTAAAAAGATTAGTATGGATGGGATGTACTCTTCCCAGAGACTTGAGATCTAGCTGGGGTTAGAAATGCTGGATCATATGACTGTCGCACACCGGTTTGCTGCATGATCAAAACTTGCTGGGCCATATTCTGATCTGTTATGCTTGTGCAAATCAGAAATTGAGGAGCTCACATTAGAGTAACTGACATCACTCAGTCCATTAGAGCCAGCTGCTCTTGTTATGGCCGTCAGTTTAATATAGTCTTAAATACATTGTGCCTTCCACCCCAATCTAAACTACAGCTGCTCTATGATGCTGAAGTGGCTAATGAGAACATGGTAACTAGGGCATGAAATGGTCATCTCTTGGCCATGTTCCACATTCCCACAAGGGAAGAATCTGCAGTTTAACCTTCCTGTCCTACTGCCTCAGTAGCAGGGGTCCAGCTATGGCCAAAGATGGCTTGGTTAGTCTCCCCCCCCCCCAACTTCCATAAAGTACATGTAGAGAGTCTGCAAATGCTACTGAATAGAGTCCTCTGCCAACAAGGCAATGGACCAGATATGCTCCTGTGCACAATGAAGGTGGGATTCTTAAGTGGTTTTGATGTGGTGGTGGAGGGGTGATTTGTATCTCCTTCCTTTCCACTAAAAGCATGGGTCTCAAGGCGCTAATACCAGAGATGTGAGCACAATGAAGAGGTTTGGTGCCTCTGGCAGAAATAGACCCTGGAGGGAATGGAGCTGGTAGATGAGGCAGTGTCTCCACATGGTGCATGCTTACAGTATCATGGGTAGAGTAAGTGCACTTCCTCATGAACATAATGCAGGACACTAGAGCAGACTCTGCCCAGTTATAAGTTTCCTCATACCCTATTCTGTGACTGAACTAGCTGCATATTCATCCTTTGTAACATGTGAGATCCATAGGTTGTAAGTGAGAAGGAACCTTGGAGTCAGTACAAGAGATGCTAAGGCCCTGTATGCACTGGGCTTGGAATTGTTTTGAGTCTTCACTCTGGGTCCAGCTAAGACTGTTTAAAATTCTCCCACATTAGTCAGCCAGACCAGGAACAAATGGCCTTCATGTCTAGGGCTAGGCTCAAAGCACTCAGACTCTGGTTTGACTTGTTGGTGTAAATGGATCTGTAACTGGTCACTTAGTTGACAGATTCTGGTGTATGCAAGGCCCTCAATTCAGCTGAAGTTTTTCATGATCTCTTCCTTGCAGCAAACACACAGTTGTCAGGCTACCTCACACCCCACTGCCTTCTAGGAGACCTCAAATGTGTCTGCCACTATTTTAGGAGCTAATGTCCAGGGCACTGCCAGCCCTTTTCCCCATTCATTGGGAGGTCTGATTTCCATGGACTCTTCTGTGTGACTTGTACATGAAACTCTATTCCCCCCCTCCCTAGGCTGTACCTGACTTTCAGGAGACTAGACCTCGTAATTACATTCTCTCCGCCAGCGCATCAGCGGTAAGATCACCTCCTCTTCTAGACATCTACACTCTAACCTTGGTTTCTCCCAACCCAATTTCAACTCTGACCCAGCATTATGCTGTTTTCAACATTTTAATGTGAAATGGGCTGCCCAGGATTCCTTCCTTCCTTCCTTCCTTCATAACTGACTGTTGCCCTTAGTGGTAGGAGCAGAGATGTGCTGCAGATAAACCTTGATGGCGAAGGCAGAAAGTTGTGGGTGGAGATAGTGTCAGTGACTGGCAGCTGAGTATTTACTGGCCCTCTTTGTTCTTTCCCAGCCCAAACTGGGAATCCTTTACCAGTGTTTTGGTTGCACTTGCAGGAAGTGGAGAGGGAGGAATATAGTCCTTTGTGAGCTGGCTTCCTCCCTCCCCCACGTGGATGGAATAGTCTATTGGGGGCTAATGCAGGGTTGCTGCCCTGGTGGAGTATAGTGTATGGCTCCCTGACCAGATCAGGACTGCCACCAGCATACTGAAGTTCAGGAGGCTTCTAGTTAAATTGATCAAGCAAGGGGTAATCCTACAATCCCACTCCTAATGCTTGTTTACTACCTGTGGTACGAGAGATGGCAGGCCAACAGTACAAGGCCTTTAACTTTGTTAGAAGTGGAAGAGAAATGGCCTCAAAACTTTCCCACTGGTTTGGTTCCCCCACATCGGGAGTCTGTGGCTGGTGGGAGATCTTGGTGGTTAGATGACAACATAGAGTTGTGCTGAGAGTGGATGAGTTGCCCACTGCCTCTCTAGCATGTTGCATCAAGTGTGGCTGACCCATCGGTGTCCAGCGCTTTGCTCAAGGCTCCCCATTGCACGGTATCCAATCTTCTGTTAAAATGTTGAAAACTTGGTGACTGTCTTGCTTTCTGAACCACTTGTGAAACAACACTGATGCCCCACAGCCTTAGTGACCTAGGACTGGGAGGCTGGAAGACAGGTTGCGTAGGCACCAAACGGGAAGCCCAATGCGTAAGCAAACCACAGCCCCATGGGAGTGATTTAGCTGCTGTTAATTCAGCATATCTAATATGCAATACCCAAACTGGGGAGAAGTGCCTGGGCTGAAACATCAGTGTTGGTATCACAGGGAATCTGCCCTGACCTTTTTAGATCATGATGCTGGTGCAACATTGTTTCCAATAGGACAATTCAGTAACTGTCCTGTTAAGAATCTGTTATGGAGGAGACTGAGTCTGCAATTGCTGCAGATTTCTCCTTTCTCCTCTAGAGTGGCACTTCTAATCAATTCACAGCTCTGGCTCCCTTAGTGAAGGGTGGGACTTTGGTTATCACAATACCTCCATTGTGATTAAATTTGGGTACTGGAGAGCAGAGGGCAAAACAGGACTAGCTCCTTACTAGCATTTGGGCATCTCTGATCAGACCAAAATACTGGAGCATGCCCTGTGCTTCTGCAGACCCAAGAGCCTTGGCTTCTCAAGTCTGTGAAGATGCAACCTATCCATGTCTTATAGATTTCCATGACTTGCAGCCAGAGATTAGACACTAACTTCAGATTTGGCTTGCAATACCTAATGCCGAATCATGGCATTGGCCCATAGAATTCTTCCCCACCTCAAAGCTCAGGTCAGACTCCTCTGATGTAACTCCATTGACTTATCCACAACATGCTCAGCACTGCACAGAACTAGCTCTGCAATGAGCAGCTCAATCCCTTTAAAAGACCAATTCTGAGACTAGTGTGCCCTGGGAATTGAAGTAATAGAAGGCTTGGTTGTAAACTCTGGACTATGTCAAATCCAAACTCCTACAGGATTTTTCTTTAGGATTTGCCTATTAATAGTGGAATTGTACATGGGCCTTGCCCATAACCACTCCTAGCCCAGTGAGTTGGTTGGCAAGTGTCTCTATTCCATGAAGTGCTTGTAGCAGTGATAGGGCTCTGGCTGCTTGTTCTGTGCATTCTATTCTGCAAATAGAAGGTGGATGGGGAGGAAGTGCCACCTTGGCCCCTGCCTGCACTGAGCAGGGATATTGGTGGTACCTCTAGGAAGGCTTAGTCCACCCTGGCTAGCTGGAGAGATGCTAAGTGAGCTTCCCTGCCCAGTGCAGACAAGGCCACCTTAGTAGCTGTGGAGGTTTCTCTAGCCAGCTTGGAATACCAGCATCCATCCCAAAGGGCCTGGCATCCCAGTGGGGAAGGAACTCTTCGTGCTGTCACTCTGCTTCTTTTCTAGGCTGAATTCCCATGTACCTCTGCTGTTTGTGACCTGATGTTAACCCTTTCACTCCTGCAGTTGTAGCAGCTAATCTTGCTTTTGTTTCTCCCTCCTCCTCTCTGGAGGGAGGGATTGTTGTCTCCAGAAGGTAACAGGCTTGTTTTTGTGCATGAGCAAATGAGTCGGCATGTTCCCAGCTTCTCATGACTCTAAACTGCAGACATTCTGGGCAAGCCAGATGCAACTTGGACAGAGCTAGACTCAGACTTCAGAAGTCTATGGCTTTATTTGTGGGAGAGAAGAGGCACACAATGGTCCTGGATGACCTCATCCCATCTGATCCTCCAGAGGGATGTGTCTAGGGAAAATTCTTAACTCTTAGGCTACCCTACCCTAGTCTCAGCTGTGTCCTGAGCTGAAGTGTAGGAGCAAAGGAGCAGCCCTTCTCCCTTGCTCTGTCAGACTGCAGAATAATCTGCACTCCGATGGATCAGGTCTCCCTTCTTGGAGGATGCTGGTTTGGCCACTCCTACCATGCTCTGTACTCCTAGGACAGGCTCTAAGGAAAACCTATTGCATAGCCCTAAGGAGCATTCCTTGGGCTCGAGCTAGGCTTCTGAGAATGTCAGTTGGCATTTTCTGCTGAAACAGCTGAGCTGTCTCCCTTCATGTGGGAGGGGGTAGAAAGGTAAGGTAGCACTGCATTCTGCCTCTCCTGGTCTCTTATCAGCCCTGTGCCACTCATTGCCCATGATGGCACTGGAGGGATCTGGTGCCTTGCTGAGGCATTTTGAAATGCATGACTGCCTACAGCTACATAGCCAGCCACACACCTGCTTGGAACTCTCTTATGCTCCAGAGAAGTGCAGGGTCCTAATTGGATAACTTCACAAGCTCAGCTGGTTGGGCTCCTCAAAACCTTGAGCAAATGGCACAGATTCTATCTGGTGAAGGGCAGTGGTACACTTTGATAGTATATGGGTGGGGTGGAGAGGTCAGACCTTCCCTACTAAGAGCAGTGTGAATCTGAGAGATCTATCACTGCCTCTACTGAGCAAGTAGCTGTTTCTAGCTGGACAGATCTCAGAGGAGAATGAGAATATTAACCTGTGAATTCCTGCTTAGAATAACCCTTCCCATTAGGTAGGGGATCTCCACCTAAACCCTGTGGAAGGGAGGGCTGGTGCTTGTGGAAACCTCATGAGGCAGAAGATGTGTGCTCCACAAGGCTAAACAAATGTATGTGTGCTAGAGTGGGATTTCCATCTACTGCCTTTTGATAGAAGCCTTTTAAAGAGCATTTGCTAGTCTTCCCTGTGTTGCTTTAACAGCCTGCATGAGGTCCACACATGGACTCTTGCCCTGCCCACCCACTGTCTTCTATGGCTGCTGGGGTTGGGATGAGAGAATTGGGCTTGGCTTTTTTTTCCCCCCAAGTGTGGGGTGGGGGAAGCTCTCCAGGGCTGGTTTAGGCAGCACAAAACTGGATTAAAGATGAACACTGGTGACTAGTACACTAAATACATAGGGTTAGGAGAGAAGGAGAGCACATACTTAAAGCAATGGACAAACCTGTGTGCTGAGACTGGAATGCTAGAACAGGGCACTGGAGCCCCATGGAGCTGTCAAATTTCTGGAGTCTCTCTCTCACTGTCCACAAACAGCTCTGGCTTTCAATGCAGGGTATTATTGTGAGATGGCAGGTAGTGGTACACACATACTATCTACTGGATAGATTCAAAACCGCTATCTTTGTATCATAGGCCCTCTACTGCTGGAAATACCAATCTAGCCCAAGCCTTTCTGTAAAAGGGTCTTCACTTCTGCATCAGGAGGATTTGGGACTTTTTGACCAGGAAATTCTAAGTGGTGACAGCATACAGTGTAGCTACAAAAGTAACGTACAAATTCCTCTACATCAAGATAATGCTATGGGTGGCCAAGCTTAAGCAAGTGCCAGGAGGAGTGTGCTACATCCTAATAGGGCCAGCTGCTGCCAATTTCTCCTCTCATTAGGGCCCCTGAACTCAGTCCATGAGTAACCTCAAAATTCCCCTCCTGGGGTTGCATTTTTTGGAGTCCTTACACACTGGTCTTCCATGCCCCAGCCCCAGTTCAGTCACCCTCCTAGGTAGGGAGTACTCAGAGCTAGGTCCCAGTTCAGTATTTCAGGCTTTACCAGGCTGGAGCTCAGCCTTCTGGCTTCCAGGCCACTAGACCTTTCTCCCAGCTTGCTGCAGTTCTTGTCTCAGCTTCCTTGGTATCACCCCCCCCCCCCCCATTAGTCAATAGTAATTATGTGTGTGGCTGTGCTGGAGCAGGAAACTCCTCACCATGGGGAAAGACAAAGCCCAGGACCCTCTGGGGTAGATCAGTGTTTTTCTGCCTGGTCTCTTCCCTCTCCTGTTGCTGTGTGTGTTTTTGTTTTTGTTTGTTATGTTTCATGCCTCCAAGCCAGATCCCAGAGAGCAGCTGACTGTGCTACCCTACCCCAGGAGTTAGTGGGGAGGATGGGAGATGACTCCTGCCAGGAGTGGGTGAGCCTCTTCCTCTGACAGAAGCAAAGCTACAAGCTCCAGCAGGCCTGGGAAGGGGAGCTGGGGTTCAATATTGCCTTCCTCCTATGAAGGACAAGCTTGGCTACAAACACCCATATCTGCCCCCCACCCCATGGAATGCTTTGAACTAGCCAGAACCTTGGGCCAGCCTGGATTCCATGTAGCTTTTCCTGTTCTCCCAAGCTATAGATCAGAGGTGAGGGACTCCTTTAAACTCTACAACCACTCACTTGGCTGCACATGCCCCCTTCAGGCCATGGTGAATTGTCTGCACTAGCCCTGTCTCACTGCAGACCTTGCTCAGTTTTACACCATGCCCCCCCACTCCCACCAGCATTCTGGAAGAAGCTCTCCTTCAACTCCTGCCCCACCTTAGCTTCAGGGGTGCAGATCATTGCATTGTTGAGCTATTCTGACCTTGCTGTTCAGAGATTCACTCTATCCATCCCTCCACCTCTGCCCATCCCAGCTCTTGCATTCTGTTCTGTCCAGGGCTTATTTCATACTTGTGTTGTAGAAGCCCACTCCCTGTCTAGGAGCCCCATTGTGCTAGGTGCTGTACATGACAACTACAAGGATTCCTCTCACAGAGGGTCAGATTGAGGCTTGGCTACATGAGTCATTCTGGAATAGTTAGTCTTGTTAAATTGTTCTGGTTTAATGTAGTCTGAGATTCTCTGCAATAAGAGCATCCACACAGGAAATTAATCCAGAATAAAGTGGGGTATCAATGCAACACATTGAGTCCTGACTATCTTCCATGTGTAGACATCTCCTGAGTTTGAGGATATGGGTCGGGGGAGGGAGGAAGGAGTGCAAAATGGGCTCCTTGAGGAAGGTGTCCTGTCTGGGGCAGAAGGCTGCCTGCTGCTGCTGGGTGAAGGGCTGGCTTGTTCCTGGAGGTAGCCTGCTGCATCTGTGAAGTATCCCCACCAATTGCTGTTGTTGCCAAGTGCTTCTTGAAGTCTCCAACACTGATCTCCTTTCCTGTTGCTCTGTGGCCCCACCAGCTCTGGAGCGACGAGGTGGAAAAAGTAAGTACACAGGCAAAAAAAGTGCTGGAAATGTTAATGAGTGGGAAGGGAGGCAGAACACATACTGCAGATTTCTTCCCCCAAATGTGGAGGGGGGGTGCTTGATCAAGGGTGTCTCACTGCTCTCTGCAGGCTGAAAGCAGAGATGTTAGCTCTGTCCCCTGGGCACCTCCCACTGGGGTTAAGTGGTGAGGTGATGAAGAAAACTGTAACAGCTAACTCTACTGCTAGTAGGACTGGAGAGGAAGCAATTTGATCACATCTCCAGGACCTGCCCATTTGCCTTGCCAAATAAGGCCTCAGCATCTGGAAAAGTTAGGCTCCCTGTGTATTATACAAGGCGGTCTTGGGTGCTCCCTGGGCTGCCATGCTAGCAGCTGAGCCACTGCACTATAATTTCAGCTCTTTCCTGCAGCACAAACTCCTCCCACTTCAATATACATGCACCATTAAGAGCCATCTCTTCTATTTGTTCTGGAGGAATTGAGTATGACAAGGAGCTTTGAGTCTAGACTGAAGTAACCAAGAGGAAGGAATTCCCACAAACACCCTAGACGGTCCTTATGAAAAGTTTTTTGGTCTGGCATAGAAAAGTGAGGGGAAATACTCTGGCTCAGAGTAAAGATGGTCCTGTGTAGGAGACACATACGCACGCACACACACACCCCGCCCCCCCAAGCCAGGACAATAAACCAGAGCTGCTCCTTTTGCATATTCAGCGGCAGAAATACACCTGCTGCATCTCTGCCTTTTTAGAGTGTATGTGACCGCACATACTTGGGTATTGACCTTCTTGTATAGGGCCTCAGAATGGTAGGGTGCTGATTAGAGATATGAGCATGGTCACAGACCTTCTGATGTTCTAGGCAGGTATCTAAAGTGGTGATACGTCATCTCTTGACATCGAGTGCTCTCGTGTATCTCTGCATCTTTAACCTAATACCTAGTGAAGGTGTCCAGATCCCCAAATGGCCAGGGAGCCTGGCCTGCTATGATCGCATTCTCTAGAGAGCAGACTGAACAAGCTGGTTAGGGCTGAAATGCATTGGTAGAATTGTGCAGGAGGAGTGTTAATAATTCCTTGGTACCAGGTGTGGTGCAAATCAGGGCCACTGGCCTCTTCCATTAGACACATGTAACTGGTCATGTTTAGCACCAAAATATGAACTAGCTACTAGCCCCCTAACTTTCCCTATATGATAGAACTCTTAATGTTCCTCAGATCTCTAGGCAAACATGCTGGTGTGGGAGCCAGTTCAGGATGTCCCCAAGACATCCCCAGATCTTGGATGGGGAAAAGACACCCCCCCCCCTCCCCCCCTTGCTGGCAGCAATCACTGGGTGTGAGAGCAAACCCTGTGGCTTGTGTGGCATGATGCTTCACCTCTGCTTGCCAATGAAATCCCTGGCTCTGCCCAATGGGAATGGAGCCAGGGTTGCCTGGCAGAATGCTCAGCTGTCTATAGCCAACTGTTTCCCAAAGGTCTCACTGCAGGTGCACAATACACCACTGCTGGTGCTCCCTGAAATCGAATTTATTTTCCCCTAAATCTCCTTTCACAGAGGATGCAAGAAACTGTTCAATTGGGTTGGCTTAAAATAGTCGTCTTTAAAGAGCGTTTGTTGGAGTACTCTAACCCACATTGTGCTAGTGGTTCTCAAACTTTTGTACAGGTGCCCCCTTTCACACAGCAAGCCCGTGTGTGTGGACCCCCCCTTATAAATTAAACACTTTTTTACATATTAACACCATTGTTTGGGGTGGAGGCTGACAGCTCACAAACCCCCCCATGTAATAACCTTGACCTCCAGTTTGAGAACCCCTGTGCTAGAGAGTAACATTGGATCCACGGCAGTGGGCCACAGCAATCTTTCTGCTTTAAAACCAAGCTTGATTTCCATGTATAAACACTGGACTTCTTTTGGAGGTGGTGACCCATCCTAAGAAATACTACTGAGCTCCAGCCTCAAGCTATTAAAAAAAAAAAAAAAAAAAAAAAAACCTACTAAGGGCTTGACTAAGAAACTGACCAGCATAACTATTCTGCAATATCCTGTGTGGACACTTACTCCGGGGTGGGGTTGGGGAGTGGGTCTGTTCCAAAATAGTGTAAGCATAGAGCTATTCTGGTCAATTTCCCTATGTCCTCAAGCCCTAGGAGGAAACTGGCCATGGCCCAGGTAGCACTGTTGAGGTTCACACAAGACTCTTCCTGGGTGAGAATACACATGTTCTTTGCTAGCGTGCTCCACTTCTCTCCTATCAGGGTATGTCCTCCCCTCACCCCAGCCCCAAAACAAACCCTCTGCCTGCTCTAATTGCACTGAATGCTATTTTCGCAATATCTGTTTGGGCATGGTTCCTGCATTGCAAACCACCCATTAATTTGTAAGTGTGCTGTCTGCAAGGCCAATTATGGCTCTGATTTTGCATATTAATCACTCTGCCTGGCAGGGCTTTGGCCTTTACATTTAAAGCCCTCTTCTAATTGTACAGTCTCTCCTCCCACATGGGCAGCAGTGCTGGTGAGTGGGGTGTTTCCTTCCAGTGCCTGTGCTGCAGGGTTGTCTTGTAGCTGACATTCTTGGGCCTGATCTTGTGCTAACATGAGCTCAGAGCAGCTCCCTGGAAGCCTCTGGAGTCTGAATAGTGTTAAATTCTTAGTTACCCTAAAATTGCCCAAGAACTGCTGGGGGAAAGACTCCTCCCAGCTGGGCTGTGGAAACCTCTCCATCCCTGTGGTTCTCTAGGCTTAGGTTGGGGGCAGAAGGAGCAGACCTCTGAGAGATTCTCTCAGCAGTCATATCCCCTGTCAACTCCCATGGGAATGCTGAGCTGCCAGGTGCCCTTCCACATAGTGACCCTCTCCATGGAGAGGCACTGGCTGTCCAATTCCAAGTGGAGCCCTTCTACCATAGACAATGGGGTGGGGGGGTTAGTGGAGGACTGGCCCTCTGGCTGCTTCAAGATCCATAAGGCCTGCCCTTGGGGTGGGAGGGTTACACCACCTGCTCTCCTTCCCATCATGGATTAGTCTCCATGGCCTCCAGGTTGCCGCTGTCCTGGGGAAGGCCTGATCTTGGAGGTGATGGGCTATAAACATGCATTGCAGGCTCTGCTGGAGGCTTGGGACCTAGCTTTCAAGAGTGGCCATTGATTCTTGGAAGCCCAGTCCCACCACTGCCATAAGCCAGGTGTTTAGAGTTCTGAGCAAGCACAGCTCCCAGGGAGTCCAGGGGCGCTCTGCACCGCTGCATGCCAGGATCAAGGCATCTGATGTCTGGCTCCACAAAAGGAGGCATTCGATCAGTAGCCACCTGTAAATGTGTCCCTACTTCTGTCCTTCGGGTGACAGGAAGCATCTATAGCTGGTGTCCAGGTAGTTCCAGGAGAGAGAGGAAGCTGGACTCAGCCTTCCTCTCTGCAGCCTAGGAAACACCTCATGCTCTTATTGTCTTGCAGGCAGAACATGAGCTCCGGGTGGCCCAGACTGACTTTGATCGGCAGGCAGAAGTGACACGCCTCCTGCTGGAGGGGATCAGCAGCACACATGTGAGTTCCCAAGGGGCAAGTGGTCTGAGACTAATGACCTATAGTGGCCTTCTAGAAGGCTACTGTGATGATGCTGAGCCTTTCTGTAGTGGGTTGGGAGGAAGAGAAACCAAATGTGATCCCCAAGTTCATGGGGTAAACTGAGGCCTTAGTGCAAACCTGGAGTGCTCAAGGCAGGGGTATAATGAGCCCTGTACATTGTGCTATAAAAATAACCAAATTCTACCTCGCACATGCAGCTCTGCAGGTGTCAATGCACTTCGCCAAGGTGGAGAAGCCTGGCTCTTCCTATTATCTAGAGGGAGTAACTTGAGCTGTGGGGACTAACTAGCTGGGCTCCTAACCCTGTGCTCAGTTGGCTAGAGCACAAGGCACAGGCTCCAGTTGAAGAGACCCCATCCACTTGTTCCTACAGAGTCCCAAACTCCTAGATGGAAGCCTTGGTTCAAAAACACCTCTTGATCAAATCTTAAACACTGTCCTGCACCTTGCTGCCCATGCATCTCTGCTGCCACTTCCCTGTACTGGAAATGTCTGTCTGTAGGGAGGGGTTCCTCTGTGCCACTGCACCTTAGCTCCAGATCACAAACAGACCAGCTGACAATCTGTCTTTTCCCTTCAGGTGAATCACCTTCGCTGTCTCCATGAGTTTGTAGAATCTCAGACTACCTACTATGCTCAGGGCTACCAGTACATGCTGGACCTGCAGAAGCAGCTGGGCAGGTATGGGATGAGGCCACCTTGCCTTTGAGGCATCATTTCCTGGTCTCTCAGTGTTCTCCATCTCTGCACTCACACACAAACCTGAGGTTAGGTTTAAAAATCAGGCCCTTAAAGCTTTATTTCTGGGAGAGCTCCTCTGAGCAACCTTTGTAATGGGGAATCATGATCATGCTGCCTAGGCCCAAAGGGATTGAGGTGGCTTTATTATGTGTTTTAATTTCAGGATTCACCTTTCTAAATGGATCTATAAGCGACTTGGAGCCACGTTGAATTAATAGCTCTTTGGATCGCAAGTGGAACTGTTTTCCACTATGGGTACAGAAGTTAGACTTCAGAGTGAGCTTCCATATGCTGCATGCACTGTGCTGGAGAGCTGGCTGTGGGGTGGGGGTGAGGGGTATTCCTTGGCTAATTGCCAGCGCAGTCTGACTTGACCAGGTGGTCTGTTGCTGCAGAATGACTGCTATTTGCTTTCCTTTCCATGCCTGCAGCTCCAGAGGAGAAATGTAAGTAAGATGCCCTAGATGATACAATCAGGAAAGCTCTTCATCTTCTGTTCATGTTAATCATGTATTAACTGTGGATTCTGGAATAGCTGTTAGACGCTCTTGGTGCCTGTGTGTACTAACTGAAATGGTGCTGAACATGACTTGGTCTTGCACTGAGCATGAATGTAAGAGCTGCTGTACTGGGTCATACCATGGTCCGTCTTGCCCAGTCTCCTGTCTCTGACAGTGGCCAATCCCAGAGCTTCAGAAGGAGCATACAGAACAGGATGATTATGAAATGACCCATTCCTGATTTCTGGTAGTCAGAGGTTTAGGGCTGCCCCAAGCATGCGGCTGCATCACTGACCATCTTGGCTAATAGCCATTGATGGACCTATCCTCCATGAACTTATCCATCTTATTTTTTTGAGCCCAGTTATACTTTTGACCATCACAACATCCCATGGCAATGCATTCAACAGGTAAGTTGTGCATTGTGCAGGAAAGTACTTCCTCTGTTTGCATTAAACGTGCTGCCTATTAAATTAGGTGACCCCTGGTTTTTGTACTGTGTAAATCATTTTATAATCTTCCCCCTCCCCCAGAGAGTTGGCACTCTAAGATGAACAGCTCTAATACTTTTAGTCTCCTCATTCAGAAGCCATTCCATACCCTTGAATCACATTTGTTGCCCTTCTCTGAACCTTTCCAGTGCCACGATCCCCTTTCCTGGATGGGGAAACCAGGACTAGACATAATAGTCAGGTGTGAGTGCACCATGAATTTATATAGTGGCATGATATTTTCTGTCTTGTTTCCTGTTCCTTTCCTAGTAGTTCCTAACCTACTTTTTAGCTTTTTGATCCATTATTCTGTATGTAAAGATGTAATTCTTTCCAGTGTGCCTTTTTTAATTTAATTTGCCATTTTGTTGCCCATCCACCCAGTTTTGTGAGACCCTTGCCATCTGTTTTGGACTTCACTATCTTGAATAATTTATTGTCAGCGCACACTGCCATTTCACTGTTCACCCCCATTTTCCAGATCACTTATATGTTGAACAGCACAGGTCCCAGTACAGATCCTGGGGGTTGGGGGGAACCCCAATGTTCATCTTCCTCCATTGTGAAAACTGACCACTTATTCATACCCCCTGCTTCCTATTATTCAACCAGTTACTGATCATGAGAGGACCTTCCCTCTTATCCCATGGCTACTTAGGCTCTGGCTATGCTAAGGAGCTTACAGTGGCATAGCTGCATTGATGAGCTGCACCACTGTAAACTCTTTAGTGTAGCCACTCTACACTGATGGGAGAGCTCTCCCGACAGCTTAATTACTCCAGCCCACACAAGTGGCATAGCTATATTGGTGGGAAAATATCTCCTGCTAACATAGGGCTGTCAGCACTGGTGCTTACATCAGCATAAATTATCCCTGGGGGGTGGCTAATGCACATCCCTGAGTCTTAATTTGTCAATTTAACATGTAGTATAGCCATAGCCTTAGAGCCTTTGGTGAGGGACCTTGTCAAAGGCTTTCTGGAGGTCAAAGTACACTGTAGTGATTGGATCACCTGCATCCATGTGCTTGTTGATTCCCTCAGAGAATTCTAATAGATTTGTAAAGGGAAGTCATGCCTCCCCAAAGCTGTGACTCTTCCCTGACAAGTCATGTTTGTCTAATTCTGCCAGTTTGCTTGGTACTGAAGTTAGGCTCACCGGCCTGCAATTGCCAGGATCTCCTCTGGAGCCCTTATTTTAAAAAAATTGGTGTTGCATTAGTTAGCTTCCAATCATTTGGTACAGAGGCTGATTTCAGTGATAGGTTGCTTACTACAGTTAGTAGTTCTGCAGTTCTGCAGTAGTTCTGCAGTTTCATATTTGAGTTCCTTGAGAACTCTTTGGTGAATGCCATCTGGTCCTGATTTATTACTGTTCTAAAGCCTCTTCTATTGACACACCAGTTTAGGACAGTACTTCTGATTTGTTACATCAGAGCTGCTATTTTTGGCAGAGAAGCTAAATGAATTCTCTGCTCTCTAACACTTTAACAGCACAGTTTAATGGCACGTTACACATGACCAGCCATGGGTGCAGTTTAACTTTAATGGGTGTGTGGGATCTACAACCTTAAACTACCCCACTATTTGCAAAAAGAAAAGGAGTACGTGTGGCACCTTAGAGACTAACCAAGGTGCCACAAGTACTCCTTTTCTTTTTGCGAATACAGACTAACATGGCTGTTACTCTGATCTAGTACAGTAGAGCCTAGAGGCCCCAGCTAAGATTTGGGGGTCGGGGGCATTGTGCTGGTGCTGCCTGCACACAAGACTACAATCTAGGTGGACAAAAAGTGGAAGACAAATGAGCCGAGACCAAGTAACTTGGCCAGGGTTGCACAGTAAGCCACTGGTGGAGCCCAGGTCTCCTGAGTGCTGGTCCAGTGCTCTAGCTGCTTGGCCACACTACCTCGCTTTACCCTTTTCACCACAAGAAATCTACTCAAATCTGTCTTAAGTTGAAACTATTGTGACGTTCTCCGTCAGTCCCTCTGAGGGTGGCTTCTGCTGAGCCTCCTAAGGGGGAGGATGGGCAGTGCTGCTGCTGAGGATTCAGGTGCATTGGCAGTGCGGTAGAGCAGCACTGCAGTGGGGACTAGAGAACCATCTGTTATACTCTTGTAAACCTTAACACTGCTCTCCAAAGTGTGACTCAGTGACAAGACTGTCCCCATAAGCTACAATCGAGCACATTTTGTGTAATGTGACATTAGGAGAGAAACAAACAGAGCTGCCTGATTGGACGCTCAACAGAACATTCTGCATGTCCTTTCTGAATCTCTAGTTACCCTGGCTGATAGCTTAGAGCCCCCTTAGGGAGCAGTTACCTAGTCAGAATCATGAACCAACAGGCTGCCTCTCTTGTGCAATGCTGGAGCCTCACTAACTTGCCTTTTCCTTTTACTAAGGTTTCCAGGTACATTTGTGGGCAATGCAGAGTCCACATCGCCTCCCCCAGCTACCACCTCTCCCCCCACTGTTGCTGCCACCATTCCTGTTGTGCCCACTGTAGGCAGGGCACCTAACCCTGCCACAGCTGTTGAGGGGGCACTGAACCTGAATGATGTCAAGCCTCCAGCCAGCGGGACCCGGAAGGCCAGAGTTCTCTATGATTATGAAGCAGCTGACAGCAGTGAGCTGGCGCTATTAGCAGACGAGGTTGGTATCTGCCCTTGAACTCTCAGCCACTCGCACTCCGTCTGGCACTGCTGCACAGCAGTGCTGGATAAGGGCTTGGCAAGGCCCTTGGTGCTGGGACTAGCAATTCCCCTGCCATTTCACTAGTGGGGCTAGTAAGTGAGCTTGGCTTCTCATTTACACCAGTGTAAATTGGGACTAATTCCTACTGCAGTTAGTAGAATGACAGCAGTGGAGAGGAGAATGGGTCCAAATTCTGCAATGCCATAGGTCAACCCGATGGGTACACCCCTACTGCTTTCTTTTGCTCCCACTGAAGTCTCTCTTGCTATTAATCCACTAAGGCCTGGATATGTTACCCAAAGAATTCCTTCAGCTGCCTTGTCTCACCTAACCAAGCCCAGGGGGTTAGATTAAAAAGGCCAATCACTTGTTCTTCAGTCCTCAGCACCAGAGAGTTAAATGGTCCAGTCCTCAACCACTGGATGGGTAGAAAAGTCCTGGGAAGACATTAATAGTTCAGAGCAGGCTGAAGTTTTAAGCAATTTCATGGCAATGCCTCTGAACTCCATTCTGCCATCAGTGAGGGGGAACATCTGAGCGCAGTGCTGCGGCCTGACACAAGTGTACTTAAAGTCCTGCCATGACTAAACATACAAACTTGGAAGCCACTGAAAGGTCCTTGGGGAATTCCCAGGCAAGAGTCTGTCTACTAGTGGGACTAACTCAAAGTGGGCTTTGGGGAAAGGACTAGAGATGCTGGGAAACACTAGGGGGAACTAGATGGGGTACTGCAGGCAATAAAATAAATCTCAAAACTAATTCTATTCTTGGCTCCATCTGAGGCGTGAGATTTCATCTAATTCTCTTTTCTCTCCCAGATGATCACAGTGTACAGCCTGCCAGGGATGGATCCAGATTGGCTCATAGGGGAGAGGGGCAACCAGAAGGGCAAAGTTCCTGTCACCTACTTAGAACTGCTCAGTTAAATGCTGCCAGGAGGGAGAATCTACAAGCAAAGTGCAACCCTCCATGTCCTGGCATTTTTAATGCCAATTCCTTCATGAGACCATTGCTCTCTTCAGGGTCAACTCACAACTAACATGGGAATTAGGAAGAGATGACTAGCTGGTCAGTGGGGGAGGAAGGGTCACTTCACCTTTCAAGGCCCCTGGAGCTAAATTCATTTTAACTGTCCACACAGCCTGCTTTGAGGGTTAGTTGTAAGGGTCATGTGGTGTTGGGATTCCCTCTACTGATCCCTTTCCCCTGCCCTGCTTGTGTTAACTGTGGTGGCTTTCCAGGAACCAGCCCTGTCTCTTCTTCCTCAAAAGCTGCTCATGGTGTTTGAGACTAAAACTGTTTTCTTTTTTGCATTCAGCATCTTCGTGCCTGTCTTTCTTCCCTCCCTCCCTCCCTTTGTCTTCTCAGAGGCTCTTTACCAGGGTACTCCTTGCTTGGGCCACATCATTGTATGCATTCCAGGGGGGCAGAGGCACTGGGTCTCCTTCAAAATGCTAACATTGGCATGCTCTAACAAGAACAGAGGCCAAGGCCATGAGGCGCTGTATGGAATATTGTTGTATTTGGATTGCATGTCTCTGTAAGAGAACACAATTCCCCATCCAAAGCACTCCATTACCCATGGAGGAACAATAAAGCAGGGCTATAATGCCAAGCAGGGCTACTATAATGGTGTTTGATGGTGGCTGCCTGGCACAGAATGACTAGTTAAACTTTCTTCCAGTTTCACTAATCTAATGACCCAAGGCCAGTACTGCAAGAACTAAACCACCTTTCAGTGCAAGGGAATGTGCACCTTGCTTGCATTTCCTCAAGCAATTGGGCATGGACTGAATTTACAAGCCTTTAAAAAAGCTTTTGCTCCCTGTGTTCATGCTCACTACTCTTCTTGGGGGTTTTTCCTCTTTGGGGGTGGGGTGGGGTTTAGCCTGCTAGTCTCTTAACAATGAAATTAATTTAAATGCTCTCTTGTCCCATCCAGCTGGTAGTGAACAGACCTGGTGCATCCTAGCACAGCATGTGGGATGGGTCCTCTTACACTTTGTATATTCACAATGAGCCTCTTACTACTTCATATGCCAAGAGGTAGTAATTGGTTCTGCTTTCTCATCCCTCCTTCCCATTTTGTTGTCCAGGGTGCCCTTGTAACTTGAACAATCACAAATAGCGAGGAGGAAAATGGATGAAGTAATAAAGACACCTTGGTCTGAAAGCTCTCCCTATGAGGTGATGAGCTCAACAGCTAAGGGATTTAGATGGCAAAATAAAATTGCTTTAGCAGCTCAAACCCTGTGTAGAAGCATTCAACTGCACCAAGATCTTTGTTCACTACCCCTTCCCTGGTGTGTCTAGACAGACACTGACTTGCTTGTTTATCCATTGATCTTTTGCACTCTTCCTTGACTGCTTTGTGACCATCCTAATGTAATAGGGCACAGAGCACCTGTGTATATAGGGTTCTTGGTTTTCAGCATTTATTTGCCAATAAACAACCAGTCTGCCCTCCTGTCTCAGAATCTTGTGTGGGTTCCATACTGCTTCACTTTCCAGCTAGCAGTGAACAGTACTGAGTGGGGTAATGTAACTTAAGAGTTGTGCAATATTGTTACTCAGATGTCACAAGAAGTTTGAGATTAAAGAAGACTCTGAATCCTCTATGGCACTTCTCCTTTTTTATCTCCCACCCTATTAGCTTAAACTAAAGTTCAGTGTGAAGCTTTCCAGATGTGCTAGTACTGTTTAATGTGTCTGCTTGTGGGAGTAGGCTATGTCCTTAATAGCATTCAGTTCTGTACTCTGCTCTGTGTGGGGTTTGGGGAAGGCACAGTCTACCCCTCCCCTTGTAGCATTGGAGTAGATTCTGGTATAGAAGTGAACTAGGCAGGCTATCTCTAAGCCATGTTTCCCTAGCCCAGACCACAGGTGTGGTTTATAAAGAATACAGCCACATTCTGGTCTGGTAACATTTCCAGTCTTGCTGTTCTGGGCTTAACTATTCCTTTATTGCCACTATAAGCTCTATTTATTGCTGACTTATCCTAAAATTGTCCCTTCCCCACATTGGGGGAAGTTCCAAGAATACCCATTACTTGTTCACTTGGCTTCCTTACTCAAGTGTTTGGTGCCTGTCTTGCATTTAACAAATACAAAAATCAAGTGGACGATCCAACCCAAGCTCTTCTTAGCCTTTAATGATCCCTGTGACCACCATGCTAACTTCCCATCCTGGGCTGTTCCTCAGCAGTAAGCCAGACTTAAAGCCATGATGTGGCTTGTAGTCTGTATTGCCTTTAGAAATCTCCTAATGGTGGTAAGAGCCTCCCCCAACAGGTAAGTCAAAAGTTGCAGCTTCATTGAAAGCACTAGCTGAATGCTAAGAACAAATATTTGATCTTTTTCCTCTGAACAGCTTCAAGGACTCTCCTTGCCAATGGAGCCCTAGTTCTTTGATTAGATGTGAAAGTGACTAAGCAAACCTCAATCCAGTTAACAGCTGTGCTGCTGTGTAGAAAAGTACTACCTCTAACAGGCATACACAGGGCATAAGTTTGTGTGCCTTAAAGTTAAAAGCTGCTTTCAGAGAAGCTGAACCAGTTACTACTCAAAGCTTCATGTGATACATGCTGGCTGTTTAGAGAGTAATGCCCAGGACCACTCCTGGGGGCTTTATGGCTGTAATTCAGAATCAAGTTTTGTTTTTTTGGGGGGGGGGGGTGCACGCCATGCACAAGAGAAGGCTCTAGTGCCCCTGGTTTAATGTTTCAGCTCTCAGCTTTAGAGCAGGTGCACACTACTGCCAACCTGGCAAAACTACTGAGGTTAAGTGATACAGGTTTGTTTCCCCCTGTCTACTTTATACATTCACTGTTCAGTTTTCAATATTAGTTGAAGGATTAACTTTTTCTAGTGGACTGTTGCAATGTAACCTGCTACATGGCTTCCTAAGCCTTCATCTCATTCCCCTATTTTCTTAACTTGACACCCTCAAACTTTGTCACCCTTCATTGCTCTTCTGAATAATTCAGACTGAGCATGCTGCAGCTTAGGGGCCATGAAACCATCCTATTTAAAGTAACTTCACAAGAACCTACCTCTAAATACCATTCACAGTAGCAAACTACTGTCTAGTACCAGCCCTTATTACAGCTATTTCACTGACACAGCCTAAAATGAATGTTCAACTTCATTTGTCTATTAACTGTTTAAAACAGCTCCTCTTGTTCCTTTCTAACAATACTATAAATTCCTCAGGCACCACTCCTTGTAGAAAATTAATGCTTAACTCTACGGGTGAAAGTCACTAACCACAAAGTGTACTCTCTACTGTAAACTGACTGTCAGGTGGACTAAAGGCATGAGCCAGCTGTCATCTACTGTGGAAAATGGAGAGAGAAGCAAGCAGAGGCTGATCTTGCTGACTAGTTATACAGCTGTCAGTATTTCCCTAATCACCAAGCTTGCCCCTTTTGAGTTGATTCTCTATGCACTAGGCATGTTTCTATTACTAACACCAACACATTCACAAGAGGAGCTAACTCTTCCTATTCAGCTGCACCTGCTGTCAAGCACTAGTGTCTTCTAAATAAGAGTAGGCCTTAGTCTGTATGTTGCAGGACCACTCACCTAGTCTGATCTTCCAATCTCACTGGCCATAGCACTTCCCTTTTGTGAATTACTACCCCCTTCACATCTCTGCTAAGGCAGTAAAAAAGATCTTGGTAAACTCAGGGTGAGATGATGGCAACAGTAAAATGCCTGGAATGATTGTCACTAACTTAGTCCAGGTCTTTTCCCTAGCTATAAGTAAGGTTGCAAGTCTGTCACAGATTGGGACTTCCATGACTTCTACAGGGGCTAGTGCAGCTGGCTGTAGCAATCTCAGGCCACTGCTGCCCCCCCCAGCAGTGGGGGTCTTGGGCCACTATGTCCCCTACTTCCTCCTCAGTACCCAGGGGGGTCCTGGGCCATACACTGCCCCACCCCAAACCCAAGATTTAGTCAGGTATACAGTACAAGTCATGGACAGGCCATAGGCTGTGAATTTTTGTTTCCTGCCAGTGACCTGTCCATGACTTTTACTAAAAGTACCCATGACACAAACATAGCCTTAGCTATAAGCTACACCATTCATGGCTGCAAATACATTAGGACAATAGTGGTATATTAAGCACGGAACCAATCCTGACCTAAGATTTACTAATGGGATAAAATTTAACCATTTTTATTGGGTTTCCCACTTAACAGTGACCAGAACATTGGTCAACACTGCAAGTAGAAGCTGTAATTGCAGGACTGTCTAGACAGACCGAGTTAGCCAGGGTTCTAGACTGCCAGGCCTAGTCCATGCTGCTGTAGCTTTGCTGCTGTTACTCAAGCTACTGGGGTATGTGTACACAGAGCTGAAGGAGGAGCAGTTTCCTGTCACTACTCCCCTAATGCAGTTGTAGGGAGAAGTTGTCTTTTAAAAGGTGCTAATGAAACTAGATTCCTGCTCACTTGTAGTAAACATCCCCCACCTTTCTGCAGGGGCCTGGGGTTAAATTAAGGAGTGATAGGATGAAAAACACCCAGTAGTAGCTTCACACACAAGGCTTTTTCCTCTACTTCTCAACATAATCCAGCGTGTAGTGCTGGTATCAGTTAGCACTTATACGACAGGTATCTGAACTGCCTTGTGAAAGTGTAGGTGAGCGCAGTAATCACTTTTATGTCACCAACTTGTGGGTGAGAGGCAAGCTTACACAGCTGCTCTTCACATCTCTGTTGGTGAAAGAGGCAAGCTTGGAAATTGTCCCATAAAGATATTACCTCAGCCACTGAGCCACTCTGCTATCCTGAGACTGACACACCTACAACTACACTGCATACACCATTGTGAGTCTTAAGTCAACAGACAGCACTAGTCTACTGCAGGGAAGCTGCTGCTGTGCCCCAGACAAAGCCCCTCAAGTCCAACTGTTGTTTATAAATGTTTTAATATCAGTATAAATAGGGCACAGTTACAAAAAATGCAAGACCCGAGCTATGGAATTTTTACTTAAAAACCTTTTGGAGGAGGCTGCCTTCTAGTCTTCAGAAATGTACATATCACGCAAATCAACAGCAGGAGGGGGATGGGTGCACACATACGCCATTTTACCTTGCTCTGCCAACCCAGCAGCAGTGCCTGGCACCCCTTTGATACAAAAATAGCAATAGAAAGCTGGTCTCTGAATTGCTGGCTTCTCACGACCCTGTGCCTCATCAGACTCGTACTGATGGGGAGAGGAAGACTGCACCTTGTACTAAGAGCAGAGTTAATGCCCAAAGGAAAATATTTAAAAACCTGCCTCCTCTCCCCCACCCGACTGCTGTGTATAAGCTATAAAAATAAAGGTTTTGACTGGTCAATACTTAAACCCAGCCAGATCACTCTAGCAGGCGGAGCAGCAGGCAAGGAGCATGCATGGACGCAGCAGTTCTTCGAACAGGGCAACATTCTTGGACCTTCTTATGTTCGCTCTCCTGCTCAGGTGCAAGCATTCAACAGGATCTATCTCCCCAGCAGATGTTACAACTCAGTTATGAGCCCAACGGAGCATGATGCCTTCTGTTGTGGGAATGAATAGTTCCGGTGCAATCCTGAAATAGCACACAACCTATCTCTGCACATGTCTGACAAAGGCTTGTACCAGCTGAATCAAAGGCTCCTGCCCCTCAGGGCCAAGCTTGGAGGCAGACTTTCCCTGGGGGGAGGGAAGAACCCCACTGGCTGGAGAAGAGGGGCCGCCCCGGCGAAAGTAACGAGACAGGCTTGAGAGCAGCGTACTCTGAAATGAGAAGCGCACAATGAGTTAGCTTCCCCAGGACAGGAATCCTGGGAGACTGTGCCACCTGACTTTGTGACCCAAAGCGGGAGGTCTTGAGGCACTCTACTGGAGACAGGAACTGGCTGCCATTGACCAGTCAAGAACTAATGGTCCTCTGCCTATACTGCATTTTCACTGCATCATTCACAGCCAAAGGGGCAAACCAAGATAGAAGTAGGCACTGCAGAAGCACATCATAAATCCCTGTCCCATTCTCACTGCGCCTCCAATTTGAGGCTCGCAATGTGCTTTATACACCATGATTTAAGCCTCTTGATATTTGTGAGGCAAGTCAACATTACCCCTTAAAGCCTGGGAAAACTGGCATATTTAACCAGCTTGCCCCTGCTCAAAGAGTGTTCTATTATGTTGCAAATCCAGGAACAGAGTTTGTTATCCAGTTCTGGGTTTTAGTCTCATCTGTTCTTCTGCAGATTCTATGCAGCTCTGTGTATTTATCCTCCAAAGTATCACTGAGCCTTACACACAGGAGGATACTTACATGGCCTTGACAGCCATGGTAGAAAGGTCTGAATATTTTAATTGCAAGCACTAGATCTAATGGGATTCGGTGCACATCCATTAGACTGGCCAGACTATCGCTGAGAAGGGATGGTCTTTGGGCACCACAACAGACAAGTCTGCATGAGCTAAAAGGAGAAAGAGGGATGTAGCACAAGGCATCAAAGGCAGGAAACCAGCTCCACAATGCTTACCAGCTCAGAGCTGAGTTCCTGCTTCATCCGCTGCTTGTCTCGTGGATGCACCGCTGGGTCCCTCAAATACCGAACAGCCTGGGAGATGAGCAGGTAGAAACAGTTTTCCATTGTAAACATGAGCAAAGTCCTGTGCAAGGAAACACCACGAATTAGCAGGAGCAAGACAGTGCAGTTGCACTACAGCAAGAATATTGTACTCCAGCACAGACATACCCATGAGCTACTGTCTGCTAACTGGTTACACGCTGGAGCAATAGAAGTCACCCTAAAGCACAGGTAAGTTAGGCTACAGTGGACTGGGTACCAAGTAACCACCACCTCTTCTCCTGTGCCCACCAACAGCTGAATTAGTATGGGATGATCTTGGATATCAGCCTCCCAAGAGCCCTGCCTGCTTTTCGGGTTATGTGTTCGGGGGGGAGCAGGGGGAAAGCTGAACTGCTTCACATGGAATTGGAAGAAGGTGGGCAGAAGCTACACTTATACCTACAGCTTACGCTCTGGGTCAGGCGAAGAGCACTGGGCCTCTGCTCCTCAGCCATAGGGAAGTAAAGGAACCCAGAGACTTACTTAAGAGTTTTAGTCTCCTCTTGTGTATTCAGCCCTGCAGCTTGAGTGAAGGGCTCTTTCTTCTTATCCAGCTGGAGGGGGAAGAGGAAAGTTGTATTAGAGCCTGGAGATGCAGAAGGGGAGGAGAGCTACCTGGGTCAGCCCCCACTCCTCCTCAAAACAGCAGCTGAACAGAGCACAGAAAACAGCACAGCTGCTCTGCCTCTTCTCAGCCCCTTCAGCTTTCACAGCCTGAATTGGGAGAACGTGGACTCCTACCTCTCCCAGCATGTTAAGGGCCACGTTGACAGTGGCCAGAAGGGTCCCAAAGGAGGGAGCAACATCTGAATCGAAGGCAGGTGTTGTAAAACTCAGAACAAAGAGAAGGTTGTACTCAGCCAGGTCCAGTGACTGGAGGGAAGAGGAGATAGCAGTGAATCCAAACGGCAGGAATGCATTGTAACACCACCTAGCTCCTATACAGCACTTTTCATCTATAGATCTTAAAGGACTTTACAAAGCAGGGTCAGTCTCATCATCATCTCCAGTTCACAGCTGGAAAAAGAGGCCTTGTCTACACTACCACAATAAGTCGACCTAAGTTACGTGAATAACGTACCTGGAGTCGACGTAGCTTAGGTTGACTTACTATGGTATCTACACTGTGCTGCGTCGATGGGAGATGCTCTCCCATCGACTTACCTTAATCTTCTCTTTAGTCGACAGGAAAGCGCTCTGCAGTCGATTTAGCAGGTCTTCACTAGACCCACTAAATTGACCTCCGCTGCATCGTAGGCATGGCCAGAGGCACAGAGGGAAGTGACTCGCCCAAAGTCACTCAATAAACGGGAGGCAGAATCAGGAACAGAACCCAGATCTCCTGGGTCCCAGTCCAGTGCTCTACCCTCTAGGTTACACTGTGTTAGTATGGATCCATACTCAGCTAGCAAAGTAGATGTTGGGAGGATACCTTTTCGTGAAGTGTGAGGCATGTGTAACTGCCAGAGTAGGATGTAAGACTAGCTGGAGCATTAGTCTGCTCTGGTAAATTGGGTGGGATGTGTGTGGGTGTCTCTCTCACACCCACGGTTGTGCTAAACAATCCCAGTGAAAGCTATGAAAATATCTGCACCTCCACCTCTCAATAGGAGAGTGCAGACAGGACTTCCTTTCAGACTGGTCCGTGTCTGATTCCTTAGGGTTCGTGGACCCTGACTTCCTGCTTTGGGCTCCACCTTTCAAAGAACAGCTGGCAGATACAGACATGACAGCTGGGGCCAGCATTTTGTTTGCATTAATGTGAGTGCTAAAGGTCTGGGTGTGGCCACTACCCCTGCTTAAGGTATTAGGGGTGACAAGGGTGTTAGAGGGGCAATAAGAAAAGAGAGTCTCAACCTCCAGTTTATCCTGCACACTGAGACAAGTCAAGTGTCTGAGGAGGGGACACTATCATATCATCTGCATAGCACATGAGTTTTTCTCCATGCCAAAGAGCTATCTGGCTACTAGGCTCTTTAGAATCAAAAGACTCATGTGGTAAATAGGGGTGCAAAGGTCCTATTTCATCGCCTGAGATGGAATCAACACACAAACATTGACGAATAGCAATAAAATGCTCATTCTGGTTGCCTAAAATCTAGGGGTGTACCTTGCAATTCAGTTTAGGTGGTCTGGGGTGCATGTAGGGACTCCTGTGTGTTTTAGGGGAGGGATTAGTCTCCTGTATGAATGGGACAGGCTTGTGGCTCCCTTGAGACCCACAATATCAGTTAGGGTGCTTCAAACTCCCTCCCCCACAGACATCACTCTCCTATTCCTGTACCTGATCAAGGAGGATCTGGCAGACATCGGGGGTGAAGTGGCGTAGGGCAGCTAGAGATTTGCTGAGGATTTTCAAGAGGCCATACTGCACTGTACGCAACGCCTTCTGCTCGGCTGCCTCTGACTCAGGGCTTGGATGCTTGGAGGAGGTCTGGGGGGTGCGTTGCACTCGAGGTGTCACAGCTGATGGGAGGGAGTCACCATTTTTTGTCTGTGGGAGAAGGAAGTCAAATGAAGACACACACACACACATACAGAGGCAATCCCTTGCAGTTTAAGACCAAGCTTTCCAGAAAAACAAGTTACCAGTAACAGGAATCCCTAAAGCAAGATACTCACGCTTTGCCCAGCTAAGGGCCATGCTGGCAACCTACTAGAAGCCTGAGGTCTATGCTTAGCTTGCATCATAAGGAGCAACCTTGTCTTTATTGCAAGGGTACAGTGTGCAGATGTGTTCAGTGACCACATTCTGGAAAGGGCTTTTCTAATCAAAATGTTTACAGAAAGAACCTTAACCCCAACACAAGTGCTGCCTGACGTGCATCACCTTCGCACTCAAACTCCATCTAGGGATAACAAGAGCAGGAGCCGTATTTCACCACCACTTTAAATCAACCCAAGGACATGAAGTCCTTGCTGTCTCCCCATTCTTAGGAGGCAGGGTTGTACAATAACCGCTGGGACACAGCTTCCACCCTGCACAGCTGGTAGTTCGGAACTAGCTAATAAGAGTTCAGGCAGTGGCTACGGTTTCCACGTCAGATACATTCTGCTTAATATGACTGGCCCACAAAACGTCCCCTATTTCAGAGCTGTTCTTGGTAGGTTTTGGTTGTGGAGGGGTATAATTACCTAAACCTTGGCTCCTGGGCTGGTCATGGTCAGCAGTTGTCACTGGAAACAGTGACTGGATATTGACTGATCTTTTGCTTGGTTAGGGTGAGGGACCCAGGGCCAGAACTCCCCCCTTCAGTTTTCCAGGGACCCCCATCCTCACCTGCAGGTAGTGCTGAAGCATTTTGCGGCTATGCAGGAGGGAGGTACAAGCCTGGCAGAGGTAACACAAGTTCACCTGAAACAAGAGGGGGAGAGGGTGGGAAAGTTGATCCATCCATAGGTGACACTCTCCACAGCTGCAACCTAAACAAGCATCCAAATTCTCCATTACTGAGTCCCCTCACAAGACTAAATTATACTAATATTATACCCTAACAATTTAAAAATCCAGTCTGAATAGAACCTTTCATCCCAGAGAATGGGCAACAGCCGTGTTGTCAGATTTTACCAATGTTTTCCTTAATTATCTTGACCCTGAGGTTCCAACCCAAATGCACTAAGAGAGTCAATCCTCCAAAAGTTGTCACCTCTAAGTCCCAGTCAATTTCTCCCCCTCAACTAATTGTACCTTGCTATGTGACCGTAAGGTCCAGAAACTCTTCATGATAAAGAGCTGCCTTCCTTTAATGGCCTGTTATGATCCCCATTAAAACAGCTTCAATGAAAGAACTATCTACAAGCTCTCTCCCTTAGCCGCATTCTCTGTCCTGCTGTGCTGGGCAGTGTGTGGGAAAATGTAGCACGCAGGGGAATGCTCTGGATCCTACCTGTATGTCCCTCAAGAGCTGTGGAAGGTGGAAATGCCACTCTTTCATAAAGTTGGAGAGCTGAAGAATGAAGCCAACAGTGTGGTCAGCTTCTTCCAGACAGGCCAGGCTCTGCACTGTCCGTACTGCATTCAGGCACTGGAGAGGGAGAAATGATCCAGACCATGATGGACAGAGCACAAAAATACTTATCTCCTACTTAGAAGGAAGAGCTGAATACACACAAGGAGAAATCAGCATCAGAATTACCAGCTCCAATACGGACAGCAGTGACATTCTGAACGCATTGAGGTTTACAAGTTAGCCAGTTTCAGTCAGCAGGTGCTCCTGCCCCAAAACAAGAGAGCTCTTTATCGAAGAAGTTTGCTAACACAGGGACAATTCAGCACCTACCTAGGAACAGGGCTTTTCAGCAAATTTGCCCTGACAAAGTTCAGCTGTTACAGGGATTTAAGTATTCGATATTCAAGCTACCCACCTAAGTGGACACTGGACCTTGACCGCAGCATTTTCATTAACTGATGGAGTCCGAGCGAGGTCACCTCTAAGAACAGTTTTCAGTTCTCCTTTTCCAGCCAGATGGTTACAGACTTTAGGCTCTCACCCAGCACCCACAATTGTTATTGCGTTGAGTGAGCACATGAAACAGCTGTAGCAATATTATGACCCCCAAGAGTAAGAGCAATGAATGAGTGCTAACAACTCAGGATCTAACAGCTACCAAGACATGTATCCATCACCTGCCTGACCCCTTTGCTTGTGTATCCCTTTCCCCAACTCTTCACCTATTTTTTGAAGAATGTAAGCTATTTGAGGCAGGGACTGTGTCTTCTGCGTCTAGCACGTTCTGGCTGCTACTGTTACATACATGACAACTGAGGTATTATGGGGAAAGGGGTGGACATACCTGAAGAATCCTCTCCTGATGGACACCCACAAAGTCCAGTGCCTCTGTCAGGAAGTTGTACCTTAGTGTCTTAAGAAGGCGCTCCATCAATGATATGGAGAGACGATAGACCCCAGGCCAGGATGGGGCGTCAAGAGACTTCCGAGATGAAGCAGGTGTCTGAACAGACCAGCCACAACAACAAGACACATAGTTTATTTGTTTTTCTGCTCCCTCAGATACACCCCACACTCCTCACAATGGCATCAAAGTTCTCCAGGGCCACGTGACAGTGCTTGCCTCTTCTATTCCCACAACGGCTCTACAGTACAGAGCCAGTAGAGGGTGAGCAGGCCACAGCTTTCCCAATGAGTTTCAAATCCACATTAAGAGGAAGCAGCACTCACCTGAATTGTTCCATTCGTGCTGAGCTGGTATGCGCTCAAGAGGGACAAACAGATGCTCTGTGTGACACCAGCACTAGCCACAGCTGCTGCACCCTGCACAACACAGAAAAGTCGCTGTCAAAGGTACCACCATTTTCTCTCAGCCCGGGGAGATGTCCCTAGCACTTCTGTTTTCTACACATCTACCCTTCTCTTTCAGACACTTCTTCCCTGCAGCCCAGAAACCTGAATTCCATCACCCCAGACAGTGCCACTTTTCTTTCATTAAAATGAAAAACAACATCTCCCTCCCCCAACATGGCTGTGTGGTGAACACACCTCCTCATCTCCTGGTACCCTGTGTGTCCCCTCTGTCTTTGACTGAAAGCTCCTGTAAGAAAGGAACCTTATATACTCCTCCCCCTGTACAGTGCTGAGGTTTCAATAAACAAGTATTGCTTTATATTATGGCTACAGGGAGAGCAGATTCCTGCATTTTATTGCTGTCTTAGTTGTACTGGCTACATTTGGATGGGAGGGGGGTGTTTGCAGGGAAAGCACTTGCTTTGAATTATAGGTTTACACTAGGGCAGGATTGCTTCTGTTCGTCCAGCACAGACATTCCATTATCCAGAAGAGCAAGGAAAGAAAATACCAAGCAGCTCTTTGTACAAGACCTACAACTAACTCCTCCCCCTTGGCAGGGCTTTAATGGCGCCCGTAAGGCATAATGCACTGCTCAGCTGTAGAGTGTGAGGCATAATGCACTGCACTGCTGCTGACACACAGTGCAGTGAGATGAACTGCATTTTAAATATAGAGCCAACAATGCAGCAAGAAGCTCTCATTTGTGTCTCTCTCTCACCTGTTGCGTCCTGGCTAAGGTCAGCAGTAGATGCAATGAGGCTTCTGTGAAGTGAAGGTTTTGTTTAACTCTCAGGCTGATCTCTAGGGCAGTGAAGATAGTAGGCAGCATAGGGACCTTCCTAGTAACCTGCAGCCAGTAATCTCCATCTTCATCTACTTCACAGAGTTCCTTTGCCAGATGCAGCCCTAGAACACACACCTGCAGCAACAGGGAAGGAGAGAGAATGGGACATGACAGATCCCAGAGCAGGGGATAGGGAGGAAAGACAGACATTAAAAGACTGTCCAAAAACAAGTGGGTAGATGGGATCTAAGTTGTAACTGTTCTCACATACATGAATTATGGCATCAGTAAACACTGGGTGTGGCACCGTGCACACTTATGGGGCTGCATAGTAGCAAAGTTCCTTAAAGCAGATCTGGGCGAGAAACAGTAACAATCCATTTCCTGCAGTAATGTACTCAGGGGAGACCTGACACCACCAGACTCACAGCTACAATAGTCCTTTGCAGTCAGGACCAACCCACAGTCTCTTTAGAGGTAATGGGTCACAAAAGAGTGAGGTGTGAAACTTACACAGAGGCCACTGAAGACTTTCGCACATTTGAGCCCACAATTTCAAGGGTTCACCCTTCCCCCTTTGAGGTGAGAGTATCCTAACTGTTTGTATGACCACCACCACATTGCTCTTATAAAACCTTTCATGATCATTTCAAAGCAAATTTTAAGTATTAATAGTCTCAATGCCCTGGGAGGTAGTAAACATAAGATTAATTTTACAGAGTGGTTAAGTAACTCAGCCAAGGTTACAGAGCTTGTCAATAGCAGAGATGGTACCCAGGTACCCCAAGTCCCCAGCTCCAACAAAGAGACCACAATCCTCCTTGGTATCCCACTTACTGTAGTCTATAGGGCAGTTCAGACCTATCTGCTACTTGGCAAATGTACATTCAGTATGCAGGACGGACAGACGGATACAATCAGACTTCCAGACTTGCTCTCCTGGGGTTGTTATCCCAGTAGGTACATATATTGCCACTAGTAACTGACCTGTTTGATGTATAGGAGATGCAAGGGGCTGGAGGCAAGGTCTTTGACTTGCACTATAGAGAAACAAGCCAGCCATGTACACTGTCAGCAGACAAATGGTAGGGAATATTTTTAGACACTCCCGTAGAGAAATCAGAGGGTGTTAACTAAATACTTTGGAAGAGACGCCTGCTAAGAACAGGCTCCGTGTGTTTTCAGGAACCTCGTATTAAAGTTCGAACAGGCTTGCACACAAGAAGGAGCAGACTTCTGAAGAGCACCTTCCCAGAACTTGTTGTATAGCAAGAGACACACGTCTCAATAACCTATCCCCTATGTCTGGACATAATCACAGGGGCTCCACCACCAGAAAGTGAATAAGCCTGCAAACCCTATCTGGCAAAATAAAGCATCAAGACACTCCATTTTCTACCTAGTGATATGATGCAGATGGGGCATTTTATGGTACAGTGGACACTGCAAGTAACTTTGTTTACAAAAAGAGAACATGGCTGCAGAGCAGGCGAATGATGCCTTTACCCCATCTCGCTGGTCCTTGTGTTTACCCCTGCAGGCATCATCTGTTTCCATGCTGTCCTTGTCATCTACAGAGTCTCCAGACGTGAGGCTGTGTCGTGTCTGATCAAAGAGCACAATTACTTCATCTTGGAGGGTCTCACACACGCTCATCACCAGCTGGGAGTACTGAGGGATCTCGCTCACTGTGGCACACACACACAGAGCACACAATGGATTAGCTCATCCCCCTCACACTTCTGTTTTCAGTTTAACTACTGCACTGGTAGCACTGCTGGGGCCTCCACTTCTCAGAGACAGGACTTGCTTTGCATTTCATTAATCTACAAATATCTATTTATAACCTACACGAGACTGTGAGGAACTCCAGCGGGACCTAAGAAAGCCAGCCAAATGAGCCAAGAGCTTAGGAGGACTCAAAAAGGGATTAGACATTCATCTGGATAATGACAATATGTACAATCATAATAAACAGGATCTCTTGGGGGGGGGGAAATGGCTGGAAACCTCTTATGCTTCAGAGTATAAACCAGTCATTAGCAGGGCAGTCATTCTATAATTATCCATTACAGGGTTTTTTGCACCTTTCTCTGAAGCAGCTGGTACTGGCCATGGTCAGAGACAGGATACTGGACTTGAAGGACCATGGATGTGATCTAGTCCAGCAATTCCTACACTTCTCTCATTCAACGAACACCCAGCTCATGTTTGAGAGCCCTTAAAATATTCAATTCCCATCATATACATACTCCAACTTTATGAACTGCATCACCCTTCCTTATCATTATAGCTGACAATAACCCATTGGTGGGCACAAGTGCTAATACAACTAAAATTAAGCCCTCTCATGCTCAACCTGAATTCTTCCCCAAAAGTGCACAGAGACGGGCCTTGCAGCATTCAGATCGTGGGGACAAGGGCCATTTAAAAGGATTAAGCGATAAAACTGTAAGCTCTTTGGAGCAGGGAGTGCTTTTGACTATGTGCTGTACAGCGCCAAGCAAAACAGGACGTGGATGCTGACTGGGGCCTCTGGGAGCTACCATAATACAAATAATAAACAAGATAAATTGAACAGAAAAATCCCACTGGCTACCAACTATAGTCACTGTCCTGCACTGGCAGCCAACAATGTGTGCATTCCTGACTCAAAAATGTTTGACTGGGACACAAATGTTTCCAGTGGTTGCAGCTCTGATCTTCATAACCTCTGCCAGGCCCTCTCACCTTTCATCTCCTTCATCTGCAGAACAGTGATGAGAGCAGAGAACACCTTGGCCTTGGTCTTCTCCATCACCTGCTGATCTGCCTGCAGCACTCCCTCCAGAATCTGCGTCAACGAGTTTATGATTTTATCCACAGAACCCAACTCGCTGACAACAAAAAAGGGAGAGCTCGTCAGATGAGACAAGATTCCCCACTTATTATCTTGGCTGTGACTGATCTGTGCAAATCATTTTGAGGGGAGGTGTGTGTAGGGGCACAGATACGGTTTGCTTAATTTAAGTCATCAGTAGGGTCTCCTCATGGACATTTCAGAAATGTGTGGTGGAAATACAGTGAGATTGCAGGCTCAATATAATTTAAGTTTCCTTGTCCCACTTTTCCACAGTGAAAGTAAACTCACAAAAGCATAGAATCACTATTTAACAATAAAGTTCAGCAGCAGCATCCATCATCAATGCCACCCTCAACGTGAATCCCACGATTCCACAGTCCCCGAAGCCATGGCCTGGCAAGATAAAGAGTATTGTACAACAATAAGGTATTGCTTTAATTCCCAGATCACCATGACAATTCAGCCTACACAGCAACTCAAACATCTTCTTCCAAGTTCTTACATTCATCAGTGACTATTAGCTTACTTATGAAGAGTTATGCAAATAGAGCACCTACCTCTTCCATTGTCTAAGCAGGATCAGCAGAAGGGTGCACAGCATGGACCCCAGTTGCAGGCACAACACTGACATGGGGACCAGCAGCTAAGGAGAAATGTCCCAACAGTTAGAGTTGCAACATTCACAGATGAGAAAGATGAATAGGCTCAGCACAGACATTCAGAGCACTAAGAGCTTGCTTCCCCACCCCACCCCTGCCCAGCTGCTATATTCCAAGCAGATTTGTGTACAGAGCAAGTAGTCAACAGAATATGTGCAGAAAGAGCCATAAAGAGGTTTATGGTACTATCCATTATAAAAAAGATGATGCAACTCAACATGTCCTTCCACAGAGCAATGGGAGCAGAGATCCATCCCCACGAATGCTAAGAAAGGTGTATGGAATCATAGATATTAACAGCACATTCTAAGTGCTCGCCCATTTGGTCAACAGAACTTAACTCTCAGCAGTGAGGTCACAGTGTTCTACGGATCAATTGCAAGAGCCCGTTTATAAATTCTACATCTCAATTTGCAACCTACTTGGAATGGAAGCTGTGGCACACTTCTTTTTTATTGGCGTAAAGCCATGCACCACAGTTCCCTCTTGCTATCTCAAGAGGAAAGAGAATAAATTATTCCCAGGTGAAACATCCACCTAAAAGAAACATCTATTATCGTCATCATCAGCCCGTGCAGTGACTGAAAATCTAGCACAGGGGCGGGCAAACTTTTTGGCCTGCGGGCCGCATCAGATTTCGTAAATTGTATGGAGGGCCGGTTAGGGGAGGCTGTGCCGCCCCAAACAGCCAGGCAAGGCCTGGGCCCCACCCTCCCCTGCTTCTCGCCCCCTGATGGGGCCCCCCCCCAGGGACTCCTGCTCCATCCAACCCCCCCGTTCCCTGACAGCCTCCCTGGGACCCCTGCCCACTCCCTGCCCCCAGAACTCCCACTCCTGACAGCCCCCCCCCAGCCCCATCCAACCCCTCCTCTCATTCCTGACTCATTCCCCCGGGACCCCTGCCCCATCCAATAACCCCTTCTCCCTGTCCCCTGACTGCCCCATCCAACCCCACCTCCCTCCTGACTGCCCCCCTCTGGGACCTCTGCCCTGATTCAACCCCACCATTCCCCACCCTCTGACCACCCCAGCCCCTATCCACACCCCTGCCCCCTGACCACCACCCCAAACTCCCCTGCCCTCTATCCAACCCCCCCTGCTCCCTGCCCCCTTACCACGCTGCCTGGAGCACCGGTGGCTGGCGGCGCTACAGCCGCGCCACCCAGCTGGAGCCAGCCACACCACCGCGCAGCACAGTACACCGGGTCAGGCTGGGCTCTGCAGCTGCCCCACCGCCCAGAGCATTGCCGGTGGTACAGTGAGCTGAGGCTGCAGGGGAGGGGGAACAGCAGGGGAGGGGCTGGGGACTAGCCTCCCAGGCCAGGGGCTCAGGGGCCAGGCAGGAGGGTCCCACGGGCCGGATGTAGCCCGCGGACTGTAGTTCGCCCACCTCTGATCTAGTAGGTAATCAACCTTGCCTTCAATAGCAAGCAACACCGCAGGTAGCTGGAAGGAGTACACAGGGTCCAGCCAATGACCATGCCTGCCTTTCAACAGCTGGCAACGCTGCAGGATCACTAGGTAGCATTAATTGTAGTGTTACCAGCTGGCCAAGAAAATCAAATATAATTTGGAGAATAAAGACTTATGGAGAGCAAAGTAATTCTAAGAGCTACCTTCTTGTTTCAGTCTAATCTCGCAGAATCAGGGAAAATCAGAACCACAAATAGATACAGGACTAGAGCGCCACAAAGGAGTTGGACAATTGTGTGCCGAGTCTTGAAACAGATTCCTTGAAGAGCTACAAATTGAAATGTAAACACTTACTAAAGCTTTGGTCCCACTTAGCACCTCCAGAAACAGTTGCTGCCGAACTGCAGATTCAGTCAGATGCATTATATCTGCCTAGAGACAGATCAGACTAATTATACACCACAGTGAAAGTTACATCACCAACACACACACCCCCTCGTCTTTCCAATCCATCATCAACCCCACCTTTTTGTATTTGTTATTAATTTACAAGGTGGCATAGGCTTTTGCATCTGCTGGATGATTCAATTATAGAGAAAGAAACGAAGAATTATTAGTTGTTAGAAAAGCAAGGGGCAAAAAGTCAACACTGAGTGACAGGTAATTGGGAACAGAGTATACACTGGGCATCTTAACCACACTTTACTATAAGTATCTACTGCATCTCTCTGGGTATAGACAGTGTTATTGGCTTTCTTTACACTTATTATAGAAATGATGCAACATCCCCTCACTCCCATGCCACACACATACAGTATGCTAGTTTTGATCACTTGGCAAAACAAAACTCACTGAGGTAATTCTGCTGTATGATATTGGTGTCCATTCAGATTGTGACTACACATACAAGATAATGGAAAAAAACCCAACAGCCTGATCCCTCACTGCACCATATGTGGCCTGAACAACAGGGCACGTCTCTATTCAAAACATTATTAGTCAAGATGGCTCTTACGTGACTGGTGGAGATAATCAGCAGCATCCGCCAGGCCGAGATCAGCATCTGATACTCTGTCAAGGAGGTGCAGCTGCTACCCTCTGTCTCTGCCATATGCAGTGCCAAGGACTTCACATATCCTGACCAGTAAGCAAAGCGCTTTTCCGTGGAGAACTTCTTCAGAGTGTCTTTCAGGGACTGGTCCAGTGAGCCCCTGACAAAGTCAAGAAGAGAAATCAGATACATTTTCATTTATTCTCTGATCAGAGAACATGCTCCTTCTAAGATTCAGAATGGAAAGTTATGGGCACAGCTTGTGGGGCAAGACTGTCCCACACAGAGTGAATTCAGAAGGGGATCCCACTTATTACATCAAATGGTATGGAAGAAGGGTGACCGCTGGAGAGAAACAACTCATCTTTTTAAACATGTGATTTTTATTTATTCCTGACTTTTCAGAACAGTAGTTACATTCAGGGAAGTGAGTATATAAGAGAGTCACATTCTTACTCAGCAAATCAACTCCCTGTCTGTGTATTCTGCTGACTTTAGGGATAAAAGTAAGTTACTGCTTCCTATTAGGTCTGCAGAACAGCACAGCTCTGGGAGAAGAAGCTGGAACCCATTGTGGATCATGCTTCAGACTTAATTTTAAATCTTACTGAGAATTTTATTTCTGGTGGGCCTGTGAGAGAGAACACACATCTGAACTTCGAAACCTCAGGATATGTTTTGCAAATCTGGAAACTAGAAAATCATCCATTTATTTATAAGCTGAGGAAGTTTGATTTAGAAGTCAGACACACAAACTTGAACCACTTCAGTGTTATTTTACAGAGTTGATACACACTTCAAACAAAAAATGAGCTTATCAAAGTAAATATGCTTAATAGGGGCTATTCTATGTCATATTACCTCAATACCATAAAATACTACATCTGGCAATGCTAGACCAACAGAAGAATGTCCTTGCCCCACCCTCCAAAAAAGACACAGACAACATTACAAAAAGCTAAAGTAGTAAATTGATGTCAATGCTATGATTATAGATGTTAAAATGGTGAAACTTTTTTCTAAAACACATGATTACCCCACTCTATCCAAAGAATCCTACTGAAGCAAAGTAAAAATTTCTGACATAAACGTCATAGACACAAACTCAATACTATGCACTGCTACAGAGTTGGAGAAAAGCTAGATTGTCCTAATTTTAGTCCTAGCATCCAGTGTATGATGGGAACATTTCACTGTATTACATGTGGCTAGAATAGTCCCATAATGAGCTTAAAAATATTTAAAGTCTCATTATTCCAGGACAGATATTCCTCTTTTGAGATCCATACCCAGTATGTCACATTTACAGGCCACAGAGACTCTTCTCATGACACCTATTCCTCTAATAGATGGCTGCATGAAATTCAAATCAAATGAGGCAGACTTGTGCTCCTCTCTTCTGAGCTGCAGCAGCCACAGGTAAACTATTGACTGTCCATCTAGCACTTCCACGGAACTGTTAGCTCCGATTTGCCTCCCCCTCAAACATGGATAATCTCTTAGGATTTAATCCACACACAGCGCAGGACTTTGCCCTCACTTTCAGGTGCCCCTAGCATCACTGAAAACTCTAGAACAGGACAGATTGTCAATGACTCACTTGACCACATAGTAGATCTCCAGGCAGATGATTTTCATGATTAAGGCACAAGTGTCCAAGACACTGAGCTACAAAGAGGGAATAAAAGCAGAGCATGAGCAGGTTATCTGTTCCTCCAGGTCAGATCTGGCAGCACTGTGTCCCAAGCTCTGTCTTACAAAGAGTGTTGAGGACCACAGTCTAAAAAGTCCAGTACACCTACACTGTCAATCAAGCACCCTTGTGGTGGTCAAGTGACCCCCGTTTTCCTGTTACCCTTGGATTCCTGAGCATTATGCCAACAGGGCCTATGAGTAGCACAAAGGCAACCCTCTGGACCTCCTTGGGGCTGAGACAGGGATGGAAGCAAGACTTGGCCTGCTTATCACCTAGAGGCAGAGTGCATGGTATGGCACTTTCCTATGAGAACTGTCCCTCCCATGAGAATGCCACAGCCATCTTCTCTAGTTAGGAGGGAGTAAGGATCAAATGGCCTTATGTAAGAGCAGCTGCTTCAGTAGACAGCGCTCATCTACTCTGCCAACAAGGGAAGAGCACCATATTCAAATCTGGATGGCAGTTGGATGGAGGGGGATTAAGATTTTCACAGGGAAGACAGAAGTTTCCAAAGCAGAAGAAAGGCAAAATCCTGAGGAACCCAAGTCAGTCTGAGGTAGGCCCACTAAGGAGGAGAGATTGTTCAGATGTCTGGGAACAGGAGCAAAATATCCTGTACACGTATGTACATACACTATATTGCACATCTAGTGTACTAGTTCTTTACAAACATTAAGGAGGTAAGCATCATCATCCCTGTTAGGTAAATGTTATCTCTGTTTTACAGATGGTGAAACAGAGGCAGTGAGAGTTCAGGAGACTAGTCCAAAGTTACACAGCTAATCCGTGCAAGCGTTGGAAACAAAACCCACCCTCAGAACTCCCCCTTGTGCCTTACCCAACCATATTTCCTCTGAGATGGCAACAAGCAAAAGGAAGGAAGTTGCACACACCACTCACTTCTCAGAAAAACACAGCTATTGTCAGTCCTTATAAACAACTCACCTCTGATGTTTCTAAGGGGGGAGAAAGGGTCCCAAAGAGGGGGTTGGTTAAGTTTTCCCAAAACTTTGGCCTAAAAACACATAAAAATACTGTAAGTTACCATACTTCTCCTATTGCTCTCAACCTTTCCAGACTACTGTACCTCTTTTAGGGCTCTGATTTGTCTTGCGTACCCCCCAAGTTACACCTCACCTAAAAACTACTTGCTTACAAAATCAGACATAAAAATACAAAAGCGTCACAGCACACTGTTACTGAAAAATTGCTTATTTTCTCATTTTACCATATAATTATAAAATAAATCAATTGGAATATAAATATTGTACTTACATTTCAGTGTATAGTATATAGTGCAGTATAAACAAATCATTGTCTGTAGGAAATTTTAGTTTGCACTGTCTGCACTAGTACTTTTTATGTAGCCTGTTGTAAAACTAGGCAAATATTTAGATGAGTTGATGTATCCTCTGGAAAACCTCTGCGTACCCCTGGTTGAGAATCGCGGACCTACACAGCACACCTGACAGGAACAGTCTGATCCTGCCAGCCTTTCACTGCAAACTCCACTGTCTGAGATATTTCACACATGTAGTAACACTACTCACCTGGCAGTGCAGAGCACACTGAAAGAGAAGGGTTTCTTCAACAGAACCATGCATATGTGCTTCACAACTGAAAGTTTAATTTTTCCCTAACATAAACATCCCTAACTACTGAATTATTCCCCAATGTTTCACCTGCAAAGCAGGTTACCAGGAGACTGGAGGAAGAGGTCTAATCAGCTATTAGCTGAGAAGCCTCTGAGTCTGACCACCCAGTATTTAAGTTACAGTTAAAAGGCATCCTCCAACTTGTCAGAACTGGTGAGATATGTTTATTTCTATTCACTGAAATAGAGTTTAAAACAGCCCATTCTCAATCAGCCTGTGAATGGTACTAGGCCCGATGCTATTCAACATTTTCATCAATGATCTGGAAATAAATATGAAATCACTGCTGATAAAATTTGCCGATGACTCAAAGTTTGGCGGTATGGTAAATGCTGACGACACGGCAGTCATACAGAGCAATCTGGAGAGCTTGGTAAACTGAGCCCATTCAAAGAAAATGCATTTTGAAAACAGCCAAGTTATACACTAGAAACAAGGAATACAGGCCACATCTAAAGACAGCATAGAAAAGCAATGACTCACTTGGTCCTCAGGACCAGCATGGCACTATCCCGACGGTCCTGCCACAGGGCATGAAGGAATGCAATGGCGGCCCGGTGCAAGAGGGGAGGGCACCAGTATCTTTCCTGCTGTTTGGAGTCTATCAGTTCCAAGACCACTTGGAGGCAACTCCATTCCCCTAAGCTGAATTCCTAAAGCAAGAGGGAGAAAATGAGAGACATCTACATCCAACCACTTCCTGTTTCAGTATGCTATTTAATTCCACCTGCAAAATACACAGGGAAGTAAAGCTTGAGCACATGGTATAGGTGTGTGTTTCATATGCACATACATGTAATATATAACACCGATGAGGAATTGCTAAAAAGACAGTGAAGAGCGGAATAAATTATTTTTATAAGTCAGATTACTTCAAGGGGCAGAAAAAAAGCGTTACTTTCCTGTATATTTTGTAGGTGCAATTAAATAGCATACTGAAACAGGAAGTGCTTGCATAGTCATTGGAGAACACAGGAAGATTTCTCTTTGGTCGAAGGGAACCTCTTGCCAATTGATCAGAAGGTCATAAGGTTCTCATCACAGAATCAGGCAACACAGCATTAAAACCAATGTTCAATATCTTGTCAGGCACCTCGGGGTGTATGACAAAGACACTCATACTGAGGACAAAGTAAAGCCTTAGAGATCTTTACTAAAATAAGGAACAAAGCCAGGAAAGCTCCAAGCCACATGAAAAGATAAGGATTTACTGGAGTAACAGGATATTCCTATGTAGACACTTGCTGTTTTACCTTTGACCCATCACTCCCATCTTTCACTTCCAGGTTCAGGAAGAGCTCAATGAGCCCCGGCTGTGTCTCTACAGCAACAGTGAGGAACTCCAGGATCATGACTTTAATGCGCATATCCTCAATCTTACTCTGCAGGCGGGTCAAAAAGGCATCACGAATGGCAGCAGCATCACTCCCCAGGCAGGCGTAAACAGACATTGGAGCCACCTGCAAAAGGGAAGAAACACACTAAAAAAATGTAGATAAACGCTATGATGCTCCCTCTCAATATATAAATGAGGCTTGTGATATTTGTTTTAAACTGAAAACAAGAAAATTCTCACCCTTGAGCGCAGGGACGTGGGAGAGAGGAAATCAAGAAATAATTTTGATTTTAATGGAACATATAGAAAATTGTCAAATCGTTCTGAGTTTTGGTTGCCTCTTTAGGAATTCTGCTCCATTCCTTGTCTATTTCACAAGGAAAGGGGCAAAACCTAAGAAGAAAGACAGACAGCTACATAGATTTGGGTTGAGACATGTTAAAATAAATACCCCCAAAATTGCAACATTTAAATGCTTAAATAAAACCCAGAGGCGCTTTCAGATTTTAACAACCAAAAACTGTTAGTCCAATAGGTAAAGAATAAGTCTTAATACAGGGTCCCTAGATAACTGTTAATATAGGTGCCTTTTTGACAAGGTTGGAAATCTCAAAGCAAGAACACTCACAGGTTGTATCTTGGAGGGTCATTGGAGACAGTTTAAGTGATGGAATCAACGAAAAGGGAAAGCATGGGAAAGCGCTTGTGAGAAACTAGTTTTACCGTAGCGAGTCGTTTGAGCAGCTGGATGGCAAGGCGTGGCAGTGCTGGGTCGTGTTTGTGGTAGATATATTTGGCTAAGACAGCAATCAGATTGTTCCCATGAGCACCTGGTGAGAACACAATTAAATCACAGGTGAGAAACTGGAATAGTCTCCTATGAGGGCTCTTCGAGAGAGACTATTCAGCAACTATCAGTAGCAGCATTGTACTCTATACTAGAGTGGAAAGGGAATGAGAGGGAATGAATTCGGCTTTCTAAGAGGACAACAGACGCGTCTGGCCATAGGTACTACTGGCAGCTGCTTTACCATACTGTTCAGCACTGTCTCATGTTAGAAAGCAGTAAACAAAAGAAGTGAAAATAACAGTAGGTGGCTATTTGAAAGCAGTCCTGGTGAGCCAAAAATGTGAATATAGTCCAAAGCTTCCACGCTGCTCTCAGAACTGCAAAGAACCAGAAGCATCAGTGCCACCAAGATCCCTAGTGGATGAAGAGCAAGAGAAAAACAATTCTGCTACCCTCCCAAAAGTGGGCCCAGTGTCACATACCCAGCATCACTGCATAAGAGGGTTCCGTAAAGGTATAATGCAAGGGGAAAACCTGTTAACATAGTCCACATTATAGGGAATTTACTAAATATCCTTTGGCTAATCCCTTGGAGGAGGAGAATGCCCTCTGGCACCCTCCCCTCACAAGTACGCTGGATGAGAACTGCACTGTTCAGAGATGTCATACCTCAATCCAATGTTAGCAAGTTACACATTATCTGTGTGCAAGGGACAGACACTACTGCCTGGGCTGGCCAACAAAGAGGTACATACCATGCTGAGTAAGTGCCTGTTCTAGTGGGGATACCACACTAGAAGGGGATTTCAACCGGATGACGTTATTGGTGACCGAGAATGCCAGCTTTACTGTCTGGATCAGCAGCTGGCCCTGGCCCAGTGACTCATCGCTGTGTTGCCAAACAGAAACCAAAAGGAATACATTAAAATCAACTCAAATGATGCTCATAAGCTGTACAGTATTCAAATAGCAAATTCAGTATCCTGTGGTCCTATCATGCAAGAGCAAAGGTTGTAAGAGAACTCCACTTACTCTCACTTATCATGTAACTGTTGCAATATAATGCAAAAAACTACTGCAGAACCAATCTTGAGTTTATAATAGTAGCACAAGGGCCTGAGAGTGTTTCTGTTCTAAACCCTTGTCTTTGGGGTGCATAACTGTGATTTTACTTCTTCCCTAGGTTGGAGTTAAATTAGCTCATAAGTTTTTAAGTTTGAGGAGTGCAAAAAGCAGTTTTCAGACAGATCCAATAACCCAAAAAATTTAAAACTCTTGTATCGTCCATTATTGCCAGGGAGTAGGAGGAGGGAGATTAAAACCAACAAAAATTAAGCTAAAAACTTATTATCAGACAAAAAAAAGTTGTTGAAATACAGTTAAGGTTGAGACATAATTCACTTAAACTTTAGAAAGCAAAGACATCTGAAGTTAAGATTCCTCCACCCACAGTAACTCTCTCCCCATATCGTGCTCACCCTCCAATAAGAGTTTTGCCTATTTCTGCATGAAACATAAACCCACCCTTTAGAGTACATTTTTGTCTCCTATGATGGCTTTTTAAAAGCAGAAACCTCCACTGGCTGTTAGCACATTTATGCAGCATGAGAAGTCTCTTGTAACTGTTGTACTCCCCAGGGTTCTAAACTCTGTTGTCTATATAAGTGGACGTTAGAGGATCCACATGGCCTTTGTTTCACAGTAGATGTTCAAATTGGCAAGGGGCTGTTTCTACCATTAGTCTCACTTATAAGGAGTCCAAACCAGTCAGACAAAGAAAAAACTGGTTCTGAATTTTATTAACCTTTTTAACCCTTATTAAAGTTCATCTGTTTAGGGACAACTTTTTAGAGATTAATGCCACAATCTCCCAACAGATCTCACCTCCTCCTAACAAGTCCAGGCTCCCCCTTCCCTTTTGTTCTGGAACAAAGCAGAGGTGGAAGGGATGAGCCTTAAAACCTCCTAACCCTTTTCATCACAACCTATCTTTAGGGGCGAGCAGGCATGTTAAGATGGGAATGGTCATGGCAAGGAAATAGGAAGATGAGGTTGCTATACATGGGGCAGAGGGTCACTCAGTGTCTCACAGTGAAACTGGAAGTAGGGTCACACAGTTTTGGGTGGTGGCTAGATGGGGTCTCAGTATGAAGACCAATATTTCCCCTGAGCTGGACAGCTGCTTTAGGAGCTGCTTAGTTTGGGACAAAGAGGGATCAAAGGTCCCCTGCTGTAACAGGACCCAACTCCTCCGCTGTCTGTGGTGATTTACTTGAGATCTCCTTCAGGCAACAGGCAGAGCTTATAACCTCTTCAAATCCCTAACTAGTTCCTCTTATGAAACTCTGCAGATACATGCCATGTTACCTACAACTGCCACAAAGCCTGTCACAGAAATCATCTTATACTTAAAGCCTTAAAATCTGACCCTTCGTCATTACGAGCTTTTCCACTTCAGCTTGTTAGTAACAGTCCTGTGTGTCCGTTCTGACTGAAAATTAGCATGTAAAACAAATGTGAAGTTTTCAGACCAAGCCATTTTTCAGTTATGAAAAGACAAAACAAGTTGTAACAATTTTGAGTCCCCTTCTTTATTTCTTCAGACTCCCATAACTAAGAAACTAACCTCAAAACTTTGCTAAAAGATTCTACTATGCAAAGAGACTATGGAGAAGAAATTTCAGGAAGAAAGGAAAATTTGCAGAAAGCTACATAGAGCAGAACCAAGTTCAAGATCAGACTTATAATGGCAGCTGTTACAATCTGAACGATAGAGTTATTACTGTATCTAGATAATTCCATGAAAACAAGGAGGCAATTCAGAATTGAAAAGGACGCTTTATCCTTAACCCATTCTACCATGCCAACGTCATGTATATTTCAAATTATGGGTGATCTTACGTATTACAAAGGCTATAATACACAGGGACAAGAGGATGAGATAAGCTAGTCTTCATCATAAGTCAGACACTGCATGTTATCTGAACATAAGGGTTTTTTGGAAGGGTGGGGGGGGGTTCTGGCTTGCATAATATTACACTTACTTCCACAAATCTGCAATGCGTGCAATTCCCTTGAAATTCTCCAATGAGTGAGTATAACTGTTGGACCAAACAAGTAAAATAAATCTAAAATTTCTAAGATCATGCTACTTCATTTTTATAGAAGCAAGTCACAGGAAGCATGGAAAGGGGAAATACAGAGGCACAGCCAGGACAATTCAAGGACTAATGTATAAAAGCAAGAGTATCAAAAAGATTAAAATGTCCTTGGCATAGATGGGTAAACAAGGCCCTGGAGCACACATAACTGCTGAAGCAAGCTACCTTTGATACAGATGTAGGGTAACTGTCCAAATAGCTGTGTGTAAGCTCAAAAGCTTGCCTCTCTAACCAACAGAAGTTGGTCCAATAAAGCTTACTTCACCCACCTTGTCCCCCTAATATCCCGGGACCAACACAACTACAACAACGCTGCATATAAATAAGTGACGGTCATTTTAAGGAGACGAAAGGGAGAACGCTATTGGGACACTATTGTTAAGGAACTATTTTTGACTAACCCAAACTTGGCTAGGGAAAAAGAGCCAAGCTGTATAAACAGGGTGATGAGACAGCATCAGACAGCTACTGTGAAATAATCAACGATAGCACTGTCATGTGTCTCTAAGACAGACCAAAGAGTTGAGGACCTCTGAATACCACTGGTGGTCTGGGAAGCAGTTGCTAGTGATCAGTGGAGAGACAGCAAGCCACACAGTTCTGGCTCTCTTCCTTTCTTCCTGAATGTGCAGGGGAGAGGAGGACTACATGGTAAAGCAGTATGTGCAGAGGTGCAGGTGGCAGGAGGAGCAGAACAGACAGGATGGGCAGATGAAACGAAGAGCCAAAGCAAGCAGCTTGATTAACTTTCTTCACAAAGGGCAACCCACATTAAAGGCAGCTAAAATGCTTAGATACTTTCCTAATGTTAAACTTTTCCACATAAGCAACTGCTATACTCATGAGAGATTTTATGCTATCATGAATGGGAGAGGATGGGGTCCACAAGGTCACAATTGGAAGGGGAGGTGTCCTCTGTGCGCGTGCGCACACACACTTGAGGTCCAGACTAAGAAGTCTGAAAGCCTCTACTACAGATTATCTGTATTGCAGTCATGTGGCATCAGTCTGTGAAAAACCTCTAATTCAATATTTCTATTTGTTTTCATTGTATTCTAGGTTCCCTCTTTCCCCAACAGATTTGTTAAAGTATCTGAAGAGTTAACTGTCCCAGGCCAGAAAGGCTGGGTGGGTCCCATGAGCACACTATTAAAGGCCAGAGAGTTTTTCAAAGCACAGAAGGACCTTTAGTTACACACTAATAAATAAAGGCATTTAACCATTGTTGAAGTGTTCAGCAGTAACTGTCCTGATAACTGGCTGGGGAGGAGGTTTAAGTTGTGAAGCAGCCCCAGAACTGCCTTCAGGAATCCACATATAAGAAACTGATTAATCAAGAAACCACAAGGACTTTCTAACACTGCAACTCAAGCTTTGTAATAGTTTCTCAAACTAGTGGATTGTACTGGACTCAGGCATGATTTGGAGGCACGAAAATTGGAACTTTTGCTATAATTTTCCTGCCTTTTACTTCATTTGGTACTTTTATATGCTGAATCTAGTGATTTCTTTATAACAGCATTATACAAGCAAATGTGAAACAATCAAGCTTACCCACATTTCATTTCCACAGTGCAATACTCAGTTAGGCTAAGCAAAATCAGAAATGAAAAGAAACTGCAGGAATTAGGGAACGTATACAAAGAGAATAAGCACAGCAACGGAAAGCTGTGAATAAGTAGCAGGTTCTTGGTAATTTTTTCAGAATTTTGATCAGAGATGGTTGCCCTGCCTGGCAGCTCCACTGAGTCCCAGCAACATGTAACCCAGTTTAGCCACATTTCAAGTATTATTTGTCGCTGCTTTTTCCATGCAAGAGTGGAACATGCAACTCACCTACAGGACTGCGAGGCCATGACCATATCAATGGTGTCCACACCGATGCCCATGATGTTAATGACAGCCTGTCCTGCTTCCGTGTTGGCCAGGCTGAAGATGCATAAGGACTGCAGGCTTGGAGCACTGCTACAAGACAAGAACACAGACAATGGAAAGCAAGGAATTAAAGGAAAGGCTCTCTGCCTGATCTGATACACTCAACATGTATCAGTGCCAGCATCAGCCCAAACACTACAGGGATGAGCACATTAGAAATGCGCAAGATAGAAAGGTCCTACTGATCCACCAGGCACCATGAAAGTTAACACAAAGTAACTTCTTCCAATTTCTATACCACCCCTCACCTCATCTCTCCCCCATTCTCCAATGTTCGGTTCAAACCCTCAGAGTGGGCACACCAACCACAGAGAAGTGGATGGCAGTCTAACGGGCCCTGGCATGTGCACATCTGCAGCACTATAACATTAAGTCTGTTTCCTTCCCCTCATCAGCGGGCATGACCATCTGGGTTTGCCCTCTCTCCCACCCCTTTCTGCATTTCCCTGGGCTCAGTGTAAGCAAGGGGGCACCAAGACTACAAAGCAGCACACTATACCCTTGCCAGTTTAATATTTCACATTCTAGGTTGCAAACAAAAGAACAGTGACTGAGATCTTCTACACTGTAAATGGGGCTGTTGCATATATAGTGATGTATGAAATTCACTTCCCCCTTACCCGCTGTGAGGATCCATTTCAGGGCAGAGATTCAGAATAGCATGGATGAGCTGCAGGATTAGGCACCCTGAAAAGCAGGAAGAATGGATTTAGTCTTCAGAGAGAACAGTTGTTGAGTTCAGAAGCAATAGGTACCATTACATTATAAAGTATAAATCCAAGTGCTCACTGAGCCATTTATAATAAAAGGGAAAAAAAAACAGAGAAAGACACATTCTCTCTAGACAGAATTCAACTTTGCTTCCCTTGAAGAGCTATCCTTACCAATTCGTTCTCTGACTCCATGGGAGTTATAGCGCCATTTGTGGTAGTTTGGTAACATTTCCTTCAGCACAAACACAATGCAGGGCATTAGCCCTTGGCTCTGGGTGCTGCCAAGTTGTCCCTAGAAAAAGCAGCAACATTACAGTTCCGATTCTAATTCAAAGGTGTGAAATCTTTGGTTGGAAGACATTTAATGCTCACACTCCAAAGACAGAAATAGGGGCCAGAACAGTTCTGCCAGCAGTACAGCACAATGCAGGATGGGGACAGAGGTTTATGACCAATTTCTATTCTCTTGCACTCAAAGCAAGTGAAGATCAGAGGTGTTAGGGATCTCTAGAAGAGGAAAAGCAGCAAAGAGCTTTCCTTTCCTGCTTACACAGAGCAATGTTAATGGGATTTGGAAGAGACTGAGCACTCCCGCCACCCTGATTGGGGAGCGAGTGCAATTTGCAACTTGAAGATGATTGTTGGGAAGACCAAAACATAGGAAAAGCAGGAGCCCCAGCACAAAAGGCGGGTATGTTGTCAAGTGGATACCAGAGGTGGCCCACCCAAGGGAACCTCATACATTCAGTACACACCTTTACCTCATCTTCACCCTCATCAGCTAGTAGTAATCTATTGCTGCCTGAAAATGTAGGAGCACTGCAGAAACACTTACACGGACAAGAGTTGTGACCAAGTGTAGGAAGGAGATGGTGACACCATACTCGCCCTGAGGCTGTTCCACGCTCATCAACAGGTTTCCATAGCCCCCAGCATTCATTCCCTCTGCACTGTGGAAGGAGCGAGAGCATGCATTGTATGTACAATAGGAACCAAGCATGATGGAGAGGTGTGCGCACATGTGCAGTGGGAAGGGGGATCCCATTAACTAATACACATGGGGGAATGATCCTGAGTAGAGAAAAGATGACTCACCAAGCTCAGGACAAATCACCCTTGCACTTAAGAAGTATTTTACTTCTCCTTAAGGGCAGTATCTTGTATTTTATATGTCTGATTAATCTTGCTTCTGCTGCAAAGCTAAGCACATTTATGATCAGAGGATGTGTCTAAATGTAGTATTTTCTACTTATAGAAAATATAAGGAGTTCAAACACTTTACAGTCACATGTGATTCAGTGGAACTGAATTTAGAGTAAGGATTTTGCCAGTTTATTATGTAAGAATGGAACATTAGGTGTCTGGATTTTAGAAGGTTTGGAATTCACACTAGTGAAACACTTACTCATATGGCATATCATCAAGGGAAGCAAAGGCACAAGAGAAAACTGAATTACCTAATCATGTGACTCATAACGGAAACTGGATTGGCAACAAATGGTAAGAACCCCGTGTGGTGAAGGTCAGTCCAAACCTAGAAGAGGAGAGAGCAGTTTATATATCTATCTATATCTATATCTATATCTCCATCCATTTCAGAAAAATCAGAAGGTATACCCTCACCTTAGCTGGCATGCGGGCAGCCAATACAGTCAAACAATTGACACAAGAAGCAATAACATCCACTGGGGGAGAGATCACACTTGTTAACCTAGGAAAAACCCAGAGTATTATATATAAAAATCTTCAGAACTTAGGTCTGGTCTACACAGTTTTTATACTGGTATAGAGAGGTTGTGATTTATCTGTGGAAATAGTTAACTCTGTACAACCCATAGTGTGGACACAGTTATATAGGTGCCTTATACTGGTAAAGAGTATTCCCCTTCCCTTCAGGGATAGCTATATCAGGTGCCATTGCATCCACATTAGGGAGAGTTGTACTGTTATACCATTATAGTTAAAGCAATACAACGGTTGTGTGTAGGCAAGGTGGTCTAAGCACAGGACATGAAGGCAGGAACTCCAGAATTCTAATCCCAGCTCTGCGACAGACTTCCTAAATAGCCTTTGGTAAAATTTGTTGTTGACCATTTTTCCCATTTCTAGCAACTTCAGGGGTGCCTTAGCTGTCACTGCCAGTCAGCTACTTACCTCTGTAACAGCATGTAGATCCGTGATGTGATCGGCAGAAGACAATCTGCTATCGACACATCAGTGCTGATGACCTTGTGAACCAGGTCAATGACTGGCTTGACCCTCTGGCAGTGCTGAATCACATCTGGATAAGGAAAACTAGTATTACAATCTGGAGAGATGCAAAAGCAGCATTACTCTCTCTCTCTCCACTCCTTGGATGATCTACTATGATCTCTACAAGAGAGGTCCTAACCTTCAGTAAGTTACTTCTCAGATTACTCCACATCTCTAATGAAGGGAATGTCTACTTTCCAGGGTACAATACAGTAATTGATTAAACTGGGACCATGTCCCTCAAATGACCAATGGCAGAAATGTGAGGGGGGGGTAATATTTTAAAAGGTTCGTGCTCATTTTTCTCTCATCTTAAATATGCCCAGCTCCCTATAAGCGCTTACCACCTTCTGATATCGTTTATGGAGGCAGTATGATACAAAAAATGAAACCTTTCCACCTCCTGCTGTATTTGACTCTCTCCTCTCTCTCCTTTCTTTCTCTCCTTTCTTCCTCCTCCTATCTCTCCAGTTCTCCTTACTCCTCTTCTCTAGTATTTGCTTCCCTCCCCTTGTCACAACCACCAATGTGGTGCTAGACTCAGCCACAATGCCCTTCTGCAACATTCAGCGGCAGACTGTTCCAGTGGAAGTGGAGAATGTGCCTAGGACCTGTTTCAATCCCACTGAAATTACTCTTGATTTTTTTCATCTTATGTTAATGTTACTAATACGTCACACTCCTCTCCCCCCATAACATCCACCCCAATTCCCCTCTTGCCTCACCCGCTGTCGATACAACATGGAGCAGCATCTCAATTTCGCAGGTGAACAACGTCCAGCTGCTGTAGGAATATTCCCATCGTACTAAGTATGCCCGGTCATCCAACATCACCTGACCCACTGTTCCCTGAGGTATTCGTAGGTTTGTCTGGCCCAGCCCTAAGGGAGGGGGAGGAAAAAGTGAAACAAAAACAAAGTCAGGAGCTTCCGAATGTGATAAGAAGCCAGTCTTCACAATTAAAACCTGTAAGCAATTTGGTTAATAAAAGACTAGATCTGAAAGTGTTCCAAGGGTGAATGAACCCACCATATTTCCTTACCCAGGGGATAGAGAAGCTTTGGCACCTGCCTTCTCCAAAGGGTGCCATCTTCATGTGAGATCACATCAGGAGGCTTGTGTTTGTACAACTCAATGTAGAAGGACATTTTATCCAGGAAACTGTACACCTGCAAACGGAGAGAGCTACAGAATACAGCCAGAGAACTAGAGCGTTCTAAGGAATTATTAAGCCAGGCCATTTCTAGGGATAGGTAAGTTTACTTGAAATGCATAGTCTGCTTCCAACATGCCAACTCTTACTGAAGCAGAAATACCAACATCCTGTCCCCATGGAATTGCTCAAATAACTTCTCTCTGAATTACTGAATCAGGAAGACAGGAACTAATTACAAGTAAAGCACTAAAAGATAGCATCCTGACACAAGGGAATTGTCACAACCTATGAGTAGTGCTTCAGCTTTGGGTTCTGGCAAAGTGGCTCCCATAAAGTTGCAATGAAATCCTTGCTTCCCCAGTTTATCATCTGGTGTCTAAATTACTTGGAACTCTTGTCTACTGATTGCACGTCATAAAACAGCAACTGAGTTATACTCAGAACTTTCTTTTTTGTGTTAGCCTCCCTGAACCATCCTATTAATCATCAGAGCAGGAGGTAGTTACAAAGCATAAAATATGTTTGAGGCCCAAGCAACATTACTCTACAATGCCACATGGGAGACCTGGGTTCAGTTCCTATTATCTTGATCCCTAAGATTGTCAGTGCTATGAAGGCAGCAAGTTCAGTACTAGAGAGAGTGTGTGCCCTATATCATGCAACAGCAACCCTTCTGGCAGGCTCAGAAGAAAGTCCTGTCCAGACCTCTTTGGCCAAAAGGTTGATGGTTGTTACCCAAGGTGTCAAGGGTTGGATGTGTGTACAAAGCAAAAGGAGAGAGTCAGACACAATGTTCCTTTTCTGTGCAGATATAAACTGTCTTCCAGATTTCAGGCCAGGTTCCATACCTTTTTTGCAGTAGATTTATCCGATACAAGGGCTTTGAGCAGCTGCAGAAGAGGAGAAAGAAGATGTGGGAACATCCCACACACACTGTCCAGGATAATACCCAGACCTGCGGTTGGCTCCTGGCCGTGGAGACACAAAAGAAAAACTGTTACTAAACAAAAAATGATCAACATGATTCTTCTGCTGGGTCAATGCAGCAAAGCAACTTTAGCAAGGGATGTGCTTAGAGCTCCTGCTGCTGGAACATTCGCGTTGCATCTACAAATCCTAGCATCCAAAGGTTTAGAGAAAAAACAACATTCAACTATTTGAATCATTCATTGACCCTTAGTGGAAAGTTAAACTTCTCAAATTAACAAAGCAAATTCCCAGTAAATCTCATCAGAGCCAGGTGGCGATGAGAGATGCCTGGTTTCCGCTATTTCCTGCCTCATGTTGTTAAACGTTAAGCAAATGGCTCCATTCAAAAGACCACTAATTTCATCTCTATGGAACATACACCTACTATTAAGCATGAACAAAAGCATCACTCCAGCCCTTAGTTTTGCTGTGATGCGCAACTAGTGTTAATGCCCTTGGGTGAGAGAGAGTGCCTGGTATAATGTAGGAAGGTGAAATGGAAATGGATGAGCAAATCTGTAATGAAGCATGATTAAAGGTTTTATGCAAGGGAAACTGACTTTTACTCTCTGACACCACTACATCTCAGCCATTTCTGTGACAAGAGCAATATCAGCACACACTGTTGTTCTAGCATTTAATTCTACTGTAGCTGGTTGCAATTGGAAGCAAATGTTCACCCACACAATCCCAGCCATGCCTTAAATTACCATGTAAATTACGACTTGTTTCAGGATCAGCAGTGCAGCCACAGACTGTACCGTAACAGGATGGGGGGGAGGGGCTAAGGGCAAGCCATATAAGAGATGCAAATGGAAACTAGCTCTGCAAGCCCTGCTAGAAACTACAACCAGGGGAATATGAACACCCCATTTCTTTCTTAAAAGGGCATATTTCAACAGGGTATGACAGCAAGCAGGAAAGGCCAAAGAAGTCCCAATGTACTCACAGTCCTCCAGAAGAGCTGGGGAATGCTGGAAGCCGCTAGAACTTCACAGGCTGAATCAATGATGTCCTTCAAAGGAAGGGGGGTGGGGAGAAATGAAAATTACTTTATACTTGACAGTTTCCTTCCAAACCAAGTCTTGTCACCTCCTTTGGAATCCAGGGTTCAATACAGTAACATTTGTGATGCTGGCAGACCAAGTGCGAGCTCATGCCAAACTCCCAGGCCAATTCACTTGTGTGTTAGTGCAGATTAAAGTGGTTCTTAATTGTATAAGTATGTATTTGAGGTTTACACTTCATGGAAACTATGGGATGTTACATGTATTGTTTTCACTTATCTGTATCCTGTTATAATGTAATAGCAAATATTTACATTGTATATACTCCTGTAATTAAATAACCCATCAAATGAGAAAAAAGCTTTGTGTAATGCAGATGAAGAACTTTAGCAGGAAAATAATAATCTGTGTGCATTTGAAGGCAAGTGGTCATTGTGTGTGATGATCAGAGATCAAAGACTCTAAATGCACTCGACTCTCTCCACCAATTAAAGAAAGAGCACAGTGTCTGCTTATTTTCTGTGAAAAGAAGCTATAAGTATGGATTCAGGGAAAGAGCCGGGATCTCTGGACCGTTTGGACTATGACAGGGAATGGTACCTGATGCAGAGATCCAGAGCAATATGGGTACCCTGAAAAGACTTTTGGGAAACTTGCAGTTTATTACATCTCTACCACCATTTGGAATTATAGACTGTGACTCACTCACCTAAACATATATTTCACCTGCTTTAGCCTCTCAGTAATGCATTTCCTTTTCTTAACCAATAAACCTATAGTTAGTTTACTACAAAATTAGCTACTAGCGTTGTCTTTGGTGTGAGAACTAGAATGCAACTTGACCTGAGTGAGAGACTGGTCTCTGGGGACTGGAAGTAACTTGGATATTTGTGATTTTTGACATAAGTGACCATATATCACTAAGTCCAGTTTGTCTGGGTGGCAAGATAGATTGTCTGTGACTTCACTGTAAGACTGTTACAGTGATCCAAGAGTTCACATTTGGTACTGAGTTGAAGCAATTTAATTACAGAACGTACCACCAGTTTGGTGTCTGTGTCTTGCTTTTGACATTCAGCCCTGAGGCAGGCACTCACAGTTGTGAGCCACTCCAAACAGTGTGGCAACAGTCATTCCCTAAATTGGAACTGCACACCCTAAACTAAATAGGAGGAAATACACAAGCCAATTTTACCCAAATACACATCAACTCTCTCTAAAACCACACTCGCTGCCAATGGGATATGGTAAATCTGTTATGGAAGTAACAGAGAGTATACTGTCCTCCACACCCTAGGAGCTCAGTGCCATTATGATATATCTTATCCCCATTTCCTTCTGACCAATACTCCAGCATTTGCTCTGAAACCATTAGCCCATCAAAATGTAAGAAACACTACTCTGTATCTTTAATCAGTACCCAGCAGAGATGTTGACAGTTTTCAGAGTTGGAAGAACCATAAAGTTTGTGTTATGCATTTGGAGTAAAACACAGTGGGCCGCACTTTCAGAACGGTCTACCTAAATCGTGCAGTGGATACAATCCCAAACACAGAATTTGCACCCAGAGTACAGGTGGCCAGTTTTGAATGTTAGGTTATGGTAGGTTATAATAAATAAGATAAGGGACACAATGAGCCTTTGACACTTACCTGCTGATTGCCTAACGTATGTAATTCCAGCGAGGTCAGAACAAAGGAAAGCAGCCCATAAATACACATGCAAGCTGTGCTGGCAGTACACTGTAATGCAAAAGACAGGTCAGTGAGTGATAGTGGAGACTATAAACCCTATTCAAGAACCAGGTATAGTTCATTACAGAACACATGCAACAGCCCTCAGTTTCCTTAGCACATCATGGACATGTGTCTCTGAGCCACTGTCCCTTTCTGCAGGTATATAAGAGAGGGGATCACCAGCTTCACAGCTCCCCACCTCGGGCACTAGCCAATGTATCTATGGGAAGACAGCTGGTAGTGAAGTGCCACACAAAACCACCTACATTTTTATGAGTCAATCTGTCTAAAGCCACCCTGCCCCCCTCACCCCGGCCGAGAATCCTCTTCAAAACAATCATATCAAGAAACACTCAATGGTCAGAAAAATGGGAGGGCTCTTCTTCCACCAGTGTATGGCTGACTGACAGCTACTGGAGCTTTGGAATAGTTTGTTCTTGTAAATGACAGTGTCTACTAAAACTGTGGAAAATGGCGTCAGAAGCCAAAAACTGTAATTGCTGCATCTGTGGAGTCAACTTAATAAACAAGATAAGTAATAATAGTACAGAACGCTCATGAAGTTATAGAGTTTAGGGCCAGAAGGGACCACCAGATTATCCTCTTTGATCTTCCGTCTCTCACAGTCCACTGAACACCACACAGCTACCTCCAGACTAACCCCAACAAACAGAGTCAGACCAAAATATTACACAGCCCTTAGGAGACTAAGCAAAATTATTGTGTTCCACAGGCACAGAACAGGAGGGACCCAAGATGCATCAATGCACAAGTCTCTTGAAATGTTGAGACACACATACAGATATATATAAAGAGTAGATTTTCCAATCACTGGCCAGATCTAGACCTTCTCCGGCCAGATCTAGTCCCAAGCAGAATGACTTGGGGAAATACATTTTTAATTTACCTTCTAAACCTACAAACACTTCGTTTAACTTCCATTCTACACAGAAAAGAGCTGAAACAACAAAACTGATGTCACTTCCTGGCCAACACTTCACCAAGTGCTCTATTCAGGGCTGGAATTAGACTTACAAAAACAATGGCCTAACCTACCTACCGTTCCCCACATCTTCACACTACCAATACCATAGAGCCCCCTCACCCTGAAGAGCCTACAAACATGACAATGAGAAACTTACATTCTTCCCCCCACTGCTGAGTGATCGGAGCAGCTTTGTCAGATACTGGAATATATTCAGCTGGATAGCAGTACTTCCCATTCGCCTGATCACACTGGTCGACTCCTCTGGGGTTACTGTGTGACGGAGCAAAGCCCAGGCCAAGAGCACAGGGGCATGATGAGAGATGTCCCCTAAAGTCAGCAGCAGATGGTCCATTTCCTGCTCAGAAGACAGGATACAAGCAAAGAAATCAAGATAGACTGAAAGAAGCCCTGACCCAGCAAGCACTCAGCTGACTGAGGTTTAGCTCCAATAATCACCTAAGTCATGCAGATAAATGTCTTGTATAAAAACAAGGATCTATAGAGTTGAACAAGTTGTACTTTCAGGAAGAAACTGCTTGGCATGTTTTTTCTGTCAGGCTGATTCATACACTTTGGGGAAGGAGGTGAGAGGGTCACAAAAATAAAGGACACACAACTCTAATGAAAATAATGGATAGCCCCTTGTTTAAATCGAAGTTTGTTGTTTTGTTATAAGTGTCACAGTGAAATTATAATAAATGTGAAATTCCAGGTCAGGTATGCAAAGATCAGTCAGAGCACGAGCAACACCAGTGGTTTCCTCCTTAACTTAATGACCTCACTGTGCTTTTCTAGCTCCCACGTATTTTCTTCCCTGAAAATCTTTGAAATATACTACACCGCAGATATTTAATTTCTCCCAATTTTGATGTCCATGTTAAGACCATGTCTTAGCTCCTCCCTACCCTTCCCTAAAACCTTTAGGGAAACCCTGACGATAAACCACTTTCTTATGAGATAAATAGAATTTAATAATTCATTTCCTTCTTACTTGCCCCATATTGTAATGTAGACGTTAGTTCAGTCGATCTGCAAGCCCAGAATCTCACAGACAAGTCCTGCCTACAGAGCTCCCGCAGCTCTACCTTGGGCAACCACAACCATCTCTAATTACAGAGGAGCTCCAAATGTCAAGAGACTTATTGAAGGTTTACCTGGTGCATATGCCCATTACTGGCAAATTTATGTTCCTCTGTCCTATCATCCAACACACGCTCATGCAGGGAGTCAATTTCCATGCCCTCCACCAGGATAAGAGCACTGAAGTAGCTGGAGTGGGAGACAGGGGGAAGGAAGCAAGAAAAAGAAACTCAATTTAAAGATTCAGTAGGAAAGGGGGAAGTAAAGGCTGGATAATGGAAAAGTCCATCAGCTTTACATTTACCTATTACTCCCTTGATGAAGCAAAAAATTATGTGAAATTAAGAGCAATAATCCAAAGAACATAAATTCTTGGATCTTGATGTGCCAACAAATGACAAGTTAGGTCTTCAAAATTATCTACTGCTGGTTGAATAGTCACAAAATAAGAAAGCTATTTATTCTGATTTGAAGATGGCCTCTCTTCCTCTGCCTATTTCTACCATGTTACATGCCACATAGCAGGTTTTCAATGCCCAGATAGCCACTGGCTGTGTCTCAGTCCAATCTGAAGAAACCTTTTATAAACTAACCAAAGGTCATAAGCAGCCAAAGTTTACACAAATAGTGATTTTGGAGGGAACCATCATGAAATACACCTATATTCTGTATTGAACAAGAGATTTGTTCAATTGCACACTAATCCCATACATACACACAATACTTACCCAATACGATCTACCAGGTGATCCATGCTTTCATCCACCAAATGCCTGTTGGTCTGTCTAGAGCCAAATCCCTGTTCTTTGAAAAGCCTGGCAAAGGCCAGCAGCTCATCGGGTGCCATCTCAAAGTATGCATAGTAAAGGAAGATGACTTCTAGGAGCATGGATTGCTCGCGGAGGCACTGCACGAACCAGCGGGACACCTGGCGCTCTGTCTGTACAAGAAGGAGAGTCCTACCGTTATATGTTGAAACTAGCATGTCAGTTGAAGCAACCTGAAATGGAGAGTGACTGGGGCAAATCAGTCTGCTCCAATGGTGAGAGAACCTGCTCTTACGTCACACTGGAAATGCTGTTTAAAAGTCATCCCCTCAATGGCAGTTGCTGCATCTCACAACATATAGCATTAAGGGATTAAGGTAAAAATCAATGACATTGGGATTATGTGATCCTTATGCAGCCCACAGAGCTGAAGACAGGAAAAACACCTACCCTATCCCAGGAGACACTACCCAAGTTGCCAGGATGCCAGGTGATTCAGTTTCACAATTCTGCAGGTTTTATTTAAAAATTAAATAAAACACTACTAAGAGTAAACAGAGTTGGCTGCTTAAAACAGATTATGCACCACTCCAAAACCCTGGTGATCTAGTGACAGCTCAATGGGCTTTTTACAAAGGGGATCAGAGTTCAGATCTCAAGATTAGAGCCTAGCTCCTGAAACTAAATGTGTTCAGAGTATTACCAAAGGGAAACAATTTCCTTAAGTTCCTTAGAAGGCTGGAAATGTCCTTGTTAATTTCATTTAAGCATATTCACTTTGTACTAATTAGCCAACAATGTAGTGAAGAAAGAACGTACAACTCTGATAAAGGATAATTTTTGATAATTTTCAAAATACCATGAGATTTCCATGCGTTTCCCATGTAGGAGCTTCTGCTTTGTATAGATCTTCAAACTGTTTCCGGTAATTAGGAACCAGTTCCTTGTCCAGCTTCTCAACACACTGCGAGTATTGTGCCTTTCAAAAAATAACCCAAACATTACACATACACATGTATAAGCTTTTTAGATGCATAGACAGACAGACAGTGTGTCACTTAACAGCGAGATCAGATTCAGGAAAAGGTTCAAGTATTCACCATGTAGGGGTGCCTCTCATCCTGAAAATAAGTGAGTAGGTTGAGGACACAGCGCAGAATGCACATTCTTTCTTCATAGTAATAGTCAGCAAGCTGTGAAAACACAATGTCATCAGCATCACTTGCTGCTGTGTCTAACTCTCTCTTCCCTCCCCTTATCTCATCACTGATGCCTCCCACCAAACTGCAGTGGTTATGCTTATAAACTTACAACGCCCATGCACTACCTACAATGGACGCTTCAACGTAATGGCATGACTCAGTTAGATAGTTTAATGAGACGCTTGTGGATACGCATCTGGAAACAATCCCAGGTCTTAGAATCTTCACCACAAGGTGTTTTCCTAGTAGTGATTCGCAGAGTCTTAGTAGGCATGCGAACAGGTCCCTTCACTTTTAGATTCTTTCCTTTGGCACCTCTGATCAAGTCAGCACAGACCTTCTCAAGGGACTTTACATTGCGACTCGTCAAGGTAATTCTAATTCGGTGAATTGCTACTTCCTGTTCCACAGGTGCTTTGCCACTATCTTTAAATGCCATGGCTGCACAGAGTCCTCCTGACCGACTTATTCCCGGGCGGGGGCAGCATGGCCCAGCGAACAGCGGTGAGTCAGGAGCGCCGAGTTTAAGTCATCTGACAAAAGCATCCAGTTCACTCTTTTGCAAGTTCACGCACACCCCCTTCATATATTAAAACAGGTTCTATCATTCCATTGCTAACTGAAAAAGAAAGGAACAAGGTAGAGCAAACAAGGAGAGATGAGATTTCATCGCTTTATCCTCTTGGATCCATAACTACATAGATGTGATCTTCAGTCCCCTTTCCAAAGTCATCTCTTAGGATGACAACTGAGCACATGAATGCAAAGCTGTGGATATCCTAGGAGTGCTTATTCCTTCATGGTCCAATTTCCGTCAGCACAGCCAAAAGGTCCCTGTACAGAGTAACTGCTCATGCTGTTCTAGTCTATGGCCAGCCACTCTTCTGTAAAGCATTTTGAGATCTGCTGATGAAAATCACTATATAAAGAGCAAGGTATTACTACTACTTCACAAATGAATTAGAAAAATCCCCCCAGATTTGCTCTTGACACTGAAGGGACACTTCAGCCATTCCCAGCTTTTCCTGACCAATAGCAAACAAAATTAGTTCATTGCCAACACCTCTTTTTAAAATGAAAATAAAAATGAGAACTACTGACCTTCAGCATCAGAGCCTGACTCTGCCTTTCATCCTGCAGGACAGTCTGCAATCAAAACACAACAGAATAAGGAAGTGGCCTTAATGCACCTACACTAGTCACCAAAAAATTTATACTAAAACCAATGAAAGGCATACAAGACATCATTTCTTGTGAGAGGACAGATTTCAGAGTTACAGAGCACAGATTCTCACTTGCAAGCATGAGTTTACCGCTCACTCCTTTCATTCTTTCCCCTTTTCACCCCTACCCCTCTCTCTCAGACACCTGTCTGTACATTCCTATGGCTAAGAGTTCAGATAAATCTCAGACTCACACCGGGCAGGATATACTAGAAGATTGGACCTGGACCCCAGACAGCTCATGTTCTGTAATGTACTGAACATCAGAAATTCAGGGGGGAAAAGTCCCAAAATAATTTCCAAATCTGGATTTCAGCATCATGCACAACCATGTGTGTCAATGAACCGCTGGGGTTAAGGAGGAAAAGGGACAGTAGCATGATGCAGGCACCTACTACAGACCTTAAGTGAATCCCGGGTCCCTCTGTAATCCTCTTGAAGATAACACTGCAATAGCTGCACACTTTGCTCTTCATCCAGCCCCTGACACAAGAGAGAGACACAGAGAGGAATAAGACAAGGCAGCTAAGTTTATCAAAAGGTGTAAAGTCACTCCAAATATTCAAATTTATATGAGCATAAGCTTTCGTGAGCTGCAGCTCACTTCATCGGATGCATTCAGTGGAAAATTTTCCACTGAATGCATCCAATGAGGTGAGCTGTAGCTCACGAAAGCTTATGCTCAAATAAATTTGTTAGTCTCTAAGGTGCCACAAGTACTCGTTTTCTTTTTGCGAATACAGACTAACACGGCTCCTACTCTGAAACCTGTCCAAATATTCAGGCATCTCTTCCCTTTGGAATAAATTCTTCCAAAAAGTGTCAGTAAACTGGTCTCCTCTGAAAGCAGAACATGTACGTTTTCAAATAATGTAGAAGTGGCTAGTTCAGCTCCAGCAGGAGTATAATGGATCAATTAAATACGGGTCCTATCATAAACTGATCATCTTGTTCTATTTCTGATTAGAAGGAACCCAATTCTGTGGGTAATTAGTCAGGATTTTCCAACATGACATGGGATTTTGAGTGTCCAGTTTGAGATGCCTTAAAAAAAAAAAACGATTTTCAAAGGGCAAGTGCTAAGCACTTCCTGAAAAACAGCTTTTTAGGTAGTCACAATTTAGGCACCAAATAGTAAGGAACCCAAACGTCACCAGTCACTTTGGAAAATTTTAGCTTACTTCCTCAGTTCTTGCTTATAACTTAGTTTAGAATAATCAGGATTGAAAATAGCCTTAAATTCACTTCTACTGAACATTAAAACAGCTTATTAAACTTAACTGAGTTTCAGAATTTGATACTCTTATTGTTTTAGTTAAATACCTGTGAGAAATATGACTTGATCTGACAAACTCTCACTGCACAAAAAAGTATGTGTCTAGCTGGGAATCGGAGAAGAAAAACTGCAGGCAAAAGCCTCAGCATAGAGAAAGTAACTCTTTATCCAGGTAGCAGGAGATAAATTAGAAAAGATTACACTTCAGTTATCTTTTTCGGAGATAAGATACACCACGTCAACAACAGAAAGCACAAACCCAGTCTCTGGCTGCATTCTAAGTGTGAGGGCAGGAATTAAGCTGCCTAGGACCTCTGCTCACCAAAAACTTGCTGATCCTCAGGCCCAGTTCCTTCAGTGGAGCAGCCACATCTTTATCAGCTTTTACTTTTTCAGCTGAACTTGCACTAAAGAAAGAAAGAAAAACCTTTTAGTCATGAAAATGCATTAAAGTCACAAAGAGGCAAAACAAAAAGGCTTAATTCCAAAATCCCTGTCACTTTAAAATTAGACTTTTCAGTGATTGTTCTGGCTTTTCTATATTTAATATAACCTCAGCGCAGGACTTGTTTGGCACAGTTCACTTCATGTACAATGCAAGGTACGGTTAGACCTTAGTCCATCCCATGCTTTGCTACACATTGGGCTACCAACATTTGCCATCCTTGCCTGTCAACTGCCCTTCTCTCCAAATCTTCCCATTTCATGTTGAGGTACTTGATGTCGTCCAGAACTATTCATGTCCATGTTATTTGCCATCTTCCTCTCTTTCTTCTTGAGTTTTCTGGCTTCCATTCAAGGGTGGTATTTGGTAAGCGTTCTTTTTTCATTTTCAGCACACGTCCCAGCCACTGATGTCTTCTTCTGTAGATTATTTGTGAGAGGGTGACTTGTCCAGTAATTTTTCTCACTTCTTCATTCATCTTCCTATCTCTATATGTTATTCCCAATATTCTTCTCAGACATATGTGATGAAATGCATCCAGCTTTTGCTTATCTTTCTTGCTAAATTGCCATATCTCACTGCTATATGTTGTGATGGCGATAACAATTGCTTTGTTCAGTTTTGTGTTGAGGGAGATGTTTATGAGTTGCCAGATGTTTTTGAGTTTTCCAAATGCAGTGTTTGCCTTCCCGATTCTTCTTCAAATTTCCTCGGAACTAGGATCATCTTGGCTGATGGTACTTCTAAGATACGTAAAATTGTTCACCTTCTCCAGTTTCTCTTCTTCAATTCTGATTTCTGTCCCTGTAGTCCCCATAAACATGACTTTACATTTGTTTGCATTGTATCTCAAACCTATCTTCTCCATTACTAAAAAAAAGCATTGCAGAAGCTGAAAAACAACAAGGCATCTGGGTTGGATGGCATTCATCCTGAAATGCTTAAATATGGAGGCGAAGATGTGGAATCAGTCATCTGTTCACTGTGCAACAAAATATGGACAGGGGAGAAAGTACTGGAAGAATGGACCCTCAGTATGCTAATCAAGTTACCAAAGAAAAGTGATCTAAATAATTGTTCAAATTGGAGGGGAGTAACACTTTTATCTGTCACAGGAAAAGTATTAGCAGCAGTCCTCCTGAACAGAATGAAAGGAAAGATGGATATCATCCTACGTGAACAACAATCTGGATTTAGACAAGGGAGATCATGCACAGATTCTATTTTCACCCTGAGATGGATTATTGAGAACACAATTGAATTCCAAGACAGTCTTGCCATCAATTTTGTGGACTTTCAAAAGGCATTCAATAGTGTAAACAGAGAAACAATGTGGAAAATTGTGGAACAATATGGAATTCCAACAAAATTAATCAACATGATGAAGGCATTCTACGCCATGTCAAAATGCTGAATTAAAATGGAAAATAGATTGAGTAAGCCATTCGGTATCAAGACAGGTGTAAGGCAGGGGTGCATCCTGTCTTCATTTTTGTTTATGCTAGTCATCGACTATGGATTAAAACAATGCGACAGTTGTACACCTGGCCTAAAATGGAACAATACAAGGCTATTTGATCTAGACTTTCCTGACGACATCGCTCTTATCAATGAAGATGCCAACGGACTACAAAAAAGCACAAACCAAGGTACGGTTACAGCTATAATAAACATAGATAGATAATCATTCTCACTCTTTCGATGTGAGAATCTGGATCTCATTTTGAGAAGACTAAGTATCAAGAGGAGTCGTTCCTCTGCATTGAAGCTTCATCTTTAGGTAACCTATAGAGGCTCTGATGCTACAGAGGCACTGTAGATTCTGGTACATGATTACTGTAACTCAGCAAGAGGCTGGGATGAACAGGTATCTAACATAGGCTGGGAGAAGACAAGAACTTGTGTTATTTCTACACATGGTATTTTCATGCCAAAATAATATTAACTACATTGAAGCACCCCTTCTAAATTTCTCCTCTCCATGTGAATAGTGAACCCCCTGCAACCTGGCAGTAATTGGCATATGAAGGGGGTAGAATATATTTTTACTGCATCACTGGGAAATATTCAGCACGTTCTTCTACTAAGCAGTGCCTGTTTATCTAAGGCACCTATCACAGTAGTATCTAGGCGCCCATTATCAGATGCTAGCATCAACCAATTACTGTACCTGGGAGGTTTGTAGTATAAAAGCCCCTCTAGCAGCCTCTGCCAATGTTTGTTCAACTCTGCTGCAATCTGAGCCTAGAAGAGAATAAAACAACACTGAATGGACAAATCTCCTTATTCTGCCCAATATCAGATTTGTTCAATTTAAACTAAGCAATGAAAGTCCAACACCACACACAGAACAGGACAGCAACAACACAAGACCAGCATGAAGAACATCTGTGATTCAGACTCTGATTCAAGGTGTAGATTTGTATGAGAAAGAACAGCTTGCTGCTTTGCCTAACTGTGGGAAGGAGAGGGGAAGGAAGAGACAGCAGGCTCGGCTCAGAAATGGATTTGGATTTCCAGCCTCTGGGAACATTCTTGAAATCATGGACTCCATCCCAGGGAGTACGGAAACAGGCTACTCCACTCATGAATACTCCGAGCCAGCCAGTCTGGAAAGCAGCACTTGTGTCCACCCCAGAAAGGGAACCACCTTTGCACATATACCATTCCAGTGCTGCAGCAGCTAACGAGAGAATAAACAAGGAGTGGAAGTAGAGGAACAAAAAACTCACAGTAAGAATATTTTGGGGGTGAAGAGGGGGCAGAGCAGCAAAACATGATTCACTAGCATTCTGCCACTTACGCACAGCACAGAAGGGTTATCAAGCCACACGTCTGTTCAGTAACAAGTAAAGCTGCCTAGCAAGACCTCTACTTACAGGTTCCCTCAAAGCCGATCTGCCCAGCAGAATGGTCCAGAGTTCTCTGCTGCTCCTGTAAATAAAGAGAAAAAACACAAAGTTCTCGCTCTAATTTAAACATCACTCAAGGCTGATGTTCAGCCTACAAGCTTTTAAACTTGGTTTTCACTTAGAGCAGATAAAGTGGTAAGAGATAATGAGTAAACCTAAACCAAAGGGAAAGCACATTTATATCAGCTACTGTAATTGGTTCAATCCAGTTTTGCTATTTGGATGCCTACGGTTAGTATAAGGAAACCAAACTAAGCATGTAGAGATCTTTCATTCAGTTTTGTTCACTGCTGTTCACAGCTTCCTCCTTGGGTGGAACAATATCAAAGCAAGGCGAGAAATTCCACCAGTTTCCCAAAAGGCACAAACTTTGCCAGAACTACTCAGCATAGTTTAGCTAAACTAAGCCTCTTGTTTGTATCTGTGTCCCACTCACTCACTAAGAACACAGAAGAAAAGGCAATCAGTCTGTGTTAGGAAGTATTTCAGATCAAATCCTTATCCTACCAGATCTCAGAAAGGAAGGTGCAACTCTGCAAAAATGTCATGAACAAAATCTATTTAAAACAGCTGTGCAAACAGCAACCTCCAAAATACCGATTTCTGGAGTTTAAGGAATTGATGTTCTGGTGGCAATGTAATCCAAGTCAGGAGTTAAACTAAACAATAAAGCCTGCTATGCAATGTCTGTCTACAGATGAACAGACAGGTTATGTGACATCTGACAGTTTCTCAGATTACCATCTAGAGAACCTAATCAGCAGATGAGCTCCCAGGATATTTAGAACAACACAGAATGAAAGTGGCAGCTCTGAAGTCATCTACACCTCCAGAGAAAGTACCAAGCGCCACCAGAGGCATTATTTTGTAAGACTTAAAGAATGAAATATCTGCAGCCTGATTTGCTGCCATTCAAAATAGACCTGGGAAGTTAAGAGTCCTATTTTGAGTAAATTAAGGCAATATCTACATGAACATTTACTGCATGGCAAGCTGGGGTGTTAATCTACAGCTCTCCAACATGCTGTGCACTAACTGTCTGTGTGGACCCTTCTGCTGAGTACTAAAAGTTCTCTACTGCGCATTGACATACTGCTGTCAAATCACAATACGTCAATGTGCACAAGGGAACTTTTTGTGCACAGCAACACAATCCACACAGACAGTTCAAGCGTGGCACACTGGAGCACTACAGATTTATACACTAGCTTGTTGTGCAGTAAGTGTTCATACAGACATGCCCTAAATCTGGAATTGCACTAGAATCCATTGCTAAAGAACATATCCTGATATGATTAAGCAACAAAATATGGGTGCAATCCCTCTGTTCTATGCAGAGAACTAAATGATCATAGAGTTCTCCCAAGAAAGGAATCTTTGTAATGCAGAACATCAATATGGCTGAGCCAACTCTGTCTCATTTCCACTCCTGCCAAACCTCCTCTGTGATTAAAACAGGCCTTTGATTTGGGCCAATTTATTTATTTAGACTCTATGCTATTTGAGACACCAACTTTCTCTTACTATATATTTACATAGAGCAAAACGGTGGTTCTCTTCCAACTGGGGACTCGGCACTAGTATAATCCAAATAACAAAACAAAAATCTTACTTGGAGTCAGGCTTTCTTTCCATCGACTTTGGAGGTGTTACAGTACTCATTTCCAGCAAGACTCAAAAGCATTTCCAAAAACAATGAGGACACCTTCTGTGCAAAGTGGCCCATGAGGCATCTTATTCAGAGCAAAAAATCCTAGACTTATGGGATTCATAGACTTATGGAAATGTAGTGTTCATTTAAAAGGGCAAATCAGCTCCCAGAATATCACACTCATAAAACTATCCCTGTGATATAAAAATCTGATCTCTGGCCTCAAGCCTTTGTAAACTTCTGTAAGTTAAAGCTCTAAGAACAGACTATACTGCATCACATTTTGCAAAGCAAAGTGAATAACGTAATTTTTTGTGTCTGTCATGCACACAGGAATGTTGTGTATAGACATACAACAACTCAACCAACGTGTCCCCTTCTAGAGATGTGCAACTTTGATGTAAATAGAGATTTCAAATTGGCAGCAAAACCCCTTTAAACAGTACTTCTATTTTTGTTAAATCATACTCGCACTTAGCCTTTTAAAAAAGACCAGAGAACAAAAGAAACACAAAGCTTATGCTCAAATAAATTTGTTTGTCTCTAAGGTGCAACAAGTACTCCTTTTCTTTTCGCGAATACAGACTAACCCAGCTGCTACTCTGAAACCTGTCACAAAGAAAATGTTAATTCACCGCTAATCCCTGTGCCACCTTCCCAAATAGTTCCTGTCACTTCTAAAGAACATATTACCTTTCCAAACATTTAAATTAGGAGGGACGAGGCAGATCTACACTTCATCAGCATCATTAATTATTGAAGTGTTTGCTCTCCTGTCCAGCTCACTTCATAGCTGGATTGTAGTTTACTTGGGATTTTCATGTTAGGTGTTTACAAAAACTTGGTGATTGATACCATCAGGCTCTCCCATACTCCATTCAGACAACTTAATCTTGAGCCTCCAGGCCAGGTTCTCTTATGCCACCACTTCCACCTTCCGTTCAGCTGTACATGCTCTAACTCACCAGACTAGGATCCAAGACTAAGATTTAGGGGAGCCCAAGATCCAGAGAATAAGTGTCCACAGCCAAATGGGAGGTCTTGCTGGTATGGTTGGGATATTAAGGGTCTAATAAATTGCTGCAGTGGCCCCAAGAAATCGGGAACCACTTGTTTTATTACAGAGAGGAGGAAGGTGGAGAGGATTGCATGAAAACTGAAATTCAACTTGGCCATGATCAGTTGTGGTAAAATGCTGAAATAGATTTGATGTTATTTTAGTCAAAATAGATCGTTTCTTGGGGCTCTACAACGACACCCCATCAATTCCCCTTCACACACTCACTAAGCAGGAAAAGATCTCAAACAGGGATGTGTTCATTACATCCTGAGGGGACAAATAAAAACCAAATTGAAGCAGGTTATACCCTAAGTACACCTGGGGTTTATAGTCCTCCTCAGCCCCCATACACCACTATTTCCAAGAGCTCCTCAATGGAATAAGTTCACAACGTGCATATAGATTTCATGACTGCAGGGAGAACCCTCTGTTTTGATATTTGCAAACAGGACCAGACGAAGTCATTAGGTCAGCTCATCTAGGCAGGTGAGAATCAGAGCAGGGATTTCCACTAGCAGAGCAGCCCTGCGTGCGGGTCTCATAAGAGCCCAGTGGGACGCAGTTACAGGACCAACCACGCAGCAGGCTGGGAGAAGGGACTCTGGTGCCAGGACAGACTCCATCTTAGGGGGGCAGAGAGCAGAGTCTATGCCAATCTGAGGGCACCAATGAGGCCATTCAATCAGCGACCCCAACTTCTTAGAAAGGGCCGACAAATGACCCGATCCGCTGCCTGGGGCTTGTGTGCAGGGGCCCTGGGTGCGTTTGCAGCAGCGGGTGAGCTCTGCTCCACGGCAGGATTCGCCCCAGGTGAGAGGCGGTCACTGGAGTGGGAGGGGACTCTCAGAGGAGATGAGAGCTCTGTGGAAGTGGCTGCTAGAGCGGGTAACGGGGAACGGCCTCTCCTGAGAAGGGCAGCTTGGGGGAGCAGTTGAAAGGGGTCAGGATGGGGGGGGGTCACGGGGAGGAGCCTCTCGGATGGGCTGGGGGTCACGGGGAGGAGCCTCTTTTGGGGGGAAAACACCAGACCGGTGCCCTGGGGAGGGGGCAGGACCTGCTCCTGCTCCCTCCCCCCACCCCGGTTGCCGTTTAATTACGAGCTCCCCGGCCCGACCCCATTCCCGGTGTGTGCGGGTGGCGGGGAGTGGGGGGTTCCCTCAGTGGCACCCGCGTTCCCGTACCTCGCGCACAGCCCGCCGGCCGCCATCTTCGCTCCCCTCTCACGTGACCCGTTACCCGTCGCACCAGCCTGGCGCCTGCATCACGTGACGGGGACCCGCCCTTCCCTCGCCCCCATCACGTGACAGACACAGACAGCAAGATGGCGGCGTCCAGTGAGGTGAGTTAGTGAGGGAGCTGCTATAGACGGGTGGAGGGGCGGGGGGTATATGGTGACAACTCCAACAAGCGTCCCCTATAGGGGCCAAGGGAAATGTAGCGTGGGGGTGGCTATAGGGGGCCCTGCTGTACGCGAATGTGCAGGACCCGAGATGGCTGCTATAGAGTCGTATAGGTGCAAAGGCTCAGGGTAGCGTAGGGCTAGCGTGGAGCTAGATAGGGGCTAGGTGCGCTGCGGGGCTCCGTGGGGGGTGTGAGGGTAAGAGGAGTGCTCTGAGGGGGAGCGTGTCCGCTACAGGGGCAGGTTGGGGGTGTTGTGTTATACATGGGCCCCATGTGGGGTGCGAAGGTGAACAAGAGACGTATAGCGGGGAGGTGAGCCTGTTACGGTGCAAGCTCCTGAAGGGGTGGGGGTCGCTTTGTCTATCCTGCACCGGGTCTTCTCCCTGATCAGTAGTTTGCTACTCACTTGGATTTTAATTCGGGTGAGCAGCTCGAGTTCAACCCCAAACTCCCCTGTAGGCTTGAACTCGACCTGCTTACCCGAGCGAAAATCCGAGCTGCTGTGCCTTCGCTTACTATTTTAACCGGAGGTAGTTAGCGAACCTGAGTAAAGAACACCCCTCTTTTTGTGGGGAAGACATACCCCTAGTGAAGCCCTATATAAGCCAGTGAGAAAAGACACACTATGGACTTTCCAACAGATGGGAAAGCTGAGTCTTGGGAGCTCAGTGATTTAATATAGTGATACTTTGTTTTATACCAGGTGGCTGCACCTTCCAGGTGGAGTGGATTATTTTTTATGCCATTAGTCGCTTCACTGAACACACAAATACACTTCTGTTTTCCATAGTGTCTTCAGTATAGTGTCCCAAAATACCATAGTGGGAGTTGAATAACAAAGTAGAAAGTGGAGAGAGAAAGAAATTAAGTAGTATATCTAAGAATGAAATTATGTTTTCTATTTTAGCTGATGTGTGAAGTGAGATGAATATCAGAGATGGAGAGAGAGAAATTAAATCTGCTCTAGCTGTCAGGAACTGTAAAGGAGAAGTTTCAGAGTAACAGCCGTGTTAGTCTGTATTCGTAAAAAGAAAAAAAGAAAAGGAGTACTTGTGGCACCTTAGAGACTAACCAGTTTATTTGAGCATGAGCATTCGTGAGCTACAGCTCACTTCATCGGATGCATAGCCTCCGATGAAGTGAGCTGTAGCTCACGAAAGCTCATGCTCAAATAAACTGGTTAGTCTCTAAGGTGCCACAAGTACTCCTTTTCTTTTTTCTTTTTTGTAAAGGAGAAGTCATGCAACTAAATGAAAGAAAAGGAGGCTTGTACTAACTGAAACAAATATAAAGAGGCAGGACCCATGAGGCAAATAGGGACAAGTCCATGGAGGGCTTTAAAACAAAAAGTAGATCCTGAAATGAACAAAGAGCATGTGAAGATGTTTGAATATGAGAATAACATGGTCTGTTCTGTATGTGAGCAAGTGGGACACTCCAGCCCCCCGCCCCAGCATGCTGGAGTTTTAAGAGCTCATATTTGGAGAGATCATAGAGAGGGGAATGGCGACAGTTGAGACAAGAGGAGATAATGATAAAATAGCCCTCATTACACATCTACAGGCGTGTAGTTTTCAAATTATGTTGTAGCTGCATTAAAATAGCAGACATATGTAAATTCATACTTGGGATTTCAGCCTTCTTAAGGTGCTTTCACCATCAGAACTGGTTACTTGCCCATTTGAGTGTGGTAGTTAGGTGTTGTTGCTCTAGGGGCTGGAGCTCAATGTCCATGTTGGCCAATAACTGTTCCTCTGCCTCTGGTTTGCATATAGGGTTTTCCCTGCCCTTTCCCACTGACAGGTCCTTGCCCCGTTTTCTATATCTAGAAACAGACTGCTCCAAGCCAGTATTGGCCCTGTGTGAGGGAGAATTGTCACAGATTACTTCTCCTAACCTCAATCAACTATATGAAATTAATTTTCCTCCCATTGTTTCAAAACTGAAAAATGATTTGTTGGATTGGGAAAAATACATTTAGCTTGGCTGTATAGCAACAATAAAAATGTATTGGTTGCCAAAAATTAAATTCATATTTCAGCCAGTCAATATAAATTCCAAAAACCTCTAGAGGAAACTCAAACAAGGGTTATTAAATTTATAATACTAAGAACAAATAAAACTGTGCATAAACCCACTCTGAAAAAGGGGATTGTCGGTCGTCGTCGTCGTCATCATCATCATCATCATCACCACTCCTATAACTGCATTGGTCGTTGGGGCGCCATCATTGGTGAGCAATCAACCAATCGTCTCCACCCATGACGACTGTGTGTCCGTGCTTGAGTCTCCGTAAAGTTCATTCCTGTCCACTCTTTTATGTTGTCAATCCATCTCTTCTTCTGTCTACCTCGTCTCTTCTCCTGTCCTGTCCCATGGAGGATGATCTTGGATAGGCCAGATGATCTTGTTACATGGCCATACCACTTCAGCTTGCGCTTCTTCACAGTTGTCAGGAGGTCTTCATATGACCCAGCACGTTGGGTGATGATGTTGCGGACCTCTTCATTAGTGACGTGGTCAAAGTAGGAGATGCCCAGGATTTTACGGAAGTAAATCCATCTTTACTACCTGTATTTTCCGTTCAAGTTCTGCCATAAGGATCCATGTCTTGCATGCATACAGAAAAATGGAGATGACCAGTGCATGCAGCAGTTTCAGTCTGGATTCCAGGGAGATGTTCTTGTTCCTCCAAATTGGCTTTAGCTTTGCCACTATTGCTGTTGTTTGCAAAGTTCTTGCCAGAATTTCTGCCTTTGATCTTTCATCAGTAATGATTGCCCCGAAATACTTGAACTGTTTCCCTGTCTCCAGCTCTTGTCCACTGACAGTGATATGTGAGCTGATCCCATCGTGTTTGTTTGGCATCAGCTTGGTTTTCTGTGCACTGATTTCCATGCCATATTTTGTGGTGGTTTCATCTAATCGTTTCACAAAGTTGGCAAGTTCATCGTAGCTATCTGCCAGGCCATCAATGTCATCAGCAAACCGAAGTTTTGAGATTGTTCGCCCCCTAGTCCTGACTGTGCATACTTGATCTTCTAGGGCATCATTCATTATGTGCTCCAAGTAGATGTTGAACAGTGTGGGCGAAGGAAGGCAGCCTTGCTGGGCTCCAGCAGTGGTGCGAAACCACTCTCCTGTTGTGCCATTGATGAGAACTGCACTGCTGGCCTTGTCTTACAGTTGTTTAATGGTAATAATAAGCTTATGACCAACATTGTACTTCTTTGTGGTTGCCCAGAGAACTTCGTGCCACACTCTGTCAAACGCCTTCTTGAAGTCAACGAAGATGCGGTAGATGTCCTGCTGATGTAGTAAGTACTTCTCAAATAGAACACAAAGATTGAAGATCTGTTCTGTGGTGGTACTTCTAGCAGGAAAGCCAGCCTCTTCTTCAACGATGATATTCTTCACTTGTGCTTTTAATCTGTTCAATTTGACTTTCAACATCACTTTGCTGGGATGGCTCATTAAGCTTATGGTCCAGTAATTCTGACAAAATTGCAGGTTGCCTTTCTTTGGCAGAGTGATGATTAGTGACTGTGTCCATGTGGAAGGCCACTCACCGGTCTGCCAGCTCTTGTTGCAGATCTTGGTGAGTACATCTATTACTATTTCTCCTCTGAATTTCATCAGTTCAGCTGGGATGTTGTCAATACCTGTAGCCTTTTTGTTGTTGAGTGATTTCACAGCTGTCGCCACTTCTTCATGCAGTATTGGAAAGTCATCCTCCTCTGTTGAATCTGGGCGGTCTAGGACACTAGGATATCCATTTGTCTGTTGGTTGTATAGATCAGAGCAGTAATTTGTCCACCTATTGATGATGTCCTTTTCTTCTGTAAGACTGTTCCCTTCTTTGTCTTGAATTGCGTTAGCTTTGGTCCATTTCCTTCGGCAGATCTCTTACAATCTGGAAGGATCCTTTGCTATTTTTATTATTGATACACTTTTCAATATTAGGCCACCTACATTCCTTCCTTGATATTTCTGCCAATCGCTCTGTATTTATCAGCTCCCTCGGTGCTGTTCTTGTCTCTCTTATGTTCCCTTCTAATGTCACACATTTGTAGTATTTCATTTGTGACCCAAGGTTCTGTCTTCTTACGGTGTTCTCCAAGGATGCCCATTCCTGCTTCATTCATTACAGCATTGAAATTGTTGGTCATTGATTATCAGTACCAAATGTAATAAAATATTATTGGATGGCTCAATTAAGATCACTTTCAGCCTGGTACCCTGGTGACACCCATAAATACTAGATGAAAATCAGATGGAAAAACAGGATTGTAAATTGTTTTTTTTTGTTACCTAAAAGATTTAAATGAACACAAAAGAAACAATCCAAATGTCATAATTACACCTCACATATAGAATTTGATACAGAAAAGAAGTAGCTCCTTTCCCCTCCCTGCTTAAACTCATCAGAAGCAATCTAGAGTTTCAACTGAGGTTATCTAATCCAATGTATAATGTATGGGAGCTGACCCTTGGTCAACTATTCCATAATGATAAAAATATGGAAATTAATACTATCAAAGAACTCAAGAGGAATATTAATATATCAGTTTGACTTGTTTGCAGCCATTATAGCATATCCCATGCAGGAAGCCCATTTTAGGAAACTCTTAAGGAGGGAGAAACATGAATTACAGGAAAAGGCTACTTTAAAGGGCCTGATCTCCACATGGTATAGCAAAATGTTACTGATGGATCTACAAGATAAGGCTACCTTTATGGGAAAAGGATCTAAAAACAGATATTCCTTTGGAACAGTAGAAATAGAAAAGCAAAAACCTCAACTACTTTCCACTAAGGAAAACTATTACAAAATATTTTTTTCAATGGTACCTCACTCCATTTAAGCTCAAGAAAATATATATATATATATATATATATATATATATATATATATACACACACACACACATAAAAGTTAAATGCTGGAGAGAATGTGAAGGTGTAGGAACCTTTCTGCATAGATGGTGGGAATGCCCTAAAATAATGGTATTTTGGAGGAAAGTAGCATATAGAATTTGCAAAATAACTAAAGTTAGGCTACCCACAGAACCTATAGTGATTCTATTAGGTTACAGTCCAAAAAAGGCCATTGAGTCAGGAAAGGCCCTACTGAGAACACATTTGCTACTAGCAGCCAAATGCATGATAGCTAGTTCCTGAAAAAGGACAGATCTCCTAACACTAGTGACATGGAGAAATAAAGTATTGGAAATCCTTTCACTGCCAAAAAATGACAGACAGCCTTATATAAGTAGATTTTTATAATCTGTGGTTACCATGTTTGAAATCTGAACAGACTTAAACACAGAGAAAGATATTAGCCAAACACACATGGGTCTTTTAAAGGTAACAACTGCAGGTTATGAATAAGATTTGTTAATGCTTGGGTGAAAAATTCATGCATGTTAATAATGACAATAAAAAGTGTTGGGTTTTTTTAATAATGGCACAGATCTGTTCAGAAGAGACTGACTAGCTAAGGCTGTGAAATGGGCAGGGAAGGCTTCAAAGGGTTCCCTTTCAGCAATTGGGAAACAGGATCTGGAGAGGGAAAGAGGCTGAGGCAAAGTGTAGGGAGAGGATGAGCTGGATAGAAGCAAATGCCTCACCTCAGAATTGTAATGATGCGTAAACCACTCCTTAAGCATCTAAATGTAAATTTACTCAGACTGAGTTGGGAGAATATGCCTGAACTGTATCTCCAGAACATTTTCTAAAGTAAAATAGAACACTGTGGCCAGTTTTCAGGTTGAGTCTGAGCTGTGTTTTTAGGGTACATGCAAGATGTCCCTCTGTAACAAATGTGGCCCAGCAGTTCTTCTCTTTTAGAAACAAACAAAATTAATTAAGCAGCTTAATACAAAGGTACAGTGGACACTGTGTAGTCCCTTTGTAGACAGAAATATGTTGTATTTGGTCCCTAGCTACCACTAGAACTGTCGAGATCAACCAAGTTCCAAAAAACAGTGGAATCTGTCCAGTTTAGACCGATGTGACCACTTCTTTTTCTTTATGACTTTGATATCTTCTCCTGCACTCATATAATGAAAGCGTTATTGTTTATTTGAGAAAACAAACAGTGAGGTAAAAAAAGTGGTGCAATAAGTAAAGCAGTCAGTCATAAAACTAATAGCAGATGGAAGGAGAGAGACTCTGAGGCAAAGGCAGACAGATGTACGTTAAGATGAGTGGAAGTTTGCACCATAGTCTGGAGTATTTAAGGTCTTGTTCCATCACAGAGGCTTTTTTCTCCAAGTTTTGAGTTTTCTCCATTTGTTTAGAATCTTTTGCTAATACTTATAACTGAATAGAAAGTATCAGCTTGGATAGAAATTCCAAGTTATTTAGTACTACTAAAGAACTTTAATTAACCAGGGGAGAAAGGCCAGATGGGTTAAAATGCTGGAGAATTGGTATTTTAAAGGGACACTAGATTTGTCACATTTATGTCTGAATAATTTTACTTACCAAAATTAGAAATAACCCCTAAGATTACTATAACTTGAAAGATTTTGGAGAAAGAACATACTATCTCTCTTCAGTTTGTTTATATTATATATATGACTGTGCTTGTGTAGCATTAGTTTTCCCTTTTACACAGCAACACTGGGGAGAAAATATTTTTAAAAATAGGACAATGTGACTCTAAATCCTCAGAAAATCAGAAGAAAGGAGTTGGAGGCAAGGGGAAGACCTGAAGTGACCTTTAACTTTTTGTTTTTTAATTGACCAATTTTCAAGTTGACAGTGTCAATTCCTTTTAACATCATTTTGCTTCTGATTTGTTTGTTTTGTGTTTCAGTTAATTTGAACTGTGGGTTGTTTTTTTTAAATTATTATTGGTATGTTTTAAAAGATCAAATGTTGCTTGTAGTAGAAACAGTATTGTCAGTTCTATCAATAACATGATTGCCTATGTAAGATGCATATTTTCATCTCTTCTTTAATATTTATTTTATATAGCACCATGGCTTGTGGGTGCATTAATTTCACTTAATTCTGTAACAAACTCATCACCAAGCTCTTCTGTCTTTATCTAACTTACAGAGATGTCCAAGTGCCCTTTCCAATGCAGTTCTTGTGAGTGCTGCTACTTAGTATTTGCATACACTCCTTGCAGAATATAAAGCATTCCCTTCTATACTTTTAGGAGAGAGAGGAAAAATCTGGCACTGCAATAGAAGTATTTAGTATTTGCATGTGAATAAAAATACCGTGAGATTTGGCTATGGCATTGCAAGCTGAGTTTTCTGATTCTTGAAAGCAGTAGAAAATGCTGGTTGATTTATTTCCATCTTGATTTTATTTTTCTCATGACAGGAATCAAAGCTTTCAACTGAGCTTCAGAAAATAAATAATGAGGAGGAGGCCTCAGGTGTTCTAGTAGTTGCTTTAATTTTATTATTTTGTTTATCTTTATAGGCGTTGCAGTAGGATGAAAGTGAACTTTTACTGATGGACCAAGGACTGTATTGAAAATTTTGGAATCTGACAGTTGTAAAGATTCTGAAATCACAGGATGCCACTGACTGGAACCATGTTAAACAAACCAGTGCTTTTGGAATCCCTGATTGTGTTCATCATTGTGTTGTGTGTGCACACGGTAGTTTGGGACCGGTATTCCTGGTGTGCTATTGCTCTTGCTGTTCAGGCTTTTTATGTCCAATTTAAATGGGACCGTCTACTCCAACTGGGTGGGGCCGTATTCCAATTTCGGACGACAGCTAACAGTGGCCTCCTACCAGCTAGTATGGTCATCCCACTCCTGGGGATTGTGATGAAGGAGCGATGCAAGGCTGCCGGCATTGTGTACTTTGAACGTTTTGGCATAGTTGTGGCCTCCACAGGCATGGTGGTAGCCCTCTTCCTATCTGTAATAGCAGTTGGCATCACAAGGCCTGTGCCAACTAACACCTGCATACTTTCAGGCATTGCTGGCAGTATAATCCTCTATACCATGAAGTATTCTTTAACTGTTTCTGAAGTGATAGAGGTTCTGGAAGTGCTGCTTATTTTTGTCTACCTCAGTATGATCTTGCTTTACCTATTACCTCGATGTTTTACTCCTGGGGAGGCATTACTAGTCCTTGGGAGTATAAGTTTCATCCTCAAACAGCTCATTAAACGCTCACTGAACGTGATGGAGGGCAAGGGGAATCCTGCAGACTTCGTCCTTCTAGTGGCAGTGGCTGGGGTGGTCCTTCTTGGGATTTTCTTCACTGCTCTATTCTTCTTCATGGATTCAGAAACCTGGACATCCTCCATGTTTTTCCACATGATGACAGCAGTGCTGGGACTGGGGGTCCTCATGCCTTGGCTTTACCATCTGATCCAAAGGAATCCCTTGCTCTGGCTGCTCCAGTTTCTGGTTCAGACACAGACAAGAGTTTACCTCCTTGTGTACTGGACCCTGTTGGCTGCCTCTGCGTGCATGGTGGTTCTTTACCAGAATTCCAAGAGATCATCTGAATCTAAAAAGCACCAAGCTTCAACCATAACCAGAAAATATTTCCACTTCATTGTGGTGGCTACTTACATCCCTGGGCTAATTTATGACCACCAGCTTCTCTACATTGCTGCAGTGCTGTGTCTCGTAGTCTTTGTCCTTTTAGAGTACATACGATACTTCAGGATCAAGCCATTTGGCCAAACACTCAGGCACTTGCTCACTCTCTTTTTGGATGAACGAGATAGTGGACCTCTGATCTTGACTCACATTTACCTACTTGTTGGGATGTCCCTTCCAGTGTGGTTGTTCCCCAGGCCTTGTGCTCCGAAAGGTACCCTGTCTGGGGCAGGAGCATTGGTTCCCTACTCCGGGGTACTGGCAGTAGGGGTGGGAGACACAATAGCCTCAATTTTTGGCAGTACAATAGGAGAAATCAAATGGCCTGGGACAAAGAAGACGTTTGAAGGGACAATGACTGCCATCTTTGCTCAGATCATTGCTGTGGCTCTTATTCTGATATTTGATGGCAGAGTGAATCTGAACACCAGCTATGCCTGGATTTTGGGGTCCATCAGCTTAGTTTCCCTTTTGGAAGCCTACACTACCCAAATAGACAATCTGCTCTTACCTCTCTACCTCCAGATACTGCTCATGGCTTAGAGACATTGCCAGGAACAGAGACTTCCTTTCTAGCTAGGGGTGGTAATGAGCCATGCATCCTTGCTGAGAGCTCAATAGAGCCAGTTTGGTACGAAATGCTATATTTGGTATAGTGGGTAGAACAGCTACTTTCAGAAAGGAAATTGTTCTTCAACTCTTAATTGACAATAAAAGTAAAGGCTTCTGTTTGTTTTTTGTTTGTTATTTAATAGCTAAAGCAGCACTAACTGTTGCATCCTCTCAGAGGAGTAACAGGAAACCATCCACGTGATACTGTGATTCGTGTAGCTGGTGATGCTGAATTAGATATACAGTCATAGTGATTTTATTTCCAGGTCTCTTCTGGATGCACTGAAGCAGAAAGGGTGGGAAAGGTGAGTTCACTAGAAGTGAAGAGATGGGGTCATTAAAACTTCTAAGGTAGCAAAACCAGGAAAATATAAATAGTCATGGTTCACCAGTTGTATGTAGTGGTGTTGTAGCCATATTGGTCCCAGGATGTTAGTGAGACAAGGTGGGTGAGGTAATATTTATTGGACCAGCTTCTGTTGGTGAGAGAGACAAGCTTTCGAGCTACACAGAGCTCTTCTTCTGGTGACCTCAAGAAGAGCTCCATGTAGCTCCAAAGCTTGTCTCTCTCACCAACAGAAGTTGGTCCAATAAATGATATTACCTCACCCACCTTGTCTCTCTGTTCACCAGCACAGGCTCCTACAAAGCTTGTGCACTGTACTGGCTTGCCACCGGGTTGAGTCCTGGTATCTTGTATTATTGCACATGTGAATTCTGCCTCTTTCAATAAAAGCATGCTGTTGCAGTGAGGGTGTGCACCACCTGCAGCATAGGATCAAGTTGTACGAAGACTGCCACGTCATCTCTCATTTCCTGTTGCAAAATTAGAAGACCTCTGCCAACTAGAGTGAAAACAGCACTAATGCTTATTCTGTTTAAAGTAATTTCAAATACAGAGAATCTCAAATTTAGTTTATTGGAGGAGCATGGATAGATAGGCTTGCAGGGTGAAAACAATAGCCTTTGTGGCTAAAATTTTGATTTGCTTGCCAGTTCTCTGGAATAAACCAAGTTCTACCTTTTTCATGCTCTTGATCTCTTGAAATTACATTGAACAAAACTTGCTTTATATGTGATCTTTTTTTTAATTAAAAAAAAAAAAGCTACATTAAAAAATTACTCTATTGAAAAGAGTCCCATTTCCAGACACAATTTAAAGAGAGGCTAGGTTAAAACTCATTTAAAATCCTTTCTTGTATTACTAGTAACATATTAGATTATTAAAACAAAGTATTTTAACAATCCAATGTGCTTCTCTGCTACTCATACAATTTGATTTAGTTCTTGCATTTCTCTCAGCTTGAACAAAGAAAATCACTAAAGTCAGTTTCACAGCTGTTTATAGTAAGTAATGTTCTGGTTTTCATATATGCACTAGTACAAGCTGCAGTGTTTGGCCTGTAAATCATTAGGGGAGAGAGGGGGGACATTTAAATCCAGACAAATGGTTTTCATTAAAAATCATCCATGAAAGCATTTCTATTAAAATGTAAAACTACCTGCTGCTGCCCCTTTAATTAGGATCATAACAGTACACCTGAAACAATTCGCTGTTTATAGTCAAAAAACCTTTCCATTTCTGTATATTTAATCCTTTGAAACATTTTTACTTCTAGGAATCCTCTCTCATTAGCATGCAACGCTTCCATTAGGACCAGATTAAGCTGATTTGTATCCTGCCTCTTCCACCCTCCCATAGAGTACCTGGTAGGGTGTTTGCAAGAATTCTTGTCCAGGGAAGTTGATTCTGGTCCCTACTACGGCATCTTTATGGCATTTCTGCTGTGTAAAGGGGCCACACCGGTTCCCTGGGGTAGAACCCCAGCCATAGGGCAACATGGGGCAAACTAGGCAGCTTAGCACCATCCTGTGTGGCCCCAAGTTTGGGACTGGGAGTGTGTAGACGTTAGCAGGAGGATTGCCCAGAGAGCACTGTGTGCTCTGGTTATTCTCTGCTGCAGAGTCAGACCACCTCCAATCATGCTGGGATGCACTGGCCCCTGGAACAACCCAGAGAATATCACATTTGCCCACCCTCCTCCAACCCTTTGGGCCTTCTCTTTCTGGACCATGCCTCCTGAGACACACAGCACAGAATCTCTCCTAGGACTTTAAGAACGGTCAGAAAATGACTGTGATTAACAGAGCAATAGGCTGTGAGGCACTGCTCCAAGGAAACAGCCCTGGAGAGATGGATGGTGCAAGAGTACAGTGACCCTTAAGAACAGTGAATCCAACATGCTGCACAGTTTAGTAATTCTCATGTTCCAGCTGTGAGACAGAGTAGGACATTCTTTCTACATCTGTCTTCAAATCACATTGAGCAGAGCACAGAAGGGAAAGGAGAGATGAACCAACTTTCTTAGCAGGAAAATGCTACTTTAAAAAAAAGTTAATTAGAAAGGTGGGGTCTTTTTCCCACAATAACTAAGAAAAAGCCTTAGCTACCACCCATCCGGTGTTCTGCACTTGGTAACAAAGCATTCAGGTGAAGGTTGATATAGCACCAAAGCCATAAAAAGAAGCACCAGAACTGAAGGTTACTCTGTCCCCTGCTTATTGACATCAAAACAAGTTCTGAAAAAGGTAGGAAAGATCAGACTCTTGTTTCTAATAGAAGCCTTGGTGAATCTGAGCAAAATTACCACTGTTATCCCTACCCAGCATACTTATTCCTGCTACTGCAGTGATTTCAGATGCATCAAAAAATCCTGTTTGACCTACAGAACCCTTTTTAGCTGCTCAGTTTAAAACTGGCGCTCTTGTTCCACCCAGCAAAGTCCCAGCCATTACTTAAGAGCCGTTTTTACCATAAATAAACTCAAGAATTTAATGTATTTCTTCGTTGCAACTAGTGTTTAAGACAAATACCAGAGGCAGGCATCATGCTTAGAAAAAGTAATGTAGCAATAAGGCTTGGAGCCGTGTGTTGCAGAAATCCATTTCTAACCTGCTTTAATCTGATACAGAGCCTGAGACAACAGGATGTTTTGGGTCATTCAGTCCATTCCACCTGCAACAATGCAAGATCATCTGCACAATTTAGTTTTCATCTAGTTTATGAACACCATTGAGGGTGTCTGTTCTGTTGGCAGATTATTCTATTCAAGTGACCTCTTAGAAACTGTCTAAAGTTCTTCTGTGTATTTTCCCAAGTGTATTAAATATCAGTCCAGAGATATATGTATTTTGCATAGGGACCCCATATAGTCAGGTACAGCTGTCTCTCTTTTTTTTAAGGTAGATGGCTTTCACCAACTGGAAATGATAATGCTTAATGCTATTTAAAATAAGCAAAACATCTAGTTTTCATTTAAGATAAAGGCTTAACATTAATTTCTATAGATGACTTTAAAACTTTTAAATCAAGTTGAAATGCTGAAGATACTGCTGGGCTCTATGCATTAATTTTAGCAATAAAACCCTTGGTGTTAAGGGTTTAAACTGATCCACAATACATGCTCTTGCAATTTCTCTGAACACAAAATTCACCCATGGAGACTAATTATTAATAAAATTTACTACTGCTACTCAATCTTTTTTCCTGTTTTTGTTATGCATATATGTTTCTAGAGCTCGTGCTGCCTACATAATCCCATTTATAATGTTGCCACCACAGTTTTATCCACCTTCCAATCCCTCCTTCCTCTAGTCTGCATGTTGCTTCTATCGTCTCAATGTTTGATAGCTCAGCTTTAAAATAGAAAACTGATGATATGTATTCAAAGGATAATAAATAGGAGGGAATATTGTTTAGAGGGTAGAGCATGAGAATCAGGACTCCGGGGGTTTTCTTCCCAAGCCTGCTGTGTGATCTGGGGTAAGTCACTGAGAGCTAAATAGTGAAGCCCTGGTTCATGTTAGTGAGCACTTACTCAAGTAATTGGGACTTCTCCCACGAGTAAGGGCTCCACAATCAGACCTACTCCCACTTTGTACCTCAATTTACCCATCTGTAAAACTAGGATAATACCTCCAAGGGTTGTTGTAAAGATTCATTATTTAGTGTCTGTAAAGCATTCAGATCTGTGGTGGGAAAGTACTAGATAAGTGTGAAATATTATTGTTCCCTGTCACAGTGAATTCGATAACTATGAACTAAATTACTTGAGCATCCCTGTAATGAGCTGGGAAGTTGGCTTTTGTGGGTATGTCAATTATATAATATACTGGTGACGTGAAAATTTATGAAGCATATTTCCAGTCTTATGTATGGGTACTTCAGAGAGTAGCTGTTCTCTCTGTATATATTTAAAAAAAAAAATACGTAACTGCATTCTTCGTTATTCGTTATAAAATATATGCCACCACAATTGAAACTGTGAAGAAAAGTCCTGTCTCTCTTCATAGATTTGCTGAAAAAAGCTAAAGTTTGACTATTCAGTGATAGTACTAGAAGGGTACGTAGGAACATAAAATGGACTCTGTCACTTTGTTTAAATGAGTTTGTTTAGAATATTCAGATTGATGTAATGCAGCCCATATATGATACTTCCTAGAAGGGTGACATTGTTATGTGCTCTTTGCTAGCATCTGTTCTGCATGCTGTGAGTTAAAAGCATAATCACTGTATGTCTTTACCCTTATGTGTTGTGGTCTAACACTTTTTGGAGGTTTCAGGGACTGTCATCTTCAAACAACAGAGAAATGATGTTTGTATTTTTATTCTTGATATTCCCACATCTCATTAACTTCAATATGCATCAAAAGTTACTCAGTTCTCCTTGAAAATGTATGGAGTAAAGGTTTACAAGTCTAGGGATTGTGTTATCCCCTCACATACCACTCCCCAGTAACTCTTACTTAGCATTTTAAAAGGAAAAATAAGAAATTTAGGCTCCCTGCTTTGGTCTGCCCATTCTAGACTTTTCTTTTAATCTATTGCTATTGCAGCAGGGTAAGTTTTAACTTTTTTGTGGTACAACAAAACCCCTCTACATAACCTCCAAAAGACTCTGTACACCTGAGGGTAATACAACAGAGATGGAATAAACATAATAGAAATTTTCCTGGCTTGGGTTGTACAAGGAGAAAATACTGAGATTTTGAGTATCCTGAAAAGGAGGTGCCTCTCAGCTGGTCCCAGAGTTGAGGCACAGTGGCTTCTTAATAGTCAGTTCATATGACTAAAGAGATTTCCCCATCAAAAGTGGTTTTTAGGTGACTGTTCCCCACTATGAGTAGCGTACACGTAGCAGAGATGCTCTGAGTAAGGCCAGCGCTGGACGGGTATGGGTGAAGATTCTTCTGTCATGCACACAGGCTGAAGCTACTCCTTCTGCGCTGAGGACAAATGAATATTGGGAGATGAGAGCAGGGGGTGGCTGAGAAAGATGAATGGAATCTACTTACTAATCAACCGTTTGACTCCAATGGCCAACGTTAGTTTCAGGTGTAGAGAGGTGGAAAAGGCAGTTCAGGAGTTGGCTGAAGCCTGACAAGAGAAGAGAAAACACTTAAGTAAAAACAGAATTCCAGAATCAGCCTCAGGTCTACCTGACACAGAATCAGTTCTAGCTTGAGTACCACTGATGCAGAAATGAACAGTTCTAATGGGAAGCCTTTAACAGGCACTTTGTCAGATCCAATCCAGTATGTCCAGTCCCTTGCTAGACAAGAAAACTCTACAAAACTCTTAACGTCCCTAAGCAGAGATTCACATCTTGGTTTTCCATTTGCATTCATCACCTTTTACTCTAAGAAGTCATTACCTCTTTCCCCAGTGTGTTTAATTACTTTCTTCTAATCTAACTCTGTACCCAGAAGGTGCTTCAGACATAGGTTGCATACTTCTGTAAGGAGAATGGGTTTTGTGATCAAAACACAGGACCAGAATCTGGGTTCTATTCCCAGCTATGCTACAGATATCATGTATGACCCTGAGTAAGTCATTTAACCTCTGTCAGATGTATGCATTTTAATGCTTTCATCACTATACTCATTATGAAAGCTTCAGTTTAGGCTGGGAGGATCATATTCTTCATTGTTTATGCTACTTTCTTAAAAGGGATAGTTCTCCCATGCTGGTCTCCAAGAGATCCTTGCCTGTCATTCTGCAACTCTATTACTGAGGGAAGACTTGCACAAAGAGAGAGTCTCTGCATGTGGCAGGAATCAAGCTGATCCTGTTCTGTGGCAGTGGGGAATTCCACAGTCGCTACGGATATTTAGTATTTATCCTCCCTGAAGGGGTGTTATGAGCTTAATGAATGGTTGTAAGGCTCTCTGCTGCACCTTTGCTGGAGGACCTTAGAGCACTGTTATAACATGGCTAGCAGAAAAACAATCCTTGGCTACACGGGCCAGGGAAATTGTCCCGGGAAACTGCTACTGACACTGGCGTTCAAAGGTGCAGCTAGCACAGTTCTGAGCGATGTAGAGGGAACCTAGTTGCGTGTATCACCCTGTAGGTGTAACACAAAAATGGGGTGATAAGAGCTGGGGTTGAGTGAAAAAAAGCTTCTAAAATGGTTACAGCTTTAAAAAGCCTCCAGTTTCCAGCAGGTTTTTTTTTTTTTTTTGCTACTGAAGGATCTCTGTATACCAGTTCTCTTTGCTCCAGGTGGTGTCTTTGGCCTCTATCAGATGGAAAGTGTACACATGGCGGGACCACTCTGAGCTGTTCAACTCACTCTTGTGGACAACTTCTCCATGGATAAGAATGAGGCCACCTGTTTGAAATAAACACACATCTGTCTTTCCTTTTGAATATCTCCTTCCTCTGTGCCATACAAGAGGAGCTGTTGCTGTCTTTGAAAGGTTTGTCATGATAACGAAACAAAAGTCAGACTTGGGAATACAGCCCATTGATTCCTATGGTAAGAATTTGTTTGGGAAGACTCCAGGAATGTATCATACTGTTGCTTTGGTTCTACGAGATCCATTTCTTTCATTGTGGACTCTTCACATAACCCTTGGGCAGCAGCTGGGGCATCAGGCCTGCACTGGCAATACATCATTGCATTCCCTCTGGGCCTGTGGTTTAAAACTGAACGTGTGTCACTGCATCTATCTCTCTTGAATTTTCACTGGTTCTGCAGATGAATCTTTACCTTTGCGGATGGGCGCAGGAATAAACTGGCTATCTTGATAAGTCTGCTCAGAGCCGATGAAATGTGTGCATGGTATGGTGCCCGGTGGGGCTCGGACCATTCTACGTGTGATGCCATCTGCAATTCCACAGTAGACAAAACTTTTTTTAAAAAAACTTAATAAATCATTTAACCTGACAATAAATAAACCCCTGTTAAGATTCAATTTTAGACTATTTAATCCATCAAATAACAAAAGCTTGATCAAGTTTAATAATCAAAGATTAATTAGCACAATATAAACAGGAAAGAGTTAATACTTTACCAGTCTAGAAATCATGCTTTGCAGAAAGGACATCTCTGCTCTGTTCCAAAGCATTAACTCACTTCTCCTTATATTTATACCACATTTGTCATGCACAGGAAACTCTCTAAATGCCTTTATTTCATGATGAACCCTACTTTTCCTTTCCTATGCATTTTGCACCTACTGTCCGAGGTTCTTGGGCACCTGTACCTAATTAGTTTAACAATCTTGCATCAATTATAATAGTTGCTTATTACTTTAACAAAGCTCAGCATAATATTATTTTGTGCTCAATAATCTCTACATACGCCAAGAATAAAAGCTTACACTCAGCTTTTTATATATATATTTTAGTACAGAGCTTTCTGGGAGGGCTTGTTCAGTTAGCAGATCCTATAAAATGTGTAATATCGAATAAATACTGTTAGCTACCAATACTTTCTGGTTAACCTCTGCAATCATAGCCTCTGCACTGACTGGAAAATTTAATCCCCTCATTACATTATATATACCCTCCATCGTTTCACTAATAAATTCTTTCCTTGCTCATTTTCTCTTTTTATGGGAAAAAGATTAAGGTTTATCTGACAGTACAGAAACTAACACTGCTGTCTTTTGTCTGCTTTCTCATCTGTGCCCTGGCACGTTAACAAGTGTTACCCTTATCTGCAACAACATGCAGTGTTTTCTGAGCAGAGTCCTCCACTTAAGCAAAACGCATCTTTGGCACCGCTCTCCTTTCTGTAACAGTACAGATGTTTAAGTGCAGCTTCAGAGCCTTATGCTGAGTTTAGGCACAAATTGTGATTACAAGAAAGTGCAAAGCTTTATGATTTCTCAGGGAAGAATGTCTTTTGCTTGATTTTTTTTTTTAATTTATGTATTTTTAAGAGAGATCTGAGGATTGTACCTGTTTTAAGGCACATTAAAATTTGAGATGAAATGGATTAACCATGCCCCTGGAGCTAATTAGTTCCCATGTTAGACATATACAAAATATACCAAGTGTAAAATGTGCACCAATAGTTAGAATCCCATGGCAACTTCCATCTGTCGAGAAAGAGAGGATACACAGATCTTATTTTGATTTGGCCTCATCTATGTGTTGCCATAGTCCACTGGTCGCTCTCTGATCTCTTGTATGCTATCCAATTCATTTTTGTTTTCAATGTTTGCGTTCGTTTTGTATGTTTGCTGAATTTTAGACCAGTGTTGGGGGGTAAGTGCAAGGTTTTTATTCTTCCTCCCCTTACACAGAGCAAGCTGCGGTAGCAATATTCTTAGTCTTGACCCAGGACAACAGAAAAGGTTAATGGGTATATATCCTGAAGGGATCTGTGTTTACAGCTGGGGGGTGGGTGTCAATATAAATAATTTAGTGCAGCATCAAAGTTTTATTAAAGAAACAAAAATGAGCAAAATGGTTTCACTCTGCTTATCCCTAACCTGAGGGAACCTGGAGAAACTGCTCCTTCCAGCCCAGGTCAGGGTGGAGACGCATTTTCAAGGCTGCTGTAGGAAGCTCTGGAATAAAGTAAGGGACTGTAGCACTGCAAAGAAGACACTCTTTGGAAGGATCAAAGAGTAGTTGTGAAGGGCTCAAATCTTGTTGAACAAGGAAGGGTCAGATACTTGCTGAAGGAAGTTACTCAGTAATACTGAATTGAAAGGATTTCAGGAACACCAGCAGTGGATCCTAATATTGCAAGGTCTGGATTTAATAAGTAAAAATTTAATAAGATTGTGGGTACCACTGTCTCTGTACTTTAAGCAGATTGTATGGGTATAGTACAGCATTAAACTTGGGCATTTGGTGTCAGAGTCAGAAATAATGTAAAGTTTTTATTTCCAGGAATGTTTTTGGATTTAAATCACAGATCCTTGGTCTAGTGACCAGCAGCAAAGGAAATGAGTCATTTGAGCCAGCCTGCTAAAAGTGGGATTAAGAATTTGGCCCCTAAAAGTACAAAAGGAATGATGTTGCTTTAAACAAAGGTTCCCTGAACCATGATGGTGGCTCCACTAGCTGGATGCGGCCACATAACCACTGTATGATTCAGAGGACACAGTACAATCTGTGCTACTTTCCACCCGTAACCAGGAGACAAGGGTGCATTTCAGTGTATGGCAGAATAATATGAATCTTACTGGTGTGAGAGCCAGGGATGAACCAGAGACAGCTGTTCTCCTGCGTGGCATTCTCCAGAGCTATCCAGAGGCCCAGAACCCTGCCCAGCGGCTCTGTGTACAGAAATGTGGCATCCTGGTGTGGTCTCACTGAAACCAATAGACACCTGGTTACCTTACATTTTAAAGACTGTTGAATTAAGAGTAATTGAAGGTCTATGGGGCTTTCCTTTCTCTGCCCTCTTGTGACTGCCGTATGAATCCTGCTAGAAGTGACAACAGTGAGTATGCATGCTCCTGACAGTGCTGGCTTCCATTTCAGCCAAGTCACAGGGATGCAGCAGTTCACTGGCTGCGTGCCTGCTACCACCACCAGCCCCCATAGACAGACAGACAGACAGACAAACACCATCACTTGGAGAATCTCACCGCTGTAGAGGTGGGGGTGGGAGAGTATATCTATTGATAGTGTGCAGGGAGAGACTGATACTGTCCCCTTCCCAATAAGTTCTCAGCTCATGTCCCATTTATTCTAAGGGCAGTACTGCAAGGATAACTTATTCCAAGTCACATTTGAGGCTTATGGGAATTACTTTCGGTTTACAGCAATCCCTGAAAGACAAGGAAACTTGACATACAGTTAGGAAATTCCCCTGATCACTTGTCCTTTCCCATCTGCCTGACATCTTACTTCTTTGGAAATCTCAAGTGTGTTGCAAGAGTCACCCCCACTGCAATCATAACACATGGGAGTGGGTCACCCTTCAACCTGGTGAGGATATAAGTTAGCCTTTTGCCTGCCCATACAGAAACAGAAAGGAAGCCTGGGTGAGATTTTCACACCCCATTCCCAGTAATTTCTAACAGGAACTGGGCATCCAAACCTTTAGGCAGCTTTGAAAAATCTCACTGAATGACTAGTTTATGCCACTCTCCTGTTACTTGAATTCCCTTCCTCCAAACCTTGGTATCTGTACATAATATCTGCAGCCTAGTACAGACGTAGTACAAATTTTACCTTCACCACCAATGCCAGGTTGCTGGAAGAGGACAAAAAGAGAGAAGAGGAGAATGTTAAACTGGAAAAATATGAAAATGGCTTCTTTCATGAGTAAATAGGAGATTGGGGTTACTGTACCTTGAAGATATACATGCTCTGGACAACTACTGGTTTCTCAAGGCCCAGTTTTCTTCCCAACTCCTGTGGAACATCCCAAAGTTAGAACACTGCAGTTCTCTGCTCAGTATTTAGCAAATGCTTGCTGAGAATTTTTATAAATCCTTTCATGGGGAGAGGGCTCATCATACAGTTTTTAAATTAAACTATCACATAGTTGAGTTCTTTCAAGTGACTCAAGCTACTACTCACCTGCACTTCGGAGGAGTGAGTGATTTGCTTGAAGATGGGATCGTAAGCATGCAAAGCTGAGGGAAAGAAGTTGTCACTTAGTGAAAATCCTAGAACTCCTTTCCAGAAGGGACACTTTAAAACTCTGAGGAAGCACAATGATGGGTATTACATTCTGAAGGGGAAGACTGCAGTCTGTCAGGCTCAAACTGCATCCCTCTCAGGAATCAGTTTATGTGCACAGTGCCCATCATCATGTCTGCCCTGTTCCTTTTGCTAAAATGTCTGGGTTAGACAAATTCCTTTTGTTTCAAGCTTTTTATATGGATTGTAAATTAGGCAAAATGTTTCATCAGATGGAGATAACACATAAGTGCTGTTGACATTTGCAAATCATATAATGAATTTCTTTAGAGGACACCAGAGATATACGGTAATCAGTCTCCTTTACAACAAACTGCGGCTATATGAAAATAACGGTCTATGACCAAAAAATAACTTGGAAGAGATTTCTGGGGTATGTTCTGAAGGAAAACTAAATAGATTATACAGAGCTCCAGATACTAAGAGCTTAGATATTAGAATGGGGAGCACTATACACAACCCTAAGATAGATAAATACTACTAAGGGGTCGCACAATTTGTTGCTTCTATAGGCTGAACTCAGTGCATGCTCCAGGCATCTCTCCATTCTATCTGCAAGCTCCTTGTGTGATGCTCTCCCGTCCCCTTCTATTTCAGGCCTTCCCTGCAACACCCCTCCAATCTCCCTCCTGTCAGGGTTTCTGGGTGGCCTCCATTTCCCTCCTTCTCCCATACCAGGGTCCTCCATTCTCCCCTCATGTCATCAGTTATTTTTGCAATCCCAGTCCCACTTGCACCATGCCAGTGGCTCTGTGCGCTCCAATTCCCACCTTCCCCTCCATGCCAGGGGCTGTATGGCCCCCACTCCTCTTCCCACCAATGGCAGTGGCTGTGAGCCCTCTATCTCCCCTTCCTTCCATACAAGGGTCCCCCAATTTTCCCTCCAGCAGGGGTTCTGTGAGCCCCTTATACCAGGATCCCCCATTATTCCTCCCATGCCAGGCACTGCATTCTTGCTCCCCTTTCCCTCTACACACCATTACTATTTGTCTGGGAGAGAAGTCTGTCAGGTTGTCACCACGTTGAACTATAGGGAGAATGGGCACAGTGACAGATGAAACAGACTTGTTATGGCAGAAGGCATTAGTGGGTGCCAACAATCCATTGTTTGATCTATAGACCATAACAGAAGTGCTTGAAGTTGTAATTATGCTAAAGAGATGGAAGGGGCTCCATGTATGCATTTTCCCCCTTTCAGTTTTCCAATTGTCCTCCAAATCAGTAGAGTTCTGGCAGTGGAAGCCTAGAATGTTCCTGGAAACTTTGGAATTGATCAGTTGTTGCATTCAAAAGTTCTCCCATTACAGACAGACAGAAATGCCACGAAGTTGAGCATTGAGCCTCACAAGCTCCGTCAATTATTTGAATGTGTCCTTCAGAGTATTACAGTTCTTAGAATTTGAATAAAGCATGATGAGAAAACTCTGCATAGATGAAACATGGGGCATCAAATTTTTATCATATGTAAAATTAAGAACTGGGAGCACAAATTCGGTGCTCTTTGAATGCCTTAACTTGCCCTAGCATTTTTAACCTGGAAGCAAATGCTTTGGATTCAGGATCACTCTTAAAGATGATAGAATTTGCTGTTCAGTCAGCTTACTCAACCCAGCAGAGACTGCTACAGAGCAAGAAAGTGGCTAGACAGAAAATAAGTGGATAAATTGCAGAAGAATGGGTCAAAATGAATCCTCCTCTTGGAATTGCTGTTGAGCCTGAGTGAGAAGGATGCTATTTTTGTTTTCTGTTTCCTCTTGAAGGAGCACTTGCACTACAGCAAAGGACAAAGAGAGGGTGGGAAGAGTTGTTTTGGTTTTTTTTAGGGACACTGTTTTCCCTATAGAGACTGCAGGACTGTGATATCAGATACTGGATTTTCAAGTTTTAATGGAGAAAGATCTGGGCAGGGTTCCTGCGTTTGTGAGATAAAAATGCTGAACCCCATTATGTTTTCTCTGGGTATTGTTTGAAAACAAAAGGGATACAGCTAGTTCTTTAGCAGCTGGAAGAGGGGAAATAGGACACGTTGGAAACCTGTAAGATTGAGAAACTGCTGGCAATGTCACAGTGAAGAATCCCAGCTTGCTGAGTGCCAGCAGTGTGCTCAGAACAGAGAAGATACAGTCTGTCCTAAGGATCTTAACAACCTAGACTGGACATAAACAAGACAGCTGAAAACAATCTGTTGCATAAGAGATACATAAGTTTGAACTTCAGCCAATATAGGTCAGTGATTCATTTTAAAAACTATAAAAGCCTTGTGGAACAAGTGGCTTTTGAAAAGCGATGTAAATGGGAAATGAGAGGCCTTTTGGCAAAGGACAGGGAGGTTTTCTAGCATGGGGTAACACAGAAGGAAGCACAAATATGAGAGTGGAAGGATTCAAAAGGGGCACAGGAAAAAGCAAACTGATATGTGGGCAGGGTGAAGCTGAGCAGAGGCTTAGAGTTAAATCTGATGAACTTGAACCTGATTCTGGTGAGGGAAAGAGACAGAGCAAGGTTGCAAAGAAGGGAGGAGAGGAGGATTTTTGCAATAATTTTCAGTGGATTGGGGCATGGCAAAAGCAATAGAACAGAGAGGAGGAGGCTATAGTCAAGGCAAGAGAATTTACATCTACGTGTCTTGTTTTAGTGGTAACAATACCATAGGCAGAGTCCATGTTTAGCTAGAACATTAATGCAGGAGAGCAGTTTCTTTGTAATGTGCTGGCATTATTCACAATAGCCAAGTCTGAAGGAATGCTTAGTTCTGGAAAATTTTCTCTCTCCAAAAGCATCACAGCTCATCCGTACCGTGGCCAATCTTGTTTATAGATTTCTCCTTTGGAACAAGAAAGTCACCTAAGAAACAAAGTGCTGAATTAAAGAGGATGTAACAAAACAAAGAGTAAACAATAGCGCCTAGAATTCCCCTCGCTCCCAAATAGTCATTCAGGCACCTTGTCCCTTTAAGAAAGTTCCTGGCTCACTAGCAGATTGTTTACATTTCTTCCCATCCACCCCCAAGCCCATTACAGCCGATAGTAGGTAACTTTTACCTTTTTCATCAAAAACTCCTTTCTCAAAGAAGAATCTGATCTTGTCTCCACTGGTTAGAAAATAATCCGCACTGCCCTGTCGGAGACGAGAGAGACCCAGCAATGGTAATATCCTAGAGAGTATATCTCGGTGAACACTTCCAGCAAGGAGCTAGTACTTTCCCACATCTTCTCCCCATTAAGAGAGCAGGAAGAATAAAGTAGAATAAAGACATTAGTAGTTCACACAGAGGCTTTTCACTGTGCTAAACTTCTTGGGCTCCAGCTTGCCCTTTGCAGACACCCAATATAGGGTGAACAGAAGGGTTTTGGTTTGTGAGAAGTGTTGATTTGACAGCCCTGGAGACTGAGATATTCTTTATCCATGGAACCAGTATAGTATAGATAGTAACAATAGAGACTCTCACACATTCAGCCCTTTTCTGCAGGAACTCTTCATGTTCAGCCTCTGTGACCCATTCCTCTCTTGGCCTTTCCTGAGACCACCAACAAAATGTTGCCCACGGCAGCAGAGAGGGTGGTCGTCAGAGGCAAGATTGCAGTTCAGCAGTACCTAGCTCTCAGCCACCTGCTCAGACATGCCTCCTTGCAAGAACAAAACCCTTTTTCCTGAACTGCCTAGTGATACAAACTAGCCCTTTGCTAACCACCTCAGGAGTAATTTGAGATTTCGATTGCCCTTTTTAGGCTCTATCTGTACCTGTGCCTGGAGCTGTTCCTCTTCATCGGTGGAGAACTCTGTACGGCAGTGGGGTGGCACATCCATCTTGGCTATAATTTTGTCTATTTGCTCCCTCATGGCATCACATTCTTCTGTGGTGAAAAACTCTTCCAAAACGAGGAAACCATCTTCATGGAACTAGAAGAGAACACTAGAGTTCAGATGGGGACAGAGTGGCTGGCATTCTGTGGTACACTTAGGAGACAGCAGTTATATTCAATAAAGGTGCACCTCCTGGCTGTCAGTCTTCTTCAGTTTGGTGTAATGCACCTTTTCTTGGGTTTTGCGTCCAGATGCTAGATCAGACTTACATCGATGGAGATCCTCTCTGCTAGTGGAGATGCAGTAGAGCAAGGTGCATTTTTCATACACTGTACTTCGTATCATGGACCTCTTTTAATGCACATCTAATAATCTGCATTTTTGCCTGACCCTCCAATCCCACACAAACCAGCCTTTCTCATTATACAAGTTTTTTACGGATTCATTTTAATAATTTCCTTAATGAGTAATGTTTGTATTCTCACTTTTTTAAAAGGGAGATTTCTACTGGAAAAAAACAAATAATTCAGTAAGAGATTCACAGACTGCGGTTAGGGAGAAAGTGATTACAACTCCTACATGCAGCAGGCTCCAGGAACCAAATGAAATATGCATTTGTTACCGTCCTCATGGCTTAAAATTCTCTTCCCCAAAGGAGGAAATTAAGTAACTGCTAAACACAAACTTTACCAAAATGAACAACGCAGTTTTGTTCTGTTTCAGGATTAGAACAAGAGTACTGAGAGGCTGGAAAAAGTACTTGTTCTAAACTTAACTGAGAATGTGTGCCGATTTCTTATGGTGATTGATCAATCCCTTATGAAATGAAATTAGCTCTCTGGACATTGCAGACTTGAACCATTGCCCCTTTATTTAAAAAAAAAACCAGCAGGTTATCCTCTGACAGGCAAATTTAAACTTCAAGAATAAGGCTGATAGTTGAGAGAGAGAGACAGAAGGGTGAGAGAAAAAAAGAACTCTTCAGATAGGAACTCTGCAGGACAAACCACATTTCTGGAGCCACTTATAGTCCTAATAAAGTGCTCAGTCTACTCCATTTTGTATACTGTATTATCTATCACCGATTCCGAAAGCAAAACTTTGCTAAACACAAGTGCTGGTTAACTGGACAGGAATGTGGGTTAGTGAAATCTGTTCCCTTCTCACAAGTACAGCACCATCAGCCTGCATCTCTCTCTCTCACACACACACCCCCGCACTCCCAGCGCTGGATGCAGTACTTCCTTGCTCTCCTCCCTTACCTGTTGGATCTGTTCTTCGGTTACAAACGCCATGGCAGATTCAGACCCGGAATAATGAGATAAGTACGCACTAATTCGCTAACTCCCCCGCTCCATGTGATCCTTTCAACACCATGTGATAAAGCAGGGGCGGGCAAACTTTTTGGCCTGAGGGCCACATCCGGTTTCTGAAGTTGTATGGAGGGCTGGTTAGGGGAGGCCGTGCCTTCCCAAACAGCCAGGCGCGGCCCGGCCCCCGCCCCCTGCTTCTCGCCTCCTGACCTCCCCCCTGGGACTCCTGCCCTATCCAACCCTCCCTGTCCCCTGACGGCCCCCCCAGGACCCCTGCCTCACCCACTCCTCCCACTCCCTGCCCCCCCATCCAATCGCTCCTCTCATTCCTGACCACTCCCCCCCGGGACCCCTGCCCCATCCAACCACCCCTTCTCCCTGTCCCCGGACCCCCCCCCGCCCCATCCAAACCCCCCCCTTCCTGACTGCCCCCCGGGACCCCTGTCCCCATTCAAACCCCCTATTCCCTGCCCTCTGACCGCCCCGACCCTTATCCATACCCCCAAACTCCCCTGCCCTCTATCCCACCCCCCTGCTCCCTGCCCCCTGACCGCGCTGCCTGGAGCACCGATGGCTGGCGGCGCTACAGCCGCGCCGCCCGGCTGGAGCCAGCCACGCCACCGTGCAGCACAGAGCACCGGGTCAGGCCGCGGCTCTGCAGCTGTGCTGACCAGCAGGAGCTCGCAGCGCCACCACCCAGAGCATTGCACCGGTGGCGCAGGGAGATGAGGCTGCGGGGTTGGGGGACCAGCAGGGGAGGGGCCAGGGGCTAGCCTCCCGGGCCAGGAGCTCAGGGGCCAGGCAGGAGGGTCCCGGGGCCGGATGTGGCCCATGGGCCATAGTTTGCCCACCTCTGTGATAGAGAATACTTGGGAACCAGATTGCTCTCCAAACAATCAGGGATTTCCCTCCCTTCTCCCTCTTCCCCCCCCCCCCCGCTCAGTTCTTTGCCCAGATCTGATCCTAACTTTCATTGAAATCAATATTTGCTGAGGTGACATAGCCGTGTTGGTCCCAGGATATAAGAGACACAGTGGGTGAAGTAATATCTTTTATTGGACCAACTTCTGTTGGTGAAAGAGACAAGCTTCTTCAGGCCTGATAAAGGCTGTAACAGAGACTTGGTGGGATAACTCACATGACTGGAGTACTGTCATGGATGGATATAAACTGTTCAGGAAGGACAGGCAGGGCAGAAAAGGTGGGGGAGTTGCACTGTATGTAAGGGAGCAGTTTGACTGCTCAGAACGCCGGTATGAAACTGCAGAAAAACCTGAGTGTCTCTGGATTAAGTTTAGACGTGTGAGCAACAAGGGTGATGGCGTGGTGGGAGTCTGCTATAGACCACCGGACCAGGGGGATGAGGTGGACGAGGCTTTCTTCCAGCAACTAACGGAAGTTACTAGGTCACAGGCCCTGGTTCTTATGGGAGACTTCAGTCACCCTGATATCTGCTGGGAGAGCAATACAGCAGTGCACAGACAATCCAGGAAGTTTTTGGAAAGGGTAGGGGACAATTTCCTGGTGCAAGTGCTGGAGGAACCAGCTAGGGGCAGAGCTCTTCTTGACCTGCTGCTCACAAACCGGGAAGAATTAGTAGGGGAAGCAAAAGTGGATGGGAACCTGGGAGGCAGTGACCATGAGATGGTCAAGTTCAGGATCCTGACACAGGGAAGAAAGGAGAGCAGCAGAATACGGACCCTGGACTTCAGAAAAGCAGAATTTGACAACCTCAGGGAGCTGATGGGCAGGATCCCCTGGGAGAATAACTTGAGGGGGAAAGGAGTCCAGGAGAGCTGGCTGTATTTTAAAGAATCCTTATTGAGGTTACAGGGACAAACCATCCCGATGTGTAGAAAGAATAGTAAATATGGCAGGCAACCAGCTTGGCTTAACAGTGAAATCCTTGCTGATCTTAAACACAAAAAAGAAGCTTACAAGAAGTGGAAGATTGGACAAATGACCAGGGAAGGGTATAAAAATATTGCTCGGGCAGGCAGGAGTGAAATCAGGAAGGCCAAATCACACCTGGAATTGCAGCTAGCAAGAGATGTTAAGAGTAACAAGAAGGGTTTCTTCAGGTATGTTAGCAACAAGAAGAAAGTCAAGGAAAGTGTGGGCCCCTTACTGAACGAGGGAGGCAACCTAGTGACAGAGGATGTGGAAAAAGCTAATGTACTCAATGCTTTTTTGGCCTTTGTCTTCACGAACAAGGTCAGCTCCCAGACTGCCGCACTGGGCAGCGCAGCATGGGGAGGAGGTGACCAGCCCTCTTTGAAGAAAGAAGAGTTTCGGGACTATTTAGAAAAGCTGAACGAGCACAAGTCCATGGGGGCCGGATGCGCTGCATCCAAGAGTGCTAAAGGAGTTGGCGGATGTGATTGCAGAGCCATTGGCCATTATCTTTGAAAACTCATGGCGACCGGGGGAGGTCCCGGACTACTGGAAAAAGGCTAATGTAGTACCCATCTTTAAAAAGGGGAAGAAGGAGGATCCTGGGAACTACAGGCCACTCAGCCTCTCCTCAGTCCCTGGAAAAATCATGGAGCAGGTCCTCAAGGAATCAATTCTGAAGCACTTAGAGGAGTGGAAAGTGATCAGGAACAGTCAGCATGGATTCACCAAGGGCAAGTCATGCCTGACTAATCTAATTGCCTTCTATGACGAGATAACTGGCTCTGTGGATGAAGGGAAAGCAGTGGACGTGTTGCTCCTTGACTTTAGCAAAGCTTTTGACACAGTCTCCCACAGTATTCTTGCCAGCAAGTTAAAGAACTATGGGCTGGATGAATGGACTATAAGGTGGATAGAAAGCTGGCTAGATTGTCAGGCTCAACGGGTAGTGATCAATGGCTCTATGTCTAGTTGGCAGCCGATATCAAGTGGAGTGCCCCAAGGGTCGGTCCTGGGGCCGGTTTTGTTCAATATCTTCATAAATGATCTGGAGGATGGTGTGGATTGCACCCTCAGCAAGTTTGCAGATGACACTAAACTGGGAGGAGAGGTAGATACGCTGGAGGGTAGGGATAGAATACAGAGAGCCCTAGACAAATTAGAGGATTGGGCCAAAAGAAATCTGATGAGGTTCAACAAGGACAAGTGCAGAGTCCTGCACTTAGGACGGAAGAATCCCATGCACTGCTACAGACTAGGGACCGAATGGCTAGGCAGCAGTTCTGCAGAAAAGGACCTAGGGGTTACAGTGGACGAGAAGCTGGATATGAGTCAACAGTGTGCCGTTGTTGCCAAGAAGGCCAATGGCATTTTGGGATGCATAAGTAGGGGCATTGCCAGCAGATCGAGGGACATGATCGTTCCCCTCTATTCAACATTGGTGAGGCCTCAACTGGAGTACTGTGTCCAGTTTTGGGCCCCACACTACAAGAAGGACGTGGAAAAATTGGAAAACGTCCAGCAGAGGGCAACAAAAATGATTAGGGGACTGGAACACATGACTTATGAGGAGAGGCTGAGGGAACTGGGATTGTTTAGTCTGCGGAAGAGAAGAATGAGGGGGGATTTGATAGCTGCTTTCAACTACCTGAAAGGGGGTTCCAAAGAGGATGGAGCTTGGCTGTTCTCATTGGTAGCTGATGACAGAACGAGGAGTAATGGTCTCAAGTTGCAGTGGGGGAGGTTTAGGTTGGATATTAGGAAAAACTTTTTCACTAGGAGGGTGGTGAAACACTGGAATGCATTACCTAGGGAGGTGGTGGAATCTCCTTCCTTAGAAGTTTTTAAGGTCAGGCTTGACAAAGCCCTGGCTGGGATGATTTAGTTGGGGATCGGTCCTGCTTTGAGCAGGGGGTTGGACTAGATGACCTTCTGGGGTCCCTTCCAACCCTGATATTCTATGATTAGAGACCTTACAGTGGCACAGCTATACCGATGCAGCTGCGCCGCTGTAAGATTTCTCATGTAGCCGTCTATGCCGACAGGAGAGAGCTCCCCCTTTGACATAATTAAAGCCCCCCCATTGAGAGGCGGTAGCTATACGCCGACATAGCGCTGTGCACACTGCCACTTATGCTGCCGAAACTTATGTCACTCAGAGGGGTGGTTTTTTAACACCCCTGAACGACATAACTTTTGCCAACATAAGTGGTAGTGTAGACATGGCCTTTCAAGTCTCTTTCACCACAGAAGTTGGCCTACTAAAAGATATTACCTCACCCATCTTGTCTCATTGAACTCAAGGGAAATTAGGAGCCTAAATACTTGTGTGGATCTGGGCTTTTGTGCAGTTCAGAAATAAGGAGTATACAAAAGTTTGTCTTTTAATGGGAAGAAAAACAGCATAAGCATAATGAGAAACTCAATTCAACTCTTAGCTTCAGGGAGAGTCACAGAGCTTTAATGAGTCAAACAGAAACTGCGGCGGTAGGGAGGTGACAAATGCAGATTCAGTTCAAGGTGCAACAGCCATTGATGGGGAACAGGATGAAGAGAACTAAAGTCCACTGAAGAGCTGGATAGTGGATTTAAATGAGTGGAAATCCAAGCCCTTTAAAGAGTTTCCTTTCCTCCTAGTGTAGTGCACATAGCACTAAAATGCGCTTAAGCCGTGAAGTTCAACACTACAAAGCCTAAACTGAGGGGCTAATGCTGAGGGGCTGTTACTGAAGATTCAGCAGGCTTCTTGGTGGACAAGTGTGGCATTTTCATTCACAGCTGCTCTTTGGCTGTTTTAGTTTGTTGCTTGATGCACAGCCCTTCGGTGCCAGCTGTATAGGAGTAGTCGTTTTAGGCAGGCCACAGAGGCTGAAACAAAGTGTGAGAGAAATATTAACTACTTCTGAGAGATATAAGAGACCCAGCATAGGCACTCACCATCAGTGCATCCTTCACTATGTAATGGGTGTCCTTTGGGTGCAGAAAGGGAGATCTTAAGCCTTTTATCTAGAGAAAAATATATTTGACTCTTCTAGAAAACATTCAAGACTTTCACTGAAAGAACCTGTAACTCACCCCTCTCGAAGCGCTGCTTGCAGCACCATATAATAAAGGACAAAATACAGAGAAGAGTGAACTAGAAAATGAGGGAGTGTGAAAAGCTTATATGAAGATGGGCCTTTGCCTTCAAATGTTTTTTTTTTCTGTTCTTAAAAGACTGTCTTAAAGGAACACCATCGATATGAATTTTTTAAAACTAATTTAGAAGGGAAGTACTTTCTGATAGAGGAGGCCTTTAAAATTCCTTTTAAAAAGATGCAGGGAGAGGGGTTAGTTTTTATTTTCTTCCCTTTTGACGTTTATAAAGGACTGTTCAGCTAGGGGGAAGTGCACAAAGTACATAAGCTGAAAAAGAAGAATGTCATTTTTGCTGACTCTTTTCAGTTAAGTTTAGTTGTTAACTTTAACTAGGGGAGAAACAAAAAAGGTTACAGGTAGAAATTAGTGTTTTGGTTTTGTTTTTTTGCTCTTTTCAAGTTGTTAGTGTCCCTTTCATTCTTTTAGCAGATGTGAGGGCAAAGGGGACACCAGGAGTAGAGTTCTTGGGTGGATGGGGGGGGGGGAAGAGTTAAATGTGGATTTTACAGTGATTAAAGGGATAGTTTCCTCTCCCAGCAGTCTAACACTCAAGGCAGTGGCTGATGGAAGCTGCCTGGCCTCATTAAGCCCCCAATCCTGCAATTGATATGTGTGGGTAGACCCCTAGCCTCATGACCCAGGGGCAAATGGATCCAGTTGCTCCCTTGGATCCAATTGCAGAACCTTGCACCATTTCCTCTCACTATACTCCCACACCCATGAAAAGAAATAACAGTTTGCACTAATATCGTCCCCTCCATCTGAGGCTTTCAAAGCACTTTAATTAAGGCTCACAGCACCCCTGGGAGGGAGGAATGATCCCATTTCTATAGCTGGGAGAGGCCCAGTGACTCCTGTAGTATGAACAATCTAGCAGTAGGTCAGGCATGAACATTTCAAATGCCTTTTTGACTGAAGTGATTATACTAATTTCCTCTCTGTTACAATAATAATTCCTCTTGATACCACTGGGAGGAAAGCCGATTAAACTGGCTGAGGGGAGCTTACTAAGCTGCTCAGAGCTCTGGCAGACATTGCTGCTGTTTGGACTGCCAGGAGTCTTGGGGTAAACAGAGTGAAAACTACAGGAATAGGCAACTAGACTTTAAGGTCAGAAGGGACCATCCTGATCATTTAATCTGACCTTCTGCACATCACAGGCCACAGACCCTCACCCACCTACTCCTGTAATAGACCCCTAACCTCTGGATGAGTTACTGAAGTCCTCAGATCATGATTTAAAGACTTCAAGGAACAGAAAATCCACCATTTACTCCAGTTCAAACCAGCAAGTGACCCAGGCCCCACAATGCAGAGGAAGGCAGGAAAAAAAACAAAACCCCAGGGTTTCTGCCCATTTGACCACCAAATCTCACCAGAACCTTATAGAATAGTAATAACACTTTTCTACCTCTACTGGAAATACCACACCTGATGAATCCTAGGATTTTATTATTAGCTTTTCCATGGCCACATCACAGTGATGGCTTATGGTCATCCTGTGGTTGACCAGTCCATCCAGCTTTTTCTCCTCCTCTGGCACTTCTAAATGACACGTGTCCAGCTTATAGCAAAAATTCTTCTTGTTAGTCCCTAAATGCATGACCTTGCACTATTAAATTTAATCCCATTTCTATTACTCCAGTTTTCAAGGTCATCCAGATCTTCTTGTATCATATTCCAGTCTTCCCCCACATTGGCAATACCTCCCAACTTTGTCTCATCCACAAGTTTTATTAGCACACTCCCACTTTGTGCCAAGGTCATTAATGAAAATGTTAAATGAGATTGGTCCCAAGGCTGCTTTCTGAGGAACTCCACTCGTAACCACCCTCGAGCCCGATGATTCACCTTTCAGTATGGCCCATTGAAGTCTCCCCTTTAACCATTTCCTTACCCACCTTTTAATTCTCGTATTAATCCCCATCTTCTCCAATTTGACTTTAATTTCCCCTGTGGAACTGTATCAAAAGCCTTACTGAAATCCAGGTAGATTAGAGCTATTACATTTCTTTATATAGAAAATTGGTTACACTCTCAAAGAAAGATGATATGTTGGTGTAGCCCAATCTACCTTTTGTAAAACCATGTTATAATTTATCTCCATTACTGTTCACCCGTATATCCTTAACTACTTCCTCTTTCAACATGTGTTCCAAGACCTTGCATACAATTGGGGTCACTAGCAACCCTAGGAGGCAGGAGCATAGAACCTGGATGTGATCACGAACAAGTTATGGGGAGAGGGGAAGAACAACAATAGGGGGGAGGTGGTAATAAGGGTCTGGAAATGTGCAAAGTTACAAAGAATTTAGTTCGAGTTTTGTTTTTAAACAAGTGTAACCATTTGGATAGGTGTATTTGGAAGCTTCAGTAGCCACGCAGCCCATGCTGTCTTCACTGCAACAAAGGTGATTTTATACTGAGATAATTGTCTTAATGTAAAATTGTAGTGGAGACAGGGAACAACTAATTTTTACCTCCTCATAGCTAGCTGATCTAAACCTCAGCTGGTGTGGGTATTGGGTTGACCTTGACTAGCTCCAGTAAGATTAAAGCCTGCCTGTGGCCTTGCGTCCACTAGGTTTTTTACAATGAGATAGTTATCTAGAGGTAAAAACAAAATGCTTTTTTTGCAGTGAAGACATTACTTCAGGTTTCCCTAGGACTCCCCACCTCACTTCAATGCAACCCTCCTACACTCCTGCTAGCAGAAGTTGTTTTCGTACCTATCATGTTTTGTTTTTTAACTTTTCTGCCCCTCAATCATTCAGAGTTGTAGAGAGCTACTGAATAAAGATAATCACTGCCAAAGGGGTGCTTAAGCCCCACTGAGCTTTATATGACAAAGAGCCATCTTTGTTCTCCCCTTTCTCAGCTCAGTTCTGCTCCTAAAAGCATTTGGTTAAAACCCAGCTATGCTGCTGAATAAGATGAGTTTTCATTCCAACACATTTCCCAAAAGATCTACATCCGCCCCTGAAATGGGGCCAGTAGCATGCTAGTCAACAATTTCCCTTGCTTGTAAAAAGGCAACAGGGCAAAAACCCATTACTTTTACAAACATAACAGAAGGGGATATTTATTACACACACCCAGTACTCACTTTAACTCTCAGAAAGATATGGGCTGAATTTATTGTCTAGCTCTAATGTATTCCAAAATATGTTCAGCTGTTAAAGTGAAATCTACTGCTTTCAAAGCCATCAGAAAGAGTGGAAGATTATATCCAGTGGTGCTGGAACAATTGTTATACAGGGCATGCTGAGAGCCATTGAACCAAACTGTAAATCCTCTATATAATGGAAACCACTTCAAGACAGGGAGTGCAGCAGCACCCCAAGTTCCAGCACCTGTGTGTTTGTATCAGTTTAGGCAGGTAGATATGCAACATGCTGAGGTATACAGTTAATTGGCTGGGAGCAATATTTTTATGGTGACTGGCAGAAGTTTGTTTGTTTGTTTGTTCTGCAGACCTTTCCGCTGAAAGGGACAGGGAATGAAGTAAATGGGAAAAGAACAGAGTGCTTTTAGAAATCCTCCCCCTAAAAAAATCCAAGTCAGCGCTATAGGACGCCACTAATATATTGCACTCACCAATTCTACATTCACTTTAATATCAGTGATCCAGTTATTTATATTACTATCAGCCTATTGTTTAGAAACAAAGGGAAAGTATGTAAAGGACTGTGTAGTCATCCCACTCCAACCATTCATTGTATAGTCATGTGAAGTCTGCTCTTACATTTTCTTTTTCCACCCCCTGGAATGAGTCCTCCAACCCACAAGGGCTCATTTACTGCAGAGGGAAGTAGGGAACAATCATTCCTAAACAATAGCAGGAGTCATATCTTGGAGCATTAAATGTTGTATTAGCCAAAGTACTTTAGAGGAACAAAAATAAAGGGAAAATGGAAATAAAAAGTTAAAATTTTTATTTTGTTAAAGTGTCCAGTCTTACAAGTCCTTCAGAGAAAACATAGCAGCCTTCAGCACTTGAGGTGCTGTTACCTGCCTAAACATAATCCAACAGACAAGGCTTAACTCACGATTCTGAAGTGCCATACCAGGGTGTGGGGGACACCAAGCCACAACTGTGATAGTACTTTTATAAGCCATGTGAAGTGTTTAAGCCATGAGTTATGCCCTGAGGAAGGGGACCTATCAGCTGTACAGACACTCTTAATGTGAGGTCCTGTCAGAGTTCTTTTCACACAGCCCACACTAGTTTGCTCTAGACAAGAGCAATTAGCACAGCTCACCATTTGTTCATAGGACTTCCTGAAAGAGCAGAACAGGGGAGAATGTGGGATTTCTAGAAATCCCACATTCAGCTTTCTTGCCAGGCAGCTTCACTCCATCTTGACTTGCTAGAACCAACTTTCAGCTAGGGCTATATATAGCTACCTGTTATTTTTAAAACAGTAAGTTAATGGGTCAAATTTCAGAAGTATTTCAAAGCAATATATATTAGTCTCCAGCTGCAGATGGAGAAAGTGGGGAGAGAATGCGCACTCCCCCCTGATACTACTTGCCAAATTGGTGCTCAACTCCATGCAGATAGGAAGACAGAACCCATTTTCTTTTGTCAGATCTAGCATTTTTAAACTGGATGGTTGCCAGCAAGATTGCAGCATCCAGGGTGTAGCCAAAGGTTTCTGAACAGTACTAAATGAGATTAAAGCCTATGTTAGTACTTGAAGTTTTCAACCTCTTGCAAATGCGGAGTAACATCTCAGCACAAGGGATGTTACAATTTAAGGCATATGACCATTTTGTTCTTCGGTGAAGAGAATAGAAATCATACTAACATTTTAAAGATTGTTGTTGGATAAGGACAGAGCCAACAGGAACAGCTGGCCACATGAATAACTCTAGTTTGAGTAATTACCCTATTCCATCTCTAAAGCAGGCACCCCACGTATTCAAAAGATCCATCCTACCTCAGAAGAGCTGGAAGAGAATGGAAAATCAGAGACTAAATGAGCTTTCAAAATATTTATTCACTCAAGTCCCTTTCACAAAAGGAAGTGGCTGAAATGGAAAAGGCTTAACCCCTCACCACTGTTCAATCCAATAAGATTTTGGAGCCCATTTTCCCCATACTTCATCTGCTGCAAAACATGAATATGTCTTCCAGTTTCCTACTCTCGTGTGTTAGAACAAAAACTGAGGACCTAAGCATGGTTCAGAGACTGAAAGTGACCTTAAAAGGTTATCCATGCTGATAAACATCAAGAGTTTGGTTTTGTTAAAATTAAGACATGAAAGTGAGCACAGAACAAGTGGTGGAGAAAAAGGTTCTGAGGTAGGATGCTCCAGGGGAGCGACAAAGTACTTAATACAAAGTAGAAATAAAAATAATGAAGAATACCTGCAACACTCATGAAACAGTTGAGTGGCACAGTAAATTAGTTCCACCTGTGGGTTAACAGTGGACCAACTGGTAAGTTCAGCAGAAGGAAAAAAACCGCAAAACCACAACTGACATTCCAGTGCATTGTTTTAAAGCACAGCAAGATTTAACACATTCAGCTTCTGCTACCTTGGTTGGTTCAAATTCATTAGTTGCAACTTAGATATCAGGCCACTTACCGTAACAGCTAGAATTCAGTTTACCAAAAAGCTTAGAACTGTGGTTCCTATTGTAGCACAAGTGTACCTGGGATAAATAGAGGTCCCAAGAACTAGTTCAACTTAGTAGTGCTGTTAGGAGACATTTGGCTTTAATTCAAGTTCTGTTTTTAGTTTAGCAGCTAACACAGATGATCCTGGTTATTACTATTAGAATCCTTTGAGAAGACTGCCACTAACCAGATCCTCACTGGTCTGTTTAACCTGAACAGGATTCCTAGGATAGTACACAGGTCACTCTCAGCCCAATTCAGCTTCTACATGTGACAGCCCACTTTAAAAAAAAATAGAGCATTGATTGATGTGCCTGTAACTGGGAAAGAATGTGTTAGCTATGTCACTCAAGGGTTGAGCGATCAGGAAAAGGAAGGGAAGTGTACTGGAAATGAGAACTTGTCCTGTTATGGGCCAAGTTCTGGAGAAGTATTGAGCAACTGTAGGTGCACAGCAGCTCAGGTTTTGACCCTATACTTAAAATTCTCAAGCTTTCTCCACCTCATGCCTCTGAGATCTGCTAGTGTAGGTCCAACATCTGCTTGAAGGAAGAGGAAAAGTGCATCTCAGCCAGTTCACCAATTCATGATGAGGCATTTCAATATAACCTTGGTTTCCATTATGACAAGTTTTCAAAAACTTTATTCATTTTGATTTTTCCCGATGGGGGAGCTATCTAGACCTCTTGTAACAGTCCTGGTTGAAATATTTAAAGAACAGCAAGCAGCTCATGTTTCCATGCATGATCAATACTGGTCTTACATTTGCTCTGTGGAGCTGGATCAAACAGGCAGATTTTTATTTCCTACTGTTTTTGAAAAATAAGTAGGAAATAAAACTCTAAAAAGAGGAAGTCTCCTCCCTCTAGCAGGGTGGTGGTTTGTCCTAAGGATGAGCTATACAGCAGTTCAGGAGGCCTGCATATTACCATGCAGATTTCTAGACACTTTATAGCTTACTTTCTGGAGTTCAGTATGACTATTTATACAAACACTTCAGGATGTAAATTAAATACATTTTTATATAACTAAGAGCCCACCTTCACTACAGCCAGAAGAGTCAGGTGAACCAGGTGCAGACCCTTAGCCCACTTTCCATAAGCAATGTTATAACTCTGCACAGTCCAAGAACCAGTTAGGTCTGTGTAAGCTACAACTAGCCAGGTACCATGACTGCTGTAGGGTAGATGGGTCCTAATCATACAGTCCCAGAACTGGTTCAGGGCTCAGTAAAGAATTGCAAACACCAGATTTCATCTGGCAGAGAAGGAAAGACAGACTTCCTCCCCAATCTGAAAGGTCCTTACTCTGACCATGGAGAGTTAGTTCAAAGCTGCATTTGTACTGTATCTTGAAACAGCTAAATTTTTTCTGAGTTGGTCTCAAGTCCCCCCAGCAGATTCGCTGCCCTCCTTGTTAATACAAAACCCTAGCATGACCGGTAAATCCCACTCTGCAAATTATCAATATCACACTTCTAAATCCCAGTTTGATCTCTGATACAGTGAATTTTGAAATACCTTCCTTTCACCAATAGCCCCATCTCTGCTGTAATTTCAACACATACTAATACTGTTAGAAATGTGAACCTGTCATCCAGAAGAGCTTTTACAGCACCTTTTCCTCTGGAAAGAGTCAGAGCTGGGAAAACATGCAAACAAGAGTTGATTGGGTTATCCCTTTGGATTGTTTGACTTTTCATGATGAATGGACTAAGGGAGGCAGACTTTATACCCTTCTTAGAAGCATTTCTATAAACAAGCTAAAATTTTCCTAGTTTTCAATGTAGCTTTATTTAAACATCTGAGCATCAACAAATCCAGAGCCTGGTTAACAGATTGTTTCAGCATTTCTAGTGTGCATATCTTGTATATTACATCTAATGCAGAAAGAGAAGCTGTAGTGTTTGTTATTGCCCAGAATATCTGAGACAGAGGGTGTCTATGCTTTGCCCAACTCAGGGCTTCAGTAGCAGCTTGCCAGGAACCCAGCTGGAACACACTGTCTCCCTCCCCCCCCTTTTTAATATGTAGGTAATGCCTGCAAATACTACATATCTCAGCAGGCAGTGCTCCAGTCTTGGAGGATCCAAGTAGCTGGGCAAGGTGGAGCACTACATACTGGAGCTGTAGGGTCTATAGGCTTCCCCTTCTAATGAACACAAGGTGGCTTTGGGGTGACTGGTAGAAATGTAAGCCACACTTTAACCCCCTGGTTTGAGGACATGATTATGAGTAGCTATCACTAAGCTATGGCTGCCTCTGCAAATGCAGAAGGGGATTTGTTGAACAGTCATAAGTTAGCCTTGTTTCAACATAGATTCCTCTCCCCTCACTATGGGGCCTCCCCTCCCAGAGGGCTAGAGGAACCCAGTCCAGGGAGGATTCTTAACAGTGGGGCAGAGAGAAGAACAGGGTTACCATCCCAAGCACCAAGTTCAATCAGCATTAGCCTCTTGTGATCATGTAGGCCAAGAGGAGCAGCAAGAATGACAGCTGCTAAAATCAAGAGCTGAACAAACCAGAACAAAACAAGCAGCTTTGTAGATTTTACTTATAAAAAGATGCTGGCAAAACCTCAAAAAAAAAAAAGTTATCCACAGCAAGGGTAGGGAAGAAGCTTGTTGAATATTCCTCTCTGCTACAGGCACCATCTCCCCTATTTTGAGTTGTACTTAACACTGCCCAATAGTGTGTTTGTATTTTTAAACGCCCCAGACAAAATGCTGAGAGGGGGTGTGTGTGTGTGTGGGGGGGGAAAACAAAAAAAGTAGTTCAAGACTTTAGATTTTAAAAAGTGTTTTAAGTACCTCAGTGCTTCTTGCAGAAACAGTCTTACTGCTTTCCACCCACGTCTTATCTGATGCATTGAGCTGCATCCTTCCTGTCCCATTTACTAAACAGAACTGGAATTCAGCCTACAGACAGCCCAATCTAGGTAACATTTCTGGAACTGCTAATTTAGGCAATACCTCCAGTAATACCAGCTAGGGAAGCAGGCCATGCGATCTACGGGTCAGCACAAAGGATTGGAATCTGAAAAGACTGTGCAACCTCAAGCCAGCAGATGGAAACTGGGTTAAAAAAATTCAGTCCTGAATCCAAGTTGATCTTTGAGGTAAAAATTACCAAAAAATACCAGCATCTTTAAAAAATAAAAAAAATAAATAAAAAAAGCTGTGCCATCCCCCCTGCCCTCAAAGAAGCTCCAACTGATCAAATCAGCAAGTAGTGTGGAACTATACAAAGTGTCACAGCAACGTAGAGTTGGAGTTTAAAGAGGCTCCCTGGACTTTTGTCCTTTGACTCTAAGACATCCTCAGTCCCTGATGCATGTAAGAGCCCTATCTAGGGCGATGCAGCAGTGTAACTGGATCAGCACATCTCTCCCCTATATTCAGAGGCAGTTACTCTGAACTAAGTTGGCTCCACCAGCAGTTCTGGTTAACTCCATGGCAGCTTTGGCATCATCCCACTTCTAATCTTGCAGAACAGCAGCACCTCTTTTGTTCCCGCTGTCTGTTGTAGAGGAGCCACCCACTCTGCCTTGGTCATCCCCTGCCCCCGAACCTCCCCCATCCTGCATCCAAGGGAGCAGGCAGCCTTGTTCCCAGTCACATTGGTTATTCAAGGATCTCCTTAGCTAGTCTGGTGTTGGCTGGGGTGGTTGGGAGATGGAATTGGAATGGAATGGCCTTTTGTTTCCTGTCTAGTTGATCAGAGGTTTCCCTGCCTTCTTGTCAGCAGCTCAGGCTTGCTCTTTGTCAGCCCTCCACAGCCGCTCCTTGACCTCCAGAGGCAGAGTGTTGAACAGGTCCTCCTCCACCACCAGCCCACTGCGTTTCAGCAGAGGACACTCCCCCAGCTCCACCGGCAGGCACTCCAGGCGGTTCCCTCGCAGCTCTATCTGGGACAGGTTGGTCAGCTCGCCCACCCGAGATGGCAGTGATTGCAGCACATTGTTTCCCAGGTTCAAGGTCCGCAGCTTCCTGCACTGGAAGAGCTCAGGTGGGAGACTCTCAATCTGAAAGGAGAGACCAGAGAGATACAAATGTGACATGTGCTCATCTAAGGCAAGGCAAGGCAGACGAGATTCATAGATATTAAGGTCAGAAGGGACCATTATGATCTAGTCTGACCTCCTGCACAATGCAGGCCACAGAATCTCACCCACCCACTCCTGCAATAAACCTCTCACCTATGTCTGAGCTATTGAAGTCCTCAAATCATGGTTTAAAGACTTCAAGGTGCAGAGAATCCTCCAGCAAGTGACCCGTGCCCCATGCTATAGAGGAAGGTGAAAAACCCCCAGGGCCTCTTCCAGTCTGCCCTGGAGGAAAATTCCTTCCGAACCCCAAATATGGCAATCAGCTGAACCCTGAGCATGTGGGCAAGATTCACCAGCCAGATACCCAGGAAAGAATTCTCTGTAGTAACTCAGATCCCACCCCATCTAACATCCCATCACAGACCACTGGGCCTATTTACCATGAATAAAGTTCAGTTAATTGCCAAAATCAATCATGTTATACCATGATGTAGCCAGACAGAGCACCAGCCTCTAAATACTCACTTCTCCCTCAAATGCATTTCTGCTTTCTTCTATGTTGACCTTTATGCATGGAACGCTTTCCCCAAGATACAGTAAAGCTACTACCTTGTCCTCATACAGATCCTTTTCTACCGTACTATTTATAATAAACTGCCACATGAAGATGGCTAGGCCTGAGCCGAATAGAGATTACTGACAGAAACAGGGGAGATCTGAAACCCACTCACAGCTAGTCTGTACAGCCATGTATTCCCATCAGTGTTTCCTTTGTCCCCTCCCAGAATCCATCCATCATTGGTTCTCCCACTTGGAGTTTAAGCTCTTCACATTGACAACCTTTCCATGTTTGTATGGCACCTAGCACCATAAGGCTGTGATCCTGATCAGGGCCATAGGGTGCTAGTATAATAAAAGTAAAATGACAGATCGACATCATTTTTAAAGTTTAGTAATTAACCACCTGCAAAAAACCACCACCACCACCACCACCACCTCACTATTCCCAACACAAGTCAGGCTATTCCCTACATGGTTCAGTTCTGATCTGCAGCACACACATCCCTCCGTACCCTGGTTATAATCCAGTTTCGGAACCACATCTCAGTGCTTTCCACAGTACTAGTAACTACTGCAATTACTGATTATGCCAAGTATTTGAACAGCTCATCACTCTGTAGTTCTCCTACAGAATTAGAGACCAATGTCTCTCTCTCTCTCAAATGGAGGACTCTTGCTCTCCCAGCTTTCCCCCTTCCCTGCCCCCAGAACTTCTTAACTGGCACAGCTCTGTCAGTTCCGTAAGACTGACCCAACTTTCACCTTGAAACATCTGAGGTAGAGTTTGAGCCTGCCAGTTCTTTCCTCTAAAGGAGGAAATGTAAATGACCTCTTCTCTTTCTAGCTGCTCCAAAGTAAACAGCCTGCACTAACCTAGGGGAGCCCTGCCTTATGTTATTTGGACAGTTGTAATACACAGGGGCCCCTCCCCACCACCTCATTTTCTATCTGCAGGATCAGAGATGAGTAAAAAGGCACCAAGTGTACTATATGGACACACATTGCTAGGGTCCTCCTCCTAGCCTCTCTCTCACTGGAGCACCTACCCTGCAAGAACAGAGATCATTTGCATTGTAACAGAGGCAGAAACCAGCTCTTATTCTTCTGTGTAGCACATAGGTCCAAACAATAATTCAGGTGGCCAATAAGCTTCTCCTACAAACATCTGCTCCCTCAGGTCATGGACGCATTAGTACTCTGATCCCATTGCTAGTATGGAAGGCAACATTCTGCTTCTTCCTTGAGCTGTCCTGCTCTAATCCTGAGGATGGCCTGCAAACAGTCTCCTCCCCTTAAAAGCCTGGCAGAAACAGGGTGACAGCGTTTTTGCCTTCTTCTGAAGCATCAAGTATTGTCCCTGGATGGGAAATGAGGAACTTGACTAAATGGAATGGTAGCAGAATTTGATATGGTGAGTTGTGTTCCTCAGAGAGATTTACTAATGGAGAACAGCAGGCTAGTGGTTTGTGAGCATTTAAGTGGCTATAGAGCCATTAAAAGAAATGGACAATGGGAATTCAGTGTAATATTTGATTTTGACCAGTACAGCCCATCTTTGATCCACAGTATGCTGGGAAAGGAGGGGAGAAGCCATGCATTAGGTTTTCCAGTCGTATACATATTCTAGTGTCGATTTGGAATGCTAGATTTTGTGCTTCCCAGTCTGTTGTATCCCTCTATTCCTTCATTTTACTTAGAAGGAAAGCTCTTTGGGCAAGCACTATGCTTTCATTGTGTGCACGCGCAGCACCTAGCCTAATGGGGCCCTGATCAGGGACCTTTAGGCACTACCACAATACTCAACTTTTTGACAGGGTCAAAACGCAACAAGAAAAATTAAATACCCAGCACCACTGGCTCCCCCCCACCTGTGCACCGATAGCCAAGTGTCTGACAGGGAGATTACTAGTCCAATCAGACTGTCATGGTATCGTAGTCTGACGACACTAAAAAAAAAAAAATAAATAAAAGTCAACCATGATCAGCCATGCTTTCTTCCAGCAAGATTTCTAGCAATAGAAATATAAAAGCTTATGGGGTTTGGTTCAATAGATTCAGGCATCTATTCATGACCTTCCCCTTAATTCAGTGAAAGTCTCAGCCTATCCTTTGTTTAAAACATAATTGCACTCTATTTTAACTTTAATTATGCACACAAGATCTGCCTGGAGCAGTCATTGGCTACAGAGAGGCTTTAACAAACAGCCAAAGTTCTGGATAAGTTAGAGCGACCGGAACAGCAACAGCAACAAACAGCAGCTTTATTCAGCCATTGTTATTTAGAACCATCATTCTGTAAAAGCTGCAAAATTCAGCCTGGTAGTCATAGAACTAATAAGACGCAATCACTTGTTTTCAAGTGACAGGAGTGGACTTTATCAAAAAAGAAAGTTCTGTTACAACTGGACCAGATTCCCAGAAAGACCGAGTTGTACTAGTCAGCTCCAGAAGTAGCTATTTACTAGGGCTGCTGGGCTAGCAGGGGACCTTTGAGATAGAATTCTTAGGGTCAGGAAATGCCACTCTATCAGCACTTGCATTTTCTGCTGCTGCTGCTGACTGTAAATAACCAGGCTTCCTGAGCCCAGAGGCCTTGCCTGCATGTCTGAAGGGAACAAGAGCTGAGTAGCTGTTTCACTGGATCTCCAGGAGACAGGGGGCTAGGCAGGAAAGAGAATGTTGCTTCTAGCCTTTATGTTGCATTAGTGTCTTTGGAAGAGCAAGATGGGTGGTTCCACATTTTATTGTGAAAACAAAGCTGCCTCAAGCTTCTTTTCATCCAAAAGAGAAGCTCCAGCCCCACACTGCAGAGGATGCACATCTTGTCTTAACCCTGTGTGACCTGGGCTGTTGAACAATTGCCAAAAAAAGGGTACTGTTCAAAACCTGTATAGTTCTTCACCTTAAAATAGAGCCTTAAAAGCTTCCTTCACTTTGCTTAGTGTGGCATCCAGCAAGCGTCAGATGACAGAAGCTACACTGAAGCCTCCTACTCACGGAGGAGGATTTTAGTTTTTAAACCTATCGCTGAAATGTGACTGGCTATACAATGCCTCACACCTTCCCCAATGCCAGGGATGGTGGGTTAGGCACAGCTTAATCTGGTGTTAAGGGTGGTTTAAACAGACAGAATGGCTTCTTAAACACTAGCTGTTTAGCTTAATTTTTCTGAAGGTTAGAGATCAAAGTTAATGCAGAATGGGCACCACTTGTCTGGCTCCAGGGCTGCGACGTCACCTTTAGAAGCAAGGTGGCTACTGAAAAGCTGCCAAAAGCTAGTGGGAATTGTAGAAGCTCCCTTTACAATTTATAATACAATTGTTAAGTGGTTTTGCCTCCGGAGTTTTCCCTATAAAAGGCAGCAATACCGAAGACTTTTTTGGTAACATCAATTAGACAGTATTGACTTGTCAGGATGTATCTGAGGCCTTATTTCAGACTGAAAAAATCTAGGTATCCTCATAAGAGACAGGATTTTGCTGCATATTTCCACCTGAATTTTCATAATCCTGCGTCACGGCTGGTTGCTCTTTGTGCAATTATGTTACCAGACTTCTTTGTGACTTCTGGTGGGAATAAGTAATCAGATGGACTTTCAAAGCTGCAAAATATTTTGTTCTCATAGCCCTAGCAACAAAGCCTCCTGGGTTTTGTGGACAGAAAGAAATGAGTATTTTTAGTTTCTATGAGGCATCAGTGGATCTTCAAATATAAATAGGCCAAATGCAGCCTTTAATTCGACATACTTTATAAGCAATTTACAGTATTTTATGTTACCCAGGTTCAGAACTGCAGGACAATCCACTGGGAGGAGTTATTGAAGTGAAAGTATGACATAGCAACATCAGGCAGCATGTCACGATCGGATCGTCTCTTCCAAGTTTTGCTGCTCCTAAGCAATTAAGTGGAAGCTCATTAGGACCAAGGTAACTTCCTGATCCCATATTGCAATACATTTTCTGCTTGTAAGTTACAAAGAAAAACTGCAACTGTGTTAAACCAGAGCCTGATTTACATGAGGAGATGACATCACATTTGCTGTAGTCTGAAGGTACACATGCACTTGTATCAGTCAGTGATTAGTCAGGTTAAGATCTGACCTGCCCTCAAGCCTTTAACGCTGCAGTGCTTCAGTGAAGATGCTGCTATGCTGATAAGAGCGCCTCTCCTGTCAGCATAACTACTGCCTCTCCCGGAGGTGGATTAACTATGTTGACAGGAAAAGCCCCCCTTATCAAAATAGGCTGACCTAAGACCTGGTGTAGACAGCACTACAGCAGGGCCCTGGTATATGTTGGGGTTGTGTTCTTGAAGAGGGAGATGGATACCAAAACGACATATACCGGGGACCTGCTGGTACAGCAGTGGCGTAGGTAGCAGGGGACAGAGAAGTAGGAGCGATCTGTCTGCCTTTCTCCCCCCACTCCAGCTGGCCTTGCAGGGACAGGGGCATAGATGCTCTGGCCAGGGGTTCCCAGAAAAATGGGGTGCCCCATAAAAACATGCACCCCTGCACTCCCACCCACTCCGTCCAGCGCGCCTGCTGGGCAATGGGAATCAGGGGCTTGCACCTTTTCCACACCCCTGAGAGATGTAGTTATACTAATATAAGTTTGTAGCGTAGACCCGGCCTGACTGAGTGCACGATACAGGGTAAGGACAGTGCACCAACCCAGCTATTTCAGCTCTGAGTTTGCTTATGGTACGACACACAGAAGGTCTTTTAAAGTGGTAGTTAGAGAAAAGGCTACACAGAATAAGTGTCTCTAATTGTACAAGACACTAGAAAGACTCCTTCAGAGTCCGACTACTTGTCAACAGGTGGTTCTAGACTGTGTGCTGCATGGATAGGAGCAGCCATAAGCCAACATGTATAAACAGCATCTACTGGGTTTGTAATTTACAAAGCAATTGCTGCATATCTGTCAGTTTTTTTAGATCATGCACATACCAGTTTCCAAAGCTCTGTTACCTGCCCAGTGAGCAACTAAGGAACAACAGTTACCTACAGGAAATTCCTATGGGATTAATATTAGAGAGTTACATGATAAGAAATGGATCAAGGTCTTTGTAGCATACCACAACTTTAAGTCTCTACACAGCTCCACCTTTACCTATTTTCTTTTGCAAAATACAGGCAGCTAGTTACATCTCACGTCCCCTTGTTTCCTATGCTGCTCTTTCGCATTAAGTGTTCCTTTTGCATTGTCCTCCCACTCTCAGCTTTCTACCTGTATTCATGTTGCCCCCTATGCTTGAAACAGTCACTTCCTGGGCAATAGGTAGCCCAGTGCTGTGTGGCAAGCCATTTTTCACAAAGCCTCCTATATGCTGATCTCCTAAGCAAGCTTCTTATGGAGGAAGTAGTTGATATTAGATTGCGAACTCTTCAAGGCAGGTCCTGTCTCAATGTGTCTGTAGAGCACTATGTACACATATAGCACCATACAAACACCCTGACATCAGTCCTGTGCAGACACACATGGGTGGCTAATTGCCTCACTTTATATTACAAATGCAAATGGTTTAAGTCTATAGTGCTGCATTCTTAAGTGTAATTTCTCAGTTCTCTATTATAAGTCTAAAGTCCCATGTCAATCCAAAGACTAAAAATCTACATTACAAATAAACCACAAGAAAAGGCCAGGATTTATGAAACAGACTAAGTTGTCTTTTAAAAGCCATTTCAGTTAAACCAGAGAAGGGGAAAAACTGCAGAAGAGCAGTCAAAACAGCTATGTTTGCAATCTACCCAACAGTGAAAAGAGAACTGAATTGAAGATTTGGGTTTGTTTTTGCAAAGTTTCATCCTAAGAAAATTGTACAGACAAGGAACAAAGGTTAAGTATAATGGTAGTGCCAAGATATTGCACACCCCATTGTAGCAGTTAAATGCTTCCAATACACGTCATAGCAGGCAGCAGGAATCTTAGGATGCAGCTTTATCCAATCCATGCATCTCCGCCACACTCCCTCCTCACTTACCCTGTTAGCTGTCACAGCTAGGTTCTGCAGGTTCTGCAGTAGCCCAATGTCTGCCGGTATGGAAGTCAAGTTATTGTGGCTGAGATCCAAGTACCGCAGCTTCCGGCAATAGAAAAGCTGGGTGGGTATCTTTTCTATCTTGTTACGGTTAAGGTAAAGGCGCTCCAAGTTGGTGAGGTTGCCGATCTGCATGGGGATGTAGGCGATATGGTTGTACCACAGCTTAAGGCAAGTGAGACGGTGTAGGTGCTGGAAGCTGATGATCTCCTCAATGGTCTTGAGGTTATTGTCCTTCAGGTCGATTTCTTGGAGGTTGTGGAGACTAAAGATAGAGTGTGGGATGCGTTCCAGGTCGCAGCGGATCAGCTCCAGCTCTGTCAGGTTGACCATCTTCTTAAGGCTGTTGAGGACGATGAGCTTGGTTCCCTCATTGTTGATAGAGAGCTTCTGGAGGTGCACACCAACATCCGTCACCACTTGCGGCAGCTTGGTGAGGTTGCTCTTTAGCCGAAGCACCTTGAGCCGCTTCAGTTCCCTCAGTCCGTCAATCACAATGTAACGGTTGTTCTCTGCACTCAGGTTCCCTGTCAGGTGGAGCTCCTCCAAGGTCTTCAGGCTATAAATCCACAGAGGGATTTCCTTGATGTCTGTGAACTTAATGTGCAAAGATTTCAGGTTTTCCCTCAAGAAGGCAAGGGCTGGGGCCTCAATTTTGGCAGCTGTGTGGTAGAGCCACAGCTCCTTAAGGCTGGTGAGCTGGGCAATGCTTGGTGGGATAGTGACATCAGGGATGAGCTCCAGCTTCAACACCTCCAACTCAATAAGGTCAAAGACTGTGTCAGGGATGCCACTCAGCATGAAGAGGTGCAGCTCCAGCTTGTCCTGGGAGTTCTTCGTGATCCTCTGGCGCAGCTTCTCCAAGGTCCACTCATTATTGAGGTTCAGCTGCCGCAGCTTGTTCTCACTCACCTCAGACAGAAAGACAGCAAATCGCTTGGAGTAGAGGGGGTCGTACTGGTCGATCAGGTGCAGCATGAAAGCAAAGTCATTCTTGACATCAGGGATGTCACTGTAGCTGCTCTCCTCCCGGATGGACTCAAAGGAGTATTTCTTGAGGGATCGCCTCAGCATCCACCAGAGTGTGTACATGCAGATCAGTCCGTAGAAGATCACCAGGCTAATGTAGAAAGAGGCCAGGATTTTGAAGAGAGTGGCAAGAGGGTGAGCACAGCGGTACATGCGGTAACCGGTCAGGCTCTCGATGTCCACCTTGCAGTCAATGTCAAACGTGATGTTGTTGACATAGTAGACAGTGTAGCAGATGATCAGGATGAACTTGATCACCTTGATGATGGTTTGTCTCATGTAGAGGCGATAGACTATGTCTCCCTCCTCCACGTGTGTGCGGAACTTCTTAACTTTCTCAAAAAGCGCTTTGGCCTGTTCCCCTTCTTTCTTGTCCAAGACGCCCGTCTCAGAGCGATCAACGATCCCTTGCTCAATCCGTGACTTTGTTCTCTGTAGCATGGGGACAGTGGCTTCAACATCCTCACTGACTGTGGAAGATTTCTTGTCCATGGAGCCATTCATCTTCCCAAAGGCAGGCTTGGGATCACTCTCCTCCACCACTGTCTCAGACAGTGCTCTCGTTGTCCAGGGAGAGTCAAAACACTTCAGCAGAATAGACACAAAATGCTCCAGCTTGGAGCTGGTCCGTGGGAACTTGAACCAGAAATTGCTGCAAGCCAAGAAGATCAGAGTGTGTAGCAGCACCAGGTAAGGGAAATACTTGGCAAACCAGTGAAGGCGATTCTCATAGCACACTGCATCCACATAGTTATACTGGTGCCGGTCTAGGTCATATCGGATCCCTGTAGGCCCAGTGTCCTGAGATGGGACAAGACTAGAGTTATAGTAAGTGGGGTCTGGAGTTGCAGCTGTCCAACCTCTGAAAGAGTCATTGCAGGAGTCTTTGGTAACCCATTTGCAGGGCAAGCAGATCATTTTGTCCTGGGTGACCTGAAGCGTCCCTCCAAACACTGCAATCATCAGCATGACTATGGAAATGTAGTCCGTGAAGACATCCCACCATGGTTTCAGGATGCGGTATGCTGGCTGGGTATCAGCAAAATAGCGCAGTTCAGTGACAGGAATCATGGCTCACCTAAAAAGAAGCCACAGGCAGATGTTACTGGAAGAAAACAGTTTGTTTTTAAAGTTTAGACAAGGAAAACAGGGAGATCAGATTATATAAAGACGGTATCTGCTGGCTCAGTCAAAAAAACCCCACACAATTTCAAGTCCAATTTTGAGATAAATAAATGAAGCTCCATAATGAGCAAAAGTAGTTAGCTGCTTAGAGGTCTGTGTGAAGTTAGTAGGTGGTCTTAATTCCTGACAAATTGGTATCCATCATAAGCCACCACAACTGCATCCTTAATTAACAGTCTGAGGGACCAAGGACTCACCTCTAGAGATAGTCTGGCATGTAGAGGCTTGCCCTACTATTGCACTAATTCCATGGCTAAGAAATGCAGTTTCTAGATGGTGAGCCTGCCACCTTTCAGAAGCATTATGTTCACACAAAGCAGGCAGCTACTCGTTCTGAGTGCACGAACATGCTGAAAAATTAGAAAAAAAATCAATTCTGTATGAGTGCTGCTGTCCCACAAGCTTGGAAAGGTGAGTTGTATGAAACTGCATGGAAAATAGAGAACTATTTACCAGGGTTGCCTCACGAAGGAAGTTCACTATCATCTTTGAGAAAACAGAGGAGAGAGAAAACAGGGACAGTGGGAAAGACTGGATGTCATGCCTTTCCCCTCCAGTTAGCAGGACTTTGCACTTTTCTATACACTAACCCCTGCAAGAGAATTGAGTTATTTGTTCTGTGTGGGACGCAGTTACAAGATTCCAATGTATATTTTCTCTACATTTTCTTGTATTGCCATTAACTTGATAAGTGAGGAAGGGAGGAGGATTAACAGAGAATTAAATTAAGTTCTCCAGTCAGCCATTCCTACCTGACAGAACACATCTCCACAGGGTTTAAGCATCACATGGGAACACAAGTTCTGGGAAGCAGAGACATTAGTATGCAGCTTGCACTGTAGTTCAGTGATGTAGAGGGTTTTTGATTGAGTTTTAAGCCTGTAAACCACAAAAAACCCTGAAGATGCCCCGGGACCAGCCTGGGTAATATCAAACTCACTATAATGCCTCTTTGTCCGTCACTCAGGAGCTTTCATTGAGCTCCTAGCATCACGCTCAGTTCTAGGTGTAAGGGGAAAGCAGTGGTACAGCCACAAAATAGCTGGAAACAAGCAAAGATTAGTGCTTTGTCACTCCTGATCTTTCAGCCACTTTGAGGGAAACTAAATAGTAAAGAGATGTGGGAGACAGGGACCCAGCCCCTTCATTCCTCCCCACAGTGAAGGCACCTTTACGAGAAGAATATTTTCTCAGAGGATCTTTATCACAGGTGCCGGGGGGGGGGGGGGGGGGGCACACCAAAAAACAAAACCCAAAAGCCTCCAGTGGCAAGTTGGAAACATTCTCTGGAAATGGAAGCATCCATTTCTGAATTTAAGCTTGCATTTTAGAAGCGTTTTCAACCCAGAGAGCTGCAAAGTAATCCTTCCAAAAGTAAACTGACACAGCACGGTTTTCCTGAGTCTGCAGGTAGAACTCTCTAGTGCCTGGTTTGCAGCTCATCTCTTTCCAGAACAATAAATGGTAAGATGCCAATTTTGATTTGTTGCTGCTTGGGAAAGCTACAAGCAGGAGCTGCAGGCTTTACCAGACCACCTTTGAAGTGCAGATTCTAGGGAAGGTGGTAGAGTAACAGATGACCCCCTTCCCCTCAGGTGGCTTTGGGATGGGAGGGATTGGGCAAAAAGACAATCCCATTTTGTTTCAAGGGCTCTACTCGTTATTGTCATTGTGGTGTGACTCATGTTGCATTTCAGCCTTCTTTCCTGGATTTGATCATCTATTTCGCATCAGAGGTTTGATGTCTAGTAGACAGGCTATGAAAAGCTAGGACATAGCAATCAAGGGCCACCAAAGTTGAATGAGTCCCCCTATTGGAATAAAGATTTCTACCGGTAGGGCCACTGACTTTAAATGGCATTACATGGAAGTGGAGTGGGAGCTAAAGCCTGGAATTTCCCCAGCTGAAGCACATGGGCAAGAGACGGACAGAGTTTTAAAAATGGGGTGCTTTTCTAAGCCAAGTCAGTTCACTGCCTCATGTCTTTAAAAAAAAAAAAAAAAGGTTGGAGGAGAAGGAAGCTGCCTAGCCTAAGGATGCTGACCAAACTCAGGACTCAAGGGAGGGTTGAGATCAGACATAGGGGCTGCATTCAGGACTTATTTTCCAAATGTCTGTAGCTCTATGGCATGCTGTTAAAAGTAATTCCTAAAATTCATAAACCAGTTGGAGAACACTTCAATCTCTCTGGTCACTCAATTACAGACAAAGGTCGCAATATTACAACAAAAAAGACTTCAAAAACAGACCCCAATGAGAGACTGCTGAATTGGAATTAATTTGCAAACTGGATACAATTAACTTAGGCTTGATTAGAGACTGGGAGTGGATGGGTCATTACACAAAGTAAAACTATTTTCCCATGTTTATTTCCCCCTCCCCACTGTTCCTCAGACGTTCCTGTTAACTGCTGGAAATGGCCCACCTTGATTATCACTACAAAATGTTTTCTTCCCCCCCGCTCTCCTACTGGTAATAGCTCATCTTAAGTGATCACTCTCCTTACAGTGTGTATAACACCCATTTTTGCCATGTTCTGTGTGTCCTCCTCACTGTATTTTCCACCGAATGCATCTGATGAAGTGATCTGTAGCTCACGAAAGCTTACGCTCAAATAAATTGGTTAGTCTCTAAGGTGCCGCTAGTACTCTTTCTTTTTGCGAATACACACTAACATGGCTGCTACTCTGAAACTTTGCTAAGCCAGTGTTCTGCGATTTCCTGCCACAATCCCTAAAGGGGTTAACTGAAAAACCAGAGCTCCCACAGCCAGGGGGAGCTCTGTGGGAATTTGTCTAAGCAACTGGGGCTCAGGACAGCTGGAGCACTGGTTTCAGGGTCTAAGGTAACTGGACTGTGGGGTGCCACTGCCCAAGAAGGGTGTCAGACGACATGGGGGTTGCACCTAGGAGGTGAGAGACCCAGAGCTAAGACCAGTGACTAGTCATTACCCAGACCCAGGGGCTGAGAAGCAGATGGGATCCAGCAGCTGGGTACACTCAGACTGGCATCTGCCCAGAGAGGGAAAGTGGGGCAGGTTGTGACAGTTCCAGCAGCAACATTCAGGATATATAGCTAGAGAGGATCTGAGTGTTAATGGCACCAAACAGCCTCTTATCTCATGCACTTAAAGATTGTGGATGTGAACTCCCCAGGCCACTCCAGAATCCATGTGACAGAGCCTTGACAGCCTCAACCTGGGAAGAGTTAATTAAGGATTTAAGGACAGGTTTTAGTTGTCTTATTACAGATGGGGGAGAAGTAAATACCAGTGGCAAGTCTACTGATGCAAGACAAGTGTTCCCTCCCTATACATCTCCAGTTGCAGAAGCTTCTCAGTCTAAGAGCCCAGAAACAGGGGCACTCACACCATTGTGAGCTCTGCTGATGGAGGCTAAGGGAAGTAGTATAGTGATCTCTAGAAAGTTAGTTTAATTCACGTTTAAAGTCAAATTAGTCTTCACTGTGCTTGCACACTCACAGCTGGCTTGGACCCACTAGATGTCTGGTCCTTCACTTATCAGAAACAAAGGTCAGAAACCTTTTAGCTGTTGGAGTATATATGCAAGGCAGGCTGTGGAAACAGCATACATTGAGGGGAAAATAATCTTACAAGGGTAATCTGCCTCGAAGCTGCTTTTTTGTTTTAATTCTTAATAGTACTGCAGCATTCCCCTTGTCCCCCCAGTAACCTTTTCCAAAGGAACAGACTATTTCTTTGACAGCTCCACATGTATTTTGGTTGCTGCTATTGCTCACTCAATGCCACCTCACAGATTGTTTCCAGGATGTGCAGCTCTCCTGCTTCTACTAGGGTAGGGGAAAGGCTGCAGACTACATCCTCACTCAAGTGTAAGCACACAACAAGACTAACGATCCACATGCCAGCCCACCCCATAAATCTACTCCCTCGTAGGGTCCCTACATCACCATCAGCCTCCAAATTTAGATGAAAGAGCACCTTTTGCTATGGAGTCTTTTTAGCCCTCACAAATTTATCTGGATGTGGTGTCCTGTTCCACCATATTCACCTCTCTAACCAATCGGCTCTGGAAACATTTTATTTCCTTTACTAAACATTGTATTTACAATAATCATTCTAAATCTTTTAGTAACAACTTACAGTGCACCAGCCTATGATGTGTAAAAGATTCACAGAGCCGTATGGACAGTGCTACACAGGCTACTATGACAGGGGTTACAGCACAGATGGATTTTCCCAACTGGTTTGCCATACCACAGGGATCACTGCAGACACAAGTGTCACCAAATGCCATTGCCATCTCTTATCCAGAGAAACACAGCAAGGCATTTATCATGGAGCACAAGAGCTGGGATGCCCTGGGCATGACTACCACACATGGAAAGTAGAATCAGTCAATATCAACAACAAAAACCCACAACACACTGCACATCTGATGCTCTGGGTGTCTCAGGCCCTACAAAGCAGCACGTAGCTAGCCTTGATTCAAGCTGACTGTGTTCCTTGGATGATGTGCCAGCTTATCTCACTAGTTTGCTGAACACCTTATCTGACCCTTCACTTGACCAGACTCACTCCCTGGTTACAGCTATGTAACCACAAGAAAAACACTGACTACAAAACATGGGCTGGAAACTAGAAGTGAACAGCTGCCCCATAGGATTACTTACCTCCAAGAAGAGAAACAGGGATATAAAGATTGGTATAGACCCAGGCAGAATCAGAGGAAGATACAGGGAAAGGACTTCTTCCTCTTAAGAGTACAGCTCTTCCTGCTGGTGAGCCACAGACCTGTTACAAGAAATCGTCAGAGCACAGCTTCTCTTCCCTTCCTACCGCTTCTTCCCCTCCCCAAAATCTTGAGGACAGCAGCACAAAGCCCCTTTTGTTCAGACACCAGAGTCCAATTAAAAAAAAAAAAAACAACAAAAACTCCTCAGGCCAGAAGCAGGATTGGAGATTTCCCACCACCACATGTTTAGTTGCCCCAGAGTTAAAAGAAAAAAGGAGCTGGAAGCAGCTCCAAGTTTCCAGCCATCTTTCAGAAAAGCTTTCCAAGCAGAAGGATAGCAGCGAGCCTAACTGGAGAAGCCTGAAAACTGGCAGCAGAGGACATCAACTAAGTAACGTAATCCATCCTGTCTCAGAGCACTTCAAAAAGTGAAGGCTGCTTAAAGCAGCAGGAGATAAATAACCACCCCCCACGCTTCCAATTGAGACAAAAATAGACAATTCCCTCAATAACACAAGTTCTTCTGGAGGCTTGTTATCACCCTTCATTCCAGCTAAAATGAGAGGTTTAAAATGGAGCATTTTGAATTAGAGCGACTCCATTCTAAAGAGTTAGTGTTACACCAACAGCCAGGAAGTGTAAAGCATTAACACAGATACTCCATTTTCAAACTCAAGGGTGCAGATCGAAGGCAGCAAGTCAGCCTTCTGCTTGAAGATCCTGGGTTTTCCCTTTGAGGATGACACCATGTGCCAAATTTGAGCCCAGAATGATATTAAATTAATCCCCTGGACTTTTGTGTTTTACACTGTGGGACTGACAGACCCTTAGCTACAGCAACACAAGCCAGCCAGGTTAAAATGCAGCATTCATCTTCCCAGCCACGTAATCACCATTTCTGAATCACGTAGATTAACTGCCCTTACTAAGCAGTGGCTGCAGACACAGTGTTTGCATTTTTCACAGGAGTCCTACTGCCAAGTGAAGTCCAGATGCTGATAGCCAGATGGGTAGATTCTCATGCAACCTGTCACCGATGGCATGGAACATTCAGCAGTTCCTGAGTTGCTGGTATGGTGGGTAGGAAACAGGCTGACTGAGGAGTTGCATTTCCCTGTAGGACTCCTGGGCAGGAGAGGAATAATCCCAATCCAGTCCCAGAGAGTATTTGCCTAAGTGTTTCAGCAGGACAGTTACCCTCCAGAGGGAGCACTGGCAGCAAGTTCTTGCTCCAGCAGCATGTGACTCATGGTTGACTCAGCACACAAGCAAGCCTGCCCTGACAAGTACAAGGAAGAACATCCGCAGGAGAACAGAGAAAATTCAGGTTGGAGCTTTGATCACGACCTGATTTATGCCTTTCAGTGGCATTCCACCCCATCCGGGAAGGAAGTGAGCCATGGAATTTGGCGTTAAGAGTGCAGTCCACACTGGAGCAACAATCCTAATATCAGCATGATGCAGAGCTGCACAAACAAGGGTGATTTCCGACGACTTACCAGAATGATGCAAGCCAAAAAGAGACAAGCGCTAGACTGTGTGAGCTTATGAATTATAAATATACAAATCAGTGACTGAAGCAGGCTATCCAGAGCTAGTCTTTTCTTTTAGCTATGGGGATTACAAGTGCTTCAAGGGCAGTGGAATTTTTCAACCATCTTATTCCAGCAGGGTACTATGGATGCTTATGCAGAGAAATGATCTCTGCATTACTTTGAGGCTTTCAAGCACCACAGAGAAGTTTAAATATAAACCTCTCAGTTTAAACCCCATGATGTAACAAATTCAGAGTAAGATTCACAAGGTTTATCATCTCCATCCTCCATATAAGTCATACACCCAAGAAGCAGGCAGGGGAACCTTGGACTGGTGTAGTGTCAACCAACGTTCAAATGCACCAAGCAAAGTTGTGATTTGTGCTGTTCAGATACCTAGACAGCCCTTAAGTCTCCTTTTCCTGACCACTCGGAATAACTGAATGAAGAGGACTGACTGGCACTTTGTGACTAGCTTCTAGGTAAAGGACAGGATCACTAAATTGGAATAGGAAGCCTCAAGTATCAAACTTTGAGATGGCATCTCCCCAAGCAGTCATTGAATGAGACTATTCAGATCTCATAGTTCGACCACGGAGGAGATGAATGCAATGAGAAGGAAAGCAAGACTGCAACAGATTTTTAAACTATAAGCAGAGAAAACAAGCAAAAATCTCTTGGTTGATAGATAACATGACCAGAGATCCACTCAGGATGGATAACCAGTGGTAAACTCAAGAAAGGCTGCTACAACGGGCATGGACAGAGAAATGCAGTGGGAAGAGAAATAAGACACCAGCTATCCTGTGATATGTAACCTCAGTCTTTCAAAAAAGGAGGAGGAATAATCATATCACCACTTATTTGTCCTACAGGTCTTGCATTCAGGATATGGGTGTTCCAGAACAGAGATTCCAAGTATTCTAAATCCAGCAATTGACACATCACGTTCTGATCACCAAACCTGTTCTCATTAGTGAGAAACTATCAGAGTTCTGAACTGCCCCACATGGATCACCCAGAAGCCAATGAGGACAAAAGTGTAAAAGAGAGCATCTTACCAAGGCCAGTATCAATGCCTTGCTGTGCACAGAGCCTGGGTCTTGAGGAAAAGCAACTAGCACAGGGGCGGGCAAACTTTTTGGCCTGAGGGCCACATCAAGTTTCCAAAATTTTATGGAGAGCCAGTTAGGGGACGCTGTGCCTCCCCAAACAGTCAGGTGTGGCGCGACCCCCAACCCCATCCAACCTCCCCGCTTCTCGACCCTTGATGGCCCCCCTGGGACTCCTGCCCCATCCACCACCCCCTGCTCCCTGTCCCCTGACCCCCCCTGGACCCCCCCACCGGCCCATCCAACCCCTCCTCTCATTCCTGACTGCCCCCCCCAGGACCCCTGCCCCATCCAATCACCCCTTTTCCCAGTCCCCTAACTGCCCCCGGAACCCCTGCCCCTGACTGCCCCCCCACCCCATCCAACCCCCCCCCCTTCCTTCCTGACTGCCCCCCCAGGACCCCTGCCCCCATTCAACCCCCCCTGTTCCCTGCCCTCTGACCACCCCGACTCCTGTCCACCACCCTGAACTCCCCTGCCCTCTATCCAACCCCCGCTGCTCCCTTACTGTGCTGCCTGGAGCACTGGCGACTGGCGGTGCTATAGCCACGCTGCCCAGAGTGCCAGGTCAGGCTGCAGCTGTGCTGCCCAGAACATTGCACTGGCGGTGTGGCTGCGGGGGAGGGGGAACAGCAGGGGAGGGGCTGGGGGCTAGCCTCCCAGGCCAGGAGCTCAGGGGCTGGGCAGGAGGGTCGCGCAGGCCGGATGAGGCCTGAGGGCTGTAGTTTGCCCATCTCTGAACTAGCACTACCTGCAATATGTAAAGTTAATTTTGCAGTGAACATTGATGCTCAGTATGTAAGGAATAGGTGCTATTTTTACAACAGGGCAGGCATGGTAGAGTAATTTTTAGTCTCAAACAATTTGATAGCAACAAGAACTAAAAAGGGTTGCACAGCCTAGCTAGCTCAGTTGGATTCTGAGTCACAATACAAACTATACACAAATAGTTTAAAAGTGTCCCGAAAGTTTTTGATAGGCTCTGCCTCCTTCCTATAAAGACAGACTGTCATAACTCTGACTTGATAACAGTTTGTACCTATTAAGCCTGTACTACACGTCAGCTGACTCATTTGGAGAGATGTTATGCAATCAAGAGGCTCACTACATTGCCTCCAGTTACCCATTCTGTAAGGTACTAGTTGAGTTGGTGGTCTGCATCTGCCCCACGGTTAAAAAAAACACCAAACAAAAAATGCTACTTATGTACAACTTCTATAAACTTTACTACCTATACTGCAGTGCTCCCTTCGTATCCTTTTCCGAGTCCACCATTTATGCTTGGAACACCTCCCACAAGTGCCAAACCAATTCTCTTCATTCAATGCCCCTTTTAACAAAATCCATCCACAAAGCCCAACAACCCACTGAAGTAGGAGAAGAAAGCTCTGCAGTGCAGTGCTCTGAGATTGGATGACATGCTGGCCACCCAGTAATTTGTTCATCTGAACTATATTGTAATTTACTGGGCAAGGGATCATCTCACAAATTTTTAGTCCATCAAGACCACTGAGTGCTCAATATAATGTTAGAAGGGTTTAGACAGCCCATCATCCAGAACATGGTTATCACACCCTCAGCCTTTAGGAGGATAAATTAAGCAACTGTTTAATGCAGATTATTGGTAACAGTTAAAGATAAGGGTCAAGGACTTTGAGTGTCATGATGGTATTTATGGTTTATTCAGAAAGCAGCTACATGCTTTTTGATAACTAGGGTCAGTGGAACAGATACATCACTTGGGAACTACGCGATTTTGTAGGAGATGCACAGTATCTCTAACAGCTCAGAACATGATCAGCATATGCAGAGGATTTTGCATTTGCTCTCATGCTATCATGGATGAAGAGGACTAGACAGGCAAGGACTCTCAGAGCTAATAGCCGACATTCCCTGACTGACCACAGAGTTTGCTTGCTAAGCTGCATGGAACCATTCATACCAGAGCGGAAAGCATACCATTGCCACAGCAGCCTCAATTCATGCCTCCACATAGAGTGCATTACCAGGAATGGACCAAGAGATGCCTGTATGGTAATGCAGTGGTTCAACACCCTTCTGCCTATAGACATCTACTCCATTAGTCTAAGGATAGGTTCAGGTTCCTATGACTGAGGTGGACACTTAGTTAAACATAGCAACCAAGTTGTAACTTGAATGGTGCTCAGTTCCATTACTCTTTCCATCTTCAAGCAGTGCCTAATGGGTAACAAGCCTATAATCAACCCACTATTACGGTCTCCATCACCATCTGGCCCACACACCATTTCCATTTGGCCTCAGACCAGGCATGTCCCATCTCTGCACTCATATTTTGAAACATCACTTGGACAGTCAACATTCAACTGGTGCCACCAGGAATTTCATATCACTACAACTCCCCACTTAGGAACTAGGCTGTAACCTTACCTTGTGGCTGGGTTCTGCTATCTGCACTTCAATTCTCTGTGCTGGAAGAAGATGATGTCCGTATGTGCTAGATCCTGACAGAGCAGAGAAACACTGCATTCCCCAAGCGCCATGGGAGCAGCTTCCCTGAAATTAAACAAAGTCTTATCAGCAGAGAAAGTACCAGTGTCTAAGAGGCCCCCAGGTTAACTCTGACAAGACCTTGAGAAAGGGTATCTAGTATGTCAGTATTTAAGTGCTTTAAGTGGTCACAGAGATCCAGGAAGAGATCCTCTAAGAAAGCTGGAAATATCAGTGTCAAGTAGAAATTTAGGAGGTGGCAACTTGGCTAGCTATCAGGAAGGATCCTCTCCAAGCTCTATTAGAATATAACAGCAAAAGCAGGTATTACAAGCACGTTTAAGAAAATCCTGGACGTTTACTAGCATCCCACAACCTCTTTCCAGCAGCATGGACTTTGTTCTCTTCATTATAAATATTCTAGGTCACTGCAGTGACAAAACAGAAAAGGAGTTGAGGACTTCAGAGCATGTCCAGCTCAAGAAGAGAGGGCATACAATCCAGGGCTGGAAGAGGCAGGATGGTGAGGAATCAGATTGAAGGAGGAAATGGGGAAGATACTCAAGAATCCAAGGATTATGTCCTGAGGGGTCTCCCTATTTTTATTCCTCACATTTATTTTAAGAAATTCAGTAATATTTTCAGAACATTTCTTGGGGTGCAGGTAAGAAACCTAGTCTGGTTCAGAACAAATCACAGCTCCTCCTATCTCTGGAGTTATTTAATTTTTCTACCTTGAAAAATTCTCTTTTTGTTAAACCAGGCATCTTTGTGGCTGTTAGATATGACTGCACAGACCCCAACTTGGATTCAGACTGAATGAGCATTAATATATTCTCTCCCTTTTTCAGGCACTGTATGATCAAATTAGTATAAATTTGATGGCTCCAGAGCTCCCACGATAATAGGTGTGAAGCAAGCTTGGTCAAACTTGGCTAGAAAGTTCTGCTTCCATTCATGGTAAAACGGTCCTACGGAGCAGTGCTATCCTTAATTGATGGCAAAACCTTGATGTGGAGGCATTGGATGGAGTGAGGAATGACAACTGTGATGCAGCTAATTGACAGCAATAAATTTAAACCATTTGTGGGTCTTCAGCAACAGTTTTGCTTGCCCTGCTTCAGATCTAGAAAAATAAATTAATTTAATTGGATCTATTTACAAACGTATTTGGGCTAGATGCATTGGGAGCTCCAGAACTTTTATTATATTGGAGGAAACTTCCTGGATTTATTTGGCCAGTGATATCCTTTTACAACTGTCTAGCCCAAAAAACTCAGCTAAAGATTGATAATTTCAGAGTTGCTTAGAACAGAGATTGATACACAGCTCTCTGATCCAATGAAATACAATCATATCTAATGTTAAAAAAGCAACTATAGACCTGAGACTACATCTTATTCACAAAAAGACTGTCAAATATGCTGGTCCCTCCATAGGTTAATAGTAATGGGCCTCAAATGCTGACTGCTGTTGGAAGTGTAATTCCCTTGGTGCTACTTTAGTTCATATGTTTTGGGAATGCCCCTATCAAGAATTTGTAGTATGAGGTGGGTCAAAGGATCAATTTGATATTGGATGCTAAATTGGAGCCCTCCCCATTAAGTTTCATTATTCAATATATTCCTGATACCTGGTGGTTATTTGGTAACAAGGCAGCATGGTTCCAATGTACAGCTTTGGTTGCTAAAAAATTAATCCTGCAAAAATGGAATAGTTGATCCCCACCAAACATTGATGCCTGACTCAGTGATATGGCTGCCCTTACTGCTAACAGACAACAGAAATTCTGCAGAAAGGGAATGCCTGGAAAATTCAGAGCCATTTGGGCTGACATTTTTGAGGTCTATCATCTTTAGGGTCTGCATTAGCTATGTTGCTTCCCCTCCCTTCCTTAATCCGAATCATTTTTCTTTATTCTGTGCATTATGATTAATCTGGTATTTTGTTGTAGTTGGAAAAATACGTATGTTATTTAAAAGATAAACAATGCATTTCCTGATCCCAATTCACATAAAGTACAATCATGTATCTATAGCAGGGGTCGGCAACCTATGCCACGCGCGCCAAAGACAGCACGCGAGCCGATTTTTAATGGCACGCTGCTGCCTGCCAGGTTCCAGCCGCTGGCCCCGCTCAGCCTGCTGCCGAACCAGGCTGGCAGCAGGCTGGGCGTGGCCAGGGCCAGGCCCCCGGCAGGCAGCAGCGTGCCATTAAAAATCCTGCCCGCCCCTGCCCGCTCTTCTCCGCCCCAGCGGGGGCAGGGTGAAGAAGCTTGGTCCTGCTGGCGGCTGCTGCTGCAGGGCAGGCAAGTTCCCCTGCCTCTTCCCCCAGCATGCTGGATTCCTGCCCCTCCTCCTCTCCCTCCCTGCCACCAATCAGCTGATGGCCCTTGCCCGGGAGGGGGAGAAGCAGAGCCACTTGCTGCTCTGGGGAGGAGGCAGAGAAGAGGTGGTGACGGGGCCTTGGGGAAGGGGGTTGGAATCAGGGCTTATCTCCTCCAGCCCCCTGCCGTGAGCCGCTCTAGGCAGGGGGCTGAGAGCACCCCCATGACCCTAGCCCACACCCCCTGCCCTGACCCCTGCACTTCCCACACGCTCCCAGCCCTCTGCCCTGACTCCAGCACACCCCCACATACCCAGCCCCCCACACTCCATGCCCTGACTCCTGCACCCTCCTCACAAACCCCCAGCCCTCTGCCAACTCCTCCATCCCCCACATATACCCAGCCCCCCCCGCCCTGACTCCTGCACCCCCCACATTCCCACCCCCACCCTGAGCACCAAATGGGAGCTCCTGCACTACTCACACCAGATGGGAGCTGCCCAGGTAAATACTTCACACCCAAACCTCCTGCCCCGACCCTGAGCCCCCTCCCTCATTCTAGCTCCTGGCCAGATCCTGCAACCCAACCTGCTCCTTCACCCCCAGCCCTGTGCTCCCCCACCCTCAGCTCAGTGCAGAGAGGGAGGAAGAGAATGGGCTAGAACCAGGGAGAAGGTAGGTACCCACTCTATGTTGGCAGGGCTGGGATCCCAGACTGGCAGGGGGCTGAGTGGGGCCGGCATCCGGGACCCGAGACTGGCAGCGGGCTGAGCTGCTCAGTCCACTGCCAGCCCGGGGTCCCGGCCGCCAGCCCCTTGCCAGCCCGGGGTCCCGGCCGCAGGCCCTGCTCAGCCTGCTGCCAGCCAAGGTGAACGGAACCCCATGCTGGCAGCGGGCTGAGCAGGCCAGCGGCATAAGATCAGCATTTTAATTTAATTTTAAAGGAAGCTTCTTAAACATTTTGAAAACCTTGTTTACTTTACATACGACAATAGTTTAGTTATATAATATATAGACAGAGAGACCTTCTAAAAAACATTAATGTATTACTGGCATGCAAAACCTTAAATTAAAGTGAATAAATGAAGACTCAGGACACCACTTCTGAAAGGTTGCCGACCCCTGATCTAGAGTATGTTATTTTAATGTGGGTGTAGACCATGAATGTGGTTGCTCCTACAAAATCATTAAAAGGACTCCTCCAAAGTCTTCACCCCGTAGTTTCTTGCATTTCTTAAGCTTCTCAATTTCAGCTATGACTGGCTACCTCAAATATTTTAAAGTGTTTTACTGACCTCCATTTAGAGCACCTCCTCCCGCAAAAAAGATTAGTATGACCCCAGCATAGTTGGCAGGTGCAGCAACAGGGCACCTTGTTATTGTCATTGAGCTCTCTGCTTTGAGTACACATGATGCGCAGTTCACGCAGCGTCCTACTCTGCTTATTATAAGCTACTATAGCAACCCCACCCCCACCTCCCAATTCTGAGAGCTGGTCTCCACAAAGCAGGTTGGAAAAGCAACGCAGTCAAGCTCTTGATGCCAGTATTGCCAAGAAAGATGTGGAGAACAGACTTCCTTCCCTCACCAAGGGGTCTTTCAAAGCCCAAGCTAAACATTAAGACTAACAGCCACCTATATGTATTTGAATTCTCATTTATTTAACCCTATAAATACAAACAGACTTTCCCAGTTATTTCACTTCCCTTTTCCAGTTTACCATCACCAGTTTACCATAAACTGTAGATTTCACATAAGCCTGACATAGAAACCATATAAACAAGGGGAAAACAAATTAATCAGCAATTTTCGCCCACTAACCCTGACAGTCATGACCTCAGCTATAATTTAATGGAATTTAGCCACACTGCATATTTCACCTCCTTTTCTGGTGCAAGGACCCAAGCCATGTCTTTGAACATTTTTCAGACAGCTTCCTGCTCCCTCCCTGCTCTCCCCCACCCCTAAACACATCAGCGGTCATTTCACCTACCCACCCACCCAGATCCGCACATGGCCCTAAGTGCCCCCCTGACGGTACTGGAGTCCACTCCCCCACCCACAACCCTACAGCAGATAGCGGGAGGGCGTGTCGCCAGTCACCACCACACCAATACAAGAGCCTCAACCGCTAGCAGCGCAGGTTTCCAGGTAGGGACCGCTCCGGGGTGAGATTTCCCAGGAGTGCCCAGTAAGCCGGAGAGCATTTACACAGCAACCGGCTCCTAAAGAACAGCCTTACAGTAAGTCAAACCCAGAGGAGAGGGGGACTCTGCAAACTGTAGCCCCCAAATCCCCCTCTCCCCCCCAAGGTCTCCTTTTTCCCCTGCTCCCAGGGTCCCAACCCTTCCTTCAGGTCACCGCTTTCCCTTGCCTCAGTTTCCTTTCCTCTCTGTCACCGCCTCCCGTTTTCTCCCCTCCTTTCCTCTCCCACCCCCCTTAACCCCGCTCCTTGCCCACCCCTTACCCCGCTCCCCAGCAGCTAGTCTCCTCTCCGGGCTGCGCTGGAGGAAGGAGCCCAGCCCCGGGGGCGTGCCGCAGAAGCCCGGCCGCTGTCGAACGGAGGAGCCCCGAGGAGCCCTCGTCCTCCGTCCGCACCCACCTGGCAGCGCCAGACCGGCTTCGTCCCCTTCGCTCCGGCTCCTTTTGTTTGTCCCCGACTGCACCACTCGGGCTGCTCCGCCCCGGAACTGACCTCACCCAGCCGGCATCGGCGCCTCCAAAAGCGCTCCCTGAACGAGGTCTGGGCGGGGAAGGAAGGCTGAACGGGGCGGCGCCATCTTTATGCGGGGCTCTCGTCGGCGTGGTCGGGCTGTGCAGCCATCTTTGTGCAGGGCGCGTTGGTTAAGCAACGGGCGCCATGTTTGTAGAGGGCGCGTCTTATTCTTGGCTACGGAGGGGCTTGGATGTAGCCATTTTTGTGAGGGGCAGCGCCATCTTCGCGTCTGTCTGAGCGGCTTAAAGGGACAGCGACTCAATTTTTCGAGATAACGAGTCCAGGTAGCTCCCAGGGATGCCTCCACTTTCTCAAGACCCTTAGGCAAAGGTTCCGAGTGTCCTGGGACTGTACTCGCAATAAGTGCAACAGGGACTATTTTTAAGGCCATAAGGCCTGGGTTGTGTGGGTCAGTGGAGCCCTATAAGGGGAGAGGCTCAGGGGTTCAGATATCATGGGTTCAAATCCTCCCAGGGCCAACTCAGCCCTTCGTCCTTCCAAGGTGGAGGAACGGGGTATCCGATGGCTCACCGTGTGCAAGTATTTCGGATAAGAGAATCAAGGTTGTGATCTACATGGATCCCAGGGCAGCATTCAGAAGAGCCAGGGTTTGCAGCAACACCCTTGGCTGAAGTATTTCCTCTTCTGTATGCCAGCTGCTGCCCTTCTTCCAGAAGTGGCTGCACTTCACTGGTGCTGTACACAGGTAGGAACAAATTGATCCTTGGTGTGACCCTCTTGACTTCAGAGCCACGGCATTAGCTTCTGCAATGTCCCACCAGGGATGATTGTGGCCCTATAATTTGTAAAGTATTTTATGATTAAAAAGCGCTCTATCAGTGTTAAATGTTACTATCTAGTCATAATCTGGTTTGTTACAATGATCTAATTTAATTCTAAGTGTAAGCAAATCAGGGTTAAAGCATGTACGTCTGATAAGTGGGGGATGGTGCCCAGTGACTGACAGTATATGCCAGTTTAACTCATCATCTTTCAAAGATGAAAAGTAGGAAGCAAAGACAGGAGGACCCAAGGACAACCTCAGAGTTTTGTTCAGATTTCTGTGACTTATGTGACATTAAGGAGGAACTCGCATACCACAGAAAACGCAGATGCAGTTGTATTATTATTTATTTGTTTGTTTTGTTTGATTTGTTACGTGCTCATAGCATGCTCAGTGCTGTATAAGACACAAGGAAACGTGCCCTACCCTGAAGGGTAACCTGTTTACCTGGCTGATTTTGTCTTGCTTCCTCTTCAAACTGGTAGATGCGAGGATGCTGCATAGTTCCTATTATGAGATCTAATGGCTTCTTGGTAAATCTGTTCTTTATTGGTTTTGATTTAGGTTTAGGTTGTGCTCCCTTTAAAGTCAATGGAAGTTTTGCAATTTACATCAGCCTTGGTTCCTTCATGAGCTCTAGACGAAATCCAAAGTGCAGATCATCGGTGGAGGCAAACATTTATTTATTTTGAACTCTTATAGGGTAATATTTCTTATAGCACAAAAAACGTTTTTGTTCTTTATCAGCCCATTTCTTAGCAAACTGTTAGATGTCTAAAACTAACTGTATCTCTTTTATTAGTGATCATGCTTTAGGCAGTAGCTTGGCTAACTTGAGAGAGTATCAGAGTAACAGCCGTGTTAGTCTGTATTCGCAAAAAGAAAAGGAGTACTTGTGGCACCTTAGAGACTAACCAATTTATTTGAGCATAAGCTTTCGTGAGCTACAGCTCACTTCATCGGATGCTGAAGTGAGCTGTAGCTCACGAAAGCTTATGCTCAAATAAATTGGTTAGTCTCTAAGGTGCCACAAGTCCTCCTTTTCTTTTTGGGAGAGTATGGTACACTCTCTGGGCCTGATTATCTGCTGTCTTGCACCATGTACACTCATTTGCACCAGCACAAAGTGAATAACAAATCACTACCATTCTGACCTGGTAGCATTTTACTCCCACTTTCCCCACCCACTTTGCACTGGTGCAAATAACTGCACAAAGTGCAGGGCAGTGGATAATCAGGGCCAGAGACTCCCAAGTGAGATAAACTATTGCATGCAGCATGATCACTAACAGAATAGATGTATATACAGTATGTGTGAGACAAGGTGGGTGAGGCAATCAATATCTTTTATTGGACCAGCTTCTATTGGTGAGAGAGACAAGCTTTCGAGTTTACACAGAGCTCTTCTTCAGCTCAGAAGCTTGTCTCTCTCACCAACAGAAGTTGGTCCAATAAAAGATATTATCTCACCCACCTTGTCTCGGGACCAACACAGCTACAACAACACTGCATACAACAGTGTATGTGTGTCAGTTACCGGTAGCTAGAGTAACACTAGTTGGTATTGTCATATAAATGGGTTTCAAAATACAATGTTGGTAAAATGAGTGTTTTTAAAGAGAGTTTGCAATAAAAAGGAGGAATTAATTTAAGATGTAGATTCTATAGCTTTTCCCTCTGGACCATATAAAGACTAATCTACATCCATTTACAAAATGGAACATTGCTAAAACCCCACTATATTTCCATTACAATAGCTCGCCACTGTCAGGCCATTTGGTAATGTAACATTTGTTGTACTGCGCCCTGAATAGTAACATGATTGCTGAATTGCAATTATGTCCCATGGTAATTTTGTGACATCAGTAAAAGCAGGCTTCTAGGCACAGTACTTGATTCACTGAGGTTTATTTTAACTAGACTGACTCATTTTAGAATATTGACCTGCATAATAATTTTTTAAAAAATTCATAAAGGAAAGATGAAAGGTATTCATTATAATCTTATTAGTGCAAAAGATGCAATTTGGAGTGGTTAAGGGTTTGAGAGTAGTAGATATTAACTGGTTTATGCCAGCTATTATTTCCATAATAAAATGTAAGAAACCTGTAACTTTTTAGGAGCTTTACATTTGTCACTGTGCTTCGCTAGCAGTTAGCTTTATGGGTGCTAGGATGTGCATTTGAGTAGTTATTATTCTATCCAGTAGAAGGCAGTGGTGCACCGACACACTAGTTAGTTCATTGGTATTTATATCTATATCTTGTTAAAATATGACATTATGAGGGGGAATTGTTTGTGTCCTCTTTGTTTCTTTATGATGAAGCACTGAAAATATGTTGTTGTTTTTCTAATTTTACTTATTTGTTGTTGTTTTTTAACCTGACAAACTCCTGGAATGCCAAATATTGTCTTCCTTCCTGTACATGTTATTGGAGGGCCCACTTATAAAGCAGAGTATTCTGAAGTAAAATTACTTTTATTCTGGCATAGAGTGCATGCACCCAGGGACTTATAATTATTCCAGGATAGCTATGCCAGGAAATTTCGCTGTGCAGACAGACAAGCACTTAGGCACTTAACAGCCCAAGGCTCCTAATAATTTTGGAAAACGAGACTTTGGCTTCTAAGCCACATTGGCACTTCTGAAATGTTCCCTCAGATCTTTTTGCCCCTGAAAGATTTCCCCTACTTAATTCTGCCTCTGCTTCTGCCCTTCTGCAGCCTTTCCCAACAGCGCTCCAGAGCTCAGCTCCGCCCAGGAAGTCACAAGAGGAGCTGAAGCAATCAGAAAGTGGGGGTGGAGAGTGGGAAATGAGAATGAAGGAAGACTAGGAGAGTTGTGCTTATGTGCTGAGCTGTGCAGAGTAAGACAGGAGTAAGTGGATTTACCTTTCCCATTCTAAGAGTTGCTTTGTATCAGACTATTGGTCTGTATGTGTTGGCTGCTTCTCCGTGTTTCCTTCTTTGTCTTAGGGTAAAGTCGGAGTACAAACGTTTACCCTGCTGCTTCCCAGGGAATAGGAAATCATGGGGACTGAGTCCCTCATGCTGGGTTATTTTTAGAGCAGGAGTCACTACCAGTGCTGTTTTTTACTTTTTGCTGATTCACTGGTGCAAAGAAGGATCTCAAGAAACAGAAGGATAAAGGAGCAATAGGAAATAATAATGACCTCTTTCTGTGGGTGACCTTATCAGGCTCTGGGCTGCTATAACATAACCCCTTTGTGTGCAGCTTCCCAGCTCAGATTTGTACTGCTCCACTATGATAGAGGAGTCCCGTGCCTGCTTCATTCTCCTTTGGGAGCTGAGCTGACTCTCTGGTTGAAAAATATGCCTCAATTAAAGGGGAATCCCTGGGTCTTCACCCACCTAAGTAGCCTTTCCCTCTCCTCCTCTTTCACTGTCTGAGCATGGAGTAGGTTACTGGAGAGCCTCAACATTGTGTGACAATATTGGGGCTGCAATAGTGTAGCCCAATCCTCTGAATCTTTCTCCACCCTGATTTCAGCATCCCAGACCTGTACTAACTTGAAAAAATTGGATCCTCAACGATATCTTTAAGTCTTTGCACGCCATCTGTGACAGGAAGGGAGAGTGCGGAGATCTGTAGACACATCTTGGGCCAGATCCTCAGGTGGCATAAACTGCATAGCTCCATTTATTACCATGACACTAGACCAGCTTACATCAGCTGAAGCTGCATCACCTTAATGATAATGTCTAATATATAGTTCATCTTATCCCAAAGTGTCTCTCTCTTTCTCACCCCCCCCCCCCCGGGAAATCCAAACATTCTCTGCAGAGGGATAAAGCAGCTATTTAACAGTCTCCAGCAATGCTATGCAACATTGTGGGCCTGAATGTCTTGTGCGAAGTGAGTGTACAATGCTGCTGTTCTTACTTGATAGCAATCTGTACCCACCTTGCAATTGTGTCCATGATAACGTAAGGTGGGAAAGTAGTGGAGACTCCTGTCCTGTATTTAGGACAGAAAATGATTCTATTTGTAATTTCAAGTTAATTTCTCAGCTTCAAATCCCTGGTTTAGTGTACTGTTTAAGAGCTATGTGAATTAATCTGCATTGTGTCAGTATAAAGGAACTTGTATTTTCTGAACAGAAGCAACCCATTTTATTTGGACTGGACTTAAATTAATTTGCCAAACCAGTGAGCCGGCCAAGGTTATATTAGTTCGTCAGTATTATATACTCTTAAGACAATGCTGTACAACAGAAGAGGAGATCTGACATAAAGGAACATCAGAAATGCAAATTAATTTGTTTGAGGTTTTGAGTTGAATCTAAATATTGAAACCACTGGAGCAGGAAGCAGATTTCCTGTTAAATGGGATAGAAGTTGGAATTGAATAGCTAAGAGCTGTGGCACCTGGGGTGATAGGGGTTTGTCAGAAGTGGTAGGGCTACAGCCATGATTTTGTCCTTAACTAGTAGGAAGGAAGAGAAAAGGATGGTTTGAAGTAGAGGAAGAAGCATCAAGATTTGGTGAGAGCCTAGAATTGGTGGGGAAAAAGGGAGAGGAGTAAGTGGCTGAGCTTTACTATGTGATCCTGGCTTTGCATGTGTCATAGAACGAGAGAGCAGTCTTGTGTTTGTCGTTAAAGTGTAAAATGAAGAAGTGTTAAGCAACTCCTTCCTGCCTGCTTGTGCTTGCGCGCTCTCTCTCACACACACACACACACACACACACACACACACACACACACACACACACACACACTCTCTCTCTCTCTCCCTCCTCCCCCCCTCCCCCCGCCCGCCCCACCTCCCACGGGACAGCTGGAGCACACACAAGAGACTTTATCTGAATGTAGAATAACTAAAGCTCTAGTGCTAAATGAGAGACCTGGGCAGGTTTCCATAGTTAGATGGAGTCCTTGCTTTGTATCTACAATGATGGAAGTGATGATCTCATTCCTTTGTTTTCTGTCTTGGGGGAAATGCAGGTTTATCTCTCTAGGACTGGAGTCAGTGGCTACAGTGGCATGCTCAGGAGATCTGGACTGTCTCTGGGTCAGTACTTTCTCAGAAGGAAGAACCGTGCTAGATTTAGCTGGTACCTCAACAAGGTATTGAATACCCAGCACTGCGTTTCTCTGGGGGTTTTTAGCCCAATGCCTAGCTGATGCCTTCAACAGATCTACAACCCCGTCAAGCCTGTAGCACAAAGCTCAGTCCCCCAGTGAACTGGCATCAACAGCAGTGGCAGATGTGGCGTCACAGAAATAACTGATGCAAACTCTTCTTTGCCCAACTCGTTTTGTGTGTCCCTTTTAAAGGGAACATCTAACGCGGTGATACTCAGACAGAGGCTCACAAGCTGCAAGTGGCTCTTTAATGTGTCTCCTGTGGCTCTTTGCAGCACACAATATTAAAACACCGTGTGATTTAATTATTAACCAACCTAAGTTATTAACCAATCAGGATGCTTTTACTATGTTATTAACCAGTTATCAACTTGCTCTAAGTTATTAACTTATTGCTGTGAGAATTATATATATATATATAGTGCTATATAAATGAAACAATGAATTCACAGTACTGTGGCTCTTTTGGGTAATGTTGATCGCTAATTTGGTTCCTGAACTACTGAGGTCTGAGTATCACTGATCTAATGAGCACGAGGTCAGTACTTCTAATTTGGAATGAATCCTTGATGTCTCTGTGCATCTAACAAGAAGATTAGCCCCTTCTTGCAGAGATGATAATACTTAGCACTTCTTTGCACCATTAAAGGATCTCTAAGCCCTTTACAAATATCAACACCCCTCTGAGGTAGGGAAGTGTTGTTATGCAGGAATACTGAGGCACAGAGCAGTGAAGTCACGTGCCCAAGATCTCACAGTTATCTGTGGCAGAGTTGGGAATAGAATCCAGATCTACGGACTCCCATTCCTATGCATTAATCATAAAACATTTTTCCCTCCCCTTTGCCTCAACTGCAGCTAAGGAAATAGGTTACTTAATTTGGGAATTGAGGGAGTTCTGAGTGCTGTTGAAAAGTGATATCCACCCCTCCCTCCAAATGAATTAACTTCAGAGGCCAACAGGTGAGCTGAGCAATCCTCTCTCCATGCTGCCTCCAAAAGTGGTGGCCAGTCATAGTGAAGTTCCAGACAAGCCCTTCAGCCTAGCAGTGGCTGTGCTGAAGTGAAGAGGTCTCTGTTCTGCAGATTTGGGGGAATGGCTGGTCTAAACTGGGGCTGGGGAAAGAGGAAGCCAGTATAGGGAAAAGTTGTGGGGAGGGCTTCTTATCTTCCTTCAAAAGCTTAGGGGGCTTGGAGGGGATTTCTGAGACTTGGAGTTTCTTACTTCAAGGTAATGTATTCCTACTGATTGCTGATCACTTTTCCTTGCTGATGAAGCAGTATGTTCTGAATCTTGGCCAAGCACCTGCACTGCCACCAAGAACTTTATCTTGTAAATGAGTGAAACAGGACAGAACACAAGCACTGTTAATGTTTAATCTTAAACTTACTCTTACTTGCTGGGTTATCTGTTAGCCCCTGCTCCCTTTATTCCCACTAGAAACAGCATCAGGCTTCATATCTCACCAACTCTCACGTTCATGAGCTGGTCCAGAAAGAGCTAAAAGCAACTGTACAGGAGAGGATCTAAGGCTTTCATTGGTCTTCCCCTAGGCCAGGGGTGGGCAAACTATGGTCTGGGGGCTGCATCCGGCCCTCCAGATGTTTTAATCCGGCCCTCAAGCTCCTGCTGGGGAGCAGGGTCACTTCACATGGCTCCCAGAAGCAGCAGCATGTCCCCCCTCCGGCTCCTACACGTAGGAGCAGCCAGGGGTCTCGGCACGCTGCCCCCGCCCCAAGCACCGCCCCCGCCCCAAGCACCGCCCCCGCACCTCCCATTGCCTGGAGGTAAGCGCTGCCCGGAGCCTCCACTCCTGACCCCCTCCTGCGCCCCAACCCCCTGCCCCAGCCCTGATCCCCCTCCCACCCTCCAAACCCCTTGGTCCCAGCTCGGAGCACCCTCCTGCACCCCCAACCCCTCATCCCCAGCCCCACCCCAGAGCCCACACCCCCAGCCAGAGCCTTCACCCCCTGCCCCACAACCCAACCCGCTGCCCCAGCCTGGAGCCCCCTCCCGCACCCTGAACTTCTCATTTCTGGCCCCACCCCAGAGACTGCACCCCCAGCTGGACCCCTCACTCCCTCCCGCACCCCAACCCCCAATTTCATGAACATTCGTGGCCCGCCATACAATTTCCATACCCAGATGTGGCCCTCGGGCCAAAAAGTTTGCCCACCCCTGTCCTAAGCCATTTAATCTTGCAAAGGGATGCAGACAGCTGGTGAGTCTATAGTACCCAGGGCACTGTGCGTTAGCAGCTATAGAAGAGCTCAAAGTTCATCATAAGGCATTATTCATGATAGATCCTGAGCCCAGCGCTCCCACCAAAGGCAGAGTCATCATGATGACTAGGCTGTCCAATAATTTACTTGTAAAATTCCTCATGCGGGCTGAAGCTGCATAAAGGTCTTGAGACTCTGGAGTGAGGTAATAGTGCATTGTGACACTTATCAAATAATAATGCACCCCCTGGGAAACTACAGAGAGAAGGTGGTGAGGGGAAATTTATTCTCTGGCTGGGAAGCTATCAAGCATTCAGAGGCAGAGAACCTGGGTGGGGGCACAAAATTTCCCTGGCTTCCCAGCCACAAATGAATCACTTAATAACATCTCCAAGATATGGTCTTTTCTGTCTATCCAGGCAGCTAAAACTCTTGTCCAAGTTCCCTTCATCTTGCGTCTCAGTTACTGCAACACCCTCTGGGACTGGACTTGCTGACCTCTCGAGGTGCTTTCCAGCCCTATGTTTCTGTGATTCTCTTGCATTGCTCATATCCATTCAAAATGCTGCTACAAATACCATTTTCTTAGCTCTTCGCTTTGACCATGTCACCCCTCTCTTTGCACCCCGTCACTGGTTCCCCTTTCTCTATTGCATCAAACTTAAGGTAATTGTCTTTACTTTCAACACCCTTCATGGACTACCCCCATGCTACCTTTCATCTCTCATACGCTATTGAAAATTCAATTCCCGCCTTTAGTCAGCCAATGATCCCATCCACCCGCTTGTTAAATTCTCAAGAATCACCTCTGTGCTGCTCCTCATGCATGGGAAGAGCTCCCCATAAACATCTACAAAGCCATCTCATCCTCCTTCGAAACCCTCCTTACAACTTTCCTTTGCCAAGGCCTACAAAAAAATTTGACACTGGTTAGGCAGATGGTTTGCTGGGACCACTGCCCATCATGCTGACCAGTGTCATCTCATTGTTTCTTTGTGCTTCCCCATCTATCCAACTGCTGTCTCTTGTCTTAGATTGTAAGCTCTTTGGTGCAAGGACCATCTTTTTGTTCTGTGTCTGTACAGCGCCTAGTACAATTGGGGGCTAGTCCAGGATATGGATAATGAGGAATAAGAACAGAAGTTGTTCATGCAGAAAGGGGGAGCGTAGTGTTCCGTAGGGAACTGGAGGTTCCTTCTAAAGTATCTTCCCTACAACCTGAGGGGAGGACAGTTGAAGGTAAGAAACTGCAGCCTGTAAATGATAGGCCAGATTTGTAGCTAGTGTATTTTGGCGTAGCTCCTTTCATTTCACCTGCTGATTTACACCAGCTGAGGAGCTGGCCCAGTATATTTAGGTTCAGATTCCTTCTGCCATTAGGTTTAAAAGGACACTGCCAGCTGCCTGGTCAGAATTTACATCCTTTTTTGTACATTCATGGTTTTCTAAACTCTTCTGAAACTTGAAAATAAAAGTTAATTCTCTGCCAATTTCAATCTTTCTGATCTTGCTTCCTTGTAAAGTCCCTGTACCTCAGATGGGAGGCACTACACTAGGGCAAACTATCATTGTTACAGTTTTATTCTCAGCTGCCCAGTCAATGATTATGAAAACCTGGATAAGAACACACAATTTGTGGTTAACTGGGCAAAACTCTAAGGTATCGGCTGCTCTGAGGGAGGTACTGGCCTCTTTGGATATGGATTCCGTCTTGGCATTAGTGAAAGCTTTTAACACTTTTTCTTTTCCCCTCTGCAGACAAAAATGTCAAGGCCGGTTCAAGCTCGAAGATTGGAAGGAGTGGACAAGAACATCTGGTAAGTCTGCATGACTTGGGGCTGGGCAACTCTGAATGGAGCAGACCCTGGAAGTCTGATATAAGATATAACCAGCATAGACTCAGGCAAGGGAGGTAATGCTAACCCAATGGAGTATCTGGCAGAGATTATGTGCTTTGGTAATGGAGACTCAGTGGCTAAAGTATATTTCAATATTCAAGAAGCTTTTAGACAAGGTTCCATAGCAGAGATCTAAATGGCTATGGGTAAGCATCCTGGAAGAGGGGACAAATTAAGGGGCTAGATAGAAGACTAGCTGAAGAGCAGGAGAAACCAATGCAGCCTTAGACATAGTGGTGGCTCTAGGGAATAGTTTTGGGTGGTGTTCTGTAACTCTCCTTAGCTGCAGTGTGATCATTAAGGATGTGTTAGAAAAGGCCCCTAAGTTTTCTGTTACAGCAGCTGGGCTGTTGTGGCAGTAGGTGGGCTGCTGCTGCTTTGGAGTCTCCTAAGATGGGCCCAATGCAGTCTTAGGCACTGAAGTTGCTGCCCTGTATATATCCTTTGCCTGGAAGAGCTATTCTGTTAATTTATCAGACAAAGGGCTCCTGGCAAGAAGAGTGGTGTGCCAGCGTGGGCGGGCTGGGACCCTCTATAAACCCTGTTGTTCTCTCTGTAGGGTGGAATTTGTGAAACTGGCTGCCACTTACCCAAATGTGAACCTTGGCCAGGGCTTCCCTGACTTTTCCCCGCCAGACTTTGTGAAGGAGGCATTTAAGAAGGCCGTCAGTGGGGAGAACATCATGCTGCACCAGTATACCCGGGCCTTTGTGCGTGAGAGATCCACCTCCTTCTTTTAGAGCAGATGTTGCTGCCTGATTGCCTTTGCCCCTTACAGCTCACGGTGGAGTTAAATAGGCCCAGGCTTGAAAAACTCCCTTGTGCAGAGCAAATAGACATTTTGGCTGGGCCGAGTGGAGCTGGGGAGTCACTGGCTTCTTCTCTGGAGGGGAGGGGAGCAGAGTGGCGCAGGAGCTGAAAGTTCTTTTTGAAAAGGGGAGGGGGCAGTGGGGAAGCAAAGTCACCTCAACCCCCACTTCCCACATCCTCCTCCACTCACCATCCAAGGAGTTTCATGCTGTCTGGCAGTTGTGCAAGAACTTTGCAGGTGGGGCTGTGGGGGGGAAGGGGGATTAGCAGCACTCTAAACTGCCCTGGAATCATCCGTTGACTATATTGCTCTATTGACTGAACAGTCCATTTCCACCTTGTTTAAACAACAGAATTGCCTTCCACCCGTACAATATCAGAACTTACTGGGGTTATTGTTGAGGGGAAGATCCAATAGTTAAGGTGCTGGTCTGGGACTTGGGAGACACAGGTTCAATTCCTTACTCCATCACAGACTCCCTGTGTGACCTTGGGCAAGTCATGTAGTCTCTCTGGGCCTCAGTTTCGCTTCTGCAACATGGGGATAATAGCATAGCCCTGCCTAACAGGGGTGTTGTGAGGTGCTCGGGTAGTACGTGATGGGGCCATATAACTACCTAAGACAGATAGACGGTAACCTCAAGTTTCATTTGGCAGCAGTGAAGTTGTTACCATGCAAATCACATGGGGCAAAAAATGCCTCCAACCCTGACCTGGTGTCAGCCCTTCCTCTAGGAAATGCCAATAGCCCAATGGAACCTCAGCATCTCCAAAAAGACCTCTGCATTCCACTGCTGCACAGAGGCTGTGGTGGGAGTCAGCAGCAAAAGGGATAATTGGCAAAGTTAATATCTGCACCCTCTTGAGAGGTTAGCGCAGCAAGTTCAAGGTAGCTGAACTGGCTTATTCTTAATAACCTGGCCTACAAGGACCCCAAGCCACTTGGAAGGGAGGGAGCTCAACCAATGTTTCCTCTAAATGTTCTTAGTACTGACCGGGCTACAAACTCCAGTGAGCATTACATTTTTGTCCTTGGGCTAGGTTACACTTGCAGGGTGGGGGGTTGTGTCAGCTACCTTGCTAACAATGTCCTGCTTCTATTTGTTGCTAAGTCCTAATGATCCAGGCGGAGCTGTGTGACTCTCTTCCCTGACTCCTTGCTACAGGGACACCCAGCGCTGGTGACGAACCTGGCCCGCTTCTTTGGGAAGCTGCTAGGGCAAGAACTTGACCCTATGACCAATGTGCTGGTGACGGTCGGGGCATACGAAGCCCTTTTCTGCTGTTTCCAGGCTCTGGTTGATGAAGGCGATGAGGTAATCAAGGACTCTCCATCTGTCGCACAGCTAAATCCCGCCAGATGCACTTGTTCTGACCCCACCATATTGTGGAATCTGAAGGAAGCTGGAGGCTCATACTCATTTATGGAGGCCCCCTGGCCACTGAGGAAGGGCTGCTCACCTGTTTCTGTTTGTATGGGGCAGCCTGGAATTCTAGTCCAAACCTTGCCTCTGGAGCAGGACACCCAAACCCACATTTCTGTGGATCCTTGTCCTCTTCAGTCCTCAGCTGTTACACTCTTTCTCACTAAAGGACATATCTCCCAATGGGCACTCACCAACACTCTCATTTCCATGAGTGGCAAGTCTGCCCCTACTCGGTTTGTTCTCCTTTCTGGTACCCAGCCTCTCTGGGGTCTGAGATCCGGAGCATAAAGTAATGAATGACCTTAGAGCTGGGAGTGAAGTCTCCTGCCCCCTTGTTACCAGATTTGCCCGTTACTTGGGGTATGCTCATTTATTAGGGTTACTCTTTGGGGGGGGGAGTGTTCTGTAAATCTGTTAATGTACTGCTTGTGTCACTGTATTCTCATATGGAACTCTACTTCTCCCTGCTGTAAGTTCCCTCCGAATGGAGCTATCCTACATGACCTAGGTTCCCCAAGGCTGGGTTCTTCCAGCCCCAGAATCAGACGAACACACACATTAATAGAGCATGTCTGAGAGGAATGGGTTAATCAGCACTCCCAAGCTGACCCCTTATATGTCCCTGGACTCAGCAGGCTGGGTGGAGCAGCATTTCCAAACTGTCACACTCAAAGGTCCTTGGATTCAGCAGGCCGAGTCAAACAGCACCTCCAAACGGTCACCCTCAATATGCCACGGGCACCGCACCAGACTAGAGCCCGCCTGAGCAGGCTGGGTCGAGCAGCACTTTCAAGCTGCCACCCTCATATGTCCCAGGTTCAGCACGTCCCTATCCCCACTTTCATGTTACAATTGTTCTGGTCGTAACCCACTTGATGAGCAAACCCTACAGGATTTTTGGGCGCTTCAGAGCTCTTTTAGCTTAGGTATAAGGAGCGTTGCTGCAGAGTGAATGAGGAAGCCAAAAAACACCCACGATGGGGAGAGAGAGAGAGAGAAGCAACCAGCTTAACTATTAAAGTTATTTATTGCCAGGTAATAACCATAGGGGAGCCAAACAAACAAAACAGTTATAATATTAAATATAACTTAAACTTGATTATGAAAGTCAGGTTTAGAAAACTATTACTGATCACACAAGTCAGGATCAGAAGGCTATACCGAGAGAGAGAGAGCTGGTTTCTCACCATGCCGGGAAGCTTGAATGGATCGGGATTCCCAGGCGGTAGTGGTAGCTGAGGGTCCAAAGTGCTGGAGACAGGCAGAGCCCCCAGCACGATCAGTTAGGAGAAGATGAAGTCCCAACGGTTTCATGCAGATTTTGGATCCAGGCATCAGAACACTTGAGCATGGGTAGGGGTTTTTGTAGGGAAACAACAATGGTTCAAGGGAGAACACTAGATTTGTTTGTGGGTAAACTGATGGCTCAAGGGAGTATACCAAAGTTTGTTTTGTTCAGGCTAGACAAAAGGAACTGATCATTCCTGGCTATGGGCGGTGTTCCTTGGAGGAAGCTCAGAATGCAATTAGGGAGCTTCACTATTTTGGATATCAATACAGGATTTATTACTAGAATTGGTCTGATAACTACTGAGCTTGGTGTGTGCAGGCATGGGTTCATTAACATCTGGAGCAGATATCCCCCATCATGCAGTGCTTCCCTGCTTTTGTTGTCCCAGAGTTCCCTGCGGCTCTTTCCTTAGAGTCTCTGTTTTCCATTCTGTATGCTAATGGAGATGCCTCTTTGTCCCATCTTCAATGCAAATGACGCTAGGGGAGTTTCCTTAATCCTGTCACCCTTATCCCAGGTGTTTAGGTGTGTCTCCCACTGTCTTTTCATTGCTTTTTGTAAGTCTTTCTTCTGATCGGTTTTGATTCAAGCAGAGGCTGGGTAGGAGGTGGGGGGGTCTTTCGTGAGTCAGACAGGCTGGGTACTGCTCCCTGGTTCCCCAAGAACACAGAGCTAATAGGTAACGCCCTCCAACCTCTCCCTGCATTCATCAGCATTGATCAAAGAAGGACTGTGAGTTCTCTGACACTCCCTCTGGTGCCTTCCCAGGTGATTATCATTGAGCCATTCTTTGACTGCTACGAGCCAATGGTGAAGATGGCTGGGGGCACTCCTGTGTTCGTACAACTGCGATCAGTAAGTGGGCATCAAAGCAAAGCCGCTATGAGGTCTGCAGACTTTAAAAAGCCTGCTGCTCTCTTTCTCTCCTACACCTCTGAATGGAAATGGCATGCGAGGGTGAGAGGCAGCTTTACAGTGTGTCCTGAATGAAACTTGATGGTAGGAGTGGTAAGGTTGGCTTTGAACTGGCTTCTGCGTGATAAGAACCCAGGTCAGGTTCAGTAGGGCCTGCAGTTTCATCAGGGCCAATCCCACGATTTGTGGTGCCCCAAGTTGCTGGAAATGGGGAACCAGATCATTTGTTCCTCTCCACACTGATCCCATTGTCAGGGTCCTGACAGGGGGGACTTTCCTTCCTCTCTGGTCCTGCTGCCACGGATGTACTTACGTCAGCCTGTGGGTTGAAGACCTTGCAGTAAGTTGAGAAGGTCCCTAAAAGAGCAGGTCCCAAGAAGCCTCTTGCTTTGTGCATAAGGCTGATCCTGAACATTACCTGGAACTCAAGACTTCAGCAACTCCCTGACAGAAAGCCCTGAGCATTGGGAACAGTATGTGCATGCTGACCTGGCTGGAGAGAGGACGGTGGATTTGTTTCCAACCTCATGACTACCCAACCTCCATTATTCTAAAACAGGGAGAGAGGATGGACTGAAGATTAAGGCACAGGACTAGAAGTCAGGCAGGACTCCTGGGTTCTATTCTTGTCTGTTACACTGACTTGCTGTGTTATTGTGGGCAAGCCATGCACCTCTCTGTGTCTCGGTTTCCCCATCTGTAAAATCATGGTAATTACATCCATCTACCTCACCAGGGGTTTTGTGAGGTGGCTTGATCCATTAATGTTCACGGAGTGCTTTGAGATGGTCAGTAGGAGGGGGCTGGAGATGGGCAATGTATTATTGTTAAGAGCTCAGAGAGATTCCTAGTCAGCGCAGGGGGCAAGGCTGCCCCAGGTCCCCAACCATTTGTTGCTTTTAATCATGATTCCCTCACTGTCCTCTCCAGAAAGCTGCAGAAGCCGGAAAACTGATGTCCAGCAGAGACTGGCAGCTGGATCCAGCAGAGCTGGCTTCCAGGTTTACCAAACAAACCAAAGCCATCGTTTTGAACTCGCCCAACAACCCCCTGGGGAAGGTAGTGCCTCTAGCAGCTGGGAGAGCTCCCCCTTCCCTCTGCAGGGACCCTGAAAACAGTTACATGAGGAAGCCTGTGCTGGGTGTCTCCTTAGAGTCAGCGCTTGGGTGGGGTCCCACAGTCAGCTCCTTCTTTCTGAAGAAGATTCTCAGAAAATCTGGCAGCTCCAGAAGCTGGAGGGTGTTTGTGAGATGATCCACTGATGATTCCACTTTGCAGCTCTTGTATCACCAGCCTTTGAATGTAGGAGCAGGAGGGAGGGAGGGATAGCTTTTAGCCTCCCTTGGTCAGATGACCTAGCATTAGCACATTACACTCACTGCGAAGAGAGATGGGCTACAGCAGCCTCGTCTTTCACTTCCCGGCTGACAGGGAGCATCTCCAGAGGTGACACACAGCTGTCTGGGGGTGGGAGGGAGCACCTCAGCCTGTAGCCAGCAGGAATAGTCCTACTTGGGTAATTTGAGGAGGAGGAAGTGCCCTGAGGAGAGCCTGGTCCCTGGGTCTGGGTGGAGGCTGCTGCTGTAATAAGGATGGTGAGAGTGGCCCTCCTGTTGGTGGCGGTCTCCCCCGTTCCTGCCAATTGTCTGCCTGCTCCAGGGAGAGAACATCTGGCTGAGATGCTGGTGCTGGGGCCCACAAGCCCCACTAGGGCTGAGCCTGAGAACCCACTGTGGGGTTGTGGAGCTCAGAAATGCTGTGCCTGATTTCTCCTTCTCCTCTGCCTACCTGGCATAGGTGTTCACCAGGGAGGAGATGGAGCTCATCGCAGACCTGTGTGTGAAACACGATGTCCTGTGCTTCAGTGATGAAGTGTACGAATGGCTGGTCTATGATGGGAAGGAGCACATCCGGATTGGTAAGGAGCATGGCTTGTCTGTGTCTCTGCCTGTGCCTCCTCTCAGTCTGCAGCTCTTTCCTTTGGGAGCACAGAGAAGCATTTATCAAAGCTGCTGTATTTGGAGGGGAGACAGTGACCAGTCACATTTATTTCAGTTGCTTTGTCCCACAACATATGAGGGTGAATTGAGTATTTAAGTGAGGTTCATAGAATCATAGAATATCAGGGTTGGAAGGGACCTCAGGAGGTCATCTAGTCCAACCCCCTGCTCAAAGCAGGACCAATCCCCAATTTTTGCCCCAGATCCCTAAATGGCCCCCTCAAAGATTGAGATCTTCTAGCTTTTTTTCTCTCTTGTTTCATTGACAGCCAGCTTGCCGGGCATGTGGGATCGCACGATAACCATTGGGAGTGCTGGCAAAACCTTCAGCACCACAGGATGGAAGGTGATGGATTCTGGAGTGGCAGGGGAATTTCCCCCACATAAAACCTTTCTGACCCCTGATTCAGTTGTTCCAGTGTAGGACTCTGGCTGAGGGCCAGTCTCCCTGAAATCAAACCCATTTCTTCTATTCCTTGAAATTTCTCTGATTGTTGGGGAATCTCTCTGTTTGTCTTTAAATTGGAGGGATCAGAGGTAACTGGAAGCTTTACAAACGGACCTGGTCTTGTGCAGAATATAGTGTGAAGTGGCAGTATGTAAATAAAGTGGAGCAGGTGTAAGATACCTGGGAATCTGAAACATCCCCCCCATCTCTGTGTTGTAACAGGTTGGCTGGAGTTTGGGGCCTGATCGCCTTCTGAAACACCTCAGAACTGTCCACCAGAACTCTGTGTATCACTGTCCGACAGCGGCTCAGGTAAGGGGCCATTCACCTGGAGAGGCATTGCCTCAAATCAGATGTCTGATGCAAGCCGCAGAGCCCCTCCAGGGAGAGATCTGGTAATTGTCTCCCCAGACCACAACTGTGCAGAGCCTAGAGTTAAGAGACCACTCACACATACCATCCAGGTAAGATGCAACTTCCCCAAGCAAGTGCAGAACCAGCAAGCTTGCTCAGTCCTATTGGGGTGGTATAATAGTCAGGTTAGGACATTGGAAGAACACCTTTCTCAAGCCTCCTGTCTATGGTTTGGAAGTGGCAAATGAACAGCCGGAGGCATAGCTGGTCATTGTCAGCCCAGGAAACAGACAGAAGATGATGCATTGTGACCCAGGATATCTTCCTCTCAAATCACTTCACAACATGCCTGGAGGGCAGGGGACAGAGTCAAGTGACTCCAACTTGTCAAGCATGCTCTCTGCACAGTATTGGCTGTCTCCGGAGCTGGGGGAGGAGGTTTTCGGTTGAGGGGTGGGAAGCCAAGATTTTATTGATCTAGGCCTGGTGTTTTAACCCACCTGTTATCTACTATGCATCTGAACAAAAGCGAAAACCCCAGTTCATGGGCTGCTTCTAGAATTTGCAAGTAAGCCTACAGTGAACTCTGAGCATTTTGCTGCTTTCATCTGGAGAGAGGGGTCCCTCTGATGCTCTGAGTGCACACAGGGGATTCTTTCTGCCTGGGTCTTTCTCCATCATCCACCCCCGCTCTCTCTAGGAAGCAGTGGCTCAGGCATTCCAAAGAGAGTTTGACAACTATGGGAAGCAAGACAGTTATTTTGTCCAGCTGGCTCAGGAGCTGCAGCAGAAGCGGGATTGGCTAGTCCGGAGCCTAGTTGCCGTGGGCATGAAACCCATTGTCCCTGAGGGCACCTACTTCCTGATGGCAGACGTCTCAGAGTTCAGTAAGTTCATATGACTGTTTTGTCTGCTTCTGACCTTCACATTAAAGGGATGGAGCTCACAGCTTGGACGTGGGTGTTGCGGAGTCTAGAATAAGATAAAGCCTGCTCCATTGTCTTCACTTTGAGTGGGGAAGGGAAAGGAAAGACCACGGCAGGCGGTGGTGGGGAATTTGTTGCTTAATGAAGTGATGATCTAGTAGCACTGACTTAAATTGGGCACAGCGTGAGCATGTGCTATGCCATGTCTCCCACACATCTACAAACTCACCTGTTTGTGTGGCCTGTGACCACCTCTGTGCGAGGATCTTTCCTGGCCTTGGGATTCTCTTGAGCAGAGACTGACAACTCCTGTTAAACTGGTGAGGATGAAATGGCCATATATGTTTTCACCTGTGACCTGAGCCACAGTTCAAACCCAAGTCCCTCAAGGGGACACACTACTGTGCTTGCCCACAATGGCATCTGGTGCCATGTGGATACTTGGCTCAATTGGGAAATCCATCTGTGTCCCATTTGTTCCATCATTCCCCTTGCCCATTGTGCTGTGTGTCTCTTGCAGTAAGTGAAGTACCTGACCTCCCGGACTCTGATGAACCCTACGACTCTCGGTTTATAAAGTGGATGATTATAAACAAGGTAAAGACCTCTGTCTCGCTGCAGGGTGCTTGTTTTCTGGGAAGGTTTCCCCATTCTCTTTGTTCTAGTTTGATTTGAGGGAGCTGGATTTTGTGATGGTGGAGCATTGACTTGAAATCACTGGACCTATTACTTAAGGCTTGCTACCATTGCCCCACCAGTCGAGTACACCGCCTTTGTAATTCAAATCCTCTTCCTTCTAGTGTCCTGTCTCATACCAAAGGAGCGCATTAATGGTATCACCTAGATTAGCCATCTGGTTATATCTCCACACTCCACCATGTTCCTTCAGAAGTCAGGGTATGATGCCCCCTCTGTGATGTCCTTCTGCACCAAATGATCATCTTGTTACACCCTGCTGCCCGTGTCATTCCCTCATCTTGCCGATTGGCTCTGTGAGCATCCTGACACGGAGGCTGAGCCACCAATATGTCCGCCAAGGACACAGGGTGCGGGCGGGGGGATAATGCCTGGTTTGCTGGGCGGCAGGATGGCTTCTATTGAGATGTTTGACTCTGATCTTGAAAAGCATGCAGCTGGAAGCGTGGCTCATGTCTGCTCAGTAACCTGGGGTGTCCAGGAGCAATGAACTTACTGGGTCCTTTTCTGATCAGAGAGTAGCATAAGGCAATGTGCAGAAGCTGAGAAAAAAGTAACCCTGGATGCACCCTCTTTTCCCCCCACCCCTTCACAGGGTTTAGTTGCCATTCCAGTCTCCGCTTTCTACAGCACTCCACACAAGAGGAATTTTGACCATCTCATCCGCTTCTGCTTTGTGAAGGTGAGGCATCTGGGGCAACATGAAAGAAGAGGAGTAAGTTCAGGCAGTGATCAGGGCTACTGCTGTAAATGAGGCCTAAGCCACTTATTCTTTCTGGCAAAGACTTGGGGCTTAAAACACCAAACAATAACCAGGAACCACAGGTTCAAAGTCTGGCAGGACTGACTCAATTTTTCAGCCCTCAGAGGTAGATTAAAAAAAAATGAAGTCATTGTGAGTGTCTTTCATGTGAGATCCTAATCCAGGTTCTGTTCATTCATGGTCACTAAAGATTCCAGTGCACTTTGAATAAGAGTAGAGTTTCACCCCAGTACATCTGGCCAAAAGTTCCTCTCATCCTCTGTTACTGTTTAAAGATTGATGTGCTCTGGTTGGCTGCTTAGCTGCTGCCCTCTGTCCCAGCAGTGGCTGCATTTTAGTGGTGCTGTATATACAGCATTTGTGATCCTTCAGGATGAAATGGGGGATATAAATCTTACATAACTGTATTTTATTATTCAGTGTGGAGAGGGAGGGTGTGGGCATGGAGCCTGGTATGGCTGACAATCTGGTGTTTGCTCAGGAGGAAGCTACGCTGAAGGCAGCAGAAGACATACTGCAACAATGGAGTCTGGAGAAAACCGGCCAGTGAATGCTTTGGACAGAATACCAGGCAGGCTCGCCTGCACTCTGCCCTGATCTGCTGCTATGTCCTGCTCTCCTTGATGCAGCCATCGTGCAGATTCTTTGCTTACTGTCTTTATTTTAACGCTTTATTGCCTCATTGGATTTCGGTCACCTTCTCTATCATGCACATGGGCAAGAGGTTTGTCAGCCCTCAGATCTGGTTCAGAGCTTCTCATTGCTGTCCAGTAGCGAAAAGGTTTTACTGTTCCTTGGGACTTCTGAGCCTGTATATACACCGGCAAAACTTTATTTCCTCTTTTTACTTTCAAAAGCTTCACTGACTTATTCATCCTGGGTTCCCTGCAGCTAAAAAACAAGGCAAAAATAGTTGCTGGGCTCCCCCTCCCGCCCCATAACATTTTCCATCTGCTCTGGTCATCAATAATATTTTACCTTGAATGCAGAGGGGCTGCATTGACGCTGCTGAATTACAGACAATGGCCAAATTCTGCTCTTATGCCATTGCAATTCTGCTGAAGCTATGGATGTTGCACCAGAGACACTGAGGCTATATCTACACTACGCACCATTTAGCGACACAGCTGTGCCACTAAAAGGTGCACAGTGTAGCTGCTCTTTATCAGGGGGCGAGAGCTATCCCACCGACAAAAGACTTCTACCCACAAGCAGCGGTAGCTTTGTTGGCAGAAGAGCTCTCCTCCCCACAAAGCACTGTTTACACCGGCACTTTTCATCTGTAAAACTTTTGTTGTGCAAGGGTGGGGGTGGGGGTGTTCACACCACTGAATGACTAAAGTTTTACCAATAAAAGTCCAGTGTGGACAGAGCCTGAGAAGAGAATTTGCCTTGCTGACCAGGCCAAGGGAGGATGACCAACTAGCTTAAAACACCTGTCACTTTCCTGTATGTTTCAAAGGTGTGAGGATAAAAGGAATTGTTAGATTAGTACAATAAAAAAGAACTGGATTTAAAATTGCATTTTCTTTTGCCATTACTGCGGCTTACTTTCTGCATTGCACCCCTGTGTATGCATGGCCCTGCCCTAGAGCCTTGGCCCTGCCCTAGAGCCAGAGTCTGTGGTCACACACCAGCCTCTGGACTTTGGTACCGCTAGGGCCATACAGGCCTGCTGAGTTAGAGGGGACATTATCTCGCTGAGTTCCCCTCCTCCTCCCGTGACTCAACAGTACCTGGCCATTCACTGTCTCCCATCCACGGGTGGAACTAAACGGACCCTGCTTAGCTTAGGGGACCGGGCGGGCGAGGGCGGACAGAGTCGTGCCGGGGGCGGGGCTGGCACGTGCCACCTCCCCCGGCCGCACTGTTTATGACCCGCCTCCGCTGTCACGTGACTCATCCGCGTGGGCCCTTGGGAAGGGGCACGAGAGGCGGGGCCTGGGAGGTTCCTTCGTCCAATAATAATCCGCGGAGGCCGGAGGGAAAATGGCGGGTGGCGCTAAACGGTCGCGAGGCCTGCCGGTGGGTCATGGCGGCGGGGGGAGGGGTGTGCCTCAGCGCGGGCCCGCTTTCGGGGGGGCCCCTCAGCGCGGGCCCGCTCTCCCCCTTCCTCTGCGCCGCGGGGGCCCCACGTGCTGGGCTGTCTCCCCGGGCGGGGTCCGTATGGCGGGGGGGCTTCCTGCTCTGCCACCAGCCCCGGAGTGACGCGGGGGTGGGATCTGAATCGGGCCCACGCGGGTCGTTCCCCGCTGAAGGCTGGCCAGGGGCTGTGCTGGGGTGAGGGTGCCTGCTGCTCTGGGCGCAGACACGTGTGGGTGTGTCTACACGGCGGTGTAAACCTCGGGCTCAGCAGCTCAGCTTTGAGCCCAGCTCCATCCCCCACCTTGCTACTGTTCACACGCAAATCTGTCTGACTCCGGTCAGCAAGCTCCCAGGTCTTCGGCCCTGCTGGGGAGCTGAGCTCAGGTCCCAGCGAGACCTGGTCCAAATCCTGTCATCTGGTAGTGTGGATGCCGCTCAAGCGACAGACCTGGGTCAGAAGGTCTGTATAGTGTGGTATGGATGCCTTCGCATGGTCCAGCAATTGTAAACCCAGATTTACAATGCAGTTAGGGTGCTCAAAGCGAGGGCTTGGAAACACCAGAAGTGCAGGTCCCACATGCCTGGGTTTACAGTGCAACGTAGACATGTCCTAGAAGGGCCAGAAATGAAAGTGTTGCCCTATCTATACTGTGTTTTGTTTCAGAGTAACAGCCGTGTTAGTCTGTATTCGTAAAAAGAAAAAAGAAAAGGAGTACTTGTGGCACCTTAGAGACTAACCAGTTTATTTGAGCATGAGCTTTTTGTGTTTTGTTTGTTGGGAAGGGAGGCAGGAAGGGGGTGTAAACGTAGCTACTCTGTGCAAACCTTTGGATTGGATGCAATACACCATTATGAAACGGGTATGTTTACATGCCCTGTTTTGCACTAGTACAGTATGCCTACCTGAAAAGTTTATACTGATGTTACTACATCATGAAAATGGGTGCAAATTTCACTAGTGTAGAGGAGCCCTTGAATGCTAGAGTGCACAACCTAACTGGAGTAAAGGCCCTAATGCTGCTTCTGTAAACAAGGCAGAGAGGGATCTCTGATTCTAGAGGCACCATCGCTTCCTTAACCTGTCTCTCCCAGTGCCTTGCTTGTTGAGAGAGCTCTACATCTGGATGAATTTTTGTTGTACTTATAACTTTTGTGATCCTTGTTAGCCAGCTGATGGAATGTAAATAGTTCACTGCTTCTTTTTTAGGAGAAAGAGAAAAAGGTTGACTGGCGTAAATGGAAACAAGAAAGTAAGGAGACACTTTTTTTACGTATTATGTGTATAATTTCCAGTGCTCTTAGAAAGAAACCTTCAAACATCCATCAAATAGCTTGACTAGCTGGAGGACAGGCTCTTCATGAAATCCAGAGCCCTTTTACTTGTGGGTCATTGATTCAAAGCCAAACTAGGCTGGCTCATGATAAAGAAGTTGCCATCCAAGGACTGGCATGGTAGCATGTGTGAAGTGACAAGCATGCCAAATTTCTACTGGATGTGTCTTCACATTACAAAAAACTAGCCATGGTTAGCATTTTTGTTGATTGTCTCAGGAAAGAAGACAAACACTCTTTTCTCTCTTACTGTTGATAGTGTGGCACTCAGGTGTACAACCTTGATGTCATATTTTATTCCTATTTTCCTCCCCTGTCTCTCTCTGTCCACATGCTGTCACCAGGTCCTGTCTAGTTGCCCTAACTGTAGTAGGTTTTTGAATTTACTTGAATTCTGGTGATAAACCATTACAGTATTGTGTCTCTTCTTATTTAAACCAGATGGTTATTCTCCATTTCAGAAAAAGAAGAGAAGAAAAAATGGAAGGAAATAAAGCTATTGAGAAAACTGGAAAAGAAAAGAATGCAGGAGGTGATAGAAAAACAAAAAGAAGAAGAAAAGGCAAAGGAAGACAAAGGTAACAGCCTTGAGTTGATGGGAAGGGCCGTGTGTGAGGGCTGGAAAATCTAATGTGTGAGGCGCAGATTTTAGCTACTTGAGATGCATCTCAGCTGTATAAGCAGAAAAGGATATATTATTGCTTAACTTTCACAAATTGGTATAATCACATACCAGTTCAAATACACAGGTAGGCAGTAATTCAGTACAGTGAGTGGTGTATGTGAGACCACTCAATAGACAACCTGCTGTCTTAAGACATCTCCTAAGCGTCTTCAAGTGTACAGAGTGCAATTCTGCTTCACCTCTAAGAAGTGGCCACTAAAAAGATCAGCAAAAGTCTGTTGCTAAATATAGGTTTCGTTGTACTCAGTCACAGTATCCCATAATCCCTCCTCATTGTATCCTCCTTCCATTCTTGTGCCAAAAAGAGGAAGACAAATGTGTATTCAACAATACAAAATGATGAAGCATTTAGTACTCCTGTAGGAAGAATGCAGCAGTCCTGTTACTTTTAAACTAGCTAGCCTATTGCACAATCCTCTGTAAAATTCCTGTGTGTCCATTGATCAATTCTCTAGAGTCTAGTCAATACTTCAGACTTGGTGCCCTCTCCTGCTCCTTTTAAACCCAATGGCAAAAGTCCAATTGACTTCTTTGGGAAGAGGAGTGGGGCCCTTATTCTGTAAAAGGCACTATATCGGAGTGCTTTGGAATCTTATTATTTGTAGTGTGGAAGCCTCAGTATGAACTGAGGCCCCTTGGTACCAGGTGCCATGAAAACACCAGGCAGTCCTTGCCCCGAAGAGCTTACAATTAAAATGAAAGAACCAAAAGCTAATACTGTCCCTTTAGCAACACAAATGGGAGTAGAACTGCCAACCTCTGGCTCTTCTGTCTGATCCCATTCTTGTTTTCTAGGACGTCATTACACAGTTAGCGTAGCTCTGCCAGGTTCCATCCTGAACAATGCACAGTCTCCAGAGTTGCGGACATACCTTGCTGGGCAGATTGCCAGGGCCTGTGCCATCTTCTGTGTGGATGAGATTGTGGTGTTTGATGAGCAGGGAGAAGATTCAAGGTAAGGGTGACCCATTGTCTTCCCTGAATAACCTGTCCCTCAGTGTTTCCAGTTTCTGTGTATCTTGTCTCAAATGAAGGCCAGCAGGAAACAGAGCTGTGGCTTTTCCCTGTCAAATGCTTTGTCTGATGAGATCTCCCTCATTAGTCTTTTCTGTTTGTGTGGGGAGGGGGCAGGCACTGGGGTGCAGCAGTGGCTATTCCCCAAACAACATGATTAATGACTGAAATAAAATAGGTTGGATGGTTCTAGAGGGTTGTTAATAACCATTTTGCACTGAGCCCACAGAAGTAGCGACCCAAAACCATCACCTGGTGACTATTCGGTGGCCTGTGAGATGAACTGGTGGTGTGTCCAGTTGCTAGTGGACAGGTGTCCAGACTGCATTTGTTTAAACAATTGGCGTCTTTGTTTAGTCTCAGCAAAAAAGCCAAAGGACTAGATGGAGCAGTTCCAGTCTGTGGGGAAAATGGCTCTGGAGACTGACACTTTGCCATCTTTGAGAAGCACTAAATCCATTCACATTTAGGTTCTTTGTGACTACTTAACCATACAGACCAAGTGACAAGGCATAAGTAGCTCAGCGCCCAGTTTATAGTTCAAATCTGTGATAAAGGTAAAAATGCACAATGTTGGAGCAAATTTGGACCTTATATGTAAACCAAGAAATAGCTTGGTTCCATAGGACACTTAAGTCCCATAAGAACAAGTAGGTTTCATGTAAACGCTGAAGTGTGTGGATCTCACCAGCATGCAACGAACACACGCTAGATGTACAGGAACCTGAAGAAGAGCTCTGCAAGCTTGAAAGCTTGTCTCTCACCAACAGAAGTTGGTCTAATAAAAGATATTACCTCATTCTCCTTGTCTCTCTAATATCCTGGGACTCTCACAACTTCAGAAACCCTGCATATAGGTTTATAGGAAGAAATTTTGTAGTGCTGAGAAAACGTACTGTCTTGACAGCCCTGGAAACTAACAATCTCTGTTTATCCCCCGCACAGACTAGGTAGCAGAATGTCATGCTTTCCCACAGTCCCTCCTCCCTAACTGGGAGGGTCCATCTGTAATCATGCTCCATGACCCATCCAGTCATTGGCCTAGATTAACAATAAGGATGCCAGTTCTGTGACCAACGACCATCCAGTCGGAACTGGTCTGATATCACTTACTACTTTCACAGACCATCTAGCATCTGATGGCTGCTTTATAAAGTAAGTTCTTTTCTGACCTGGGTCAGACTTGAACTGGCACCCAGGGTAAGGGACTCTATATCCTGAATCACTTTTTCCTGTTTCTAGCTGTATACATTTTAATTAAATAGGAATGGAATGTGGCCTCATGTAGAGGTCTGCTTACTCTAGGGGCTGTGTAAATGTCTTGGAAGATCAGACTGCATTCATTTTCTTTCAGGACTGTGGAAGGGCAGTTTGACGGGATTGGAAAGAAAGGACAGGCCTGCGTGCAGCTGGCTCGGATTCTACAATATTTGGAGTGTCCTCAGTAAGACCAATATGATAGCTTTGCACACCATGCAGAGTCAGTCTTAGTTTAATGCTGTAGCTTATTAACATGGCATTATGGAACACATCTGTCAAAGATTGCAGGAGTAGGTGTTGGGTAGTGGAGGGCCAACATCATATACACTCCTGTATTGTGCTATCTGGAGATAGATTCTGTTCTGATTCACTTATGTTCACATGCTTGAGTTCAGGTATACCTTTAGTATATGGAAGAATGAGATCTGTACAGGGAAAAAGGGCTACCGTGCATTACCAGTGTTGGGATGCCATGACTTCTGCTTAGAATTCAGATCTAAACTCCCAGGAAATAAAAAATCTTGGCAACTGAAAGAGCTGCAGGAATGTGTAGGGTGAAAATGATCAGTATTAATCCGCCATTTACATTCCGTAGGAGCTTTAGCCTTCCAGGGTATATGGTACCGATTTCCTGATTAAAGCTGGAAATCTGAAATTAAAATGAAGCCTGAAATCAGCTTGTTACAATTTTGAGACTTGAATCTCTCTGAACAGATACCTGAGAAAATCATTTTTCCCGAAACACCAGGATCTGCAGTTTGCAGGTAAGGATGTGATTATGTCCCCTTAACACCTAGTTCCCATCCTTAAGGCACAGGCCTTCTTCTCTCCCCCCGGGTGAAGTAAATAGACATGGGGCTCCCACCACTCTACATACCTACTCACTTACCTGGGCAGCCCACTCGCCATTCCAGTTTGTGTGATCCTGGCCTTAGTGTTCTTATGGTCTGTAAGGAGTGGCAGTTGCTAAGGCTTTTCCTTGTCCGAGAGAGTACACTCATGTTCCTCCTCATAACTAGGATGCTTCTCTGCCCGTGCGTGCATGTGGACCATTTCATTGTTTTTCATCAGTGGGGAGGGAGTGATGAGCATGGGGGTGGGGACTGGAGAATCAGGATGAATCCCTTTATAATCTGCCTCCAGGTGCAGTCTGTCCTTCAGTATATCTTCCCCCCACCCCCACTTTTCTCTGTACTGTTTCAGGGCTCCTGAACCCATTGGACAGCCCTCATCATGTGCGGTTAGATGAGGACTCAGAATACCGGGAAGGAGTGGTGTTAGCCCGGCCCACCAAGCCAGGCAAAGGCTCCTTTGTTAACTGTGGGATGAGGAAGGTACGGCCTGTCTGCCCCTTAGATACCCAGAGTAACCTCCTTCCACTTATCAGTCACTCCTTTCAAGGTCAAGTACTATGAGACTAGAATGGCAATAAGCTACCGGTGAGTTTCTTGAAGGGCCATGTCCCACCATTGAATGGGACACAGTTTCTAGCAACACATGCTTCCTGATCCCCATTTTTATTTCATTCAGTCTCCCCTCTGATCAGGGTTTCTGTGTTAATGTTGATAGCGCCCTCTGCTGGGTCCTGGTAGAGGTGTCAGTGCCTCTTAGAGTCCTGCAGTAGGGCAAAATCCTCCAATTAGCATTTGCCTGAATTAACAAACACTTATTCTGTTATCCAGCATATTGAATTGGAAATGCATCATCCATTGCAATTGTTCTAAGCCAACTGAGTGTCTTGGAGGGCTGTAGGTTTAGAGTCCATTTTGCCACTATACAGGGTGTGGAGTCTAACTGCACAGCTCTGCTCAGTGGTGGAACTTGTGGTCTTGGCTGATAGTGTAGTTTGCTTTCCCAAAAGTGGTTTGGTGTGTGGTTTTTTGTTTTTGCTTGTCGTCTGTAGCTTTCTTGTGGGTGGGTGTCCTTGCATCTAAAACCCTTTGTGCTGGTGCTCTATTATTTTAGGAGGTACAGATAGACAGACAGCTAGAGTCTGGTCTTCGAGTCACTGTTCAACTGGACAAGCAGCAGAATCCAGGTAATCCACTACCATCCTGCCTCTGGACAGGCTAGACGTGTAATACTACTAATGTGATCGGTAGTATAGCCTTAGTCCTGCAGAAGTTAGTCTTCGCACTGAACTCCCTCAGCCTTCGGGCAATGCCATGTGGCAGATACGATGTCTTTAAACATGTTCAGGAATCATCATACCCAGTTATAGCGAATAATTACTAGCCCCCATGCCCCTCAGTTTGAGAGTTAATTACTAATTTATTCTATCTTAATGTTGCGCTGTTTAGAACTCAGCAGTGTTTTGATCTTCATCAATGTATAGACAGTGCTGAATGGACTAAACTCTTACAGGCTTTTCTTATAAAGTTAAGGAGTGGAGCTTGTTTATGCCCTAGGGAAGAGTACTGGAAACATGGCACAGGGTGTTGCTGGTTGACTTCCAGCAGTGTCTGGAGAACTGCAGTTCTCCAATGCTAATCCACTGGCTTTGCTTTCAGACAGTAAAATACAGAAAGGCACTGTAGTGTCCTCGAACCATCCACGGACTGTGTCTGGCCTGTACTGGGGTTACAATATCCGCTTAGCCTCCTGCCTGAGTAAGTATTTACACAGCATTCTGTCACCTACCTGCTGGGGCCAGGGCAGCAGTAGCTGATCTACTTTTCCTGAGTTCTCTGTACACACTTACATTGACTTCTACACAGATTCTAGTTGTACTTGCTGCAAACGTGCAGCACAAGCCAGATGCTTGTTTCTTCCATTTTCTTGGGGCCCATGTGCTGCCATTGATGATTTAATGGGTATTTTCCATCTCTAGTTTCCTTGACCCTATAAGGTAGTATGGTAATGGAGCCTGTACTCACCTGCTCTGCCCTCTGGATTTAGAAACTTCACTCATTGATGCAGAAGATGGGGAATGATCCAATATCTGAACATTGATAGAATTTGACTGTTGGGAAAGGAAACTAATTGCCATCATAGTAATGCAGGCAAGAGATAATGCTCTGCAGTGACCCTGGCTAGTTACGCATTCCCACCCTTAAGCACCAATAGCTCAGGTGTCACAGCTTCCTAAGAGCCCTAGTAATTTTCTGCTTTCCCCCACTAATCAGTGGGACCTTCCCGGGCAGACCAGGTTCCAAAACTTACAAGATCCCTGTAGAGCCCCCTCAGAAGTAGGAGATTTGAATACTAGAGGTACCACCCTACTGTATGTAACCACTGAGTGATTCCTGGCAGACATGCCAGCCGGGGGCTGGTTCAGCAGTTGATGTAAGAGCCAGTATTTTTCAGGAAAGATATTAAGATTGAAAGAGAAATTATGGTGCCATTCTGCTGATGGAATTTGGAGGCATCTTGGTGAGAAAGATGAGTGATTTGTACACTAACAGTACAACTACTAGATACCACTAAAATGTAGGAGGCAGTAGAAGCAATTCTTAGTTACTAACCTTCGGGTGTATAAAATGCTACTGTATTTGGAACCCTCTAAAGCAGGGGATGCCACCACCTACTTTCCTTCTATGTTTGTTTCCCAGGTGCTGTTTTTGCCGAATGCCCTTTTAAAGAAGGCTATGATCTCTCTATTGGGACCTCTGAGCGAGGGACCTGTGTGGACCAGGCAACTCTCCCCTCCTTCAGGTAACTGGACTGATTCCTTGCTGTTCATCCCATCCCATCCCATCCCTTCGCTGGTAAACCAGCCCCACGAGCAAGATGCCTGCGGTAGAACAACCAGTGCATTTGAGATAACTGCAGTAGCCAGTGCTGCTGTGTGAGTATTCTCCCTGGCAAGGCTTTCCTCTGCAGCAATAGGGTTCATGTCCTCAGATGTAAGCATGTAACTCCCATTCACTCTGGTGGGATTTGCACCACCCTGCTCTGTTGTGTAGATCAAGTTACAGAACAGACGTATGTCTGTATAACTGTGTCGCTCAGGGATGGATTTTCCACAATGTAATTATACCCACCAAACTCCTGGTGTAGACAGTGCTATGTTGATGGAAGGGCTTCTCCTGTCAACATAGCTACTGCCTCTTGGGGAGGTGGATTAACTATGCCAACAGGAAAAGCTCTCCCATTGGGGTAGGTGGTGTCTTTGTGAAGCAATGCAGCTGTGCTGGTGCAGGGCTGTATGTGGAGATAAGCCCTGATTTACCTGCTCTGATATTCTTTCCATACATGTGTTCCCCATATACCAGGCCAAAACTAAACTGTGAGCATTTCCATGGGTTGGATCTTCTGATCAAATTTGTCAAAGCAAGAGTTAAATTAGTTCACTGGATGCTGTCATTATGGAGTACAGTTCAGGATATTTTTGCAGCTGTTTGGATGACAGTTGGGGGTAAGGGCAGCTTTAGTTCCAAGGCCATCTGTTTCCTTTTTACTCTGCTTTGGTTATGTAGCTGAACGGTGTTTTTGTTCAGTGTATCGGGAGAACTAGACGCTATTTATGTTCTGAACTTACTCTACAGCACATTCAAAGAACCAGAATCATCACTTGTGCTGGCCTTCAACAAATTGTATACAGCTCTTACAAGCTCTTAACTAGCCTGCTCTGGGTGACCTTGGTCAAGTCGCTTCATCTCTGTGCCTCCATTTCCCCATCTGTAAAACGGGGATGATAACATCAGACCTTTTTTGTAAAGCACTTTGAGATCTACTGATGAAAAATGCTATGTAAGAGCTAAGTAGTGTTGTTAAAGATTGCAGGGGCAACACTAGTTCCTTCTGACCCAGTACTGCTGGTAGGATCCAGGATTCTTCTGTCCTATAAACCTGTGTGTGTCTGCTCTCTTCCAGCCATGTTCTAATAGTATTTGGAGGTCTCCAAGGCCTGGAGGCTAGTGTGGATGGTGACCCAAACCTGGAGAGCACTGACCCAAGTGTCTTGTTTGACCTTTACCTAAACACATGTCCCAGCCAGGGCAGCCGCACCATCAGGACAGAGGTATGTCACATGAATAATAGCATGATGCGTGACAGCACCTTCCTCCTAAGGATCAATCCCCTATTAGTGTTTCCCTCTAAGAAAGGGAAGCTATGTCTGTTAGCTGTGAACTAAGTGGTTTGGATAGTACCCTCCTAGCTCCAGTTATACAAGTGGTCTTTCTAAAATACATTTATTTATTTTTTAAAACAGATCTTTAGGTGCAGTGTTTGAATGGGGAGATATTAACTATTTTTTGTGGTAATGTGGCATATAGGAGCCCCCTGTGCTAGGTACTTTACAAACCCCAAACAAAAAATGATTCCAGGCCCAAAGAGCTTATAAACTGCCCTTTAGCAATGAAGCTCTTTGTAGAGGCTGAAGGTTCAGTAGCGAATCTGGCTTGGCTAACGTATTTTTGCAGCCATATCTGCTATAGGTACAAGCACACGAATCCCACTACTACCCTTCTGCAAACAATCATTAAACTTGTTTGTGTTAAGTGATGGGTGCTGAAGTGTCACCCTTTGAACAGTGGATCTGATCCTACTTTCTGTTGTTGGTTCCAGGAAGCACTACTGATATCTCTGTCTGCCCTGAGACCCCACATAGATGAGGCTGTGAGGAAAGCCCGTGGTAGCTGAAAGGGAAAAAACACTGATCTACAGAACTGAACCTACCTTCTCTCTTGCTTTCACCTGCACCAGCACTCTTCCTTGTTCTCAGATGGCTCATTCCAAGTTATGTTAACCCTAAACCTAGGAAGAGCTGCTGGGGGTGATGGGTAAGTCACCAGGGCAGCCTGCCACACTCCAGCCTCTTTGAGAGTGACGAAGAAAAGCACAGTACCCTTACCAAAATGGCTACAGCTTTTTCATTGACTGAAACCTGAGACTGAGATTAAGCACTGACTCTACACTGGCTGTGGCTTCTTTGGGGGCACAAACAGCATGGGAAGCCTGTCAGTGGATCATGCAGCACCAAGAGAGGTATTAGAAAAAATAAAACAGAACTGTCATATTTAATGCATTGGAGTTTTTAAAAGTAGGGGCAGTGGCAAAGGCATTGAATACCTGCTGAAAACTACTAGGAGCTGTTTTCTCAGCACCGCTAAAGAGCATGGTCTAAGTGGCTAATGAGCCTTTTGGGCCTTTCAAGAGTAATGGTGAGGTAGAGTGCTTCTGGATATTGTGGGGCAGCTCCAAGTTAACTGATGCAAAATGGTGTTGTGTAACTTCTGTGGCTAGGAGGAGCCCCTTTTTCAAGTCACTCTGCCTGTCTGAAGAGCAGCTCTCTTGCTGCAAGGCTGAACAGTAACCTGACCATTTAATTTACAGCAATCGGTACACTCACCTCCTTTGTTAGTGAGTGTGTCCGTTTCTGGAGATCTAGCCAATGCAAGGAGTGCCTGGGACTTTCCTCCTAGTGGACATGAGTGTCACAACTAACCCTATGGTTGTACTCCTCCTGAACCTCATATTGATGTAAGTCTTTCACTAGTGCTAAAACTTAACTCTTTCTTGCAATCAACAATGGTGCTGTTGGGCCAAATACAGTAGGTATACAACCCATTACACTGTACTGTAAATGCTCCTTCCTTTCTCTTCTGTACAGGTAGTGTCTAGCTCCCTTATGTAAATACTATAGCTGCTTAGTCAAGCCTAATCTTTTTGGAAGGAGGCTGATGCTATTAAAGAGTTAACTTGCTTACAGGAAGTGTAGTGTCCTTTAAAGCTGCCATGCCACACTAGCCACCAAGTGATGACCTCACTCTTAAGACAGCATTGAGCTTTCCTGAGGGCAGTTGGCTCCATACCTAAAATTGAGCCTTAAAAGCTGCTTACATTAAAGGACAGGCAGCATCCATTAAGTCTGCAAGTTAAAACAATGAGGAACAGAGAAATAATTGGAAGAGTCCAGTATACCATCATGGTACTGGCTGTTAGTAAGAAACTAATCCATAGTATGGATTTTCAGTGAAAATGGTGCAAAATACATTGTTCCACAGGGATAACAGTAAAGAATTGGGGGCCCTAAGTTAATTCTGGGAACCAAGTGGTTTCCCTGTGCCTCATACTCTGAAAGCATAGCTCAGTAAGAGCATTTCCTTTGGTGTCCTCTTAACTGAGTAAATATAGCAATGGGGCTTTGTGGGCAGGGTCTAGAGATACACCCGTTAAGCCAAGCATAGAAGGGGATAGGGAAAGCACATTAAAATACTGCACTGACTTTTTATTAAGTTCCAGCAGCCATTTTTAGGGCCAAGGGTACAGCATTTTTGGTATTTGCATCCTCAAGAAACAGGCCACCCTATTAATTATTGCAGGCCCACAAAAAGCTCCCAGACCATTTAAAAAAAAAAATAGCTGGGGAGGAAAGAATAAATTTGAGCCCATACATACCCCTGATAAATAATTACTACAGTTAAGTCCCTTCTGTTGGATGCCTTCACCTCAGAGTGTTCTGTCATCAATCCCCTGGGCGAGTTCAGCTGTTGCGTCCAGGCATGATGGCTTGTAAACGATTTGTTCTTTTCAAGATGTTAGGAACAAACAGCAGCCCCGATGCCCGCTCGATGCTCTCAATAGGAACCAGGAAATGTTCAAGTGGGATTGTCTCCTCCACGGGGCTGTTGGGCATCACATAGGAGCGCAGCTCAATCTCTCCATTAAGCTTCTCTAGGATGAGTACTTTGAAGAAGTGCGTGGGGACCGCCACATGGTTCTTGCCAATCACCTGGTACTTGATGTACATCTTCCCATCTGCCTCCATCCTACACAAAGAACAAGATTCTGTTACTGCTGCTTCTTACTTAGTACTCATGTGCACAAACCCCTCAGGGCACAGATTGTGTCTTCCATGGCTTTAGATGAATATATGCATGACTAAGGCCAGAAGGAGCCCTTATGATCTTCTAGTCCAGTGGTCCCCAACCTTTCTGTGGGAATAGCACATTCCTATTCCCAAAAGACTGTGGAGGGTGCCAAACACCCCACCACCGAAATGCTGCCGAGAAATGGCAAATCTTCTCAGCAGCATTTCGGCAGCGCGGTGTCCTGCGGGCGCACACAACTGCCCCGGGGGGCGCCATTGTGCCTGCAGGCACCACATTGGAGACCCCGATCTAGTCTGACCTCTTGCATAACGCAGGACTAGAATTTCACCCAGTGTTTCCTGCATAAAGCCCATAATTTCTGGTTGACCTAGAGTATCTCTTTTAGAAAAAGACATCAGTTCTTGATTTAAAGTTAAGGGCTGTAGCAGGGTCTAGACCCCCAGCTAACCTGGGAGACACTATACATAGTAAAACAGGAATGAAGTTCCACTCCCCATCACCCCTTTCACCATATCTAATTTGGTCCTTTGTTTAACTGAGTCTGTTCAAGTGATTGCCCTTCCTGCCTCTAAACATGGTTCATTGCAGTCAAAGATTATACCTTTATTTGGAAAACGTGACTATACAATAGGATAGATTAGTCCTTTATTGCAGCCTGTGGCACTGCTAGTACCAGATCTGACAAGACAGCCAGACTGTAAAAGTGACTATGAAATACAGCGCAAGATGACTAAGCTACTGTCACTCTCCCAAACTAAGTGCAAAAAGAAAGCATTGATGGAACGTAAATCAGAGTTAAATTATTTACCTTTTAATCCTACCCAGGTAATCTGAGTTCCTCTATCAGATTATTTTTAAATCTGATCTGTCCCTTCAGGGGTTTATTCAATTGAAAGATGTATAAACTAATCCCAAGCATAACAAACTAGCCCACTAAATTCCTACATGCATACATGGAAAATGTGGGAGTGTTTAAAACAGTATCTATTGCTATTTCTGAGAGCATGACAAGACAAGTCACATTCTTAGCCCATCTTAATTTCCCTGTATGATGCATGTTTTAAGATCAGTTTCAATCCAGCTCTGGTATTTACCTGGGTAGGAAGAGTGGGCCAGTGCAGACATATACATTCTTGTTGTACTTCGTTAAACTCCTGCAGTATTTCTCCAGGTTATTCCAGGCTTTCTGGTTCAAATGAGGATCCTAAAAACAAAACAAACACAATACAGCCAGGAAAAAGTCAAGTATGTAAGTCAGTCTGAGCTCTGTTCTCTCTTCCTGTGCACCTTACATCCTAAGCTTTTTCCAGCTCGAGTTAATAATGAAAATAATAGCTCTTATATAGCACTTATTAGATCTCACAGCACTTTATAAAGGTGTTCAGTATCATCACCCCCATTATACAGATAGGGGAACTGAGGCAGAGATCCATGAAGTAACTTGCCACAGTCAGCCAGCAGGGCAGAGGCAGAGCCAGGAATAGGATCCAGAGTGGGGTGAGGAGCTGAGAATCTATTTATCTTAAAGAGAAGGTGCAGGGATGACTTGATCACAGTCTATAACCCCCTACAGGGGGAACAAATATTGGTAATGAGCTCTTCAATCTACCAGACAAAAGGTATAACAAGATAGAAAAATTCAGACTGGCTTGCATCTATAGAGGAGGTCAGACTTGATTATCATAGTGGTCCCATCTGGCCTTGGACTCGCTTCCCAGTCCAGTGCTCTATCTACTAAGCCACACTGTTTATAGGGTAGTTTATTTATCTGATGGTTTTTAATCATTTTCAGCATGACTGTTTGTGACGCATAAACCTGAGTTATCTCACAGAAATGCTTTGTATACCTGAAGTCACTTTGGATTAATCCTTGGCCAGAGACACAGTTTCAGGCTGCTGTGAACACTTATTTATTTCAATGTGATTGCTCCCATGAGTAAAGCTATGCACGCATGGGAGTGTTTGCAGGATCAGGGCCTTAGTTTGGTAGGAAATACATGTGGCCCTTGAGTTAATTTAGGTGATCCTCTCTATTTACAGAGGCAGGTTTGTCCAGCAGTTCTCAACCCCTGCACTGGCCTGGGGCTCAGGAGAACCATTCCCCATTCTGACAGACTTCCTATGTAACTGTGTGCCTCAGTTCCACATCTGTAAAAAGGGAAGCGTATTATTCCCAGTCTCAGGAATGTTAGGATGACAATAACAAAGATTGCGAAGCACCCAGGGCTTCTCTACACCTAACTATACCAGTACAACGTCCCCTGTGGACGCGCCTATTCGAGAATAAGTGTCCACAGGGGGAGTTATACCAATACAACTAGCAATGTAACTGCTGTACCAGTACAGTTCTGCTGGTAAATTTTCCCACCTAGACATGCCATTAGTAACTCTGTTGATGGTGGCCATCTACATACCTACACAGAGAGAAATTTGGATTGTGAGATTGTTAGTTAATTCCAGTCCCTAAACAAGTGTCAGCCAATTCATTTGAAACATGAAACTGAGGTAACTTCCTTCCCTGTAAACTATCTAACTAGAAAGATAGAAGGGTTTGACCAGTCAAAATGGGGAAGACAAGATTTCGATCAGTTACAAGAAACCCTTAGGCAAATCATTAAAGATGTGGCAGCAGGTAGGTACTATACTGCAGGACAATCCTATCTCCTATAATGCTTGTGGTTCCATTCTGTTCAACAGAATATTGATAGAGAATTGGTCAAAGGAAAGAGATTAAACTAGGAGAGGAAAAACAGAGGTTAGTTTCTACAGCTTATGGGTAGAAATAGATCAAGTGGCTGAGGCCTTCAGAGGGACAAACAATAGGTTGGATAGGAAAATTACAGACTGTAGAAGGGTTGAGGACAAGAACCGTGAGTTGTCAGAAAGGCGTACTCTTAAGTGGAGGTTAAAAAGACCCCCTGCAGCTCCTGGAGTCCTCCAGGGAAGGGCACCCCATACCTGAAGGCCCAGAAGGAAAAGAATTGTTCAAGAAAGCTAAATATTGATAAATTTGACTCTCATACAGAGGGAGCTCAAATTCATGAGCATGTTACTATGGTCAAAACTTTCCTAGCAAATTTTGAAGGTGTTTCAGAAAATGATAAAATTAGGTTTTTAAAGAGGACAATAACCACAAACCTCATCCCCAGACAGCAGCCAGAACTTCGAAGAATCATGCCTTCGGCTAATCAACTACTATGCATAGATAAACCCTGCCCTCTGGTTTACAAGATTTTTGTAAGGATAACACCTACAAGTCCTTCTATGGAGAAATGAGGTGGGTTTGCTTAAATACTAATGGTGCTGTAAATCCAGACCAGCACCCTCATTTGAAGTAGCTGTAAAAGATACCAACCTATGTCAGAGAAAGAACAGAGTTGATTTAGATTCACATAAAACCCCCATAGAGCTAAATTTTCACTCTAGCCCAGAAGGCACTAGTAGTGAGCAGAAGAATGGTCCAGGGAGGCAGAGAAAAGACCTCTGATTTGCCAGGCAGCATTTATGCCCTGGAGGCTGGAAAAACTGAGCTAGGGTTGGGAGGTAGAAAGTTAACCTCCAACAAGAAATCATTCCCAAGAAAGTGGGGATGGTAAAGCATCAGCTAGTAGGGCCAAAGAAAGGTAAGAATACATGTGGTAGAACTTGGAAAGTCAGAAGAAACCATCAACAGATGAGGGGCCTGATACTAAGCAGATGTTCCAGGCAACAGATGGACAACAAGCTGGAGCAAGTTATGTCCTTGTTTGCTTACCTAACCACAAACAGTGTAACAGGAAGGCCAAGAAGATCCTGGGTCTTAGGTGGCCACATGGGGGCCACCATCCCAAGATAGCTGACTAGGGTCCCATAACCTATCACATCAGGGGGAGGGATTCACTGGTATTTGTCAAGCTGAAGTAAATCCTGGACTAAGGAAATCAAACACCTCATAGTGCAGAATCAGAAGTCACACTACTGGCAGGAAGATTAGCATCGGTCAAATTCTTTGATTTTGATTCTCTGTCATCAATAGGGAGTTCAGGGAAAGTTGATCTAGGAGAGCTTAACCTAAACGAGCCCACCAGAAGATTGTACTTTAGGATTTAAGTGCAAGGTGCTGACATACACACCGCTCCTTGATTTGGAGCAAAAGTAATTCTCAGGAGAGGGAGAATGTTTGAGCAGGTCACTCAGGCAATAGAAAGTGGGAAAGCCCTTAATCCTTGTGAAAAGTACAGCTACGTCCAGAATGAACTGCACTGTGTGAGAGTTTGCTGGATAAAATTAGGCTTCAGGGCCATGAGTAACACAGTTTGTGTCATCCATGTTGAGAGAGTGTGTTAGTGGGTAGCCACCTGTAAGCCCATTCAGCAGGGACCATGGGTTCCTCCAAACTCCACTGGGCTTCGCTACTTCAGCACCTTAGTTTCTGCTTTCTCCTGCAACAGTATACCCCATCCTGCTGGGAGGAGGGATGGGATTTAGGCTTCCCCCTTCCCACCCTTGTCTAGGGAGGAGAACCCCTCTCTCCCTGTATAGACTTCCTCCCTCCCACATGGCAGACACTCTCTCCTGGAAGGTAGGTCAAGAAGCAATGTAGACTTAGATATTAGGACAAACTTTCTAACTCTAAGGGTAATTAAAAGCTCTGGAATAGGCTTCCAAGGGAGGTTGTGGAATCCCCCTCACTGGAGGTTTTTAAGAAAGGTTGGTGGTCTAGGTTTACTTGGTCCTGCCTCATAGGGCAGGGGTGGGCAAACTTTTTGGCCCGAGGGCCACATTGGGGTTGCAAAACTGTATGGAGGGCCTGGTAGAAAAGGCTGTGCCTCCCCAAACAGCCTGGCCCCCACCCCCTCTCACTTCCCAGCTCTTGACTGCCCCCCCAAGAGCCCCCCACCCATCTAACCCTCCTGCTCCCTGTCCCCTGACAGGCCCCCCAGGACTCCCACGCCTTTCCAACCCCCCCGTTCCCCGTCCCCTGACTGCCCCACCCAGAACCTCCACCCCATCCAACCCCCTCTGCTCCCTGTCCCCTGACTGCCCCGACCCCTATCCACAACCTTGCTCCCTGACAGGCCCCCCCAGGACTCTCATGCCTAACCAACCCCCCCTACCCCGACTGCCTCCTGGGACCCGCCAGCCCCGGCTCCCTTACCATGCCACTCAAGCGGCATGTCTGGCAGCCTCGCTGCCCAGAGCACTGCCCGCACAGCAGCATAAGTGCAGGGGAGGGGGGACAGGAGGGGCTAGCCTCCCCTGCTGGGAGCTCAAGGGCCAGGCAGGATGGTCCAGTGGGCCGGATGTGGCCCGCGAGCCATAGTTTGCCCATCTTTGTTGTAGCGGGAGTGGGGGAATTAGGGGACCTCTCCAGGTCCCTTCCAGCCCTACATTTCTATGCCTCCTGTCCAGAAAGATTGGTGTATCCCACTTCCCTTTTTATGCATTCTTTTGAAATGGCAATTTGGGGGCTTTTTTCTCACACAACTGGCTAAAATTAAGAGCTCTGAGGTTGGCAACACTGCTTTCTATTGACTTCAGTGGGTTTGGGGTCAAACCCTTAAGTCACCGTTCACCTTAGTAGTTACAGGTCAGTCCTATACAGCACTGTGTGTGAAAATGTGGGATGTTTATTCACATGGTGTTTTGGAAGTTAGCAAAAAGAAAAAAAGCCGTTTTAAAAGTGAAGTGGACTCCTGCGTTCTATTCCAGCCTCTTCAGTTATGGTGTCCCTCTTTACCTTTCAGGGAGAGGGATTTCTGCTCACATGGCATGGGGAGAAGCCACCCTTTCCCTGGAGAGGAGCAGAGCAACTCAGCCTGGTGGTGTCCCTCTCTCCCATCTAAGGGGAGGAACCTGACAGTGTTGCCAACTCTCACGTTTCCCCGTTTTCCTTAAAGCCCCAGCTCCTGGAGTCATATGATTGCATAAGAACCTCAGCTTCCCTTAAAAAAAAGTTTCTAGCCATCATAGTTGCAGAAAAAAGGCTTGAAAAGCAACCCCCTAAAGCCCCAAAACACGAAGGCAAATAAAAACATCGAGGACTCAAACCCCAGAGGGCACAGTTCGTTGTCTAACTGGAGAAAGACAGGCAACACCAGCAAGGTCCAAACACAAAGCTCTTGATTGAAGAGTGCACATAACAATAGAGAGCAGCCCCCGTCTCCAAAGAGAACCAGCAGCCTCTAAGTAAACCTAATAGGTTTTTATAGACAGTTCCCTTGCATCACAGATTTATTTATAAAGCAGCCCACCCCTCCCCTATGTGAGTTAAAATCCTCTTACGGCAGACACACTGTTGTTACGGCATATGCTGAGCACAAATGGTTAAATTTTGACAAGTCTCTGAAGACTGGTACTTGCTTAGCCAGTGCTTCCTTTTCTGCCTGGAAGTCCTATCTTAAGCCTTGCAACTGGTCCTGGGTATAGGTCAGAAAGCCAAGGGTAAGCCGGAGAAGGGGCAGAAACAGGCATAGCACAGAGCAGGGGCTGGAGACCCCTGAGACGAAGAAGAAAAGGAGGAGGAAAGAGCACGTCCTTGACTCTTCAATCAAGAGCTTTGTGTTCGGACTTTGCTGGCGTTGCCGGTCTCTCTCCGGCCAGACAAGGAACCCTGCCCTCGGCAGTTCGAGTCCTGGACAAAAACAACCCAGCACTGAGTGTTTTTAGAAGGCCTCAGGATTCCTTCCTGAGGCACTCCCGGCTTTAGGGGGTCGTGAACTCCCAGGAGGGCCACACCCGGCTCCCCGACACTGGGGGAGGGGAAGCGCTGCCTAGCCGGTGCCAGCCCTCCAGGGGGGCTCCCTCACGGGCTATGGGACCCGCGGGTTCCCTGTCAGGCTCCGGGGCGGGGGCGCCTCACCTGGGGCGCCACGTTGCTGAGGTAGAAGGTGTCCTGCATGGCCTTCTGGCTCCCCCTGTGGTTGGCGGCGGCCGCCAGGTGGCCGCGGTCGAAGCCGCTGCCGCGGTAGTCGGCGTTGGTGGCCCGGTGATACTCGTGCACCGACTCGTCCGCCTGGAAGTCGCAGGCGGCGCGGTCGCAGGGGCCGCCCGGCGCCGCCCCGCGCAGCTGCTCCAGCACCCACAGGGCGCTGCGGCTCCGCGGGTCGTAGCACAGCACGTAGGACTCGCGGCTCCGCAGCGGCGGCAGCCCCGGCAGCCCGTACTTGGCCAGCTCGCCGCGGGCCGCGCCCCCGGGCGCCGCCGCGGAGAGGTCGGCGGCCGCCGCCGCCGCCACCACCGGCACCACGGGCAGCAGGGGCAGCAAACCCGCCTCGGGCGGGCCGCCGCCCAGCCGCCTCCCGCCCGCCAGCCCCAGCCCCAGCCCCGCGGCCAAGGCGGCCCCGGCCACCAGCCACCTGCTGCCCCGGAGACGCTGCATGGCTGGGCCCCGCCGCCGGCTGCCGGGCGGCGACCTTCCCTCGTCCCGAGGACGAAGCGGGGCCTTAAAGGGGCCGCCGCCAGAGGCCGGAGGCGCCGGCTTGAGGGGAGCAGCTGCTCACACAGCCGGCTGCAGGCAGGTGCGACACGCGGCACCCAGCAGGGCCCCCGCGCGGCTGGGCCCCGTGCAAGGCCCCGGCCCACCAAGGCTTCGGTGGGGCCAACGGAAGCATCGCCCCCTTAAGAGTTGACGCGCTGAGCCCTGGGGCGGGAAGCTCCCGCGGGCACGCGCTGGGCCAATATAGGAACAAGCCACGCCCCCGGCGGGAGTCCCAGCGGCTCAAGCCGAGCAGGCCCTGCTGCAGCCTCGGGCTAGGCAGGAGTAGGGCTAAGGTTTGTCACGGGTATTGCTGGTAAAGGCACGCACAGGTCATGGGCAACAAACAAAAATTCAGGGGAGCCCAGGACCTTTCTGTGACTTCACTAAAAATAACCGGGGGGCGGGGGGGGGAGAATGACAGGCTGAGCCCCCCCTCACCCCCCGCTCCAGCAGCCACAGTGGGGGCACATAGTCGTCCCCCCCCCAGAGTTGGCCGCAGCTGCGGGGAAAGGGTACAGAGTCCCAGCTCCAGGCACACAACCCCAGCTGTTTGGGGAGGATACATCCTCTGGGAAGCTGCAAGGGGGGCACCTCCAGCCCTGGCATCAGCTGCTGAAGCCGTCACTGAGGCCCAGTAAAGTCACGGAATCCATGACTAAGTCGAAGCCTTGGGCAGAAGTCATTTCACAGCTGTGCCTCCCTTTACCCATTTGTAGTGGCTTGGAAAGGAAAAAAAAAATCAGTATTTAGTACAGTGGTTCAGAAGACCCAAGTCTGTACCTAGAGGCAGTGGGAGGCAGCTATACAACTTGCACTAACAACCACATCTGTTAAAATGGAGATATAAAATACATGGTGGATTCCTTTGATGAGCCTGCTCTGCTATGCCCATTCAGAATACACTTGGGTATGTTTCTCAAGTTTTTCTCTGCAAGTACAGAAAACTTCGTTTCTTACAAGGAACCTAAGATGCATTACCTGTAGCTAGAGCTGGATGAGATCTGTTAGAGTCCATCTCCTCTCCTTCTCAGATCCTAAAGCATAAAAAGAGACTACAACAGTTTCTTTTCCTACTTCAGTTTCTTCAGCCCACTTTCACACCATGAATAGCTTGACACCCCCCAAACATTAGACAACTCTTTGTACCGACACTGTCAAAGGAGACTGTGGGAAAGAAAAAGATCATATCAGTATTTGCAAAGAAAAATATTTATTATGACAAATCAACAGAACAGCATTCATGAAAAAAAGAATTACAGACATTACAGATGGATAATTGTACTTCATGGGAAAAGTTATAGAAATAAAAAAGCAAAGGTAATAAACACCAGGACCAGTTTTGTGTTGTAAAGAATCCACCTCCTAGCCTTCTACATGGCATTGTATATCAGGGATCTTTTGTTCCCTTCTTCAGTTAAGAGGTACCAGCATGTTCCTTCCACTGGATTTGTGGCAACTGTCCTGGAGGGGTGGGGAACAGAAAAACTGCTTTCGCTTCTACCTGTCCAGGCTTGTACAGTGATGCTTAGATCTGTAGTTGCAAAGTCAGTGACCCTCAAGCACGCCTTCCTTTTAGGAACATTTGTGCAGCCTCAGAAATATTGCCAAGCAACAGCTTTGTCTGCAAAAATGCTTGTTCCCTGCTAAGCATATTACCTGTAGATAATCAGAGGATACACTCTGGGCCTTGTGAATTCAAGTCTGGACCACCTCCTTTAACACACCACCACCACTCCCTATCCCACTAGATACCATCGTACTGCAGAAATAGATAGACAAAGGCTCAGAGTAACCTGCCAAATAGGATAATCTTGCTAAGAAAAAGAATAAGGCAGTGGTGGTGGGTAGATTTAGCTTATACATGCAGAACCCTGTGCTAGTGACAGACTCCCAGAATGGAGTGGACTGAGATTAGTTCTACTGACATCCAACTAGCACATGTTGTTTCATCCCTCAGTTACTATGGAAGAGGGCATTTAGAAATACTGTAATAAATAACATGTAGCAGCTTTAACTCTGAGCACAATCTGTGGCTAGGGGAAGTCTCATATTGTTATGGATAGCAGATAAGGTCAACACAACCCCCCCTGTTTAGCTGAAGGGAACGTCATCAAAATCAGTAGTGTTTAACAAAAAAACTTTAAACACGTGGAAAAAGCATGAGATACAGATGTGTTCTCCATACCTTTTTAGGAGTGTGTTTTTTTAAAAACAGCCAAAGAGAAAAAACTGAACTTGTATAAATCACCAGATTTGCCCTTTTGCAAAAGGGCATTTTAGAAAAAAAAAGTTCTAAATGGCTAAAACATACAAAAAGTCACCAAATGCTCAGTTAAAAGGAACAGCCCTTGTACTCCTGAACACCACTGTGCTACCTATAGCAGCTTCTGACTTCCACTCCACCTGTTGCTGAGCTGTAAATAATTCAAGCTTGGACCTCAAAACTCCAGCCACAAATTAATCTAGCCAACAACACTTGCTCTGAAAAAAAAAAAAAAAAAAAAAAAAAAAAAAACAGTTCCACATTTCCCTGACAAACATGACCAACCTCAGGATTATACTCTTCACTATCCCATTTCCTTTTTCCTCCCAGTTGCCAAGGCTACAAGATTCCAGAGGGGTGGGGGTAGACAAGGGGGGAAGGCACAGGGTGCTGGCCTTCTCCCTTATGACCAATCCCCATCTCTTGATCCACCCAGCTTAGTTTCCTGCCTTTCCTCCTGATGGAGGAAAGCTTCCACCAAAGTGACAATGATCCTGCTCTTGATGAGTTATTTGTGTACAGTGAGCAGCTAATGAATTCAATGATTAAGGTATTTAAATCTCTTCCTGTGCATTTGGCTCCCCCCCACACCACAGCACTGCAAGAAAGAGCAACTATGCATTAAAATTTTCACATCTGCTCCTGTCACAGAGAAGGCTCTGGAGACATGAATCCCACAGGTCTGTGGCAGCCATTATATGCACAAAGATAGCAGACAATGGGCTAGTTAATACTGTCCAGCTTTAAAATGATTTGAGGAATGAGGGTTACGGTAACTAATCAGAAGGGTTGACAGTAGGTTCCCAGTTACTGTTAATTTTTTTCCTCCCAACTAATAGTGTTTGTTTGCTCCATAAAGTGAACAATAAGCCCCACACTACAATAAGAGTTAGCCATATTTATAACCTAAAAGTACCATTGGAAAAAATTAATGAGTCCTTTCAACAGCCTCCCTCCCTTCGAATATCAACACAGCAAACCCTCCACCGCCCAAAGGTTTAAAGAATAATAAGGGATCTAGGTTACTAATGAAGAGAGGCCTTTTCAAGTAGGAAACAAAGCCTCACAAATTGTATCAGAGTGTGTTGTTACAAGTTATCTAGTCTTGCCTTTGGGAACTACAATGGGAGCTCCCCGCATTCTCCTCCCCACACCTTCTGTCACACCTTTTGTTTCATTGTCAACTAGAGAACCTCTCCTTTTACAGACGTTCAGCTCCAACTCACTAAACCATCAAATAAAACCCTCTATCCCTATGATGTTCAAACAGGAGGAGACCCCCAAAAATGGAGTTTAATCAAAACGAGCAGCAAAAACTAAGGCTTCAGGGCTGACAGCCACAAGCTTCTTCTGAGGCAGACATCTAAGGTGCATTTCTGCCATTTGTTTTCTGCTGGGGTGCCATTTGTAACCCTTTACTGAAAGGTGAGGATCTCCATTCTCATCCTCAATTACAGCCACAACCCCAATCCAGAGATTTCCATTTAGAACCACTCGTCACTCCTTAAAATGAATGGACAGGATTTGTGTGGTGACTCTACAACCCCATCCTAAGCAGTGCACCTCAGCCACCTGGGAGGATGAAGACAGCAGCAAGACCCAAAATCAAGTATCTCATACAGCAATGCAGAAGGCTACACAACTGAATCAGTTCCAGGCCTCTTCAGTCACATCTGTGGTACTGTTCCTTAAACATCTGATCCAGCTCACAACAGAATCAACAGAAAGACTTGATTAATTTCAGCAGAAGTTGGCTTTGGCCCTAAACCAGGCTACCATTTGATTTTTTTTAAGTTCCCTTCTTTAAAAAGGAGGTGATCAGGTTTAAAAGACATTTCCTTGACAACCATCTGAAATTTTTAACAGATCAACTCATGCCACTCACCTGCTGTCTTCACTTTCTCCAGAATGAATAAGCAGAGAGGATAGTCAAAGTCACTTTCAAGTTCTCATACACCAACAAAGTGCTGCAACATTTGAGTTGCAGACACAGCAGGGGAATATTTAAATCCAAATAGGAAACTTAATACATTCTCATTCCCCCTACAGTTGTAAAGGGTTTCTATTTAATACAAGAGTTGTGCACTGAAAAACAATCCACCCACAAGCCGAACTTTTAGACCTAATTCATGACAATATTGCAAATGAATATTGTAAAGAAACCTAAGTGGAATTTCAGAGTGTATTAAAAATTTTACTCTTCAGACTACCACCATTTTTCACCCACTATTAAAAGAAACAAGTTACACTCATTGGCATGTCAATATGGTGACAGTCATGGAGTGTATGTGTGTGTATTGGTGAAGGATGGGGAGGATTCCTTTTAAGGCAAGTGTGACCCACACAGCCCAGGTACCATGAAACATTTCAAAAGACCATGTGTAAGTTTCAGATAAATAAATTATGGGGGGGGGAGGGAGGGACTTTTAATGGAGGACATCTTGGGCAGTTCTGAAGCCAGAGCATATTGGACAAGTTTTACCACTTTTGTGGTTCAGTCCTACAGTCCCCTCATTCAGGCAAACCTCAATGATTCTAGAGGGAGCTTTGCCGAAGGGCCTGATCATCCAGTTCGAAGCCTGTGTGCAGCAACAGTCTTTACAGTTACAAAAGGCTACTTAGTACTGGCCTTTCTAGCACAGGGGAGTTCAGTAGATGGATCACACGTTCTCTTGGAACAGCCGCTGCCGAACAGAGACACGGTGATTAAAAGGCATGGGGAGAAGCCATAGTTGCTCGTAAACTGTGAGAGCTACAGTATTCTCTCAACAGCCCCATTTCTTATGGGACAGAATCTATCCCATAGGAAGGGTTTCAATAAAAGGGGAGGCCATCACCCACTTTGTTTAAAATTCCACCCCCACATCCAAACAGCAAGATTCTGCTGCATCCTCCTTATTGGCACATCTATTCTGGTTCACAGAAACTGCTACTCTGAAGCGGCACAGGTGCACAAGAGTAAAAATGTCAGGCACGATCAGAGCTACTAACAGCCCCAACGCCAAGGTAAACTGTCCCTCTAGAAATTCCCTAAGCTACGCAGAACTTTGACTAGGCTTTAGGAGTGGAACACAGCATGAACTGACATCTGAAGGCTGACAGCCCACCAGTTATGGTACAATTATGGCTAGACTGCTACCAGGTCTCATCAGCAGGGTGAGCAGCCCTCTGAGAAAGCACAAAATTGACCTCTAATAAAAAGGAGACATAATGCAAAACACTTAAGATTATATAAATACAGAACAGTCCTTACATCGACAGCTATGCAGAGGCAATCCAGCATTTCACTAACGGGGAGAGTAAAGCACCTCAGGTTAGCGTTTGCTTGGAAGCTCTTGCAGCAGCTGGAATATTTAGCTACTCAGGTTTCTTCCATAGCCACCACCCTGACTCAAATGTGGGTCAGGAGTTCTGATCGTTCCAAAGCTACTTGCAGGCTACAGGTTACCCTATTACTAATCTCAAACTATGCAGACCTGGCCTGCTCCTTTGTATCGGAATGGAGTACATTAATAAATATCCCCCCTCTGTATTACTGTCCCCATGGCACATGGCTCTCCCTCCGGAACTGCCCACAGGGAAGGGGACTCTCCCAAGGGACCAGGTATTCCCACTGAATTGCTCCAGTAGATCACATCCAGAGATTGCCTTGATGTTAATCTGATCTGTGAGTTTGAGTCACTTCCCAGCAAAGAGTACCACAGGACAACATGAAGATTACGGGACTAGAGCTTATCCAGATTTAGTTAGAAGGCTTGGAGTGTTCTGGGAAATATTATGCAAAAAACTCAGTTTAAGACCAAAACCATCATTATCCCTATTAATAAGTCTCCTCTGAAGATACCTATGTTTTCAGCACAGGACTGGAGGCTTTTCCCTTGTACTTCATGAGCCTGCTTGAAGTTAGATATCCTGCCTTTGAATTAGGGTAAAGCATGATCCATAGCACCAGCACTGAAAACAGCTCAAGACAAGCAGTCTCAGCAGCAGCAAGGACCCTGCTCTAAGGCTGTGAGTAACATAAGGCTTATTTGAACTACACCAATTAAAACCACATATCTAGTTCCAACTTCCAAGTCAAGTCAGCACCAAGGAGACAACTCCTTGATAAGGCAATCCTGGGGCAGACTCTACTGGAGAGCAAATCTCACTGCAGAAAGCAGCCAGCAGTAATAGCATTCTCCAATCCCAGCTTCTTAAAGTCTCTTTCCCACGGAAGAGACTCTGCTGTTTTGAATCCTCATCCGCCACTCACCAGGAGGAAACTGGACTTTTTGTGTGCACCCAAAAGAGATGGTAAGATGCAGACAGAAAGGAACAAAATCCAGCAGCTACTCAAACGAGCAGGATGCATGACGTCAAAGTGACATGTTGTATTTATATGAAGACGTTCTCTCTATACTCACCGAAATCCCACTGGTCCCAGCCTGTCCCTTCCCCTAATGCAGAAGTTCCTGTGCATGAGCACATGTTTCCATAATGCTATGATCACAAAAGTTCATTTCATAAGACTTTGAGAGATATGTAGCTAAACAATTTCCATCTTCCCAAACTTAAAGTCATTAAAAAAATACAAAGCACTGCTCAGGCAGTGTGGAGTTGTCTGAGATTAGGAAAACCTGGAGTGCAGGACCTGACTAGCTGGGGAAATAGGCAGTCCTTGACCTAATAGAGTAGAAGTAAGTCTTCAAGAAGGCCAATTACTGGAACACAAAACCAAATGCCCAGCAGAGATCGTAGGGGCTCTGATGCTGCACCACATGTAGGAGGGAGTCTCCTAGGATACACTACTGCACAGTTTCTCTCACGCACACTGCCAGGGCTATGGACTATTTGGAGTCCTGAAGCTCCTTCGCTTTCTTCAGAATCAGGCGTACATCAGAGATGGGATAATCCTGCATTAAAAAGGAATTGATTTATTTCCTTAATGTTCGTTGCACCTATTCTACCTTTTCGCAGGACAGAGACTTGCTGCAATATCATTGGCCAGCCCAGTGAATGCCCTGGTGTTTATAAATTAGGTGTTACCTCCACAGTTAAAGTCACCTGGAGTAAACAATTTCCTTCTATGTTTTGTAACTGATCAGTCTTTTACATCCTACAGAACATTAGATTATTTTGGTAGTCCTGAGTGTGGGGTTAAGTTGGCTTTATGCAATGACTAACTCCATTATGGAAGTCTGTATTAAGGATGCAAGAATCCAAAATATTTTATTGTATGTAATAAATTAGAATTCTCTTAATCAGGTCCCCTCCAACACATGGCCTTTCATCCTCTTTTGAGGGACTCCTAATTAAGAGACAACATTTTAATAGTAATGCTGCTCTCTGAGCAGCTGATGGCCCAACATGTTACTAGACTGACCAAGGAGTTAGGAGGAGGAATCCTCTATTCTGGGGCAGGCACTGAACCTACTGCTAGTGGCAAGATGTCCAGCATTTATAATTTGCTCTTTCAACTCCAGTTAACAGCCGGGAACAGGTAGCCATACAGCCACTTTCTGCAAATCAGCTATGGAGGCGAAGGCTGCTATTAGAGGAGCAAACCGTCAGAAGCAGCAGCAGACAGATCCCAAGAAGCCTAAACACCTGAAAGGCACAGCCAGTAAATAGACGTATTGTTAAGAGTTATTGGCCAGGAGTGGCTTCACTGGATTTTCCAATTAAGGGGAGCATGCAGTAGAAGTTAATGCTTGATCTTATATCACACCATGAAGTTTGCTAAGTGTTTAGATTTTCCAAACATGGTTTCATTATGATCAGCAGAGGGTTGGTAAAAATATTCCAGGGGGGCTGCCTCTATCATATCCAAGTATTGTACAAGAGGAAAATCTCCTGTTTAAAGAGTTCTTCCACGTCCTCCACATTCCTGATGTATTTTAGTACTTACCTGTAGCAGCCTCATGTTCAGAGTGAAGTCCCCTTCCAGTAATTGATCCCGGATTAGTCTGAAAGAGAGGGTATGTTAATCCAAGTACTTTTTGCCTCTTTAGTACCTTGTCCAAAAATATCCCAAAAGTCAGCACCTAAGGTGTGTATGGCTCACCACATGCCTCCCACCCTTCCTTAAGGGCCCTGTTTCTTTTGCCATTGTGAAAAGAATGGCTACATCCTTTCATCAGAGCCCCCTTGGCATGTCTCTTGCATGCAAGAGAGGCCCCTATATCTGTGGATTCAAGCAGAGAATGGGGTGCAGGAGCACACAGCCCATATTTACATTGCCCAGCATAGGGGAGACTGAGCTTTAGGAGACAAGATGTGAACTGTGGGAGAGCACACTAGAGTCAACATCCTCAGTGTCAGCTGTCACAGCACTCACATCAACATGGCGCAGCAGACAAGCAGCAGAAAATCAAAGCGGTTGTCATCGGCAAAGAGAGAGTCCCAGATACGGATGACGTCTGGCAACAGGAACTCTTGGGACAGCAGCAGCGTCAGCCAACGGAAGGCAAAGAACTGGGGCTTAATGTTCTGCTCTTGCTTTTGGATAGACAGACAGACAGAGTCAGTAATTAATTGCTTGTAGTGAACTGGAAAAGACAGACGGATGTTCACTGCTTCCCTGGCGTCCTCTTAGTAACCGGGTTATAGGCTAGCATCCTGCAGTGTAATACGGAGAAATCTGCCTGTACTTTACAGTTACACCTCTCTGCTTCAAAGTCTTGTTAGCCTCATGCTATGCCACGTCTCCTTTCAAAGCCTCTCCACAACACCCCACCCCCAAATTACAGTGCTCTGAAGGACAGCTCTCCATACATGCATCTATCTTCAATGTCTATGGCTCAGATAGCAGAAATCATGCCCAGGTTTCTAAGTCATGGAACGTAGGAACTATTATTTTCATAAATTGCAATTCAGACATTTAAGCTAATTCAATTTCATTTCTCCTTTTAAAAAAAAAAAGTCCCACACACCTCATTTCCCCTAAGGGTTTAGATCAGAAGTACTTCCTCTCCTTTCAATGACTCTAAAAATCCCCTAGTGATTAGGTTATTGGAAGGTTAGCATAAAAATCGCACAGACCAGAGTTCTCCAGACCCAGTTTACACTGGCAGCCAATAGACTGAAACTCAAGGCTTTTAGCTACTTTTTACTGTGGTCCACATATTTCACAAATTCAGCAAGATCAAGTCAGTTCAGTATTCAGATGGGTAGAGCCCTGCGCAGATACAAAATTTGGTTCTGCGCTGAATTCCAAACATGGTCTGCGGATATCTGCAGATTTCCAGGACTCTACAGATGGGAGAGTTCTACGGAACATCTATTGGGGGGCCTGCAGGAAGTGGTGCTAGTGACTAAATAGATGACACTCTTCCCCCTGAACCAGCATGGTGGGGTGTGACAATGTGCTGACAGAAGACAGAGTATGACCACTTGAAGTCACATTAAGATCTAATTTTACACACACACACACACACACACACTGAAGCCTAACATTCACCAGATTCCTACTCTCGTAACTACATTCTGCCTCCCATAAGTTCTCCCTTCAGTTTCATTAAGAAACAATATTCTACACTTCCCATCCTAAACTTGTGTTGCATTGCTGTACTATTAGATAACTGCTGCATTCCATAAGGCCTGCAACCGCCTCTACCCGCCTTACAAAAGCAGAGTGTTTTGAGATCCTTGGAGGAAGGGTGCTACAGGAAGGTAACATTATTACATATACAGGATGGCGTTACTATTACCAAGTTTTGATTTATTATTGAGCTGCCATAATTTTTCAATGTAAATTTATAAAGTGAATGCTATTGGGATATATGATGGCAATAGAAGTAAAGTACAGGAATTTGTTCCCCCTGAGAAAAAACCTGTAACTCCAGGTTGTAAAGGAACTTTGCGAGAGCATGTGTGTTTGGCCTAATTACAAAAGCAGAGTCCAGAGACTCAGGAGATCGTGAGTTTCACCACTCCCAGCTAAACCATTGACCCAGGTGGCCAGAGACATTGGGCAAACCACCTCTTTCTGCCACAGTTTAGCAGCTTTAGAGTAAATAAGTTACAGATTTCCACCTCTAAAAAGAGGACAAAGTATCTGTTACATCAATATAACCTGGGCTAGATGCTCAATGTGGCAAGAGCAATTTGTCCTACAGATACTCAACCCTGCATCACTCTCAAGACAACCTATCCCTGAGAACAAAAGCTCTTTAGTTGTATCATACCACTTCTAAGCAGCCATCACTATACTACCTGGGCACTGTTACAAATTAAGATGGAGAGCAAGTTCTATCTTATTCCTCGTTCCAATGGAGGGGCAAGATGAATGTCTGACTCCTCACCAGTTTCAAGTACAGCTCCACATCCTTCTCCTTCAGGGTGGAGTAAACCTTCTCCATCTTGTAGGTGATGCCACACTGAGAATCATCCAGGCTCTTAATGAAGTTGTCCCGGATCTCAGCCATTAGATTGGTGAAGCAGAAAAATGTATCTGCTTCCGCATGTTCTGAAAGAGACACATAGAAGCGGTATAGCAGAAGTAAGCTGTTGCAACTTTGATAAGCTTCCCCTGCTAGACACTAACCAGCCTGTGATACTGAACTCCAACCATGGATCCCACGTGTTCTTGGCTTGCTGGGACTGAGCAGGCACACACTCCATTACAAACCCCATGTCTAACACCTTTCTTAGTAGCAGACCATGCAGTCCAATTGCCTATCTCCAGAAAGCTAGCATCGGCTCTCCCAAGCCTTCCAATACCTTGTCATGCGACCTTCCTGATTAGCCCCTCCACGCCCCCTCAGGTTGTCTGTTGCTTGATTACTACCCACTGGAAAAACTGGTTTCTTGCAGTTCAGCCAGTCCCTATAGCCAACTCATTGTACGGCCACAGTAAATGTTAATGAGTCTGCATGATCCTTTAACAGATCTCTAGGTAGGGTCTGTGAAGCACCTGACAGTCCCCATTAGCAAATGGCTGATCCGATATACATGGAGCATATTGACACAGAGTTCATAAAACCAGAATTCATAAGTTTTCGACAGACGGATTTCTCAAGCTGTCACAGAAGTGCATCAGAGGATTCCCGTACTTCCCAGGAGGCTCTTTCCAAGCACTCTCTCAGAACCACCCCCTTTTATCAGGGACCTGGTATGGGGAAAGCCTGCCAGTCTCCTCCTCATCTGCTCTGATAACCATTCCCTGCAACAACTGCTGCCAGGAATGGTGTAAGTCACTCAAGCACTCTAAGTGCTTACCTTTCCAGTCACTGTTGGGATCTGTAGCAAAGGTATAGTAAAGAGGCCCCACTATTTCATTCATCCCCTGGACATATGCTATCCCAGGATTCAGCTTGGCGTAGATGAACAGGATTCGTTCTACCACTTCCCAGTGAGCTTCGCAGCCATTAGGCAGAACTTCATACTCACTCAATGAATTAGGAGCAGATGTTTTAAGAGGGGAACTCACCTGAAGGGTAAGGTAAACACATAATAAAAATTATTCTGGGCACCCAATTTGCATAGGCAATAAGTTTTCCATGACACAGGCATTTAACTTCAGGCACTCAGCTCCCCCGGATAATCATTAACCAATAGCAAATGTCCTTTCCAGGGAATAATTAATCCTTAAATCCAGATGGTGGCCATGTCAGTTGTAAGACTTACTGCCATAAAATACAAAGGAAGCCAGGATGGCAAGCCTTTTCCAAGAACGAATAAACTAATTCAGCAGTGGACAGCTACCCTGAATCAAAAACACAAGCTCAGTGTCCATGTGAGAGAGGACCTACTATATTAGAGAGGCAGGAAGAGAAGTGATCTCTCACATTAGCAAGGTATTCATTATTCACTAGTGCTACTGTATCTGTTCTAGAATGATGCTGGCAAGTGCAACATGCATGTAGGGAAAACAGCACTAGGCAGGTATGAGCCTGGGTGATGGGGCAACAAAATGGCAGATGAAATTCAATGTTGGTAAGTGCAAAGTAATGCACATTTGGAAAAAATAATAAGCCCTACTATATGTATACAACGATTGGGTCTAAATTAGCTGTGTCCACCCAAGAAAGATCTTGGAGTTACTGTGATTAGTTCTCTGAAAACTTCCCCTCAACACACAGCAGTGGTCAAAAAGGCTAACCATATTTTAGGAACTATTAGGAAAAGGATAGAAAGGCTGACAGAAAATTTCATAATGACACTATAAATCCATTGTGTGCCATACCTTGAATACTGTCTCCAATTCTGTTTGCCCCATCTCAAAAAGGATATAGTGGAATTGCAAAAGGTACAAAGGGCAACAAAAATGATCAAGGGTATAAATTGGGTTCCATACCAGGACAGACTAAAAACATTAGAGCTGTTCAGCTTAAAACAAAAAACAAACTATAAATGGAGATGATCGAGGTCTATAAAAATCACAAATAGTATGGAAAAAATGGAAAGAAGTGTTATTTACCCTTCCCCACAATACAAATACCAAAGGTTATCAAATTAAATCAACAGGCAGCAGATGTAATACAAACAAGAAGTAATACTTTTCCCACACAACTAACCTGGGATGTTGTCCTGGCCAAAAGTATAACTGGGTTCAAAAAAGAACAGGACAAGTTCAGGGAGGATAAGTCCATCAATAGCTGTTAGCCAAGATGGTCAGGGATCCAACCCCATGCTCAGGGTGACCCTAAACCTCTGACTACTAGAAGCCAGGAGTAGATCACTACATAATTGCTCTGTTCTGTACACTCCCTCTGAACCTCTGGTATGGGCCACTGTCAGAGACAGGATATTGGGCAAGATGGACTATGGTCTAACCCAATCTGGCAGCTCTTATGTTTTTATGAGTGATGTTTGCACTCAGAAGAGAATAAGGGAGATAAATGGCAGCTGACTGCAATGCTGTCTCAAGTATATGAATCGTATCAGCTTGTTACATCTCAGGCTCTGGGAGACTAGATCAATTTGTCCTCTGTTATTAAACCCTCTGGTCCATTAGAGCCCAACCAGGGGAACACATAAATCAGGGGCAATAAGAGCTGTGAACACTTCCCCTGGAGCTCAGTGAACTCAGGAGAAAAGATTCTGTTCCAACAGAAGCCAGAACAAAAACCAATTCAAGAGAAAGCAGCACATCTACCTTCAATTCCCTTTGGGCTGTCAAACATGTCAAACAGCACAGTACAGAAGAACCATGTAATCAATAAAAAGAGAAATAAAACCTCTTGGGTGAGCAGGAAATTTCAGGAGCTCAACACACAGAGAAAGGATAATTCCTTTCCACCTACAGAGCAGTTCAAGATCTGCACGACTCCCTTCCTTGCCTGGAACTGTATGCTATACATGTGTACTCTTACTTGTGAGTGGATATGGGGGACTCATATAGGATCACTGTTGAGCTTGTGACATTTGTTGCAGTTACAGACAGGACCAACTTGACTAGCAACTGTTAGCACCCTGTCCACAAACCAGGGTGATTTTAGCCTCTCTCTGCAGGTAGGAAGTGAGAGAGGCTTGAAGCTGTAGAACTTTTGTCAGAAGTGTTCTTCAGTCAAGCCCATCCCTCTGGAGAAAGGGGAGACGTGTCACCCTCCTGCAGGAATACAAGAACCCACACCATATGTGGAGGTGGAGGAAGGAATAACTGCAGAGTATCTTTAACAAGCCAGCCTGGCAACCATCTTGGCAAGTGTGCTACGGAAGTGCACGCACCTCCCCTCTTCCCATCACAACATACTCATCCCCCATCCTAGAAGCACAGGGAAAGCTCCTTGCCAGATCTTACATTTGTGACTCCACTCCGGTTTCTTGCCACTGTCTGTGACTTGAGCGTCGTCTGTTCCACCCGCTTGCGGAGAGTCTCAAACTCATTCTGGGGGTCCAGGATTAGCAAGCAGGGGTAGTCAGTTGGACGCTGGAAGAATGCCATATCAGGGTACAGCCTCCTGGGATGGAAAAAGTTGGAAACCAAATTAAAAGGGGTTTTTAGAAGCAGAGTGGTGCCATGTGAAACAGAACGGGCCTGATAACATGAAATATTCTGTATTCCTGATGCAGCAAGTACGTAAACTGCACTATTATTCCTCCCCTCTAGAGAGCCCAGTTATCTACACACACCTGACATCCTTGTCTATCTGCAGCAGCACTTCGTTGTCCTTGAAGTAAGTGTTCCATCGGCTGTCTGGGTTCGGATTGAGTGGCTGTACAAAAAGACATCACACAAAACATGGTAAGTTCATGTTTTACTGACAAGCGAGCCTGTCGCTGCTGAAAGCTGAGGTGAGGCCTTTTGGCTCTGCCTACACAGATTAGGAAGATTGTGCTATTGCCTTTCTAGCGAGAGCCATGTTTAAAGCCTGATTTGCTAGACAGATGGGGCAGCTGATACTTTGTGGGCACTGGCCCATCTCAAATGAGTCAGCACACATCTGGTAGACCAGTGAAGACTATGTGGTTACTTTCAACCTGTGCAGAGCAGTATGAGCAGACTCTCCCAAATCCAGTCTCACCTGTCTTAGTGGATTCGCTGCTGCAGTCAGGCTTCACTAAGCTGTGTTAACAGGAATTCTGGTTACAGCCCCAATCAGTGCAAGGGAGATTTTCCATATTAACCGCTATAAGAGGTACAATCACTGTATATGTGCATTGCATAGTTAACACAGTGATAACAGTGTAATGATTATCTGAACTCCAAGAAGCCTGACAAAACATTACCAGCTTGGGTGGATTAGTGCAAAGTTTAGTTAATGCAAGTTTACCCAAGACCGGGGAAGTGTGGAATAGACTAAGCATAGGACATCACAACATACACATAAGATAAGCTCAAATACAGGACTTTCCAAAACTGTACTAATGGAATGTATCATCATCTGAAAGGCATTTGAGTGATGGCAAAAAATAACACAAAAAAGCAAACATTCCAAGAACTTCAAAGGTCACAGTAACAAATAAGTTAAAGCTCAGAGTGTCACAGACATGCCAGGCACAGTATGAACCCTTCCAAAGATCACACTGACATAGATGACTGGCTACTAACAGGAGAGGCTGGGGTAGGAGAAGAAGTGTGTGAGCAGTTACCTCACCTTTGCACTTTTCCCTGACCACTTAAAAAAATAAAAATGGATCCTTCAGTGTAATAACCCTTCTCATAAGTGGCTCTCAAAGCACTTTTGCAAGGGGATTACTGTTAACCCAATTGTACAGAGGGGAAACTGAGGAACAGAGAGGTGAAGTGACCATCAGAGTCACACAGCAAATCAGTGGCAGAGCTGGGAATAAAAGTCTTTTGATTCCCAATCCCATAGTCTAACCACTAGCCAATGCTGCTTCTCTTATACTCTGGTTTCAGACCGGCCCATTTTGCCTTCCATCCATGGAGAGGATTTTACAGGTTAAATTGAGAGATTCATTTTGCTAGCAACTCCACGCTGTGACCTCCCTCCACTGAGCCTTTAATCATATTGATCCTTTACTCCCATCTGAAGTCTATTGCATGGACAAGCAGCTCATTGAGGATGCCAGTGGGAAAGGGAAAAAGGAAAGGATAAGTTACCCTAGGACAGTATTTTACAGCTTTTTTTAGTCTGGACGTCACTGAACTAGACACCCTCATAAGGGCTCAGCACCCCATTTCTAGATTTTCAAAATATTTTATTCTATTAAGCCAGCAGGAAGGATCACCATGGATTATCCCAAGATCCGTCTGAAAACTTACAAGAACTCCCTTCCGCATGAAGACCAAACTATACTTACATGGTCCTCTAAGGTCACATCCTCCCTGGAGACACCAAGGTTGGCTTTCGCTATCCCAGGCTGGATAATCATTTCCTTCAGGAATTGGGAATACAGCTCCCTTAACAAGGAGAGGAGGAAGTCATGTTAGAAACTAGAAGATAAATACAATGAAACAAAAGACATCCGCCCTGAACCCAGACAGGTGCCTCTGTGCCCCCCTGCTCAAACAGGGAGCATTTGACCTCTTCTACGAGAATTGTCCAGCTCAACTGTGAAAGGTCATCACATTAACCTCCAGGGCAGTCTGTAGAATTAACACGGGGGGAACAATACTTTTTCCCTTCCACACAAAAGTAGCTAATTTTACAGGCTCCCTTAGAAATAGGAATATTTTTTCAAATGCTACTGACAGCTAAGAAGCTGCGGGTCGCTACTCCACAAGGATATTAGGGCTGGAGAGTACAGAGATCATCACCTCTGCTTCTTCAGCAAGGTGCTCCATAAGGCCTTCTCCACAGGGAGGTAGTTCAAGAGGATCTGGACAGAAGGAACATACACATTACTCCTTGAAGCAGAAGGTATTAACAATTAGAAGTTCAGCAAAACAAATGAGGGGGTGACCGGAATTAGAACTGGCTCACTGAGGAAGATGGAATCTTCCTGAAGAATGCCTGGTACTTTATCAAGTTGTAGCCATCAGTGTCTGGAGGATACATTTTAACATCACCCTGCAAAAAGGCATAGCAAATTCCTTCCACTTAAGTGGCAAATTCAGTAGCTCAACCCCACTGGGTTTAATAGTGGGGGCTGTACATGCACCAAAGCTGTACAGACGCACCCAACAACCTGCCCAAATGATCTCCCCCACACAAGCATGTCTGTTACTATGATGTCAGATTAGCTAGAATAAATTTCCCTGATTTTTCAGCAAGCCAAGAGCTGTTGATTCACAGTAGCCTCTTAGGTCGTGATAAGCCAATTTGTTGTGTTTTTTAAATGCCCAAAACTTTGCAGAATCAAACAATCCAGAGGGCAACTTATAGAAGACAAGAAAAGCCCCAAGCAAAACCCACCTTCCAGCAGAGGCAGCGCAGCCCACCATCAAAAGGAATCCCTGTGAAATACATCAGGCAGAGTCAATTAAGTTAGTCCCAGCCCTTTCACTGCATTATGCAGCATTTATGCTGATGCTACCAAGCAAACAGGAGTGCAGCACTTTTCAAGCTGGCAAGGAGTTTTACAAAGATATTGAGAAGCTCTACGGCATACCAAAAAAAGTTAATACAGCAAGTAAAAAGTGACTTGCATATGCTCTTGCAAGGGAAGACGACTAGGCTAAGCATAAGGGAAAAAATGATATGATCCATGGAGCAAAGGAAGGAATGCTTCAGGTGAAATATGCAGATGGTGTCTTGAGTGAAGGAATTAGTGGATATTTTATAGGGAGTGAAGGAAGAAGAGTTTTTTGTCTGCATTTGAAGTTTCAGAGACCATATATTGTACAGCTAAAATTGCCTCTAAACCATTCAAACAGTTGGTAACTCTTTTAATCACATCCCTTAGTCTTTGATTTGTGACATGCTCTGCTTTATTAAACATTTATGACATTGGTAACTTAGCGGTAGCACAGATGACGTTTGCTTCTTTAACATTAGCTAATCATCTAGTGGAGATTGACATTTTATGCTTAAGATTTCAAATTCTTTTTATCCACCAGAAAGATAGTAGCAGCTCTGGATGAAAGCAACCACCATCTAGGCATTACACCGCACTCATGATTGTGGTATCAAGGGCTTCAGAGTGTAGACCTTCAGACCAAGTGTGGCTAAAATACAACCCACAATGCAAGGCCTAGAGACTACAGGCCCCATCACTCAGTGTTCCATCTTGAACTGTATCTACAACTTGCTCAATCCTATTATAGCAAAATAGGTGCAACAGCCAAGTCTGTTACTGAACTGTCAATATAGGCCTGGATTGGACATTCTTGCTGTAGAAGCTTTGTGGTTGCCCACGAAACAAAGTTTTGCAGAAGTCACTTACCACTAAAGCAGAGCTCACAGAGCTTCTGCAGAACGATCTTGGGTTCCCCAAGGACATCCTGAAATTCTGCAATCCTACAAAAGAAGCGTGGCCACACACACAAATTATATAAAGGTGACAGACTTTCAAGGGTGAGTCAGGTGATTAGGTGAAGGTATCAGAGTTATATTGCATCTTGCTTTCCTGAAAAGATCACAGCACAAATACCTCTGCCAGCCAGGCATCAAAGCTCCAGCCACGTTGTCCCCATTGGCCGTTACAGCTAGACATAACAGATATATACACTGAGGACTTGCCTAGACACTCAGAATAGGCAGTTACTGTTAAAAATCTGTATAGTTCTCTTGAGTTTAGGCTTGTGATGTCTCTCACTGAGAGAATCTCATCCCTGGCTTGCACTTGCTCTCTCTCACTGAATCAATCTTATCCCTGGCTTGCACTCAAGATTACTTATTTCAAGGGCACTTACACCACAAAACATACATTGTAAATAGTTACAAAAACATGATTTGCTTTTGTTCTGATAAGGACTTTTTAATCACAGCTGCTTTTCAGTTGCAAGTACAATAAGTGAGGCAGACTGCAAAAGCAAACAGCCATATGTAATAGCGCCTACCTCAGACTCTCCTAGATACTGAAGTTTCCCATCTTACACCCATACTGAAAGGCTGGGACACTCCAGCTTTAGGGAACCTTTGAATAATCCTCAAAGCCCCCTAATTTTTGGTGCCAGCACTTCCACAATGCTGCATTAGTGAAGCTGCACCCAAAGGGACGAAAGCCTGTAGCTCCGGTTAAACGCAGAGCCACGCATCACAAACGGGCTGTAACGCTGTGCTCTGGCTCAGATTTTTGCCCTATGCAGGAGCATCATTTGCTATGGAGCACCCCAACTTTTCATAGGTCAGTATGCCCCATTTCCCCCACCCCGACTCTGCAGAACAGAATCGCATAGAACAGACCTATCTGCTGACACCACTTTGACCCATACACATCCCAACGTTTCTGAAGCGCCCCCCCGCCGAGAAGCCACCCCAGCATCTCACTCCTCAGCCCACACCCCGCTGAAAGCCGCCAACCACAAGCAGAGACCCCCTCGGAGATAGGGGAAGGGGGAGGTCTTACCCACAGCCACCTCCCCCTCCTCCTAGCTGGGCCGGGCCAGCCCCGCCCCCGCAGGAGGGTGGGGACCAGAACACACCTGCCCCAGGGCTCGGTTATGGGGGCGCCCCCTCGGCCAGGAGGGGGGACCCCCTCGCTCCGGGGAGGGGGCGGGCTGGGGCGGGGGGGGGGGGACCAGCATCCAGAGAAAGGAGGGGCGCGGCGGGAGGGGGCCGCTTTCGGGGCCGGACCCGTCCTCCCCCCGGGTTCCTCAGGCCCTGGCGGGCAGCGGCCCGACTCGGGGACGGGGAAAGGCGGGCCCGGGCCCCCCCCACCTGCTCTTGTGCAGACTCGACATGGTGACTTCCCGGTCCCCCCGGCGGCGGCCGCGCGCCCGAATAAACGGTCCGGCTAGAAACCTGGCCCCAGGCGGCGGGAAGGAGAGGCGGGGAGGGGGCGGGGCCCTGCGGAAAGAGCCGCCCCGCGCCTGGGTGAGAGGCCCCGCCCCCTGCCTGGCCCCGCAGCCAGAGCCCTCTCCCGCTGGGCCCTGGCTCCCTCCCTGCGGGGCTAGACTCTGCTACCTGGGACCCTGTAATGGAGGGGAGTGTTTTAGATGCAGCAGCATGGACCAGCCTGAAAGGGAAGAAGACACGTGAATTACAGACTTGCAGCCTGAGGCGGGGGAGGTAATCGCCTTGGGTACAGCCACAGTGCCCAGCTTGTCCACAGGACTTGGCTATCAAGAGAACTGGCTTTCCTTGTGAATCCTCTCCCGCTAGCTATTGAACTAATTCATTTAAATGTTGTCAGAAAGAGGATGGGAACACATTTTCCCTGGTCCCGTCTGAATTCAAACCTGGCTTGTGGGCTGTCATGACAGGACTACTATTGTGATTTGTATTACGGTAGAGCCCCCAGGCCCTGCGTGGGATTGGGGCCTGTGAAGAATGAGGGAGTTCGGTGTATTGTTTTTTTATAAATATATACACCTCCGTTTACCTGTTTGATATTATCCTGTTTGAATGCTTAAAGTTAAATCAAAGGAGGCTGTTAGGGGAGAAGAAAGTGGGAGAAACAATTACAGAAATAAGGCTCCTTAAGAAAACAATGGGGGCTATTAATTGAGGATGCCCACTTCTGGCTCCATCAAACTAGCAAGGTTTACTCTTTCTACTGTTCCTCACACATTCTTGTCAACTGCTGAAAATGGCCCACCTTGATTATCACTACAAAAGGTCCCCCCTTCCCCCCCGCCCCCGCCACCGTCCCCTCCGCTCTCCTGCTGGTAATAGCTCACCTTACCTGATCACTCTTGTTACAGTGTGTATGGTAACACCCATTGTTTCATGTTCTCTGTATATATAAAATCTCCCCACTGTATTTTCCACTGCATGCATCCGATGAAGTGAGCTGTAGCTCATGAAAGCTTATGCTCAAATAAATGTATTAGTCTCTAAGGTGCCACAATTCCTCCTTTTCTTTCTAGGCCAAAGTCTAGGATAAAAAGGGATGCTAAACAGTTAAAGGACTCAGGCTTAGAAGAGGAAAGGGGGTTGAGTGAGTTGTTAGCAGCAGCTAGAGTGGAAATGAGTCTCTGTGTCAGAGAGAGAGACAGAGAGCATACTGCAACTTCTCCCAAACCACACACGGAGCTAATTGGGCTTACCAGTTTTTGCTAGGAAAAATTAAGGTTTTGAAGAATCTGTGTGTGGATCACTTTAATCAGCTTCTGTCACAGGCTGGAGGAAAAGGGCCTGTAGGTGCCAAACACTGTTGGGCCTGTCGGGTTAACACAGCTGGTAAATAGGGGGGCTTCAGCTCAGAGATCAACAATGGAGCCTACTACATTATGAGCTTATTAGACCTTCAAACGAAACCAAGAGACTCACTGAAGGATCAGAATGGAGTCTACTAGAATTTCCACTAGGGTGTGAAATGATTCAGTTCAGCTGGGACTGCATGGCACTCTGCATTCTGTAAGGTGATTTTTTTCACTGTATTCTCCCAGATTTTTCCTCCTTTAATAATCCAGGAGCTTTTTGGTTCCTTTCTAAAATTCAGCTGTCATCTCTGGTCTGAGCAGCCAGAACTCACTCATTTCTTGGCTCAAAGAATCCTCTGACATCATCTGTGGGTATATATCACATTTAACATATAAATATATATTTATTTTTCCAATAGTGAAGGATTTCAGTACAAAATTTGATTTACATGGCACTTTTCATCCAGAAAGATTCCTAAGGAAAGGATCATTTCCTATTTTGCTCCAAGCCATATAGCAGCTGAAGTTGTTGGCGAAGTGTTGCTGTGGCAGCATGAACTCATGTTCACATTCACTGAAGGAACACAATGAAGATGATAATGAGAAATCCATTGCTCTTCGTGAACAAAATATAATTAAACTAGAGGTACTTGAAAATGCATTCCAGGAAGTTTATTCTGTGGAAGTCTTTTGACCATGAATTTAAAAGCTAAGGTCTTGCTTGCTGTGCATGTTGAAGATCCTGAGGCACTTCTCAAAAGCTGGGGTGTTAGATTCCATCCCCTGCACTGTTGTGCTAAGGGTGAATCAATTTGGCATGTTGAGACAGTCAGTCAACAAGACACAGTGCTACAGGATGATATTATGACTCGGTATTGTCATACTTGGCAGAAACATTATCCCTCACTCGGAAGCAAACATGTCAAAATGTAACTGTGTCATGCAGCAATGTGCACCAAAGTGTCATCACAGCTGGAAGTAACGTGTATTTTAAGGTTTATTACACTGCATCACAACATCCATGTGGTAATTACTCATGTCAGGCCAGGCCTCAGCTACAACATCATGCTCCAATGCAATATCTTCACATCACACCACCTCATTATGGTGCAAAGTAAACCATCATAATCACGATGCAACTCAATATCATGATATAGAAATGTGATACATCAGGTCACAGCATGTCATCATACCGCAACACAAGTCACTGTGGTGAAATGCAACATCATCATGTGGTAAAATGCAATGTTAGCATTAGGGCTGTCAATTAATCGCAGTTAACTCACGTGATTAACTCAAAAAAATTAATTGTGATTAAAAAATTAATCACGATTAATTGCACTTATAACAATAGAATACCAATTTAAATTTATTACATATTTTGGCTGTTTTTCTAAATTTTCAATATTGATTTCAATTACAACATAGAATACAAAGTGCACACTTTATATTATTTTTTTATTACAAAAATGATAAACAAAAGACACAGTATTTTTCAATTCACCTCATACAAGTACTGAAGTGCAATCTCTTTATTGTGAAAGTGTAACTTACAAATGCAGATTTTTTGCGGGGGTTATATAACTGCACTCAAAAACAAAATAGTGTAAAACTTTAGAGCCTACAAGTCCACTCAGTCCTACTTCTTATTCTGCCAATCGCTAAGACAAACAAGTTTGTTTACATTGACAGGAGATACTGCTGCCTGCTTCTTATTTACAAGGTCACCTGAAAGTGAGAACAGGCATTCACATGGCACTTTTGTAGCTGTTGTTGCAAGGTATTTACATGCCAGATACGCTAAACATTTGTATGCCCCTTCATGTTTCGGCCACCATTCCAGAGGACATGCTTCCATGCTGATGATGCTCGTTACAAATTTAATTGAAACATTATTTTTTTAACTGTACTCCTTAGGTGGGGGAGAATTGTATGTCTCCTGCTCTGTTTTACCCGCATTCTGCATATATTTTATGTTACAGAACTCTCGGATGATGACCCAGCACATGTTCATTTTAAGAACACTTTCACAGCAGATTTGACAAAACGCAAAGAAGGTACCAATGTGAGATTTCTAAAAATAGCTACAGCATTCGACCCAAGATTTAAGAATCTGAAGTGCCGTCCAAAATCTGAGAGGGACAAGGTGTAGACCATGCTTTTAAAAGTCTTAAAAGAGCAACACTCCAATGGGGAAACTACAGAACCCAAACCACCAAAAAAGAAAATCAACCTTCTGCTGGTGGTATCTGACTCAGATGATGAAAATGAACGTGCATCAGTCTGTACTGCTTTGGATCGTTATCAAGCAGAACCTATCAGCATGGAAGCATGTCCTCTGGAATGGTGGTTGAAACATGAAGGGACATACAAATCTTTAGCACATCTGGCACGTAAATATCTTGCAATGTCAGCTACAACAGTGCCATGCAAATGCCCATTCTCACTTTCAGGTGATATTGTAAATAAGAAGTAGGCGGCATTATCTCCTGAAAATTGTAACCAATCTTGTTTTTCTGAGTGATTGGCTGACCAAGAAGTAGGACTGGGTGGACTTGTAGGCTCTAAAGTTTTACATTGTTTTATTTTTGAATGCAGTTTTTTTTACATAATTATACTTTTGGAAGTTCAACTTTTGTGATAAAGAGATTGCACTACTGTACTTGTATGAGGTGCATTGAAAAATACATTTTTTACAGTGCAAATATTTGTAATCAAAAATAAAGTGAGCACTGTATACTTTGTATTCTCTGTTGTAATTGAAATTAATATATTTGAAAATGTAGTAAATATCCAAAAGTATTTAAAATAAATGGTATTCTACTGGTGTTTAACAGCGCGATTAATTGCAATTAATTTTTTTAATTGGGTGATTGTTTTAATTGCTTGACAGCCCTAGTTAACATGCTATAGAATGGTTTCAGAGTAGCAGCCATATTAGCCTGTATTCGCAAAAAGAAAAGGAGTACTTGTGGCACCTTAGAGACTAACCAATTTATTTGAGCATAAGCTTTCGTGAGCTACAGCTCACTTCATCGGATGCATTCAGTGGAAAATACAGTGGGGAGATTTATATACACAGAGAACATGAAACAATGGGTGTTACCATACACACTGCTATAGAATGTCATTACACTGCAATAAAAACCAATGTGGCACAATGCTACAGCATTGTGATAAGATACAATGTAATACAACATCATCCCAACATCCTGTATTTCTGACATACTTCCACAATGCAATCATATTATCATAGAACATCAGGGTTGGAAGGGACCTCAGGAGGTCATCTAGTCCAACCCCCTGCTTAAAGCAGGGCCAATCTCCAATTTTTGCCCCAGATCCCTAAATCACCCTCTCAAGGATTGAACACAAAACCCTAGGTTTAGGAGGCTAATGCTCAAACCACTGAGCTATCTCTCCCACCCATCATGCTAAAATGCTATGTGGCCTAGCTGGCAGGACAATGGACTGAGTTTCAGGAGCTATGGGTTCTATTTCTTGCTCTGCCACTGACCTGCTGGATGACCTTGGACAATCACTCCCCCATCTGTGTCTCAGTTTCCCCATCTGTAAAATGGCAATAATATTATCCTCCTTTAGAATGCATTTTGTGATCTCCTGATAAAAAACTGGATGTAAGTAAGAGCTAGGTATTAGTATGTCTCCACGCCAGGCCACCATCACAGTGTGATGTCATCTCACCATGCTGGGACACCATCAGGCTGTGATGTCATCTCACTGTGCCATGATGTCACCGTGCTGCACAAGGAAACTCTCATGATGTGATGTCACCTTGTGGCGTTGAGGGAAGGCTGCAATGCGATGGGATTTCCCAGGTTCCCAGGGGATAAGGCGCAGAGGGAGGTGTCACCCTTCCGGTCCGTCTGGAACCTTTCAGCTCCCCGGAGTTAGAGCGAAAGGTGGGGTGGGATGGGGGAATTCTGGCCTCTGCCCAGGCAGCGGAACGTTCTGCCTGGGGATTCTGTTTCCCGGGAAAGGCAGTCTAGGGCTCCGGGCTCCGGCTGGCGGAAGTGACGGGTGGATTTGTTGACAGCGGACGCTGCTGCGGGGGGGGGGGCGGGAGCGGACCCTGAGGCGGACACACAGACCCCCGCCCCCGGGGACCGGAACCGGAACGAACCTGGATCCCCTCTACCCAGGGAGCCGGGCAGGGGCCTCGGGCCAGGTGGGTGCCGGGGAGATCGGAGATAAGAGCATGCGGGGCTGGCTCGTGGTACCGGCGCCCGGGGGGGACCCGATCCCGGATCCGCTCACTGCAGGGACCCAATCCCCCGGCTGCCGCGGGTCAGAGACCCAGGATCCACCCACTGCGCGGGGTGAGGGACGGGACCTGTCACACCCACCACTGTCCCGGGGAGGATACTTGACCATCCACCCACCGGGGAGGGGGGGCATGGGAGGGAGCATTGTATCCTCTGGATCCACCCTCGGGAGACGTGATTCCCCACTCTGGGTGACCCTCTAAGAGAGGGGAACCGTCCCCCCGTTACCTGGGATACCCAGCCGGACCCGTGCCCACTGGAAAGGAGCGAGCAAAGACCCTCCTCCTTTCCCGGGCTTGACCCATGACAGAGGAGGATCCATGAGCTGCACCTAAGCTATAGAGCCAATTTCCGTGGGACCTCTGCACGTCTTGGATGGCATTAAAGCAGCCCCAAAATGTCTTTGGGCACTTGTGCAAATGTATCATGACTCATTCATGACAATGTTGGAATACAATATCCTGCAGGAGAGATCCTGTAAAAGGGTGGCAGCTCTCATGAAGCTGTTTTATGGGGTGACCTTTAAAACAGATTGGAAACAGGCACAGCAGCTCTTCCGGAGAGGCAGATGTAGGTAGTATCGCAGAAGGGAGTTTCACCCTGTCTGTCCCTTCCTTCAAGGGACAGAAAAACCTGATTTTGACAGGGACCATTCTGCAGGCTGGTGAAACAGCTCAAAATATCTTTGGAGGCCATTGCGATCTGGTGATGCACAGTGTTAATGCGAATCATAACAGGCTTTTCTGGAGATGTTTTCCTGGGTGGGTGACCTTTGCGAACAGCACCAACAATCTTGTACTGTATTTTAACTTTAAAAGGAGTATCTGCGCCATAGTCATATACAGATGGCAACCTGTTCCCTGTTTATAATCTATCTGATTTATAATGTTTGGTGTGGTCTGAGCAAAGGATGAGCACCAAAGAATTCCTAAATTCTCAGCACACTATGAATATTTTAACTGCTCTGTGCCTCATTTCCCCTACCTGTAAAATAGGGATGATATCTCCTGCATCAGTTGGGATGATCAGTTAGTATTTGTTAAGTGCTTTGGAACTGTGAAGTGCTGTGTAAATGCAATATAAATGAGCCATGCAGTTTTCCTTCAGAATGTAACCTATGCTGAGATCAATCTGTTATTTTAAATAATCCCTTGTGATCTGTTCATGCTAATATTTGTTATGCCCTCTTTGTGGGCAAACTCATGATGCTGAAAGCCTTGCCAATCATCTTTGTAGCAGCAAATATGAAGGTTATGCACCTTGGCACTGAGCCACAATGAATCTGGCCTAGCCTCAAGTACCAGGCTGAAGAGAGCCTGTAATAGAAGAGGGGATTGATCTGAAGTCCAAGATACAAATTCTAACACAGGCATTCCTAAGTGTGAGAACAGCAGCACCAGGCCTCACATGTGGGTGAAGCTGGGAATGTCTTAAAAATGCAGATGTATCTCATAGAGGAGCAGCACCCACAGAAGCGGCTGTTTGGATCTGGGAGGCTGGGGGTGGAGGAATGCTGTGTCTCATAGTTTCCTTCATTTTGATGAATGCTAAGAGGGTGGTGTACTACTCCCCAGCTGCCTTGGATGGGGCTGATGGCTCTAGCCAGCATGGGGCACACATTGGTTAACAAGCTTGTTTTAAATAACTCTGTCTTCTTGGATCAACCCTCTTCCAAGATGGAAGGGGATCTGCCAGGGTGGGAAATCAGTACTCGACTTGTGCAGTTGGGTTATAGTGGTCTCTTGGTCACTGAGTGCCTCACTGTTTGGATCCTCTGCACACCTTCCTCACACACATCCCTGACCCTTCACACATACCAGGCAGTTCATTGCCCGCTTTGGAAACCATGGGTGACAATCTGGTAGCCAGGTAGACAACCAGCCAGCCAGCTAAGTGGTCTAGAAGAGCCCACACCTTATGATAATGGCTAGGCAGTATCTCTAGTTCACTTACAAATATGGTGCCTATACCTAGTAAAAGCATGCAACATTGTGTTCCCATCAGAGATCCCCTTATTTCCCTGCTCCCTGTCCCCTTGTGCTCCTAGTTAGGAACTTCAGGGTAGGATCTTCTATTTTTGTGTTTGTACAGTGTCCAGCACAATGGGGCCCAAATCTCAGCTGAAGCTTCTGGGCACTACTCTAATACACATAATGGTGAGTGCTCTTCTGTAGTGATGCTTTACTCTGACAGTTTAATCCCTATCCCCTAGATTAGAGTGGGGTGCCTTTTGCATATGGTAATAGTGGTGGTTCTTGGAAGCTAAGGGATTAAAGCACAGATCATTTCTGCGCCCCAGTTCTATGAAATATCAGAGTCATCTGATTACATTGCAGTAGCATCCAACGGTGCTAATCAGATTTGGGACCCTATTGCAGTAGACGATATACAGACGTATAGAAAGACACAGTCTGTGTCCTCTGCGAACTGGACTGAGACCCACCAACTCATTTCACATCCCTTTAGCTCCTTATACTGCACCCATCACCAGGGTATTAGAGCCATCAAGCAGCCACTGGGAGGTAATGACATTCAGTTGCTACCAACATGGCCCAGAATAGAAATGTGTGACCTGCAAGACCATCACTAGAAGTGAAAGGCTGCATCTCCCATTACCATCGTCTGAATTAACCAGATCCTATAAAAGATTTTTGTTGATTGCTGGGTTTAAATTTCTTTCTGTAAAGCCCATTTGTAACTGTTCTCGTTCTGAAACCTCTCTGTACCTTGGGCACAAGGTAGCAGAGACCCCAACCTGCTTCTCCACCAGATAGTTTATTAAATGGGTTTTATGTCAGAATGTAGTAGGTTAAGATGAGAGTTTTGCGTTTGAAACTTGGGGAGGGGATTCTGCCCATTGCCTGGATATTTTATTTCCAGGGATGTTCATGGAAAGGAGAAGACACAAACCACTTCATATCCTCTGATGCTGAGAATCAGGTACATGCAGATCCAGAATACAGGAGCCAAATTCAGCCATAGTTTCTGCTCTTGCTGAAGTCAGTGGAGTTGCACCCACTTACACCAGGCCCAGATTTGATTCAAAGAGGCTACTGTGGAAACTAGGGCTAGACTAGGTGGACGGCTGTTCCGAAACAAAGAGCAGTTCTGCTGATCTCTGCCTTTTTTCTTGAGTCGTTATTTTCCGTGTTGGGTTAATTACTTGTTTGGCTCTTGTTCCTGGCACTGAAGCGCATTCTCTAAAGGAGAATTAATGAGACACAGAAAGAAGAACGGAGTTTTGATTTGAAACTCCTGCTGCCACCTAGGTTGCACAGAAATCTGTCCTGAAGCAAAGGGAGGGATCAGAAGGCTGGAGTCTGGGCTGATAGGAAAGCTAAGCCACAGCTGTGCTCCTGTCTCCCATGGGGACCATTCAGTTCCTGAATCTGAGTGGTTACCTCATCTCTGAAGTCATGGTCAAAGCAGCAGACTAACTGACTAGAGCTTCTGAGGGGACGGGGCTGGTTCCTGATTGATCTACCTGCCTGATCTGACTGGTGCCTTCCTGTGGGGCAGTGGCTACAGTGGAGAATCCTGTGTTAACCAATTGAAGTTAAAACAACGAGGAGTCCTTGTGGCACCTTAGAGACTAACAAATTTATTTGGACATAAGCTTTCGTGTGATATAACAAAGGGGTTATAGCCCACGAAAGCTTATGCCAAATAAATTTGTTAGTCTCTGAGGTGCTACAAGGACTCCTCGTTGTTTTTACTAATACAGACTAACATGGCTACTCCTTTGAAACCTGTCACAATGCAACTGGAGTTAGTTATAACATGGTGATGATGAAGAAAATAGCCTGGGAACCCTTTAAGGAATAACTCCCCATGAGAGGAGGGACAGGGAGAGAGACTGAGTCAATATGTTGCTGTTTTGTCCTTCTGCACTGAGTGTGCTGCTCTCTGGAATCCCATGATGAAAAGCAAAGACTGGATGTTAAAAGACATTTTGCAACATCTTCCAGAGTAACAGCTGCTCAGCAGAGGTGGGACTGGAGAGAAGGAGCATGGCCATCAGACTCCCCAGTGGTGCTATGATCACTACTTGCACAGCACTTTGGGGGTGGAATCAGCTAACTCTGCACTTCAGCTGTCAGTAATTATTTGGGGGGATCTAGGTGATAGCCTTGGGTTTGAAGCATAGGCCTGGGAGTCAGGAGATATGGGTTCTATTCCCAGCTGTGCCATAGATTCAGTGCATAACTTCAGGCGAATTTGCTTCAACTCTCTGTGACTTGGTTTTCCCATCTATCTATAGAAATGGGAGAATAGTTCTATTTCCCAGGGTGCTGGTGGTTAATTCATGGTTATAAAGTGCTTTGAGAACCTTTGATGAAAGCTGCTATAGAAGAGCGGTCTCAGGCGCCTAACTCTGTCTCTGCCACAACCCAGGTAAGTTATTGGTGCTCATGGTCATCTCGGGTTTTCATTGCTTTGCTTTTCCCATGTGGGGAGTGAGTTATAGTTAAAGGAAGATGGGGGTACAATATCCCACATCAGTGATGGCATGCAGCATGTAACCTCAGTGTTTATTGTGCACACACAAGAAAGCAGTGCAAGGACCTCTATAAAAACCCAAATGAGACACTAAACATGATGCAAATGCTGTGCTGTATGGAAAAGAAGACAGCAGAGGATTCAAGAGAGAGCAGATTTCTATCACTTTGTGGGTGATATCCTGGTCTGGCTCAAGCTGGAAGAAGCAGCAGGGAGAGAAAGATGTTTTAACTGCTGCTCGGTGACCCCTTGCTGGCTGGTCCATGAGGCACCATTAACAGGGTACCACAGAGGAGCCTTCTCCTTTCCTCCCAGATGCAGGGTGCTGCTGTGGGTCAAGAGTGTGGTCTGGAGTTGTGCCTTATTAGGAAGCAACTAGCCAGGTGGTTGGAGAGGGTGGCTTGGGACACAATCCTCAGCGGTGTACAGATGGGCCTGAACCAACATAGGCAATCTGAAACTGTTAAGACAGGGTGCAGATGAAACGTCTGCCCTTGAAGGGGAAGATGCCACAAATGCCTTTTTAGTTGTTGCCCTTAGGTTCAACACTTGTCAAGAAACTTCTTTCTGATGTTTAGATGGCAACAGCTAACAAAACTTCTGTATGGTACCACCTTATCTAACAACCACCCATCTCATGCACTTTCTGTCTGAATGTATACACAAGGTTTCTAGTGCCTGTTTTTGCTTCTATACAATGTATAAAGAAGGCTTGAAAGTGTTTATTTTAAAAAAAAGTTTTGGTTTTGTGTGTGCCTCTGATTTTACACTAGAAATCCAGATGTCTATCATGTCTGTCATGGTTATCCCAAGAGTCAAGAGAGTGAAAGCTGAGCAGTGGAGAAGGGAAGGGATTTTTAGTACAGCTGCTTAAAACACTTAACTCCAATAGCTAATGAAAATTTCAGCAAAAATATGTTTTATGTTAAAGATTTGCCGTCATTCGTGCTCTCTCTCACATGCCTCCTTCAGGTAATATGTGATAAACATTTCTGAGACTCCCAAGAAGTTCTCCTGCAACAGCAGGGAAGACCAGACTTTGCATTTCTGATATTTCTTAGGTGAAAAACAAACAGGAAAAACCCTCAAACATTTCTGACTGTCTTTATGCATTGTAAAGTAAAACAAAGCCCCCAGCCCAATTCTTTTTACAGGTCAGCTTTAAAGCCCCAGCTCCTCTGAGAACCTGATCCGGCAAATGCTTACACATGGGACTACTCACAAGTAATATTATTCATGCGTATATGTGACTACAGGATCAGACCCTTCATTGTATTAAAAATAATGTCACTGCCCTGTTCTTGTAACTGTATCTCTGTGCCTGCATGGAGCCCCATTGACTTTGCAGGGGTTCAGTCACATAGAGCCCAGTTGGCTTCATTAGGGCTTTATGCAGAGGTAGGAGTCTGCCCATAAGGGAAGAATTGCAGGAATGTGGCTTTTGTTACTGACAAGACCTCAGAGAAATAAAATGGAGGGAAGTTATACAGATTGATCTTTCTTTCCTATGTACACTTTGCATTTCACTCAGCTTGGAAAATAAAAGTAGACCAATCAGTTTGGTCTCTACTCAGTTTCATATCCTGCTTCTGAGGTGCTGGTATAATGCTGTGGGTTTGGAGCTTTCAGCACTGCAGGGGAAGGTTCAAATTAAGTACAAAGCAAAGCAGTTTAACTGAAATGAAGATAAATAGAATCCTAGATGTTAGAGATGGGGCAAGCTGCTAGGTCCCATCAAGTCTGCATGCTGGATTGTGCCCTAGAGTATATTTTCTAGTGATCTGCTCAGTCTAGTATTATGTGACTCAAGCAATGTGGCTTCCCCCACTTCCCTCTAAGAGGCTCATCTTCAGACAGATGCAGCTCACTGCTTGGAAGCTTTTTTTTAATATTTAACCTAATTAATGAACATGGGTCCCATTAACTAACTAACCTTTATAGCATCATGGAAGCCTGCGGAGGAGTATTCCCATTTTACTGGTGGAGAAACTGAGGCATAGAGAGGTTAAGGGCATTATTTGCAAATGGCCAAACATCTGCAATTCTCTTTGCCATCAACAGGTGACTGGTCCATGAACCTAGCCATCAGTGTCCCCCTAAGCACTGGCAGATTTTCAGGGTACTTTCCAATGTACTTTTCTTTTATCTGATTGTCTGTCTTTCGTCTGCCTGCAGATGTCCTAATGTCCCTGTAAATCCAGCTGGGAATCTCCTGAGGTTGGGGGGCAGGGATCCCTTGAATTGAAAAGCTTCCTTCTGCCACAGTTCCCTGCTCCCCCTGCCCACCACCACTGTTCCCTGAAGATGGCATCTGACAGCCCAGAGTCGCTGATGACATTATGCACAGACTATTGCCTCCGCAACCTGGAGGGGACCCTCTGCTACCTACTGGACAATGAGACTCTCCGGCTTCACCCCGATGTCTTCCTGCCGAGTGAGATCTGTGACAAGCTCGTCAATGAGTACGTGATTGGCTTGTGTGGGTGCTGCTGTCCATCGGGGATGGAAGCTGGAGGAAGAAGCCAGGACTCGAGGGGAGAGATGCATACACTTTACACTTATTTCTGCTTGATTCTTACATTAGAAATGTAGCTTTTGCCTAGCTTGTTTTTCCTGGAAAGCTCTATGATTGACTGGAGAACAAATAGGGATGTGCCCTTACAGGCACCATGTCTGGGAAAGCTGATGGGGGAAAGAGATCTATGTTTATACAGCACCCACCACAATGGGGTCCTGGTCTATCCCATTTTCTGGTCCTCCAGGGAGAGCTCCAACAAACTCAGAAAGATTTCATAGCTTAGAAAAAGTAGTGGGGGGGAAAGGGGAAACATTGTTTTTTAAATGGAAAAATTCAAACCCCAGGGTGGAAAATAAAGAAAAATACTTATTTTCTTGGATCTCTTTCAGTTCCAAGAATCTTGGGTGTTACTTGTAACAACAGTAGGAAAGAAAATGTAGAGATGCAAGTGTGATTGTTATATTAGTGAGGTATTAGACCTGGGACTTGATTCTCCATTGGCTTTAAGCACCACTATGCTGCGTTACAGTATAGAGGGCCTTTAAAGTCAGCAGATTCCAACACCATCCCAGCCTTGTCCAGGGAATGCCACCTGACACCACGGGCATTCCCTGGACAGGCCACCCATGGGCTATCCCAGGAGATCAGAGGGAGAGTCTCTCACACACACACGTTTTCTTGTGGCTATTGCTGTGATGAAAATCCTACCAGGTGTGCCCATATCAACCCCACTGATGAGCTAACCCTGTTACCTCTCATGTAGGTATGTGGAGCTGGTGAATGCAGACAGCATCTTTGAACCCCATGAGAGCTTCTTCACCCTATTCTCAGATCCTCGGAGCACCAGGCTAGCACGAATCCATTTGCGGGAGGACGTAGTGCAGGACCAGGACCTGGAAGCCATCAGAAAGCAGGTGGTATTGCATCTATGTCTTCCTAGCTGTCACTCTGCAGCAACCCACAGCAGGGACCACTCACAATGCTCAGGGAGAACCATAGATTACTTGTACTTATTACCTGCTTTATCAGAATCCTAGCTGTGGGAGAACTTGAGGCTTCTCCATCCCCAGCCTTTCACAGCAGGAGTTGCTATAGGGAATGGAGTGGGAGCACTGGCTGTGTGGGAGCTCAGAGGACTCTAGTCCTACTCCTAGTTGCTCCCAGCAGGAGCCACTGTTGGGAACAGTGTGGAAACGCTGGCTGTGTGAGAGCTGAGTACTCCAGACCCAGCCTTTCCCAGCAAGAGTTGCTGTAGGGACTGGTGTAGGAACACTGACAGTGAAGTAATTCTAACATTTTGGCTTCCTGCTTCCAGGACCTTGTTGAGCTGTCCTTGATTAACTGTGAGAAGCTGACAGCCAAGAGCCTGCAGACCCTACTGAGCTTCAGCCACACTCTAGTTTCTCTTAGCCTCTTTGGCTGCAGTAATCTCTTCTACGAGGAAGAGAACCCAGGAGGCTGTGAAGACGACTGCCTGGTGAACCCCACTCGCCAAGTCTTGGTCAAGGACTTTACCTTCGAGGGCTTCAGCCGCCTGCGCTTCCTGAACCTGGGCCGTATGACCGAGGGGGTGAACGTGGAGACATTGCTTCGACCTTTGGCCTCCCTCACTGCCCTGGATCTCTCTGGGATCCAGCTCAATGATGTGGCATTTCTGACCCAGTGGAAGGACAGTCTGGTTTCCTTAGTGCTTTACAACATGGACCTTTCAGAGGAGCACATCCAAGTGATCTCACAGCTCCGCAAGCTCAGGTCAGCAGATGCCTCCCTCCTCACTTGTTCTTTCTCCATTGGGAGTTGCAGGTGCTCAGAGCTGCTCAGGATTGAGCCCCTATGGTGATTTTCTGAGAGCATTTTCCCCATTCCAGATCTTAGGTTTGTGGTGGTGGAGGAACTGAGCTTTCCCTCAAAGGCACTTGATCATTCACTTCCTTTACATCCCAAAGCCCTTGCTGAAGGCCGTTGAGGTTTTTCCTGCATAAGGACAGCAAGATCAAGCACTCAGAGGGGGCTCCCTATGTTTATACCTGATCCTCAGTCAAAATTACTCCTGGTCTGTGGGCACACTTGGATGCTGGTATCACAGCAATAATTGCAGTGTGAAACCAAAACTGACTCCCACAAGTTGCTTATCGAATGAGGAAGTCCAATGTTTAAGCCTGACTCACAGATAAGAGAAAAATTTAGCAATCGGTGGTTGGCTTGAATCATCTGATCACTGAGCACCACCAAAGTCCATTGAATGTGAAATAAGCTGCAGATCTTACTGCTCTGAGCGCAGAGTTAGGGAAAGAGGATGATCCAGGAAACAGTGTCATCCAAAGCAAATAGGCACCCCGGCCTACCAGTGAGAATTAGTGCTGTCACATGACTCCATAGCTGCAAACAGTGAGCACCACAGTCACCAGCGAAACTGCACATTTGATACCAGGAATAGAATGCAGGACTTTCTGGTCCAAAACCACAGGGCTTTACCATTCAAATTAAAGGAGCCTGTCCACCAGTCTTATCACTTATAGTCTCTGTAGGCTGTGTTTACTAGGGGGCACCATGTTCATTCACGTTAGACGTGTCAGAAAAGCACCAGAGGTAAAATTTTCAAAAGCATCCAAGTGACTTAGGAGCTAAGTCCCATTTTTAAAGTGATGTAAGCTCCTAAGTCCTGCTGATTTTTTTTGTTGACTTCAACTCTTAAGTGCCCAAGTCACTTTAAAAATGGGACTTAGGCTCCTAAGTCACATACGCCCTTTAGAAAATTCCAACCTATGTGTCTTTAATCACTAATGTGCAACCCAGTCCTTCTCTCTATCTCTCACACATTCTGGTAGGAATGTACCTGACCATCTGTCCAGTAGGGAGTACTGGAGCCACAACATGCCCCCTGTGGGTAGGCAGTTGTACTGATGAAGTGTATTACTATTATTACATGGTTTATTAACTTAATTTTATGTTGTGTTTTTCATATAACATCAAACATTTAAAACTGTAGGGCAATGGTGCTGGTGTAATAGAGATTATTAAGATCTCTGTACAGTGTCATGGATACAACAATATCCAGTCTGGAAAAGAAAGAGACAAAGGGAGGAATCAGAGAGCTTCTGTCATTCATTTTGGGAGATGAGGTAACACACCTTTCTGGGGATGAGAAGATCTTCTGGTGCAATTTGATCCCCAGGTAGAAGATATGTAGCCAGTTCCATGGTTAGAGAAATGATCAGATGCCTGTTTATGATGAAGACTGGGAAGGTAGGTTGCTCAGCCTACAGTAGTTGCCATTCTGGTCATTTAGCTGAGTAATTCTTTATACTCCATTCTGGACAGGCCCCCACCAGGGATCTATTAGTGTATAATCCAAGGGTACTGCGTGCACTTAGGTTATACACAGGACTCCATCCTGCTGCTAGTTCCACAGAGTCACATCCCTGTATCTTGGAAAATCAGCAGTTGTGCTTGTGAATGGTCTCTGCAGGGCTGGGTTTGACCTGGAAGGATGGGGGAAGCCCCACATGATGCTCTCCAGACTCTTAGATGCTTGCTCTCATTTTCAGGCACTTGGATATTTCCCGAGACCGCCTGTCCAGTTATTACAAATTCAAGCTGACCCGGCGGGTGCTGAGCCTGTTTGTGGATAACCTGGTAAACCTCTCCTCACTAGATATCTCAGGGCACACGATGCTGGAGAACTGCACCATCTCAAGCATTGAGGAGAAAGTGGGTCAGACAAGGTAAGGCTAGAAGGCCAGGCAGGGATGGAGGTCACTGTGGATCTGTGGGAGGGGAAATTTCTTTGAAAGCTGCAGCAAGGACAAATCTCTCTCTTGGGCTTTAGAATTCTTTAGAACTATTAATAATAACAAGAAAAAGAGATTTGTCACCAATTTCTCGTGACTCTAAAGCCTCTCTCCAAGTGGGATTGATCACCATGGATGAGGGCTTCAGAATAGTCGTTAATTAGCCCTACCTGGCTTTCATTCACATCCACGTAGGTTTTGCAGCTGTCCTTTTCCTTATACATTACCCACATACTGATAGCTGTAAAAATAGTTTATATATCATCCACTTCCATCCAAAAAGACCACAAAGCCCTCCACAAACTGTACTCAAATAACTCTTGTCCACCACTGAAATGCAGTGAGTTCTGGGGAGGAGCACAGCAGCCTTCCTGCATCAGCTTCACTACACAACAGTTTTTAGAAGTGTTAGCAAAGAATTACTTCTGCAGTTGAAATAACTGCAGGTATTTTAAGGAGCTCGAATTTACAATGCTAATATTGAGATTTGCCAATACCACCCCCAATGAGAGCCTAACTTCCTTAGGCCCCTTTGAAAATCCCAACCAGCATCTACAGGGAGCACTCTTATCTCTCGCTCCAAATCAGCCAGGAATTTTGCCCTCCCATATTCTGAGCTGTTACAGTGTGAAAGCAAAACTGCTGTGCGCAGCACTGGCTTCTTTACAGAATTTGTGGAGAACGTTGGCTGTAGATCTTCAAGGAATACGGCGGTGATGCAGCAATCACTGCTGATAGTGTTCTGAGTCAATTCCGACCCAGTGCTTCATTGTAATGAGAGGGGTTTTGAGCTGATGGCAATCCTTCAGAGGAGACATAAAATCAGGTTCCTGACTATTTATGATCATTAGAAATCCCATGGCCCTTTTTATAACAATCAGTTGTACCCCTGCTGTCCTAGCCGAACTTGGGTAACTATAGTCCCCCTGCCTGAATTCCTACCGTCGTTTCTGTTGGACACATTCACTTCTTGTGCAGACCAGTAGGGATCATCTGTGATGAAAGGTCCCATCGAGGAGTATGATGTGACTGCCTTTAAAGATGCGATTGTCTTTAAGAAACCCTAACCAGGATTTTGATGGCGTATGACTGAATTTAGACCCAGTTACTCTGGCTTGTTGTGAAGTGTAATCAAAGCAGGCAGGGAGCTCTGTAACTATCTTTGTGCTGGAGGGAGCTGAATAAGCAGAGCTCAGACATGAACGATCTCTTCTTTTCCCAGCATTGAGCCATCAAAGAGCAGCATTGCCCCCTTCAGGGATCTGAAACGACCGCTTCAGTTCCTGGGCCTCTTTGAGACCTCTCTTTGCCGTCTGACGCATATTCCAGCCTACAAGGTAAAGGGCCAATGGGAAAATTCTCAAAAGGGGTCTGAAGTTAGAGAGTCTGCCAGCATTTTAGAGCTCTCAGGCTCTGTGGAAGTGATCCATGGCCTTCTGAACTATGGGTCCCCCTGCTGCAAGAATGCTGCAGTGGTGCAAGGTCCGTGCCCCATGCAATGTTTGTGAGGGCTAAAAACAGCCGTTTAGAAAGGAGCCTGGTAAAGACACACATGCACCCTGTCCATTCCCAACCCTGCTTGTAGCACAAAGGGCACTCGACAACGGGTGTCTGAGGCTTAAGAAGAAGTAGCCATACATAACTCTGCAAAGAGATACCACCCTGCCCTGCAGGAACCACTTCCTGCAAGGTTGGGCTGAGAGGTAACTCAGCCTGTGTGCTGATATCTTGGGCCTCATCAGAATGAATCCTGCTAGCTGTATAGAAAAGGGCTGAGAGAGTGCATGCACCATTTGAGCTGCCACCTACAGATTCCTCTCACTGTGGATCCCCCATTCTCTTGCTGGCCTCTCTCTTGAACGACCCCCTCCCTTGCTGGTCTCTTCCTCTCTGGACATGATTTTTTTCTTTCCTTGCTGCCAGGTGAGTGGGGACAAGAATGAAGAGCAGGTGCTGAATGCTATCGAGGCATACACTGAACACCGGCCTGAAATCACATCCCGGGCCATCAATCTCCTTTTTGATATCGCCCGCATCGAGCGCTGCAACCAGCTGCTGAGAGCACTGCAGGTGAGCACACAGGCACTTACCCACAGGCAGTGCTCACCTCCCTTGAGCACAGTCAGATTTAGGGAGAGGAGGATTTTACAGCACAAAAATCAAACCTTTCCCCATGACTTAGGGCATGATCCAAAGCCCATTAAAGTCAAAGGAAAGATTCCCATTTCCTTTGACTTCAATGGGCTTTGGATCAGGGTCCTAAAGAGGAAGTTCCAGTAGCATGATGGAAATAGGGTCCTTGATTTTAGAAGGTGTCTTATGATCTCATTGAACAGACTATTCCAGCTGTGCCTGTGCTCTTCGTCCCTTGAATGCTTGTATTGGTCTTTGCCTGCGTAGGGGTAACGGTTACATGGGGGCCCAGCTGGGACTAAATGGCACTAAAAGCTCCCGTTGTTTCTTTGCAGCTGGTGATCACAGCTCTCAAGTGTCACAAGTACGATAAGAACATCCAGGTGACTGGGAGCGCAGCCCTTTTCTATCTAACAAATTCAGAGTATCGGATGGAGCAGAGCGTGAAGCTGCGGCGTCAGGTGATCCAGGTGGTGCTGAATGGCATGGAGTCTTACCAGGAAGTGACAGTAAGAGCTCAGTCAGCTTCACCATGTTCTCACTGTTCTCCCTCTTCCCTTTCTCCCAGTAACAGGCCATTTCCAGTACTTTGTACCTTCTGGGCGCTTTGAGCCTATTGAATGTGTACCACGGCATGCCCTAGAGAAGCCGTTGCCTATATCTGGTCATGAATTCACTTTATGGGTGCGTGGGTGCAATTTTATTTGGGACCTACATTGTACATGTGATGGCGACACAGTTCTGTAGTAATACGGGGGAAGAAAGAGGCGATAATGGTGCATGTGTATTTGTGGCAAAGGTGACTGGCTTTGGATTGCATGTGGAGCGTGCAGGTGGTGGTGGGGTTGGGTAGCAGATGGAGAGTGTGCATGCGGTGAGAGGGTTGAGCTGTAGGCTGGTGAAGCTATGGTGTGGGGAGTGCATATGCAGCGTGGTGTTGGGTTGGAGGGTGATGCATGTGTGTGTGGTGTTTGTGTTGAGATGGAAGACAGTGACAACGCTGTGTGGCATCTGTACATGTGCTTATGGGGTTTTGCACATACTTGTAGGATGATCCGTCTTGTGAGCCCACCCTCAGCTTGCTCTGCTTCCCCCCGGTAGGTGCAGCGGAACTGCTGCCTGACACTGTGTAACTTCAGCATCCCAGAGGAGCTGGAATTCCAGTATCGCCGTGTCAACGAGCTGCTGCTGAACATCCTGAACCCTACTCGGCAGGATGAGTCCATCCAGCGCATTGCTGTACACCTCTGCAATGCCTTGGTCTGCCAAGTGGACAATGACCATAAGGAGGCTGTGGGCAAGATGGGGTTTGTCATGGTTGGTATGGTCCCAGGATGGCTGCTAATCCCTACCCCAGTCTGGGCTAGAGTCCTGTGTGAACGTACTTTCTGAGACTTCCATTGGACATGTCCGTGGAGTAGGTCCAGTAAATAATCCAGCTCCCGAGGGTCATAGAAAAGTATTGCAGTCAGGGAAAGCAAGAGTCCTAGCAGTGCTGTCCTATCATGGAATTCACCATCCTTAAGCTGAGCCCCTTGAAAACGTGCCAGCAGGGGAAGTCATTACTTTCTTGATGTGCTGTTAGAGGTAGTGTCTGTTTGAGGGCAGGGGAGGAGGCATGATCTCAACACAAGGCCAGGAGTCACGACTCCTGAGTTCTAATCTTGGCTCTGCTACAAATTTATCGTGTGGCCTTGGGTAAGCCCCATAACCTCTCTGTGCCAGTCTCTCCATCAGTAGAAGGCAGACCGTCCCAAAGAAAAGTAATGTTGGATGGGGTGGGCTTCACACTGGGCAGTATTGTTTTCCTCCTAGAAACATAAAAAAATGTTGTTTCTGCAACTAGCACAATCCTCCTGTGAACAATGTAAGGGTTTTCATTTGGACATGTCTGAGTAACAACCTTGCCCCTGCTTTTCGATACAAAATGGCCCAGCAGGTCAGGAAGGCTCTCCTGCCTCTCCAGAGATAGGAAAAGCTGCTGCCCATTTGGAGATAATAAAATCTGCAGAACCTTTCCATTGTGGTTACTGCATGGACAGCACTTCCAGTGTGCCAAGAGTCAGACCTCCCTTCACACCTTCAGTTACATAGATTGGGTGGACATGTTTCTTTGTCTCACTTGATAGACAACACTGTCCAAGTAATGGACCAGAAATTGTGCGTGTGGGTGTCTGTACACAGTTTTGGGGGGTTTCCAAGTCCCCCAAAGTCCCTACAGGAAGTCACTCTGCTCATTTTTTGACATAACCATAATCTCTTCCTGGCTTCAACTCTCCTGCCTCATTCCAGTTCCTTATCCTCCTCTTCAAGACTCTGCTCGAATCCTCTCCCATACCTCCGCCGTCATTTCCTCCAACAAAATTTCCTATACCCCAAGCTCTTCCCTGTCTTTCCTTTGGTCTCCTTCACCCCTCTTGATTTCATGGCTCCTTCAATGCTCCCCCTTGAGTTTGCAACAGCCTCCCAGTTAAAGTCCACCAACTTCTGAGGACCCATCTTTTTCATGATGCTATAAAGAGCACACACCAGACTATTTATTTCTCATTGGGCTGTTCTGTACCGAACTCTGCGTTTTTGTGCGTTCAGCTGTTTAGGCCAGGGACTTGTTATCTGGATGGTACAGGTCATCTGTCGTACTGTGCTGTGTGAACCAGTGGAATCGTTGTTTATACAGTGCCATTGAACCAGAGAAAATAACACTAATCTCGGAAGGAATGGGAGGGGTGTTTACACCTTGTGAATCAGATTCCAGATGCATAGAGCCAAATCCAATCCATGAGTAAGCATAACTTCCATTGACTTCGGTGAGAGCTGTGCCAGACTATGCAAGGGTTGAGTTTGATGTTATTTTAATCTCTGTGATTCCTGGCCTGTTCCCAGACATGCTCTTACACGTCTCGTTCCCTCTTCTCTCTGCCCACAGACCATGCTAAAGCTGATTCAGAAGAAGCTGGTGGATAAAACAGTAAGTGTTTCTTCTTAAAATCTGTAAGCAAAATATACTCCAGTTATATTCACTCTGACCCTGAGGTGGAGAGGTCAGCCCAGGGGTGCTAGGAATCCAGTCACATTGCACCAGCAATTTTCCAGGTGTCCCCAGAGGCTTGTGGGGACTTGGCTCCTCTGAACAAACTGGATAATGGTACTGTTTGTGTTGGTGGGTCTGAACTGAATAAAAACTGGTCTCTTCCGAGGTGACAGCAGTTCCCCATCCTTCCGATTCGTTTGCCTTGGGCTCCTGTATTACAGGCACTCTGTCTTCAGTTGCCTGTGCCACATACTCCGTTCCACTGTGTTTACTGTCCCCTTCCCTCTGACTTGACAGTGTGATCAGGTGATGGAGTTCTCCTGGAGCGCCCTGTGGAATATCACAGATGAAACCCCCGATAACTGTGAGATGTTTCTCAACTACAGTGGCATGAAGCTCTTCCTGGAGTGCCTGAAAGTAAGTGCTGCCCAGTATCCTCTACACCAGAGGTTCCCAAACTCTTCTTATTGCGTACCCCCTTCCAGATCTACCAGCTACCCGTGGACCCCTACCCTTCTCATTGCTGATACTTTGTGTGCTCTTCTTAACACTACCTATCTTTAGCCATCTGTCCATATTTCACTGTTACATATAGATATAGTGTGACATGTACAACTGAAAAAAACCCTGACTAAGTTCTGAGTTGCTGGGCAACTCAGCCCGCACTATATGGTGATTGGAGTGGTGGGTTATGTAAATCGGCATCTCTGTGTTTCTGTATTCTCATTGGTACATCTTGAAGTAAATTAACTACCCTATTTTATATAACAAATTCCCACAGAGTTTTAAAGCTTTGTCTGAGTAGCCTATTATGAAAATTCAATAAATAAAATAATAAATAAAAAACACCATTACACAATTTCTTATGAGTAGCCCCCAGAAATATGGTACACATACCACAGTTTGGGAACCCCTGCTCTCCACTGTCACGTTTGGGACTGAGTCCTGGCTCATCTGATCCCTGCTGAAAGCTTCATCTGTTGCATAAACAGAAAGAAAAAAAGACTTATACACATTCTGCCCATTCCCCCTCCACATACAGACATCCTATGAGCACAAGGAAACGGCACACTTCTACTCATTTACTCTCTCTCCCACTCCCTGTCCTGTGCCTGGAGATGCATTTCCCTCTAGTGGCCATGTCAAGCAGTGGAGGACTGTCCCTTGCTTTGCAGTGGTTTGGTTCTCTCCCACCTGTCATGTGTTTTAAATGCTAGAAACCTCACCACACCAAGAAGAGAGCTCCATTCCTGACTGCTGGGAAATAGTCTGCCTTCCTGGATTTGCTGCATCATCAGTCACAGTGGTCATACTTTTTTTTTGCACATGTTCTTTGTTTCCTCAGGAGTTCCCAGAGAAGCAGGAGCTGCACCGTAACATGTTGGGGCTTCTGGGAAATGTGGCGGAGGTGAAGGAGCTCCGCCCACAGCTCATGACCTCCCAGTTCATCAGTGTGTTCAGGTTGGTGCATCACTGATCAAGAAGCAGTATGGTCTAATGGTTAGAGCCATGGACTGTGAGCCAGGAGACCTGGCTGCTCTTCCTGACTGCCACTGAGTCAGTGTGTGACGCAGGGCAGTCACTTAATATTTGTGCATCAGTTTCCCCCCTTGTTAAACAAAACAAAAAAAAGGATAGTGGAACTTGCCCAGTTTGTAAAGTGCTTTGGAATCTTCAGAGGATGGCTGCAATCTAAATACAAAGTATGATCAATAAAACCAGTTTGGGAAGCTGGTGTTTGTCAAGCTGTTTTGCATAGGTTGCTGTGTCCAGTCCAGTTAGGAGATTATGACTTATCTGATGAGCTCTGGTTAGAGTTCACAGGGGCTGCACTGTTTGCATACTAAGTTTTTTTTGTCCCTGATGTGCTGCATAAGGCTATCCTGGCACCTCTGAAATCTTATCCTCTATCTTGGCAGCAACCTGTTGGAGAGCAAAGCAGATGGGATTGAAGTATCTTACAATGCATGTGGGGTTCTCTCCCACATCATGTTTGATGGTCCAGAGGCTTGGGGTATCTGTGAGCCACGCCGAGAGGAAGTAGTAGACAGGATGTGGGCAGCCATCCAGAGCTGGGACATTAACTCCAGAAGAAATATCAATTACAGGTGAGGGATGTTGGATCTTGGCCCATTTATTCCAGGAGTGGGGATTGTCCCAAGAAGTAACCTCAAGCATGCTGAAGTCTGCAAGAAAGATGGAGATCTAATCAAGTGTAGAACTTCTCCCTGGAGTGAGGAAGAAATTTCCCACATGGACATACTATTTTAGTTGGGGTTTTTCAACTTCCTTTGAAGCATGTGGTACTGGCCACAGTTGGAGATTAGAGGGACCATTGGTCTAATCTGGACAGGCAGTTGCTACATTTCTAAGCAGAATATGGAGAAAATTAAAATAGTCTGGATCTCTAGTTTCTCTTGAGGGAACACAGTAGGACTAGAACTTGTCTTGCATGTTTCTGGTGGAACTGGATTGTGCAGGAAACATGGAATCTTACTGTTTTAGTCTGCTTAAAAACATTTCTCTAAGGAATACTTCTCTTGCTGTTGGTTAAATTCCGATTCCTAATGAAAGGTACAGCTAGGATGAATGTCCCTGTCTCCACGAAATGGGTCGCTGCAGCCTTCAGTCTGCCTTTGGGGATGTTTAGACAAGTCTCCCCAAATCCCCTTCAGGTGTTACAGTGACTTGTGGAATAACCCTAAGGCTCCTGCTGTGAGAGTTGTGTCAGGAACTCTGGAATGCCACAGTGCACTAGTACAACAACAGATGGAATGAATTGCTGGTGAGGATGCTGTACAAGTGTGATTTCAACACATGATTTGCAGTGTAGATGCACTTCACTGTTGCAAGAACAAATGGCGCAGCCACTGTTTATGAATGATTAGTGTCCCCTCAGCTGTATCTTGGCCTAGGGTAGATAGATGCCCTTTAAGTGTAGCCCATCTACAGAGTGATCAGCACTGCTGAATTTCAGCTTTCTTAAGGAAATGTGACTGGAACAGGATATAAATTAATTCCCCGTTTAATCCTTCAGAGCTGGTTCTCAGTGCTGCATGGTAGTATTAAACAGTAGGGATTGAGCCTGTCAGTACCACAAACTATGACTGACTCTTTGATACTGGAAGCTGATATGCCAGTGAGCTTTACTGCTGGGTAAAGTATTAGCTCTGACTGTGAAGCTTCCAATACCAAAGCAGGAAAAGATGCTGAAACAGCAGCTTTTGGGTTTCTCATTTTTTTTCTTTAATATTCGTTGCAGGTCATTTGAACCGATCCTTCGACTCCTTCCGCAAGGGATCTCTCCTGTCAGCCAGCATTGGGCTACTTGGGCTCTCTATAACCTCGTCTCTGTTTACCGTAAGTCCCTCCATAGAGAACATTATAAATGCAGTGAAAAGGCTGGGGCTGTGAATTGTCATACACTGTGCCTGTTAGACAGCAGGGGTGGCGAAAAGTCAAGGGAAACTATTTTCAGAGGACCGTAGGTTAATACAGAGTACGTGGCTAACTCCAAGGCAGATCCTTGAAGTTACCAAGAATGTTCAAGGGGTGTAGCCAGAACTAAGAAGACAACATGGACTAAGTGCATGAGAACAGCCTTCTGGAGCTTCCATCACTCTAGCAAGCTTGAGTGCTGAATTGGTTTCTATCTCCGATACTTCTGCAGATTGGATGCACCTAAGAGGCTGAGCCACTAGAAAGAGAAATTTGTACCCTGTGGCTTACCAGCCAGCAACCTTCTCACTGCTTCTCTGTCTCCTCTTGATTTGAGCTCATTGCCTAGGGAGAAGAGTCAGGCTGCAGAATGTAGAGATTTGACCCAGTAGGAGTGAAGATTCCCAGGGTTCTATTTCCCCCTTCTTTACAGCTGACAAGTACTGCCCCCTGCTGATCAAAGAAGGTGGAATGCCCCTTCTGAAGGAGGTGATTAAGATGGCTTCAGCACGGCAGGAGACCAAGGAAATGGCCCGGTAGGAAACCAATAAGTTATTAAACATGCAACCTTGGTTTAGGATTTTTTATATATAAGCATGAGAGTAAAGCTATCAAATATAGGCCATTGAATATGTGATTAGGGATGGAGAGAACACAGTAGTAGTGTGCATAAGTAAATAGAAAAGATGGGAAGGATATAGGTGATTTGAGAGTTGTTCATAGATGGGGAATAGACAAGGATGAATGGGTAGATGAGTTCAGTGGATAGGACAGTAAGGTATCAATGGATTCCTAGAAGGTATCTAGATGAATAGTAGAGCCATACCTCTCAACTAGATCTGATTATGAGGATAGCGTCCCATTTATTTCCATCCCTCAAACCTGGTGTTACCTTACTGTTTATACATTTTTACATACTGTTTGTACATCATTGACACTAGAAGAGCTGAGTCACGTGACAAAATTGATGGAGAATGTCTTGCATAGTAAAATGAATCTACCATTTTCCCAAGCTTCTTCCTCTGACGTTTGATATCAGAACCTTCCTTTTAGGTCATTCTTTCAGATTTTAAAAGCCAGTTGTATACATCTAATCCATGGCAAGTTGAGAGCTATGACTTGATAGATAGGTGGATATTTGCTGGGAATATGTGTATTGTGTATGTATGACAGACACTTCCAGTAGCTGAAAGAATGATAAATGGTGGAGGAGATTAATGAAGCTTATGGAAGATAGAGTAGGAGATTGAATAATAGGGTAGATGAATTGTGTATGGGTCAGATGCATGAATTATAGGGACAATAGAAGAATGGTGAATGGAAAGTGTATGAATAACATGGTAAGTAGATGGCAAGGAATAGCTAAATTGCAGACATATGGGTACAAGGATAGATGACAGAAAAGTAGGTGAATGATGGATGTTTGGATGAGCAGATTATTAGATGTGTTGATGACAGAAAGGTTTTTGTTTGGATGGGAGATGAGGGTGTGATGGCCAGTGAATAATGGGTGGGTTGATAAATGGACAGGTGTGGATCTGGATGTATACCAGGGGTTCCCAAACTGGGGTTCACGAACCCCGGGGTTTGCAGAACGTTGCAGGGGGTTCGCCAGAACAATTTCACTCCTGGCGGCCAGAGGATCCCGGGCATTGGAAGCAGCAGGTGGGACCTGGATGCAGGGCTGGCAGCCCGAGCCCCAAGGAGAGTGGGGCCGGGCAGCTGGGGCTGGTAGCCCGAGCCCTGCCCCTGTGAGCGGGGGAGCCAGCTGCCTGAACCCCTGCGCTCCGCCCGGGGCTGGCAGCCCGAGCCCCAGGGAGTGTGGGGCCGGGCAGTTGGGGCTGGCAGCCCAAGTCCCGGCAGTCAGCAGGACCTGCAGCCCGAGCTCAGTGGAGCTCAGTTGACCAGGGCGGTCAATGGGGTCCAGCAGCAGGAGCCCGCAGAGTGCGGAGGAAATTTAAACTTAAATCCCTGGAAGTATTCATTTTTAGGCGGAGGTTCCCGAGAGTTCACAATTTAGTGAAAGGGGTTCGCGGGCTGTTAAAGTTTGGGAACCACTGATGTACACTAATGTTGGAAGGGATTGGTTGTAAGTGTGTAACTAGAGCTGTTTTTGTTGAGATATACTTGTAACACAGGTACTGGGTTGATGCGTGTCTCAGGATAGGCTCCCCGATACATACACTACATTTAAATGTAGGTGACAGTGCCTTATGCTTATGGCCCACTTCATTATTTTCCTAGTCTTTGAACTAAACCTTTTCTCCTTGTCCTTATTTTGTCTATAGGAAAGTTATAGAGCACTGCAGTAACTTTAAAGAGGAGAACATGGACACTTCCAGATAGAGGCAATGATCTAACAACGCCTCTTGCCAGCACTGTATCCAGCTTCTCTCTAATTCACTGTATATAGAGAGGACTCTTTCCCACCAGCTTGGCTGTTGGAAGGAACCTGTGTGTGTGTGTATATGTGTATGGGTGTGTGTGTGTGTGTGTGTGTGTGAGAGAGAGACCCTCAGTAGATGAAGGTGCACAGGGGTGGGGTGGGGGGGACCTTTTGCACAACAACTGCTTTCTTTAAATTAGTAGGTTTTTCGTTATGAAGTATGGATTGACGTTTTGTGTATATGATTTCTGTATAAAAAACAAAAAAAAATGTATCTTTTGACTTTTTTTAGACCACATGAGAAGCCTCAAATGAATGTGAGCTTGACGATCTAGCTGTGTGATTCATATTGTGACCTTTTTTTTATTTCACACCTTTAGACAATTCCCCTTCACTATATTGCATGAGGTCCTGTCATGTCCACAAGAACAGCCAGTCCAGCATCATGGCCACATCTCTACAGTGGGGTTGTAGGCACTGATCAGTGATCTATTTGCCTAGAGGGGGAAAAATAATGCTAAGAGATTGAGACCAAAGGGATCCGAATATCTGTAAGTAGACTAGTAAGGGGAGAAAGAGCCTTCAAGCCATTTCAGCCAGTTTTTGTATGGGGGTGCTACTAGTGGAACCTTGATGGATTGTATCAAGTGCATTTGGAAATTCCTTGCTGTAAAGCATTCCCATTAACCCTTTAAAGCCAGGAGTTGTGACTTTGCCCAGTAACGCTACAGTGGTACCTTTCAACCACCTGGCACCACAGGGTGAAGGAAAGGCTAGAAAAACCAGCTGTCCTGCCCTTAAGAATGGAGGGTGTTTTCCTGCAAGGGATGCTGTGCAATGAAGAATCAGGTTCATTCACAGAGGGGTCTAATCTCTCCGGCTCTCCATACAAGTCCTTTTACCACCTCTTTTTTTTAAATTGTGTTTTCTGTGTTTTATGGTAAAGGCTGCAAACACCAGAGGGTGAGTTTCCCCTCACCCATGGCCAACTATCTCTGGGACCCAGGCCAGTCACTACTGTATGATTTGGTGACTTTGGAATTTGTGAGGGATTGGGAATTTTCTCTCTTTTCTTAAGTCTGGGCCAACATTTGCCATGTTAAATGGGGATTCAGCCTCCCTGTGTGTCAAACACATTGCAGCACAATGCCTGATTTACAATGGTGCAAGCTCAGGGTCTTCATCTGTACGACTTGCCAAGGTTTGCCTTAAATCTAGGTCCCCCAGCAGCACATTGTGCAACCTGCAGAACCCAAACTTGGGACCCCGCTCCTTGTCCTGGTTCTTTCACAGTTAAGATAATCTTCTCCCCTTAGAAATGGCTATGTACCCAGGAGCAGCCAGGAGAGATTTGGCCTACTTGAGCTGGGACATTTCAGGCCACTGAGACAGCACAATAAGCCTGTCTGTCTTTCCTCTGCTCTCTCCTCCTATCCATTGCACTCTGATTTGATTCGCTGCTATGGCTGAGGTTCTCCTAATGTTCAGGGTAAATGCTGCGGTCATTGTGGATGGTATGGACAATTCTTAGGGCCATTAAGTGACATTTTAAATGACAGAACCCAGTTGCCCTGGAGAGGTTTAGTTTTTCGGCCCAGATGGTGTTAATTTTTTTTTTTTTCCTTTTTAACCCTATGTCATTTGTTTTGATGGTGGGCTTGCTTTGTTTGTTTGTTTGTTTGTTTTCCTTTTAAGTACTTTTCAAACCTATAGATATATATACTTGTGTCACTTTTGATTGTTTTCGTATGTTTGGAAAACTTGACAAATTGTACTTTTGAGGTTCTTTGCTTCAAATGTATTTCCCTTTTCCCACCTCCCCAAGGACTTGCATCTGAATAAGCTTTGGGACAGGGAGCTGATTTCAAAGTGTTTGTACATGCTCTTGCTTGTCAATCTTTCAGTTAGATGCAGAACTAGATGGAGCTACAAACATTGCTCACCTGTCTCCCTGCACATGGAGCGCGTGGGAGAGCATTTGTTTATGTAACTATCCATTCCGTGCTGAGAGGCTAATGCAGATAGCCTAAAGCACTTACAGTTCTGCCCATCTTTTGGAGTACCACAGATGTGAGAGCAACAAGGAGCTTGATAGGGTCCCCTCTGAGCACTAACAACTGCTATGTTGGTGGAGTTGATACTGCTCGGTAGTTCCCAACCACAGTTAATGCAGGATTAGGCCTTGCAGCATAGCCAGAACCAAATGATGCTTTAACTATAGTCTAGCCTTGGATTTTAGCAGGATAGCACTGTGTTTTAGGAACACAGTTAAAACATGGCTTGTTTCCATCTATTATGAGACTGAATTGTGTCAGGGTCTGCTGTGTTGTAACCAGGGTTTTAATGTGACAAGTGGGTGTGGAAGCCTGGAGGACAAAGGTGTGACCACCAACTCTGGGACACGTCTACAGGAAGCTGCTGTTTTTGCACAGTTTGATTATGTTCCATGCTTCCTGAGAAGCCAGTCACTGTATGGAGGTAATTGACCTCCAGAGGGATCAGTAACTCAATGGGAAAGTTAAGGAGGCTCCAGCTGAACACTGCTCCTAGTTCATAGCTTCCCACAGTGTGGCTTGTCCTTCCTGTTATGACTTGTCTGCTCCACCTACTTCTGAGTGCAGGGAGAGATGGAACACCTGCTTCAGCTTTGCCATCTACCACTTTCTTCCCACATGTGACCGAGATCTTGTACTGCAATCTGCATTGGCTTGGCACTTGTTCCACCAGGCCCAAGGAGATATGGTTTGTGGAGAATGGTGTTAACAGAATGGTGTTAACAGGCCCAGCTTGGACAGGGAACAGTCTCATCTGCTCTCTGCTCACTGACGCTCTTTAATGTACAACTTATCCTCTGATCATCCATCTGTACACACTCCTTTCCCCAACACCCTAGCTAGAATTGTTTTATCCTTGCTGCTATTGCCAGTGTTGCTGACACAGTCACTGGATACAAGCTCTTAGGATAGCTTTAAAAATAACTTAAGAAGATTGGAAGGCAGGATGAGGGCAGGGGCAGAGGCTGGTGTGGGGGAAGGCAGGATGGGGGCAGGAGATGAGTTAAATTTGTCTGATGCCTCCACATCTAACCTTTGATGAGAGGTCACTCCATCTTTGAGAAGTAAATGCCAAAACAAAAGCTGAGCCTTAACTCAGGAAAAGCCCTTCAGAGACAGACCCTATCACAATTGCTAAGATCCTCTTGGGTGTGGAGATGGCCCTGTGACTGAACTGTAAGCAAAATCTTTTCAAAGTCAGTCTGTGTTTGTGAGGACTAATAGATTCACACAGGTTAATCTGACAGGAGAGTTCTTGTCTATACAGTTTGTAAATGTCTGAGGAGTAGGGGAGGCAATATCCATAAGCTAGTCAGGATCTATACAAGACAGGTACTTGCACAAGAGAGAGAAGGGTTTTGTCTGAGCACAGGCCTGGGATCCAGGAACTCCTTTGTTCTAGTACTGTCTCTGTAGCCTTAGGCTAGTCATTGAGCTCTGTGTGCCTCAGTTTCCCCATCTGTAAAACAGTAGGTATAAGTATTTACTTGCCTGCTCCCTAGGGATACTGTGAGGCTTAATCCATGACAGTAAAGCACTTTTGGAGGTGAATAGGTGCTAAGTAATTATTATACATGGGCCCATCCTGGGACAGACTTGCCATCTCCAGCTATCTCCCATCAGAGCACACAACACGGTGCAATTCTGATTTTGTGACTGTCTCTGGGAACACCTGGCCCCTTCACAGAAGAGGGAGTTTGAATTCTCAGGACTGCCCCGAGTTTGCTGGCTAGCCTATGCAGATAAATCCTACTGGGCCTTCCTGCTCTACCAGGATAAAGTTTCCTCAGTGCAACCCTGAGGACATACACACCCCTTTGTTTAGCTGGAAATTTCAGTTAACCAGAGTGGCACTGTTCAGAGCCAAGTCAGAAAATTAAGACTATCAGTGCCAATTGAAATAAAGCTGGAGAGTGATTTCTGAGGCACTCAGAACTAAACGATGTGGCAGAGAGACTCCTCTCACAGTATCCTCCCAAGGCTGAGGCTTACCCCCTTCCTCTACACAACCCCAATTTTCACTGAATGTTAAACAGTAGGGCAAATATGAGTGCTTAAATCAGTGATTCTCAGCAAAGACAGCACTGACAAGGGACCCTCCACCTGGAGTTTAGGTAACCAGCACCCTGGCTAGAGGTCTCCCTTGTCAGAGACAATGGCATAGCCTTGAGCCTCCAAAGTGCTGAGTGCCCTCCATTCCCATTGCAGTCAATAGGAAAGACATTTTACAGTAGGTGTTCAGCCCTTAGCAAGTCTTGTAGGAGCAATAGCCTCTACGTATTGGCCCATCAAGATGTGTAGCCTTAACTAGCAACACCTAATAGCACAAGAATAGTTAATTTGTACAGGGCTAAGAAGACAGGTGCAGCACTGATCATCTGAGACCATGAACACTTAACACTACCAATAGTTCATCTTCCCCATTCACATTATAACTCTAACTATACCAGACCCTCTACTGGCCTAACTACTTCCATCCTGGGAACTGAGCACTCTGGTTCCTGTGCTGAAGCACACCCAGCCTTGAAGATTAGGGTATGTACATCCTAGCACTTGGTGGTGGTGCAGTGAACACACAGACAAAAGAGGGTTGTTTTTTAACTCCTGTTGCCTGGATTAGGCATCTTGTTGGGTCACTTGTTTGGGTCTCTTTCTAGGGAAGTGAGTGTAAGGAGGGTTGCTGACTGCACTTTTCTATATGAACCCCTTCCAATCCTGTTAGTGGAGCCTCACTTAAGGCAGTTCCAGAACTGATTGTGCTGTACTTTCCCCTCAGGAAGATAATTTCTGTGGGGGTGAGGCTGCAGCCACCAGGCTGTGGACACTGGATTAAGATTCCATTTCAAAGAAAATATGTGGCCTCTGGAATGATGCAAAGACTTAAAAGTAGTAGGAACCACTTGTCTCCAAGACAACCAAAGTGTATAAAACAAGAGGAATAACGATTTTATCAGTGACGGATGGAAAGCAAGATTGGGGGCTGGCTAGGAAGGCAGCACTTTTAAGTAAAGATGGAAAAATTCCTGCTGCACTCAAACACCTCTCTTACAGATTGAATTCTGACTCCAAATACCTGTCACTGAGAGAGACTGTCTGTCATTTTTCCTTGTAAAAAAAGAAAAATAAATGTTTTAAGTAAGGCTAACAATTAACCAAATATGTATTTCCTTGTTTAAAAAAGTTTCTGTTGTATTAAGCAACTTCTGCTTTCACTGTGTCCATTGATCAGCCTGATGTTGAGAGGTCTGGTTTGAACACTTGTACATGGTGAAACCAAGCTAATTAATTAATTAAATTAAAATGCATATCTGTTGCTTCCTTACAATTCTGATTGAATTAACTTTTCCGTTGTTTCCATAGGGATACCTGTTCTGTATTAAACCTAGTGCTTAACAATCTCTTGCTTCTTTGTCTGTGAATATGGTTTATTTGGATAAGTTACTGTTCCATTTGTTGTCATGTGTCTAATTAAACATGGAAGGAACTGCTGTGTGTTGATCCAGTTCAGTTACTTTTTGCTTTCATGACTCCAAAGGTATATGATGATTTTTTTTGTCACTGGGAGCGGGTGGGGGAAGAAGACTATTGTTATGAAGTGAGGTGGATGGGAAAATCAGGACTATATTCAGTTATACAGATTTCTTGGCAGAGTGTCACCAGGCATATCTGCAGTGGATATGCCCAGTATTCATGGGCATAACCATATTGAGTGGGGAAGCTGACTGTGGGAAGGACTCTCTTACACTGCTTTAGTGCCACTGTGGCTTTCTCCTTAAAGGACCCAATCCTGCAAGCTCCTGAGTACACTTGTCTCCCATTGAATTCAGTGGGAGTGCCAGGTTCTCAGCAGCCCTGGATAGGCAGGGTGAGAAGGAGGAATAGTATGAATCTGAACTGTCCCTAGGGAGCTGGAAATGTAGTAGTGCAGTGATTCAGTATGTACTGAGAGAGGCGCTCTACCGCTGTGATGTGGTTTGTGTAAAATTCCAAGTTGAGTAGATGCCATCAGAATCTAGATTTTATACTGTAAGAGCCCTGCCGCACTCATGTCCAATTCAATATAGGATAGTTTCTAGAATTAAGCCCAAATTTTATCTATCTAGTGATTTTTTGGTTTTTAAACTTTAAGGTAGAGGAAAGCCTCAAGCTCTGTACCAATTTCAAAGCTGCAGGGCGAGGTAAATAGTGCACTACATGTTTCAATGTATAGTTTAAGTCACAAAGGTGAAAGATAAGTTCCCTTCATCAGACTAGGGGGCACTCCCTGCAGTCACACAGAAGATGAATGTGTCTGCTAAAGGGATAAGCAGTGAAATAGTTAATGTTGTTGCTATTTAAAATTGCCATCCTTAGGCTTCAGATCAATACCCCATTGAGATTAACTGAAGGCAGTTCCCACCTCTCTTGTCTATCTGGAAGAACAGCCTGACTACTGCCCTGGGTCCCTGTGGGAAGCTTTGCTGCACAACCAAAAGAGTTAGAAACATATTTTTATGATGGTTCCTCCATAATTTTAATTAATATCATCATCAAAGCACTAGTACAGGCTCAGTCTTACCCCTGGAAGGCTTTCTCCAATACAAAAAGATAACTGGATTTGCTTTCAGGTTGTTAAAACATGATGGGGAATGAACTAGAGATTCTAAATATCATTTTCAACATTTCAGCTTTGCTGTCCCAAATAAATTATTTATAGTCAACCCTGAGCACCTTTAACAGTTTGCACTTTACTGTCATGGGACCAGCAGAGAAAGAACTGACTCACTATATCCCCACAGATGGCCTCAAATAATCAAGAATGCTGATGTACAACCAAGGAAGGAAAATAAACAGTCTGGTTTATACTCAAACAATAACAGGAAGGAATCAGCTGCTTGCCATGTGGAGGAGGATAAAATGTGCAGGGAGAAGAATGGTACTTTCAAGCCTCTACTGTTTTCTAGCTATGATGGACGGAAAAAATTACAGTGTAAAATCATTGTCAGCAAGGCTCGGTATACACTAGAAGTGAAAAGGTGTTGGGACAGATCATTGCTTGTAAAACCCGTACAATGCTTTGGGTCCTCACACATGAGCTGTAGCAGGGATTTTACAAGCTCTGTATTGATTTGACTGCCTGGGTTGAGCTAATTCATGTCTGGCTGACCCAGTGCAGTCTGTGTTTAATTTATCACTAGAGTGAATGGAGAGCAACAGGTATAACAGCTGCATACATTCCAACTGGTTTTGCCTAAGAGACCATCTCACAAAACAGAGCTACACTTTTCACTCCAAATGCTCTGCTACAGGGTCTTGAGAATCCTGTTTCCCCTGCTTCAAGCATCCCTGTGGGTAGTTTTAGTGGAACTCCCTAGTTATGGGTATATGATGGCCAGTCCTTGCTGCAGGTCGCTATAATGCACGTTTGACCTTCATGAGCACCATTGCCATGAGAGAGCAGAATCTTGTGATAGCTTCCTACATTTTTTGCTTCCTATAATGCCTGCTTAAATAAAAAGTATTAATTGTGCTGGGATCTGGCCTGAGCTCCCTTTGCAGAGCCTTGGTTGAGATCATAGAAGATCAGGGTTGGAAGAGACCTCAGGAAGTCATCTAGTCCAACCCCCTGCTCAAAGCAGGACCAACACCAGCTAAATCATCCCAGCCAGGGCTTTGTCAAGCTGGCCCTTAAAAACCTCTATGGATGGAGATTCCACCACATCCCTAGGTAACCCATTCCAGTGCTTCACCACCCTCCTAGTGAAACAGTGTTTCCTAATATCCAACCTAGACCTCCCGCATTGCAACTTGAGACCATTGCTCCTTGTTCTGTCATCTGCCACCACTGAGAACAGCCCAGCTCCGTCCGCTTTGGAACCCCCCTTCAAGTAGTTGAAGGCTGCTATTAAATCCCCCCTCACTCGCCTCTTCTGCAGTCGCAGCGGAAACAAGCCCAGTTCCCTCAGCCTGTCCTGGTAAGTCATGTGCCCCAGCCCTCTGATCATTTTCATTGCCCTCCACTGGACTCTCTCCAATTTGTCCACATCCTTTCTGTAGTGGGGAGGCTCAAAACTGGAGGCAGTGCTCCAGATGCGGCCTCACCAGTGCAGAATAGATGGGGAACAATCACGTCCCTCGATCTGCTGGCCATGCTCAGCCCTTTCTTACACAGCGCGAGTGAAGGAGCCCCTCCACCGCAGGTGCCCCAGCAGGCATCAATGCAGGTAGCCAACAAGTTTAACCCCGGCCGTGCTCTGCCCCCGCGACTCCACATCTGTTAATGCGGTTTAAGAACGACGCCCCACCCCCCGCCACGGCATCCAGCTCAAGCCCCACCCCCTCTGCCACGGCAACCACCCGGCCAACCCTCGCTCCTCGCCCTGCGAACCGGCGCGGCCCTTCCGGGTTTGGAGCCGGGGCGCTGCCGCCGCCGCCGCCGCCCCGTCCTGTGCTGGGGCGATGGGGCAGGGGGCTGTACGGGGCGGCGGCTACCTGGTGAGGGCGGCGCACACGGGGCTCAGCTGGGGCGTCGCTCTGGCCCTCTTCCTGCACCGCACAGGTGAGACCCGGGGCATTCCTCGGGCCGCCACCCTCGGGCCGCCCCGGGATTCCCCTCGCCAGGGGAGGGCCGCTCCCTAAGCACCGGACGTGAGCCCCTCGGACCCCGGGGCCACAGGCGGAAGTCGGCCTCACCTCGGGCGGCGGGGCCTGGCTGCTGCCGCCATGAACTTGCTTTTTTGGCCCCCTCTCCAACTCACCCAGATTTGCCAGCTCAGGATTATTCATTATTATTCGTGGAAAGCTCGCGCTGTTGGCTGCTTTTCTTACAGGCCCATCGCCTGGAGTCATGCGATTGTGAGACAGCTTTCATTTTTAAAAAGTGTTTGGCCCTCATAGGCTAGAACAGGGGTGGGCAAACTTTTTGGCCTGAGGGCCACATCGGGGTTGCAAAATGGTATGCAGGGCCGGTTAGGGAAGGCTGTGCCTGCCCAAAGAGCCTGGCCCCGCCCCCTATCCACCCCCTCCCACTTTTTGCCCCCTCACTGCCCCCCTCAAAACCCCCCACCTATCCAACCCCCCTGCTCCTTGTCCCCTGAGCACCCCCTCCTGAGACCCCCCCCCGCCCCTAACCACCTGCTGGGACCCCACCCCTTATCTAAGCCCCCCTGCTCCTTGTCCCCTGACCACCCTGACCCCATCCACACCCCTGCCCCTTGACAGCCCCCCCGGGACTCCTGACCCATCCCCCGCTGCACACTTCTTGTCCCCTGACCGCCCCCTCCTGGGACCCCCATCCCTAACTGCCACCCCAGGACCCCACCCCCATCCAACCCCCCACTCCCTGTCCCCCCCCATTGGGACCCCACCCCCATACAATCCCCCATCCAACCCCCCTGCTCCCTGTCTCCTAACCACCCCCATCCCCGAACCTCCGCCCCATCCGACCGCCCCCTGTCCCTTGACTGCCCCCGGGACCTCCCCCTCCCCCTTTCCCTTGCCATGCCGCTCAGAGCGGCAGGACAGGCTTGTTGGAAAGCCTGGGACATGGGTGGGCACAAGCCACGTAACTGCAGGGGAGGGGGGACAGCAGGGGAGGGGCTGGGAGCTCAGGAGCTGGGCCGGATGTGGTCTGCAGGCCATAGTTTACCCACCTCTGGGCTAGAAGAATAATATGAAAATATGAACTCTGAAGACTCAAAAACCAGAAAGCTGCCCTTGTTCATTACCTTCAAATAAGAGATTTTTTTAAAATATGTTTTGATGGAGCCAGACTTGTGATTTTTGGACACTTGAAGTTGGCAATAGTGCACCATCATATCTGGCAGGAAAAAAAATTACCTCCAAGCTGGGGAAGTGAGAGCAGAGGAAACTGCTATATCCCTACCCAATACAACTAGATCCCTGTCCTACTCAGATGGGAAACCTCACTCTTATTGTTTGTAGGGCGGGAAGGAGGGTTGGTATTTCACATTTGAGAAGACCTGGTGCCTACTCCAAGGAGTTTACAATCTAATCTAGTCACACAGTATAATGGAAAACCTATAAACCATGGGGGGTTATAATAAAAAGTACCTTCTGTGGTATTTGATTAATATAATGCTTAACATAATCACTATTGATCTCTTCATATATAAATATTGTTTTTACTGGATTCTTTGACCCTGAATCTTACTCTGGCAGCTAGATGCTGCGGTGATAGGCACTTTTTAAATGCAGCTATCATAATAATTCTAGAATAGTTTTATACAGCACACTGCAGAACAGCAGGAGAAGGTGAAGAGAGACTGAAGTACAAGTAGTGTTTGGGGAAGGACTTGCAAATCAATGGGAAGCTGTTTGCTGATCTTTTAAGTATGTTGTAAGGGCTCTCTGTAAATAGTTCCCCTTATAGAGGGGACAGCCGTGATGGGTCCTGAGTTCCTGAGCAGTTGAGGCATACTTTCCACAGTTAATATGGAATTCAGCCCCACTTTGAATCCTATAGCTAATAAGATCAAGGAGAATAACTTGTTGCCCCAAACATTTCACATGGACTTACTCCTTCTCTTTACTCTTTCAGATCTGCGAAAGCAGGAAGAGCATGGAGAGTTGCTGCAGCCACTGATATTTGTCTTACTAGTTCTATGCTCTGTCTTGCTGTACTTTGTAGTGTCTCTCATGGATCCAGGCTTTGTTGAGTCTGATGAGGAAGAGAAGGTAAATCATTCTGTTAACCTGAATCATAGTTGACTGAATGAAGGAAAGTGGGAACCAACCTTCCTGGTTATAAAACCTGTAGATTTCGTTTTTCTTTGCAACATACTGGATAAGAATATGCAATATAAACTGTCTTGACATTTAGGATAGAGGACTCTTAAAATGTGTACAAAAGCAGAAGAGGTCACGGAGTTTAGGTTCTATAAAGTGAGCCTCAGGAATCACAATTTTGCTAGGTGCATTTATCATACTATGCCCCCTTCTGAATTTCCCCTAGCACTCACGTGCTCTCCCACTTTGTTTTACTGAGAAGAACAGATAGCTGCCTTATATCCCCTCACTACTGCCAATTGCTGTGCATATGAAAACCAGGAAAGAGGTGCAAGCTGGAAGGAAAGTATTCCTTACAACTGTATTTACTGAACAAGGTAATTATTCTGTTACTGTATCCCTCTTGAAAGATCTATTTGTACAAAAATCAGATGAGTGCTTTAATTAGATGGAAATATTTCCAGGTATTTTATATGTATCCTTCTTTAACATGCTTGGACACCTTATCTTGCCTTGTACAAGCCATTTAATATCCATTATCACTTTAATCTTCCAAAACTTAAATGAATTTTGATCTGTATATATAACAACTAGCACTGCTTATACTGCAAATGCATTTCCCTTGTATTTTGAGGCAGATAGAGCAGTCTTCTTACTACTTATATCCTATGTGGCTCCATGCCAAAGTTTCATTCTGTCTCCACACCCTATCTGGTTGTCAATGGCTAAAATAGCCCCACTCTCTGAACAGTTATGTGTGTGTATCAATTGTATTAAGTAGGATTTCATGGGATTCCCTGCATTGCTGAGGTTGTCATACACTGTGTTGGGTCTATCTCCTTTGTCTCTTAACAGCTTCTGTACTTCTCAGGGAATTGTTCTCTATGTTTAATGTTCTTAAACCGTGAGAGAGTTGTGACTATAATACTGAATAAAAAAGAGACAGCTGACTAATGGCTGCTGAGACACTTTACATCCCTCTCTCCAGAGTCTGGAGTACAAATCAACCATGCTGCTCACCCTTAGGATGTCTACACTATGAGCTACAAGTGTGATTCCCAGCTCACGTACATGTACTTGAGCTAGCTCTTATCGAGTTACTGCAAGTATAAATAGTAGCCGTGCCAAATACCAGTTTCAGGCGGATTTGTACTCTGCCCCGCTAAACTGTGCCTTTGCTGTTGCTGCTTGTGTTATATGGCTGTGCTACTATTTATATCAGGGGTCAGCCACCTTTCAGAAGTGGTGTGCCGAGTCTTCATTTATTCACTCTAATTTAAGGTTTCACATGCCAGTAATACCTTCTAAAATTGTTAAAGTGTATCTTTCTATAAGTCTATAATATATAACTAAACTATTGTTGTATGTAAAATAAATAAGGTTTTTAAAATGTTAAGCTTCACTTAAAATTAAATTAAAATGCAGATCTTATCAGTTTAGTGTGATCCTTGCCCTTGCTTTCCCTTGCTGAGTTTTCCAATGTCTGGCACGTATTTGGATACTTTAAGCTGCACACAGGCTTCTGAGTGATCAGTTGTTAACTGGCTCCGAGAGGGACAGAGGACAGATTTCATGTGTGAAAGTACCTGTTCACACAGGTATGTGGATCCAAGTGCTGAAAGCATTGCAAACACGATTTTCTTCTAACAGTTAAACATGGGCACGGATGTCCAGTAGGTCAGAATAGATGCCCCATGATCTCTCTCGGTAGCTTCAAGTGCACTCCGCAAATCTCTAAACTTTGATGCCCACAATTCTGAGCTTTTTAACTGAATGAGCTGCATTTCAAAATCTTCAACACCCATCCACTGAAATATAGACAAATCCAAGTCGTGTTCATTGAACTTTTCAGGTTTAATTATAAAAGGAAGCATTGGACCAAATCGCTGGAAATCTTGAAATATGTCAGAAAATTCTGATTCCTGTTCTTGCATGTACATTCTAATCTCAACGTCAAACGCAGTGCGCTGTTCCACGTGGCATGATAGTGATGTAAGCAGCAAATCAGGACTTAAAAATATCCCAGTACGGTGGCGCTGGAACAACTTTTAAGGTGGGGGTGCTGAGCTGTGCCCCCTCTTGTCCCTGTCTGCACCCCTCACAGCCCCAGGCTGGGTCCAGTTGCAAAGCCCCGGGGCTGGCGGCCAGGACTCCAGGCCGGCAGCAGAGCCCCCCCCGGACCAGTGGCCAGGTCCCAGGGCTGGCAGCGGGCTGAGCGAGGCCGGCGGCCGGAACCCCAGGCCCGCAGCATAGCCCCCGGGACCGGTGGCCAAGACCCAGGCAGTGTGAGTGCCACTGAAAATCAGCTTGTGTGCCGCCTTCGGCACGCCTGCCATAGGTTGCCTACCCCTGATTTATACTCATGCTAGCTTGACGAGAGCTAGTGTGTGGATGTATGTACAAACTGGGAATCACCCCTAGCTTGGCATATCGAAATAGTCTTAGGTCCCCTCTTTTTTCTTATCACCTTTTTGTAGGTAGGGATGAATGAAGAGCAAAGAGTAATGATGCCTCAATTTCCAAGCAATGTTTGGCTGCGGCGCTGTGGATACTGCATGCTGAAGGTATGTGTGTACAGCAGTTGGTCAAGGAACTGGGGTAACTGCTTGGTGAGCTGGTGTTCATCTGGCTACTTATCTTTTGTTATTGCCCAGCACATTATTATGCTTAGCCATCACTCAGCTGTTGAACTGGCTGGAGGCATCACTCATTTCTTGTAAACTTACAGTATTATCTTGGTTGAAAAGCCAAGGCAGGAGCAGACAGAATTAGAAACTTGGGTTCAGGTACAATCCTGAAATGAAAGGTGACTCGAGCAGAGTGTGTAACTAAACATTTTTAATTGGGAAACTGTTAATTTTCAAGATTAATACAAATATTCTTGGCAGTTCACAAAAAGTACTGTTCTCTTCTTACTCCACATTGGGGAAAACCCTGCTTCCTGCCTCCTTGTTGCCATGTCAACTGAGGCCTCACTGCATCTTCAGAGACTTTATTTGAAAGTGTCTTAGTAAAGTCAAAAGGTAGAGTTCATCTGGGTGGATTGTGTAGCATGAGCAGATTTCTGGCAGGTATGAGCTTGTTTAGATGCTTAGGACCAAAGAAAAGCTAGTTTTAACTGTAAAAAGCATAGTTTGCTCTTTTTTCTCCTTCATCCAATTAGTTCTTGAATATGCATCCCTGAAGCCCAGAAATGCCTGTTTTCAGTCGCAATCTCTGTCAGTTTTATACAATCCAGGGTTGTTCCAGCTTCTGTAAATACCTGACGACTGACCAGCAGAAAGAGCTATCAGCCAGCTTGTTGTTGAAATAGATAAGAGACTGGCAGACCATATGTGTACCTCAATAAGGGGGCATGTCACCTGTTGCCATCATCCCTTCCCCAACTATGCCTCCCCATTAGTCCTTGGACCAGTCCTCCTCCCAATATCAGGGGAGGAGTGGATACTTCTCTCCTACCCTCTCATCCACATGCCCCTGAAGACAAAACAAAAACCTTTTCTTATACACACTCAAAACATTCCCTTGAATGGCAGGTGCCCTAGTTTTTCACTGTCCGACTTTGGTCACCTTTTTCTTAAATATTCACAGTTCACTGTATTGAGCTCGTTTCAGCTAATACCTTTCCTTATATGTTTGCAGCTTTATTCTGTAGCTAGTTAAGGGAAGTTTTATAGCAAAGTACTGGCCATGGGCAAGTCATTTAATCTGTTTTCCCATCTGTAAAAGCGGGATGATTTTCTTTGTAAGGCATTATACAAGTAGTATTAAAATAATTGTTTTTGAAGGGAGAGTAGAGGGAACTGTCTCACTTTGCAGGAGGATTGACCTAGATGATTTCCCAGCTATTTTATAGAAAATAGGGCATTGGATATGGGTAGACTATTCTTAGTATCTGCTTATTCCACAGCAACCAATGCGAGCCAAGCACTGCCAGCTGTGTCGGCACTGTGTACGTCGTTATGACCATCACTGTCCCTGGATTGAGAACTGCGTAGGAGAGAGGAATCATCCACTCTTTATAGTCTACCTGGCTGTACAGCTTGTGGTTCTCTTGTGGGCCTTTCATGTTGCATGGTAAGAACTTTAAGTGGCAGCCTCTGGCAGGGACAGTTTGTCTTTGAGGTCTTGGAGAGTTTTGATAAGAGCTGGACCTTCCAAAATCCTGCTGAATGTAGAGCAAGATAGCAATGGCTGGAGTTAAGCTGGTATGTTCTCTCCTTGCTTGTACACGGTAACCAGCTTTCCTCACAGCACCACTCTGATTATTGCCACTGAGGATTAACATATCCACTTAAGCAAGAGGGTGTGGTGTTCCTTTAAAACAGTGGCTCTCAACCTTTCCAGACTCCTGTACCCCTTTCAGGAGGCTGATTTGCCTTGCGTACCTTCAAGTTTCACTTCACTTAGACTACTTGCTTACAAAATCAGACATAAAATTACAAGTGTCACAGCACACTATTACTGAAAAATTACTTACTTTCTCATTTTTACTATACACTTATAAAATAAATCAACTGGAATATAAATATTGTACTTACAATTCAGTGTACAATGTAGTATAAAGTCATTGTCTGTATGAAATTTTAGTTTGTATTGACTTCACTAGTGCTTTTTATGTAGCCTGTTGTAAAACTAGGCAAATATCTAGATGAGTTGATGTACCCCCAGAAGACCTCTGTGTACCCCCAGGAGTACACATACCCATGGTTGAGAACAACTGCCTTAACACTTAAAAAGCCTGAGTCCATTCAGGCAGTGGGAGCAGATGGACAAGGCAGTTCTAGAACGGGGGATCATTTAAAAAGCTGGAAATGTGATTTGACTTAAATTGTCAAACAGTTACCTGAGCTACAGCACTTAAAACCAGAGATATAGGACAGACACTCCCTGATAAATGAGGGGCAGGTAGTCTTACTTACAATACAACCTTGGTTTTTCCAGAGGTAACAGCAACATCAAAACTTCTGGAAAAAGAGGGGAGCAGGCTTTGGCATCTGGCAGTAGATATATTCCATTTAAAGTCAGCTGCCATTCTTTCCACCTTGTTCGAACATTGTGGGACTTTCCACGGTGATGTACTGTTTATTCAGTTGACAGAACTGAGGTGATTAGTTATGCAGTTTGATATTTTGGGTTGTAACAGTCCATATGGCTTAGCTTTAAGCTTAAACTAAATGAATATAAAGTAATTTTGCATTGTTGGTGACTGTTTAACTTTCCCTCAATTATTGTGCAACCTATATTTTTAAATGGCAGGCAAGTGAAACTCCCCATAAACCATCTTCTGTTAGTGTCTCCTGGCTTTGTTCTCATGCAGCTCTTCTCATGCAGTGCCAGTGGACACTCGAATTGTCAGGAGAACTTAATTTGTACAGAGGTATAGATGTACAAGATCTTTTTCCGATCTCAGTTCCAGTGTATTTAGAACTTAGCTTTGTTTTGAGTCTTGGTGCTGCAGCTGCTGTCAAAGTTTATACAATGCTTTGAAGCTGTAAAACACTGCAGAAATATTATCAGCATGCAAATCAGGAGTGCAGTATTTATGAGTCAAGCTGATTTGTATAATCTAACCCAGTGTGATTTAGCCATGTTTCTCTTTTAATTAAAAGGTCAGGCCTTTACTTCGAACAGTCTTGGGAGTGGCTGCAGCACAACATCTTCCTTCTCTTGTCCTTCGTTGTGATAGCCATATTCACCATTGTAGTGATGCTGCTGCTGGTTTCACACTTGTACTTGGTCTCATGTAACACAACCACCTGGGAGTTCATGTCACACCATCGCATCTCCTACCTCCGACACTGTGAGTCAGACAACCCCTTTGACCAAGGTGTCATTCTCAACCTCTGGAGATTCTTCTGTGCCTACCGCCTCGTTACATGGGAGAAAATATACTTTCAGGAGGATACGGACCCTGTTTAATTATAGAATGTAAACTCAGCCAGGATTTAATGATGTAATCCAAGTTTGATTACAAGAGGGAAAAGTACAACTACAGTGTGAGCTGAAATAGTCATTCAGGTTTTAACTGATAGAGGCTGCTTGTCATGGTGCATCTGTGCTAAGGGCTTTAAGAAAGAAATTTAGAGGATTCTCAGGAACAACCTCTGTGTGATTTGTTAGAGAAAGCACTTGTGTTGTAACCCATTTCCTACTGCTTCAATGGAGGGGGAATTTAGTCTATAATGAACCATGCAACTTGTACGACTATCCCATCCGCAGGAGCAAGTCTGCTTACAAGAAGATTAAGTGGCAGTGTGGCTCTATAGTTGTTCTTCATATCCAAGTAAAATAACTTCTATTAAAAGGGGACTTCTTAGTTCTGGGCAGCAAGGAAGGGATGATTTCTGGTCTGAGTGAATGTGTATGCTAGTCTTTACATCTTTTTGCTAATCATATTCATCAAGCCTCTTGAGGCAAATGCAGGGACTTCCTGAATAGCTGTTTTCACTTATTTTCTCAGTCTCCCCTCCTCAGTTGGTGCCACATCCACTCTAGGGAATAGCAGCAGAAAGAAAAAGTTCATTATTGATAAATCAGGCCAGAATCAGTTTAGGCAATGTGGCCTTTCTTCAGGATAATTCTTACTGTCAGGACCGATGTGCCTTAGTGGGAAAATAGTGGAAAGTTTTGAATGAATATTTGGACAATGAAAAGCAAACCTCAGTTTGACCGCATGCAGGAGGTTCATGCCTTCCACCAAGATTTGAGCTTTACAACTGCTAATATGCCTGAGAAAAAGCTGTTATGCACCAAATTCAAGTTTTGAACTGTTAAACGTATGCTTTGTGATGGGGTGGCTATTTAGATACAAGTCAACAAAACGATACCATTGACTTAAACATAATGAAATGCTCATTTAAAACCGACCATAGACTCAGTTATTTGATACAGAAATTCATGAGTTTTCAGTGAATATAGACTTCTCAGATTTAAACCATTCTTGAACAGAAAAAAATAACATTTGTCAACTGCATTATTTGTGCATCTCAGTTACTCAGCTGTAACTCACCTATAGCTTGTTTGGGAAAAGTCTCCCTGAAAATATTGTTCTAATTACATATTCTTAAATTAAAATAGTAAATGGGTGAGTGGCAGTGAAGGAGATATTTCTGTATGCCCTGAGATGGTTTTTAACTGGTAACAGTGGGCTGGAGCCAGAATCCTTATTTCCTTGCCCAGCTGGTAATAGTACTGCTAAATCCATGTCTTGATGTTTTCCTCACTACCATATTTTGTACTGTTAGGTTTTCAACTTATTTTACTTTTTAACTCAAAAGGAGAAAGTCTCCTCTTTATTTTTAAAGTGTTAAAGTAGGTGCAGGTACTGTATTAAAGATACTGGGAAGATTTCTATTTTTATCTAAGATGACACTAACGAGTAAACTTAATTTCTTCAGTTTAAGCAGAATGGACAGTGAAATGAACCTGTTTAATTACAAGTTCTTATATGGCATTGCAAAGATTGTGTGTCAGTCCCCAGCCTCAAAAAAGGAGAGCCCTCCGCACTGAAACTTAGTCCTGAAAATATTTCTAATCATCAGGTTTTGTAAAAACTGTTACGCTTATTTGGTGCCATAGTATCTTTCATTACTCAGGGGTTAGCACTTGACACGAGCCAAATGGATGGCTATCACGTTGGCAGATTGCACTCAGGTTTCAAGGTAGGTAAGCTCTCTTAGAATACTGTTATACTCTGAAAAAGCCACTCAAAGACAGCAGTAGGGTCTATGTTTGTGTCTGACACCAGAAAAACATTGCAGGTTCCTTGGGGCCGGGGCTGTGTCTTGCAGAGGGCAGAACACATTATCAGCACTGTGGTATGTGAATGTCAAGATGGGGTCTTTCTGGATTGTACATCTAATTGCAGAATCCTTTCTTAATGGTGAATTTAGTTCTGTTGATGAAGTATCTATCTGTCAGACTAGAGTTGACTTCACGCTTAGCTGTGTTGGCTCTATCACATGGAAAAAACAGTAGTCAGTATAACTGAATACACAAAAGTTAGATTTTTTGATGGGATGGTGAATTTTAAAAAAATGTCTAGGCTGCCATTGAAAGATATTTGCAGTTTACATTTTTAAATGCTCTTAACTGTGTCAAAAATAATTGTAAATCATTAAAAGATTAGAACTAGTTTTTGCTGTTCTCTATACATTTTTCAGGTTTAACCCTCAGCGTAGAGTCATCTAGTTCTCCTGCAGTAGCGCTATGCTGTACCTTTTAATATCTGTTAGAATGTAAAAAATCATGGAAACATGCCAGTCTTGACCAACACATTTGGGGCCAAATGTGAGCAGACAATGGCTGTTTAAACAAGGCACCGTATAGACACACACCTTGCCTTAAACTGGCTTTAAGGTTAGGAGGAGATAATTGGTAGTGTGGGTCAATTTCCCTTTGCGAGAGATTAAGCAGTAGTTATACTTGACTGTGGGAATGGGTGGGCTGTTTTTCTTCCACACAAGTACATATACTAAAGCTCTTACCTAAGTAACACCTTGAGCACTTCAGCAAATCTTGATTTAATAGGGACTCCTCTCTGGTTATGCCCAGATCCTGTCTTCAGAACAAGCACAATCAATCCTTCACTGGTAAAGTCTATCCCTGTAGATGAAGGGTTGAAAAAGCAACATCTACGTGTTCCCATTAGCCTTCAGCAGGGATATTTCTTCTCTAGCCTACTAGCCAAAGCCACAAGCCAAAATTCTGTTCCCTGCACATAGTAACAACCATAAATGTGTAGCAGTTCAGTCTGCACTGTGAAGTGCAACCATGTTGTAATTGCCCCCGTAGTTTATGAATGGCTCTCATTCCCCATACTTATCACTTGGAAAGTGTTTAAAGAACAATTGCTATTTTTGACTGGCTATTTGGAAGAGGCAACAGCACTCTGCAAAACAGTTTCACAGTCAGAACATAATGTTTAAATAGTAATTATAAGTGCCTGTTACAGCACTGCTAGTACAAGAACCTCACACCCACTAATTTCTATATATATACTCACACTTCTGCATTTTGGGCACCAAATGAAGTTGGTCTTGATACAAATTATTCTACATTTAGGCTGTTTTCTAGCCAGAGTTGTTTCACAATCAATATTTATTACTTTTTCCAATATAAACATCCACAATATTTTATATTATCTGAGAAAAATACAGCATATACATAGTAAGGTTAAAAAAAACTGTGTAGAAATAACCTGCCTGCAATCATTAAATAAGGATAACACATACAAAGGGGACAGATCCAAGCAGCTGGAGTGACAAGAGACTCTTATGAAAGGGAAAAAGTATTAACATTACATTTACAGAGATAAAGAACACTCTCTCTCTGTGTTAAGCAGAAGATCTGTGTTCTCCCAGCTCCTGAGATGTTCTAACAAGCCAGGGGGATGAAAGGCATAAGTTTAATCAGAAGGGAGCGTCTCTAATTTACAATAAACAATATATGCAAAGTTTGTAGAGTTTTAAATCAGTTCTTATTAAAGACAGGAATTAAGATTTAAGAGTAGCAGGAGAGTAGAAATAATCTTGTTTCTTCTACAAAGCAAGGCTAAGATCTCAGCTTGTAACATCTGGGCAGTTTTCAAACTCAACTTTCATCATTCTGGTTGTATTAAGCCACTGCACCCCTTCCCCCTCAAACTATGAACACAACTGGGCCTAAATCCTTTGCAAAGGAGAAATAGTGCCACTTTTCTTCTCTTAGAAAATAAGTGGAAAGTGCCAGTTCTTCTGCCGCTGATCATCCAGTGCTGAGAACGCTAGACCGCTTGCGAGGCCCTGCTGCAGAGGTAATGGAGTTTGTTTGGGAAGGTTCTATTTCATTTAGATACATTGTTAAATGAAATCCAGTTTAAATTGTAAGTGCCCACAGCTATCCAATGGTGGCATCAGAGTACAGCCAGGTACTGTTTCAAACACAGCCAGCAAGCATGAACCTTCTTAAAGCTTACATCCAGTACACTCCCTACTAGGACGTGCACACACTGAACAATGCAGTAGAGCAACCAGCTTGCAGAACAGTCTGCTTTCTACAATCCTTAATACTACCAGATCTATGAATAATCTTTGCCTGTTATTAACTTGACCTTCCAATAGTCAGTACCAAGTTCCTCTCTAGGATCTCTCAGTGTAGTAGTGGTCTGCATAGTCTCCTTACACCACAGCAATCAGACTTCCAGAAGGTGTCTGGAGACAAAGTCAAAGTCCTTAAAGACAGCCTGTTCCTCAGTGGTCAGGACAGGGAGCTCGTCTGGAGGAGTCAGGATTGGCTTCTGGGAAGTAAACTCTTCATCAAAGTTGCTAATGTCAGTGGGAGCTCTTAAGAAGGGCACAAAAGGGGGCTTCAGTGCTCTGGCAAACAGAGCATCCCAGTCAATCTCCTGTAAATAGAGGAAATTACAAAACCAGATTGGCACTAACAGACTAATGAATTGTGAGATAGTAGGTAGGAAATAGTAGTGTTATGTATCCTTCCTCCCTACCAGATCAGCTGCTGCATACCTGATTTCTACAAGGCTAGAAACAGAAGTGCCAAGATAACCAAAATGAGGTGCACCACAGGAAAGAGAGAGATCACTCCTAAATCAGTGTCTTCCATGAAACTTAAGGCTGCTCTTCAGAATATCAGCCAAAAAACAAAGCTACAGCTCAGACTGTTATTCAGCAGAGACAAAACTAAATTAGACTCATAAGCTCTTATCAGGAGACCATTAAGCAGTTCTCTGTATAGGGGCTACCCAAAGGTGTGTTTTCATTACTACAGGGCCTGGCATAGCTCTTTACAAATATTAGCATTTATGGCAGAATAGTCCTGGACATTGATAAAGCTCAACTGTTTTATACAGTTGGTTTCAGTATTCAAAGTGTTAGTACCTCAGTGGCCTTCCTTCATAATGTATAGATTATAGCAGCCTCTACACCCTAAACTATTCAGCAGTCATATTCCTCTGTGAACACTACGACAGTTCAAGTTTTATATTTTAACTGCTCAACCCTTCCTCCCGAATTCAGAGATGGTGCTTGCCAGACAATCTGTATACCCACAGCAAGAGAATTCCCATGCTATAGGGGAGATGTTTGATTGTATGCCTGAAATTAAGAGGTGAGGGACATTTAAGACTCAGTTTGGAGCTGCACATATTGAAATAAAGATCCTGTGCTTGGAAGCCTAACAGTACCAGAAAATACAGTCTTCCATCAGGAGGTTCTAAAAGATAGGTTATATAGATAATTGTTTGGCTTTAGTGACCACGTGTCAGAAAAGCTGTTGATGAGATTCTCATTTTTGACCAAAAGAAACAGGCAAGTTTGCCTCTATAGCAACAGAAAGCAAATAGCTCTTCTGCAGCTCAGACATATGAGCACAAAGGTGCACAGGGGACTGAGCTCTTACCTTGAAAAAGGGCTGGGTTTTAATCTCCTCTGCATCCTTCTCTCCTGCCCCAAGGCGACGTTCTGGACATTTCTGGAGAAGCTGCAGGAAATACCAATAGACAAATTCAATACATGGAACAAGGAGGGACATGAACATTATTCCAGAGAGAAAACAGAGCAGCAACCATCCAGTCTCTTCCACTTGCTCCCTTCAGGGCAGGGCCATAACCAGTCATAGAATCATAGAATATCAGGGTTGGAAGTGATCTCAGGAGGTCATCTAGTCCAACCCCCTGCTCAAAGCAGGACCAATCCCCAACTAAATCATCCCAGCCAGGGCTTTGTCAAGCCTGACCTTAAAAACTTCTAAGGAAGGAGATTCCACCACCTCCCTAGGTAACGCATTCCAGTGTTTCACCACCCTCCTAGGAGAAAAGTTTTTCCTAATATCCAACCTAAACCTCCCCCACTGCAACTTGAGACCATTACTCCATTTAGTCAGCACTAAACTCAAGTTTAGTCCATTGTAAGCCACCCATTTATATCAGTGGGTGATCCACTGTGGACTCTAGGTAGCATATAGCCATAACTGTATACGCTGATCCACTGATAATTAGAAATGGAATTCAGCCCTATCCACAAAATGAATCCGACATCCCCTACCCTAGAGTTATTTAACATCTGTCCATTTGAGAATTGGCAGGATAGACTCCAATAGGAACCCTGCTTAATCCTCAGTGGCTATATGGATGGCATGTGTGTATGGAGGTGTCGAGGATGAGAAATTAAGAGAGAAAAAAGTGTGTGTGTGTTGATCTTAAGGGTTCCCTATAGGATATGTGGACACCTCTGGAAGCACACAAACACACGCACTCACACACACAAGTGGAAATGCCATCTAGTTAGAAGAGTGTCTCTCTGGCTCTACTTGTGCTGAGGCCTGAGTAAAACCAGGGAGATCCCATTGCAGTACCTTGCGGAGTATGGGAAGTGCCTCAGAAGAAAGGAATCGCGGATAGCAGACCTCTTCATTAACAATGCTGTCAAAGACCTCCTCTTCATTATCTCCAGGGAATGGAGACTGCAGTGGAGACATGTTGTTATCTGACATACATAGTATCTGTATCCTACTATTTGTTTATTGCACTGTGAGATGGGGATGATAATACTTCAGAGTTTTGGAAGGATTAGGTAAGTTTGACAAGTGCTGTGAATGAGGAAAACGTGATATAAATACTAAGGATCATTAGTGGAGAGAACAGAATTGGGAATGTTAGGCTGTTACAGCTGGTTTCAAATCACCACAAAAGCAATTAGAGGAATTATACTTTTAATGCAAGAGGAACCCAAAGATGTACTTTTATTCACTTACATTATTTTAAAGACATAAATAAAGAGCAGTTAGGTGCACCCAGCCCGTGACCACTCATGTCATGTGGTGAGGCCCACCTCTCCCTTTCCCCAGAGGAAAATGGTCTCACCTCACCAACAAGCATCTCGAAAATGAGCACACCAAGCCCCCACCAGTCCACTACCCGCGTGTATGAGTTGTCTGTCAGGACTTCTGGAGCCAGAAATTCAGGGGTGCCACAGAAAGTGTTAGTGCGGTCCCCAAAACCCATCCCTGTGGAGAAAATGCCTTTATGAACACACCATACACATTCTCAATTGGTTATGCATCATCACATTTTCTGGAAGCATAACAGGCAATGTAGGTGACGACAGCAGAGACGGTGATACTGGACAATAGACAACATGGCTGAGAATAGCAGAGACAGGTGGGCAAAGAGAGGAGAACTGGCATTAATACATTACTCCAAGAGGGATCTGCCTCTGACCTTGCAGGACTCTTGCCCACCCATGTCCATTTACTCTTGAGGAAGCATGGAATCTTTACTAAGGACTCTAGCAGCTTGTCTTTTTAGTATTTCTAAGCTGAAGCACAAGAAGGAATGTAAAGACACTGTTTATATAAACAGCAAGGCAAAGAAACTTCCTGCAGCCACAATTATTATATGACCACATAGCAAGGACGAGGCCCTCCTCAGGAAAACTGCATGATGCTGCATCTTGGCTCCTCAGAACAGTCAAGTGCACTGTAACCCCCTTTATAAATTACCCAGAGAGAAAGAACAGGAACTGCTCCCAACTTCATAGTGGTCAGATAGGAAGGATTTCTTTAAGTGGGATTGAACACAATTGTGTTAGCCCAGCAATTCCACTAGTTGCGCTTGTGAACATGTTACCAAACCCTAGATCCTGAGTTGCTCCAGCAAGGGTGATGGCTCAGTCTTGGTACCATCAAAGTTGCTCACCTTCCTTACACAGCCCAAAATCTGCAATCTTCACAAAGCCCTCAGCATCTAAGAGCAAGTTATCCAACTTCAGGTCCCTGCAGGCAGAGGAGGAAGAGAATGGGGGGTGAAGTCTGGGAATTGGCACATAACCCCAGATGTTAGGACCAGGAAAGTAGAATCAACAATGAATAGAAAGGGCATTTTCTCAAATACTATATCACCTTAGACAATGCTCTTCACAGACTATTGTATTTATTAATTTATTTTCCTAAGAGTATCAGGAAATGGCTCTGTGCAAGGAGGGGCTTGTGCTATCAAAGGATGTGTCCTGCTAATAGCAGGCCCCATTGCCAGGATGCCCCTGGAAAGAGGACACATGTTACCTCGCCCCAGTTCATCGCTGCTTCAGGGTGGATGGCCCACTGGCAATATGTATGACAGACAGTTTCTTAATGACATTCCCTGGCATAGTTAACAGTAAGTTGGAATGGTCAATACAGACACAGGTTTGGATGTGTTGTATTTCTGCCAACTCATTCCAGTCAACTGTGGAAAGGATCCAGTTTAACTCTTGAATGTGATGGCAGGAGTGGTGGAAGGGAAATGTCACTGAGCTGGCTAGGTGGACAGAGTGCTAAAGAAACCCGAGCATGGCAGCAAACTGCACATGTGGCTAAATGCGCAATTTAATATTTGGGTTGCTGGGTTTCTTACACTTTACTGTTATGTTACCTGTAAATAATTTTCTTCTCATGTAAGAACTGGAGTCCCAGCACTACACAGGCTGTGTAAAACCTGAGAAAGAGGAAGAGTTTTCACTACAGAGACTTGAGAACCAAGTCAAACATCTACGGTACTTTGAAGCCTGAAACAAGCTAACTCACTGCGTCACATGTTCTGGAAAGATATTGGAGTGAATGTGCATCATGAGATCACCACCAGGGGTGTATTCCATCACAAAACATGCGTGATCTGGTGTCTGGAAACATGCAAACATGTTCACCAGGAATGGATGGCTGAAGGAGTTGATCACTTCAAAGATTCGCTTCTCACAGTTCAAGCTGTCAGGGTTCAAAGAAAGAAAGTGTCATGGCCAAAGCTTTGCAGAGAAGCCTATGTTTGGAGATGGAAGTACATGGAGATATTTTTACACTTAGATTTATAGAAACAAAAAAGGGAGATGACATTTAATTGTGTGTTGTTCCCAAACTCCAGTTTTATTCTCTTCCCCCCAGGTGAGTGTTATTTTGCTAGATGCCAGGAGCAACACCATTATAAGCTTCCTCCAAGTCTTGATTCTAGCCCTCTGATGCTTAAGAGGGATCCACTACCACATTAGTGCTGAGATTGACATGATTAGAGAGGTGATCTCACAGCCTCTGGTGGAAGTGCTCCCTCTGGACAGAGACTCACCTATCAATCTCATCTCGGCTAATGATGTCTTGTTTCTTTAGGGCTTTGATAGCGTACAACTTCCCTGTTGCCTTGTATTGACCTAGCAGCACCTGAAAGACAATAAAAAGCCAATAATCCAGCACTCTTAGTCATTCTGAGATTCTCTCATCTGGCTACTTGGACTCCCACCCACACAGCCAGCAGGTACTCACACAAACTGCTCCCGTCCATTCCAGAGAGTCATTGTCAAAGCCAAGGCCAAGTAACTCCAAGGAGGGTTTTATTTTTCCCGAATGCTCTGCAGTGAATAGCTCCAGATAGAACTCATTTTAAATTATGCTATTTTTAAAACCTGGAGTGTCAAGGCTAGTCCTATGATTTTATAGCTGCTCAGTGCTCCAACTACCCAGGAGTTGTGAGCTCAATCTTTGGGGAGGAAGAGCACCTAATGCTGTTCTCCAGTGACCCCTATGGATGATGCAAGGAATGACCTTGATGAGCTCTGGAGCTAGAGGCATATGAACTACATGGGGTATGTGAAAAGAGGCTAGGTAGAGGATCCTCAGCCCTTAAAGGTTATCTCCAGCTTTGGAATCCCTAAACACCCTAAAGACCCTCTTATTAACAGGAATATCAGCTGTTTTCCTTGTGGGGCAGGAACTGATTTTTCCATTTACACTGGAATGAGCCACTTCCCCTTTTGGAATATTTCCACTCACAAACTATGAGACGCAGAGGTGGAAAAAGAGAGGGGAACAGCTTTGCACCCACCCCCTTCAAGGAAGCCCCTTATTCCCACTCTACCTTCCCAAAGTGCCCTCGTCCCAGCATGGCGATGCAGTGAAAATCCTGAAGCTGAACAGCCGTCTTCCTGCAGGCAAACAGAGAAAGCACTACTAGTAAACTCAAAGGTCAGAAATGGATACCAAAGGGAAGGAGGTTTACACAGTAAGAAGCCAAGCCTAAGGAAACAATGAAGCTAGAGGGTAGCTGGTGGGACAAGACCACGTAAATATGAAGATGCTGTCAGGACAACGATAGAAGAACAAAAAGTTGGTGGTGGGGTATGGGAGAAGACCAAGTCTCGGGTGCTGGTAGGATGAGAAGGATTCTAGTTCTTAGATAGGGGTAGGTAGTGATGAGGAGAGAGTGGGGGTGTTAGAGGGCCAAAAGGGGGATACAAAATGTGTAGCTGAGTGGACAGATGCCATGAAATATTATGCTGGCCACATGCTGTTACCAAGGAAACTAAAACTAGATTCTAGAACCTCTTGGAAAAAATAAAAAAGCAGTTAAAAGGCTTAGTCTAGGAACATTGTTTGCTGGGAACAGAGGTTTCCCTCTCCTCTGTGTGTGAATTGAAGGGCTAAGAATATAGGCTAGAAAGACACAAATGTCCCTCCCAGAGAGAAGGCAGGTATGTCAATGTATGTGTCTGACTGTGTCCTTGCTACCAACTTCAAACCTCCAAAGTGAGGGCGAAAGGACTGATACGTTAATGCTCCTACATAAGGAAATAGTTGAAGCTGTAGATCAGCTAACGTTTATTTTGTTATTCATGCATTTGTACATAACTGATGGTTCAATATTGTTGTTGTGTTTTTTACCTAGCATTTTCTTGTTGCATTTTTCTAGTCTGTATCCTTGTTATATATAGCCCAGTAGCAGCATTAGACTCTACAAACAACTTTATTATTTTATGTATGCCCCCCGTCCAATGGACACTAATTTATCTCAAATAGCTACATTAATATAATAAACAAGGGGTGGGGTCTACTGGGGGTGCTTTTGAAGTATGTTACTTTGTATTCACAGAGGTATAGCTAAATAGCTCACAAGTTTAAGCCCTAGAGAATTTAAAATGCTTAAAAATTAGGAGCCATTTGAGGGCAGTTAAATTATTTTACCTTCTACTAGAAAGATTCACTCAATTGTACTGCACAGCCTGTTAATAGGGTAATGATCAAGGGTCATTACACAGATAATGCTATGCAGACATCTGGATAAATAAGGTAAAATGCAGAGTTTTACCTGTATTCTATAAATACAGTATGAAAAGTCTGTTACTGAGAAATTAATTTCCTAATTAGAGGTCATACTACCTATTTAACAGAACTCAAGACTGATGGTAAAAAAATGTCAGCTCAATATCCCCTTTTCTTGTGTCCAAAAGAGCCCCATGCTGTCCACAGTTACCTCTGAGAAGCCCAGTTTGGTGTTTCTGTTACAGCAGAGCTGCGAGTCCTCTCTTCCACATGTAGCCTCTTCAGACACTGAATGGAGAGAAAGTCACCACATCCAGTTCTGTGGAATGGTGTTTGCAAAGGCCCACTGGATCAGATCAGAACAGACTGGAAAACCCACACCCAAGCCTCCATCTGTGTCACCCAGCAGTGACCAGAGAGAATGTTGTTCTTGTGATATAAACAGGGATTGTCTCTGTTGTGAGTGGAGTATGGCCCACAGAGCACACAAACACAGATTATCTCTGGCTACTTAGCCCATTTCTACATACTGAGCAATGCAAGAATAAGATTTTATCTCCCTGTTGGAGTCAGCCCCCAGTGTGGGTACCCATTTGAAAAAGCCTAGGATGAACCATGGTTTTCCAGAAAGTCACTTCACATGTCTCAGTGCAATTCTAGAGAACTCTGGTGACCAGAGAGAATGCACTTTCATCTATGGGCACACACCAAGTAGAAGAGTAAGGTAGGTATGTGTCAGGGTACAGCTATTTAACCTTTACAGCACTGAAAACTCACATCTCTACCTCTCCCCCAGCGACTGCTCCTTCCCCTCAGTGAATGAGATCCCCTCTTCCTTCCCACCCAGGTCACCTAGGAGGAGAGCTTTACATGCCCTCCTGTTTTACAGCATCTGCAAGCTCTGTGTCCCTGCTTTCCCTATGCAGATGCCTCTTCCCCACTTCTGGCCTAAAATCCCAAGATGACCCGCCTGCCACTTTTTTTCTGCAAGGGGAGGCAGTTTATAGGATTAGGAAGATGGAGCTCCTCCCCTTAGAGTCCAGATCTGTCCCACTTCTGAGTGATCAAAAGCTCAATGCCCAATTGGACCCCAAATCCCTGGATATTAGCCAGTCTTAAATCAACATCTGCCCGAAGAGTCAGTAATTTCCTGAGAGTTACAAGTCAAAAAGAACTTGCATTTGAGAAGAAAGGGCAGGGCCCAACCCACTAAAGAAACCTGACCAAAACACAAAAATCTCTCTATGAACCCAGATCCTTACCGGAGAGTCTGCAGGAGATGGAGCAACCTCTTTGGAATCTGCTGTCAAAAAAAGGCATGGAGGCTTAGGGGGAGGTTCCTCGCCAAATGTCAGTTTAACCACTGGATAGTCACTGCATTTGGAAGAAATGTTTTAAAGAGGTCACTGTGGAATAAAATATGGTACAGCAGACACTATAGTGCAGTGTCAGAATTGCACAAGCAAGGTTTAAGTTAATCCTAAATGCACTGGACAGTAAGACTCCCTGATTCACACATGGGATTCAAGCCTATGAGAAATCAACAGGTAGTATGCTCCTTTAAAATGAGCTGTAAGGAAATAAGCCTTTATTGTGCTGCTGGTGTTTTTACTCATGTCAGAATACCTAGCACTCTGACATTATGAGTGATGAAAGCTATAGAAATGCCTATAAATAAAATGGCCATCTGATGAATAATTTAAAGTAGACATCTATTGTTTGACTGCGTCACAGCAATGAAGTTTAGCTTAATGACCAACTTGATCTTCCTCCTTTACAAGGGCTAGTGGACCAGTGAAAAATATCCTCTTCTAGAGGAGCAAATCTAAAAGCTAAAATACGCACTGAGGGTAGTTGAGAAGGAACAGATTTGCGCCTGCCTATATGCCCCTGCACAGGAACATGCAGTGCACAGGCACAGACCTTTGGACACTGCTAGCTAAAATCTCCAATTGAGAGTGCCCAGGCACATGCACATCCTATGGTGGAGCACCCATAGGGGCATATACTCAAAGAAGAACCATGATTCTGGAAATCTGTCTAATGGTCAACAATAAATCAGAGGTGGCCCTAAAATACTGAATGCGCCATAAAAGTTCACACCATCTCAGCCAGTATTTTTTCTTAATAGCCCACACTGAGTTTCCTACATAGATCTTTCACACCAGAGTCTTTCACCACCCTGTGGAGTTTCACCAAATTTTAATTTTGTGCCCATTCCAATTTGTCACATAGCATTAACTGGAACAAGACTTACCTGCTCAGCATGGACAGTGAATCAGTTTGAGTTTGCAGCAGCACTGAAGAGGTAAAGTCTGTACGAATGGGAGTACGAAGTGGGGGGCTTAGCGTGTTCATGGAACTACATGGAGGGAGAATGCTCATCATTAGACGACCCCAGGTAGCAATATTTATGTTCATCTGAGAAGCTCGGAGAAACTCCTTTCCTGGAGAAGGAGAAATCCAAATATTACTGAGATTACCATGCCAAGCACTACATGAACCACTGACCTACCTAGTTCATCTAGGCAGCCATTTGCTCACCCCAAAAAGAGGCCCAATTTGGGGATGGTGGGCCAAGAGGCACCATAACCACATCTCCTAGACAATCAAAACAGCTGACAGACTCATAGGTAACTAACGAGGAAAATATTCATAAGGTCCTAGTAGTTGGAGCTGAAAAAGATCTTCCATTTCATCACGTCCCAACCCCTGCAATGGCAAGGTATAATCCTCACACAGAAAATGTACCAGATATTAAACTGATACTCTACTAGAGCTTAGCCAAAAGATAATGTGAAGGTACTACATTCTTATTTTCCACCCCCACTTCCATACTGAATTTAAGTCCCATAGCCTGAGAACAGAAAAATTGTGAAAATAAATTGTGGATTCTGAGTTTTTAAGGTCTTTCCACGATTTTTGCTGTTTCCTTCAGAATCAAAGTTGTTTAAAAAAAAAAAATTGAGCTTTTCCAATTGCAAAGAGCCTTCAGAATATAAATTCTCACTCTCTCTCTCCAGCTCGGGAGAAAAAGAGCACATGACCTGTGCCACCCACCAACCCATTCACCTCGCTGAAGTGTCAACTTCAAAGCCTTGTTGGACAATCGATATCCCTGTCCACACCATGGTTGTGTCTAAATTTTCTGGGAAATCTCTCACCACTGCCACTTATCAGTGATAGCATAGGTGGTAGAACACACAGATTGAGACTTGGATCCTACTAGCAACAATGCTGTTCAGGAACTACTAATCGTAGCCCCGACACATAATCATGTTAGGCATGGATGTAAATGTTATAACATGTACATTCCATGTTACAGCCATGCTTCTATCACTTCCCTGGTGAGTGGAGACATTGCCACACTCTAATAGATCTCACCTACACACATACATTAACCCAGAAGCATTCCAAAAAGTACCATAAACCAGGGGTGTTTGAACAATTTTTACAGTGGGGGGTGCTGAGAGCCATTGAACCAAACTGTAAACCCTGTATATAATGGAAACCACTTCAAGTCATGGGGTGCTGCAGCATCTCCCGCACCGACAACCACATAACCATACATGCCCCTAATTGGAGTGGCTGTCAGTTCACAGGCTGGTTACCTTTCTGTTTCGGGAAAATGCGTTTCTGGCGCTGCAGATTGGACCGTCTCTCAATCACAGGGTTACAGAAGGTCACCTGCCAGGGAAGCAGAGGAGACTCTACAGGGCAGTTCACTTCCCTCCTGGACACATGCTTAGCCTTCTGATCAAATAGACCATTCACACCCATTCAGCAAACTAGGAGTCACATATGAAGGCAGACTCTGGACTGAGTTATACTATCTACTCCCCTCAGGTGCTATGTTTAAAAAAAAAAAAAAAGAATTTTTAAAGTTAGAAGTATCCATTAACATGAAGTACAGAGAAGCTGACAGAGGCAGAATGATTGGCTCATAATTAGGGCCCTACCAAATTCACGGCCATGAAAAATATGTCAGACCATGAAATCTGGTCTTCTGTGTGCTTTTACCCTATACTATACAGATTTCACAGGGGAGACCAGCCTTTCTCAAATTGGGGGTCCTGACCCAAAAGGGAGTTGCAGGAGGGGTGTGGGGTTGCAAGGTTATTTTATGGGGGTTGCAGTATTGCCACCCTTATTTCTGCGCTGCTGCCTTCAGAGCTAGGCAGTCGGAGGGTGGCAGCTGCTGACTGAGGGCCCAGCTCTGCAGGCAGCAGCACAGAAGTAAGGGTGACAATACCATATCATGCCACCCTTACTTCTGCGTTGCTGCCAGCAATGGCTCTGCCTTCAAAGCTGGGCTCCTGGCCAGCAGCTGCTGCTCTCCAGCTGCCCAGCTCTGAAGGCAGCGCCACCACCAGCAGCCACACAGAAGTAAGGGTAGCAGTACCGCAACCCCCCCTACAATCACCTTGTGACCCGACCCCCCAACTCCTTTTTGGGTCAGGACCCCTACAATTACAATACCATGAAATTTCATATTTAAATAACTGAAATCATGACATTTACTATTTTTAAAATCCTATGATTGTGAAATTGAGCAAAATGGACCATGAATTTGGTGGGACCCTACTCATAACATTTCTAAGGTGTCTTCCATCCCAATTGATGCCAGTGTACTTTTCAAATTATATACATAAAGCACTGCTGAAATGCAGATACCTCCAAAGTGGGAAGCAGTAATCAGTCACTCCACAACACAAGAGTGACAAGAGGGGAAATTTTGGCTAAGGAGACTGGGTCAGACCCCAATTTAGGAAAGATGCCCTGGGATCTTTTGTCTCCTGCAAAGGAGACAGGACTCTGTTTTTTAAGGGTTACCTGGAGATCTCGTAACAAATTGAGTTCCATGCACTTTATTATCTCGAAAGATGAAGGGATGAGCCCAACCTGATGGGATTTGATCCCATGGTTCCAGGCAGTCTGAGTAATTCAAACCTAACCATTAAGCCACCCCCTTTAATGTAAAGTGTTGCTGATGACTCCTAACAAAAGCAAGTCAAAGACTGTGGTTTTTATGTAGTGCCCTGGTAATTAGAATGGGGCCCTTTAAGGGTCACTTCTGGCTATAAACACACTCATCTTTTTAAAAAAAGAAAAGGAGTACTTGTGGCACCTTAGAGACTAACCAATTTATTTGAGCATAAGCTTTCGTGAGCTACAGCTCACTTCATCAGATGCATCTGATGAAGTGAGCTGTAGCTCACGAAAGCTTATGCTCAGATAAATTGGTTAGCCTCTAAGGTGCCACAAGTACTCCTTTTCTTTCTGCGAATACAGACTAACACGGCTGTTACTCTGAAACCTGTCATTATGCAAGGCACATCTTTTTAAACTATTTCTTTCCTTGTTTTTAGTTGGTGCTTTTGTCCTCAACCATCTGAGAGTAGACTGCATCAGTGACAAAGGCCACTCCTTAGGGCGGGTAATAATCAATGATTTTTTTTTTAAAACAGATTTTTAATTTAAATCAATTTTTTTAATTTAAATTAAATAAAGGTTTATTTTTAAAAAATAAACGTATTTAGAACTACATTTTAAATTACGGCAATCTATGTTAAGGCTTAAATTTATTAAACTAATTGAAATTAAATAAAAACATATAATATTATGTAGTAAATGTTTGCTGCCAAGTTTTAAAGAAAGTCATATCACTGAACTGGTGAAAGTCACTGGCTAAGGGCTAGTCTACACTGGCATTGCTAAAGCGCTGCTGTGACAGCACTTTAACGTGCCTTGTGTGGTTGCAGCATGGCGCTGGGAGAGAGCTCTCCCAGCGCTCTTAAAAAAACCACTTCAACGCGGGGCGTAGCTCCCAGCGCTGGGGCACTGTTTACACTGGTGCTTACAGTGCTGCAACTTGCTGCGCTCAGGGGGGTATTTTTTCATACCCTTGAGTGAGAAAGTTGAAGCACTGTTAATTGCCAATGTAGACAAGCCCTTAGTATCTCTCACCAGTGTTTTTTGATGTGCTAAACCAACTTTTTCAACAGATGCAGAAAGAATATATTTTATTTCAGTTTATTCAACTACTTCAGTTTAATGACTAGTTCATTCTAAGTTAAGAGATCAATGTGAGTTGAAAGTGCAGGAAAACTTGTTTTCCTCTTTCAATCTATGAATCAAAATTAGGTGCAGGAGGATGAAATCTATTCCTTCTGAAATCCTAAAGGGCATGGTGACAAACAATCAGTTCAATTCACTAATTACAGATAATACTTTCTTTGTTTAATAGATCAGTTAGTTTTAAATGCAAAACATGTTTTGATTAACTTTTTCATTAACTTTGTTTAAATGTATCCAGCATATTTAAGGTAGTTTTATTTAACTAATAATTTTAAAATGCTGTTTTGTGCATTTTTTATTTAATTTGAATTTCCATCTACATAGACCTTGACACAAATCAAAGGTAAAAAAATTGATCATTTCGTAAACAAATGCATCATTCACTATTCCCTAAAACAATAACAAAAATAAAAATTAAGAATCTGAATAAATGAAAGTTAAACTATATAATTGCTTAAATAAATGTGTGTAACACACATCCTCCCTGTTCACTCCTTTTATTCTGAGACAAGCACCTGTTTCCAGGGTAGATGGAAACAAGGAGATGGAGACTATTTGAATTACAAGTGCTCATCATCCCTCCTCCTCTCCCCACCAGAGGCCAAGCAGATTACCTTTGAGGTATAAAGACAACGCATTGAGGGAGGGTGGGAGTGTACATCTAGAAGTTAGACTAGAGAAAATGGGAGTCAAGACTTTTGGGTTCTAGTCCCAGCTCCCCCACTGACTCACTGTGTGACCTTGGGTAAGTCACGTCACCTATCCGTGCCTCAGTTTACCCATTTGTCTGCAACCTTCTCAACGCAAGGAGAGACAAACCCAAAAGAATTACCTATCACTTCAGTGTATACCTGAAGAAAACCTCCAGAGCAGTGACTCTTCTGGAGGAGAAAGGTAAAATCTGGAGACTTTACCTCTGCAAAAAGCATCCCTTGGGGTTCGAGAGAGAGGCACATCCCATGGCGTTCATTATCGAGAAAGTCATCCAAGCGCAAGAACTTCACTGCACACAGTTCTCTCCAGTCACGCCAATAAACTGCAATCTCCAGCTCCCGGGACTGGAAGAAGAGAAGCAGAGAGCTTGGTAATGGACCAGGCCAATGGCCCATAACGTACACACTCTGAACTCCACCTGAGCTCTGATGCTAGTTCCTTTTCCTTCCTTGTAGAAATTCCATGCAGCTAAATAAGAAACATGTATAAGAAACATGCTCCAAGGAAGAGGTGACAGTTCCTCATTCCTATTGCTTCCCACCTTTTTGGTCTTTTCAGACCTTCAGCAGCTACAACTTTCTTTAAAGATTGCTCATTTTCATGATGTAATTTGTTGACTTTGCTCCTACATAAGACTGTACCTCATCCCAAATATCCTGAAGTGAGCTGTATTGCAGGTAAAAGATGGAGCATGGCCGCTCAAATGGAGACAGAAGAGGGGCATCAAATGCTCAGACTGAAGCTACACCAGAGGTAACCTGTACTTAGAGTAGATTTAAGGCTGGGGAGAAGGCCACATTATCAGTCCCAGTAAAGAGATGGATCAAAAATTGAATGACAAGTAAATCACCAAATCCACAGAAATAATTCAAATTAAGTTAAAGAACAAAGGGATACAATACAAGGTTCTGAGGACAAGACTGAAAAGATCCTGGAATTCCTATCATCCAACAGAAATATAGTCTTACCCGATCCAGCTCAATGACAAAGCTTTGGTCCCAAGCCTGGTTATTAACTGGGCCCCAGTTTGTCTGACCAACCACTTTATTGTCCACTTTGAGCACAGCAAGCACCTCATCTGGACAAGGGAGAAAGTGTAGGTTACAATCTTTTATATGGTCATAAATTGGAATATACTTCTTGCTGGAGGTAGCCACACAATCCAATTAGATTTCCACCACAGGAGATCACTAAGAGGGATAGGAGACCAAATGATTCAGCCTCTTCCCCTGTTTCAGGTGCCAAGCTTCCTCTCACTGCACTCACACCAGACTGAAAGGTGGCAGGCACATTAGAATACACCATCACTGATCCAACAGGGAATATCATACTCACTACACAGCTCCTCATTCCGCAAGTGCTTTGCTGCAGTACTGCGGCCATGAATACTCATCCCAGCTCGTGCTCGGTTCATGGACTTCATGTCACTTGGGCTCCCATGGTTGGGAGATGAACCAAACACTCGGGAACGTCCTGGAACTTTTTCCAACAGATCCTGACACCCCATCAGTCTCACTTCTAATGAACCTGAGGAATTTCACCAAAGAGTGTTATTCTCAAGAAAAGTGAAATTATTCTAGTCAGTCCACATAGGAAGTCAGAAACTTTAGACTGATGCTGTCCAGCCTTCAGTAGCGATTAAAGTCGTTACAATCTGACAGCTTTTTGGTGGCCTACATGAAACAAATTGAGGACTTGGGCCAATTCCTAATGGACCAAGTGTCCACATCACAAAAACCACCACGGTCATGACATGGGTACTTAGGGAAGAAATATTCCCCACCCCCCGCAGCCTCAGGTACCTGTAAGAGCTGTGGGTTTGATCAGTGACGTGAAGGGCTGGATGCTGACATGTGGAGCTCCCAGAGAGGAAGCATTCACTAGCTCCTGCTTGATGAGTGCCCGCTTTGGGTGATCAGAAGAAAGCTCATTAAGCTGCTGCTCCAGGGACAAGCGCAGCAAATCAATCTTCTGAGATGATTCTTGCAAACGACCCTGAGCCTGGTAACAAGGAGCAGAGAAAAAGCTAGTACAGGCTTTGAATGAATAGCCACTGCCATGATCTTGGTACTACTAACACTTCACAAGTGACACAACTTCCCATCCTGCTCACAAAGGACAAGAAGGGACTGTCAGCATCACTCATTCATTGCAAGTCACTGCTGCTGAGGGTCTGGAGGATTCTGCCCTGAATAAGCTCCCACCATGGTATTTCCGACTCAAAGAACAGACTAGGATCAAAAATCCAAAACTGATTTCTTACATGCCAGTGCACTACAAGCAGACACCAATTTGGACTCCAAGAGATTTCCAATTAAAAATTACTGGTATAATGAACGCCCAAGTTGGAAAATTACTATAACTAACACTTCACACTTATATAGAGCCTTTCATCAGAGACCTTCAAAGCTCTTTACAAACATTAACTATGGCTCACAAAAGCCCTGTGGGATGAGTATTATCCTCATTGTACAGATGAGTAAATGGAGGCACAAAAAGGAGAAGTGACTTGCGCAAAGTTACATAGCAAATGAGTGAAATTTCCGATTCACATTTTCCTGTTCTGACCATTAGAAATATAAAAGAGATTGTTGTTTAGTTTACTATAAGTTCATTTTTTTTCTGTCCTAGCTTTATGATGTAAGTCAGTTGGCAGGTTCTGGAAACGTAACATCTCTCACAAGAACAGCATACGATGGGGGAGCTTTATATGTGGCTTTTAAAAAAAAAGTCATTGCATATTACAGGCAATGAATCAGATGGCAATGACAAGCACACAATCTCTCAAACAGCCAGTAACAGCAGTTATACAAGGGAATTATCACCTTCTACCGTTACAGTTGCTGGGAGTAGCACCTGCCACAACATCACTACGAGCAGGGACTGCAGTATTATGGCAGTGCTGGGGGATTTAGACCAGTGTAATGGGACTTTGAAGTAGGGAGCCATCATGGCAGTGTTCAGAACAAGGCTAAGGCATTCGTGGACAACAGCTGTAATACTGTTTTTCCTCTGAAAAAAGGTTACTATCCAGCATACAGAAAGTCACCACCAATGCTTCAAGTAGCAATACTGCAATGGTGCTTACTTCAGCCAACACTTTGCGATCCTGCACCCGCCTGCCTCCCAGGATCTTCACCACATTTTTTGCCCCCTCAGCCACAGCAGCTTCAATGCATAGGTGATGCCGCAGTTCCTCGATGCGTAGCTCCAGGAGACTGATGGTGGCCCCCACCTTCACTGGTAAGGTTGGAAATAAATATAACAATCAGACAAGCAAGTGGCCTAGCATCTCAGGCATTGGGGCTCCTTAATTCAGAAGCATCTTCTCTGAGTGATGTCAGATATCCAAAGCATCTTACTTGCTGGATCCATTGCATCCTCTATTCCACCTGCCGACTGAGATACCTTCACAATCTGCATGCGAATCAGCTCAATCTTCGTCTTGCTGTCCTGGAGCATTTGCTGAGCTGTTGCCAACAGCTTCCGGTCCTGGCAAGACAGATTACAGATGGCTAGGGAGGTCCATACAGGAGAGAAATGGATTTTAATGATGTGTTAGACTAGGACAAAGATGGGGCACCACAACATACAAGGCCTTACAAGGGGTCCCAGAAAGTCCTAAAACTTCACACAATGCCCAATTGTGCAAAAAAGATGCATAAGCAACAGGGCTGATGATTTCCAACCATGGTAGATACAGATGAGGGATCTGTGAAATGCTGTGATGCCTATGAAAGATGTGACGAGTTTGCTAGGTAACAGTGTCCTGCACTGTGGGTACATTCAACTAAGAGTTTGTGCTGATGTTGCAATGATTCAATATTGTGCTTCTCTAGTCAATTGTGCTGGCAGAGTTGTATGGATGAAGGTGAGGAATAAACCAGACTGTCTAAGTTCTTTATCTTGCTCATATAGTTAAATTAAGCTTCTTAATTAAACTTTATTTTTTTATTTTCCTCCAGAATATTAAATATGAGTATGCCAAACACAAAAAGCATGATGAATAAGAAAGCAGTAAATTCCCCAAAAGCTCTTTCTTAAGTAACTCATACACAAAGATACCATTTATACTTTGCTCTATCTTAAAGTCTCTGTTGAAATAAACAGTATTGCACCAACTTGGTACATTATATCAGAAACTTGATGATGTGGGATAGTGTCACACATTAAGGGTCATATTCCAAAGCATTTTATTTTCTTACCTTTGGTCAGATGTTTTGGCTCCTTTTCCTCTGCTGCACCTCCCAAAGCCTGGATTGACTTTTCTGGAGGCAGCACTCCATGTCTATGACTGACAAGATCAACCACTTCTGAGATTTTTTGTATCCATTTCTAATCTAGTGGCACTACCACCAGTGTTAGATGCTGGTAGCCATTCTAATGTCTCATACTAGTAACTAATATCAGAGAACAGAAGCATAATCAGTATCTGCAGTCTAAGAACATAAATTACCATACCGGATCAGACCCCTGGTCTATCTAGTCCAGAATCCTGTCTCTAACAATGTTCAGCACCGATGCTTCAGAGGAAGGTGCAAGAAACCCCACAGAAGGCAGACTGATTTGAATTGTAGTAAATTATTGCCTCGGTGACATCCTGTGACAATAAGCCTAACACAACCAGCATTCATAACACTGTTTCCCCATAGGATAGTACACCATGCTGTCACAGGGCTGTGCATCAGCTCATGAACACACAGATGAGCTCAGTCATTCAACCTAAAACAACTCTGCCTTAAAGCGTCTCCCTTTCACACCCAGATCTGGAATAAAGATTTTTGTGTGTTTGCACTTTTAACAGAAATCTTGTTCCAAAGTGGCATGCTCCCTGCTTATTTCTACTCAGCAATGGTTACCTTTGACGTTGCATTTGAATACATCTGGATCATGTTCTCAGCTCCCTGTTTCACTTTCATCTCAATGTGCAGCTGCTTTTTCAGAGCCTCTATCCTCCTTGCCACCGGGTTTGGGTTCCTTTCCCAGAGACAAGGGTCCGGGGACATAGAACCATCTGTGCAACAACAGTGAATTCCATTACCCTCCTTCTCATAGGTCCCTCAAAGGGTAATAGATGAGATGAGAAGAGTAGTATAAATGAGGTTTTCATCTTCAAAGACACGTACAATACATGGCCTCAATAGAAGGACAAATTCTCCTAGCAGTTGTTTACCCTAGCCTACTACTGACCCAATATGAGAACTGCTGGCTTCTTAGGATCGGGCCCTAACTGAGAATACCAACAACTTCCAATCTCACATTTACCCCTCTATTAGGAACTTGCATGTTGGATTCTACCCCAAAGCCCCTATTTTCTCTCCCAAGCTCTGTACGTCTGCCTAAATGAAGTTCAGGAGGTGATCCTATGTCCAACATACTCAATCCTTTGCCCATTCTTATTTATGTTATCACCTCCTTCCATCTCGATTAGTGTCAATCACAACTTTCCAAACTTCAATAGTTCTACACTGTTCATCTCACCTGGACATAAGCAGGAACCAGCTGAGATTCCTCTCCTAGATGGATGAGATTTTTCCTTCCCATCATACTACCCCCCAATAGAAAAAAAAAAAAAAAGTTAAAGCATTGGCTATAATGAGGTTTACTGCTGAAGCTATCATGCCCAACAATTATGTACTAAGACCTACCTGTTTTGCTCTCCCCTTTCTCTGTTACTACAATCCGGGCATTAAGCTCCTGGAGATCCCAGTGCAGCTGCTCCAGTTTCCGATTGGAAGATTTCAGCACATGCTCTATATGCACCAGGTTCTTCTTGTCTGTTGTCACCTTGCGCAGATTTTCCGCCCCCTCTTTGATCTTCAGTTCCTTCTGGATAGCTCGACGAATTACTTCCTTCTCACCCTCCAGTTTCTGCTGGAACCCTGGATCCATGAGGTTCACCCCATTGCTCGCTTGCAGGAGACAGATGCCCTAAATCCAGTACCAAAGGGGAGAGAGTTGGAGATATTATGTGATAGCAAAACAGTGAGTGTGCAACACATCAATAGCGTTCTACCACTTCATCTCAACTACAGAAGGTCTCAGACCAAAACCTTGATTCCAATCACCAACAAATTTTGAGGAAGATCAGATCTAAATTTTAACTTTGCAGTTTGGGGCCCATCTTTGATCTTAATATACCCCAACTTGGCACTAACTCACAAATGAGATGAGTCCTCACAAAGGTTGTCTTCTTGTTATTTAATATCAATTTATATTTATGTGTCCTGAATGAGTACCAAAGGGAAGCTGTAATTTGTTCTTATCGTGATCATGAGTCTGAGTTCCATTGGCATTATATAACAGGTGCAGATCTTTATTTTAATATGGCTTGAGCTGCCAGTTGTCCAAAGCTACATGCCAACTGGAACTTTTTGGAGGTGTTACAGCCATACTCTAACTTTCAGTGAATGCATGACCAAGTCTTCATCACTGAGGAAGACAAATAAATTAATCCAGACATCTGTTTGTAAATTAATGAGTCAAAAAGTCAGCTGTACAAGCTATACCTGAAAAGACAGACACAGTCTGTAGTCCCAACCCCCATCCTAGCTGTGATTTGCAAGCAGTATGGCTTCTTTAAAATTTTGCTCACGTTGAAATTGATCTGGCAACATTAAAGTCTGCTCTTAGCTTTGCTTTTTAAGTCAATTTTAAACATATTTGTTTTGGTGAAAGGTGTACTGGTGATAGCTCTGGACTGACAGGCTCTGTTTACAGCGCCAGAACAAGATATGGCTTAGATAGCACAGACTTTCCCCATGTTCTCCCATGAATAGGCTTGCCACCCAGGCAGAGGCAGCCAGACCCCTATCCACAGGGGCCTGCTCCTGGCTCCACCCACTGCTGATGACATAGTAAGCAGCTCCACGCAGGGGGCTCTAGAAAAGGAGGAGGGGTTTTAAAGGGCTCCATAGCAATTAAAGAAAAATAAATATATATACACACACACACACAGCGCCCAAGACTGATTAATTACTTACCGTGATCCTCACTTTATACAAAATGAAGAGCAGCAAAATAAAGTTCCTGTCACACTCAGTAAATTCCCCAATCTCACAGAGTCGCTGTCAGAGGTAGGAACAGAACCTAGGAGTCCTGTCTCCCTGTCATATTCTTTAATATTAGACCATAAATATAGTAACAAACCACATCAGGATTTGCATTATCAGGTCACTGGTGCATGTCACGGGTGGTTAAGAGTTTACAATGCACCCAAGGTACATGCCAACAGCTCAGAAACACACAATTGTTAAGTCGTTGTAATGCTGTTATTGTGTTGCACATCACACAGCTAGTTTTATAAGCAGGCTCTCCATATTTCTTCACTAATCAGGTGTTGCTTAAATTTCAGTTTAATAGCAAAACAAGAGAGAGCGAGAACAAATTCTATTTTTACTAGTGGTTTAAGCCAATGTCAGGTTCACTACAGACTCAACCACCAAAAAAGGAGACTTTGGGATTGGTAATGAAACAAAGTAGCTCAGGTTTAACATCCTGACTCCAGGAAGTTCTCGCCCAATTAGTAAGGCCAGGAATCTAGCCAAATTCCTGAAAACAAATAATAAAAGGTTTCATCAAGAGGAACTTGAATCATGGAGCCCTTGAGTCACTCAGCCAAACTGTACCAACTCTAGGTCAGGAAATCAGAAAGTCTTTTGTCCAGTGTGTAGAAAGTTACTAAAAGGAGTTTGATTTTTTTTAAATTACATTTTAAACAAATATTAGGAAAAAGTGTGTCATTTATCCTCTTCCCAAACTATATTGATAGGTATATGCAACACACCTTTCTGGTCCTACCCGTACATTTGTACTGACAAACTTATAGGGTAGCTGGTTAGTGTGAGCTTAGGGCTGGCAAAAAATACTGGACTGACTGCGCTGGAAACTGACATCCTTCATTTACCCACAGAATGGATACAGTGTGGCCAGTGTCAGGGCAAGTTTCCTTCACTCTGCTCCCTGCCAAACACATAGCTGAAAATCAACTATCTGCCTATCCATTTTCTAAATACAGTATATTTAGAACACATATACCCTAAGGCATTGTGATTTACAGGCTCTTTCTACCCTCTGTGGGCCAGAAGATACCCAGTGTTAACAGTGATTGCACTAGGGCAGTGGTTCTCAACCAGGGGTCTGGGGCACCCTGCAGGGCCGCAAGCAGGTTTCAGGGGGGTCTACCAAAATAAACCAGGGCAGAAAGCCAAAGCCCGAGCCCCGCCATGCGGCGCTGAAGCCTGAGCAACAAAGCTTTGAAGGCCCCGCTGTGGCATGGGACCCCAGGCAGTTGTCCTGCTTGCTATCCCCTAATGCCAATCCTGGCTTTTAAGCTACTGGATATGCAGAAAAACACATGTGGCATGGGAGAGGCGGGGGAGGAATTTTTATAGCATGTTGGGGGCCTCAGGAAGAAAAAGGTTGAGAACCACTGCACTAGGGGACATAAAATACTATTCAGTCAATCAACACAGAAAAGGGTAGGACAGCAGAATTTGCATTTGGGCTGATACATTTTTATGATCATTTTGCAAAGCTGGTTTAAGAATTCTGGGTGGGGTGTCAAGAAGCTGACACTGTCCATGCTGCAGTTGTTCTGTGGATCCCAGAGAAGGTTAGTCTCCTAGGCTGTTAAACTCTGAACCTGCAATGAAGTCCAATAGCACAGGACCCACTGCAGAGCTGGGGCCAGAGGGTTTGTCTACACATAGACATTGCACTGCTTTAACTGAAATCACTTTAAACATCAATTCAGCTACATCAGTGCAAACCCCTGCATAGACGCTCATATCAATTCAGCATTCACCAAATGCAAGCTAAATCAACAGAAGGTTTAAACTGATATAGAATGTCCACACACAACGATGCACCTTTTTAACTAAAGGGATTTTAAATCACGCCTTTAGTTAAACTGGTGCAACTCTGTGTTTAGACCAAGCCTGAGTCTGGCAACTTTCACCTACACTAAATGTATTTTAAAAAGTTAAAAGTACAGCTCCCAGTTTGGGATAAATCAACTTCTAGCACTTGTGAATCTGGTCCCCTTTACTACTCTGAATTATGCAGACATTATCCCTCCTCTCACAAAAAATAAAAAAATCAGAGAGAAGGAAAGACCTATTTATTATATCGGGTATTCCCTTGCCCCAGGGGCTGTTTCAGAAATATTCTTTGTAGTGGATTCTCCAGGGATTTTTTATGTAAGCAATGCAGCCCCTGTGTTAAAGTATAATTTAAAATTTTAATTTTTAAACATTTTCTAAAATATATATCTAGATAATTGTTTGTCATATTTGGCACCATTGTGTTTGTGGAAGAAAGGGTATTTGAATTATACCCAATTCAACCCATTTCCAACAACATATCAACATTTCCACCAACCTGAGGACCTGGAGCCAGGCCATGGGGGACAGCAAGTGGGTGACATTATGATTCTGTCAATTTTTACAAATCAAATTAAACCTCTCTGACCTTTCTGTCACTAACTTGCTCACAGAATGAGATTGTAATATATTATACTCCCAGATTAGATTTTTTTCCAGATTAGTTTTTAAAATGTCCGAAGTGATGGGGCACACACACCACCTCCCATAGGAGAGTATTCCACAACCTAATGCATTCCACTGCCAGAAAACGTTTCCTGTTATTCACCTTACATTTTCCCTTTCTCCATCTCAGCCCATTTCTCCTGGTTATAACAAACCCTTTTGCCATCCTAAATAACTAAACCCTAACCTTAACATTCACACCTATCAGACACTTGCATTCCTCCCTTAGTCACATTGTAGCAAATTTAGCCCATATTCGTGGGGTTCTTTTTGGGCCAGGGAACATTTTTTCATTGTGTATATGCATGGTATCTAGCACAAAGAAACCCTAATCTCCAACCTGGGCTTTTAGAAACTACCTCAATAATCGTCATCAGTGAAGGATAACCTCATTGTTCACAGTCAACCCAGTCTGTTCTGAAAATCACAGGGTCTACTCTGGTGAGAGGAATGTGTCCCCACATACACTGGGATGAGCAGAAAGAGGGCTGTACACAATAGATCAGGATGGGGGACTGACTGCTTCATATGGGTGGAGAAACCACAGCCTCATGGAAAGAAAAAAAGGCCTCAGGGTAAGGGAACTGGGGACTCCTAGGGGGTCCAGTTTCTCAAGCAAGCCAGGAGAACACTTGAGCCCCTGCGTGGATGTAGGGGAGAAAGGCAAGATGAGTTCCTGGAGGGAGGTGGCCACCCTGAGGAGTAGGGACCGGAGAAAAGCCCCCCAAGAAGGGAGAATTTGGAGGTGACAACGGGAAAGAGCTGGGGGAGACACTAGCTGATTTTTCCAGAGACCAATTTTTCTCTCCCTTCTAAATTACTGTCCCTCTGCAAATGTGAAATCTCATTATTGTCATCCCCCCATGCCTCCCCAAATACCCTCAGACTCTCCCCCCTCCCGACTCTCCTCCTCCCCCCCCCCCCGCGGGACTCTCCCCTCCCGCCGCCCAAATCCCCTCAGGCTCTCCTCGGCCACCCCCGCGGGACTCTCTCCCCTCCCGCCCCCCAAATCCCCTCAGGCTCTCCTCGCCCGCCCCCGCGGGACTCTCCTCCCCTGCCCCCCAAATCCCCTCAGGCTCTCCCCCCACCCGCCCCCACGGGACTCTCCTCCCCTGCCCCCCAAATCCCCTCAGGCTCTTCCCCCACCCGCCCCCACGGGACTCTCCTCCCCTGCCCCCCAAATCCCCTCAGGCTCTCCCCCCACCCGCCCCCACGGGACTCTCCTCCCCCGCCCCCCAAATCCCCTCAGGCTCTCCTCGCCCGCCCCCGCGGGGCTCTCCCCTCCCGCCCCCCAAATCCCCTCAGGCTCTCCCCCCACCCGCCCCCACGGGACTCTCCTCCCCTGCCCCCCAAATCCCCTCAGGCTCTCCCCCCACCCGCCCCCACGGGACTCTCCTCCCCCACCCCCCAAATCCCCTCAGGCTCTCCTCGCCTGCCCCCGCCCCCAAAATCCCCTCAGGCTCTCCTCGCCCGCCCCCGCCCCCAAAATCCCCTCAGGCTCTCCCCCCGCCCGCCTCTCCTCTTCCCTCTCCCCCGGCCCCCGGGACTCTCCTCCTCGCCTCAGGCTCTCACCCCGGCCCAGTCCCAGAAGGGCTCATCCCGATCCCCAGCTCGGGGACTCTCGGCTCCGGTCCAGCCAAGTCTCCTGCCCTCGGGACCCGCTGCGGATCTCCGCTCGTACAAGTCTCTCCCGCTCACCTGCCGGGACTCCCCAGCCGCCATGGCTCCTCTTACCCCGCGGCCCCCGAGCTCCCTACCCCAGCGCAGCCACTCGCAACCGGCACTTTTCAAACTTCAACCTTCACCCCGGCAGGGGAGCGCCGTTCGGGAGCAGGGAGCAGGCGCCCCCTGGCGGCACTGAGGACTACAGCGCCACCTGCCGGAATGCCGGACGGCCCCCTGAGACTGAGGGATCCCGCGCCCCCGGCCGGTGAGTTCTGGTATCCCCTGCCCGCCAGGGGTGGATCAGCGCCGTTTGCTGTGACACCGGGATCGCTGGCACAGAGCTCAGCATTTCCAGCGTCACCTGCCATGGACCCAGCAATCGGGTGCCCATCGCCAGGGATTCAGAGATCTGGTCCCACCTGCTGGAGATCTGCCTAGCCAATGTACCTCACCTGACACTGATCCAGAGATCTAATGCTACTTGCTGGGGAATCCAGCAATCCTGTTCCACCTTCCCTTGATCCAGGAATCCGAACAACACCTGACAGGATGTGTAAATCCAGCACTATCTGCTAAGGGGTCAGAGATCCAAGAGGGAAGGAGTCAATAATTAAATAGGGAAGAGGCTCTATGGTGCCTCCTAAATATTAACACATTACCAGGCAAAAATTTAGTTAAGATGGATTAAGGTTGTAAACATTCATCAGTTCTTTCAGGGAGAAAAAATAAACTTGAGGGCAATGGTGCCATTTTCTAGACAAACATACTTGGACATATGATGTTAACGTTACATTTTTTAAAGGAGCATTGAAAAGTATGCACCTGCACAATTAAGGTCAGAAAACCTTAACTCTGCCCTTATCTCCCAGCTTTCCACCCTCAGCACTCTTGTGTCTGGAATTCTGATTAAGAATTTTTTGTGAGGATTGCCAGACTGTGACTCCAAATATAATAAATCCTACTGAACAGACTGGTTTTAAAGGCCTGACTGCATTGGTGGGAAGAAGGGAGGGCTACACCATGCATCCATCTGACTCACCAGAATTCCTAGCCATTCTCTGAAATGGAGAAGCGTGCAGTGCTCTGCTCTGCAAGGCTAGCTTTGCATGGAGAAGAGAGCATGCCTCCTTCTCTCCCTGGTCCTTTTGGGAGGGTTGCCCCAGCAGCAGTTCAGTCTATCAACTTCTTTCTGCTGCACAGAGGGATTATGCACCTACATAAGAGGGAAAAAAGACTTATTGTACCTTCTTCCCTTATATGACTACAGCACAATCCCCACACTTCCTTTTCCCTACTGTATAGCCTGCAGGATCAAGCACAATCTGGTTCTGTTTCTTGTGGAACTGAGGAGCTAGTTTGGAGTACATATGGCTTTAGTTTTGTACATACCTGTCTATGATATATGTGTGAGGCCTCACCACTGTGCAGCCCCAGAGTGAACCATACATATGGTAGCTATGTGTCTGTGCAAAGGGTCTCACAGTATAACAACACAATTTGGAACTCCATATACTTTTCTGGGGGGGAGCCTAATAAAGTTCTCCTTTGGTGAATACATATAAAGGACTTAATTGTATCTATCAACTGCATACAGATTTAAAGAAGGGAGCAGTTTGATACACTGATTAAAAAAGACAGGTACTCTTAAATTTACATTCTACAATACAATCCATTTTAAGTATAACACTACTTTTTTAATGTTCAGTTTTCCTAAAATTTGTTTTTATGAGAAAACAAAGGTGTCCTCTTAAAATCCCTCCTTAAATAAGATAGATATTTAACTCCATCTTAGGAAAGTTATTTGTCTGGAAAGATGTTAAAATCTGGAAGATAAACTGTGCCTCTTCAGTACTTAACGTTTGACTCTTTCTTCCATTACATAATTCTTCTTGTAGGTCCAGGAATGTGGCCCTGGATTCTCGGTGGTATTGGACCTCTGGATCAATGTGTGTTTGTCACGCTGCCCTCATAGATAGGAACAGAATTGATTTACTGCAGTCCTAGAGCTTATATTCCAAACACTTAAAGGACATTCTCCTTCAGTTCAAATGGTAGAGCCCTGTACTTAAAGATCTCTTCCTGCTGCCAGCCACATGTAATGCTGTTTGTTATTCCATTAAACAGGTTATTTCTGTCCTGAAGTGATACACAACTTTCCACAACTTAACAGCTGGAATATGGGCTACACAATTAGAGGATATTTTCAGTTAATAATAGTCCCATGTTTATTTATTTTTAAAGTGTGTACAAAACCTGATATAAACATAAATGTTTCCATTATTTTTTAAATTAAATTAAAAACATTTTTTTTTAATGTAAGCATTCCCCTGCAGGATTTGCAGCCTGAATATTACAGTATGAGAACTAGCAAATTAAACTGACCAGAACAAGAAGTATAACTGAAACTGAAGTCTAGTTTTTTTCCAAACTGAATTAAATTACAAAAGTAAACAATGATAGATGTCTGCTAACCCTTATTCATCTGCTGCTTTATTAGTAACAGAAGTACAATATTTTTGTTTGTTTTGTACTATATGATTCTACACTAAACTGTGTCCATGTAAAGGAAATATTGGAAAGTTAAAAAGTCAAGTTATTGGATTTAGATTCAGCCTCAGAGGAACAGAAGCTGTAGAAAGGGCAGAGAAATTCTGCTCTTATCTTCAGCAGACAAAGCCTTTCACAGCAGGTAGGGGTCTTGGCTGCATTTTGAATGGTCAGAGGCTGGAGAAGGCTCTGGGTAGAAGCCTGGGGCGAGAATAGAATTAGTTTTCCTGGTCCTCCAACTAGTGGAAAGCGCTGTGCTCTCTGCTTTTTGCGAATACAGACTAACACAGCTGCTACTCTGAAATCTGGCTTTACAGGATCTTTCCCTTCTTTCCTTCCAGGTCTTGGATTCTCTCCAGGTGGAACAGCCAGTGGGAGGGGCCCAAGAAGCAGGTTTAATAATATTGGAGAACTGGACGACTGAATAAGGACCAATCAGCTGAATAGCCTATCAGTCCTAAGGAAGGGGGGCTGGCTAGCTAGCTATTCACTCTCAGGGCTTGTGCATGTATGAGCTTGAAGGAGGAGGATGCATGCATTGGCTTTGCTAGCAGCCCTCTGCCTCTCCCTTGGTTGCTTCAGGGAGGTTCGCAGCCACTAAGTGCCCCAGGACAAGCATCAAAGCGCAACCCACCAGCATGATCCTGAGGAGGAGGAGGAGGAGAAAGAGGAATTATTTCTCTGCAAGCGTGCGGATTCGAGGTTACCGGGGTTTGGGACCTGAAGTTCCTCCCCAGCCAGTGCTGCCTGTCAGGAACATGACGGTCACTGTTGGGAAACGCAAAGTGCCTGTGCAGCTCTCCCAGGATCCCACTGGGGAGAGGTACTCGGTGATCACCCTGGTCAGGGCTTAGTGCACAAGCACTGGCTGGCGGAGGATGGCTTCTGGTTCCCGGGATACTCCTGGATGCTGGCCAGCTGCCCCAGGTGCCGTGCACACCTAGGTAACCGCCTCCTAAGAATGGCCGAGCTGCTGTTGGGAACGGAGCCGCAGGGGAGCCGGGGTTCCTCTGAGACCTCTGCAAATATGGTCTCCAGATGAAGTTTCCTACTCCCCTTCAGGGGACCTTCCTGGAGAAGGGGCGGGGATTAAGTTCCTGTCTTGGAACTGGGTCCCTTTGTCCCTAGCGATTGCGATTAGAGAGAAGGGTGAAGGGATGGTTCTGTCGGTTGCTGAGGCCCTGCAACTTCTTTCACTTGTGCTCTGGGTGGGGGAGAAGCACCAGTTCTTCTAATCACCATTCCACTCCTTCCACGGATGTTTTGAAACACGGAGGAGGATCGTTTGGGGGTCGGTGGAGGGTATTTAACTAAGAAAATTGAGGGGGTGGATAGGAGGAGGGATAGGTCCAGGCAGGATGGTACACCAGTAGCAGAAGCGAAACTCTTGAGGACTTGACTGGGAGCAAATTAATTTATCTCACTGAAGGGAGGGGAATTGTTCTACGGTGAGTTGGTTGTTTGTTTGTTCGTAGTGGTCGGGTTCCTAACTTCGTTCCCCTTCGCTTGATTTTCTCCACCCCAATAGGTTGGGCGTATCAGCCTAGGCCTTGGAGACCCCACGTCGCCGATGTGGAGTTCGAAGACTCTGATGATACTTTTGTGACTCTGATCACAGACGAATTGCTGCCTGGGGAAAGCTTATCGCCTTCTGTGGTGATTCTACCACGATCCTTCCGCAGTTAAGGTTGAAAGGGCTAGATTGGAGATAAAACATTGTAAATGAGAACATTTTTAATTCTAGTGTGTGTATGTGTGTGTTTCTCCCTCTAGGGGTGAGTTGTTAGCGAGACACATATAACGGACTGATTATATGAAGCATAAAATCTCGGATGTATTTTTTTTTGTAACGTGTGTGTGGCGTGGAGGGAACTTTGCATGATCGGGAACAATACAGGTCCGAGCCCTTCTGTATTTCCCACCCTTAGCCGCGATTTTGCTCGTGGGGTGCACATCCTGCTTCCAACTCCCCCCCCCCTTTTAAGCGCTCCAGGAAACATAGGCGATGATCCTGGACTTCATAGATCTGTCCTATTCCCGTGTGGTATCTACTCCAGCTTTACTGGGGTGTTGTCCGGGTGAAGTAAAATAGGGGAAGGGGTGGGGTGGAATATAAAATATACTTTGTTCTAGATCGAACACGTGATCTTCAGCTCAAATTGTAGAATAGACCCTGCTAACCTCATGGGTCAGCACTCATTGAGCAGCAATTGTTGCTTCAAATTCCCATTTCTGTTCACATCTGTTACATTAAAAGATCATTATCCCCTTCCCTTCCCAAATTAGCACACTCAGCTCCTGTCAGAAGTTCTGGTTCAGAAAACTACCCTGTGAGTTTGAATGTCTCTTCCTTACAGATTTAGGGCCTAATCCGGTTCCAATGGAAATCAAAGCTTTATTATTGAATTCAGTAGGCTAGGACCAGGACCCTAAACTCTATCACCGACTAGTAAGTACTACTACTGAATGAGCACAGCTGAGGTTTCCAGAGGTTATGAAGAGGCAGTAAAGAAACCTATACATCTTACTAGACAAAAAGCATGACAATTATTCTCATAAACCAGGAGAAAATATGTATTAGATGTTGTCTACCAGATAGCACGCTAAGATAAATATGATTAAAGTGAAACCACGCTTTCCAGTCCGTGTCTAATAAAGAAAAGGAGGGCAAGTAGTGTAGTAGAAACTTGGTGTTTTGGCAACTGTTTCTTTCCCTGGTCTGGAACAAATTAAAGGGAGAACACTAACCTCAGAAATCGTGTATTTCTAAAAATTTGGTACCTGACAAGTATCTCCTAAAATACTATAAGCTTAGAAAATGATGTTTACTTTTTGCAATTGACAGCTCTTTGTGCATAGTCCTTTAATTACATCCTACCAGGGGGTCCAGTAGCCCTAACCTGAGCCCACAGAGTCCCATTAAAGAAAACTGAACTTCATAATTGGAAGATCTACCCCATAACACAGCCTGATACAGGATTTGGCCCTTAATTGGTCCTTACTAACCTTTATAAATATTAAGTGTAGAAAAATACCCTCAACTAATATTTAAAAGGAATTTTCCAAAATCACCATGTATTATTGAGGGTATTCTCCCAGAAAGTGACATGAGTGTCCTTTAATCTATTTATCAGTCACAGCAAATGCTTTCCTGAAAGCTCTAACAGTATTGTTACAGCAGAAATAAAGGCATAAAACTATCTTCTTGCAAGCCAACAAATATCAACATTATGGTTTTAAAATTCATAGATGGTGGCTACAGTGTTTGGTGTAATTTGGGTGTTGCATCAGTAAAAATTTATTAACCTGGTCCACTTTCTCTTCAAATAGAACTGGAAAGTATTTGCAAGTTCAAAGAAATGAATATAGGCCTCAATTTCTAATCACTCATGCACATGCACACCATTCTGCCTGCTGATAGAGGAAATCTGGCATTCACATTTTCACACACAGACTAATAAGAAAATAATTGAGATGCTATAAATTTGGAATGACCCCCCCCCAAACACAATTGTGCTAAATTTACTAATTCTACAATCTATATACATTTCCCATGTGCATATATTTAAGATCTGGCATTAAAGTTTACAGAAGTGGCAGACATTTCTGCTTCCTTTATCTATTAAACTTCAAACATAAGAATATGGAAGCTCTTCCATATGTTTTCTTATCATACTGGTTAAATACACATGCTAAAACTTTATTAAATGCTTCAACTTCTAAATTGTAAACCATTAACTTAGACAGCTCTCATACTGGAAGTTAAAGCCAGCTTCCATTAGCTTGAATGGGAGAATTCCTACCTCTGTTGAGAGGTTCATGATAAATGATCTGCCACGATAATTCATAAGGATAGTTTACCTTAGAAAGTGATTAAAGGTTTTAAGGAATGTACTAGAGATCCCTCTTCCGGTCTTAATTTATGAAATTGCAGAACTTGTATTTGACCCTAATTGTTACAAGGACATTTCTATCCCTTGAAAACATACCCATCAGTGTATTACAGAAGTAATTACAAGTATCTACTAAGCTTAATGAAACGGGTCAAAGAACGGGCACTTCTAAATAGGTACGTTTGACTGAGTTTTTCCAAGTAGGTGTGTAGAGCACTGGATGGGCACCTAGGGCTGTATTTTTAAATCTGGAAAGTGTTTTAATCCCTACTCAATTTACATTTCCCCCCACTATTAGTTGATAAAAGTTTACTATAACAAAAGTAATCTTACTAGCAGTTCAAAGGTTGTTTACTCTTACTGTTGTGATGAATAAAACTGCAATGTAGAGTAGTTTCACCAGGAAGTTAAACCAATATTTTGTCTGCACAATAGTGGGATTGTTTTGCCACCTGTATCGTACTAATCAGTTTTTGTTTTCAAACTTGGAGGGGGATTTGATCACACCTCCCCCCCATCTTACTTTTTGTCCTTGGTATTCAGCTGTACCACCTTATTGTGTGTGTCCTGGGGAAAAGCAGATTATGCAACTTTATAGGTCTTCCAATATAGGAGGGAGATAGTTTATGCACTCTTTCTGACAGCATAGAGATTTCTCCCTAAATAAGCACAATTTAGAGTTAGGTCTAATAGCATTTTACTGTGCACTACATAAATGGCTACACAAGATGCAGGGCAACAGTTAGTCTACAGTTTTAGCACTAATGTAACTAAATTGGTTAAAAGATGGAGTTATTTAAAATTGATGCAAAAAATGGACATGGACTAGGGCAGTAGGTCCAACCCAACTGTCACTGAACAAAGTGAGTTGATTCTGTCTTTTAAGGAGTGTCTCTCCCCACTGTGGAATACCACTCAAGGGAATAACCTTACTCCGTAGCACTAATTCTGTAGCATCACAAAACACACACGTGCTGCTATGACAGGCTAAAAGAAATTTTTCCATAAGAGTGAGGACCCCCATCCTGAGAACCCATTAAGAAAAGACAGCTATACAATGATTTAATACTAAAATTGTTCTATACAGGTTTTAAAATATCCATTTAAATGAGGTTAGTTTATATGGTATTCTACTTTTTAAAGTAATTGTATAAATGCTAATTATTGCTAGAACAGGTTTCATCAAACTTTGCCACTTGCTATTCTGGTTAGTTCTAGATGTAGATTTTAGGCAATTGATACTTTTAAATCAAAACAGGTTGCATTTTATTAGCTCACATAGTTGAAAATATAAACAGCATAGATTGGAGGTTGTATGGCACTGAAATTCCACACGCAAACTAACCACTTCCTTGTGAGATGTAATTTAGCAGAATAAGATTCTTCTGTTTTTGAAGAGGAGTACAATCAGCCTGAATGTGTAACTGAAACCGATTTAACATCTCAACTGAGAAAGCTATTTACCAAATGGATTATAAACATTAGCCTTTGATAATTTAACTTGAGTTTGTATGGTCTTCTCAGTGATTTGATTTATTAGAGATATGTGGTATCTCTTACATCACTAATGAGTGTTTAAATCTGCAAATTTCTTTATTTTAGAGCATCAGGTGATCTTTTTGGTGCAAGAGGGAACATTTAAAGACTCCATTAATTTAACGTAAGAGGAATGTAACCACAACTCATTCCTATGGAGATATAAAAATAAGTAAAGAGAAACAATGTGCAGATTACAGTAATGACTGCCAATTTATAGTAATGATTGATAGGCAGTCTGACAGCAACTTATTGATAGTATCAGATAATTTATGGTAAGTTACACCTAAAGTAAACACTTTTTCCAGATATGAAAACTATCTAACAATTTAAATTCAGGTTAAATCCATATAGCCATGAGGTTATCTTGCAATACAGACATACTGACCACATACCAACAGGTGTTAAATTAGGAACTACAGACAAAAAAAAATTTGACAATATACGGGAAATGAGCAAGAAAAATCAGAAACATATTCTGTTCAGTGAAGACCATTAGTCCCTTTGTGTACACATTTAGTTTTATTGTAACAAAGCAACTTGTACACTTTAACGTTTAAAACTGAGCATCTTTCTTTCCTTTCCAGTGAACCAAAAAAAAAAAAAAAAAAAAAAAAAAAAAGAATTTAAAAATAAACAAGAACAAAATTACAATAGAGAATGTCAATTCCAAATAAGATCCTACAGGTTCTGCTGATTCTCCATCAAGTGGCAGGGCTCAAAGTCATCATTAGGAGAAGATTTTATTTTAAAAGTGTCATCTTAAACTGCAAGGATGTTTGTTAAACATCACAATAAACATGCCAAAGGAGAAGAAGCCATGTTGTCAAAATGCCCACTTAACCCACCCAAACATCTGAAACCCACCCTTGCTGACCTTCTATACCCCATTTTTTTTAGTTTTTTAATTTTTTTTAAACAAGAGAAAGTAGACAGACATGTTGGTAAATGCTAACTGTCCATATTCACATAGAGACACTGTAATCTCTGAGCCCAATATACAGAGAAAGAAGGAAAAAAGCTAGATTCTATGCACTACTACACAGGGGCCTAGCACTCTTCAGCTTCCAGCAGAGTGAAGGGAGCAGAAGGTTTTCTTTTTTCCCACAGAACATGGTGTGTTGATTCCATAAACAGTTTTTGTTTTGAGACAGAAAGGGATAAAAATGAACTTGGAACAGAAACTGGTAGAGATTTTCTTTTCCACTGTATTCTGCTCAGGGTATTTCCCCCAAAATAAACGGTGAACCATGGTGTAGAGGAGAGAAAAAGAGACCTCAAGAGAACAAGGCGACTGAGCACAAGGGTGGGGGAAAACAAACAAACAAACAAAAAAAAAAAAACCAGCAACTTGCTCCCAGGGACTGGAGAAAAATTAAAAAGGTAAGAAAAGGAGGGGTGGGTGTTGGAATCCATCAGTGTTTAATTAGTCATCTTCTCCTTCATCTTCCTGTTGAAAGAAAAGAAACAGTTAAAATCTAGTCACTTTTTGGAGGATGGGGAGAGGGAAGGCGCGGGAGTCAGTACATTCGAACTCCAGACAGCCCTGACTTTCAAACAGCAATTAACCAGAATTTTTGACCACTCTAAAAAGTCCTGTGCAGTTATTCTTGCAGGACTGGTTGAAAAGATCATGTTTTCTCCCCCTCCATATGGAAATAGGTAAGGCTGGATAAGGTTTGATCTCCATGTTATTGCTGGGACATACGATTTGGATGAAAATTGACAGACCTATTTGTTAGTGAATATTGAAGAGACTGCTAAGGGCACCCAGAGCTTTGAATAGGCAGTCTTAAAGAGTAGTAAAAGTCTAAGTAAATAATATACAAGATTAAATAAAATACTATTTAGATACTAACAAGAATATTGCTCAGCAGAGCTTAGTTACTGCATCTAAAATCAAGCACCTTATGTGTCTACGTGCACAGCGTCCAAAGCCTTCCCCATTGTTTGCCTCCAAGGCAGTTTCATGTACCTCAATAACAAAAGCCAAATGTGGTTAATAAATTAATTGTAACAAATGAAACAGTGCAACGTTCCCAGTTACTGGGTGAGAACTAATTCCAAACTTTAAATCACTGGAGATTGTGAGAGTAGCAGAGGTGAGGAGGTCATCCCTAGCACTCCCAAAATGAGGACACAATCACATAAAAATTGGCAACAGTCCAGAGTAAAGTGTATATAATAGGTGAAACCTGCTAAAACTGGATGCATGCAAAAAAATTTGCTATTTATGGAATAACGTTAAAACTGGCACTCAAATACCCAGTAACTCACTAATAAAAACCAGTTTGCCGAAAGAAAAACAGGCTTTTGGATAAACTGGGGTATAACACAAACAGATCAATTTTCCTCATTTTTGCCAACGAGTTTCCTAAAGCTATCCATCTCAAAATTAAAGGCAGTACTTGTCCCCCCCACACCAACTAAGTACACTAAAATCATTGTTCAAGCTGCAAGAACTGTTATCACCTATACGAACTCCCCTCTGAAAAACATAATAGCAGACTGTACAGTGTGTCAACAACACCTTAACATTTATCAACAAGATAAATTCAATGCTGTTCCTAAAACAGGATTTCCTAATTGGATCTATTCATCTCCTGGATCTAGAAACAATGTGTTCTCACCTCTCCTTCTTCTCCCTCATCATCATCTTCGTCTTCTTCCCCCTCATCTTCATCTCCCTCTTCATCAATATCCTCCAACCCTTCTTCCTCTTCATCATCATCATCATCTTCCTCTCCTTCACCTTCTTCATCATCCATATCAGGAACCTTAATGAGAAACACATATACAATGTTACTGCATTGATCAAATTAATTCTGACATTGCCACAAGAACACTGTTACAAACAGCTCAACTCTACACGTACCAAGTAGTATTGTAATGGATTTGGCCAGATGTCATCTTTGATGACTTCTCCTAGTTCATCAGCACCTGCATCAGAGTGGTCAGTGAACCAGGTAAAGAAACTTTCTGGTTCTTCATGCTGCCTCTTCCTACTGGCCTTGTTCTGTGTCTGGCTTGAGCGCTTTGTCAGGTCCTGAAAAAGAAGACACAAAGTTAAGTATTTTCCTGAAAGAATTTCCTGACCATGTTTCACAAGATGCGTTTGGAGACGTGCTTATTTACGCAACCACATACTACTTGTTCTTTTTCAAGGAGAGGTGTGTAGGAGACACATTATACAGAGCCCCAAGGGCATGTACTAGTTGACACCTCATAGCTATGAGTTTCAGCTACCATTTCTCATGAATAGGTTCAGTGCTAGTAAAGCGCTCAATTTTTTGCTACTTTCCTCAGAATGTAAGTTTTCACTCCCTTTATTTCTAGCTTTCTCCACTGAAATATTGACAATTCAAAAAGACTACCTGTTGACCTTTGTTAATGTTCCCAGCCACACAGTGGCAAAAGGTATGACGCAAACCATTTACTGAAGTGCTAATTTCAAAGACTTGTTAGAACTATTTAAATGCTAACATTAAGCACAAACAATTTAAGCAGCTCTCAAATTAGCCCATGCCGCTTTCTGCAGCTCCCATTGGTCGGGAACAGCAAACCGCAGCCACTGGGAGCTGCGGGCAGCTGTGCCTGTGGACAGTCAAGGTAAACAAACTGTCTTGCGGCCTGCCAGCAGATTACCCTGATGGGCCCCGCCCACCACTACTCTAGGCCTTTTTATAAAACACTGTCTTAACACTCCACTCTTCCTTTTCTCTCCCCCTAGGATGGGCTCATCCTTGTTTTCTTCATAAAAAAGATAGATTAAGGATTTAAGTCTTTTATCCTTGGAGTTTTCCCCTTTTAAATTTCCTGTTTCCCCTTTGTAGCAATTGCAAGGGGGAAAACATACAACTCACTTTTTATGCTACTACAACATATTCACAAGCAAGAGGATATAATAAGTTAACCTCACCCCTTTGAGACCATTACCTCTGTACTGTCCTGTCTTATACACCTGGAAAACATGACTTCAGAGGTAACTCTGGACCTTTTACTTCGTTGCTTAATGTGTACAGACTTCTAGCTGATGCTTTGTTGAGACACTTTGCCCAGCATATACTTGTTTATGCAATTTTATGGACAGCAATAACTCAGCTTGTTTTAATAATTAGCTGAATGACCATAAGGTACTGCAAGATGTAAGTTATTGCTGGAAGACCCCAGAACACCAAAGGAAAATGCTAAAATTTTGACTGAAGTGTGATGCAGTTTTCCAACAGATCCAACTATGATGGATTCAAATTGACTCATTTGCAATATTGTAGTTTACTTTTGTGAGGTGCAGGAAATGAGCTCCTAATTCAGAAGTTCCACAAGATGTACATGTAACTTATGAACTACAAAGAAAGCATTAACTATACAGATGGTAACTGGCAAATGCAAGAAAAACAATTCATTAGATAAAAAGATTTCTTAGTTTCCTTACAAAGACCAAGTGGCCACCCAAACTTTTAGCATAATAATATTGAAATCGGAAAGGCAGTTGTAACCTGAAGTTTAAATTAGGCTTTGTTTACAATGAGAACTGTAGCACTGATATTAGATCAACTGTGGGAGAATTCCCTAAAAAAGTTGGGAGTGCTAGTGTGGATTTGTTTTCTTTTTAAAGCACACACTTCACTGTGATTTCTAGGCCTACTCTGAGCAGTTGAACTGACATGCTTGTAGAAATACTGACAACTGGTCTTCACTAGCACTTCCACGGGTGCGCAACAAAGTGAGAGAATTAACTACAAGCTTCAGTGTAGATGCAGCCTCACCATATCCTTGGGCTTCATCCAGCAGGAATGGACTGGGTGTGTGTGTGTGTTTTTTCTTTTGCATCAAAGCACCGAGCACTCACTGCCACTGTTTCAAGTGGAGCAATGATTTAATTCCTCTCCCCACCCCGCCCCCCCAATAAAGATACATGCCTTCCCAGATTTCCATTTGATCTCAGTTGATTTTGAAGATGGATCTCCACTCTCATTCAGATGAAACTCTTTGGAGAGAACTTTATTTTCAAAGTATGGATTCTCGTCAAAATACTGTAGAGTGGAAAGAATACAGTTAGGATTGCATACTTGTCTATAGCACACCAGATATGTTAACTAAAAAACGTTAAGTACTATAAGTTTTGAAATATTAAGTTATGCTACTATTCTCTCATATAGGTTACATGCAAATAAAAATGGCACAACATTAAACAAAGACTGTCCATGATACTTACAAAATCTATTCTGTAACCTGATTTGATATCTTCAAACTCTGTCACCTCAACTCTGGTCAAATAATGCAGTGCCTCCTCGTCTTCTTCCCCCAACAGTGCAGATACTATGGTAGAATTAGGAATCTTGCATCACAAAGCTATTTATATAGGCTATTTTGCAGCAAACATTATAAGAAACTGTCACAGAAAGTTGATTTAGTAGGACATTTGGTATATTGTTTACTTGTCCCAGCCCATCTTTAGAGGAAGCTCAAAAGAGCCACTGACTCTCAGCTCCCCAGAGGTCACTATCAAGTACCCTCTGCAATACAGTCCATAAAAGAGCACTGAAAAGGTTGTTGAAGGTGTATTCTCTTTCACTTAAGAGGATGGTAAAAAGTATAGTGGTGGAGTCCTAATAATGGCAATCAAGCTTGTTCTTGGATTCAAAACGTAAGTGGAAGAAAATCTTTCGGACAATAGAAGTAGAAATGGATAAACTGCTTCCATTTGATAGCATTATCACCTCAAAAGGAAGTTGTAGGCATGTAGTCAAACAGAAGCCAGTGTTGTTAATCGGGGGAAACAAAAATCTAAGAGCAATTTTCTCAACCAAAGGATTAAAAGGCGTACATAATGTAACAAACTTCCCTGATGCCCCCCCAGCCAAAAAAAAAAAAAAAAGGCACTGGGAACATACCTTGTGGGTGGTTGACAAATGTTGTTACCCAGAAGTTTGGGATTTTGGCGATCAGTTCTGACCTCTTCTGGAAGAATGGTTGGCGGAGTTTGTTGTATTTCTGTTCTACTTTCAAAATTTCCTCGCTCGCTTGTTCATTCAGTCTAAAGGAAAAGAAAGGTTCATGTTAACAACTGTATTATAGCATGGGGATCTGAAGTTTGAACAAGGTGCAAAATCAGTAGACAGTCCAAAACTAGAATGGATTATTTAATTAAACTAATCAACCCTGCCTGAAATATGTCAACCAAAAACAAGGGGCCCAATCCTGCAAACACTATTTAGCTTGTACTATCGGGAGTAATCCCACTGACTTGACTGAAACTACACCACTAGTAAACGCTATGCTCTGGGGCATTTGCAGGGTTGGGCTCTAAACTGAAAGCAGCACACTATTAAAATTTGTAAATATCTAGTTTAGAAGGACTGGTGAACTTTGACACACGATACTGGATCAGATTCAAGCTCATTGCCCCTCCTCATATTATTTGCCAGAAAAACAAGATAAACGCAAAATAAGTTTGTGTGCCACAAAGAGAACCTTTTAAGACCACAGAACTCTTTAAAAAAAGGTTTGTTACACAGTAAAGTCCTAATCTTGCAAATGCTCCTCCCGGGAAGACTCCTATGTCCACTTGGAGGTTCATTAGTCAGTTTAGGAGGGTAGTGGGAAGGGTGTCTGTTTGCCAGGAAAAAGGTTGCAGGCATCAGGGCCTAAGCCCGCAGTGACCTGAGAAGATAGATAGCTTACTGCTCCAGTGTAAACTTCGACAGATTTTATAAAACATACAAGAGCCTAGAGTTTGGTGTATGCACTTTTAAATTAAATCTAGACATTTTACTAAGTCAATTTTCAGTTCTGCTTTTCACAAAGAAATGAAATCTTACAAAAATAAAATAAGTATTAACCTGCAAAAGGCAACGAGAGCCAGATCTATACTGTCAAAGCCATTTTAAAGTCATCACAATGTATTTCAAGTGTTAAAAATCAAGTTCTATCTTAAGGCCCAGCTAGTTTACTTGTACACAGCTAAATAGGACACAAGATTGCACCTTCAAATGTCAAACCACTACTATACTTTTGAGATTTTGGAAAGTGTGAGAACAACTATGGTACACACACTACTTCAGTTGCGAAAGCATTTTTATTACAAGTTATTTTTTTCCAGTTCTGCTAAAACATAATTTAAGTTATTGAAAATTTTTTTTGTTAATAATTTACCTGTCTATTTCATTCTGTACTTCATCAATATGTTCAATTGCTTCCTGTTGCTCTTTTTCTGAAAGAAAAATAAATCCATCAAACTCCATAAGTTACTGAAAAGAAGTCTCAATAATATATGACACCACTTGAGAAACAATCAGAAAAGTTTATTTTCACAACCTTACTACTATTCTGGATGGCATTTAAATGATTATTTCCACTTGATACAACAAGGCTCACCAGACCTTGTAAAACTACCATTTTTACTAACTGAACTTGCTAAGTGAAGTCTCTGAAGATTAGTGTAAAACTTTGCTCTCTTTTTCCCTTTTTCTTTAAAAAGGGCTCAAACCAGGTACCGTGCTAATTCACAATATATAGTCATATACACTTGGTATTTTATAGCCCACCTGTTGAAACAACAATAGTTTAATAATTTACTAAAATTATACACCAAATCATTCTTTCTGAACTGAACACAGTTACAGAAACTGAATCAGTTACGTGAACTGAATACTAAAGAAAAAATAAGATACAAAATGCTCATTAAAATAGTACAATTGGAAATGCTGTTTTCCACAATTAACAGGCACGTTTCGGAAGAGATTCCGGTAAATATTTCAAAACCACCATGAAGCGGATGTTTTCTAATCAGAACTTTAACTCGGCAGACGCTGCTGGAGCGCTTAATTAAGCAATGGCTGTTTGCCTAAAGTGTTTTAAGATTAACGAAAGGTAGCGGGAAGCAGCTGTAGAAGTGCGGCACAGGCACCCCTCCCCCGATTACTTTGCGAACACAGAGGATTTCGTGTTATGGGGTAGCTGTTTCCGGTGGGGGCCTCAGAGCCAAGCCCTACCCCCACCCTGCGGCCGGAGACGGGTAGATTGGTGTCGTCTTCTCTCCCCCGCCCCCATTACACAGGAAAACTCAGGTGCGGGAAGCACGTGTGTGAAAGGAACCGGGCACAGCGGAGAGCGGCTGGCCTGGAGGCTCGTTGCCATGAGCACCTCCACACCCCCCGCCAAACAGGCGAAGATCCATGGGTGGGGGAACCGACAGCCTTTACCGGGGGGCAAGTTCCCGCTACGGCGGCGACTGATGCAAACCCCACGCCACGGTGCGGGGAACCGAGTACCGACCTCTCAGGACACGCGGGCTGCTCGGATCGCACGTGGGGACGGGCGGGCAGCCGCATCCCGCTGCTGCACGAGTAGCGCGTGGCTCCCCAGTCGGGCGGGCCCCGCCAGCCACCGAGACAGCGCCGCTCCATCCCGGCGCTGCGCGGCCGGGCAGCACCATGCAGCAGTAGCGGCTCCGAGACCACAAGGCGGCGAAGCATCATGGCGGCGGCGGAGCACAATGAGGCTCCGCGGCTGCTGCTCCAGGAGGGGGGGTCCCGCTGCTCCGCGCAGGCCGCAGCGCCCCCCGCCCACGGAGAAGGAGGCCGGGCAGTACAGACAAAAGGGCTCTAACATGGCCTCCTCTTGCCGCGGCTGAGGCCTGCACATCCGCCCGGCCGACCCCGCGCTCTTCCCGCCTCCGGCCCGGCCGCGGCCCGTGTGGCTGGGGAAAATGGCGGTCGGTGCAGCGCCGTGCGGGGAGGAGGCCGCCGCGGCGGCCGCCGCCATTCCCTTCCCTCCCCCGTCCCGGCCTCACCTGAGGTCTCGTCGGCCCCATCGTGGTTGGAGTTCAGCTCCTTCTTACTGACTTTGGCCGCCGGCGCCGACATGTTGGTGGCTGCGGAGCGCGGAGGGAGGGGGTTGTAACGGGACTGAGCGCAGGGGGGGCCGGGCACAGACTCCTGCTGCTGCCGCCGCCGCTCGGACTCCCTCCGCGGCCGGGACGCCTCCTCCTCCTCGGCCCGGACCTGGGGCTCCCGGATAAAAGGGGGCAACAGCGGCGCTCGGGCACCCTCACGCTATCGCCCCAGCCGGGACCAACGCCGCCTCCTCCTACTGCTGCTACTGCTGGCGAGGGGCGGGCAGCGTTGTGCGCAGGCGCAGCAACCCCCCCTCCGGGGCACAGGGGTACGAAGGCCACACTGCGCACGCGCAGCAATCCCCCCTCTCCCGGCCACTGGGGAGGGGAGGCGCACAGCGCAGGCGCAGAAAACACCGCTCTTGGGCATGTGAGACCAGCGCTGGTATGCGCAGGCGTAGACACCCCCTCCCGTCCTGAACATCCAGGGGCGGGCAGCTTTGTGCGCAGCCGCACCAGACTCCATGTGGGCCCCGCCTCCGCCGCCTGCCCCACGCTGTGCCCCCATTGGCCGCGCCTCGCGCACAGGGAGAGGGCGGACGGAGCTCAGTGCTAAGGCGCCGAGGACGGCGCGAGAAGCGGGCGCGGGAGAGGGAAACTAGGGCAGCGGCGCGCGCTGTCCCGCTCCATCACGCACGTGGCTGGTTCCGCCCGGCCTTCGACGGCTGTGCACAGGGATGGGCTGCCGCGCCCCCAGGTGATGACCTTGCAGCTCTCCTGCCCCAAAACACGCTCCAGCCAGTGGCCTTGCAGCTCCATAAGTGCCCGAGGGATGGCCCCGCAGGTTTCCTGCCCAGTAACGAGCTGGCGTGGTGGCCTATGCATGCCTGCTGTGGTAGCCATGCAGCCATGATAGTCACAACATCCGCTGTGTGCAACGTACACCTACCTACCACCTCCTGCTCTGGCACAGTGTCCCAAGGGAAGAGTGTATCACGGGCTGTCTGAACTCTGCCCTGTACAATCTGTCACCACAGAAAAAGGATGTACTCTTGAGGGAGCCACTGGTACCTATGCAGCAATGTCACGCAGAAATGGGGTTTCGGGGTCACCTGACTGTTAATCACTCATAATAAGTGTGCTGCTTCGGGTTCTTTGTCCTTCTAAAGCCTAAACCCAACCTGTAACGTTTTCTGAAAGGTTAAACGGAGAGGCAATGGTCGACTCGTAGAGTCGATAATTGGTTTTTGATATCTCGATTAGCAGTTCCTATCCAGTTGCAAGTGCATAACGAGCACAGGTCACTGCCATCTTGTTGCTATTTGAAAAGGCCTAGGCCACAGCTTCAAATGCTTCCGTTAGCCTGCGTCTCAACAAGCATTTAGAGAGCTTTTCAATCGCATTCAGCTAACTTGATTGAGATAGCACAGGGCTTCTTAGGAGACTAGATATCGATTGTAAACAAATATTTTTTATGTTCTGGAGTTGCCGGTCATGGCTATGTAGTTACTGTTGAATTCCATTTTGCCCTTAAAACATGGATTCAATCACTTTGTTAAAAGAAAAGGAGTACTTGTGGCACCTTAGAGACTAACCAATTTATTTGAGCATAAGCTTTCGTGAGCTACAGCTCACTTCATCGGATGCATACTGTGGAAACTGCAGAAGACATTATAGACACAGAGACCATGAAACAATACCTCCTCCCACCCCACTCTCCTGCTGGTAATAGCTTATCTAAAGTGACCACTCTCCTTACAATGTGTATGATAATCAAGGTGTGCCATTTTCAGAACAAATCCAGGTTTTTTCACCCCCCCCAAAAACACACACACACACACAAACTCACTCTCCTGCTGGTAATAGCTTATCCAAAGTAACCACTCTCCCTACAATGTGTATGATAATCAAGGTGTGCCATTTTCAGAACAAATCCAGGTTTTCTCACCCCCCCACCCCCATACACACACAAACTCACTCTCCTGCTGGTAATAGCTCATCCAAAGTGACCACTCTCCCTACAATCAAGGTGGGCCATTTCCAGCACAAATCCAGGTTTTCTCACCCCCCCACCCCAATACACACACAAACTCACTCTCCTGCTGGTAAAAAGAAAAGGAGTACTTGTGGCACCTTAGAGACTAACCAATTTATTTGAGCATGAGCTTTCGTGAGCTACAGCTCACTTCATCGGATGCATACTGTGGAAACTGCAGAAGACATTATATACACAGAGACCATGAAACAATACCTCCTCCCATCCCACTCTCCTGCTGGTAATAGCTTATCTAAAGTGATCATCAAGTTGGGCCATTTCCAGCACAAATCCAGGTTTTCTCACCCTCCGCGCCCCCCCCCCCCACACACACACACAAACTCAGTCTCCTGCTGGTAATAGCCCATTCAAAGTGACCACTCTCTTCACAATGTGTATGATAATCAAGGTGGGCCATTTTCTGCACAAATCCAGGTTCTCTCACCCCCTCACCCCCCTCCAAAAACCACACACAAAAACTCACTCTCCTGCTGGTAATAGCCTATCCAAAGTGACCACTCTCCTTACAATGTGCCTGAAAATCAAGGTGGGTCATTTCCAGCACAAATCCAGGTTTTCTCAGCCCCCCCCCTTTTTTTTTTTTCCAAAAAACACACACAAACTCACTCTCCTGCTGGTAATAGCTTATCCAAAGTGACCACTCTCCACTCTCCCTACAATGTGCATGATAATCAAGGTGGGCCATTTCCAGCACAAATCCAGGTTTTCTCACCCCCCCACCCCCATACACACACAAACTCACTCTCCTGCTGGTAATAGCTCATCCAGAGTGACCACTCTCCCTACAATGTGCATGATAATCAAGGTGGGCCATTTCCAGCACAAATCCAGGTTTTCTCACCCCCCCCCCCAACACACACACAAACTCACTCTCCTGCTGGCAATAGCTCATCCAAACTGACCACTCTCCCCACAATGTGCATGACCATCAAGGTGGGCCATTTCCAGCATAAATCCAAGTTTAACCAGAACGTCTGGGGGTGGGGGGGTAGGAAGAAACAAGGGGAAATAGGCTACCTTGCATAATGACTTAGCCACTCCCAGTCTCTATTTAAGCCTAAATTAATAGTATCCAATTTGCAAATGAATTCCAATTCAGCAGTTTCTCGCTGGAGTCTGGATTTGAAGTTTTTTTGTTCTAAGATAGCGACCTTCATGTCTCTGATTGCGTGACCAGAGAGATTGAAGTGTTCTCCGACTGGTTTATGAATGTTATAATTCTTGACATCTGATTTGTGTCCATTTATTCTTTTACGTAGAGACTGTCCAGTTTGACCAATGTACATGGCAGAGGGGCATTGCTGGCACATGATGGCATATATCACATTGGTGGATGTGCAGGTGAACGAGCCTCTGATAGTGTGGCTGATGTTATTAGGCCCTGTGATAGTGTCCCCTGAATAGATATGTGGGCACAGTTGGCAACGGGCTTTGTTGCAAGGATAGGTTCCTGGGTTAGTGGTTCTGTTGTGTGGTATGTGGTTGTTGGTGAGTATTTGCTTCAGGTTGGGGGGCTGTCTGTAGGCAAGGACTGGCCTGTCTCCCAAGATTTGTGAGAGTGTTGGGTCATCCTTCAGGATAGGTTGTAGATCCTTAATAATGCGTTGGAGGGGTTTTAGTTGGGGGCTGAAGGTGACGGCTAGTGGCGTTCTGTTATTTTCTTTGTTAGGCCTGTCCTGTAGTAGGTGACTTCTGGGAACTCTTCTGGCTCTATCAATCTGTTTCTTCACTTCCGCAGGTGGGTATTGTAGGTGTAAGAATGCTTGATAGAGATCTTGTAGGTGTTTGTCTCTGTCTGAGGGGTTGGAGCAAATGCGGTTGTATCGCAGAGCTTGGCTGCAGACGATGGATCGTGTGGTGTGGTCAGGGTGAAAGCTGGAGGCATGTAGGTAGGAATAGCGGTCAGTAGGTTTCCGGTACAGGGTGGTGTTTATGTGACCATTGTTTATTAGCACTGTAGTGTCCAGGAAGTGGATCTCTTGTGTGGACTGGACCAGGCTGAGGTTGATGGTGGGATGGAAATTGTTGAAATCATGGTGGAATTCCTCAAGGGCTTCTTTTCCATGGGTCCAGATGATGAAGATGTCATCAATATAGCGCAAGTAGAGTAGAGGCGTTAGGGGACGAGAGCTGAGGAAGCGTTGTTCTAAATCAGCCATAAAAATGTTAATAGCTCATCCAAAGTGACCACTCTCCCTACAATCAAGGTGGGCCATTTCCAGCACAAATCCAGGTTTTCTCACCCCTCCACCCCCATACACACACAAACTCACTCTCCTGCTGGTAATAGCTCATCCAAACTGACCACTCTCCCCACAATCAAGGTGGGCCATTTCCAGCACAAATCCAGGTTTTCTCAACCCCCCACCCAAACTCACTCTCCTGCTGGTAATAGCTCATCCAAACTGACCACTGTCCTTACAATGTATATCATAATCAAGATGGGCCATTTCCAGCATAAATTGGTTAGTCTCTAAGGTGCCACAAGTACTCCTTTTCTTTTTGCGAATACAGACTAACACGGCTGTTACTCTGAAACCAATCACTTTGTTGTGTTTCATCCCCAAATGTACAGCGCTTATTCTTTGAGTAATTTAAACATACATCAGGTTAGAAGGCGATTCAGTACCCTCATATGCTCAGCGCAGAGTAAGCGAACCAGAAGCTCATCTTTTCCAATGCATTTTTCAGTCTGCTGTTTCTCTGCCACTATCTGGCCTCTTGCATTGTCCCTGGTTCTCTTGGTTTTCTTGCTCTCTTCTTTCACCTCCTTTTCATATGGCTCTTCTCACACACTTTACCCAACATCCCAGTAACACCTCCCTGCCTGATCCCTCTCTCCCCCTCAGATGGTTCCTACTGTTGTCACTGCACTTTCTTCAGCTTTCTTCTCTCTGTGATTCCCCCTAAGAACTGCCATTCTCACCTCTCAAATTCCAACAGCCAAATCCCTAGTGTCACTCCCCAGTTGCTGTCTTTCACGTCCAAATCCCAGCTCTAACCGTCACCATTTCCAACTGTCCCGGAGTGTTCTGGAACTTTTCTATTTCTAATGTTCCAACCCTGTTTGCTGTATGAATAGCTGCCAAGAGGAAAGGAACATCACTGTATTTGGTCTCATTACATCTGTACCATAGCAATTGTTAGTACCATGGGTGAGCATGCTTATTGGCAGTCGGAAATGAGAAGCAAGGGACTGAAAGAGTCATGGAGACTAAATTATTTTCTCCTTCCTAGGGGTGTCTCTCCAGGGCACTGTTGAAGGATATCACTGAGGAGAAACTGCCTCATTCCCTGTGTGAATCTCCTAAGATCCATTATTGTTGCTGTCTTCATCTTCAGAGAGGGTAAGTGTGGCTTGTTTTTTTCCTTCTTTAATAGCTGGCTTCAAGTTTAATCGCTGGAGCCAGTCTATACGGCAAACAGTTATATCTGCTTGGATTGTCTCTGGCATAAACCATATATTTACCATTCACTGCAGTTCTTCAGATTTTCATATGAAGGGCTCCAAGTACCTAAAAACGTGGACATCTGTAGGAAAGCTACTTCCAAATGGGAACATCACAGTGGGAGAAGCCTCTGTCTACTCCTCACCCTGCATTTGAGTCTATGAATTATTTAGAGGCTTGGAAGGATTAGATTTCTGATAGATATCAGTAAACATCTATTTCACTGTACACACACAAACTGACAAAAAGTATTTCCATCTGTAATAACTGAAGTATAGAGGCAGGCAAAGTTAGAAAAATGCTACTTGAGAACATATTAGAGTTTGATTTAACGATACGTACTTTGTATATTTTGACATGTGACGTTGATAATTTGTATTTTAATGGTTATAAAGTTTTAACTTTCTGAATTTCAGTGTCTTCTGTCACTAAATAATTTTTGTCTGACCACCCTTGTTGCCTGAACCTCCCATACTTTCCCACAAGTGTGAACATTTAAATAGTTAAAAATAAAAAAAGCTTTAAAATAAACATCAATATCCATTGAAATGATATTAAAAAAACTCAATTCTGTCAAGCCTGATCATTCAGTATCCCTGAGGCACATGATTAGTATGGCCCATTGATGCATCTAAGGTCTAGTAAGCTGGGATGCGCTGTCTTGAATGCCAACAACACATTGTAGTTCCTGGGTACTGATAAGAACATCCTATGAAACTGTTTACCTTTTACCAGAACTAGGTAATTAGCCTATGGGACCACAATATATTCATTAGAGAGAGAGAGAAATACTTGAAATGTTTGTATTTTTCCCCCCAAAAAGGGTCAGGAAGCAAATTCAGATCTGTATATGCTCCATGCAGTGAGAGAAAGCTAGGAACTCACTTTTCTTTTTGGAGGGATGGCCCAGTCTGTTATTCTTCCACTGCTGCTACTTGCTTTTTCTTTGATTCTGTTGGTTTCCCCTCTTGCTCCCTTCCTTTCACTCAGCTCTTCTGATGCACTCTTCCAAGCTTCCTAGTTATGCTTCCTCCCTGACTGCTCTTCTCTTCTCTCTTCCCCTCACTTTTATCCTTCTCATGTCAGCTGACCAGTTCCAACTGTTGCTTTCAAGTGCCATGGAACCTCCTGCTTCCAACAGTCTCTCTCTCCTCCTTTTCAAAGGGACATCACCCAACCATTCCAATCACTGTGTTTACAAAACTCCCATTGCTTTACAAGGGACCATGTGTAAACTGCACCAGTGATTAATAGTATATCGCTCCTGTGTACCTTCCCAATCATTACAAGTCAGGGACTTTTTGCTCCTCTTCACTGTCAGATGTGACAGGGTGTAAAGTGATAGAGTAGCTCCTAAGTCCATGGAAGGATGAGAGCAGAGCGTACTCCCCATTTCAGGCAGCACTGGTTCACCTTCTGTCCTTGCTTCATGCATGTGCGCCCCCACACACGCTAGATATTAGAGTTCGGGTGTATGTGTGGGAGAGCTAGTAGCAACACAGCCCCTCTGTAATCTGATGTTATTGTTCCTCTGTGTAAGGATCCCAACATTTAATTGGCTTTTTCCCCCCATCGGATTGGTTTGAACACTTGATGTCACATATCTGCAGAGTTTGCGCTTAACACTTATGTCTATTTTGTCATATCAAGCACGTTCTAGAGTCACCGATGCCATAACAACACAAGTTCTTAAGAGTTTAAAAATTAAATATTCAGAGTTGTCTCCTGCCACAGATTTCCAGCATTATTCAAAAACTGTCATCCAAAGCAGTTTCAGGGCTTGAATAACAATGGAAGTATTAAAAGGAGCATAGTACTTCTATGACACATATCTCTTGTCTGTTGATATTATTGGAGAAGATAAAGTGCTCATTTTGTGACCGTGACCAGACCATGCTTTTCTGAGCTCCGATTGCATCAAGATCACATTGAATATTACATGGCCTCATTTTTCACTTTTCTCTTTTGATTGTGTAAGGCTTGAATATGATACATAACATAATGTAACTTTACTAAATCATGCTGCCCAAATAAGTATCTTCCCTAAGAGAGGTGAATGGGGGCTATGGCAGATGGGCAGAGTCAATATTCTTGCTCTTTTCTGAACTTCAAATTGGACCATGAAGAAATACTTACCCGTCTACATCATATCTTTCAAACACAATACGTTTACCCTAGTGTTGTCACTAGGGGAGCTAGGCTGCAGAGGAGCCTTCAGGATGGCAGGGGGCTAGACGCATTGTGTCAGTAACACTTTATCAGAGGGGTTATGAGAGTTTATTCCCATCTGCCTTTCTGTATGGTATTGGCCTTTTTGGAGGTTGCTGCTGGCAATTGGTGGATGCAGAATTTGTGCAGACCTGTAACAACAATATCTTAATGGTATGCAATAATGATATAACAGCAGTTCTCAAACTGTGGGTTGGGACCCCAAAGTGGGTCGGGACCCCATTTTAGTGGGGTCGCCAGGACTGGGGTTAGGCTTGCTGGGTACTGGGGTCCACGTCTGGGTCCGAAGCCTGAGGCCCTGAGTCGTGGGGCTCAGGTTACAGGCCGCTTTGGCCCCACTGGGCTTGGGCTTTGGCCTCCTCCCCTCCCCCCCGGGGTAGTGGGGCTTCAGTGAGCTCAGGCTTTGGTCCCCCCTCCTTGGATCATGTAGTAATTTCTGTTGTCAGAAGGGGGTCACGGTGCAATGAAGTTTGAGAACCCCGGTATATAATGATCTTCATTCTAAAGGATCCCAAAGGGCATTACAGGCATATACGCTGGAATCACTTTGTCCACCACTGAAACATGAGTCATGACAGCTGTTTAATAGAAATATTATTCTTTAATTTAGGACAGGAAGTAAAGAATATGATATCCAATTAAAACTTCAGGGGGACAAATATAATCAGACTGAAATTACTCAAATTGAAATTTAGCCAGGGCAATGGGACTGTCATTCCAATCTGGATCTGACTCACTACAAGTGAAATGATTTGTGCTTTCAAGAAAAGGGGAAAAAAACCTTTTCAGACAGACATCCAACCTCATCTACTCTTCAACGAAGAAATTCTTCTGATTGTACAGTATTTCTTTCAATAGCTGCTATGTTGCTATAAGATTAACAAAGAATTGTAACTGTCCACCGTATTCAGTTTCTGAGATGCCGAACCAGCGTTCTACAGTCACAAGTCCTACTTGAGCACTGTCTGATGACCCATCATGAACTCTGCCATGGGGTTTAGGTCTTGGTTTTGGTGACAGTTTTTGTTAGAGTGTTGTTTTGGCAAGTGAAAGAATAAAGCAGGCCAAATCCACCTGTAGGACACAATACAATGTTGTGTGAAAAAGTAAGAGCAGTACATCTTCATGGAAGTATTTTGGTCACTCAAAATGTGTATAAAGTAGAACCTCAGAGTTACGAACTGACCAGTCAACTACACGCCTCATTTGGAACCGGAAGTACACAATCAGGCAGCAGCAGAGACAAAAACAAAACAAAAAAAGCAAATACAGTACTCTGTTAAATGTAAACTAAGGGGGGAAAAAAAAGGAAAGCAGCATTTTTCTTCTGCATAGTCAAGTTTCAAAACTGTATTAACTCAATGTTCAGTTGTAAACTTTTGAAATAACCACAATTACTTGTTCAGAATTACAAGCATTTCAGAGTTATGAACAATCTCCATTCCCAAGGTGTTCATAACTCTGAGGTTCTACTATATACTAAAATTATGTTAATATAATTAATAACAATGTACATATATAAAAATCATAGAAATGTAGGGCAGGAAGGGACCTTCCTCGAGAGGTAATCTAGTCTATCCCCCTGCATGGAGGCAGTACCAAATATACTTAGACCACCCCTAACCTGTTTGTCTAATCTGTTCTTAAAAACCTCTGACTATTGGAATTCCACAACCACACTAGGTAGCTTATTCCAGTACTTAATCATCCTTATAGTTAGAAAGTTTTTCCTACTATCTTATCTAAATCTTTCTTGCTGCAGATTAAGCCCATTACTTCTTGTCCTACTTCAGTGGACGTGGAGAACAGTCGATCACCATCCTCTTTATAAAAGCCCTTAAACCTTTTGTGCTTTGCATACTTATCAAGTCCCTCCCTCAGTCTTCTTTTCCCAATACTAAACTTGCCCAGTTTTTGTAACCTTTCCTCATAAGTCAGGTTTTCTAAACCTTTTATCACATTTGTTACTCTCCTCTGGACTCTCTCCAATTTTTCCACATCTTTCTAAAAGTACGGCACATAAAACTGGACACGATACTCCAGCTGAGGCCTCACCAGTGCAGCGTGGAACAATTTCCTCCCATGTCTTACATTCAACACTCTAATACCCAAAATATTAGCCTTTTTTTGCAACTGCATCACATTATTCACTCTTGTTAAATTTGTGATCCACTATGACCCCCGGATGCTTTTCTGCAGTACTGCCACCTACCCAGTTACTCCCCATTTTGTATTTGTGCATTTGATTTTTTTTTTTGTAAATATAATTCTTTACACGTCTTTATCAAATTTCATCCCGAAGAATCCCACAGTGCTTTAAAAATTTTATAAGTTTATACAACAGCTATACAAAAGGTTCATATCACCCCCTGCAGAAGTGCAGCCACCTGAGAGTGAGCCCTGGAAACTGTTTTAACAGTGGACATCCATGCTGGGAACATGCTTCACAGAGCATTTGCAGGATCAGGCTCTATATCAGGAGCAAAGATACTTGCAGCAGGAGAAAAAATTTGTTACACAATAATAAGGCTCTTGAATTGTTTAGGACACCAGAAGATGAAGGCTGCAAAACCTTAGCAAGGGCATATAAGGGTTCACTTAAAGCTGCTGTGAGAGGGAAGTCTGTGACTATCAGTGTATACTCTGAGTAGCAGGCAGAGATGCTCCGGCTCTTTTGCTGCATGTAATCTGTTTGACAGCCCAGAGGAACTACGGAGTCTCCATGACCCTGGAAAGACAGCTTGGCAGGCACATATGTTAAACAGGCAAATGCTTCTCTCCCAACTGTTTTATTCATCTCCAGTAGCCATAGACCCTCCCAGTCAGACACTCACATTAGTGTTGAATGGTTAGATAATGACTGAAGAATCTTGCATGTGTCTTCACAGTGGTTGCATCCAAACCCATGGATCTAAATACTTGTGAGATGACAAGAGTCTCTGAAGCAGGATGATGGCCTAGTGATTTAAGCTGTGTCTACACTGGCACTTTCAGAGCTAAAACTTTAGTCATTCAGGGGTGTGAAAAAACACACCCCTGAGTGACAAAAGTTTTAGCGCTGAAAAGCACCAGTATAGACAGCACTTTATTGCTGTGCATCGTGCTCCTGGCGATAAAGCTACCACTGCTCATTCGGGTGGGTTTTTTTATCGCTGAGAGAGCTCTCCCCAGTGATAAAGCGTGACTACACTGCCCACGTCACAGTGCTGCCATGGCTGTCAACAGGGAGATGTCAATATCATATACAGCAGAAAGATTCAGTGTAAATAATTATCTTTTTTTGGTGGTTCAATAGAGTCCCCTTTAAACATAACTAACTAAACCCGATCTATAATATTCCCTATGACAGCAGCTCTAACACTATGGTTTGTGGACCACTAGTAATGTATGGAGCACTTGCTTGTTTCTGTGGAGAGCTGTCTGGGCTCTTGGTATTGGTTCTCCTTCTTTCCAGCTGGTAAATCATGTTAAGAGGCAGCTAAAATACAGTAAGGATATAGTTTTCAAAAGTACCAATGGGACTTGCTTCTACGTGCCTGAGACACTTCTGAACATGGGGCTTAGGTACTTAGAATTGTTTTTACCCTAAATAGACCATCCTGATTATTACTACAAAAGTTTTTTTTTTCTCCTGACGATAATAGCTCACCTTAAATGATCACTCTCATTATAGTGGGTATGGCAACACCCATTTTTTTCATGGTGTGTGTGTGTGTGTGTGTGTGTGTGTGTGTGTCTGTCTGTCTGTCTGTCTTCCTACTGTATTTTCCACTGCATGCATCTGATGAACTGGATTTTAGCCCATGAAAGCTTATGCTCAGATAAATTTGTTAGTCTCTAAGGTGCCACAAGTACTCCTCGTTCTTTTTGCTGATACAGACTAACACGGCTACCACTTTGAAACCTGATTTTCTTATGTTACTTTACTATGTAAGCAATTGTGTTGCTACAAAGATGTATGATTGCAAATAAGAGGGAAAGTGGTCTGTGTGATAGAGAATGGGGGGTAGGTGGTCTAGGAGAAAATTTCTCTACGTGTGTGGCCCATGCTATGAAAATTGTGACCCCCCCTGCCCTATACAGTGAGAATGGGTGACATTTGAATAGAGGAGCTTCCCTTCTTCCTGATTTTTATTAAACTTGCACCTTTTTATATCTGGGGCAGTTGGATTGCTCTGTTTCTTGTCTCAGATGGTACCCTGCTACACAGTGTTTGTGACTGATGATTGTTAGCTACACACTTGTACACAGACATATTCACAGAAGCTGCTATTAAAGCCAGTCCTATCCAGCTGCAGTTTTCTAATGCAGAAATATTTAAATGCTGTCATGCAGTCCACATGTGGCTCCACCACTTCCAGATGTGGATACTGTCTTTCTCTTGGGCATGTAATTTACAACTTTATCCAGGATGTGAAATGTAAGAGCTTTAATGTGGCAGGACATATTGACCAATGTAACTATGGCTCTTTTGGTTCTTTAGCACCTGCACTGATTTCACTCGCAGGGGCAGATTTCTGACTTCCTCACTGACTTGATGGCTTTACATAGCTGGATGTTCTTGTATCCTCAGCAGAGTTGCATAATTGTTAGTTTTGCAGAAAATTAAAGGCTTGATTCAGTTCCCATTAAAGACAGTGGGAGTGTTTCATTAACTATAATGGCAATGGTTCAGGCTCCTACTAAAGGGCTGGAAAACAAGACATTTACCTAGATTCATCTGAAGATTGTGATTTGTTGTTCCTGCATTTTGTTTCAGTGCTTTATAGTAACTGCTTTACTTCCAACAGTGAGTGTTGATAACAAGTGGACTTCTGAGGGAAATTGTTGGAGGAACTGACCAGTGTAAGAAAGGTCTTCCAAAATGGAGTAGTTGTTGTCCACACGGGGAGTTATTCCAGCATGGCTCTAGTGAAATAACTTATTCTCCTGTCACTATGCTGGACAATTTACATGTGTGGACAGACCTTGAGATTATTCATAGGAGGAGTAACAGCTAGTTCTCCTCTGCTCCCTTCAATTCTGCTCTCTCTGACAGGGAAGGCTCTTAAATTCCAACTGTATAAACTCTCATTACTGAGGGAGAAGATCTGGTGCTATATAGATTAATTTCAGGACTAAACTCAGCAGAAGGTTGAATCAAAACAGGTGGAAACTAGTGTTAGATACTTGTAAAACATTATGCTGAAATAAAAAGAAAGCTCTAGACACACTTGTATCAGCTGTTCACACATAATTTTGTTAACAATATATTAGCTAATTTAGTCCTTATGAAAGGGAGGGACCAGAAGTACTGGACTGAACCATAGTAAGCCCTTATGTGGGTTTTCCCATACAGAGACTTTCAAATGACTCGCTCCCCCCCGGGAAAATTAGGAGAAAACTCTTGAGTTCTCTACAAGTAAGAATTGGAAATGTTTAATTTCCAGGATTTTGATCCTGGCCAAATCTTGAAGCTCTTATTCAGCTTTTACTCCAGAAAACTCCCATTGATTTCTGAATAAGGATTGAGTAAAATCTCAGAATTTGGCCCCTGGGCCTAGAGCTGAACAATGAAGAAGAAAAGACCATCATGCTATGTGTCAGGTATTCCATTCCTCTCCTGCCCCCCGCCCCACTTACAGAGGGGCGGCTGTTTTCTTGGGAATCATGAAAGACTCCCCTTGTTATGGAAAGAGAGAGAAAGAGAAATTCTATTGATATTTGCACTCTGTGGAGGAGTATCCTCTTGTTTCTACCCAGGAAATATCAGAATAAATAAACACACAGAACATCACTCAGTGAGGAGTCAGTGCTTTATTTGTAACTCTTTAGTTTCAGTCCAACACCTTTTAAATGTTTTCAGTGTGCCAATAGCCTTGGATAGTGTTAGGATATAGATATTCAGGCCTGTCTGTAAAGGCCTATACTCTAAGAATTTAGGTGTATTCTTATCACTTGGCTAGTTATAGAGGTATAAAAGAAAGAATCAAAATCACTGTCTGCTGGTGTAAGAGCTTTCTCTTACTGAGAAAGTCTGAGGCCCTGTTCTTAGGTTAAGGCCTTTGGCTAAGCAGCAGAGGCAGCCATAAGATGGGAAGCGAATGGTCACCTCCTCACATTCCAAACTAGTCACATTGAAATAAGGTGCTATTGGGCTGTTAGGAATACAGTCCTGTCCTGATAATGCCTATCGCCTCCAGAGAAAGGGAAGTGCCTAGAAGATGTAAAAGGAAACCTAGTTTGATAGGTTTCAGAGTAACAGCTGTGTTAGTCTGTATTCGCAAAAAGAAAAGGAGTACTTGTGGCACCTTAGAGACTAACCAATTTATTTGAGCATAAGCTTTCGTGAGCTCACTTCATCGGATGCATACTGTGGAAAGTACAGAAGATCTTTTTATACACACAAACCATGAAAAAATGGGTATTTACCACTACAAAAGGTTTTCTCTCCCCTCACCCCACTCTCCTTCTGGTAATAGCTTATCTAAGGTGATCACTCTCCTTACAATGTGTATGATAATCAAGTTGGGCCATTTCCAGCACAAATCCAGGTTTTCTCCCCCCCCCCCCCACAAACCCACTCTCCTGTTGGTGATAGCTTATCTAAAGTGATCGCTTTCCTTACAATGACAGGTTTCAGAGTAACAGCCGTGTTAGTCTGTATTCGCAAAAAGAAAAGGAGTAAGCTTACGCTCAAATAAATTGGTTAGTCTCTAAGGTGCCACAAGTACTCCTTTTCTTTTCCTTACAATGTGTATGATAATCAAGGTGGGCCATCTCCAGCACAAATCCAGGGTTTAACAAGAACGTCTGGGAGGGGGCGGGGGGGGGGTAGGAAAAAACAAGGGGAAATAGTTTGATAGCATCCTGTCTGGCAAGAACTCACTTATCAATAGCTGGGATGTGAAATCCTCACTTCTGTATTGTTTTGTCATTATAGTTCCCACTTTGGTATTGTTTGTCTGTATAATCTCTGGTTCTGTGATTGTTTCTGTCTGCTGTATAATTAATTTTGCTGGGTGTAAACTAATTAAGGTGGTGGGATATAATTGGTTACATAATCATGTTACAATATGTTAGGATTGGTTAGTTAAATTTCAGTAAAATGATTGGTTAAGGTATAGCTAAGCAGAACTCAAGTTTTACTATATAGTCTGCAGTCAGTCAGGAAGTGGGTGGGTGGGAAATGGGAACAGGGAATGAGGGTGGGGAAACTGGAATCATGTTTTGCTAAAGGGGGAAATGGGAACAGGGAATGGGGGTGGGGAAATTGGAATCATGTTTGGCGAAGGGCAGGAACGGGAACAGGGACACAGGTGTAAGGCTCTGTGGTGTCAGAGCTGGGAAGGGGGACACTAAGGAAGGACACTGGAATCATGCTTGCTGGAATTTCACCCCAATAAACATCAAATTGTTTGCACCTTTGGACTTTGGATATTGTTGCTCTCTGTTCGTGCGAGAAGGACCAGGGAAGTAAGTGGGTGAAGGAATAAGCCCCCTAACAGATAGGTGCAATTGGAAAAAAGACAAACCAGGAGTAAAAAGGGAACGTATTAAATATATAAGACAATGATTTAACATATACAGTGTTATGCCATGATAATACTTTGTACTTATGATTTCTTTCATCTTAGGATGTCAAAGCACTTTAAGATTTAAAAGCAGAGTTTCTAAAACACCCTTGTGAGGAAAGTATTAAACTAAGTCACAGAGTAGGTAAGTGTCCACACCAGAGCTGGGACTGAAACTCAGGAATCCGAACTCCTAATCTTCAAGTTTTACCACTAAATATGATGTTTCCTTACATATCACCAACAAGAAATATTCTGCAAGTGGAACTTAACTAACAGTTCTGTTACTGGTGTGTGAACACTAGTATAGTTTTATTTATAGTTTATTTATTTATAATAAATGTATTTATTAATTTATTTGTACTGTGGTAGTGTCAAGAAGCCTCAGCTATGGACTAAACCCTATTGTGCTAGGTGCTGTACAAACATAATTAGTCCCTACCCCAAAGAGCTTACAGTCTTTCAGCTTGCCGTCCTATAGCTGGGACAGCTCTGCAATGCTAACAGAAGTAAACATAAGATGATAGGACTTGACAGAATATACATGGGAGCAGGTCTGTCACGTAAAGTGATATTTTAGCATAGTCACTTTCACCTTTATGACAAGATCATCCTTCCTTTCTTGCAAATAAAAATATCACAAACCCTCACAGGTTTGTACAAGGGAAATACCTTTATATCATGTGTTTCTTGGTTTTGCACTGACATGATTGGAAAATATTTTCTTTCTGCATTGAAGTGGGCAAAACAGAGGGTGAAGACATTTTTTCCCCAATAGTACTGTACATCCGTTATCAAATTTGCCACTTCTGGGATTCTTTTTGACAACAGTTTTGTTTTTTTGTTTTTTATACTGCACTGGGAAATCAAGCTTGTCAGAATATTTCCTACTTCCAGATTGCTATCTACTTTCAGTCAATAGTCCTCCATTTGAATGTGTGGAATTCAACATTTTGAAAACTCTGAGCTATTGCTATTCCTAAGGAGCCTAGGGGAAGGATTCTAGTGGCAGGGATCAGCACAGTGGATGGGGGAAGGGAGGAGAGGAAGGTCCATATCTGAGGAGAGACTTTCTGGACTAGTAAGACTTCACTGACATGCATTCAGCACCCAGCATGGTTTCCTTCAAAGACCTTGTATTTTCATGCAGTACTGCCCTCTGGGAGTGAAGTTATAACTCTAGTCCTGGATAATAATAACAAAGAAAACTACCAGACTGCCATTGAAATGTCAACTGGCTGCTAGTGTCCTAGAGAATAACAAAGAAATGCTAATATAATTAATTATGAAGTCTTGGAGGCCTCAGTAACACGTTTAGAGCCCAGATCTTTGGAAATGGAGCTGTATAAAGACATGCTCTGAGTTTATTCCTTTATAAATTATCTACTGCCACTTCCCCAAACTGGAATCAGCTCTTGTAGGCCTTGACAACATGAGGAAGTTTGTTTTTCAGCCTCAATCCAGATGCACTGGTGCTATCAATGGTTTAAGCTGTGGTATAAGCAGGACTAGGGTAGGGTAGACTGCAGCAAGGTTAAAATGCCTGTACATTACAGTTTATACCATTGGTAGCACAGATAGGGAAAGTTTGAATCATCTGATCAAAGTGAAAATGAGGAACAAAGGGAAAGCAGGGAGGGGAGGTGTCACCTTCTTTTTGCATTAAAATGTTTCCAGACCTACCTTTCATTTTGAGTGGCATGACCAGTCTACAGCCCTCTTCCTGGGCTTTACTTCATTCAGGTCACTCTCCAAATGCATCATCCAACTATATGGCTTCTATTTAAAAGTGTTTATGTAGGCCTAGATTACTCCAGCTGTCACAAGCTAAGCAAGGTTAGCTTGGGGTCAGTACTTGCATGGGAATCCTTCAAAAATTTGCATGAAGTGGTAGTGCTGGTGATTCAGTATCTGTTTCTTTTCAGTGCTGGGCCAGTGTCCCATTCTTCAGATGGGTTTCAGAGTAGCAGCCGTGTTAGTCTGTATTCGCAAAAAGAAAAGGAGTACTAGTGGCACCTTAGAGACTAACCAATTTATTTGAGCATAAGCTTTCGTGAGCTACAGCTCACTTCATCGGATGCATTCAATGGAAAATACAGTGAGGAGATTTATATACACACACAACATGAAAACACCCATTTTTTCATGTTCTGTGTGTATATAAATCTCCTCACTGTATTTTCCAGTGAATGCATCCGATGAAGTGAGCTGTAGCTCATGAAAGCTTATGCTCAAATAAATTGGTTAGTCTCTAAGGGGCCAGTAGTACTCCTTTTCATTCTTCAGATGGAATACAAAACCATTTCTGGTCATTAGAAATTGCTTGGCAATTTTTTCAGCAGTAGGAATGTTAAAATTGGTATCTTGGCCATATTCCAGTTTGGATATTTACTATATTCTTCCTCCCTAAATCCCCCATGTAGTTTTTGCTCGGTGTGATATTCTTCCTTTATTATTCTAAGATGCTAAGTAGTTGTGTAGAGTTGCTTGTGTGTGTAGTCTGTAAAGCGCTCTGAGATCCTTTGATGTGAACGATGATAAGAGGCTAATAAAAGTAGGATATTCTTATTTACAGTTTCAGAAGCTACTTTGAGGTCTTGTCTATGCTAGAAAGGCTTTTCTGGTGAAGCTATACCTGCAAACCCTCCTAGTGGAGATGTAGCTTATACTAGAAAGAGTTCTTTTTCTGATAAAATGACAAGTTTCAGAGTAGCAGCCGTGTTAGTCTGTATTCACAAAAAGAAAAGGCTTTTTCTGATATACTTTATACTAGTCTCCCAAGTGAAAGAAGGTCTATTTGCAAAATGAATCTTTTGCCAGTAACACTGCATCTACACTAGGGCTTTTCCCAGAGTAGCTATGTTGGTCTGGAGTGTGGGGTGTTTTTTTTCTTCACACTCCTAACTGACATACCTATGCCAGTAAAACTTTAAAGTGTAGATGAGGCCTGAATCGATGCTCAGATACTATGTTGAGTATTTAAAATTGCACATTTTAAATAAAAAATCAGCAAAGGTTTACTTAAGAGCAGGCAGAAACTACTGGCCAAATTCTGCTTTTATTCTCATCAGTGTAAATGCAGTGTAAACCTTAGGCCTGGTCTACACCAAAACTTAGGTCAAAAGGCTTAGTGAAGATGCCCTCAGTCCAATATGGATGCCACTAGGTCAACGGAAGAATTCTTCTATTAACCTAGCTACCACCTCTGAAGGGGGTTGATTTACTACTGTGCTGGAAAAATCCCTTCTGTTGTTGTTATAAGTGTCTAGACTACAGCGCTGCAATGGTATAGTTGCAGCTATACTGCCATAGTGCTTGCAACGTAGACATAGCCTGAGTAGAATTACTCCAAGAACAGAACTGAGCAGAATTTGGCTGTGTGTTTCTAGGTGCCCTTTTAAAAATGATACTTTTGCAGCGGTGACTGCTTTTAGAATAATAAATAATATTTTGCCATAGCACTTTCCTTCTGAGGATTTCTAATTATTTTACAAATGTTAATTCGCCCCCCTCCCCAACAAATCTGTGAGGTACTATTGTGTCCATTGTATAAGCTGGTGAAGTGAGGCACAGAGTGGATAAGCAACTTTCCCAGTCACATGATGAGTTAGTGACAGAGCTAGGGGTCCTGATTTCTGGTGCCCTATTGTTATGAGCACTACACCATATTCCCCTGTGGTCATTCCCATTCTTGTTACATTTGGCTATAATTTTTATCTCTCCCTTTTATTAAGGGCTGCCTTTGCAACGTAGGTGCTTGAATGTGAGTTTAGCAATACCTGCAAAAAAGGAAGAGGTCATTAATGCCCAAAATATTTAAAAGGATTAAACCCCCAAACCCTACCAAACTTGATTGATCTGTGACTTAATTCGTAATTGATGTTATTTATGGTCATGTTTTTCTGTACCAGATAAGGACTGGCTACAGAGTTGCTTATACACACCAGATGTATTCATCATAAGATCCTTTAATGCTCTGCCAGGTATGGCTTAGATTCTTTTAAATAACTTATAATAACCAGAACAATATAACACAGTTTAGCATTCCATTACATTGCCCCCTTTAAGTTATGCGTTCCTTCCATTTAAAAAATATACCCTATCAGACTACCTTTGGCGTTCTGTACGGATCAGTCTGTTATGTGTGTCTGAATCAAACTGGTTTTCTAATTATATAGCCTGAACACATAATAACTTGGTTATCTGGCTGTCCATTAGTGCAAATTGTCTGTGATTAGTTTGAAATCCTTGAGTCGTTATTGTTTTGTTCTGCATCTGCCATCTGTAGAGTTTGTGTAACCCTGACAGACCCTGGTCATTGATGGACGGGATCGAACCTGGGACCTCTGGAGCTAAATGCATGAGCTTCTACTACATGAGCTAAAAGCCACATGGCTGTTAGTTAAAGCTGTATCAGATTCATTAATCAATAATGGTCTTGCCACTAGATGGGACAGAGTACCATACCCAGGAAGTGGATGGGTTACATTTGTGGATTACATTTGCTCTGTTGATTGTTCTTTCTGAGGAACAAACTGTAGATGTTGATGGTTTCTGTTGAACTCTCCACTGTGGCTGTCGGTCTCAATCACATATGGTCTGGATGCTGAATTCTTTCTTTACGACAATTTGTAGCTGTCCATCCTTTATCTCCATCCACTTTGACATGAACACGGTAACCAGGTTCTAGATCTGGCAGTTTTCTAGCTGAGTGATGTGTTGTAAAAGTGGACCATCACACTCTTCTAGAATTCTAGTTCTAGCTTTCCTAGAATTCTTATCAATTTGGCTACTCCCTTCATGTCTGGCCACTTTGGAGATACGTTATTTTCCAAAGTTGGAAAAACAGTTGAGAGTTGTCTTTCCCTTAGGAGTTGTGCTGGAGTATATCCAGTAGCAGCTATTAATGTTGATCTGTAAACACAGAAGAGCAAGGAATGGATCTTCCTGCTGTAGGATTTTCTTGGCTGTCGGCACAGCTCTCTCAGCCTCTCCATTTGCTTGTGGATAATGTAGACTGCTACTAATCTGAACAGATCATATTTAATTTGGAATGACTTAAATTCTGCTGCAGTGAATTGTGGCGTGTTGTCTGTCACTAGTTGTTCTGGAATACCAAAGTGAGCAAAAGTGCACTTCAGTTTTTTAGTAATACTGCAACATGTTATGTCTTTCAAATACATTATTTCTATATACTTGACAAATAGTCCACAACAACCAGGTATGATGTCCGCTGAATTTGCATAAATCTGCCGCTAGTCTCTTCTAGGGTGTGTTTGGTAGAGTTGTGCATACACTGCAAGAAAGGTTTTTATCTCTTAACCCCATAACTAGCCTGTCTCTGATATTTTCATGTTTTGCTTGCCCAAAATCACAGCTGTCAGCCAACATGTGCCACACTCTCTTATAAAACTTCTGACTTTTTCTCCTGGTTCTTGAATTCTCTGGTTAAAACATGCTCTTTCATAAACCACATTTCTCTGAGTATAAAGTATGCATCAAACATAGCCAGAACTCTTTCATAGTCATTTTTGTGACTCTTCAGTAAAGTCAAAAGATTTAAACATATGCTCTGCTTGCTTCCCCAGATCATAAGCTAAAGAAGATACCTGTATATCAGTTTTCTTGTAGAACTTGATAGCAATACTAAATCTTGCAAAAAAATTATTTCCAGGCTGTATATTCTGAAAGGTTTGTCAAGTTCTCTTGGGCATTGAAGAGAGCATGTTGATGAGATCCTGCAACCTTTGTTGTTGTTCCTTCTGTTTGCAACTGTTGCTGTTGTTTTTCTTCTGTTTCTGGTCTTAATTTATTCCTGAAACTATCTCATTTTCTTCTGTACCAGATATGGACTGGCTACAGAGCGTGCTTATGCACATGAAACCAGATGTGTTCATTATAAGATCCTTTAATAAGTGCTCTGCCAGGTATGGCTGAGGTTTGCTTAAATAAGGTATTTTATGCACAGCGCCACCTACTGGCTGACCTATAAAATAAATTTAGCATTCCGTTACATTTATAATACATCATATGGAAAATCATGTAATAAAACCTCAAAGGTTAGCAACAAAAAAGAGCCCTGTTTCTGCTCTTTCCCCATTGATATCTGTGCTGTCTCTTTCATACTTTCCCCTCCTATCCAAAATTGTGAATTGAATTGCAATAGTACCTAGAGATCAGGGCCCCTTTGTGCTAAGCACTGTACAAAGAGATGGTCCCTGACCTAAAGAGCAGAAATATCCTGTATACCACACCTCAGCTCCCTTATGTTCCCTTCCTCTTTCTGTTATGTCTCCCAATGCCCCTTCATTCCATGCTTTGTTTGCCTCCTCAGTCTTTTCCTGCTCTTGCTGTTTCCTGTTGCTGATCTGGACCATTATAATATAATATGTCACCTATTAGCAATATGTTAATGTGAGGCCAGATGAAAGTCCCTCTTTTTAAAATACCCTTAATTCCACCCCACTTTCAGTTCAGAATTAACATCTCAAAACAGAAAATTCTGTATGTTTCTGATGTTGCCATTTGTGGCCTCACACACAAGAGAGAGAAGAAATGCTGATTACGCTGTTCAAACATAGTTGATATGTTGAAACTCTCAAGCAGATCAGAGAGACTGGATTTCCAATGACCCAAGAACAAAAACATCACTCCCTAAAAGGACACTTGTCCTCTTCTTTTGCTGTTTGGTCACTTTTCATACTTATGGAAGAAGTTCAGACATGTGCAGCATATTACCAGGGAATGTAAGGCACTGGGTTGCAGCGGCTCTGGTCAGCTCTGCTGACTGCGCCGTTAAAAGTCCCGTCGGTGGTGCTGCCTGGCTAGTTCCTATCTGTTCTGACACCGTGCTGCACCCTGGGAGTGGCCAGCAGCCGGTCTGGCTCCTAGGTGGGGGGGCTCCGGGGCTCCGTGCACTGCCCCCACCCCGAGCACTGTCTTTGCACTCTCGTGCCTGCGGGTGAGAGCCACGTGGAGCTGCTTGCGCGCCTCTGCCTAGTAGCCAGACCTGCTGCTCGCCGCTTCTGGGGTGCAGCACGGTCCGTGGTGCCAGGACAGTCAGGAAGCCTGCTTTAGCACCCTTGCTGCGCCGCAGACTGGGAGCCACCTGAGGTAACCCTGCACCCCAATCCCGTGCCCCAGCCCTGAGCCCACAACCCGGAGCCCCCTCCCACACCCTGAACCCCTCATTCCTGGCCGCAGCCCTCACCCCTGCACCCCTACCCTCTGCCCCAGCCCTGAGCCCCTCCCACACCCCAAACCCCTCATCCCCAGCTCTGTTGGGTTGCGGGCATCAACAATTTTCTTCAACTGGGTCGCTAGAAAAAAAGTTTGAAAACCACTGTCTTAATCTATGGTTGTAAAGCATTGCACATATTTGATACTCTATAATTATTAATAAACAAATATTTTATATGTGGAAATCATGCTGATTAAAGGTAATTTAGCAATGACTGCAGCAGACTCTCTGTTTTAAATTATAAATGTTTGCCTTAAGTACTGCTGAGAACTTTTGTGAAATACTCGTTTCCAGTCAGGTTCAAATGTTCAGTAAAGTTGTCCAGCAGAGTTGTCTAGCATACAGTAAACTGTGAGATTCAGAAGCACTCTACTTTCTGTACTTAATATTTACTGCATTTTGATCAAAGAACCCTGTAAAGAACACCCACTTTGCATATTTTAGTGGAGTGGCTGAGTTTGAATAGGGAAATTTATTTATTTACTATCTCAATCATTGGGAGACAAAGATTCTCAATGCCCTTAAACATCTTCAAGCAGTAGAGTCTGCTGATGTCCCAAGGAATAAGCATTTCCCAGCAAGTGCTATGCTAGGCTTTCAGCAATAATAGGAGCAGAGCGCTGTTTTATGAGACAGCAGTCTGGGTCCTGAATGAATTCACTATGAGGCAGAACACTAAGTATTTTCTCCAGACAAGGGACTGGAGTCCTGCTGTGAGAAAAACAGTGCATTGCTCCTATTATTCCTCTTGTACTGCAAGTCTTTTATAATTGCTTCACAAATGAATGTTTAAAACATCAAGTGCCAACAGAGAGAGCAGAAAAGGGAACAAGGGGAGAAAAGTATTGCTAAGATCATACTTAAAACTGGCCTGCTGAAAATCTAAAGAAAAGTTCTGCAGTCTGGATTTTGTCAGGTTTTAGAAGTATTAAACTTGGGAGAAAACGAGGGTGAAGGATACTTTCATGATATCAGCCCATTACAATCCATGTACAGACCCTTGCACTGGTAAAACAGTATATGTTACCACAGAATAATGGGACTTGCTTTGTGATCTTGGGCAGGTCAGTTAACCTCTCTGTGCCGCCTGTTTCCTTATTTGTAAAATGGGAATCCCATTCACTTCTCTAATAAAGCTAGAGAAGATCTGCAGATGCAAAGTATCGTTTTAAGCACAAAGTATTATTGTAGCCTCATGAGGTGCAGCATATGGGGCACAGAGTAAGTAAACATACACATGTGAGTTCATAGGTTCATAGTTTACCAGAAAGACATCTTGATTTGAAGACTCCAAGAGATGAAGTATCCACCACTTTGCTTGGTAGTTTGTTCCAATGGTTAATCATCCTCACTGTTAAAAAAGTGCACATAATTTGCGTTTGTCTGGCTTCAGCTTCTTGGCCATTGGTTCCTGTTATGCCTTTCTCAACTAGATTAAAGAGCCATTTAGTACCTGTTATTTTCTCTCTGTGAAGATACAGTACTTATACAATTGTTGCAGAAACTCTTTTCTATATAGGTTCTTATATTGCACTCATCACCATAGTATCCATGCAGATATCAAACATAATACAATAACTTTCTCTGAGTTTATACAGCATATTCGACTTACATCAATAGCAAATACAAGGTTTAAAAACATGTGTAGACCTCATTAATGGCTTAGTGAACTAGGAGTGGTCCTTTTGTTCCCAATACTGTATTAGGTGGTGAGGTGTCATGCTCAAATGGGGTTTGGGTTACACTGCTTATATGTGTGTAGCATTTACGTCCTTTGTAAAGATCTACTCATTAGAGTTTCATGAGGGCCTTAATAAACCAGGAGGAGCAGAGGAGATGGATGGTAAAAGGCACAGGGCTGGGAATTGAGAAACTTCTGTTCAGTTCTGCCCCTGATTTCTTTTGACTTTGGGTGAGTTACTTAATCTCTCTCTACCTCATTCTCTGTATCTGTAAAATGAATATAATAATATTTATATCTACCTCATATCCGTGTTGGAAGGCTTACTTTGCTAATATTTCTCAAGTGAAAGATGCTAGAGACGGGTGAAATATTACTATAAAGTATAATTATTATCTGATGATCGTTCCTTGTTAGATTGCCAGAGTAGAACAAATTGAGCTATGGCATAACTGGGTGCAAATCTCTTGACTTCAGTGGAGCTATGTCCATTCTGAGCTACGCCTGCATTGGGGCGTGTCTGTAAGTGCAGCTGTACTGCTGCTTTACTGGAATAGGAGGAATACCAGTATACTATACTGGCAAAGCATTCCTAGTGTGGATGCAGCTATATTGGTATAGTAAAACCAAGTGAAACAAGCTATACCAGTAAAAGCACAGTTTTGCCAGTTTGTGTTGACACTAGGGGCTACAACCAGCAAAGGTATGTCAGTCAGTCGGTTGGGATCACACCTCTTCACACCGTTGACTGACATAGGGTTAACAGAAATCTGAAGTATAGACCTGGCTGAATTTGTTCCCATATATCTTGATTCTTATGTAGGGGCCATATTCATCCGTGGAATAAGTGGCAACAACTCCATTGACGAAGTACATGGATTGATTTAGATCTGTTTATGCCAGGACTGAATTTATCCCATGTGTTCACCACTAAGTTAAAAAGAACTGGTCTTTTTTTGCCTCTTTTCAGCATCCTTGCCTCTCCCACCGTGGCCATCTTTATTCCTGGTACCGACCCCCTCAACCTGTTCACTTCCTGTGAACAGTTGGAATGTTTCCTCCCCACATTGGGTCCCGGGGTCTAAGCCGAGGTAAATGCCCCCTAAACAGATAAGGTGAGGGAACAACGGCAGGCTCACGCAACACGTCCTAAAGAGAGACCCTGTGCCCTTAGCAAAGATGGCGGGTCGGGCTAGGCCCTTCCCTGAGAACTGAGGTTCCATGCCCTTAACCAAGGTGGCCGTCTGAAGCATTGGGTATTCTGTAAGTTCAGTGCCCTTAACCAAGATGGTGGTCATGCCAGTCACAGAGTAGTACAGTGGAATTTTCGCTGTTAACTGATGTCATTCTACAGTGCCTTTCTGGTCTCCATGGGAACCTACGCAGCTGGCTTGGGAAGATGGCAGCTCTAGAGAGGTCGCCAGGGGTCACTCGGGACTGGGACTCCAGGCTTCTGTGCTTTTAGAGAGACGCACTGCTACCTCTTGCCTTTCCCCCGTCGCCAGGATGTTCAGGGACGGTGTGGTGCGGTGCTGATGTAGAGTTGCTGTGGCGAAGAGACCAGGGGACCCGCTGCGAGGCAGTGAGCGGCCGTGGTGGTGGGTTGGTGGGTACCTTGACCCTTTCTCCTGCACGTTGACTCTGTCCATGAGTCACTTGCTCTGGGGGAAGCCAAAGGGGCCGCTCACCCCACTCTCTGGCATTAAGCAGCTACCAATGCATGAAACAAATGCTGCAGCTCGCTGGGAACCTGAGGGGTTTTCCCCCAAATAAAACCATCCTTCTGCAGGAAGTGCAGGAGAGCCTAGGGACATGTCTGTGGCAGTCCTAGAGTGAGGTAAGTCCCCAAAGGTCTGGATGCCATAGAGCGAGGCACATAGCACGTTGACACACTGTTTACCTCATCCTGAGGCATTGGTACCTTTATTTGGTTCACCTTTGCCATCTCAGTCTGATAGGCTGGCAAAAGATCTCACAGTGCTTCCTTCTCTGAAATATGGTGAAAATGTAATGTTTTATCCTGGAGAGAAAATGTACTGTGTCCCTTGTACCCATTCCGAAATGCTGAACGGCAAAACACGACAGTTGTTTGTCTTCCGAGAAATCCCTTTGTGCTAAGAAAATTGTGACTTGCCAGCTCTACTGCCCTTACAGATCTTCAGATAATACTTTGTCTGAATCGTTAGAGTAAGAAAATAAACTAAGGGTGGAGGGAAGTTTCTGCCATTGCTATGACCATTGTCACTGGCACTGTCAGAATTTTTACAATCTACTACATGTGCCTAAGCGGTGCTAACTATAGATCCTCCTCGTTGTATTTGTGTCTCTGACCCATCCTAAATCCTCTCTGGCCATAACTTCAGTCATCGGTCAGCACTATACAGCCCCTTCTGGGACTCCACTGGCCTTGTTCTGGGGGTGGGAGGGATAGCTCAGTGGTTTGAGCATTGGCCTCCTAAACCCAGGGTGTTGTGAGTTCAATCCTTGAGGGGGCCATTTAGGGATCTGGAGCAAAAACTGGGGATTGGTCCTGCTTTGAGCAGGGGGTTGGACTAGATGACCTCCTGAGGTCCCTTCCAACCCTGATATTCTATGATTCTTTGATGGGTCATCAGGCCTCAGGTTTTCTTTTGGAGTGGGCTCAGCACATTTCTAAAAGATTGTGGCTCCCTGTGAATGTAGACTCTGGAACCCTGTGGGGGATGCTGGATCCAGACTGTGAAGTCTGGTCCAAGAGCTGGCTTGCTGTATGTCTTGTACAGTGCTGAGACATCATGGTTATAGGTATAGTATAAATAACTAGGTAGAGCATGTTGTTGATGTTTAATTAATAATAATTCCGGCTGTGTCTTTGTCATGGCATACAGAAAGGCAGATGGGAATAAACTCTCATAACCCCTCTGATAAAGTGTTACTGACACAATGCGTCTAGCCCCTGCCATCCTGAAGGCTCCTCTGTAGCCTAGCTCCCCTAGTGACAACACTAGGGTAAACGTATTGTGTTTGAAAGATATGATGTAGACGGGTAAGTATTTCTTCATGGTCCAATTTGAAGTTCAGACAAGAGCAAGAATATTGACTCTGCCCATCTGCCATAGCCCCCATTCACCTCTTTTAGGGAAGATACTTATTTGGGCAGCATGATTTAGTAAAGTTACATTATGTTATGTATCATATTCAAGCCTTACACAATCAAAAGAGAAAAGTGAAAAATGAGGCCATGTAATATTCAATGTGATCTTGATGCAATCGGAGCTCAGAAAAGCATGGTCTGGTCACGGTCACAAAATGAGCACTTTATCTTCTCCAATAATATCAACAGACAAGAGATATGTGTCATAGAAGTACTATGCTCCTTTTAATACTTCCATTGTTATTCAAGCCCTGAAACTGCTTTGGATGACAGTTTTTGAATAATGCTGGAAATCTGTGGCAGGAGACAACTCTGAATATTTAATTTTTAAACTCTTAAGAACTTGTGTTGTTATGGCATCGGTGACTCTAGAACGTGCTTGATATGACAAAATAGACATAAGTGTTAAGCGCAAACTCTGCAGATATGTGACATCAAGTGTTCAAACCAATCCGATGGGGGGAAAAAGCCAATTAAATGTTGGGATCCTTACACAGAGGAACAATAACATCAGATTACAGAGGGGCTGTGTTGCTACTAGCTCTCCCACACATACACCCGAACTCTAATATCTAGCGTGTGTGGGGGCGCACATGCATGAAGCAAGGACAGAAGGTGAACCAGTGCTGCCTGAAATGGGGAGTACGCTCTGCTCTCATCCTTCCATGGACTTAGGAGCTACTCTATCACTTTACACCCTATCACATCTGACAGTGAAGAGGAGCAAAAAGTCCCTGACTTGTAATGATTGGGAAGGTACACAGGAGCGATATACTATTAATCACTGGTGCAGTTTACACATGGTCCCTTGTAAAGCAATGGGAGTTTTGTAAACACAGTGATTGGAATGGTTGGGTGATGTCCCTTTGAAAAGGAGGAGAGAGAGACTGTTGGAAGCAGGAGGTTCCATGGCACTTGAAAGCAACAGTTGGAACTGGTCAGCTGACATGAGAAGGATAAAAGTGAGGGGAAGAGAGAAGAGAAGAGCAGTCAGGGAGGAAGCATAACTAGGAAGCTTGGAAGAGTGCATCAGAAGAGCTGAGTGAAAGGAAGGGAGCAAGAGGGGAAACCAACAGAATCAAAGAAAAAGCAAGTAGCAGCAGTGGAAGAATAACAGACTGGGCCATCCCTCCAAAAAGAAAAGTGAGTTCCTAGCTTTCTCTCACTGCATGGAGCATATACAGATCTGAATTTGCTTCCTGACCCTTTTTGGGGGGAAAAATACAAACATTTCAAGTATTTCTCTCTCTCTCTAATGAATATATTGTGGTCCCATAGGCTAATTACCTAGTTCTGGTAAAAGGTAAACAGTTTCATAGGATGTTCTTATCAGTACCCAGGAACTACAATGTGTTGTTGGCATTCAAGACAGCGCATCCCAGCTTACTAGACCTTAGATGCATCAATGGGCCATACTAATCATGTGCCTCAGGGATACTGAATGATCAGGCTTGACAGAATTGAGTTTTTTTAATATCATTTCAATGGATATTGATGTTTATTTTAAAGCTTTTTTTATTTTTAACTATTTAAATGTTCACACTTGTGGGAAAGTATGGGAGGTTCAGGCAACAAGGGTGGTCAGACAAAAATTATTTAGTGACAGAAGACACTGAAATTCAGAAAGTTAAAACTTTATAACCATTAAAATACAAATTATCAACGTCACATGTCAAAATATACAAAGTACGTATCGTTAAATCAAACTCTAATATGTTCTCAAGTAGCATTTTTCTAACTTTGCCTGCCTCTATACTTCAGTTATTACAGATGGAAATACTTTTTGTCAGTTTGTGTGTGTACAGTGAAATAGATGTTTACTGATATCTATCAGAAATCTAATCCTTCCAAGCCTCTAAATAATTCATAGACTCAAATGCAGGGTGAGGAGTAGACAGAGGCTTCTCCCACTGTGATGTTCCCATTTGGAAGTAGCTTTCCTACAGATGTCCACGTTTTTAGGTACTTGGAGCCCTTCATATGAAAATCTGAAGAACTGCAGTGAATGGTAAATATATGGTTTATGCCAGAGACAATCCAAGCAGATATAACTGTTTGCCGTATAGACTGGCTCCAGCGATTAAACTTGAAGCCAGCTATTAAAGAAGGAAAAAAACAAGCCACACTTACCCTCTCTGAAGATGAAGACAGCAACAATAATGGATCTTAGGAGATTCACACAGGGAATGAGGCAGTTTCTCCTCAGTGATATCCTTCAACAGTGCCCTGGAGAGACACCCCTAGGAAGGAGAAAATAATTTAGTCTCCATGACTCTTTCAGTCCCTTGCTTCTCATTTCCGACTGCCAATAAGCATGCTCACCCATGGTACTAACAATTGCTATGGTACAGATGTAATGAGACCAAATACAGTGATGTTCCTTTCCTCTTGGCAGCTATTCATACAGCAAACAGGGTTGGAACATTAGAAATAGAAAAGTTCCAGAACACTCCGGGACAGTTGGAAATGGTGACGGTTAGAGCTGGGATTTGGACGTGAAAGACAGCAACTGGGGAGTGACACTAGGGATTTGGCTGTTGGAATTTGAGAGGTGAGAATGGCAGTTCTTAGGGGGAATCACAGAGAGAAGAAAGCTGAAGAAAGTGCAGTGACAACAGTAGGAACCATCTGAGGGGGAGAGAGGGATCAGGCAGGGAGGTGTTACTGGGATGTTGGGTAAAGTGTGTGAGAAGAGCCATATGAAAAGGAGGTGAAAGAAGAGAGCAAGAAAACCAAGAGAACCAGGGACAATGCAAGAGGCCAGATAGTGGCAGAGAAACAGCAGACTGAAAAATGCATTGGAAAAGATGAGCTTCTGGTTCGCTTACTCTGCGCTGAGCATATGAGGGTACTGAATCGCCTTCTAACCTGATGTATGTTTAAATTACTCAAAGAATAAGCGCTGTACATTTGGGGATGAAACACAACAAAGTGATTGGTTTCAGAGTAACAGCCGTGTTAGTCTGTATTCGCAAAAAGAAAAGGAGTACTTGTGGCACCTTAGAGACTAACCAATTTATGCTGGAAATGGCCCATCTTGATTATGATATACATTGTAAGGACAGTGGTCAGTTTGGATGAGCTATTACCAGCAGGAGAGTGAGTTTGGGTGGGGGGTTGAGAAAACCTGGATTTGTGCTGGAAATGGCCCACCTTGATTGTGGGGAGAGTGGTCAGTTTGGATGAGCTATTACCAGCAGGAGAGTGAGTTTGTGTGTGTATGGGGGTGGAGGGGTGAGAAAACCTGGATTTGTGCTGGAAATGGCCCACCTTGATTGTAGGGAGAGTGGTCACTTTGGATGAGCTATTAACATTTTTATGGCTGATTTAGAACAACGCTTCCTCAGCTCTCGTCCCCTAACGCCTCTACTCTACTTGCGCTATATTGATGACATCTTCATCATCTGGACCCATGGAAAAGAAGCCCTTGAGGAATTCCACCATGATTTCAACAATTTCCATCCCACCATCAACCTCAGCCTGGTCCAGTCCACACAAGAGATCCACTTCCTGGACACTACAGTGCTAATAAACAATGGTCACATAAACACCACCCTGTACCGGAAACCTACTGACCGCTATTCCTACCTACATGCCTCCAGCTTTCACCCTGACCACACCACACGATCCATCGTCTGCAGCCAAGCTCTGCGATACAACCGCATTTGCTCCAACCCCTCAGACAGAGACAAACACCTACAAGATCTCTATCAAGCATTCTTACACCTACAATACCCACCTGCGGAAGTGAAGAAACAGATTGATAGAGCCAGAAGAGTTCCCAGAAGTCACCTACTACAGGACAGGCCTAACAAAGAAAATAACAGAACGCCACTAGCCGTCACCTTCAGCCCCCAACTAAAACCCCTCCAACGCATTATTAAGGATCTACAACCTATCCTGAAGGATGACCCAACACTCTCACAAATCTTGGGAGACAGGCCAGTCCTTGCCTACAGACAGCCCCCCAACCTGAAGCAAATACTCACCAACAACCACATACCACACAACAGAACCACTAACCCAGGAACCTATCCTTGCAACAAAGCCCGTTGCCAACTGTGCCCACATATCTATTCAGGGGACACTATCACAGGGCCTAATAACATCAGCCACACTATCAGAGGCTCGTTCACCTGCACATCCACCAATGTGATATATGCCATCATGTGCCAGCAATGCCCCTCTGCCATGTACATTGGTCAAACTGGACAGTCTCTACGTAAAAGAATAAATGGACACAAATCAGATGTCAAGAATTATAACATTCATAAACCAGTCGGAGAACACTTCAATCTCTCTGGTCACGCAATCAGAGACATGAAGGTCGCTATCTTAGAACAAAAAAACTTCAAATCCAGACTCCAGCGAGAAACTGCTGAATTGGAATTCATTTGCAAATTGGATACTATTAATTTAGGCTTAAATAGAGACTGGGAGTGGCTAAGTCATTATGCAAGGTAGCCTATTTCCCCTTGTTTCTTCCTACCCCCCCACCCCCAGACGTTCTGGTTAAACTTGGATTTATGCTGGAAATGGCCCACCTTGATGGTCATGCACATTGTGGGGAGAGTGGTCAGTTTGGATGAGCTATTGCCAGCAGGAGAGTGAGTTTGTGTGTGTGTTGGGGGGGGGGGTGAGAAAACCTGGATTTGTGCTGGAAATGGCCCACCTTGATGATCATGCACATTGTAGGGAGAGTGGTCACTCTGGATGAGCTATTACCAGCAGGAGAGTGAGTTTGTGTGTGTATGGGGGTGGGGGGGTGAGAAAACCTGGATTTGTGCTGGAAATGGCCCACCTTGATTATCATGCACATTGTAGGGAGAGTGGAGAGTGGTCACTTTGGATAAGCTATTACCAGCAGGAGAGTGAGTTTGTGTGTGTTTTTTGGAAAAAAAAAAAAAGGGGGGGGGCTGAGAAAACCTGGATTTGTGCTGGAAATGACCCACCTTGATTTTCAGGCACATTGTAAGGAGAGTGGTCACTTTGGATAGGCTATTACCAGCAGGAGAGTGAGTTTTTGTGTGTGGTTTTTGGAGGGGGGTGAGGGGGTGAGAGAACCTGGATTTGTGCAGAAAATGGCCCACCTTGATTATCATACACATTGTGAAGAGAGTGGTCACTTTGAATGGGCTATTACCAGCAGGAGACTGAGTTTGTGTGTGTGTGTGGGGGGGGGGGGCGCGGAGGGTGAGAAAACCTGGATTTGTGCTGGAAATGGCCCAACTTGATGATCACTTTAGATAAGCTATTACCAGCAGGAGAGTGGGATGGGAGGAGGTATTGTTTCATGGTCTCTGTGTATATAATGTCTTCTGCAGTTTCCACAGTATGCATCCGATGAAGTGAGCTGTAGCTCACGAAAGCTCATGCTCAAATAAATTGGTTAGTCTCTAAGGTGCCACAAGTACTCCTTTTCTTTTTACCAGCAGGAGAGTGAGTTTGTGTGTGTATTGGGGTGGGGGGGTGAGAAAACCTGGATTTGTGCTGGAAATGGCCCACCTTGATTGTAGGGAGAGTGGTCACTTTGGATGAGCTATTACCAGCAGGAGAGTGAGTTTGTGTGTGTATGGGGGTGGGGGGGTGAGAAAACCTGGATTTGTTCTGAAAATGGCACACCTTGATTATCATACACATTGTAGGGAGAGTGGTTACTTTGGATAAGCTATTACCAGCAGGAGAGTGAGTTTGTGTGTGTGTGTGTGTTTTTGGGGGGGGTGAAAAAACCTGGATTTGTGCTGGAAATGGCACACCTTGATTATCATACACATTGTAAGGAGAGTGGTCACTTTAGATAAGCTATTACCAGCAGGAGAGTGGGGTGGGAGGAGGTATTGTTTCATGGTCTCTGTGTCTATAATGTCTTCTGCAGTTTCCACAGTATGCATCCGATGAAGTGAGCTGTAGCTCACGAAAGCTTATGCTCAAATAAATTGGTTAGTCTCTAAGGTGCCACAAGTACTCCTTTTCTTTTAACAAAGTGATTGAATCCATGTTTTAAGGGCAAAATGGAATTCAACAGTAACTACATAGCCATGACCGGCAACTCCAGAACATAAAAAATATTTGTTTACAATCGATATCTAGTCTCCTAAGAAGCCCTGTGCTATCTCAATCAAGTTAGCTGAATGCGATTGAAAAGCTCTCTAAATGCTTGTTGAGACGCAGGCTAACGGAAGCATTTGAAGCTGTGGCCTAGGCCTTTTCAAATAGCAACAAGATGGCAGTGACCTGTGCTCGTTATGCACTTGCAACTGGATAGGAACTGCTAATCGAGATATCAAAAACCAATTATCGACTCTACGAGTCGACCATTGCCTCTCCGTTTAACCTTTCAGAAAACGTTACAGGTTGGGTTTAGGCTTTAGAAGGACAAAGAACCCGAAGCAGCACACTTATTATGAGTGATTAACAGTCAGGTGACCCCGAAACCCCATTTCTGCGTGACATTGCTGCATAGGTACCAGTGGCTCCCTCAAGAGTACATCCTTTTTCTGTGGTGACAGATTGTACAGGGCAGAGTTCAGACAGCCCGTGATACACTCTTCCCTTGGGACACTGTGCCAGAGCAGGAGGTGGTAGGTAGGTGTACGTTGCACACAGCGGATGTTGTGACTATCATGGCTGCATGGCTACCACAGCAGGCATGCATAGGCCACCACGCCAGCTCGTTACTGGGCAGGAAACCTGCGGGGCCATCCCTCGGGCACTTATGGAGCTGCAAGGCCACTGGCTGGAGCGTGTTTTGGGGCAGGAGAGCTGCAAGGTCATCACCTGGGGGCGCGGCAGCCCATCCCTGTGCACAGCCGTCGAAGGCCGGGCGGAACCAGCCACGTGCGTGATGGAGCGGGACAGCGCGCGCCGCTGCCCTAGTTTCCCTCTCCCGCGCCCGCTTCTCGCGCCGTCCTCGGCGCCTTAGCACTGAGCTCCGTCCGCCCTCTCCCTGTGCGCGAGGCGCGGCCAATGGGGGCACAGCGTGGGGCAGGCGGCGGAGGCGGGGCCCACATGGAGTCTGGTGCGGCTGCGCACAAAGCTGCCCGCCCCTGGATGTTCAGGACGGGAGGGGGTGTCTACGCCTGCGCATACCAGCGCTGGTCTCACATGCCCAAGAGCGGTGTTTTCTGCGCCTGCGCTGTGCGCCTCCCCTCCCCAGTGGCCGGGAGAGGGGGGATTGCTGCGCGTGCGCAGTGTGGCCTTCGTACCCCTGTGCCCCGGAGGGGGGGTTGCTGCGCCTGCGCACAACGCTGCCCGCCCCTCGCCAGCAGTAGCAGCAGTAGGAGGAGGCGGCGTTGGTCCCGGCTGGGGCGATAGCGTGAGGGTGCCCGAGCGCCGCTGTTGCCCCCTTTTATCCGGGAGCCCCAGGTCCGGGCCGAGGAGGAGGAGGCGTCCCGGCCGCGGAGGGAGTCCGAGCGGCGGCGGCAGCAGCAGGAGTCTGTGCCCGGCCCCCCCTGCGCTCAGTCCCGTTACAACCCCCTCCCTCCGCGCTCCGCAGCCACCAACATGTCGGCGCCGGCGGCCAAAGTCAGTAAGAAGGAGCTGAACTCCAACCACGATGGGGCCGACGAGACCTCAGGTGAGGCCGGGACGGGGGAGGGAAGGGAATGGCGGCGGCCGCCGCGGCGGCCTCCTCCCCGCACGGCGCTGCACCGACCGCCATTTTCCCCAGCCACACGGGCCGCGGCCGGGCCGGAGGCGGGAAGAGCGCGGGGTCGGCCGGGCGGATGTGCAGGCCTCAGCCGCGGCAAGAGGAGGCCATGTTAGAGCCCTTTTGTCTGTACTGCCCGGCCTCCTTCTCCGTGGGCGGGGGGCGCTGCGGCCTGCGCGGAGCAGCGGGACCCCCCCTCCTGGAGCAGCAGCCGCGGAGCCTCATTGTGCTCCGCCGCCGCCATGATGCTTCGCCGCCTTGTGGTCTCGGAGCCGCTACTGCTGCATGGTGCTGCCCGGCCGCGCAGCGCCGGGATGGAGCGGCGCTGTCTCGGTGGCTGGCGGGGCCCGCCCGACTGGGGAGCCACGCGCTACTCGTGCAGCAGCGGGATGCGGCTGCCCGCCCGTCCCCACGTGCGATCCGAGCAGCCCGCGTGTCCTGAGAGGTCGGTACTCGGTTCCCCGCACCGTGGCGTGGGGTTTGCATCAGTCGCCGCCGTAGCGGGAACTTGCCCCCCGGTAAAGGCTGTCGGTTCCCCCACCCATGGATCTTCGCCTGTTTGGCGGGGGGTGTGGAGGTGCTCATGGCAACGAGCCTCCAGGCCAGCCGCTCTCCGCTGTGCCCGGTTCCTTTCACACACGTGCTTCCCGCACCTGAGTTTTCCTGTGTAATGGGGGCGGGGGAGAGAAGACGACACCAATCTACCCGTCTCCGGCCGCAGGGTGGGGGTAGGGCTTGGCTCTGAGGCCCCCACCGGAAACAGCTACCCCATAACACGAAATCCTCTGTGTTCGCAAAGTAATCGGGGGAGGGGTGCCTGTGCCGCACTTCTACAGCTGCTTCCCGCTACCTTTCGTTAATCTTAAAACACTTTAGGCAAACAGCCATTGCTTAATTAAGCGCTCCAGCAGCGTCTGCCGAGTTAAAGTTCTGATTAGAAAACATCCGCTTCATGGTGGTTTTGAAATATTTACCGGAATCTCTTCCGAAACGTGCCTGTTAATTGTGGAAAACAGCATTTCCAATTGTACTATTTTAATGAGCATTTTGTATCTTATTTTTTCTTTAGTATTCAGTTCACGTAACTGATTCAGTTTCTGTAACTGTGTTCAGTTCAGAAAGAATGATTTGGTGTATAATTTTAGTAAATTATTAAACTATTGTTGTTTCAACAGGTGGGCTATAAAATACCAAGTGTATATGACTATATATTGTGAATTAGCACGGTACCTGGTTTGAGCCCTTTTTAAAGAAAAAGGGAAAAAGAGAGCAAAGTTTTACACTAATCTTCAGAGACTTCACTTAGCAAGTTCAGTTAGTAAAAATGGTAGTTTTACAAGGTCTGGTGAGCCTTGTTGTATCAAGTGGAAATAATCATCACTCCCCGTGATAAAACTACCACTGCTCATTCGAGGTGGGGGTTTGTATCGCTGAGAGCGCTCTCTATTCACTTTGACATGAACATGGTAACCAGGTTCTAGATCTGGTAGTTTTCTAGCTGAGTGACGTGTTGTAAAAGTGGAGCATCACACTCCTCTTGAATTCTAATTCTAGCTTTCTTAGAATTGTTATCAATTTGGCTACTCCCTTCATGTCTGGCCACTTTGGAGATTCATTATTTTCCAAAGTTGGAAAAACAGTTGAGAGTTGTCTTTCCATTAGGAGTTGTGCTGGAGTATATCCAGTAGCAGCTATTAATGTTGATCTGTAAACACAGAAGAGCAAGGAATGGATCTTACCTGCACTGACTGCAGCAGGCTCTCTGTTTTAAATTATAAATGTTTGCCTTAAATATTGCTGAGAACTTTTCTGCAATACTCATTTCCAAGCAGGTTCAAATATTCAGTAAGGTTATGCCTTTCTGAACTAGATTAAAGAGCCATTTAGTACCTGTTATTTTCTCTCTGTGAAGATACAGTACTTATACAATTGTTGCGGAAACTCTTTTCTATATAGGTTCTTATATTGCACTCATCACCATAGTATCCATGCAGATATCAAACATAACACAATAACTTTCTCTGAGTTTATACAGCATATTCGACTTACATCAATAGCAAATACAAGGTTTAAAAACGTGTGTAGACCTCATTAATGGCTTACTGAACTAGGAGTAGTCCTTCTGTTCCCAATACTGTATTAGGTGGTGAGGTGATTTCTTTTGACTTTGGGTGAGTTACTTAATCTCTCTCTACCTCATTCTCTGTATCTGTAAAATTAATATAATAATATTTATTTCTACCTCATATCTGTGTTGGAAGGCTTACTTTGCTAATATTTCTCAAGTGAAAGATGCTAGAGAAGGGTGAAATATTACTGTAAAGTATAATTATTATCTGATGATCGTTCCTTGTTAGATTGCCAGAGTAGAACAAATTGAGCTATGGCATAACTGGGTGCAAATCTCTTGACTTCAGTGGAGCTATGTCCATTCTGAGCTACGCCTGCATTGGGGCGTGTCTGTAAGTGCAGCTGTACTGCTGCTTTACTGGAATAGGAGGAATACCAGTATACTATACTGGCAAAGCATTCCTAGTGTGGATGCAGCTATATTGGTATAGTAAAACCAAGTGAAACAAGCTATACCAGTAAAAGCACAGTTTTGCCAGTTTGTGTTGACACTAGGGGCTACAACCAGCAAAGGTATGTCAGTCAGTCGGTTGGGATCACACCTCTTCACACCATTGACTGACATAGGGTTAACAGAAATCTGAAGTATAGACCTGGCTGAATTTGTTCCCATATATCTTGATTCTTATGTAGGGGCCATATTCATCCGTGGAATAAGTGGCAACAACTCCATTGACGAAGTACATGGATTGATTTAGATCTGTTTATGCCAGGACTGAATTTATCATGTGTTCACCACTAAGTTAAAAAGAACTGGTCTTTTTTTGCCTCTTTTCAGCATCCTTGCCTCTCCCACCGTGGCCATCTTTATTCCTGGTACCGACCCCCTCAACCTGTTCACTTCCTGTGAACAGTTGGAATGTTTCCTCCCCACATTGGGTCCCGGGGTCTAAGCCGAGGTAAATGCCCCCTAAACAGATAAGGTGAGGGAACAACGGCAGGCTCACGCCACACGTCCTAAAGAGAGACCCTGTGCCCTTAGCAAAGATGGCGGGTCGGGCTAGGCCCTTCCCTGAGAACTGAGGTTCCATGCCCTTAACCAAGGTGGCCGTCTGAAGCATTGGGTATTCTGTAAGTTCAGTGCCCTTAACCAAGATGGTGGTCATGCCAGTCACAGAGTAGTACAGTGGAATTTTCGCTGTTAACTGATGTCATTCTACAGTGCCTTTCTGGTCTCCATAGGAACCTACGTGGCTGGCTTGGGAAGATGGCGGCTCTAGAGAGGTCGCCAGGGGTCGCTCGGGACTGGGACTCCAGGCTTCTGTGCTTTTAGAGAGACGCACCACTACCTCTTGCCTTTCCCCCGTCGCCAGGATGTTCAGGGACGGTGTGGCGCGTGGTGCCGACATAGAGTCGCTGTGGCGAAGAGACCAGGGGACCCGCTGCGAGGCGGTGAGCGGCCATGGTGGTTGTGGGGGCAGGGGCCATTCGCCGTGGTGGTGGGTTGGTGGGTACCTTGACCCTTTCTCCTGCACGTTGACTCTGTCCATGAGTCATTTGCTCTGGGGGAAGCCAAAGGGGCCGCTCACCCCACTCTCTGGCATTAAGCAGCTACCAATGCATGAAACAAATGCTGCAGCTCGCTGGGAACCTGAGGGGTTTTCCCCCAAATAAAACCATCCTTCTGCAGGAGGTGCAGGAGAGCCTAGGGACATGTCTGTGGCAGTCCTAGAGTGAGGTAAGTCCCCAAAGGTCTGGATGCCATAGAGTGAGGCACACAGCACGTTGACACACTGTTTACCTCATCCTCATCCTGAGGCATTGGTACCTTTATTTGGTTCACCTTTGCCATCTAGGTCTGATAGGGTGACAAAAGATCTCACAGTGCTTCCTTCTCTGAAATATGGTGGAAATGTAGTGTTTTATCCTGGAGAGAAAATGTACTGTGTCCCTTGTGCCCACTCCCAAATGCTGAACGGCAAAACACAACAGTTGTTTGTCTTCCGAGAAATCCCTTTGTGCTAAGAAAATTGTGACTTGCCAGCTCTACTGCCCTTACAGATCTTCAGATAACACTTTGTCTGAATCGTTAGAGTAAGAAAATAAACTAAGGGTGGAGGGAAGTTTCTGCCATTGCTATCACCGTTGTCACTGGCACTGTCAGAATATTTACAATCTACTGCATGTGCCTAAGCGGTGCTAACTATAGATCCTCCTCGTTGTATTTGTGCCTTCTACCTATCCTAAATCCTCTCTGGCCATAACTTCAGTCATCGGTCAGCACTATACAGCCCCTTCTGGGACTCCACTGGCCTTGTTTGGGGGGTCATCAGGCCTCAGGTTTTCTTTTGGAGTGCTCACTAGGCCTGAAGTCTTTCCATGTCAACAAAATCTCCTGGCTCGTCTTCTACTTTCCTGGAGGTATCCCTCTCCTTTTTCAACTCTGCTGCCCCTTCCTTTCTTCTTCCCCAGCCTCATTCTCTTTTGGTAAATGAAAAGCCAAGAAAAGCACTCCACAAAGTCCAAGAAATCAGAAACCCATAGATGTAAGAAATCTGGAAACTTAACTCTCCATCTTCAGTGGATGGTGAAATCTTTTCTCTTGTCTTTGTTATCCTCTGAGGAGTCAGACTCAAATGAGGGGAGGCATTTTGACATTGTAGACCTGTCAGTCCACATTCATTGAGGTGGCCTAATTTATTCTGGATATTTCTGATGAGGAAACACATCTTCCAAATTAAAATAAATAAAAGTTCCCCAGGATAAGTTAAATAAAGTCTGAGGGATTCTGGTCTTCTCTGCCCTGGAGCTGCTGGAATAGATTTTTGCTTCAATGGCTCTGCCCAGAATATAGGGAATTCCCACCAATAGAGCCTGCCTCAAGATGAATAAAGTACAGAAAAACACAAACCTCAAACTTGTCTCAGGACCTGAAGTGAACATCTCAATCTCAAGGTTTGCAAAACCAAATAAAAACATAAAAATGGTGATTCCAGTTGAGGGGTGCTGCCTCCCTCAAAGATCTGTTGGGCAAACACAGGGTGAAGTTGTACAATACAGCTGTGAGACTGCAACTTCGACTGCAGAGGTAGCGATGACTCGACCTCTCTCTCTCTGGTCAGGTCCAAAAGCCATTACCCCCAAAATCTTCTCAAAAGCCTGCAATCCTCATTTTTCACTTGGAAAAGCTTTCCTCTAGTTTCTTAAATGAAAGTTGTCTTCCTTGTAGCAATTACCTCTGTGAGAAAGGTCAGCAAAGTAGAAGCTCTTTTCTCCTGAGAATCCTTTTTTTTACTTCTTTCCTGATAGGGTTGTCCTTTTTAGAACCCATGAATTCACATCTAAAGTGTATTCTTCAAGTCAGTCAGGAGGCTGTTATTCCTTTCTTCTTCTGTAAACCATCCACACTGCTAGTCCAGATCTTCGGCTCGCATAATCCTACATTAGCAGAAGGCAAGCTGATTTTGAGTGCATAGTACAAGCACTAAGTGCTGCCACAGGAACTTCAGTTTTCCTGTCCGTTTTCAGAAGTGCTTCCATTTTCACACTTTTTCATAGTGGAAATTGAATAATTAGGAAGTGCTAATTATAACCACCATCTCCATTTATTCCTTCCTTCCAGCTTTCCGGCTTCGAAACACCTCTGACTTGCTGAACCCATAGCACTGTTCCATCAGCAGCTTTATTTCTCTTTGGGTAGCTGGCTGGTTGCTGAAACTGGAGTGAAGCCACATCTGTATTTGAAAAAAGAACGAGGAGTACTTGTGGCACCTTAGAGACTACCACTCTGAAATCTGTATTTGAATATTCACAACAGCTTTACATAATTTAGCTCTTGGAACAGCCTATCTGTTCTTTTTACTGTGCCCCGGGGGCATATGGAATGCTGCAGAAAATCCAGGCTGGAGATCTTGGCTAGGAAAGCATGTTTACTTGTTTACAGGTAGCAGATACAGAAATATCTGTTTCAGAGTAGCAGCTGTGTTAGTCTGTATCCGCAAAAAGAAAAGGAGTACTTGTGGCACCTTAGAGACTAACAGATTTATTTGAGCATAAGCTTTCGTGATGCATCCGATGCAGTGAGCTGTAGCTCACGAAAGCTTATGCTCAAATAAATTTGTTAGTCTCTAAGGTGCCACAAGTTCTCATCTTCTTGTTTTATAATGTTTTGTTTGGTGGAGTAGTCTGAGGCAGTTTTTAGCACCCTTCTGAAAATTGAAGAACTGTCAAAATTAAGCACAACTCCCACTAGCTGAGATGTGGATAAAAGGTGCAAAATGAAAAATAAACCAGGCTGATGGGCTCAGCACATTTCTAAAAGATTGTGGCTCCCCGTGAATGTAGACTCTGGAACCCTGTGGGAGATGTTGGATCCAGACTGCGAAGTCTGGTCCAAGAGCTGGCTTGCTGTATGTCTTGTACAGTGCTGAGACATCATGGTTATAGGTATAGTATAAATAACTAGCTAGAACATGTTGCTGATGTCTGATTAATAATAATTCGGGCTGTTTCTTTGTCATGGCAAAAAATACAGTGGTCACAAATATATGGAAAAAATCCAGAAAGTCATGAATACACATTGCTTTGACCAAATAGCCTTTGTTTTTGGATTTATTTTTGAAATTTGTTTTAATTAAAAATTATTTAAAACAGTATGTCACTCTCCGATACTTCACTTCACTGGACATATGTAGAGCCAAATTTGTAAAAGTCATGGAGGAGTCTTGATTACTGGTTTAAAAGACCTTAAAAGTCAAAAGTTTTATCAAAGCCATGACTATGACAAACAAAGAGCCTCAATAATAATGGTCTTTGGAGATAGAAGTAATTTGATACTCTGCACAAGGAGAAGAGGTGTTATGTTCCAGGCCCCCCTGGATATAGGGAAGCATTATTACTACTTTGCATAACACAAGAAACAGGGGTCACCCAATGAAATTAATAGGCAGCAGGTTTAAAACAAACATAAGGAAGTACTCCTTCACACAGTGCACAGTCAACTTGTGGAACTCATTGCCAGGGATGTTGTGAAGGTCAAAAGTATAACTGGGTTCAAAAAAGAATTAGATAATTTCATGGAGGATAGGTCCATCAATGGCTATGAGCCAGGATAATCAGGGACACAAACCTCATGCTCTGGGTGTCCCGAAACCTCTGGCTTCCAGAAGCTGGGACTGGACAATAGGGGATGGATCACACAGTAATTGCTCTGTTCTGTTCATTCCCTCTGAAGCATCTGGCAGTCATCACTTTTGGAAGACAGGGTACTGGGCTAGATGGCCCATTTGTCTGACCCAGTATGGCCATTTTTATGTTTTTTTTTATAGTATGCTGCACTGGAGGAGCAAGAATGAGGGGAATCTGTTTACATTCATGTTGACCATATGCTAAAAGTAACTGAATTTTCTTACCCTAGTAGTACAGTACATACACAGTGTGGACCCCAGTGCCTTATACATCAGTTAAAATTGGGTCCTATGTTTCCACTCCTATAACTCTGGGACTGTCCTTTCCTACTTATTCTCCCGAGTACCTAATCACTGTAATAGAAGGTTGGCATCTGTATCCTCACCCTGTTGATTTGAGGGAAATCAAGGAGCAAGTGACCTCTGTTTCTCTGATTCTAAAACCAGGGTTGCTCTATAAAGTGACCTGCTAGAGGTGTACTTAGATTTGATAACTGTTCTTCTCTTTGTGAAACATGATCTCCACTGGCCTGAGAACTGTTCTTGCATACATGACTCCACAGTCCATAAAAGCCACCAATTAGCCAGGAACCCAATATGCAAGGTTCCTTTTGAGTATATATTCAGTATATTGAGTGACAAAAGGGAATTGTCCTAAATGGGTCTCTGTGCACCCATCTTTCGTTGTTTCATTTGTAGAACATTATTCTTCTTCCAACAGAAAAGCTGCCAGACTGGGGAGATCTCAACTATGGAGGCTGCAGTACAATCCCATTCCAGCCGAGATGCTGGCATGCAGACTGATCAAAGTGAGGAGATGATCCAAGACTTGGATCTCCAGAAGGAAGCTGCTGTGGATTATCCTGGCCTGCTCTCGTTCCTTCAGGGAGTGGAGGATGTTGTTATCAAAGAGCTGAATAAAAACTGGAGAAGTCATGCCTTCGATGGCTTTGAGGTGAACTGGGTAGATCAGAATGAAACGGTAGGTTGATAGAATTCAGAGCAATATGACCATACTATACAGTGCCAATAGCAACAGCTGTGGAATAGTTGGCTCTGTTACCTGGTGCTGAGACTGTCATTGCTTGACTCTGTTCATAAGAAAATAAGCATTCTTTCTCCTTTTGCCTTCACCCCAGTCTAGTTAGGTAACCTGTCCTTGTGAGTAGCAACAGTGTGTAATACTGGCTTCATCAAAAGGAAGCTTACAATTGGAGTAGGTTAGTTTCCTCCTCTCTTCAACCAGTGCAGTTTAAAATCTCTGATCATTTAGATCTTCCTGCCATATTCTTCAGACAATAGTGTATTAATCATTGTCTGGCAGCATCTGAAAGTCATTGCAGTGCCTGTGGTTTGGCAGCTCTACCTGTTCACATGACGGTTATCCGTCCAGGAATGTGGGCAGCTGATAGCTATTGGTGCATGCTGGGTATGTTTATTGCTACCTCTTATCAGATTATGGTTTGAGAGCACAATGTAGATCTTAAACCCCCAGAATTGTGGAGCGGGACTGCCCCAAGCCTTCGGGGCACGGGCTCCTTAGTCTTTTCCGTAATTGCTCTGAAGATAGTAGAGTGTGAGATGACGTTATGGAGAGACATTTGGTTTGGTGGGAGCATGCAGAGTTTTGCGTGTGATGCTCTCAACAGGAGGCAAACTTCTGTCTTACCTGTATCTACAAACCACAGTTTGTTTCCCCAGACTCTGCTGCAATAAAGAGAGTGGGAGTCTGGACCCTGACCAGGATATTGGTCTGTGGAGATAATGTGATTCTTTCTTCAGTCTCTGAATATAGATCAAGACTAACAAATTTATTTGAGCATAAGCTTTCGTGAGCTACAGCTCACTTCACTGAATACAGCCGATGAAGTGAGCTGTAGCTCACGAAAGCTTATGCTCAAATAAATTTGTTAGTCTCTAAGGTGCCACAAGTACTCCTTTTCTTTTTGCGGATACAGACTAACACGGTTGCTACTCTGAAACCTGAACATAGATCCTAATTCTCCGTATCTCCATAGGTTGGTGGCTCAGTATTTGGATTTCTTCTTTTCCAGGTGTCCTGTTTGCATAGCTTATTGTATCCAGAGGCTCAGGATCAGAAGTTGCAGGTGACCAGCATCTCCTGGAATGCCACTGGATCAGTTGTTGCATGTTCTTATGGCAGGTGAGCACCTGAGTTGATCCAGAGCACAACTCAGAGTGGTCTCTGAGACATTTCAGACTGGCCTGCATTCAGAAGCGTTGGAGAATGTTCACTTGCTTTGTAATAACTAACCATGTGTATAAGCAACTTATTTATGTTGAAAAAGATATTTAATTGATATTCAGAAAAATCAGAACCCAAGGGCAGTTCTAATTTAGGTCAGACATCCTTTCCCTTTCCTCTCTGTCCATTTATGTCCAATCCCCAAAGCTAATCTATATTTTCTCAGTATTTTGTTCTTAGGCAGATTCTGTTGGAAATGTAAAGAGGAGGCGTATGTTTGTATGTGTCTGCAGTGTGTGTATATGTATGGGATGGTTGGATGTGCATACTTGCCTTGATCATAAAATGTCTTGTTAGCCATCACGTGGTCTCCAAGCCCATATAGAATACACCTGGTGCCCATACACAGAAATGCTCTCAGCCGTGTACTCGCATGCCTGATACTGTTTGGATTAGATTTTCTTCCAGCAAGGCTAACCACCATTTTAGTCTTCTTTGTTACTGCCAGTGTGGACAGAGATTGCTGGTAGTCCTCCCACTGTCGGCACATAGTAAACTAGTCATTGCTGAAGTTGCTTGTCTGATTTACTTTCCCACATGCGCAGTTCCTGGTAGCTTACTCTGGGAAACCCATTATTTCAGAAAATGGATGACGACATTGTGGAGTTGATTGGGATTAGCAAATGCAATATGGCAAACATTTGTTTCATGTTATTTCCAGCTCTGGGGACTTTGCACATGGCAATAATTGCTATAGATTTGCACTGCCCCTAACAAACAAGGTTGCACGCTGATAAACACAAAGTAAATGAAATAGCTACAAAGCAGAAGGGAAGCAAAACTTTGTCTTTTGAGAGGTTTATTTCCTTTGTCCTTTCAGAGTTACAAAATGAAACAAATCATGAACCCAGCTTAATTGGGACAAGTAAACATGGAAATGAAATTGGACTTAGGCCTTGAGAGATGTCAGTGGCATGACTTGTGTAATATCTGCACCATTTGGAGGTGCAAATGGGTGTGAATGAGACTTCATGCTTGTATGACCTCAGCAGAAATGTCATTACGTACATAACTAATTAAACGAATGCCTCATTTTGTCTTTGAGATGGGTGGGGGAGATTGTTGTACATCACTATCAGAGCCCTCCACGCCAACATCAAGGGTCCACTTAATGGCTACTCTCTCCTGGCCAAGCAGGACTGAGTAGCACTTCAGACCCTATCAGTTCTCCTTATTCAGCTGCAGTGGTCACTGCTCAGCAGCACAACACTTTTCCTCTCTAGAGCACTTTCAAACCCTGAACTCCTTGTTGGAATGAAACGTTGTTGGCTTTTCATCCTCTCTGCAGAACAGTTGCTTCTGGTAACTTAAAAAGGAGGAAATGTGTGCTCTCTTTGAATGGTGGCTGTGAAGTAACTTTCCCCAAGGTGGATTCCAGGCTGTTACCTTAGTAGTATAGTTAATAGGTCCTGTCCTGTAGTAATTTATATATGCTGTCAAACACTCCCATCATACTGGGGTGCACCAACATGTACTCATAAATGTAGCACTCCACAGAGATGCATTGTAACCGCAGCCTCCTCTAAACAAAGCCTTTCATAGCCCCAGAGAGCACATGTCAATGAAAATGGGAATGCAGCTGGAAATCCGCGTAGCTGAGTGTCTCTATATAACAATGACCAGATGAGGTGTAGCTTCCATCTTGACTTCTTTTCTTTTCCAGACTGGACGACGGGGACTGGAGCACAGAAAAATCCTATGTTTGTACCTGGAACCTGGACAGAAGGGGGTTAAATCCAAAGCGTCCTGATCTAGTAGTGGATGTTCCCAGTTCTGTCATGTGCCTAGCTTTCCATCCATCACAGCCTTCGTTGATCGTTGGTAGACTGCTCTTGCCTTAGATTTTATTTTTAATTGTTCCTCTATCTGCTTCAACTAGTGCCGCTGATTTTCTCTTCAAGGCTACCTGGGTAGGGTGACCAGACAGTAAATGTGAAAAATCGGGACGGGGTGTGTGTGTGTAAGTAATAGGAGCCTATATAAGAAAAAGACCCAAAGATTGGTACTGTCCCTATAAAATCGGGACATCTGGTCACCCTTTACCTGGGACTCCTCCCAAGAGGAATGGCAGTGTGCTTCCTCAGTCACTTCCCAAGCCCCAAGGCAAGGGAAGTGTTGCTGCCAAATGTGTAATTGCTGTTTCATCCGAGGCACTAGGAATCAGGATCTTCCTTTGTTTTAGTGCGACCTTCCCTTCTCTTAATAGGCTTTGCCTGTTTTATACTACCTCTTGGAGCACTTAGTTTCCCCACTTTCTCAGCAGGAATCTCTGGGAGATGGAGGAGGGAGGGCAAAAATCAGTCCTTGCATAAGTATTGGTTGTTCAAGATGGCTGCATATTCCCACTTATGGTATTGCGCTGCCTAGTGATGCCTAATGGCAGAACCTTCCCTTAGCGTTGTCTCTTAGAGTGCTCTTGCATCCTCTTGTACCCCTCCCCTCAGCTGTCTCAGAGCGAGGCTATATCAGGGGACACAGCATCATCTACCACCTCAATTCCTTTCAACCATGAGCTTGCATGGACGTGAACCGCTCTGAACTGTTTGGGTCTGGAGTTCTTTCTCCTTGAGTATTCATTGGTGTTTTGTTGTTAATAGTAGTTAGTATAAGTGTAGAAATAGTTACTTAATTGCTAGTGTTTCATTTCTGGGTGATGGTGGAACTGAAGAGGAAGAAGAAGCCAAGATTCAAGAGGTGTGCTTCCTGCCCTACTGTCTTCTCAGCAGTGGATGACCACATCAGGTGCCTCAAGTGTTTGAGAGAGGTCACTCTCCGTCTGAGTATTCTATCTGCTGAACTTTGATACCCCAGAGCTCGCAAGCAAAGGCAGAACAGATTGCAAGGGGTTCTCCTGAAGGAGGCTCTTGAAGCTTCCAAACCAAGATCTGAGAGACACTGTTGACGATCTGAGAGACACTGACTCCTGTGACTTCCTGGAATCCTCCAACTGCTTCAATTTTCTTGAAGTTGGATCTCCCATCAGCTTTGGCTCCAATTCTCACTGTTCCTTCAACTAGGTCTTTGCTATGTCAGAACCAAGGGCCATGTGGTCGTCTCCATCTGTCTTATTGGATCCATTCTATTCTATTACAGAGCCTCTATGGCTCCAAAAGTCAAGGTTGATTCTGGGGTCAGCCTTGGGAGCCAGGAGCATGAGTCTGGTTTTGGATCCGCTGCTGTCAGCTTCTTCGTCCCTGACCTTGGCTCCTGCTTTGGTTCCACTTACTTTTTCAGTTCTGAAGAATACTGTTACAAGATATCTGAGGTTCACTGTGAGGCTTCTGATCAATCCTCAGATCTGAGCAAAAAGCAGAGGACCTTGAGAAAGAGGGCAGGCTTCGCTGACCACCTCATCTGTAAGGAGAGTAGAACTGTCTGTACTTCCTCCTCCTAGGACTCCTACAGGATCCTCGTAAAGGTTTCCTCCTTACGTCCCTCAAGGTCCTCCAGTGCACTCTGTCACAGATCCAGTGCCAGATCCATATCTGAAGGAGGCTAGAGGAAGAATTAAGAGGCCTGTTTCTTCCTGGTTTGCCCCTCCCTTTGGTCCTCCTCCTGTGGGGGTGCTCCTGAATCCCAGTTGTTGGGAAGACTGACAGTCCAGGGTGTTGTGACCTTATTGGGACTGCTGCAGGAATTTTTCAGTTATCCTCCACGTGGATGGAGAGGTGAGCTTTCATTTGCTAAAGATCCAGTGGTGTGGAAATCCCAGATCCAGTTCCTCCAGATCTGTCTACATTTCAGGCAGTGGTGCCTGATAATTGATAGCCTCTCTCTTTGAACAGGAGCATGTGGTCACACACTGTGATCCTGGATTTGTCACCAGATGAGCATGTGGGAGTTCCTTCAGTCTCCTCCCCTTTTAAGGATACTACACTATTTCACGAATTAGTGGATCGTGTCTAGAATTTGAATCTGCCTTCAGTGCCTGCGGAAGAGACTTCTCATCTGATGTTTGACATTCTTGGTGCTTCTTCCAGGAATAGGATATCCCTACCTATTTTGGATGTTTGCTTTAGCCAACTAAATCAGTGTGGGTCTATTCCTGGCAAGCTACATTATTTATCCTCAGAAGAGGATTCATATTTTCATATGGACCCTGTACCTAAGTTGCTGGTGGTGGCTGCTGCCAGTAGCAGAGCAAGATCTGGACAAGCTCACCCTATCCTTATTGACAGAGAGGGGAAAGGTGTTCTCTCCTTTATCCTTTGGTATTAGGGTGGCAAGTTATCAAGCTGTCGTGTCCTGCTGTCAGTTTCACTTGTGGGAGAAGATACTGCTGCAGGAGTTGCCAGATGACAAAAGGAGATTAACACAATTTCAACGGAGGGTCAAAATATGGTGAAACCCTCCTTCAGGGTTTTTTTTGATGTCTTGGACTCTTCTGCTAGTATATTGGCTTCTGACGCTGAGGAGACATGCTTGGCTTTGTTCCTCTTCTCTGGAGATGGATACAGACATAAAGTTGCAGGGGATGGTCTTTTCAGTGAAAATACAGATGAATTGCTGAAAAAATTGGAGACGACAAGATTGACAACTCGTTCTTTGGTCTTAATTGCTTCTATTAGGAGATTGGAGACACGACTCTGATAACACAAAGAAGCAGAGTCATCTTCAACTTATTACCCAGAAAATCAGAGATGTCCACAACAGTACCAGCAGGCTACATCCTTTCAGAGCAGCATAAGAAGAGGTCATTTAAATCAAGACCTAAATTTAAGCAGTCTTCTATTTCCATGATTATTTTGTCTCATGCCAGACCTCAGATGTGATGGGAAGATCGAGTCAAAAACCAACCATCTAGGATCCTTCCCTTCCTCTGTTTGAAGAGAGGCTAGCCCTTTTTATTAGTGCCTGGAGGCTTATAATATCAGACAGATGGGTTTTAGAAGTTAAAGAAAAGAGCTATGCCATACAGTTCGAAAGACTACCCCTTCCAATTCCCCATACCCTTCCTTTGTCAGGGAACCTGAACATTAACATGCCACGCATTACATTGATTAAAAACTGGCTAACTGATAGGTCTCAAAATCTAATTGTAAATTGGGAATAGTTATTGAGTGGGTATGTTTTCAGTTGAGTCCTGCAGGGATGGATTCTTAGCCATACGCTCATTAACATTTTTATTAATGACCTGGAAGAAAATATAAAATCATCACTGATAAAATTCACAGGAGCCATGAGAATTGGGAGAGCAGTAAATAAGGAAGAGACAGGTGACTGATTCAGAATGATCTGGATTGCTTAGTAAACTGTGTGAAGCAAAACAGTATGCATTTGAATAGTTAAATGTAAATGTGTACATCTAGGAACAAAGAATGTAGGCAATACATAACAGGATGGAAACTTTATCCTGGGAAGCAGTGACTTTGAAAAGGATTTGGAGATTGTGGTGGATAATCAGCTGAATATGAGCTCCCACTGTAACACTGTGGCCAAAAGAGCTAATGCAATCTTGGGCGGCACAAACTTGGAAATCTTTAGTAGTAGTAGAAAGGTTATTTTACCTCTATTTGGCATTGGTGCAACCACTGCAGGAATACTGTGTCTTCTGGTACCCACAATTCAAGAAAATATTGATAAATTGGAGAGGGTCAGAGAAGAGCCATGAGGATGATTAAAGGATTAGAAAACTTGCCTTATAGTGATGGACGCAAGGAGCTTCATCTATTTAGTTTAACAAAGAGAAGGTGGGGTGACTTGATTACAATCTATAAGTATCTATATGGGGACAAATATTTAATAATGGGCTCTTCCGTCTAGCAGAGAAAGATATAACACGATCAAATGTCTAGAAGTTGAAGCTAGACACATTCAGATTGGAAATAAGGAGTACCTTTTGCACAGTGAGTAATTAACCGTTGGAACAATTTACCAAGGCTTGTTGTGGATTCTCCATTACTGAAAATTTTAAAATCAAGATAGGATATTTTTCTTGTGTAGCTGCAAGCCCCATTCCAGAGTCTGGCAGCTGCGCCACAATGTCGTCCAAGATCGCCTGGTCAGAGCCATCTCACCACCCGTAGGGAAGGTTGCTGTGAACTCCGCCATCCCTGGAATGGACAGACAACTGCGACTGGACATTGTCATCGCCAATGAAGACTGGAAGATCATTATGGTGGATGTCACAATTCCCTTTGAAAACAGGACCCCAACTTTCCGTGATGCCCAATCTCAAAAGCTGGAGAAATACGACCCTCTGGCCAACACATTGAGAGCAAGGGGCTACGGGGTCCAAACTTGCGCGCCAATCGTTGGAACCCTGGGTGTATGGGCCCCCAGTAACGAGTGAGTGTTGACAGAATGTGGAATCTTGGCTGATGCGGCAACTCATGTTGTCAGAAGCCATCAAGTGGTCGATGGACATCTACCTAGAACACATCACCGGACATTGCCAGTACCAGGAGGGATGAGCTGGAATGCCGATGAGAAGCGCAGTAGGGAAAGTAATTCAAATACTTTCCTGATGTATTGCATTTTCTAATGGACAACCTATCCTAAATTCTCAGTTACTGAGGGAAAATCTTCACTCATTGATATATTCGCTTTCCACAACCAACTCTCTGTATAACTTTTTATGAGTAATGTACCTGAATACTTGGATGCTAATATCTAAACTGTATTGTTAAATTTACTCACCTAAATTTGGGTTATTGCTGTTTATGCACTATATATATCTTATGACTTTTTTAAAACAAACTTTGTATTTGTAGATAATCTAAGAACTATACCCAGATGTACAGACACTCTTCTTAACCTGTTGTGACAAAGCTCTGTCCTTGACTCCATGAGTCCTGCGTTTCCTGGCAGATTTCGCTAGTGTCAAAGGCTCACTGTGACCCTCCATGTAGCCCTTCTCTCCCTAGAGGCACGGGTCACAGCCTACTGAGCCATTTACATCATAAGTGAGGGAGGTGAGGAGAAGCTATCCTCCCTCGCACAGTCTGTTGTCTCCCAGTCTGAGTGATTAATCAGGGGGGGCAAAAGGAGGAGTCTGGGCCCGCCCTCTACTCTGGGCTCCAGCCCAGGGACCCTAATAGTGTCAGCTATGGTAGCTGACCTTTTAGGAACAGGACGTGTACAATTCCCTGGGCTACTTCCCCACAGCAGCTCCCACTTCCTCTAGCTCCACTTCACCCTTACCTCAGGGCCACCTTCCTTGTGCTTGATATGGTATGTACTGCTCAGTCTCTCCAACAGCGCAACTTCCTCCCACAGCTCCTGATATGTGCACCCACCTGACTGACTGGGAGGTTTTAATCTAGTTTCAGCCAGCCCCTGATTGGCTTCAGGTGTCTCAATCAACCTAGCTGTCTCCACTGCTTTCTGGAAGGATCTTAATTGGCCCCAGGTGTCTTGATTAACCCGGAACACCTGCCATTTGGTTACCATGGTAACAGGGATTTGTTTTGCCTGAGGCTAACATACTTGTTTCTCATTACTTTCCTATAGCCATCTGGCCTTGCCCCGTCACACTGTGTATTATATAATATTTTAACATTAGCTTTAATAAAAATTTTAAACCTGTTTTTATCTGTTAAGATGTCATTCATTATTGGCATAATGTCAGCTAGAAGGATGAGTGAATTGAATGCCTTGATGGCTGATCCACTGTTTACTATTTTTCATAAAGATAAGGTAGTTCTTAGGCCTGAACCCCGATTTTTGCCAAAAGTGGCACCTGACTTTTAAACCAATCAGTTACTTTGCAGGCATTTTTTCCAAAGCCTCCTATGAATAAGGGGGAATCTGTTATATATACTTTGGATGCAAGAAGAGCTCTTGCATATTATTTAAACATAATTTAAAAGATTTTGAAAATCATCCAGTTTTTTTGTATTTCATGCTAAGAATTACATGGGTTATGTCATCTTCCTAGACTGTTTCTAGATGGATTAAAGAACACATTCATGAATATTATACATGACAGTACAATCGCATTCCACCAGAGCTGTGGCAGCTGCTTTTGCTTGCCTTAAGCAAGTCCTTGCTGCTGAAATCTGCAGGGCAGTGACCTGGAATTTTGTACACACTTTTACTAAGTATTACGCTCTTGATATGGCCTCCAGGGCTGATGGTAGATTTGGTAGAGCAGTGCTTCAGTCTCTATTTCATTAGGACTCTGTTCCTGCCTCCAGGTTATTTTCAGCACTGCTTATCAATCTGTCCCATAAATTGGAATATACAGAGCCACTTGGAAAAATGAAAATTACTTATGTGTAACCGGAGTTGTCGCTGCATATTCACACTTCCTACCCGCCTTCCCCTCTTTCTCAGAGTCCTGGTTTATTCTGGCATGTCTGGTTTGCAATGGAAGAAACTGAGGTGGTAGAAGGCGCTGCGGCCTTGCCTTCAGAATGTTTGGAGACACTGAGGCGAAAGGTAGGATGGGGCACAAAAACACTAATGGACAGCGCTAGAAGGTTCTACCATTAGGCACCACTAGGTGGTGCAATACCCATGAGTAGGAATAGGCAGAACCATCTCAAACTTCTACATAGCATTGCATCCGCTTACATCCGAGCTGAATGTTCCCTGCTTGTTCCTGCTTACACCAGAGACTAATTTATTTTCCCTTGGCCCTTTTTGTTCAGGACAACTCTAGGGGCCAACCTGTTTACAGTCAGTAACAGAGTAAACAGAGCACATCATGCTGTGTGTGACTTTCATTAGTAGCCATTGTTTATGTTCTATTGATCCTTTGTCATCTACAGGTGGCCTTTACAGTGGGGAGGTCTTGATATGGGACATGAGCAGGATAGAAGACCCCTTGATCTGGAGGACAGGGATGACAGATGACACTCATACAGATCCAGTTTATCAGGTAATAGGGGGCAGTCCACACTTTAGTGGGATGTTCATTGGGTTGGAGGGCAGGAGGAATCTCAATCATGGCATTACATCCCTTTATTTCCTAGGCATCTTCACACCAGATTAGTACTTGCACAGTTGCATTGAAATCTTTATATTCTCATTGCTAGATTAACTTAACCTCAACACAGTTGAAGAGGGCAAATCCTCATGAGACTGGTTTGCTGGTAGTGTTACCTAATGTCATTTGTCCTGAGACTTAGCAGTGTTCTTGAATGTGGGGTTACTGAGCTTGGTGGGTTTGGCGAGGCCCCTTTTCAGAGTTTTCTCATGTTGGGAACAGGTTGACTGGTTTCAGGACTCAAAGCACAGTCACCACTTCCAGATTCTGAGTGTATCCACAGATGGAAAGATCCTTGTGTGGCAGACCCAGAGAGATGGTCAGCTGACATTAGTTGAAGGATTCGCCTTAGTTGCTCAGCAGATCCCTCGGAGTATGAAACTTAAGAAGGTTAGTTCAGTAATTCCAGAGAACATTGACTTGAAACAACCTTTTAATGGGCTTTGTGTGAGTTAGAATAGCTTGGGTTATAGAGAGCAGAGGTAGGAGGCTGTAGCTTCCATGTGATGGGGGAGCAGAGAGAGATTGAAGCCCAGTAAACTTGGCTTTCCCATTACCAACCCACAGGATAGTGTGGAAACCAGCCCCTTAGAAGTTTTGGGTGCAGCAGCCTTGCCCTGAACTAAAGCTAAATGACCAGAGCTGTAAGCAGCTAAGTTCTCCATCCTGAACTTGAATACTTATTAGAGGACTCAGTTCTGTAAAAAGAAAATGTTAAATGGTTGGTGCAGGTCATGCAGACTGTGATTAGTACAGATTTCATGTACGTGTATGTTCAATTTCTGAGTCCTTGTGTCTCATCGTTTGTCCCCTTTCCCCTAGCACACACGTGGGGAGACAGCTGTGGGTGTGACCTCGCTCTCTTTCTCCCACTTTGATCGCAGTGTGTTTATCATTGGTGTGGAAGGTGGATATTCTCTCAAGTGCTCCACTGCAGTAGAGACCACTGCTGTTCCTGGGACAGGTAGCTCTGTTCCCCTCAAGGCACCTGCACAGTTTGCCTTTTCTCCTCATGGTGGACCTGTGTACTGTGTAAGCTGCTCACCTTTCCACAGGCAAGTAAGGGGCAGACTGTATTGGCACCAACTGTTAGTTTGTTACACTACCATCCTTTTTCTAATTGTGGTTTTCTTGAGTGACCTAGGGGGTAGGAAAGATCCAATTAAGGGCCACATGCCAGAAGCCCTGCTGTGTTTGTCACACTGGGAAGCTGTTTTAGTGGTAATGCAGTTACCTTCAAGGGAGTTGCACCAACTTCCACCAAAGCTGAATATGCCCCTTGTATAGGTGCAACTTCATTGAAGCCCATAGCATTGAACTTATTTCCACTAGGCTCTTTTTATTCAGGACAACTCTTCCCATAGTTCCATTAACAACTTTAGGGGACAGCCTGTTTTCACATCAGAGTCAACTGCCCATCACGCTACTTGTGACTTTCATTAGTAGTCATCTGTGTTTAAATGTGGAAGTGTACACAGTGTGTGGGTTCACCCTTTAATGATGGACCATTTTAAATGTCCATAAATCTGTTTCCTTGACACATGCTGCGAGTCCTGGTGCTCCATAAAATTTGCATGGGCGTGACCAGATTATGCCAGCCTCCTAGATCCTGATCCTTAAATACAAGGTCTCTAGAGATTACAGGGCCAAAGATGCAGTGATTCATGTGATGGCAGTTCATAGTGGCTAACAAAAAAAAAAAAATTGAGTAAAGACAAATAATTTTGAGGAATCTTGATACCATTCAGTCAAAATGGCCATACATAAAGCCACCACACACTTGTGCAACAACACAGATCTAATGTACATCAACTTGCAGGCTGCTTAAAAGAACTCTGCTCTGTGTTCTTAATACTGATCCCCTAAGAAGTTTCTCATTTTCTCCAGGAATCTCTTTCTGAGTGGTGGCACTGATGGACATGTTCACTTGCACTCCATGCTGCAGGCACAACCCCTTATTTCTCTCCAGTTATCAAAGAAGTATCTGTTTAGTGTGCGTTGGTCTCCAGTACGACCCTTGGTCTTTGCAGCTGCCACTGGAGAAGGTAGGTACCCTCTAGCTGCTTATTCTTAGAAGGAGAAACCAGGTTTTCTTCTGGGTTCTAACAGTGCTATGTAAAAGTTTACTGCTTAGCACTTCCCACATGGACTTAATTTGTTTGAAAGCTGGGGTTTCCAAGCTGTCAGTTGGTATAATGTAGTGGTTTTTAGATCATCAAGTCTGGCAATGGGCAAGATATGACAACTGTAGTTGATACACCAAAGTCTGTCTGGCCACAGACTTGTGTGGATATGGGAAATTTGCTATCCCATACCATGGCTAAAACTGTTTCCAGCACTAGTATGCAATGTGACTGACTACAGAAAGTGGCCTAGCATTTAAAGATGTCAACAGGGCTGCAGCTGGTTTCAACCTACCCTGACTCTAGTGAGTAGATCTACACTTCACTGCTTAATCTAGATACTGCCAGCAGGGGTGGACTTTAATCCATATTGCTCTAGTGCTGAGAGGCTGGAGGGAAAGCTTGAACTAACACTTCACTGGAAACAAATGTAATAACAGATTGATGTGGATTATTTATTTTAAAGGAGAAGTGCAGCTGTTTGATTTTGGAAAGAGCTCCCAGAAGCCTGCGGTTTCTATAAAGCAAGCTTCAGCTCAGACTCCTGTGTACTGCATAGAGTTTAACATCAAGCAACCTCAGCTTTTGGCAGCAGGGGATGCCCGTGGCATGCTGAAAATATGGCAGCTGAGTTCAGACTTTATTCAACAGGGACCAAAAGAAGTGAATCACCTTGAGCAGCTGGCAAATGAAGTCACTGACTAAGACACAAACTGGTCTGTAAAACACATCCATGACATTTGTAATGGAGAGCAAGATAAGTCCTAGTCACTCTGACCATCTTTACCTGAAGCGAGATTCTATTGGGCTTTGTTTGTATCACACTTGAAATTGGTACTCAAGCATCAAGATGATTAAACACAAGTTGAAATTTTTGCTGCAGTTTGGACCAGTAACTTTTATTGAAGCACACTGCAATATTGCTTTTTTTCCCCCCTAAGAGTTTTAAGCTAAGCAGTTTAAGGTTACATCAGAAAGTAGCATTGACTATTGTAGAACACAAAGATGGAGACGCATGCAGGACTATAGTTAGCAAACGCGAGTATGTTCTTGGTATTTTTAAAGGTTAGTGCTTTTATATCAATTCACAAACAGTGAACGTGTAAATTCTATGTAGTCATAAGCAGAAGGAAGTTCTCTGCCCTTGCTATCCATGTAGGGCTTCATGTGAGAGATGCAGTAATCAGCTTGTTCCCTGGTCAGGTTCTGAAAGACAAAATTGAAGATAGTAGCCTCTGTGGGAAAACTAAGCTGTTTTCATGGGTAAAGTACTTCTCAGGGTAATGGAAGGATTGGATGTAAGTTACACTAAGGCCATAGAGTCAGAGCTAGAACTGGAATTCAAGAGTTGTGGCTCCTGCTCAGATCAGTTAGTTGACTTCTGTCCTTATCTCCCTCCCACTGTCAGGATCCAGAATGGAAAACTTGTTACTTGGTGACTATAGGGCTTGACAGGTCCAGAAAGAAAAATCTAGAGTTTCAGTGCAACTGGGAAAGTACTAATCTGGCTTCTTACTGATAGTACACCAGTACTTTGCAAGTTTGATCCTTTAATGAGAGTGTAAACAGGTTTAGTTGAGTCAATAAAATATTTCAGTAGCAGGGAAAAGGTGTTTTTGTGTTTGGGAATTTAACAGTTGTAGATCTAAGTACAATAGCTCAGAACAGCTAGTTGCTGCTGTCTTTCCTAAGATGGGGGTTGCACAACTGACACTTACTTGGTATAGCTCCTCCTTGGTCACATAGGGCTTGCCCTCTGAACTAAGGGCACGGAAAGCACTTTCTATTTCCTCACTGGATTTCACATTCTCAGTTTCCCTGCTGATCATAAATGCCATGTATTCCTGCAGTGAGACATGTCCATCCCTGCCAACAAAACACACACCACATGTAAACAGACCTGCTTCAGAACAATACTACTAGATGCTACTGAGCTCTCAAGCCCATCGAAGCAGGCAGGTCTAGCAGCAGGGTTATCCTTCTTACTTCCCAGACCTGCGTTAATTAAGATGGTAAGGAATATTGTAAATGTCTCATGAAAAGCCCTAGGCTCTAGATTGACTAAAGCATATCTACATGCAAAGAAATTCTCAGACACCAGTTACTAGGTGAGATTTAATGGCCCTTTTTGCTCAAACTATAAAAAGGAATAATTTGAAGAATATGGAGAGGCTGCGACAAACTTTGAAAGTGAAAACTGAACATTTAGCAGTAAAACAATTTATATAGGTTTTCTTCTGTCTGCATACCTGTTGGGATCTACGGTGTCGAGAATCGCTTCAAACTCTGGATCTGGTTCTCCTTCCTCAACCATAGGCAAGTCATAGCCCAGAGAACGTAAGCAAGACTTAAACTCCTGGTGATTCAGACGACCAGATTTATCTTTGTCAAAGTGTCTAGAATAGAAAATAGGAATCTTGAAACTTCATTAAGATAACTGGGAAAACTGGAGCAACACTTTAGCCTGATGTTCTGAACATGCTATTTGCAGTGAATAAGTACCTTCCTATTTAATACAGCCAGCACAGATTCTCTGGAGTGCTTCAGAAAGATCATTAACTGGCCACATACCCTTAGTGAGTAATTTTTCCAGTTATTGCCAGCTGGCAGAGTTTATAGCAGCCTGGCTCAGAACTGGCTAGAGAATCAGGGAGTTGCAAACAGTGGAAACTAGGTGCAGCTGAGAATCTGGACCATCAATTTTTGTGTAACAATCATCTACATGTCAAGGATCTAAAGAATTTGTTTATGACCACTTTTCCAGGTTGCTGAGAACATGCATACTTACTTGAACATCATGCTGAACTCCTTCAGAGCCTCCTCAGTGACTCCAGTTGTGTTTCTAAAAAGGAAGAAGCAAAGCTAGTGAACTGATCATGAACTTGCAGTAGTAGGTCAGAGGCTAATCAAACACCAGGTTCATTTCAGGCTGTTTGGTTTTCTGTCTGCCATCCCCTTTAGGGGAGACAGCATGCACCTGGTTCAACTGCCACTCATTTCACTAAGAAATCACCAAGGCTAGCTGTAACCAGGACTATTTCTCAAATTACAGTCTACCTTAAAAAATGAACATACTAATACACACACAAAACAGCAAGTGGAAGAGGTTTATCCTCCCTGAACTGTGCTCGATTTGTACTGGTTTTTAGACAGTCTCCCCCTAACCCACTTATCCCCTGAAATGGTGAACGTGGTTTATCTTCCCAAACGAACGAACACTGTACCTAGCTTGTATTTGCTGTTCCAGGTTGTGCTGCATCCTCATCCCTAGTTGGTCAAGCTGGTCCCATTGCTGTGCCAGCCCTACAGTGCTGTGCTCTGTATATTTGTTGTCCAAAATAAGTGCTTCTTCCATAGCTGCTCCAAGGTCCTCAATCTTCTTTAGTTGACTCCTCATTGCCCGAATCTCCTGGTGCTTACGCTGTTGGGAAAGAAAACAGAATGGAGCAAACATATCAGCGTACCAACATTTTACTGACTGAGTTAGAACACAGGCTCATAACACCAAAGAGATGGGGGGAGGAAGCTATGGTGCAGCTGTTGTATATAGTGATTTATTTTGTAACACTAGACAAGGGAGCTTCATTGCATCTGACAGATAGATTTGTAAGATTGGCCAGTGTTCCAAGAAAGGTGTTTTTGCCTGTAAATATCACTAGAAACCTCACATCATCTACAGCCTAAATCTCAAAACAGAATGTAGAGCATAGCAAGGAAAGGTTTCCGATACAGTCTCCTCTGCCCAGACAGACTTACTTAGAAATACTATACAAGGGGGAACTAATCGAGGATTTTCCTTTGGCTTGTGCAATGCAGGTTAGATTAGATAATCACAGTAGTGTCTGCTGGCCTTCAAAATGTATGAATCAATTAAAGACCTACATATCAGTCATTAAAGGCATTCTCCCTCCCCCCTCATTCCTGAGCATCAATAGGAAACAGAAGTTTTAACAGGTGAGGTATGCTTACTTTAGTAGCTTCCAGCTGTGATTCCAGGGTTCCTGATTCCTCCACCATACAGGACCTAAACAGAACCACAGTGAGGGAGAGGCACTCTCCACATATGACAAAGGGGGCGTGGGCTTGAAATTAACACCATCCTTTTAGGGTAAAATAATTTTTCCATAAACTTTATAAACAAAACTTTTTCTGTCAAGCTTCTGGCCATAAGCTTTTACATTCAGACTGACCCTATATAAAACGAGGCTTTTAGAACCTGCTGCATGTAATTTCTTTATATAGTTAATTTCAAGCCCAATTTCACAGGCTGTGATAAAGGAGCTACTGGAAACACTTCATGCTAAATCCAAAGCACTCACCTTCTTACTGTACCTAGTGAAATTAGAAACCCAGTGCAAATGCCTTTCCCATCCCAAACTGTGCCCAACACACACAAACTACAAGTGATTCACTAGAGCCAGGTTTTGTTTGCCAATGAGACAGGAGTGCGAGAGAGGCTTTACACACAAACTTGAACTACTGGCTTAATGTAAAGCCAACCCTGATGTAAGACAATCACCCTTGCAAAACAGAAAAACTCCATTACTTTATTACGGCTGGGTGAATGTTGCTTTCTGTATTCTCAGACTGATGCCTCACAGATGAGCACTTCTACAATCCTAATGTTCAGAGCCATTATGACACAGCCATTGATAGTCATTTGAATTTTGAAATTGATAGTAGTCACGATTGTAAGTCAATTTTTAAAATGTTTCACACAGAGGCATTCTTGGCATGCCAACAAAGGGCCCCAAACATCAGTTCAAACACTGGTTCATAAAAGCCACCTTTTGCAGTTATGATCTCCATGATTTTTTTCACAGGTACTAGCTGCATAAAGTTCCTGAAGTTGTTTTTGTTTCTTCAATTTTAAGCAATGTTAAGGCAGCAGTGTTTAGAGCCTCTGTGCTGTAACATTTAGAGTGAAAGTTTACAACAGATGACTTGTGTACAAACAGCAAGTTGGATATTGTGCAGATGTGCTGTAATGTGTTTGTGCCCCCAGTGGAATTTAAATTCCTGGTGCTAAGATTGTCTTCCCTCGCCCCCATCAGATCCTTTCCTCCCAAAGGTCTTTTAAACTTCTTGGGAAGGGTTTTCAAGCGCTGTATCACTGTGTAGCAATGAAAATACGCCAAACATCTGGGTATCTCTCACCACAGAGGGTTAAAGCTCAGAATCAAAGCGTGTTTAAAGAGAATGAAGCACAGGCCCAGAACCTTGGGCAGGAAGCTGTGAATCAACAGGGAAACAACCCCCAAGCATCTCACAGCAGTGACAGTTAGTTGGAAAGAACGCGAACCTTTGCAATTAAGAGTGCATTTTAAAATCACAGTGAGGTAAGAAAATAAGAGGAAAAACCTTCCAGACAGATCATCCCCAACTTCATACTGATAGACACGAATGACACGACGATATGCTATGCTATTCAAAGAAAAGAAACCAAATGAATTCCAAAAAGAAACCGGGCAAGACAGAGGAAAGAACAGACCACAACAAGACCACAGCAAGAGATCAGAACTCTAAGCCAGCACCACCTCACAGAGAAATTGCAAACAAGCAAATTACTTCATGAAGTACCAGACTCAATGGCAGATGCTGGTTGCGTACCCAAAAGAAATCTAATTATTTTAATATCTATTAAAAAGCGTTGCTGAGGTGAACAGAACAGAATCTCTAAGTTAATTTGAGCTACAAACTTCATTTAAAAACAGTAGTCAACGTGCAAATATGGCTGCTGTATGCTGATAGATGAGACAGTAGGACAACGATGTTGACCATGAAAGTTCTATGTACAGGACGTTCTGCTTAATAGCAACTCCGATATTAACAGCAACCTTTTTGGGGGAACCAATCCCATCCCATTGAGTTCAGTGTTAATGGGATTCATATTTTGCCACTGGCAGACTGCTTATTAACATTTTTTGGAAGAAAGGCCCCAGCTACAGACAGGACTGTGAGGCTGCAGCCAGAGAAGGGAGTAGTGGGACATGCTGAGCACTAGCTATGGGCAGGTTTGTGGGGCTGCAGCCTAGGAAGTAAGTGCTAAGACATTCCTTCCTTTACTGCATCCCACAAACCTGCCTAGAGCTATTCCTCAGCACATCCCCGTGCAGTAACAGGAAAGAAAGCTGCAGCCTGGATGCTGGAACTGCATGGTACTTTCTCCCTGTGCTGTGCGAGGGGGCTGCACGCTGGAAAGGAAGCACTGGGGACTGAGCCCCAACCCCAGAATGCAAGAAGAGATACAGTGCAGCTTTGTGGGCCCCGAGCATCCCTGCAGAATCTGAAAGCCCTGGCATTTGGGCTGCAGTCCCTACTCCTGCCCTGTCCCAGCACTTCTTTCCCTGGCTGCAGCCTTGCAAACATGCCTCTGCTTATTAGCAACTCCTGGATAATGGCAAATTTTTGCTGGCAACTGAAGGTTTGCTAATAAGCGGAGTCTACTATACATGGTTATATGCCCTCTAATGGAGAATGAATGAACACAGACAATGCCCATTTTAATTAACTGCAGTTTTAATCCTCTCAGAGTTTTGCTAAAGATTAACTTCCCTCTGCATTTCTAATAATCAGTTAGACAATAGAGTTGGAGCATGGCAATTGTGAGCACTAACCCACTTTATTTAGTAAATGTCTCCCCCCCCCCATTAGTATTTTCTGGGACACCAGAACTCATCTACAACACTACTTTTTAAAAACAGCAAAGAATCCAGCACTCATACCAGCAAATCTATTGGGTTCCACCAAGCTACAACTGCAAAAGCTCACGTGCTCTCTCTCTTATCTGAGGGGAGATACTGTGAGACCAGAGATTCTTGTCACTACAGAGCAAATAAAAAATTACCAGAGATAAACCCACAAAACATGAACAAAGGCCCTCTATTCTAAGTAGCACACTAGACAATGTATATAGGCCAGGGCAACCTCCCAAGCTGTGACCCCCTCTCCTTTGTATAGGATTCCTTAATTATTTTAATATTAAATACATTTTACGCTGCACCCAAATTTTAAAGTGTTCATTGTACTGTAGATTTTTTTTTAATACTGAAAGTGTGTAATTGCATGGAAAAGCTGGAGGTTTTGGCAGCTGAGTCGGGGACAACAAGCTGTTTTGGCATCCAGGAAGTCACTGGAGTCAATCTGGGGTTTGCAACCAGAAGACAGTTAAGATTTTTGATGGTGGGGAGGGGATCTCTCTCCTTCCTTCCCTCTTTTGGGCAAATGCAAAAGTAACTAAAGTATGGAGTTGAATTCCCTATTTTATACCTCAGCAACTAGCTATCCCACTAACTGCCACTGTGCCCAACAATGAGAGATTTGTCAACCTCATTTTAGTAGGAAAGGCACAAGCAATGAAATAGTTATGTTGACAGTAAGTTTCAGTTAAAACGCCATTGAGATGAATGGGTATTACACACTTCAGGTTTTCAGCAGACTCAAGCAGAGGTCAGTGCATTGGTTTAGGTTTTCTTTGCAATCCTAAAGCCTACAGACTTTTTATTAAAAAAAAAGTTAAAGCTTAACTTCTGGAGCACAGTTATGCAACAGAATCAAAAAGGACAACTAGGTAGCCACATAACTGAATTACACATGGAACTGTGATTAAAGAATATGATTTTTTAAAAAAACTGTAGTGATACTAATTAGTGACAACCTTTAATAGGAGTCTACGAACAGGACATTCTGCTGAATACCCATGAAGTGCAAGCATGGGCTATTCCATTCCTTTATTTTACTCTTTTTACAAGATTGATCATAGCAATACCCAGTCAAAGCCCTTCAGTTTTAAATGTTCTGAGAGCATTATCGGAATATGTTCTTATTTTACCAAGTGTGCTTCTGACTGCAGGGAAATTGAGAATGCTGGCTAGTGAGGACAAAAGGCTACAGATAATCTGATGAGATATGTGGAAGCACACCCAATAAAGAGCATCACACCTTGCACATCCTTATAAGCTGACCAGTGAAAGTTAACTGGTCACACAGTGTCCATTAACTCTTTATTTTCTATTCTGAACCAGGAAAAATGGTATTCCTTCCTATATGTTTATATTTATCCATATCAATGTCCTGTTACCTGTGACTCTGTGTGTGGCATTCTTGCGGGGGGAGGGAGAAGGGGGAAATGGGTAAGTATCTCATGCACATCCCAGGCATGGCTTGCATTGTCCAAATAGAATGACCTTTAATACAACTTTCACAAGCAAAGCAATGACAGGAGAAAGCACACAAGACAGGAGAGGACCCGACATCAAGCTTTTGGGAAATAAAATTCAATACTAACCCATCTAGCAGATACGTTCTGTAGAGTAGGAGGGTCCAAGTATCAGGCAGCAGGACAGAGAGAGAGGTGGGGGGGGGCAAACATATGTTAAATTAAAACCATATTTATACTTCAGACTTTTTGAAAAACCATCTAGGTGATGATTTTCTATAAATGCAGAAAGATTTACTATCAAAGGATTACATGAAAAGCACCCTCAGCTTAATTCACCTCTTCTGTACCAGAGCCCACACTTACTAGAATTGACGATATTTGATGGTGGTGTATGAGAGTATGCTTAAGTCAGACACAGTTGTGCTGTAAAAATATCGTATTGATCTCCTTGCAATTCTGAAACACTGAAATTATTTTTCATTTCTAGAGAGGCTGTTGACCCTTGCTGCCTCTCCCTAATCATGGGTATTACTAGTACATTGGATAGGAACTTGCAAAGTGATCTTAAAGACTGTGGAGTAGTCTCTTTAGAGAAGTAGTGGATACCCCCTCCCTGGAACATTTAAACCTGGACTATACAAAACACCTTAGGGAATAATCTTATGGTTAGACACAGGATAACAGAATTTTCCCCTTTCTAATTTCTATCATAATACAGAGTAGGTAATAAGACAGTATTGGCATATTCTTCAGTTCTGTTCTTGGTATTTAGTATTCTCCTTGCACTACGAGTCCAGCTCTGGAGCTACCAGATAACCATTAGGGCTTGTCTGTATATAGAATTACCCTGGGAAAGTGAATTCAGGAGCAGACACGTTTTTTAAAATAGTCTTGAATCAGAGACCCCATTAGCTGTCGCTCCAGCCCCAACTCCTGAACTCAGAAGGTGATCTTGCACTCAGCAATTCTGCCTCTTAGCAGCAGACACCTAAAACCCAATTGATCACAAAAGGAAGTATGGATAAGATGCACAATGTGAAGAATAATTAACAATCCCTTCTCAATGGGACACAAATGATTCTCTTTGGGAAATTCCCTAAGGACAGCTCCTCTGTTAAGACAGACTGTACCTGGTCTCCTGAATCCACTGGTGGAAAGCATTAGCATGCTGAGCAAACTCCTGGCGCAATTTGTCATTTTCCTCCTGTCTTCGCTGCTCCTTCTGCAGCTCTAACTCACGTTCCTGAGAAACAGGGAAGTCATTTTACACTGAGAAAGAACATGGCACCTTTATCATGCACTGAAATACAGAAACCAAGCCAGCGCAACAGTGAGATCTGGAGCCCAGCCCAAGACTGAGGGCCTGTAGGTCTCTTGCCCGACTGCTCCACTAGTCTATAACTATGATCATCAATATTCCTACAGAAGTCTTGAGAATCAGCATTGAAGTGAGCCTTGCAATCATAATACTGTAACAAGACAGGTCATAAAGAACAGAGTATCATAGCTACAAGTGGGAGATCATTATTTGTTTTTGGGGTCTTTCAGGGAGAGTGGAATGGGAGGGGGAGGGTCATGAAGTAGCAACCCAAATATATGGAGAATGGAGGATTTTGGGAGGTGCTAATCCCACAGAATTCCTTTCAGAAACATTTCTGTGCTACCAGATGAAGGTGTTTCCATTTGTAATGTTTTATTGCTGAATAAGAGCACTGATTATCTGGATAGACGGTGTCCAAGGAAGAATTCAGAGGCAGAGTGGCAATGGGAAGAGACTTGTTCCAATTTACCTTGATGATCTTCTGCAGGTTCCTCCAGGTCTCTTCAAGAGCCTCCATAGTGAACCAAGTATATGGGTTGGAGGCTACACGGAAACTCTTGATCTGGCGATCCAGCTCAGCTAGCTGGTTGAAGTCAGCCTGGGCGGAACTTAGTGAGGAGCGGAAAGCATCATGAGCCTCTCGCAGTGCCTTGATCTCCTCCAGTGAGTTACACCGCACAGGGTCAGTCAAGTCCTCCTCTGCATTCTCAAACCAACTGTTAAAGGCAGATGCCTTCTTTGCAAAAGTCAGGAACAGATCCTCAACCTCAGAGAGAGAAGACAATCTAGGTGTTCACTTAGGCAATAACACAAATAGAATGTATTCAAGCAGGAGGATCTGGTATTAAGAACATGCAATAAATAATACATAATTTGCACCTGTTGCTCCTTTCTTGCAAGGCAGAGAACTAACCATAAGTACTATTCCCATTTTACAGATAGTGCTATTCCTCCCCATGACATCTCCCCTAAGACACAGCCTAAGAGGCCCATCTCATCCTCACCCACAGCTCTTAGGGGCAAGGCCAGACCTTTTCAGGAAGCAAAAGCTGTCTCTGGCCTCCAAGGAGACAGCTGTAGTGGCAGCTGGGGAGACAGCAATACATTTTGAGGCTTGGGAACCATCTTAGAGAACTTCCTTTAAAAAACCCCAAACAATTCCAAGTCAGCAGGTCCCTGCTCACTTCTGTCTAGAGAAAGGGGCTATTTTTCAGTGGTGGAAATGTTGAAGGGAGGGGCACTTTGGGGACAGCAACGGTAGAGCATGTTGGCTAGGCAAGCTGTAAAAGGACAGTTGGGAGAGGTCAGGGGAAATAGGAAACAAAATTTTAATCTAAGTTTTGCATTTGGGAATTGTGTTTGTGTGTGTAGTCTGTCTTGTATATTTGGACTGTAAGCTCTTCAGGGCAGGGACTGTGTCATACTTTGTATTTGTACAGTACCTAATACTAGGCCCTGATCCTGATCAGAGCCGTTAATAAATTTACTTTACAGTAGCACCTATTAACAACATAAAGGAGGAAGTAATTTGTTCAACACCACATAGCCAGTAGCAGAGTTTGGACTGGAACCCAGAACTCTAACTCCCAGGCCCCTTGCAGTGACCACTTAACAATACTGCATCCCTATCTAAGTGTTTTCTCAAAAATAAAACATAGCAGAAAATCTGTCCTCAACAAATTGTATTTTAGTTAAATAACTACAATTATGATATACAATTGCACACGACGTAGAAGGCTAGTTCTTTAAAACAACTCCACTGTCAATACCTTTTCCATGAATGCTTCTCACGAGAAAGTGTTTGGTGTATGGTGTTTTGTGTATGTTTTTACACAGCTTGCATATCAAGATTTTAAATCAATGCTGTGCATGACTGTCAAGCTTTATAGCGTTCCAAGGTCTGTGTTCTCACCTTTCTGAAGTGCTCCTGGGCCTCCAGGAGTTTCTTCTTCCTAGCAGCAGAATTAGCCAGCAGCTGATTCCAGCGTTTCATCAAAGAAGCATGCCGGACCTCAATGGCCTTTGACTGGATGTGTTTGGCTGCCAGCAACTGATCTTTCAGTGCAGTGATGTTTGCAATTCCTTCCTGCTGGAAAGCCTGGAGACCAGCGTCAAAAGTTTCCTGCAGCATTAAAAAGGAAGAGACTAATGTAGATTAACTATATTTATGGATGATGTAGACATTGTTTTAGGTAAATGCAAAAATAAATGGCAGGCCCTCCAATATTCATCTGCCTGATGAGCATTCAAGCTCCATTGCTTCTCTGGCTCAAAGCACCTTGTACTGACCTGTTTGGTGAGGAGTGTTTGCACAGAGGAGAGATCCCGTCCATAGTCATCCGTCTTCAGACTGTTCTCCTTCTCACCTGGATAACGAAGTAGAGACTAAATATAAACACCCACATTCCTTCTTCCTAAATTTGGGGAAGGGATATCACTGCTCAGCAAATCAATGGCTCAGACTACCACTCACATCCGCTTAGTAAAACAAGGTTAGTCAGAAACCATTCTCCATTCAAGAAGGGCTATAGCGTTTTCATTCACCTCCTTTGTCAGTGCACATATGTTTCAATGCAGCACATACCTATCCAAGACTCTACTACGTCGGCTTTCCAGTTGAACTGGAGGAAGGCAGAGTTCTCATCTAGTTTGGCCTTCCTTTGAGCTGCCGCCTTCTCCAGATCTGACACTTTGCCCCTCAGGCCTTTTATCTTTGCAGTTATGTTCTCCTCATGATGATTGTTCTGTGGAATAGGAGAAAACAGTTTAGTTCCCACGTGATTTAATCATCTTCCACACACCACTGGAGGAAATCTAGTCCTGTTCACCAAATTAGGAAGAAATACACTTAAAACATGTAGGCATCTGAAGGACTCCTTGGGATACTTATGAGAATTCCTAAAATGGATACCAAAGCCGAGGACAACAGAAGCAATTAAGACTAGTGTTCTCAAAAGAACTGAAGGGAGTTAGCTGCTCAAATCCCATTCTGAGTTTGGTGCCTAGCTCCCCTTAGGTTGCTTTGACAATCTCAAACAGGAAACATTAGCTCATGACTAATACAATAAATCCTGCACATTAACTCACAAGGCAGCCCACTAGCTCTAACAACATGGGAACAAACCACCTCGATTCACATTTAGGGATTCTCCATTTGGTGAAGAAGAGGGCCTCATTCTACCTTAATATGTGCCCCAAATGTGAGATAAATCAGGAATGCAAACAATTTACTCCTGTTTTTTTTCCCCTGTATTGCTAGACTATTAAGGCTTTCTGGGAAGTAAATATACAGATAGAAAACAAAAGCATGGGATGGATAACAGCCGTTTTAGGTCTTTCGGAGAAAATTCCAATTCAATTTATGTTTCACAAAGATCTTACTGACTAGATGAGAAGTGTTAAAGATAATGGGAAAAGGTATCATGGTACACAAATGGGTGTGTCAGAGGCCCTAAGCATAAAAGACAAGAATTCTTGGTCTAGTCTAGCACAGACCCATACGTAAGAATCAACTGGGATGGCTGTTTGTGGGAAAGAGAAGTTAAGTGACTTGCCCAAGACATCCAACAAATCAGCAACAGAGCCAGAATTAAAACTAAGGAGCTTCTGTTAACAGTCCACCATGCTGCTGTCTCTAAAGTATTTAAAATCAATTATATGCCAAATGCCCTGTTATTGTGGCTATAGAGAGCATGATGTGTAGATGGTGTTTAGTTTTCATTTTTTAAACATACTTGCAGCTCAGTGTTAAGAGAACAGTGAATCTATTTGACATGCTGACACTTTAAAGAACGTTCAAGGCATTTTTCTTACCAGGTTACACTCACCTTCTTAATGAGGTCCTCTCCATTAGCACAAACATCATTCACTCTGTCCTTGTGGACAGTGAAGTCAGTTTCAAATGCTTCATGCTTTTTCAGCAAGCCCTGCAGGGAAAGCATGTTCACAAGTCACTTTACTACATAATTTTACTTCTCAAGATGACTGCTTATAAAACAAGGATGAAAATAAAGCAAAACAAAAACATGATGATAGTATGCCTGCAACACATCAATCAGTTCAATACTCACCATTACAATTAGTTAGTTAGTTTTAGCTAATATACATTCTGGCTATTTTTTGGGGTGTGTGAGGGAGGAATAATGGTTGGGTATAGTCCTGTATATAATCCTTAAATATAATGTTAAGTTAGTTTTCTTTCACCTTTATCCAAGGAGAGATAAGGTCTTCTCTATGAAGTCCACTAGAGACCTCACCATGCAGATCTAATTTACCTGGAAAGCATTTAGATCCTGATCCTGCAAACACACACATGCTTAATTGTAAGCACATGGACAATATTTAAGTTAAGCAAAAAAAAGATGGATTAGAAAGATTCTGTTGCTTCTTGCTGCTGCTGAGACTCTTCTTCTTTGCAACTCAGAAGTGGGATTAAAAAAACATTTAAACCATTTTTACACAATTCTGGGGTTGCTTTGCATCAGTCCAGTCCTCCAGCACAAATAAAAGCAGTCTGCTTTAATTAGAGCTGCCTACCAAAGGCCCAAACCCACAAGACCCTTCTAAATACCAGAGAAAAATCTTTTGAATCATTTTCATAGAAGGATCATCAATATTTTATACTTCTTTAAAATGAACAAAATGTCTGACTTGAAAAATAACAAAAGGGTATTTTAAATTCTAACCATTACATGTTATAAATAGCTGGTAAGGAGAGAACCAGAACAGTACAGCTTTTGCTTACTTGGATAGCAGCAAGTGTGTCTCCATAATCCTCACTGGCTACCAGCGTCATTTTCTCATTGATCCAGGCTTCCTCCTCTTCCACATTTGCTACAAACTGCTGATACTCCAGAGACTCCTCTAGACGTTGACCACTGTAAGAGGAATGAGAGGAAGTGGTGGAAGGAAATCACAGGTTGCATTCTGTACATTCAATTATGATGTGGAAGCAGAATAACTACTAAATGTAGGTGCACTGGAGGTCAAGACAGGTGAAAGGACGGCCTGCTCACTACCATCAACGCTAAAATGTGATCATTTTACACTAACCTCTTTCCTCCAGAAGCTGAAAATGACCCCACTGTGACACTGCCAGCTCTAGATCTACCCTAAATCTACTATGTAATTCACCAGGCCATTTCACAGTCCTTACATTTCCAGAAATTATGTATTCCCTCCCCCGTGGTCTCTATTCAGGAGAGCACAGCATGGTGGGAACAACAATGTCAAGCCTCTAGCCTCCAAATGAAGAAGGAATAAATGCCCCCAAAGTTTAGATTGTGTTCAACTAAAGGAAAAGACAAAACTGAAGTTAGTACTGATCAGCATTTACGAATGAACCCCTTTTCACCTGTCCCCTCAGGCACGGCCTCAGGAGAATGCAGTATTAGCATTTATTGCATTGATATTGTTGATGACCTGAATCAAAGATTGCAAGATTTGGCTGCTACTCATCCCTATATGTTTCATTCATAGTTCCTGGTGTAGAAAAATGATTCTCACTCACCGAGCTGCTGCCAACTGCTTTAACTCCTTCCAGTGGTCTACAAACTGAGCTAGTCTCTGCTGTATCTCCTCCTTTCCAATCGTGTTATCATCTGACAGTTTCTTACCAGTGTCTAACACACCCTGTGAAGCAGACAAAGCACACATCTGTATTCTCAGTGTTTTCAATTGTCAGCAGCAATGCTGCTTTCTCCTCATGATTTATCTGCACTCCTTTCAACTCCTCAGTTTTGGGTCATTTTTTTTCATAAACATACCCTTTTTCTTCTTTCCTCCAGTTCATGTGTTTTTTGTGGATTTAGAATCAAGGTGAGGAGTGTTATTGTTTGAAGAGGAAGGAACTTCCTGCCACTTTAATTTAAAATACTCCATATCTTTGCTTAGTCACACCCTTCTTCAGGAGCATAAAGAAGTCTGATTTCCTTTGTGATCTGCAGAAACATCTCAGGCTGCACAGATCTAAACCAGTGATGTTTGTAATTGATTTGTGATCCAGATTATATAAATGTTAAAAATCTATAACTTGACTATACAGAGTACTACACTTTCTATCATGACTGGTTATTTTCCTCATCCAAATGTTTGCCTGTAACCTACACGGTTTGTGTTGGAAACAACACAGCAGTACCTGTCATGGAACAGCTCTTCAGCTGACTTTTTTTTTTTTTTTTTTTTTACCTGGATGGCAGGTTCATGAGCAGCCAATTCTGCTTCCAGACGTTTGTGTTTCTTTCTTAGGTTCTGCACTCCAGTTAGGTCTCTGCCATAGTCCTCTGAGCTAACCAGCAGCTTCTTTTCCCTGAGTCCCAGAGAGGAAGAGGAGGAGGAGGGGGATGAGTAAAGTTTGTTCCTTTAAAGGTCAAACCAGACAGATATAACAGCTGCCACTGAAAACTTGACACTTAACAGCTCTAACAGGAATGAACATTACCTCCTTTTGTATGTTTCACATTCCAGGACTGGAGTTTACAGCAAATTATTACATATATTTAAAGTGGTAAATAAAAGGATTTTAATGGGGTCCTCTGTTTTTAGCATTTGATGGCCTTTCAGCTACTTTATAATACAGAGGATCCAAGGCAGAGAAATCAATATAAATAATGAGGATGTTCCCTACAACCCAGCACTATGAGCACCTTTGAAGCAGTAAGCCATGCACCTGACTTATAAATGTTAGTCAACAGGATTCAGCTCTCATCACTTTAACCAGAACAGTTTCAAAGAGGGGACAGGGCGCTCCCTTTATATATGTATACTACAGAAATATCCACTCCTTCCCTCCCTTTGAAGCTTGAAAATAAGTATAATTCTCCAATTTTGATCATTTCTATTTGGCTAACCTACACATATTGATGGAGTTGAACCAGCACAGTTCTTATTTCCTTGATTATACACCAGTCATATCAATAGTATCAGGATCCATACGGACACCTCTGGAAAGCGTTTTTCCTTAACTGCTATCACAGGCCAAAATAGTAAAACTAAAAACTGCTTTCAGCGGGCTCATAAGTGCCTTTTTGAAAGAAATTTAAAATTGACAGAGGCAGAGTTTAAAAGATACACAGGATTCATAGGATTTTTAACACAAGATTATAGTCAAACCTCAATTTTTTCCTAGCATTGACCATGCTTCCTGAAGCCTGACCATAGATATCTATAGACATTAAGACCATGCCCACACTAGAGTTGAAGCCACTTCTGCATGCTTCCCCGAGCACTGTGGGCAAGGGGTGTGGGGGGTGTGTGTGGGTGTGTGTGTAGCTGCATTATAGAACTATACTATAGATTAGACAAGACGGCATACACCTGACGAGTGGGTAGGTAGTCTATGGCATAGTTAGATTAACATGGTTCTTGGGGAAATCATCTTTTTCCTCACTGATATGGTAAATTGTGCTATGAACACTGTTAAACAACTGCGTTGAAATATGGTTGTTGATAGCATGGCTATAATATGGACATCGCCTCAGACAATGCTACATCTAGAACTTCTGAAGTACATACTTGATCCAGGACTCCTCATCGTCCATATCCCGGAAGAACTGATGCAAGCGGTGGGACTCATTCAGATTTGCACGGCGGGCAGCTGCCATGCTCTTGATCCGCTGGAAGCGCCCATTAATAGTGTCTCGCTTGTCCTTTACCTGGGAGGTGTCAAAAGCACTGCTGGTCATCAAGCTGTCAGCCTGGCCATTCAGGTCCTTCAGGCGATCCTGGAATCATAAGCAAGGAGTGTATGAAGAACGAAAATCTCAATTTTTGAGTGTGTAGCCTCAGGACAGGATCTTCTCTTCATATTCATGATGTACACACAGAAAAAATGTATTTCTACAGGTTTAAACTTTACAGCATGTTGCTATGGCATTCTTTGATTACTATAATTTCCTCTTCCTCTGTTAGCAGAGGAGGTGCTTACCTCATGGGCAGATATGTCAGCTTCCAGGAGTTGGTGTTTCTTCAGCAGGTTATTTACAGATGCCAGGTCTTTTCCATAGTCTTCAGATGCAAGCAGAGCCTCCACCTGGAAAAGGAAGAATACAATTACATATTGCAGTTTAACTAAGAACTGCGAGTGTAATGCTCTTAGTTGTGCAGGCGACTGGTTGTCTCCTCCAACTGTCCCCAATGCAAGTTAAGTTTGTGAACTTTGTCTCCCTGCTTGTCTCAGACACGGGAGATTTTATGCAAGCACGTTTCCTGTCAACATCAGTGTAGGCAATGACACAAGCAATGAAACTTCCCAAACACTTGTTTTTTATTCTCTTAAGAATTTTGTACTAAAGAATCATTTTTGCAGCGGGAGTTTTAACTTTTTCATGCCAGCAACTGAGATTTTTTTGGAGCACATCACATATCAGCAAAGGGAGCCAGTATCAGAGAAACTGCAGTCCCTTCAGAGTGCATAATCCCCAATCCAGGGTGGTCAGGTACCTCTGACAGCCAAAAGTCAAAATCCTTGATTCCAGTATTGAAATTCTGCTGTTTGTTGGCTTCCTTCAGCTTCTGACTCTTCTCTGCTGATTTCTGCACCAGGAACTGCCACTGGTCAGCCAGAGCAGCTAAACGTGCCTGTTACAAAAAGGAGAAGATAAATGCTCAGAGCAAAACAAAATCCCTAATAAATGTAGCAAATGAACACACTGTACACATTTGGTTGCTGCTTCTACAACTATAGATTATGCAGTTATTCATGCGATCTAGGAAAATTCTCCATTGTATGCCTCTCCATTTCACTTTTACATTCTGACAGAAGAATCAGAACACATTACTCATTCCCAAGCACAAATGGGACAAAACAGTTCTCATGCTCCATACTGCATAGTTAAACAAGGAATTTAAAAAACAAAAAAACACGCTTCTACAAAACAAAGTGGTTTTCCTCATTCTAACAAAATGTAACTATAGAATCAGTGGAAGGCTACATGTCATTAACTATCCTATATGTGCTGCACCTACCTTCACTGCATCCTCACTGCCGGCACACGCTCCCCGATCAATGAGAGAATTCCCCATGTCAATGACTCCACGGATCCGGTCTGCATTGGCATGAAGTTCAGCTTCAAAGGCCTGGTGTTTCTGGTGTTTGCTCTGAATGCAGCAAAAACAAAGCTGTTAAGGACTGGACATGGGACTCCTAAATTATTCTCATGGGTTGAGAAGAGAATGCAAGAATGTTCTGCATAGACAGGGTTAGAAGGAAGGGAGTTTGTGTGAAGCGTTTCCCCAGATTAGACTAAATACCTTATGTAAAATGATGAAAATCCAAATCTCTCTCTAGGCATTTACATCACATTCACCACTTGCTCTCTCAGTCTTACTAAGTGAGCATTAGGCTGTTTTTGAACCAGCATGTCTACCTGTGATTGAACATTTACACTAATATTCCTATATCAGCATATATCTCCTGCATTTTAAAGGGGGCTGCAACACATTTCTAATGTTAAGCTTTGCTATTCTCCAAATATGGATTTCTGGTTTACATGGCACCACCGCTAAAAAACATTGACTGTGTATGTATGTACCCTGAACATGGTGCCTGCTCCACACTAATCAGGTCTAGAGGTTTATGACTTTTCCCATCCAAACCCATGGGTCAGGAGGAAGAAGTCCCCACCCCAACCTGCACTTTTCTGCACACCTTTCATATTAGAAGATATGGAGTCATCATAGGACTAAATTATGTGGTCAAACAATGAATTAAACATAGTTCGCAACTCAAAACTATTTAAGAAACAATGCTTAGCTGTTTGTTGAAATTTGTCTTCACTGCAAATTGAAGGCACCACGAGAACAACAGGAGCCACAGGAAGGGAGTGAATAAGCAGTTTTCTTTCAGAAACATGCATACACCCACCATAAGCATAAACAATGGGACGAGAACGACAAAACAGTATTTACAAGTATCAACTCCACATGCTAGTAACACTGGACACATGGGAAAAATACATTGTCCTGAGGGAGAATGGAAGGGAAGGTGACTGTTAAAGTAAAAATAAAACAAGAAAAATGCTACAGTACTGTTATGAAAAATTCTGCATGGCCTGCTTATTCTGGAAACGGCTATTGCTGAAGGCTGTGATTATACTGTACATCAGCTAAAATCCACCCATTTCTTATAAATTCATTATGCGGGAGAATGAAAAAAGCTTCTCATAGTACAAAATGTCCATCTATTACCACCAAAACAAATTCACACTCTAGGGAAATGACAGACGACATTTTTGCTTGAGTAGCCAATATATAGATAGTGCAGCCTCCAGGGCCAGAAAGACAAACACTGCTTCCTTCACTTGTGCCCCTCCTTCCTTACCCTAGTCACTCCTCCACTCTTCGCTTTGCTCTCTCCTCTTTCTGATTCTTCTCCTCCTTGGATTCCTACCACTCCCATCAGCCTTCTACATATACTCTCAGTTCTGCAATCTTCCCTCTACTTCTTCCACACTGCTATCCCTGCAAACTGTGGGTCTCCCGCTTTCACTGATAAAATTTCTGAAGGAAGGGTGACTCCAGACATACGTTAGTGGAATTGACATCTCATGGCCATGGGTTAATCACCACAGCTCTAGGTCCACCAGGAATGAGGACAAGACATGTCCAGTAGCCAAATATTTGAAAAAGGAGGATGACAATCCATATTTCTGTTTCCTTATGAGCCACCCCTTAAAGAACTAATACCACACCACAAATTAAACAGATCATGCAGAACACATCTGCAAAACAAATACATAAGTAAATGGTGTTTAAGAGGCATTAACTAAACAAAAAAGCAACACCCAAAAACACTGAGGCTTATGGTAACATCTGTTTGGAGGTCAATGAATATTAGAAAATGGAAAAGAAACTGGATGAATTAATGGATGGAGCAACAGACTGAACACAATCAGACTTTGTGCTCACATATAATCTATACAGAGGAACAAACACCTACCATGGCAAGTCCAACCAAACTACAAAAAACTTACCAGCAATTTGGAAAGCTACAAAACAGATCAAGAAGAGAAGAGTTCAGTGCAGTCATACTGATCCACATATCAGTATTAAAACAGAGGAAATCACTTACAAAGTTTTTCTTTAATAATGAAAAATAGATGAAGACTGCATCTTAGGGCAGTAAGTGGGGGTGGGACATAAGAGACATTTATAAAAGGTAAATACTTATTTTATCATCTAGTCATTAGAGAGAAGAGAGGATAGGATGTCTTATCAAATTTACACTGGAGCATAACTGCCTAGGGATTTATGTGAATTCTGGCAGCATATTTATGTGGATATTATATTTATTAAAAAATAATTACTGCCTTCTATTTTGGTCCTTTCTCTATGCATATTGCATGTCTCCATAATGAAAGGATTGCTTTATTTACATTTTCTCTCCTTTAGAAGATTAATTCCAAACAATCTGTTATCCCTTTAACATGGAATTGAAATTTTTCCTGTGCACATCCTGTTATCAGCAACAGGATATGCCACATGGAATTAAAATTCACTCCATTTGACTTTCTTGGTCAAATAATTATTCACCTGGATGTTTGTGGGATCCTTATAGGATTCATCACTTGCAGTTTGGAGTTTTTCACTGATCCAAGCCTCTATTTCATCAACATCACGGCTGAACTGCTGGAGGGTCTGAGATTCTCCCAGTTTAGACCTCTTCTCAATCATCTGAGCTTTCAAACGACGCCACCTGTACATAATCAGAGATATGGTTCATACTCACCAGTACCTATAAGAACAGGCATGAAGTAGGAGACTATGTACCATCATAACAGCGATAAATTGTTTCTAAACAATTTCCTTCTTTTCAGAAGGTATCCGCAGCTGATCTAACAATGAAATTAGTACACCAACCTGTCCAGAACTTCATTGCGTCTGTTAGAAACGACCCCTTTAGCATAGTGGTCAGCAGAAATCAGCTGGTCAGCAAACGATTGCAGGGCAGCAATTTTTTCTTCCTGTTCAAAACAAAAGGACACAAGTTGGGTGGATTCAGGTACCGCAAAAAACCAAAAAGCCACTGTGTCAGAACTAGAATAGGGCATCCTTTTGAAAGAAGGCTGGTATCTTGTTAATAGGAGTCTAAGGAAATCAGCCCTATGTCAGGATGAGCAGAACTCCACTTAAGAGCAAGTGGGGGATCCTGCAGATCAGACATTGAGAAGAAAATTCTTTTGGCCTCTGTGCCAGAACTACAGAGGCACTTCTCTTAGGATCAGAAAGGGCTCTTCCAGGATTTAGAGGAAGTGGAGAAACACTGATTTTTTTCAGTGTAAGGACTTGCAATACAAACCATTAAATCACAGTCTTTTCACAAGAAATCTGCTGTACTGTGATTCATGCTACCCTAGTTAGGTAAATACCTATTATTTTATTGCATCATGTTCATAGCCAATCAATAACAAACCCCTTATCTGCAGTGATAGTAGCTATTTCTCATCTTTGTAACCAGTTTCTAACCTGATAAATATTTAGAACAAATCTTTATAGGGTTCTAAACTTTAGAGTCACATCACCAACATCAGATCTATCATATCCTGCTGACCTTAAAAGAAACTTTCAAGAGCTGAATGTAAAATAAAATAGAACAACTGTCCCCCACTTTGGATACATCCCTCACCTGGACATTGATTGCTTTATCAAAGTCTTCATGTTTCTTGATGAGAGCCTCCACACTGTCTAAGGAATCGCCTTTATCTTCTGTGTTCAGGAAAGCCTCCCGGGCAGCCATCCAGTTTTCTGCTTGTTCACAGTCCCGATGAAACAGCTAAGGAGAAGGAACACAGGTAGGAGAATACTAGCCAGTGAGTACGGCCCACTGGTGGGAGTGAAATAAAAATTTCCTTAAGAAAGCATACTATTTAAAAAAAAAAAAAAAAAAAGGCAGCAAAGTACCTGTAGTTCTAGACACTGGTCCAGCATCATTCTACGTTGGACCCAGGCTTTCTCCAAGTCCGCCCGTTCTTGATCTAGAATATCCAGTTTCTCCTTGATCTCTGGGCTGGCATAGTGTCCACGAGCTAAGAGTTGTTGCCCAAACTGCTCAAATGCCTGGAAAGTGCCAGCCCTGGCATCTATTTCAGTGCGATGTTCCTGTAAGGGGGAGGGGCGGGGGGGAGGGAGAAGGGGAGAAAAGAGGTTTAATAACTAGAAACAGAATGCTAAACTGCGAGGAAATGATTTTATCAGTCTCATCTTGGAAATAGACATGAGGAGTCTCAAAAAACCACTGTTGAACTGGTTTACTAACAGAGTACATAAAACTGATTTTAATAGCAAATGTTCACACTTACAGAAAAATGCTGAGGGCTCTTGCACATACCTGGTGTCTCTCCAATAAAGCCTCAGCTCCAGTCACATCCTTTGCCAGTTCATCTGAGGATACCAGCCCCCGGATTCCATTGATCCAAGACATGAGGTCCCTGTAATCATAAAAGCAACCAAAAAATGGGTTTTTTTTTTTTTTTCTTGCAGCAAGTCTGATTAGGGAAATGAGTTATCTTTCACCACTCCAACAAATATTCAGTCCAAGCCATATACTATATGTATTTAAATTGATAACTAAACTAACAGTGGGGACCAGGGATTTGATCAGTTTAGTTTTTACCTGAAGTCACTGAGGAAACGTTGCAGGTCATGAGAATCCCCAAGCTTCTCTTTACGCTGGTCAGCACGTTTCCCCAGGCTATTCCAGGCCTGGTTCAGTTCAGTACATTTTTCTTGAAGGTCTTCAGCAGACTCTGGGTGTGACTGAATCAGGCGTTCAGCAGTCTCACCTAAAGAGTTTACCTAGCAATAAAGAAGGAGGAGTAAGAAGAAAGGCAGGAACCTCTTTTGCAGCACCATTATTACGGCTACAGAAAGCAAGTAACCCATGTGTTCTGGTCTCTTGGTCTGACCTTGTCTCCAAGAGCTGCCAAATCTCTCTCAAAGCCTTCATGCTTGCGCTGCAGGGCCTGCACACTGGCCAGATCATGCCCGTAGTTGTCTGTATTTAATGCCTGATTCTTTTCTTCAATCCATTCCTTTGTTTCATCAGCATCTCTGGTTGGGGAAAAAGGAAAAACACTGAAATGAACAACATGCTAGAGTCTCATCAAACTCCAGGTAGCCTGTTTCCATAAGGTCTTAAGTATCTAATACTTCAAATTTTTTTTAATTGTCTGTTTTAAAGTGGAAGTTAAACTCTCAGAGGTAAGAAAGAATATTTGTGTCATTTAAAAATCAGAATTTTTAGTGCCCTTCAATAATAAGCTTTCCTCTGAGAATCTCAACACTTAATAAATCAAGCTTCAGATTACACCTGTGAGGTAGTGTGAATTCTCAAGATCACAAAGGCAATCTCTGGCAGAGCCACGAAACTAATCTAGACCTCCTAATTCTCACACTCCTGTGCTGTAACCATTAGAGAAATTCTCCTCTCTCTAGTGAATGCAGACACGGAATACATAGAGTTCTTGTTGGACCTGGATTAAGATATTCTTTCCTTTTCAGGAATGAATGTAGCAGGAGAAATTAATGAGAGATGTGGAGGAGGTTGGGGCAAAACGTTGGCATCTGTTGGGCTGACAGCGTCTTAGCCACAGAAGTAAGAATGGTGCTGGTGGCAGTAAGTTCAGACAAAGCAGAAGCCGTGAGATACAGATGTGGTGGGCAGTGAAATTAAAATGTTTAGAAGTCTGCTATCAGCTGTGCCAAATAACTGAAGGGAGAAGCTGCACCTGTGTGTGGTAGCCAGCTGGCAAAGGGATGGAGAAGAGAGAAGAGAAAGCTCATGATAGCAGTTCCAGAGAAAGAAAGGGCACAGCATGGTTGGAGCATTGCAACCCCTTTAAAGAATATCACTGATCTGAAGATAAAGGTTTAAGGCAGAATCCTACGCTGGGCTTCCATACGGATAGTGACACGCTGGTACCACAAGATGCCTCTGTCAGCAATAAAACTAAGGTGGCCAATTTTTTAATTAAAATTTTACTGCAAGCCACAGATTAGAGAACTGCTCCTTACCATGGACTTGGTCCAACTTCCACTGAAGCAGATGGAAAGCATCAATGGGTATTTGACAAGGCCCTATATGAGCTGGTGTTTGTTCTCTTAAAATTAAATGTTTTCACTAAACTGAGAACAAAAATTGCATGTAAAAACTACCACTAAAACATTATGTGTGCTCCTTACCTGTGAAATCTCTGGACTTCATGGGCACTGCCCAGCAGCTGGCTTCGCTCCTCTGCCATCTGTTGCAGAGATCTCCAGCGCTCATTTAGTTCCTGAAAGGGAAAAATGGAAATGAAGCCTCATCACCGCACTTACTGATGACAGGTTAAAACAATGTTATGTATTTATTTCTTGTTTAAAAGAGAAAAGCTTTGTTACTCCAGGTCATACTAAAATGACAAAAAAGACCGTTACCTTTTCCGTAACTGGTGTTCTTTGAGACGTGTTGCTCATCTCCATTCCATATTAGGTGTGCATGCTCGCCACATGCACTGGTGCTAGAAGTTTTTCCCTCAGCAGTATCCATAGGGGACCGGCTCTGGTGCCCCCTGGAGTGGCGCCCGCATGGCACGGTATAAGGGGCACTGCAAGCTCCCCCCACCCTCAGTTCCTTCTTGCTGGAAACTCCGACAGCGGGGAAGGAGGGCAGGTCATGGAATGGACATGAGCAATACATCTCGAAGAACCCCAGTCATGGAAAAGGTAACTGTCTTTTCTTCTTTGAGTGCTTGCTCATGTCCATTCCATATTAGGTGACTCCAAAGCAGTACCCCTGGAGGTGGGTAGGAGTTCACGGATGTGTAGATTGCAACACAGCTCTGCCAAACCCAGCGTTGTCCCTAACCTGCCGAGTGATGGCATAATGAGTGGTAAACATGTGGACAGAGGACCATGTTGCGGCTCTACAGATGTCCTGGATTGGGATGCGCGCCAGGAAGGCTGACCAAGACACCTGAGCTCTCATCGAGTGGGCTTTGACAACGGACGTCAGTGGAACCCCCGCCAGGTCGTAACAGGTCCTTATGCACGAGGTGATCCAACTGGAAATCTTCTGTGAGGACACCAGATGACCCTTCATCCTATCAGCTGTAACAATGAAGAGTTGAGTCGATTTACGGAAAGGCTTGGTACGTTCTAAGTAAAAACCCAAGGCCCTCCGGACGTCCAGGGAGTGGCTGCTGACAGGCTCATGAGTGTGCCAAACCAATGCTGGCAAGGCCACGCTGCGGCGATCATGATAACCTGCGCCTGGTCTCTCTTGATCTTTGCCAGGGCCCTGCTGATGAGTGGAATCGGAGGGAACGCGTACATCAGGCTCCCTGACCACGACAGGAGGAAGGCATTGGAGAGGGAGTCCTTGCTCAGACCCTGTTGAGAACAAAACCAGTGGCATTTCCTGTTCTGTTTGGTAGTGAACAGGTCCACTTGGGGAGTTCCCAGCTTTGGAAGATCATACAGGCTACCTCTGGATGGAGTGACCACTCGTGGTGAGAGGAGAAGTCCCTGCTGAGCTCATCTGCCAGCATATTCCTGATGCCAGGAAGGTGACAAGCTTTCAGGTGGATTTCGTGGCTGATGCAGAAGTCCCACAGATGGAGCACCTCCTTCCTGACAGAGAGCCAACAAGCACGCTCCCCCTTGCCTGTTGATGTAGAACATGGAGGCGGTGTTGTCTGTCAGGACGTGTACCACATTGCCTGACAGGTGGGGCAAGAAGACTCTGCATGCCAGCCGGACTGCTCAGAACTCTTTGATGTTTATGTGTAACTGTGCATCCCCCGGGGACCACATTCCCTGTGTCTGGAGGTTGTGGAGATGTGCCCTCCAGCCGAGGTCTGAAGTGTCCGACACCAACTCAATGGAGTGAGGAGGGTTGTTGAATGGAACCCCTTCCAGGACTGTCTGGCAGTCAGTCCACCATCTCAGCGAGGTATCGCCTGAGGAATGGTAACTATCTTTTCCAGGGGGTCCCAGGACTGGGAATAGACCGTTCCCAGACATTGTTGTAGGGGCCACATCCGGAGCCTGGCATGGCAGACCATGTAAGTGCATGCTGCCATGTGGTCCAGCAGGTGCAGACAGACCCTAGCTGTAGTCAGAGGGAACTCAGACTTCCGCAATGAGGCTCGCCATCGCGTGGAACCTTTCTAGTGTCAGGAATGCTCTGGAGCAGGCAGAGTCGAGGACCGCTCTGATGAACCCTATCCTCTGCACCAGCACCAACATCGATTTTTTGTCATTCACCAGTAGGCCCAGAGAGTGGCATATGGCTTGAAGCACTGCGACACCTCTTTGGACTTGAGACCTGGAGCCGCCCTTGACGAGCCAGTCGTCGAGGTATGGGTAGATCTGGATACCCTGGCGCCTGAGGTAAGCCGCTACCACTGACACGCACCCTTGGTAAACACCCTTGGTGCTGTCATCAGGCCAAATGGGAGGACCGAAGACTCGTAATGGTGGGATCCCACCGTAAACCAGAAGCGTCTGTGTCCTTGAAAGATCGCTATGTGGAAGTACGAGGATGGCATACCAGTCTCCTGGATACAGGGAGGGGATAATAGAAGCCAAAGAGACCATGCAGAACTTTAGCTTCTGTAGGTACTTGTTGAGGTCTCGCAGGTCCAGGATGGGCCACAGACCACCCTTGGCCTTTGGGATTAAAAAGTACCGGGAATAGAACCCCTTGTTACTGTACTTGAGATTAACTTCTTCCACTGCACCCAGCTGTAGTAACCCTTTACCGCCTGTGAGATGAGACTCTTGTGAGAGGGATCCCTGAAGAGGGATGGGGAAGGTGGGTGGGAAGGGGTTAGAAAGGAACTGGAGAGTATAACCCCGTTCCACTATGTTGAGGACCCAGTGGTCCAAAAAGCTATAGGGGTCCACACTGGGAGGAAAGGCGGTCGGAGAACACTGGGAAAGATGGATCCAGGGATTAGTCTGGTAGGTCGCCCTCGGGCGCACCCTCAAAATGTCCATTTGGCCCCCTGCTTATTACGGGTCAAGCCCGACTAGATAGAGGGTGGAGGTGGGTGGCTCAGGTGGCACTTGTAACCCTTGGCTCATTTATGGGGCTGATCCTGCCAAGGCTGGCTCCCGTGGCCCTGAGACTGCTGTGATTTGAACTGCTTATGTGCCGGGGCTGGGACGTAGAGACCCAGGGTTTTCAGGGTGGTGCGGGAGTCCTTGAGGCCTTACAACTTCTTGTCTGTTTGCTCTGCAAATAGAGCCCTGCCGAAGGGCAGGTCCTGCAATTACCCTGGTGGGCAACCCAGAGAGGAGCAGCCAAGAGACTCGCCGCATGGAGACAGCGGAAGCCATGGTGCAGGGGAGCAGCAGCATCAGACGACGCCTGGAGGGCTGCCCTGGACACGGATGTGCCCTCATTGAGGATCGCTCGGAATTCCTTCTTGGAAGTCTCAAGGAGCGACCCTTAGAACTTGGCCACGGCGTGCCACATATTAAACTCATATTGGCCAAGGAGGGCTTGGTGGTTGGCCATTCTCAGCTGAAGGCTGGAAGATGAATAAACCTTACATCCAAAGAGATCCAGCCTCCTTGAGTCTTTATTTTTGCGGGTGGCCCCAGGCTGTCCTTGCCTCTCCTTGTGATTAACCACCTCAACCACAAGGGAATTAGGGGCTGGGTGGGAGTATAAGTACTCATGCCCTTTGGTTGGCACGAAGTACTTGTGTTCGGCCCTTTTAGAGACAGGAGCCAGGGAAGAGGGGTCTGCCACAGGGCATTAGTGGTTTTGGAAACACCTTCATGAAGGGGTAGAACCACCCTGGCAGGAGCCAAGGAGGTCAAACAGAGACTCCAAGGGCTCTTCCTTTTCCTCTGCCTGAAGCCCCAGGTTAGAAGTGACCCTCTTCAAAAGTTCCTGGTGTGCTTTGGCATCATCCTTAGGAATTAGGTGAGGGGGCCCCATGATTGGCATCATCCTCGTTGTTGCCGGACGAGGCTGTGCCGCAGGAACCTCCACATCCATTGGTGGTCCAGCATCTTGCTCCCCTGGGTCCTCTTGGAAATGTGGTGTCTTATCCTCTGACGCCTCGAGCACTGTAGGGGGATGGGATACCGAGGCCACTGGCTTCTCTGAGGCTCCCGACACCAATTGGGCACCCTGGGAAGGTTAGGTGAACCCCCAAAGGTTCCATGCATACCATGGTGCCGGTCACTGCGCTTGGGGCTATGGGACAGGTTTCGGGGCCGATAATGTAGTCGGCCCCGCCAGTACCTGGGCTTGTCCCGCAGTCAGGGAACCTTGCTCCAAGCCAGAGCTACCAGCAAAGCAGTCAGTACCGGGTGACCAGGTTCTTGTCCAACTGATGCTGATCGATGCGTCCCAAAGCCGACCTGTCCAAGTGAGACTGTCTTGGTCAGGAATTCAAGGACCGACAGCTCTGTGTCGGATACCCAGCGATCCATGCCTCACGCTACTCGACCGGTACCAGGATGTCAAACGGGACTGGGAGCTACTATGGGCCAGTTGCCAGGAGGATCGTCCTGAGTAGGGTGACCTCCTTCTTGGAGACAGGCAATGATGGCCCGGCGATCTCTGGTGTCCGATTGGTCCCGGGCCCATATAGACAGACAGGGCTGGTCCCGGAGTTCTTGCCGGGTGGCACATGCCTCAGGGGGTCTGTGCCAATCTACTGGCGAGATACGCCTCAAGTCCCTTGATAGGTACCCCCAGTGCGGGGACCAAAGAGGGCTCCGCTGAGCCTGCCTCTCCAGTCCTGAGGCATGACGGCTTCGAGCAGGCAAACGCTGGCATGACGTCCCTCTTGATGGGGATCGGTACTGCTGAGGCGGGGACACTTGCATAGGTCCCAACGCGGGTCTTCCCTGAGACCGGGGTACCGTGGGAGCCGATATGGGCGGCACTGGGAGCATCCGGATTTCTTGAGCCGCTCAAAGAGCTTCGGGAGTCGACGGCACCTAAAGCTGGCTAGGGCCTGCACAGCTATCTGGGGTCGCAGGTGAAGCATGGAATGGGCTGCACCGCTCGACTTGACCTGGGGCCTGACTTCCTGAAGGGGGTATTGAGCTGCCCAGGGGGACCGGTGCTGGCTTGTGGATGGTGCCAGCAGAGCACTGCACACGGAGGCTGTGGTGCTCAGTGCAGAGTCAGAATGCTGCTCTGGTGCCGTAGCAAGTGCCGACTCCATTAGGAGCACTTTCAGATGGATATCGTGCTCCTCCTTCATCCTAGGTTTAAAAGACTTGCAGATATAGAACTTGTCATTTATGTGCCCTTAACCTAAGCACCTTAGGCAGCTGGTATGTGGATTGCTGATGGGCATAGGCCATTTGCAGCTATCACAGGTCTTAAAGCCTGGGGACAGGGCATGCCCTGTCCCCTGCCTGAGTTCCGTTTGGGACTAACAAAAAGTTGAGAACTACTACTAAGGGTAACCAAGAAACTACTAACTATATACAACTATATTACAGGTTTTCAAAGTTCACAAGAACAGAAAACGAAACAATGCTAGCCAAAGCAGCAGATGTTCCAGCACCGTCACTGGCGGCAAGAAGGAACTGAGGGTGGGGGGAGCCAGCAGCACCCCTTATACTGCACCATGTGGGCGCCACCCGAAGGGGTGCCAGAGACGGTCCCCTATGGATACTGCTGGGGGAAAAACTTCCGGCACCGGTGCATGTGGAGACCACACACACCTAATATGGAATGGACATGAGCAAGCACTCGAAGAAGATCTTCATGACGTGAAATGTAAATCCAATAAAGATTTATTTTCAAATATTTTGCTCACTGTGCTTGTATAGTTACATTTCTTAAGGTATAAAGGTGCTTCAAATTCTCTTTAAAGTAAAGGAAAGGAAAAAGGGCCTATGAAGATTTATTTTCAGGTGAGGATCACATTTAAAGCATGGTTCCCCAGCTTTTTCGTTCCACAGATTTCTTTATAGAAGCTAAATCCTCTTGTGATTCCCACCACGGCTGCCACTCCATTTTGGCTCCCTAAAGGTTTCATTCTATAGATCTGCTGAAAAGGCCCAGTGGAACACTGGCAGTCCACAGACAATAGTCAGAATACTGCCACTTTAAAAAGATTATCGTAGAAATGGTAGTCTTCCTAAAAATGTTACTCTTCGTGCTTTAAGAGCACATAAGCAAACTACTTAGAGAACAGTGGGTGGTGGGAAATGAACTAGGAGGAAGGCCAAAGTTATCTTTGAGCATAACTGAAGGTTTCTAACTGCAAGTTGTCCACAAACGTCATTGGATTTCTATTTGCTACTTTGATCACAGAAGAATGCACTGGTTCAAGGAACTATACAGCAAGTTATAAGCGTTTCTCCTGCAATGTGAAAGCAGGTAATTTTATGGTATGTATGTGCATAAAGCCCCTGTTGCATTCTGAGAAGCAGATGCTGTAAATTAGCATTTATCTAACATGTTTATTTAAAAGAGTATGAAGGGCAACAGAACATGGAGGCAGAATGGTGAACACAAAAGAAGGTGATGAGAGAAAGCTGTTACTTTTCAGTGAGTAGAAGAACCACAACTGGACTCTTACCTTGATGGAATTAAAGGTGGCCACTGTATGCACCATCATACGTGCAGACTATATGAGGAAAAAGCAGAAATAGCAAAAAAATCAAAATCAAGCAGTTCAATTTCTATCCTAGCAATCAAGAGTCATACCATACTAACAAAAACCTCAGACACCCCAACACAACTTAGTTTTGGCCAAAAACAGGTTTTGTAAGACAGGTTTTACAACATGTAGGATGAATAGAAAAGTTCATGATTTTATACGTTTCAATTACAAATTTTTAGTGTACATTTTCTTCTACAGCATTGTGAACCCATCATTGTCTCAGACAAGAGATTGCTTTTTGTATGTAGTGTTGCAGTAATTGTGTTGATCCCAAGATATTAGAGAGACAAGGTGAGTGAGGCAATATCTTTTATTGAACCAACTTCTTAATTTTTTACATTAGAACCTCAGAGTTATGAACACCCTGGGAATAGAGGTTGTTCGTAACTCTGAAATGTTCATAACTCTGAACAAACCATCATGGTTGTTCTTTCAAAAGTTTACAACTGAACAATGACTTAATACACACACCTTTGAAACTTTACTATGCAGAAGAAAAATGCTGCTTTTCCCCTTTTCAGCAGTTTACATTTAACACAGTACTGGATTGTATTTGAGGTTTTTTTTGGTATGTCTGCTGCTGCCTGACTGTGTACTTCCGGTTCCAAATGAGGTGTGTGGTTGACTTGTCAGTTTGTAACTCTGAGGTTCTACTGTATTAGATTTTGTATTTTTAGATTGCTTTTTGTATTTCAATCAGCATATAAGTAAGTGGTGAAAGACAGATTTTTAAAATTTAATCAGTTGTAACAGCTTAAGGTTTTACAGACCACAGTAATTTAAAAATGTGTATAAATATCATCTTGATAGTGTTCCTTTAAAAAAGAGCCACCGCCTTAATGAGGGTTGAAAAGGCAAACAACCTGAAAAGACAACTCTTGCAAATGGAAACTTTTTAAAAATAAAATATGCACTGAGAATGACAAGTGTTAAACAGATTTAAGTTTAACTGAATTTTTGACAAAAATCATCCCAGCAAGTAATTAAAATATTCCTGAAAGGCTAAGAAAATATTTGAGGCTAGTGGAAACAAACTGGAAAAATAATTGACTGAATCCTCTCCTCTCCTTCAGAATGTAAAAATCTCCTTTCTTCTACCATTGATGGATTGCTCATAGAATTCATTCTTTCGTGCACACTGTACAGCGGAAGGGGAGCTTAAATCATAGATTCATAGATATTTAGGTCAGAAGGGACCATTATGATCATCTAGTCTGACCTCCTGCACAACGCAGGCCACAGAATTTCACCCACCACTCCTACAAAAAAAACCTCACACCTATATCTGTGCTATTGAAGTCCTCAAATCGTAGTTTAAAGACTTCAAGGAGCAGAGAATCCTCCAGCAAGTGACTCGTGCCCCATGCTACAGAGGAAGGCGAAAAACCTCCAGGGCCTCTTCCAATCTGCCCTGGAGGAAAATTCCTTCCTGACCCCAAATATGGTGATCAGCTAAACCCTGAGCATATGGGCAAAATTCATCAAATCATTCACAGTGAGACTGTCATCTTCCCACCAAGAGCCATATTGTCAGTTAAAAGATCTGAACTGCAAATCATCTTTGTACAGAAGTGGAAATCAGTCCTCTATTAAAGACTGTCAAATGGAAAATGTCATTTTGCTATACAGAAAAGAAACTGATTACTTTGGTTTTATATATAAAGTGCAGTTTGAGATTTCTACAGTGAGTGTTATCTTGCTGAGGACATGCTACCTTGTTCATCGTTGTGTGCATACTTGTAATGAAGATTAGACGTGAGGAAATTTGAGGGTTGTTTTTTTTTTGTTAATATTACCTCTGAGACAGCAGCATCTGTATAGTAGCTTTATATTTTAACACAGTGTGCGGGATAATTACATCAGTTAATTTCGACTGATTATTCCACAGATTTTTCATAATGTGCATTTTAAAAATCTATCCACTGTGAAATGACATGATTATTGGAAAAAGGGACCAGGACAGCACTCTACTACTACTCGTAAGGAAAGGAATGTGTGTGTTAGTAGGATGCAAGGCCCTAAGAGATGATGCAATTTGCAAGAATGTTATTACTTTTCCTATCTGTTAGATGTGCCACCCAATAGTCAGACCTACCTTCCAAGGAGACGCGGTCTTGGAATCAGTTTCATCCTGTTTAAAGAATTAAGGGAAAACTTTAGACACATCAAGAAAACACAGAAAATGGAAGTTAACCAACACCATGTTAAATTTTCAAGGATCAAGACACCCGATTAAATCTCTAAGATATTTATGTGCACACAATCCTTTCAGAATTAATTATTTTAAAAATTTTAAAAATGCATGGTGGTAAATATATGCCAGGGCCACATGAGCTACCCTGCATTGAGCTGGCTACTGGCTTGAGATGTATCAGAGGATGAATGCATCAAAAAGATAATTTGGCTGAAGAAGGTAAGAGAATTTTTGCATTTCCCTTCAAAGCCATTATCAAGAAAGAGGGTTCTGAGACAGAGATGAATTATGACCCAAAAGGGATCTCAGTCACAAAATCTTCTCTTCTGTATGTCCAAATCCTCCTTCTGTTAAAGCTTCTGCAAGACAGCATGCAAATATCATAACAATGCTCACCCTGGGCATGCCATAGACTTCCTGTAAGGGAAAAGGAAATAGATATGATATTTTGTAAAAGGAAATCTAGAAAGATTTGATTCTTTTTGAGGAAAGGGACGGAAATGGGATGAACAATGTAATCTACAAAGAGGAAGCAAAAGTATTCTGCTACGTCGACCCTCTGTGTACTACCAAGCTGAAGAACATGCTCAAATCAAAAAATACCTGCAGCACAAGTGGCAGAGTTTTGATACTCACAGTGAGTTATGGGATAGCATACACATTATCTCAGGATTTATAAAGGAACAAGTGTTTTCGGTGTTCTTGCTATAATTGTCGATATTGTGTAGAATTATTTACACAAGCAAAAGCTAATTATACTTGGGCATTTTATATTACATTTTAAATTTTCAAAGAACTGCATGAACAGTGGAGTGAATTTATCCCATTAACCAACTAATCCTCACCTCTGTAAGGTCTAACAGTATTATCAAAAATGTAGAAACAAGGGCAGAGAGATTAAATGACTTACCCAAAGCATCACTACTAAGTCATGGAAAATCCACATACTATTAATTTAGAACTTCCAAGTATTAAAAAAATTAAATATTATCTAGATGTACGTTATAGCACTATTTACAACGAAATGACCTAAAGGCTACCCTGCTGACCAAAGCCACTTTAGGATGCCACTTTTAGACAACCAGCAATCTAGAAAAAAGAATAAGTAGCGAAATAGAAGCAATAAAAATCTTCAGCTGCAAAAGTGGAGGACAGATGGAAAAACAGGAGAAGAAAGGGAAATAAGAGATAATTCCTTCTGTCTCTTATTATAAAATGGCAGCGGACCAAGCCACAAACACACACAGACCTGTTGCTGTACTGCCTGTACTTCCTCTGCCATCAGCCCTTCCGATTCCAGGTCATTCGCAACCTTGTTTATGTCCTTCAGACGAGATTCATTGGCTTTCAAATCCTACACAGAACAGTAAATATCACAGCATGAACATTTATATAAGCAAAACACAAAGCGATAAGGTTGTCAATCAGAGGCATCAAAAGGTATCCAATTTATGAACAGCAGGGATTTAGCCCTTTTGACCTTTCCAGTCATCAGTGGATCTACAATGCATAGAGTCTTATGCCAAGAAATCCCAACTGCCAGTGTCAATGGATTAAAGAACTGGACTACTGGAGTTTTCCCACACTAAAATAAAGTTAATTTCTAGACAGCAATGATATATCCTTTAAAACCATTAACTAAAACGTTAATGTAAACTGCATTACTGAGAAGATTAAAAAATTATCAGCTATTGTGCCGAATAAATACACTAGAAGAGATGACTCAAGATGTGATTTTATGATACAGGCCACTATTTCAGGCCCCATAACAACTCATTAAATAGATTACTAAAAGTAGAAAAGGGGAAGTTATATATTTCAGAATAAATCTACTTCCTTATACTAGAGAGCTGGCACTGAAGTCTTGAAGGGGATATATTTTAAGTTCAGTCAGTTAGTTTATTACAGAGACATCAAGGTGTTTGGCACCCATCTCTCACCTGTAAAGTTAGGCCAGCTCAGACTGCTTGTTACTTAACATTCAAGCTGTAAATGCAATACAGCCCATATTGAATCACCGGTTATTCCAAATCATTAGTCCAGAGCCCCTAGCACTTCTATGCACAATGTCTCACAGAACAAGAGGGAAAACATTTTAAAGCTCTTTTACATCTCATGCAAGGCAAAATTCAGCCAATGTCATACACTCACCAACGGTGGGTGGAGAAAAAAAAATAAAATAAAACCAATCACCTCCTCTTCAAAGCAGAGGCCATTATTATTTCATGTCTTGTAGAAAGAATACTGTGCAGTTCAGAGTGCCTGATCACTCTGCCTTTAAACAAAGGGAGGGGGAAGCTTCCTCATCTGGATGGCATACTCAGCATAGAGGAAGTCGTAAAAGTGGCACCTACAGTCAGTGCAGGAGGTTCCATGTTCAGAAATGCTAAATAAAAAGAGGGTTTCCTCTGGTGCTACATAGGTGGAGATAACATGTAGCAGAATACCAGCTTGGGCTGTGTGGATATGGGGTCTCCAGCAGCAGATCCAGCAGAAATAAACTGAATGCTTTGCTTGCTTCACAGAGTTGTGTCTTAGCAGAACTATACCAAACTATGAAGGGATTGTCGTGGAAACCTCATCAGGAATCTGAGCTGAAGGATGACAAGAAGATGTAGAATTATTGTGCTACATAAAAGGTTACATAATAACCTACCTTCTGAAAGTCATCAAATTTCTTCTGCAGTACCTCAACCTGCTCCAAATCAGCCCCCACCTCTTCATTGGTGAGTGCGGACTCTTTCTCATTGATCCACTGCTGCAGCTCATTAGCCTCACGGAAAAGCATGAACTTTTTGCAACTTTTTTCCAGCATATCCTTGCGCTTCTCCCCCAGCTCAAGAAGAGAGTGATATCTGGAACATACAAAGAGGGAGGGTGGGAGACCATCAGATCTCACCTGAACAGAGTTATAGTACATGAAGGTGATAAAAATGGACTAGTAGCACCAGCGATGAAGGAAATCCCTACAAGGAGCTGCCAAATAAATCATTCTGCACAACAACAGACAATGATCATGTAGCTGTAAACCCTGTACGTTTCTATACTACACAGATCACGACACTGAACCATGACCTCCCACATACAAGGCTTTTTTGATGGGAGAAGCAAAGCAAAATTGCAGCTTAGGATAAGGAATGCAGGTCAGCAACGCAGGGGTAGCTGCATACAACATAAGCTCTTTTACTTATTTATCCTACCTTATATTTTGTTCATGCAACTATATCAAACATATGCATGAAATATGCTAAACACCACATTAAAGGGTTTTCTTCTAGTATATCAATTTCCCACAGCTTGTTTGGCTCACAGCTGTCTGACACAAGATTCTTGCCTGCCTGTTATTCAGTGCAAAATGTGATGAATACCTGGTGATCTTGTCTTTTTTTCCCCCTCCTTTCGCAATGCAAAGATTTTCAACTGTGGAACAGAAATGTGCCCAATTCTGATTTCACTTACACCATTTTTACATCTGTGCGATTCCTACTGACTACAGTGGAATTACTCCTGATTTACATTAGGATAAATGTAACAAGAATTAGGTCCTAAAGACATACCAACAGCTTAAAAAAAGGTACATAGTTTTCCTACGCCTTAAAAGACCAAAGCAAATTAATATTTTTGCCTAAGGGGTTAGGATCTCTCAGAACAAGTATTATATACAGAAATATTGTGCAATTATTTGAAAAGCACAGGTAGGTGGGTGGGTAAATGTCTTCTACTTATTTCTCGCAATCAAGTCTAAATATTTCCAACATACAACAAAGAGGAAGCAATGGATACAGATGGTCTTTGGAGCCCTTTTACAAGCTATGGCTGGTGACAGACAACAGAGAAATCTTGGGGGACTGTGAATGCTTCTTTTTGGGAGGGCAAACTTGATGACCATTTTAAGGAATCTGTGGTTAGATCCTTACTGGAAAAACCACGTCTAAAAGTTTCTCTAATTGCCATCCTGTTTCAAATCTTCTGGTGATGGGGCAGCTCCAGCAGCCTCTGGATTCCTCAGATTTCTTCAATCAGATTTCAAGCTTGAGTATAGTAGAGAGACTATTAATATCCATGACTGATTTTGATCTTCAAGCCACGGGTAGAAGGAAAGTGTCCATTCTGATTTGATTAAATTAGCAGCCTTTAATACTATGAGATATCATTGGGTCACCTGCAGCACCAAACAAAGGTGAACAGGACACCCTTGCAATGGTTTCATTCCTAAGACCAAAAGCACACTGGGCGAATAATGAGTAATTACTTCCCAATAGGATGGATTACACAGGGTATCACTCTGTCACTTCTCCTATTCAATGTCTATGTAAGGCTGTTGGAGAAAAGCTAGACACTTTGGGCTCCAGTGTCAATACACAATGTCCATACTTACATGTGTCCTTTTCATGAAACCTAAATTCAATGAGACCATTGTCATCTTGGTATCGGATTAAGACTGGAAGTCAGAAGGAAGTGAACTGGCTGAGACTCATGCAGAATGCTGCTGCTCATCTTCTGAATGGGATAGGCTGCCATGAAGCACATAGCACTTGACTGTCATATCCTGCACTGACCATAAAAGTTTGCTTCAGGGTGCAATTTCAGGAACTAGGAAGCATAATTATATAGCCCATAAATGACCTGGGATCTAATTCCCTTAGAATCTGATTTTCCTTCAACTACTTTGTGACAATTAAGAGTGATTAGGAGGTTTCTGTTGTGGGTGCCTGAGACAACCTCTGTAGGAAAGGTGGCAGAGCATTCTCAAGCGAGAGCAGTCACCTGTGGAACTTGCTTCCTCTGGCGGTTTGTCAGAGCTCAAGGCAAAGTACATTTGTTCCAGCAGGTTTTAATAGAATATTTTAACTTAGTCTTATGACAGTGAGGAACCTTCCTGTATGCCTGTAACGTAACTTTTATGGAGCAAAATAACAGGGCGTGATCACCCTTTGTGAATGGTATGATTATTTTAATTGTGTCTGTGAATAATTCTAAGCCATTCACATGCAATATGTTGTATTCCAATACACACACACATTCATGTATGTATATAAATAGATCACATTTTTACATACACCTAAGAAACTGCAGGATTCTTTTTAACTTGGTAGAAAATAACAGCACCTCCAGTTTAGCCAAGACAGAAGTCGCCAACAAGATAAAATACTATCTAGCTGTCAGAGATCCTGTGCCAAATTAAGACTATTCTACATTGCACGTATTGCTTCCCTATTTCCCTCTGGAGCAGCACTCTCAAAGGAGGAAAGGAAAAAGGGAGAATGAACAGGTAACTAGTATGGAGACAGCGTGGTTTAGAAAGGGGTGAATCCTACTCACAGTTCTTCGACCTGTTTCATACGTAGAGATACACTGCCGACTTCCTTAGTTATGAGAGTCCTGCACAGACAGAGGGAGCACAGCAAAAGCATGCAAAAATTAGTTAGATTAACAAAAATAATGAAAGCAGCAGCTCCATCCAGGGGTCATTTGTGGTGGGAGATGAAGGTTAAGAATTCACATTTAAATGGAGAAAGTTAGGTGCCATTCAAAAGCAAAATTTGAAGCAAATCAATCAGTGCAAATCACGTAAAGAAATCATCAGCAGCACAGTTGAACTCTCACTACAGGGCCATCTCACTTCCCGATCATGCCATTCAGTTCAGAATGGATTCCAAAATAAGGCACCCTAGTTTCTAGGTCTCAGAAGCAGTGTGCAAGCATATATTAGAGTTACATATCAAACTGTTCAGGAACTTATTACTATCTAAGAACCTTGCGTTCTTTCCTCCCTCTAGTATGTACTATGTATTACAGTATAATATAATTTTAAAAAACACAGGTTTTCATTCTCAGTTTACAAAGCCAATAATTTACAAACACATTTAATAGTTGGTGTCTCAAAACAACTGAGTGGGTGGGAATTCTTGTAAAAGTGACAGCATAACTGTGAGAACACTTGGGAGGGAGCATACAACTTACAGATTTTCCTTTCCAAGTAGTCTGATAAGATGAGCCTGTAGCCCACGCCTATCCTCTACTGCTCTGCTTCAAGCTAATCTATAGCTACCACGTGCTGTAGGAGAGGCATTTACCAAGCATTCAGGCAGCTTTCTTCATCTGCATAGCAAATTAAAATTTTATGCAGGTAGATTTTAGCTCACATAGTGCAGAGTGGCAGCACTTTGTCTCTGAAAAACTGCAACAAGCCAGAACCAAACAGCCATGACCCCTAAACAATTAATTGCCCAAGGCCAGTCCTGTATATGGAGGGTACTGTACTTCAGATAATCAGATTTAAGAAGGTGTCTCAAATATAATTGCGTGTTAAGATGTTATAATTACAAAGATGAATTCTGCTTAGGACAGAAATAATTCAACAATGAGTTTAAGTTGTTAGGTACAACAACAACAAAAACACGGAAAATAAAGTTAGACAGTAAGTGTAGCTCAATTTTCATGATGTGTACAGTTAACCCGGAGAAGCAGCAGAAGAATCTAGAATTAAGAATGACAAGGATCAATAAAAAAAAAGCATTTTACTGCTGTAAAAGTGCAACGCTGTGAGCTCTAATGCAACTAGCCACTGATGTTAACGGGACGTCTACCTAACCTGGTAAAAGCGAGGCACTGGCCAACCCAGCAAGTGCTACGATTGGTTTTAGGTCCTGTTAATTAGATCTTACTGGTTGTCAATTTGCTCCTGCCGCAAGGCTATGCTGCCCTGCTCCTCGAGTAGGTTCTCTCGGGATGCAGACTGGGCAGGGTCTAGTTTTTTCACGTAGGCAGCTGGTACAAAACCCTGACGGTCATTCACTTCTACCTTCCACCAGTCCTGAAAGAAAGGAAAATACAACCTTGATTACATGTTCATCTTGATAGGTGACATGGATACACAACCACAAACTGAAAACAAGCAACTTCTGTAACTGCTTGGAGGCTACTGCTACACCTGAACAGCACAAGAGAACTACCACTACCCACATATTTTCAGTGTACCTCACCGGCACGAGGACAGTCCTGTGAGTGTTTCTGCCCACAGGATTTTTGGTACCTGGATTCGTGCATCAACACCATTAGACTTTAAACACAAATGTTCTGTTTTTATTTCAATTAAAAAAACCAACCAAACAAAAACAAAACAACAATGCCAAATGAACAAAAATGCCATGAAGAATCTGTCTAGTGACCTAATGGATAACAAACAGAAATGGAATAGGCCTACCATAAAATCCACCCCTCTGCAAGAGTAGCACACAGCTTTTCAGAGGCCCCCTCAGATACTAAACTGAACCTGCTCTCAGTAACAATCCTCTGCAGTACCATGGTGAATCTCCAATTTGATTTCCAAGCTCTCTGCCTCCTCGCCAGAAGGGACTAGGAGTGCAGTAGAGCAGGAAAAGAATAGCTTCATCTCTCAACCATGAGCCCTTACGGTCAATGAATGCTGAATGGTGATGGGATATAAAGAGAATGAAGTCTCTCACTTAGGAAGTTGGTGGATACAACAGAGTGATAAGGGTTGTAAAAGAGGGGTGGAGCCTCTGGAGGTTGAAGAGGGGTGCCAAAGAACTGAGGGAGGAATGGAAGCACAGAATGACTATGTAAATGATTTAACTATGCTATGACAGTGCTGTTTAACAACAAAAAAGCTCACTAGGGCTTATAAGACCAAGTGTACCAGGCAGTACAGAATCCTGGCAGGAAAGAGTTTACCTTGTTGGTGCTGTTGAGCAGTGTGAGGATGTCTCCCTTTTTCATTGTCACCTCCCGGGGACTCTTCTCTTGATAATCATAGAGAGCAAGGACCAGCTCTTTCCCAGTTTCATCATCTGTGGGAGCAACTTGTTGCTACCATGAAGAGGAGGAAAGAGAAAAATGCATTACACAATAAAAGCTGCTGAATGTCAAAATGTAACTAATAAAGTTGTTCTACAAAGTATTGCAGCCTTAATTATACCTACTACAATGCCACAGTGTATTAAAGGATTCCTATTTAGCAACTGATGATAGTGCTGAAGTAGGTTTATTTGGGTGCCGTTTCTACATTCAAACCCGCAAAGAAGGCCAACAGCTATAACAGTTTCATTTAAAAACCCAACAAAAAACTGTTTTCTATCTGTGCTACATACATGCCTGTTATCAATTACAATAGGCAGCAGTAGAGCACATAAAGATGAAGATCACTAACTTAGATTTGAGAACAAAACACATTCTGCTGTAAGCACTCAGCAATAATGCTTGATGATAATAAGCTTTGTTTCTATTGACACAAGAGTTTTAGAAACAGATGATTAGCCATCTTTCCTTACCCTGCATGACTGTGCCTGCTCCCTTAATGCCTGCATGCTACTGCCATAAGCGGTAAGATCTGACATCAAAGCTTCATGTTTCTTCAAAAGAGCCTGAAACCAAACAAACATTGCAACATGCACATCAGAAAACCACTTCACAGATTCTACACTTTGTGTGTGTATATATACACACACACACACACACACACACACACACACACACACACACAGTAGAATGAATATATATTGAATGCAGTTCTCATGAGAAATGCAGGACTAGCAGCTCTGGAGAGTGAAGACCTCTATTTAGCCACAGAACAGATATGCAAGTTTTTTGACACTGCTCCACTAAAGTGCTTCAACCCTGAATAGGGGATACCATCCTCTGGAAGTGAGAGCAGTGTAGACTTCATGTTCTTGAAGTCGCTAGCTTCTACTGCTTTGGAATTACCACCACGGGTGCCAGTTTGTGTAATTTGTGATATAGCTACCATCCACTAGGAATTGGTTCAATACCACTAAAAGATTGGTTTGAAAACCATCTCACAGCTATATATCATTAATGAACTACTGAAGGGCAGATTCATACTGAAGCCATAGGCGTGAAAGACTGTATCCGATTACCAATCCACTGAGATATTACGCCCTGTGCCTCCTCCACACAATATGAAAATCCTATAACAAAGCGAACAACAATTCTTTTTAGATAAAAAGAAAAAGGACGACTTGTGGCACCTTAGAGACTAACCAATTTATTTAAGCGTAAGCTTTTGTGAGCTACAGCTCACTTCATCAGATGCTGTAGCTCACGAAAGCTTATGCTCAAATAAATGTGTTAGTCTCTAAGGTACCACAAGTCCTCCTTTTCTTTTTGCGAATACAGACTAACACGGCTGCTACTCTGAAACCTGTCTTTTTAGATAGTCTAACATCTTGCCCAGGGAACTTTATTAATGGAGGTGGAGAACAAGAATACATACTCTTGTTTCTATACTCAACTACAATTTGCTAAACAAGAAGCTTATTGTATATGCTGCTGTCCTTTTCACTTTCACATAAACACTAAAACCTGCAGAACAACTCATTATCTTGATCAATCCTACGTCAGATTTCCACTGTTACTTTTTGCACATGCAACAAACCACCACCAATACCACACCTCAGCAGAGTCTTCATCCTTTCCATAGTCTGTACTGCCCACAATGGGCTCCTTCTCCCTCATCCAGGATTCAGCCTCGTTAGCATCAGCAAAGTACTGCTGGGCTTGCAGGGAGTCCTCTAGATCTTGTCGACGCTGAGAGGCCTTGGATTTCAGTGATTCCCACTTCTGATTTAGCTCATTCAATCTAGCTTTCACGTCCTCAGCAGCAAAGTGTCCTAAATAATGAAACAGCAGGAAAAGTGGGTTTGGAGACATTATTTATAGACATATAAATGACAGAAGGGACTGAAAGATGACTTGCATTTTTTTTAATCACACAAGTCCGGTTTATGTAAAGCTATCCACCTTACTTTGAATGGTTTTCATTAGCACACAAAGCTTAGTCCAAGTTTGGCTTTCGGCAGGCAATGTCCTTTTGACACTGAATGGAAGTTACTGTTTTCTCCTGTCAGATCGGGCCAGGAACATTTGAGTCATTGAAGACAAAGCACACCCTGCCCTAATCATTTCCTTTCTATTTGTTTACAGTGATGCAGGAAAAGGCCAGTTCTTTCAATGGTTGAGTTTCTACATCAGAAAAAGACTCTGATTTGAAAAGGCATTTTGAATTTTAAAAGAGGGGGTACATTAGTTAGATTGCTGAATAAGGAATACTAATGTAAATGTAATATCACTAATAGCAGGAGCTACAGAGCTCCCATCACCACTGATTATTATTTAAAGGTAGTACCTTAAAATGAGACAAAGGAAAAAGTGCAAAGATCAGACAATACTAGGAGCCATGTATTAGGATAAAATTACAGCTCATTGGTTTAATGTGACAATTACTTTGTACCAATATGTAGGTGACTAGCAGCAGCGGATGGAAATCTGTTAAATAGAAGATATGGATTTCCCCAGGAACATACATGTATTTCCATGTGAAGGACAGTGATAAACCAAAATCAGTTATTTAATCCCACTGGCAGATATTATTATGCACATGCAAACTATCATAAAAGAGGCAATTGTATAGGGCCAGAGGATATAAAGTGAAAAAAGAATACTGAATTTCTGAACTAGGAAGGATTAAAATATTTAGACGCACCCTCTTCCACCATGGCATTTCCTTTCTGGGTGACTGCTTTAATGCGTGGCTCATGGCCTGCAATTTCTGCTTGCAAGGCTTGGTGCTTCTTTAGCAGGTTCTGGACCCCAATCAAATCCTTGCCTGAAAGAGATCATAGTATATTTCTTAATCTATGAGATCATTCAAAGTCACTGAAGTCAATAGGTTAAATAAAAAGATTCTAGCATGAAACGCATTGACTGAAACCTGCATGATTAGTCAGAGAGTAGGTCTGGAATCTATTACTGTGTAAAATTAATTGCCCTATAAAAAGTCAGAAACTTCACAAAGTAATCAATAATAAAGGAATCGTGGGCAGCAACTCCTGTAACAATAGATTTGTAATTCAAACCAATGCCATGAATAACCCTGCCATAAACATTTTAGAAAGTCCCAAATTATATTCTGTAAAGATACATAGGCAATGAACAACAGAATTATCCAGTTAAAATAAATGGAAGCACAAAGATGAGGATGTACCAACCTCTGTTTGTTGAAGCTGCAATAGGTTCCTTCTCTCTAATCCAGGTCTCTTCATCCTCGATGTCACGGAACAGTTGCTGCAGGCGAAGAGAGTCAGCAAGTTTCTGCTTGCGAGCCACCATAGGATCCTTCAGAGCTTCATAGCGAGCCACCAAAGCTTCTTGTTTCTTCTTGATATTATCAGCATCAAAGTGTCCAGCATCCTGGAACTGGCGAGCCTGGATGGTGATGCCATCAATGCGATCCTAAAATGTAATTTAGCAATGGTATTAGATCAGTATTCTCCAGGATGTTTTAGGCTTTGATTATTCTTGTTAGTTGCAGGGCCAGACTGTTATGTAACATTTCTCAGTCTTTAGCTTATCCCTTGTACTGCGATAGTGGATGAGAAAAATCAAAGTGAAATTGGATGAGAAATCAACTAGTTATTTTCACTGCCTAAAAGAAGAAAGAAATACAAAGAGTAAACAGCTGAGTGAAAAGTTTAAGTTTTAATAGAGAGGAAGGATTATCTTATGGGAATCAACAGATCTAAGTTCCTAAGACTCAGAATTCACAGATCTCAGTTCAATTCCTGGCTCTGCCACGTCTTCCTGTTTGACCCTAGCAAGTTCATTTAGTTTCTTTGTGCCTCAGTTCCCCATCTGTAAAATGGGGATAATAATTCTCCCTTTGCCTGTCTTGCCTTATTTAGATTTAGAAGCTCTGTGGGGCAGTATCTGTCTCTTACTATATATCTTTGTACAGCATGAATGTAGATACATTGGAACCACCCCCCACATCTCAGTCAGAACCTGTAGGTGCAGCAGCAACAACAACAACCACCTCAGTGAGGGGTTATTCATAGCATACGTAAACAAGTCTGATTTTTCAGAGGTGTATGATTTTTAGACTCACAATATACTACACAAAAGGAAAACACCAAATTCCAATAAGCTTACAAATGTATTGACTGTTCCCAAAAGTCAGATCAACAGGGGTATTCAGCAAGTTTAAATAAAAGTTTAATATTAAGCAAGTTTTAATGAAGTTACTGGAATCTGCACGTTACTGAGTTTCCTTGCTGTGTGTTTTGAACTTTTAAAGATGATGTATAGAGGCTAGGATTGTCTTCAGCTCCGAAAGTCTTTGGTTTTGGAATTTTTAGTCTGTCTTTTGTAACTAAATTTGTGTATTGTCTGAGTTAATGAAAAAAAATGGACAGTAATAGCCACCTCATGAATGAACATGAGAGTTAACGTCACCCAGAGCATTAGGCATTTTTGAATAGTTATCTACTAAATAAGGTGCAATTCACCTTTTTAAACTGATAAATGGATCTTGGAAGTATCACGCCACAGAATGACTTTGTGCTCTCAACAAGTCTGAACAGTTAGTAATCTTCTTGGATTTTTGCATTTCTCTTAGTTACTTCAAAAAACTAATGTAAAAATGAAGGTTACTTACCTGTAACTAGAGTTCTTTGAGATGGCTCTTCATATTCACACTTATGGATACTTCCTGGGTTGGTGGTGCCTTAGAATAAAAACCTCTTCTCGCAGCATCAACTAGCGCGCTCCTGAACTCCACTTAGCATCACTCACAGTGCACTGAGGGTAATGCTATAAAGGGAGGCAGAGCACCCTCACCACTTCAGTTCCTTCCACCGCAAAGCCAGAGACACAGAACAACAAGGACTCTGACAGAGACAGGTGTGAAGCATGAATATGCTGAGCCATCTTGAACAACTCCAGTTACAAGTAAGTAACTTTCATTTCTTCTTTGAGTGGCTCTGCATATTCCCACTTAAGGGACAGATCGATAAGCAGTGCTAAAACTAACCTGGAGGAGGGAACAAAATCCTAGTTGAACAGACTGAAGCACCACTTTGCCAAATTCTGCATCCCCCTAGAAGCCGAGTCCAGAGCACAGTGCATTGTGAAAGTGTGCATAGAAGTCCAGTTTGCAGCTTTGCAAATTTCAGCAACTGGTACCTGCCTAAGACAGTCAAAGGAAGTATCACAGCTCAAGTGGAATGCAGCAGGCACAGGGACTTTTGCCAGTGTGTAGCAATGAGTAATACTTCGTTTAATCCACTGAGAAACAGACTGGACAAAAACTGTACACACCAAGTTCTTGGCACAAGACACAATCTAGATGATTTATGAAAACTTAGTTTTTTCCAGATAACAGGCTACAGATCTTCTAACATCCAAAGTATGAAGAACTGTAACCCCTCTCCCCCAATTAGAGTGCTGCCTGGGTGGGAGGGGTGAATCTGGCAAATTAATGGTCTGATTGATGTGGAAATCAGACATCACAGAGGTAGAAATCTCGGATCACATCTGAGACCTAGCTCGTCCTTATGCCAAGAAGTGAAAGGTGGGGTCGGCCATAAGTGCATTCAATTCACTCACTCTCCCAGCTGATGTGATGGCAATAAAGAAAGCTCTTTTGATAGATAAGTGGTAGAAGGAACACTCAGCCAGGGGATCAAAGGTTGATTTTAGCAGCATGGCCAACACCAAGTTGACATCCCAAGAAGGGACAGGATCTGTAACAGAGGGATTCACATTTGATAACCCTCTCATAAACCTTTTAACTGAACTATGAACAAATAAAGATCTACCATCAACTAGAATACGATATGTGGAAATGGCCCACAAACTTTTAACTATGTTAGATAATGTACTTAAAGAATCAGTAAACCACCACTGACATGGCCCAAATGGGGCAATGAGTATCATCCTTGGTCTATCCTGATGCATCTTCCTTACTACCTTCTGAATCAACAGAAATGGAGGAAAAGCATACAACAAGCCCTTCCCGCAGTGTAGAAGGAAGGCATCTGACAGGGATCAACGGTCCCTGCCCACTCTGGAACCGCAAAGACAACACCACTTTCTGTTGACCCTTGTTGTGAACAGCCCACCTCTAATTGACCCCAGCTGGAAAATACAGTGTGAACCAACTGATCTTTTGTTTGTTCATCTGAGAGCTGGGTCATGCTGAGGTGGTCCACAACTACATTGTTTTCCCTCACTAGATGATGAGTTACAGGATGAATGTTGTGACAAATACACTAATACCTGTGACAAAGTTCCTCCACTACCTTGGCGGGTCTTGCGCTTATTGGCAGATTTGCTCACCTTGGAACTTCACGGCAGCCCACAGTTTGGCCGTTTTTGTGAACCCACAGTCCAGGTCAACTCCTCCTGTGTCTGACCAGGAGTTGGGAGGTTTGGGGGGAACCCGGGCCAACCCTCTACTTCGGGTTCCAGCCCAGGGCCCTGTGGAATGCAGCTGTCTAGAGTGCCTCCTGGAACAGCTGTGCGACAGCTACAACTCCCTGGGCTACTTCCCCATGGCCTTCTCCCAACACCTTCTTTATTCTCACCATAGGACCTTCCTCCTGGTGTCTGATAATGCTTATACTCCTCAGTCCTCCAACAGTATGTGTTCTCACTCTCAGCTCCTAGTGCCTCTTGCTCCCAGCTCCTCACACACGCTCCACAAACTGAAGTGAGCTCCTTTTTAAACCCAGGTGCCCTGATTAGCCTGCCTTAATTGATTCTAGCAACTTCTTGATTGGCTGCAAGTGTTCTAATCAGCCTGTCTGTCTTAATTGTTTCCAGAAGGTTCCTGATTGTTCTGGAACCTTCCCTGTTACATTAGCCCCAGGTTAAGTAGGTCCCTTTTCCCTGGGTAAGGTATCTGCCTTCTATCACTCTCCTGTAGCCATCTGGCCCAACCCTGTCACATACCATAGTCTTATAGCCTCTGCGCACAGGGGAGCAGAGTGGGCCCCCACTCCACTTGTGACGTAATACGTTGCTGATGTAATGTCAGTTTCCACCTGCACAAACCTCCATTGCAGATGAGGGAGGAATGACCTGACAGCTCTTAATATTGATATGCAGGGATCTCTCCTGAAGAGGACCAGTTCCCATGAACTCTCAAATTATTCAGATGTGCTCCCAAACCCTTGGTTGACGTGTTTGAAATCACTGTCCAGGATGGACTCTCCCCTTCAAAAGCAAGATCCCCCAGCTTAGTTCTAGCAGCCATAGCTAAGGAGGAGGAATGGAGCCAAGCTTCTTTCCTGATCTTCACAGCAGATGCCAATATTCTGGCAGCAAGAGTCTGAAGTGTCAAAAGAGGCCCTGAGCATGTCTGGCTGCATTCTGGGTTATCTATTAAGATGGCATTCGCCAACCTTCTTTTGTCATTTGGCAAGTCTTGGAAAAATAAAGTCATCTTTTCCCATACATGGCATTGGTAAAGGGCAATAACCACTTGATAATTCCCTGTCCTAATATTGAGGGACAATGAGAACACCTTACTCCTCAACAAGTCAATCCTTTTGCCCTCTTCATCAGCTAGAGTGGAATGCGCTAATCTAGATCTAGCCCTGTTACTGGCAACAGCCACCACAAGTGGTTAGGGACAGGGTGGGTATGCAAATAGGAAAACCCTTCAGAGGGTATCTGATACAACTGGTCTGCTTTCTTAGAAACAGGTGTGGTTCACACAGATTTAGCTAGCTGTAGCAAACCATCCAAATGGGTAGGCATATTCTACTCCTCCAAGTAGCAAGTATATCAAACACCAGCAGACCAGTCTCTTCCGCAGACAGGGCAGGGAAGAATTAGAGCGGACACCATTTGATATACCAAGGTGCGGAACTGTTTAATGTCTCCTGAAGGAGCAGAGGCTGAAGTTACCCCACATGCAATAAGTCAGGCTCATAGTCCATTTCCAAATGCTCCTGATCAGAAAGGAACTACCTCCTTATCTTCTCCTCTGACAGCATTTCAGGCATCAGTGCTGGTAATGTCAACAGATATGAAGGATTTGGCAGTCGAGAGATCCTCAACAGAGGAAACATTATCTCTCCATCCACTTGGAGGTTAATTACAAAATTGCGGAGATGGCCCCCAATAAAGCCATGGGGTCCTGGATTGCCAGTCTCCCCAGCAACTAGGGATCAGGAATATGCCTATGGGACACAGACCACGGTGGTACAAAGCAAGACACAGATCTCTCTATTCATCCTCCATCTTCCTCTTGGTTCCAAGTCTGGATCCAATATAGAACGTAATGATGATAAAAGCAGATCCAAAGAGAAGAATGGAGATCCAGCTCTTTGTGGAGAGTGTTCAGGGGTCCTCGGCAGAGGAAGTATAGGGTGATCTGGGAACAGACCCACAGCAACTTCTGACCTCCTCTTCTTAACAGGGAACGAGGAAGACTACGTCAAGCACTGGGAAAAATAAGCCTTCTTTTGGAATCCCTGTGTTTCCCACTGAGAACAGACAAACTGACGCTGGTATGTGAACCTGGGTTGCCACGTTGACTGAGCTCTCTGGAACAGAGGATGTAGCCAGATCCTACCCAGGAACCAACAGAAGATCCAAAGATAACAACACTGGATCAGTTGTTAGACACAAGTCCATATCCCTTGCTACCAAATAAGGAATGGATCTCTGCTTCTGACCCATAGCAGTCTTGTCAGAATTGGATGTATGCTACAGTTCTGATGCATGGGAACTGGCACCGCTAATGAGGTGTATATAGAGAGACAAAATAGCTACAGAGAGCAGAAGCAAAGGTGCCAACAGCCCAGATTCTGACACACTGAGCAATTCCATCTTCCTGGATCTGGAAGCTGAAGTCAGAACTGACCCTAATCCTGGAAATCACAGTTTCCATCAGGGCTCGATAGCTGGAAGGAATGAGGTATGGCACCAGTGAAGGTGGCTGAACTATTTTTTGATTTCTTTTCCAGAATCGGGGTAGTTGGCTCTGACCATAGTTCAGATATCTGTAGCCCCGGGGGGCTCGACTGAGGGAACTGCAGGAACTGAGTCTGACCTTGACAGGGGAAGTGGCTTCTTAGAACACTTCAGTTCCTTTGAGCTGCTAGTAACCACAAGGACAAAGACTGGCCTCTTAGACTTAGGATCCTGATCGGGTCCAGAGGGTCTAGCCTCGAGGGCTTCCTTTAGGAGGAGCTGCAAGCGAGTCTCCCTATCCTTGTAGGCTCTGGGAGTAAATGTTTGGCAAATCAAACTCCCAGAGGGCAAGTGCCCTTCTCCCAGGCACTTGAGGCACCACACATGGCTGTTGGATGCCAGGTAGACTGACAAGCAGGAAGCACACTTCTTGAACTCCAGCTTCTTCTGTTTCCTCAGTTCATCCATAACCCTGAACTGGGAGAAATCCTAATTCCCTAACTATTCTGAAATGAGCTAACACTAACTATTTCTAAGCAGAAAGAGATGCCAACTCCAAAGAGACCAGAGCAGTTCACATCCATCCAGGCACGCGGCTGGAAGGAACTGAAGTGATGAGAGCACTCTGCCCCCTTAATGGCTTCATCCTCGGTACATCCTCAAGCTGAGGGGAAGATGTGCTCTAGCTGACACTGCTAGAAGAGGTTTTTACCTTAAGGTACCACAAGGCTGTGCAGTACCCATAAATAGGAATATGCAGAGTCACTCAAAAGAAACACTGTTCCCAGACAAGTCTTTCTAACAACCAGTGTTCAGAGCAAATTCCAAGAACAAAATTGTAAACTCCTGAAAGTACACCGTTATCATGGAAACACTAACAAATCCTTTACTCCACAGACACTAGCAGTTAGTGCTATGTCTAACTAAATAATCACGTGAATATGCCCGTAAGGGAGGGAGGAAAGGAAACTGTGTTACCTGGTGAGCAGCAACATCTGCTTCCAACAGAGCATGTTTCTTCTGAAGATTCTGAACATTAGTAAGATCTTTTCCATAATCATCAGAAGCCAAGTGTCCCTCCACCTCATACAACCATAGCTCAATGTCTTCTACATTGCGGTTAAATTGCTGCTGTTGGTTGGCTTCACGCAGCTTTATTCCTGCATGTATGTAAAGGATAGAGAGGAGGAAGGTTGTTTAAATTTCTATTTCATTTAACTCACTACTCACTTTTTCTCAGGGCTAACTTCTCCAGAAAACGTCTCCATAGCTGGAAATGTCGTTCTATAGCTCTCTTATGATCAGTTAGAGCAAAGAGTATATCTTACCTTTGAGCTCAGTGGCCTCCAGCAGTTTTTTCCACAAGCTGATGACCTCATTCATGCGTGCTGCCACTTCATCAGATGCATAGTGATTGACATCAATCAGCTTCTGGCCAGCTTTCTCCAGGGCATCAATGCGACTTTGATTTGCAGAGAGCTCTGCCTCAAAAGCCTGATGCTTTTGAACTTTACCCTGCAGGTTTGATGGGTCCTACAGGTAGGAAAGGGAGAAAACATTTCAGTCTGAAATCGGCATATATTAAAAAACCTCATTCCACCAATCTCATGCTAATAAGTAAGAGCAAAAGTGGAGAACTTACATCAGTTCTTCATATTTACATTTCCTATGTGACTATGAACACTTCTACACATTAGATGACCTATCCTCCGTAACTGTAGTACATATCACAAAGAATACACCAGTTAATTGTGGATCACGTAAGGCTGAGGGCTGTCACAAATGCTGATATAATGTCAAAAGAATTGCAACCATAAGTACCAAGTTAGATAGCAAACCATTTTATCTACAGAGTAAGCGTTTGTTTGCCTAGTGCTGGAATATTCTCCTCGGAATCATGCAGATGACAAGAGGAGGAACTATTCATAAGGCTCCCGGAAACCAATACTAGCTTAACATTATCAGGATATTTATTCTTGTTTTTACCTTGTAAGCCTCATCCGTTGCAGTTTTCATCTTTTCATTGACCCAACTCTTTAGTTCATCCGAGTCTCGGAAAAACTGCTGCAGGTGGAATGAATCTGCCAGTTGAGCACGCCGATACATAGCCCTTTCGTGCAGAGCATTACGTCGGCTCAGCAGCTGAAATAAGCAAATATCAGTAGTGAATTCTCAGACAAATGAGAAACCCCATCATGTTTTCTTTAATTATAGCTGAGCTTGCTGCAACTCTACTTATTTATCCTGCATCTGTGCCATCACTTATCCTTTTCATTCATATAACATACAAACCAAGCAGCAGCATGGGTTACTTAAAAAACTTACAGCATCTCTTCGTGTAGCAACATCCTCCTTGGCATAGTGGTTATTCTGAATCAGTTTAGTAGCAAACTCGTCCAGAGCCTAAAAAGAAAGGAGTCTTCATTCATCTGAAATACTAAGAATATTTGTGCAAGCTTATTTAGCAAACTAGGCTTTAGCAAAGATGTGTCACTTGAACTAATCAAAAGTCAAGACAGCTATTTTTAAACCCCTCCCCTATCCGCACCATTCTCCACATTTCCTTAAGAACATGATCCTAAATCCAGAGGATGGTAGATTTATAGCTCCTGTGAGAAATGATTACTGTATATGTTTAAACAATTCAAGCATCATCCGAAAATGTGCAGGCATGGTGTGCAAGAGAGTACTGGATTACTCTGATGCCCTGATTCAGAGGTTAAACCCTATTCTCTGCCTTGATCCTAAATGTGGGTTTTATTCTTTGAGCAAAATTCCATTTCACATACAATTTGGGATTATATTCAAAACCCCAGAACCATCTTTTTCTGAAGCTCCTGGACAATGATCTGGGTTCAACCCTTCTGTTTTATTCCTTGCTCATTAATACAAAGAGACTTAATGAATACAACTAATGTAAGCATCTTACTGTGATTTTCTCCTCCTGGGCACTGAGGGATTTCTCAAAGTCTTCATGCTTCTTTAGCAGAGCCTCAACACTATCCAGAGAGTCACCTAGGTCTTCATTTAGAAGGAATGCCTACAGAAAAGAAAAACACTTTAGTGAGCCTCACACTACCACCACTCCCAGTTATCCTAAAGCCAGCTCAGGCAGGCAGCATTGGGTTCATCACTGTAGGATTTTATTGGGAAAGTTTATGGTATGGAATTGATGCATCTTCTTCTGCTTTTGACAACTGAGGAATACATATCTAATTTGTATCAGAAATGAAAAGGAATAATCCCTTGTGGACATTAACTCACATAAAAGAAACATTACACCAATTCAGCATGACTGGCAGGTTATGTAAAGCAGCAGCATTAGATTGGAATATTGGAGGTCTGGCATTCTTGGTGAAAAAGATCACTAACAGAACCAAGTGAAGAGAGGCATGTACAATACCTCCATGCACTATGGTTAAGGCCGTGTGTCTGTCTGTCATGGATTCCATGACTTTCCATGACTTCTGCAGTGGCCAGCGCATTGTGCGTGTGTGCGCGCGCCCTCTCCCCAGCACCTGCAGCACCCTGACCCTAGTTTTAGTAAGGGGTATATAGTACAAGTCATGGACAGGTCACAGGTCGTGAATTTTTGTTTACTGCCCATGACCTGTCTATGACTTTTACTAAAAATACCCGTGACTAAAACATAGACTTAACTATGGCATGCCTGGCTTTGGCCAGAACTATTTATTACATTCACAAAAATGGGGGGGGAGGGGCGCAATTCAGAAATTAAATCTTATCCTCTCTTTCTGAAGGAGCCAAATGCATGCTTAGTATGCTGTCTAACCAAGTGCTGCCTGCTGTGCAATTGAAACACTCACCTCTTGTTTGCTCATCCAGTTGTCAACTTGTTCAGTGTCTCTGTAGAAAAGCTGCAGGTCCATACACTGTTCATATTGCTGTCTGCGAAGTTCCCATAGCTCTAGAAGGGCAGTTCTTTCATCTGAAAGGATGGTCAGCTGAGGAGCGGGGAAGAAACACATGTTCAATACAGGGAGAGTGGTTCTTTTCCATCTCAATGACCGTACAATCAAGCATGGGCTCTACAAAGTAGTGATTGTGTCTGTGTCACTTTTTCAGTCTCCAGAACACTTCACAAGAGAATTCAGACACCTCACTCAACTTCTGAAATTCCTCACTTCCCCCCCTCAATCAGGGCATCTGAAGTGTTTTTTCAGCCAGCACACTACAAAAAAGGACTCTCTTAGTTTAAGAGCCAGTGCTATGAAATACACAGTATGTTCCATTACAGCAAACTTGAAAGCATGGATAAAAGAGACACTTGTTCTATTAGATAATTCATTTTTCCAATGGAAAAATAAAGAAATGTCACTAGCTTCAAAAATGGAGGTTATGCCAAACTGAAGGATGAGAGGAGCATGTTGCTTAAATTAAGGGGAAAAGGGAGCATAATCTAGTCAGATAAATACTTTTGCATCCAGGCTCTTAAACAAAAACTACATCCCTCACTAAATACTAAGAGAGGAATGGAAACATATTAGAACTTTTCCAGCTCCTCTTTTTAGAGCTGTCCAACTTACCTTTTCTCTAACTTCATCAGAGGCATAGTGCCCAGCAGCCAGCAAGGCCTGACCAGATTCATCAGCAGATTTAAAGCTATCTTCATGGGCATCAATTTCTCCCTGTGGCAAACAACAAATACACACACACATGGTTTCTAAAATTCTAAAGGAAAACAAATCCAACTATTTTAAGATATTATTAAAATATGAACTTGAAAATCAAGCCAGATACTGAAAATGTAGCCAAAGACAGCATTCAGATATCCAGAGTATTAAAGGACATTCAATTATCTATATATGAAAACAGAGTTCAATCTCTTGTATTAGTAATGTAGATATAATTCAAATTTATCTAGTAAATAGAAGCCACAAGTCAGATGGCAAGCTACCTCTGTGTATTCATGGAAACTCTATAAGGCTGCAGAATTTAGACAGCCATCAAAGAAATTTAGTCATAGCTTTAGTGAAGCTCATGTGGAAAGAGTAACTAGTAAACATGACTTGAATATACAGAAAGAAAAGATGCATGAGTGATAGTAACGTTCTACCTGAAATTATTTTTAGGACATCGTCATGTGGAAACTACATAATGGGACTCTAGGATATAAAACATGAGCCTGCTCAACTATAATTCTGCAGTGTATACATGTGATAATATAGAGGGCGTGATACATACACAGAAGCTAGGAAATTCAAAGTCTACAGCGATCACATTCGCTTGACACTATCTTAATTCATTTGTTTTAGGAGCTGAGGAGGAGAGAGGAGAGGAAAGGAAAGCACGATTGGAGTTAAAATGCTAATCTAGATTCCTAGAATTAATCTCCTTGTTTGTGTCGGTTTCAGTTCAACTCAACATTTTTTTTTTTAAACAAGCCTTTATTGTTTCCAATTTTTCTTTAATAAGAAATTATCTGAAACATAGTTCAGTATTTACTCATTTGTGTATCGACCTATTAAACAAGAAGCAAAAATCCAAACTCTTAAATCAGAATAGGCTGCTACCTAGTACATGCAACTGAAATGATATATTCAAAGCATGCTAATGCTACAACATAGTGTGATTCAAAAGACTGCATTAAACTTGTACACATAAACCAGCCTCCAAGTGAAGCCAAGCAGATTAAGCTATATGACTGTGATTACCTTATGCTCCTGATGCCTATCAAGCAGGGCTTCAGCTCCAGCTACGTCATTGGCAAGTTCATCAGCATTAATTAGAGCCTTCATTTCAGTCACCCAGCTGGTAAGGTCACGAAAGTCTGCAAGGAAGCGCTGCAATCTTTGGAAAACAAATGGCAGAAGTCATTTATCTGCACAGGATCTCCATCCTTACCCTTTTTTTCCCAACGTGGTACGTTTATGTTAGGATTCTGAGAAAAATTCATAAAACTAACTAATAACGTAATGATCATAGTAACCAGCCAAATTACAATCTCAACTCCTGAGATAAACCTGACATTTTTCTATACAGTAACGGATTAAAGGTCAAGGGAGATGTTTTCTGATATTTTAAAGTTTTCACCCAATTTTCCTCAGGGAAACATGTAGTATACCACCTGAGCTGAAAGAAAAAGGAATACTTTTAACTGTAAAGCTTGCATGCTAGAAGCCAAGAGGAAACAAGGGCAGTATTAATGTGGTGATTCTCAAATTGATCTAAAGACGACTTCTATGCGACCCACAGACCTGTTTTGGTTAGAACAGTGAAGTATGCACAACTGGGAGAAGAAAAAAAGAGGCAGTTCAGCCATTTTAGAAAGCTTCAACTGCACATGTCTCAGTCTTCAATAAGAATTCCCTTGTTTTCCTATCAGCTTTTCTTCATATTCCCCTGCCTTCAGGGTTACTTGAAAAGGAAATGAAGTCTTAATGAGTCTCTGTCAGGTATCTCTTTGATAAACGCTTTAACACCCATCAAATTTGCTGGCAAGTTTAAAAGGGAAGCAGATACATAGAGGAACAGAAAAAAATTACAAAAAAGTGACTTGGACAGATCATAGCACTGTGGGCTACAGGAATCAAGGGGAGAATCATTAGTAATAAACATAAAATCCTGTACCCTGGGAGAGGATAAATAGCATAACACAAAAAGACACATTCAACTGAGTTTATTTTCCAATATTATTTTATGTAACCAAGCATATTTATGGCTACAGAGAAGCCAAGTAATTAGGAGATTGGAGGCAAAAGAGAACAAGAGGATCCCATGGGATACAGGAACTGTCATAGTAGATCAGATCAATGTTCCACCTAGTCTGATATCTTTTCCCAGACAGTGGCCAACACCAGAGATCCACAACAGAAAAAGGTTTGAAAGCTATTGCTATATATTATCTTCGAAATGTAAATCCATTTTTTCCCATTAGAAATCCCTGAACACATTCACTTTAGAAGCAAGATCATGTATTTTGTGTACAATAGTTGCCTCTTGAAACATTACCTCATTCAAAATCTTGGAAATGGCCTCCCTTTATCCTCCCTGCAACCCTGCATTTAATTTAGGTGGAGATGCAAAAGGTCCTTCCAGTGATACAGCATTCCTACCTATAGGAGTCATTCAGGCGAGCGTGCCTCTCTGCTGCCAGAGTGCGGATCTGCTCCCAGTTTGCAATCAGCTCCTCCCGTTTCACTTGGATCTGAGAAGCATTTTGTGGGTGGGACTGCTGCAGACGATCAGCTTCTGCACATAAAGCCTTTACCTAGACACACACACAAACAAATTGCCATAAGCTTATTATAAGACAATTATATTATTTAAATTACAGACAAAATGCCTACGCTACGTACCTTGTCCTCCAGAGCTGCAAGATCTCTCTCTAGGCCCTCGTGCTTGCGCAGCAGAGCCTGCACACTGGCTAAGTCTCTGCCAAAATCATCTGAGGCCATCAACTGCTCTTTCTCTTTAATCCAGCTTATAGTCTCATCCACGTCCCTTCAGAAAGTAACACACAAATTAATATGCATTCATCTCTCTTACAAGAAAAGGAAGAAGGTAAAAAGCTTCTACCTGTCACAAACATCACAATGATGTAGGCCTTCATGACAATAAAGCCCTGGTGATATCATCCAACGGTCATTACACGGAAACTTGTTAATCAATCTTTAGGAAACTAGACAACCCTAGAAGGTTTTACAAGTGTTTTTTAAGGTTTGGGAGCACAAATGGCCAGCTGGTGTAGGGGCAGATCAGGATTTGTGGCTTTGGTTCCTCCCAGAAACAGTCACTCTTTAAGCCTCACTGATTCTACAGGGCCCATCTCCCATGATTACTAAAACCGACCTCCTCCCTCATCCCAAGAAACCACCAAGAGCAATCAGACAGCACAGACAAGGGTGGTGAGGAAAGGAAAATCTATCAGAGGCCAGAGTGGCTCCATGCTGACTAGTTAGCCAACAGCATGAGAGAGGGACACATCTTCTGGTGTTTACCTAGGCTGGATTTAGAGGAGGGGGCCTTCAGACAGAGGGGAGTGAGACAGAACTGCCATCTGGCAAGGAGAAGGAGAGAGATGAGGGTTTTAAGGGTTAAGGAGAAAAATCAGATTATTATTCTGGATGTCATTCTAGATGTTGTAGATCCTTCTTTCAGGAAGGAACAATGAATAAGCTACAAAACGAAAACATGACAGAGGATGTCAAGTGTTCACACAACCTTAAATGCAGTAGAATGGACCATTAGACATTTATGTGTAGTCAGAACCACAGGCACCAAACAAATCCGGCCAAGCCCATACCTGTTAAAGCGCTGAACTTCAGCTGCCCCGAAGAGTTTTCCCTGCCTCTGAAGGGCCAGCCCCTTCAGACGTTGCCAGCCTGCATTTACTTCATCCTGCTTAGACTTGATCAGTTCCTCCTCAGGATGCTGCTCCTGATGAGCAAAAGAAAGATGGCTTACAGTCTATGGATTTATTTCCACATCCACCAAGACAGTTCCTGTGTTTCTACAAGATCAGTTTATAAACACCGTCCCTTTCCTCCCAATCTTTCAACTTTATAGTTTTACTGCAGCAGCCAAGCATCCAATACTTTCATAAGACACTGCATAAAAACCTATACTTCTTTTGTACGCTGTAGGCATTTGGAAAAGCAATCCCCGCATTTGTCCTGGGATCCCATGCCTTCTCACGCCCAGCTGATAACCAGGTGTAGAAAATGACACTTTAGTCTTGGATGGCAGTGGAGAAACAGTTTTAACTTCAGGTCTTCATGAGAGCTTGTCAGTTTCTCCTGTAAAACCACTCCTCACAGAGTTTTCCTTTGAGGAATGTTCTTGTCTAACAGAGCTTTACACAATCTACCCAGCAGAAGAATCCCTGTTGAGAATATTCAGCATCTATAGATCTACCCCATATGCAAGTACAGTTGCCTCTGTTTCCCTCCAAGGTGACAGCTGGCATAGCACAGCAAATTTTTGCTCACTGAGTTACAATTGTTGTTTCCACAATTATCACAATAGATTTCAGATACTTACCTATATTTGTATGCTATCAATTTCTGTACATTTTTGGGAAACAACTACTGTTTCAATTTACTACCCAACACTCCTTAAAAAAATCTAAACAGCATCACTGAGGGGGCCTTTTCACAACACACCGATATTTACCTGGATAAGTTTGCCAGCAAACTGGTTTACTTCATTTACTCTTTCTTCATGGGCTGCCAGGTCTGTCTGAAACTCTTCAAACTTCTTTTGTAAAACCTCAACATGCTCCAGATCCTGGCCAAGTTCTTCTGAGGTCACTATCGCTTCCTAGCATGTTAGGAAACAAGAAAATCAGTTCTATCACAAGCCAACACACAGAAAACCTATTAGAAACTGGGAAACCAGCTGTTCTAGCTGCAAAATGTTGCCACTTCAAAGACAGTTACAGTGAGTACAGCAAAACAAAGTTCATTATGCTTTAAAGTCAGTTTTAAAATGCATCCTTAAAGGAACACTGTGTCAACTTAAAATCCACTTCATCCAAAAAATTTTCACTTACTATAGTTACAAGTAACACTTAAGATTGCTATAATAAAGAGATTAGAGAAAAATATTTCTCTCCTTCTTCCAGTGTGTTTACTTTGCTATCAGTCAGTTTCTCTACAGCAGTGGTTCTCAATTTTTTTTTTTTGCGGACCACTTGAAATTTGCTGAGGGTCTCGGCAGACTACTTAATGATCTTTCCAAATGTTGTTTGAACAGTTAGCTAACTATTGTAAAGCGCTTTGGATAAAAGTGTTATATATAAAAAACCCCTTAATAATTAATGTGTTTTTGTTCTACAAATAAAAGCACATAACTCATATTTTAATATCAGTAGTCTTACCTTTCTAATGTGATGGATGTGCCCTCTCTCCCCCTCACCACGGCAGCCCCCAAGCTGGGGCTGGGAAGGAGAGGGAGGGTCTCTCCCCAGCAGCCACAGCCCTGGAGCTGGGGAAAGTTGCCTCTTTCTCTGGCCGCCGCAGTCCTGCACGTCCCAAATTCCCCCACTCCCTCTTCTCGCCCCATTGCCCCGTCCCACCTACCCTCTATTCCCCCCAAGGCCACCACCTCACTGTACATGTGCGTCTTCTCCAGGGTCCAGACACCTAATTAGTAGAGCCATGCCTGTGCAACTCCACTAATTAGATGGGTGGCCCTTCATTCTCTCATGTGCAGCCGCCCAGGTGAGCACCTTAGAGGGAACTATTCTCAGACCATCTGAATGGAGCTCGCGGACCACAGTTTGAGAACCTCTGCTCTACAGTCATTTGTCTGGTTTGCATGGGTCCTGTCCAGAGCAACTATTGTCTTTTGTTTTGTTTTTCAATCAGGAAGCTGTGGTTGTAAAAATTCAAAAATTGGCAGGCATACTTAGGGGCAGGTACAGTGACTGAAGCTACTTGTAACTCCTTTATTTGACATAAAGAAAAGGAGTACTTGTGGCACCCTAGAGACTAACCAAACTATTTGAGCATAAGCTTTCGTGAGCTACAGTTCACTTCATCGGATGCATACTGTGGAAAATACAGAAGATGTTTGTTTTTATACACACAAATCATGAAAAAAATGGGTGTTTATCACTACAAAAGGTTTTCTCTTCCCCCACCCCACTCTCCTGCTGGTAATACCTTATGTAAAGTGATAACTCTCCTTACAGTGTGTATGATAATCAAGTTGGGCCATTTCCAGCACAAATCCAGGGTTTAACAAGAACGTCTGGGGGGGGGGAGATTAGGAAAACAAGGGGAAATAGGGAAATTTGACATGGACTAGATATCAAGCTGACAGTGTCAGGCTGACTAATTTTAATGAGGGACAGGTTTATGAAAAATATTTTGTAATACTTAATGGCAGTTAAGGAGGATTTACAATTTGAAACTCCTAGTGCCACAAAACAGCGAGTCATAATTAAGAAAATCTAGCTGATCATTTTGTGGCTTTTAAACTTTAGTATTGTGGTTTGTGGTTCTGCTTCCTCAATGTTCAGAGAGGTCAAAAGCAAATTTTTCTCTTGCAATGGTTCTCTAAAGATATTCCAGTAACAGCTAAGTACTTATAAATTTTTCAATGGGTAGCACTCCCTTTTCATACTGGTTCATTTTAGCATACATGTCACAAAACCTTACTTTTATGTGCAGCAGCTTTCACAATGTAGGTAAGGCACAGTCAGCCACTATGAGAAATACTAAGGTTGTCTTAAGCAAAGAAAAGAGTATCATGTTTCATGGTATCCTCAACATACAGAGAATTTCTCTGTTATCCATTACTTCTATCAATTTCCTAAAATTGTTTTTGCAATTGCTGAAATAGGCTAGAATGCTCTGTATACCTACCATTTATATCACACAAAGAACTACAACAATTCATAAAACCGTATTTAAATCCCATATGGTGCCTTAAAACAATAAGACAGTGAATGTTTTGATAAAACAGCTCCATATAAATCCTTTCATGGAATTGGGATGTTGTAAAGGCTATATGATGCAAGTGGATATTCTTTTAACCATAATATACCTTGTCATTGATCCAGTCCAAGACATCTTCACATTCTCGTAAGTACTGCACCAGCTTCTGGGCTTGCAGCAGCTTGATCCCCTTTTCACGCATCTTCTCTAGCAACAGCTCCCAGAGTCGATGAAGCTCCTGCAGTCGAGTCTGAAAGACATAAATAAGATGCAGATATTATAATTCTATTTCATAAAATATGAAACTTTGCAATGCAATTATTTTCTCAACTCCTAAAATGATAGAAATTTCCATTTGAATCCTATTTTCATAAACGTTACACTAGGTAAAGCAAGAATGAACTTCTGTCAACTAACAAGACCACCATTAGACATTTATGTGCAGTCAGAGTCATAGGATCTGAAGAAGAGCTCTGTGTAGCTCAAAAGCTTGTCTCTTTCACCAGCAGACAATGGTCCAGTAAAAGACATTACCTCACCCAACTTCTCTCTCTCTAAGCTTTAATGGAAATTAAAAGAAAAACACACACACACAAATTGCAAAACAGGAAAACAGCTGTTTCACCCATCATTTATAACACTATGCACACTGAGATTTGTAACATGAAAGGCAAGTTAGAGGAGCTTTCAGAGATCTAACATGGATACATACTTAAAGGTATTTAATAGGCTCAGTTATGGAGGTGTACAGGAGAGAAGGAGCTCACGCTATGTGAATCTCTAACATTGTCCAACAGCACACTGCAAACTATCAATCAAAGAGGAAGAAAGAGGCATTCAAAGAGAAAGTGACAGCAGCATTGCACAGTCAAAGATTCACCTACTCGTATATGGAACCCAACTTGAGTAGCAGTTACTATTGGGCGCTGTGCAGTCCTGTATGGCGTGAAAGACTAAACCATGGACAGACAGGTTACTATTCCAAACAGAATACAAATTAAAGTTTACATTGATCACCATGTCCCAGGATTTTCAATATTTTTAAAAGAATTAGACCACTTATTTGAAAAGTAATTTTTTACTTTTGTTAAGGATAAATTACAAGACCAAAATATCCTTATGCAATGAGATGGCTAGGGCTAATATGCATAATTTATAAAAAGTGCTCTAAAATAATGACACAAAGTGGTCATTGCACTTCTGTAAGACTCCACCCTTAACTCAGCTATATATTAGAAATGTAATAAATAAAATTAATCAGTAAATTTGATAACTGTGAAAAGAAGGTCCCTTGTCACTGATTTCTCTTCTTTTTGAAGAGCTTTACCTTTTACAGCCTTTTTAAGAAATGACAAAAGAAGAGCTTTAAAATATTTGGAAAACATATTTGTTCTGTTAAAGAGTTGTGCATCACTGATATCTGCAAACCATTTGCCTAATTGATATGCAAACTTAATCAAGACCTGGAAAGGGTGGATTTACACCCCCGCCCTCCCTCCCACCAAATAAGCCTTAAAAAAATGGATGAGTGCAAAGTAAGAGCAGTAGCTTAGTAAAAAACAGTAAAGCATAGTCAGGAGTAAGCTAGAATAAGAAACAGCCAGAGGAATGAGAATACGAAAGAGGAGTAAAAGAGAAGCACTGATAGAGGGTTCAAAGAAAGCTATTTTAATAAGAATCCAGAATTTGTCAAAACATGTAGCTAATATAGCATAGCAGCAAGTGTTTTAAAAATCGACTTGGTGCTGTGACACACAGTTTGGGAGATTTGGAATGAAGAAAAGTTTTTAGAAAAAGGAGATAAAAGTGCCTATCTACACTGAAGAAAAAACTTGTAGAAAACAGATTTCTAGCACTCACTCTTATAGTTTCAGATGCAAAATGCCCTTCGTTAATCATCTGGTTTCCAGTCTCATCCAGTTTAATGATAGCCCCTGAATTGGCCTGCACCTCAGCTTCAAAGGCTTGGTGTTTCTGCAGTTTCCCCTGTAAGTAAAACGTTAAAGATGATGACTAAAATCTGAGGAGCTGCCTTCTTCCACATCTGCCCCCCCCAACACCTGTACATTTATTACACTTTTTGCACTTGTAGCAGCGTTCACATACAGTAAAACAGCACATTTGAAATAAGAGCTGTACCATGTTTCCTGGGTGGATTCAAACATCTCAATTTTAGTTATTTTATTTTTGTTTGCTCGTGTGCTGCAGAGTGTTCAAACACTTTGGAGGTAATCCCTCCCACACAGCATATTTTTCTGCAAATGTAATTTTTATGGAAATAATAAGAATTTACCCAAATCTACTCACATAATTGAAGTGTCCACTAGATTCTGGAAATAAAAAGGCTGTATTGACATTCCATTCTCTTAAGGGCCAACAAGGTTTCAGTGACTAACCCATTATTACAATACGCCATTTACAGTGGATCAATTTAGAAACCAGTTTACTGAAGAAAGCTTTATAGATGTTTGCATCCAGCTCCTTTTATCACACTATATTATTTCAGCTACATTTTTACGTTTGTTGTATTTATTCCACAGACTGAACCTGGTATGCTTGGAGGCCAACAGTGCCGGGGTGGAAAGGTGGGAGACAGAAATAGGACGTACCTGTAAATTGGTTGGGTCTTTGTAATTCTCATCAGATGCAATCTGGAGTTTCTCCTGGATCCATTTTTCCAGTTCATCTGCATCACGCTGGAAAAACTGGAATCGATAGGAATCTTCAAGCTTTTGGCGTCTCAGAGTAGACAGTTCCTTGAACCTGTGGTATCGGTCCAAAACTTGCTGGCGCCTCTCTTGGATATCCTCTGCTGTTTCCAGCACTTTTACACCACTTGGATCCATTTTCTGAAAGTCAAAAAACTTCAATTAATAACTTTGCTTCTGACATGAAACAAAGGCAAATATGCCAAGATCTGAGAAAGTAAAGTTTGTTTTCAGTCTCACACATGGTTTACTTACAGACCTAGTGTTTTCTGTATAAAGAAACCCTTCTATCAAGAAAGCATTAGAAGGGAAATGCCCATGAAAAGACTCAACAACCACTTGTTTCTTAAAAGTCCTGATGGGAGATCAAAGAATCTACCCAGCAACATAAATGACATTTATCCACCACAAAAGTACTATGCTAGTATCTGGTAGAAATATACTACCAGAGCTAAGTATATGGAAAAAAATAAAAAAACTGCCCCACTATTTCTACTATAAAAATGTTTAAAATCTTAGGGTTGTTTATTTAAAAAAATGCTTATAACAACAGAAAGACAAAAAATATCACTGCTTGTTATAGAATGGCTAAAAGGCCCTATTTACGTTCTCCTTATTCTCTTACATAAAGAAACTTGTAAAACAAAACTTTCTATTTTACATAAAACTTTAAAACCCAGTAAGCTTGCATTGTACTTCACAGATGTCAACTTTTGGGGAAGGAAGAGAAATAGTAGGATTTAATCATTAATTATCCCTCTCTGCTGTATATCTTCATTGCAGTCCTTTTGCAAAAGGACAAACAAACATATTTTGAAAATCATTTTTATTACAGGCAGTGAGAAGAATAAATATTGTACTCCTGTAGCCACTTTCCATTAAATGTTTCGCCCCCTTCTAGTTTCTTTGTAGCTTCATCAAAATTTAAATGTAAATAGGGAGCTTGATCCTCCAATACCAAAAGTTCTGATGGCACAGAAGTATTAAAGACAAATGGGACCTAAAATAAAATTCTGTTCATTACAGTCAGTGACATTAAGATCTAATACACTTAAACATTTAACCAATCAGTGACCATCCCAGAGATTTTGCAATGAACATTTTGTGCTTATAAAATAAAATAATTTTTCAGGTTTCACAGTTTACAGGCAAATTCTTACTTTAATGAGCAGTTATTTACATGTACATCTGTATTGCTTACGTAAATCCTAAACCTATCAAAATGGAAACACAGTCTAGAGAATGTATCACTCTTATGAAAAAATAAATGAAAAATCAAATATAGGGAAAGACAGGCGATCTCTATGAGATGCTGTTGAATGAGGAATTATTATTTAGTCTCTACTCAGCTGTATGTCTAAATCAGAAATGTATCTGGGTATGATTTCATGCAAAATTCCACAGGTGGGAAAAATATATGTTACAGATATATTTCCTCTTCAGATTACAGGCACTTGGAATGGGACCATCCAATAAAAAGGAACACATGGAGGCGAATTCACACATTCCAAAGCTTTCTTCCAGCACAGTCACACCCTGCTGTAAAACAGCCATTTCAGCAGCAGTTGTTACACTTGTGAACTCTGAGGCCCCGCTGCATTGCGGCAGTAAAAGTGAGGGGATGGAAATTCTGCTATGCTTTAATTTTTGAAGTAATAAAAATGGGTGTTTCACCCATTACTTTCCAAGAAAACTAGCACATGAAAAAATCTGCATGCACTATATTGTTCAAATATACTCAAACTTCAATCTGATAAAAATGGTAACGCCTCAATCAGATTAGCAAATCTGAATCTCACATAACCATAAACTCCAAATGTAATCTCAGCTCAATTACACGTTAATTTTACTGACAAAGTAGTTGCTCTTTCCACTGTGTTTAAACTTAGCCTTCAAGCAGGGATGACATGTTGAGAACGTAAACCATTCACTACTAAAAATGCATTTCTCCTGTCCTGTTTTCTAGTTATGATTAAATCCATTTTTAAAAAACTGCTCAAGAAAGGTGGGGTTGGAGAGTGTTTTAATCCTGATTTGCATCTGCTCAACTATATCTTATCTCATTGCTGCCTATTCTGATTATTTATACTACTAGGAAAAATTGAAGTCATGTTTTTTCATTAGACTCCAGTTTTATACTCTTTGGTTATAATGCTACTCTTAGCTACTAAAAAATGTCTTCAATAGTTTATATTTAAAATAGGAAATATATTTTGTAATTCAACTAGTTAACTCGGCTATCTTTTTGCTGGAACTTGCAAAATAAAAGACTCTTTGTAACTACAGTAAGTAGATCAAGTCAATTGTAAAAGAAGTGCTTTGGTCTAGCAATAATGGACTGTTCTTTCCTGCAGCAAATCAGCTGACGTCAGCATGCCTCTGTTCTGCCAAAATGTTATCAGCAGTCTCTGGGGAGCTCTGAGCATAAAAATCATCAATGCTGCAGAATGATGCAGTCTGCATTCAGTATTTTCATCTCAAAATTGAAGTAACCCTGTTTGGAGCCAAAGAGCAATTCATTGACCTGTTTCTAAATCTTCTGTGGTTTAACTGTATAACTAAAATGCTTCTCCCTTTCTGTATAAAGGGCTGCAACAGTATAAACAAGGAAAGCTATAAAAGCAGCTTGAGGTTGTTTACGTCTAAATTACAACAGTGTTTATGCGGAATTTTTTTACTCAAATGACTAGAAAAACAACGAGCAGTACGGTGGCACCTTAAAGACTAACCGATTTATTTGGGCATAAGCTTTCGTGGGTAAAAAAACCCACTTCTTCAGATGCATCTGGGTTTTTTACCCACGAAAGCTTATGCCCAAATAAATCGGTTACTCTTTAAGGTGCCACCGGACTCCTTGGACTCCTCGCTGTTTTTGTGGACACAGACTAACACAGCTACCCCTCTGATACTTGGCATCAAATGACTGCTAGCTTGACACCAGATAACTCACTTCATTCTTGGTCTCTGTACTTACAGACATCACATTCCACACATTATTGTGCTAGATGATTGAGACTGGTATAGTGCAAGACCAGCCCCTCCCATTGCAATCTGCACTGGGCTGATAAGGTCAGACAGACAGAAAGTTCCAGGCTGTTCAGGGAGGCTGTCTGAATTAAATAGGTTATTTCCTTCTGAAAACCTGTCTTCTAGATAGCTAAAACCAGCAGAAAAATAGCTCCAAAGTGGCACACATCTTCCTTAAAAAATGCTTTATGATCTTTCTACATTTCCCATTATTCTTAAATACTGTGAACTATTTTTTTTTAAAAAAACCTATCAATCATCTCTATGAAAAGCTTGCAAGTTAATAGTTTTAAAACTACTTTGTCTCAGATTTACTCTTCAATTTATAATCATAGTTTGTGTTTTAAAAAAAGACTGCAATGCCCAGTGAATGGAATGAATTTTGAAACAAAAATGTTTATTACTCCCAGACCTCTTCAAATGCACTGTATATGCCAAGGATTAGTCTTCTACAATAATTTTTTTAAAAAAGATGTATGCTAAGCATTTGAATGGGAATGTTCAGCTGTGGATATTTATAGATACAACAATGCAACAGTAATGTCAGCAACATCATTCAACCACGGAAAGCAGTTGTATCTAGGTGGGTTAGCAGGAATTATAGTTGGACAATATAATGGCTGTCAGCATTTTCATTTCTAAATCATGTTTTCAGGGCTTAAAACTTGACTGCAAAATTTGTAAAGTGCTCAAATTCTGTGTACAAGATCTCAGCACAAGACCATTTTTGTAATTACCCAAAGCTACCCAAATTTTAATTTTTCTAAGTACCACCCAGGTATTATGGTGATCAGTACTTTTGGAATGTAATAAAACAGTGACCATCTCTTAAAATAAGCACTTATTGTTTAGTATAGTGTCCTCCTATTCTGACAAAAAAGACTTAGTTTCAGATGCCTTTTTTGTATTCATAAGAATTAAGTATTTTAATGATTTTTCATAGCTATCACATTACAGGCTTTTCATTTTCTTTCCTTTGGGAGAGAAGAGAAGGGGCGATTCTTATTAAACAAAATAAAATATTATACATAAGTAGTAAAAATTTTATACCCCCCCCACGTCAATTTTAATATGGAGAGAGGCAAGGTGGGTGAGGTAATACCATTTATTGGATCAAATTCTGTTGGTGAGAGAGAGAGAGACGCTTTCGAGCCACAAAGAGCTCTTCTTCAGGTCTGGGAAAAGAATTTTAATAGGTAGACATCTTATTTTCACTTGTTCCATTCAGGGCTTTCCTGAAGTTTTTAGGCAACTAGTAATCCTTATCTGAAACATTCATAAAGTTTAAACAGCTACTAAAATTTATAATGCCAATTTTGGTTTTAACTTAGTTAATGTAAGTTATCCAAGGTGAAAAAGGGAGAAGAATTTCTGGAAAGGAAGTATGGTGGGGCTCTTTAGGTCTTTGAAGAAAATTCCGTGTGCTGATATAATGTTGGGAAGGCAGTGAAGACGACATTGCAGTATATCATATTAAAATTCATTATGGGTTTTGTTAATTTACCCTACTATAAGAAGGGAAATTAATACCCACTCATTTAATTTACTGTTGTTGGAAAGGATCTTTTTACGTTCACAAAAATCACCAGTAAGAAAGACCACCCAAATGCTTAGAAACCCCTGCAATACACAAGCAAAAATGGGTACGTGAAGGAAAGTGTTGCAGTAATAAATTCAAATGTCTTGGTTTCTGTCCGTTTAAAGTCAGATCATTTAAAGCTGCTGCATATTAGTATGGACTAACAGCAGAATAGGCAAAATTCAAACAGAAGAATCCAATAGTGCATTAAGTGGACACAAGAAAATAAAGTACAAAGAAACTATAGGAGTAAAACATTGGACACAGCAGTCTTCTTTAAAGTATGATCTCATGGTTTGCGCACTGACAACTGTACATTTTTAAGAATGCAAGATAGTCAAATGTTTTCTTTTTAATTTTGGCACTTTGAAGATGATATATAAAATAGCTGAATTTCACCACTGATTATGGTTCATTAGGTACAACTCTTTAACTATGACCACAGACCTTTAGCGTAACTATGCAGAAGTCAGCAGGGATTGCACTCTGCATTGAAGCTCATGAGAAGGCAAATTACCTTGACTGCATTGCATCAAAATCCAGAAATGCGGAGCTGAGAAACAGTGTGATCCCAGTGTAAATAACCTTTTAACTTACAACTTTTTTCTTAATAATATTATGTTGCAATCATCACCTCTTACTGTAATTAAGATACATATATAAAAAACTTATTTTACCCCATAATAAGAGACTTTATATTGCTCTTAATTACCCAGCTCAAGTTCTGTTCCTTAATTTTATTTATTTGACCACCATTTTACAAAAACCAGCACATCAGTGGCTACCCTGCAATTATACGATTGCACAGTCTGTATATATTGATAGAATAGGAAACAAGGCCAATTTTTCAGTTTACAGTAATTTACATTACACAGTACATCACAGTAGATCTTCAGATGCTGTAATCAAAAATATTTTCTTGGCCAACAGCCTTTTAAAGCAAAATAGAACTTTATAAAAGTTTATCCACAACAACAGTAGATCAGACAAAACTATGATCAGGACAGAACAATGATCACACACCATGCGTCACAGGAGAAGAAAATGAGAAATCTTTAACAGAAAAAATTCACAATCTCCACTCCACAGAGTACAAAAAAGCAACTGCTATATTTGTCATGCTGTATTTTACGCTCTAGGGTCTATACACATACACAACTCTCAAAACAGGCTGTTTTTTGGCACAAATAAGTCATCACTGCAACAAAGGCAGGCAAATGAAGAAAATTACTCCACTACATGCATTTCATAAGATACCTGGACTTTGAGTTTACGAAACGATAACATGATGGAGGAATGTAGAGTCTAAAAGGGAGGTGGAAATCAAGATAACATACCACTATCTACAAATGTAGTAACATAGGTCAAACAAATGCAACTTCTGACAAAATACACATTCTGTCAAAGTAACACGTTTCTACTTCCTCTCCCCACCACATGTAATTTGGAATGATTGTTATGTAAGCTGCTGCATGCAACAATGTTAAGAATATCAATAATCAAATGTAATTAAAACAATTGAGAATTGACTTAAAATACACAATTTTCCATTAAAAAAATTAAATTAAAGGAAAAAAATTACAAGTAAAGAAAGTGATCTCACTTGGTAAACTACACTTCCATATACAAATTCATCAGACAGGATGACTTAAAATACAGCCTCAGAAACTAACACGCTTAACAAGCAAACTTTAAATATAAATCTCCTCCAAAATACTTAAATTCACTTCCCATGTAAAATATGTGCAGTAAATAAAATCTGTGACAACGTATTTTTTTGGGATTGCTGTTCAAGGATTATTAAGTATGGCTGATACAGTGAATTTTAACATCTTCAGTTCCCTGCATCCCCTAGTCCGCATTTTCCATGAGTATACTGCAATCCATGTTCCTGTACAGGGACAATTGCAGTTATGTGCCTTTGTGTTTTCTGAAGCAAGTACATATCTAGCATGGCATTATCACAGCTTAGGGTAGATCAATTACAAAAGTAAGAAGGCAGATTGCCACCTTATTTGATACAATGCCAGCGACGGGCACATGGTGCTGGACTGCACTTGGCAGTCTACTTCAACAACATCTGCAATCTGCTCCAACCCATTATTCTGGTGCCTGCTCCAGAGACAAATTGGGGGGGAGGGAGGGGAGAAGAAGGAATACTACTATATCAGGGTAAGAAAAGGCTCAGTTTAAAATTACTTGCCCCAGACTGGTGGGCAAGCAAGCAATTCACACCCCAAGAATGAGTCTGATTATATCCAAAAATATATAATAGATGAATACCATACAAAGTTATTACACAGGTAAAATTAAGGCAATGCAGAATTTAAAAATTATTTTCATGAAGTGATGAGAGGGATAATTTTAAAATTAACAGCTCACAATCAGAGGTGCCACCCTGTCTGAAAAGACTGAGACTGCTCTTACATTGCTTGTGCAAAGGGAAAGATGGTAAACAAGACTTAGTCTGGGATGGGGTCAATACCACACTTTAAAATAAAATGTGTTTGTTAATCTCACCAACTATGGAGCTCACAGAAGCACACCATCTATTATTTTTTATTGTTGAACCTTGCTTTGACCTTTCCAAATACAAAACTTCTGTTACAACAGAAATGGAAATAAATTACCCCATGCAAGCACTATAACCTCTTATCTTAATTCAATGATTTTACACAGTCCAGTGGTTCCATGACTACACTTATGAACCCTTCACAATGCTGCAGAAGTCTTCCTAGTTTTCAATCCTTTTGTTCATTCTTTTCGGAACACATTTTATAAACACACTGCTACTCAACGCAAAATTCACAGCAAGGCTGATTTGTTAATTGCATTAAAATGCACAAGGCTATCCAGTGATTTTTTGTTTTTAAAGAACATTTTATTTTGAACCAGTATGAAATTCTGATCAAGGCCTCTCACAAAAAGCAATCAATAGAATCTTCTACCACTTTGGTGTGGACAGAAAACCTTAAAAGGAGCATTCTTGGTTCAGGACACATTTTTAATCAGAGATACAGAACCATTCCCAGGGGCTATTTTCTGCATCCCATTCTTCACATCAACATACCTGTCTTCCTGAGCCTATTTAAATCTGAGTGGCAAATTGCTCAGTAGCCATGTATATTTTAAGATCAAATGATTGGAAAGTACAATCATTCACTGAAAAATGGTATTAAAGAACCTGACTAGAGAATAAAGCTACCATAATATTACTGCTGCATACACATGGACACTTGGAATACCAAACAAAAATAACTGTTTCCAATATTAACATAAATGATTACATTACTGAAATACTTGTAAACTGCCAAAAGTATATTTCTTTTACTATACATGGATAAGCTCCATTCAAACAGAACAAACATGGCTGACATTCCCTTGATTTATCAGAAATATGTTACGATGAGTTCCGTAATTGCAGGAACAAGGTGAGAAAGCCAGGCCAAAATCCTGATTTATCTTGTAAAGTGAGCCATGATCCTCCTCTTTCCCCCCTTATGTCAAGCATCTGGAGTCTTGCAAAGTCACACATTGGAAGGAGACTTTATCATTCATTTTAGGGGATTAATTTAAGGCTATTTAAAAGCCTCTTCCAGTTAGGATGAAGGATTTTGCTGTGTGTTTCAATCAAGCATTTAAAAATTCCCTCCTGTAACAGTTAAAGTCCAGGATTATTTAAAAAAAATATATCTTTATATTGGGGAAGAAGTTCTCCAGCCACCACCTAGAAATCCAGAATCACTCCCTCACTTTTCTGCATCTCCTGACCTTGGACAGGGGATGGGCTTGTGAAGGCTCAGGGAGGGAAGCCATTGCTGTGAAATGAACCCAGGGTTATTCCCCCCAATCAGCCTCTCTGTGATCATTTTTCCCCTCTCCAGATTTTCCCCCAAGCCTGGCGGGAGTAATTAGGCTGCAAAGCTTGCTTGGGGGGGGGGGGGGATGCAAATCTCCCCTGCTTTTTTTGTGGGGAGGGAGATTTGCTGGCACTGTTATTTATCAGGGTGTTTATTCGCTCCTCAGAGCGGTAAATTAAATTCCTGCTATTACTGCTGGGAGGATCCGCCCTGAGCTCGCCTATACTCAAGCGAGCCCAGAGAGACCGGCGGGCGGGGAGGGAGAGCGTCTCTCTGCAGAGACTATGTTAATAGCGATGACAAGAAGCGAGCCTGGGAGGAGAACGTCAAGGCTCTAAATCCATTTTTGGGAAATCGAACAGTAGCAAGGATCCCTCGGCTGCCGCGAGCGAGCTTAGGCGAGCCCCAGGGAAAAGAGAGCGCACGCGGGGCGGTGTCGCGGAGCAGGAGAGCTTTCCCGGGTGAGCTTCTGCGCGCACAGAAGGGACACCCACCGCTACCCCACCCATCCTCCGGGCGCCCTGAGGCGAGCCTCGGGGAAGATAGGGATAACTCCGGGCTTTACACCTGTCCCTGCAACGCCTCTATGGCCAACGGGGACTGGGAGGGGCGCACCACACCGGTCTCTCTCCGCAGGCTAAGGGCCCCTGGGAGAGCCCAGCTGAGCTCGCCTTCAACTGGCCCACCCCGCCGCCCGCTCGGGCCGTCGAAGACAGTAACACCCCCCCTTCCTTCCTTCCTCACCAAGTCTGTGTGGAGGGTCCGGCGAGGCGAGCGCAGCCCTCCGCCCGTCAGACAGACTACCCATACGCCGCCCCCAGCTCCGGCCTTTATATAGGCTGGCCCGGATATGACGTCAACACCGCAGCACGGTCTCCAGCCACGGAACTAGGCGAATGGCTCCGGCCGGAACCGAAGGGAGAGGGCCCCACCCCGCGGAGGAGGTGCCCTGTACACGGGAAAAACCGAGTGAAGCCGAAGGCGCCTGCCGCAGTACGGAGAAATCCGAAGGGTTCCGGAAAGAGTCGAAAGGGCGGAAGAGGCCAGCGGAGGCCGGTCCGCAGGGAGCACGCTGGCGGCTGCAGGGGCTCGGCCGTAGCGCCGCGGCTTCCCACAAAGCTCCGTTTTTCTGCCCCGGCCTCAAGGGCGCTCTCACCCGAGATTTAGTTTAGGCCCTTCCATTTGAGCGACCCGAATACATGAACTGGATGATCAACGCCGAGCCTCGTACACAGGCTTCGTTGTGGGACCCACAGGGGTTGTTAGGAAAGATTAAAAACGGAAAATAATGGTAAAAAATCGCATCCACTTTTCCATCATGGAAACGGTTTATTTTCATTCTCTTTGTGCTAGTCACTTTCAGGCTGCTGCCCCTGGAGCATCCCTTGATATAGGTGCAAAAAAGAGCACAACGTTTACATAAAAACATTTAATTTACCATAAAAAGAAAATATTTAGCAAGGTTTAGATTTCTGTACTACTACTAAAAGCAGGCACCTTTAGTTTGCATTAATATTAAAGATAATGTAGAGGGTTCTTTTCTCAAACCCATCTGCAAGGTAAAAATGACAAAAGATCATGGTTTCAAAAAATTTGAATGCCTGCACAGGTAAGAGGTTTTTGTTTTTAGATAGTCTATGCACCAGTTTTGTTAACAACTAAAAAGGAAGCCTTTCTTTAAATAGGAACACTAGGATGCTGTAATTATACCCCCTAAACTATGTTGTATGGAGCCCTCATATATATTTAAAGCCCCAGTGAGATAGCGAATAAATAAAATTTCTGGGAACAGAGTTGTGGTGGTTTTGTTCTTTATTAAAAAAACCCACAAACATACATTCTCTTTCAGCTCCTGTGCAAGTTGTTAAAGCAATTAAATAGAATAAAAATCATCTTCCACAGACATTGCATCAGAACCTGTAGGACTGCACCAGGACCATTATCTCTAATGAAGTACATGAGTCACATCAATTTAAATTGGATCAGGTCGTTAATGTACAATATTTCATGTCAGATGTTCCCATTTACACTGTATTTGAAATGAATGTGACGCATACATACTGGAAACAAATCCTTTAAGTGCATTTGAGATTATATAAATACATTCTATTCTACGCTGCATTGAGAAGTTCTCTAAATACCCCAGTAAGGCAAGATGGCCATCACTCAAATCGACAGAATGGAAAAAAACAGTTGCAACAAAAAATGAGACTTCAGTTACATTAGACACCACTAGATACAATTATGAACTACCCCTGGAAAGGTGGTATGTATTATATTTTGGTTATGCGAATACATTAAGTGGAAGCATTTTAAAAAATAAATTTATTGCTCTACTTAAATATAGTTTCAAAACATCATGGCAATCCATTGCAACAGTCTTTCATGAGTAAGGCAGAAAAACTCAACATCCTTACGGTATTTATAAAAACATACACCTTCATTAATATCCCCAAAATAACTAAAATATACAAAGCTTCCTGCCTTGCATATTGTCATAAAACATGATCCACACACATTTTAGAACTTAAACAAAATCTATAATATTTAACAAATATATCCAATATGATCACAACAGTAAGCATTAGATATTCAAGATGTAATTAAATACATTTTAGTTTGTTCACTATAGGAATGGTTGCTACACTAAACATAGGCACAGTGAGAAATTTTATGAGGCACTAATAGGACTTGAATACCTAACTGTCCTTTGCGCTTTTGACGATCTCCCCTTGTATCCTTTCAATAGCATTATAGAACAGCTATCAGTAATACCAACTTTAAGCAATCAGACTTAAAAAAAAATTTTTTTTTTAATTTTTCCTTCTTGTCTCGGGGACAGTGTTTTTACATGTGTTTCCTGGGAAAGTTTAACATACAAAATTTAAGCTATAGAGATACATATTATTAAAAACACTGTAGCATAAGCTTTATCAGTAGATGACTTCATCATAGATACTCAAAATCTTGTGATAATATTGCTTAAATAGTGTTTGTGGCAGTGTTTTGTGAAACACTTTGCCTCAATGGTCATTTCTCAAATACATACAATCATGTTCTTGTCTGAGTTTTTACTTATTTTCATTTAATTTCCTCTCTCTCAAAACTTGCTCTTCACTAAAGACTAAAAACATTTTTGGAGGTCTCAGTGACAAAAAATGCCAATAAAACATGAAAATGCTATTAATTTTGCTAGAACAATCTTTACCTGAACTATTTCTGAATTAAAGGGTCTTCATCAAATATATAAAAGGAGAGGGAGAAAAAGAGGAGAGGTCTAGTTGATTCTAGGATACTAATTCAAACAGAGCCCAGATCAACAGCAAGCAAGTGGCTACCATCGGATGGCTGTTAAATGGACTACAAAAAAAATGAGTGTCCAGCCCAGTTCCCAACGATTAGGTATCCAACTCACTTTAGCTGTCAGCTCTCACTACAAGGCTGCCAGACCTCAGCAAAGAGGTCAAAGATTGAGTAAGTATGCAAACTGAATTACCCCCTCAATATTAGATGTGGCCCCTCCAGGCTGAAGTTAAGCACATGAGCAGGGCAGTGACGGAAGGTGGAGGAAGATTCTGGATTAAAAACTAAAATTCTATACTATGTGCAATGACAGTAGAAGCATTTCCACAATGCCCCTTTCCCTCCCCCCACCCCGCATTTGTGAATAAGCCACCCTCTGGGTTAGAAATGTAAATTTTAAATTTTCATATTAAATCTCTCTTCCTGCCAAGACTGTCAATTAGCTATCCAGTTGCAATATGGGCACCTGTCCACTAGAAATGGGAGAAATATTAACATGTAGCACATAACTGCTACCTCTTCAATGGCCTCTTAGGCAGAGTGCACTCCACTGTCAAAAATCACCTCCCAATCTGACCTCCCATAACATATTGGTACAGACACCCATTAAGGATTCCCAGAAACTTACTTGGCACCATTGCAGGCACCCAGAGAGAAGTAAACTGCATCAGCTTTAGGTTAAAAAGAGTCTTAAATTTAACATTTTTTTCAAATAAGATTCTAGAATGAACCATTCTTAGAATAATTCAACATTACATTATCATAGTACAAAACTATTACAGTACTTTATACACAAACTGCAGTAAAACTCATACAATCCATGTCTGCCCAAGCTATAAAGGCTTTTTTCGACACAGGTCAATACCACAGTTCAGTTCTTCTTTAGACAAGCCAAGGGGACTCTAACTTCTACATTTCTAATTTCTTCATGTGATAGCACAATATCAGTACTGAAGAAGACACAAAGCTGTTAAGTGCCCTTCCACCTGCTGTTTTGTTGTTGTTGTTTTTTTTGGTCAGACCGATTCTAAACAACATTTCATATGGTGGATCATGGACGCACAGTTCTTTCTAGTTTCACGAACCTCACAGTAAAGATATTACACACATGCAAAGCCTTTTAAAAAAAATCCAAAAAACGGAAAGCAGTGAGCTGTTATTCAGCAGCCATCATATTGCTTATGTAGCTGTAAAAATCAAATCTAACCCAGGTAAATAAGGAATGCTGTGTCATTAGGAAAAAATCAGAATTTCTAAGTTAAAATGAAAGAGCTGTTGATTTTAAGGCCTTCCCTGGGGAAAGATGAAGAAATCAATGCTGTCTAAGACCAACGTGACATGTGACCAACATCAAATCAGCCTCGTTAACACAACCACCACTTTTGCTGCTTTGGACTTTTAGGCAGCCAGATACAAAATGAATTTTCCTATGGGCTCCAATGCTGTTAACAATGAAACAATAACTTTAAAATGCCTACACACATAAAATGCAAAAATAAAGTTTTACAGGATTTTATATTTAGACCTTAATATGACTAAAGTACTGAGGTATTTCTATTTGCAGTTTCATGTAAAACTATCACAGATTGATCAATTCAGAGCAAAATTCCCACCTGAAAGTCACTGCTTACTGTAAGTAAACTCTGAAGTGTAGTGGGGCATTTAGACCAGTTTATGCACTTGACACATTCACTGTACTTGTTCAAGATGTGAAGGAGCCTCTTATATTCCATAATACATGCACAATAGAGTCCATAAAGCTAATCAAATGCAAACAGAATGGCTTAAATTATTTGCAAAATAAGTTAGATGAGAAAAGTTACTGAAGCTCCAAATTCTGTTTAGCATAAAATAGGATCAAAAATGGGTAAAATGTTTCAGTTGAAAATATCCACAGCATCCATGTAAATACAAATGTAAGATTTACATTTCTATGTATTCTTGTCCCTGAATGTAACAAGAAGGTAGGTGAGGAAATTCTTTGAACTACTGTGAAGATGAAAATGGGAAGGAACCGACTTATGACCTCCAGAAGGAAGAAGGCAGATAACCCTTTGGTAAAGGAATTTCCTTCCGCTGCAAACATTTCTAGGAAACAAAACAAAACAAAAAACACACAACAGTCAATTTAGAACCAATGCAAGCAATTCCAAACATCCAAAAGAGATTGGCTACATTATGGAAATATCTGCACCCAACAGGACTCAACTTATACAGGAAACTCTTCCACTGAAAAAGCCTGCTATAAAAGCAAGAAAAAGGTGCATCTAGCCCAGTATCCTGTCTTCTGACAGTGGCCAATGCCAGGTGCCCCAGAGGGACCGAACAGGTAATCATCAAGCGATCCATTCCCTGTCCCTCATCCCCAGCTTCTGGCAAATAGAGGCTAGGGACACCATCCCTGCCCACCCTGGCTAATAGCCATTGATGGACCTATCCTCCATGAATTTATCTAGTTCTTTTTTTAACCCTGTTACAGTCTTGGCCTTCACAGAATCCTCTGGCAAAGAGTTCCACAGGTTGACTGTGCGCTGTGTGAAGAAATACTTCCTTTTGTTTGTTTTAAGCCTGCTGCCTATTAATTTCATTTGGTGATCCCAAGTTCTTGTGTTATGAGAAGGAGTACACAACACTCCCCTATTTACTTTCTCCACACCAGTCATGATTTTATAGACCTCTATCATATCCCCCCTTAGTCATCTCTTTTCCAAACTGAAAAGTCCCAGTCTTAATCTCTCCTCGTACAGAAGCCATTCCATACTCCTAATCATTTTTGTTGCCCTTTTCTGAACCTTTTCCAATTTCAATATATCTATTTTGAGATGGGGCGACCACATCTGCACGCACTATTCAAGATGTGGGTGTACCATGGATTTATAGAGAGGCAATATGATATTTTCTGCCTTATTATCTATCCCTTTCTTAATGATTCCCAATGTTCTGCTTGCTTTTTTGACTGCCGCTGCACATTGAGTGGATGTTTTCAGAAAACTATCCACAAATGACTCCAAGATCTTTCTTGAGTGGTAACCATTAATTTAGACCCCATCATTTTATATGTATAGTTGGGATTGTTTTCCAATGCGCCTTACTTTGCATTTCTCAACATTGAATTTCATCTGCCATTTTGTTGCCCAGTCACCCAGTTTTGAGAGATCCTTTTGTAGCTCTTCCCAGTTTGCCTGGGTCTTAACTATCTTGAGTAGTTTTGTATCATCTGCAAATTTTGCCACCTCACTGTTTACCCCTTTTTCCAGATAATTTATGAATACATTGAATAGGACTGGTCCCAGTACAGACCCCTGGGGGACACCACTATTTACCTCTCTCCATTCTGAAAACTGACCACTTATTCCTACCCTTTGTTTCCTATCTTTTAACCAGTTACCAATCCATGAGAGGACCTTTCCTCTTATCCCATGACAGCTTACTTTGCTTAAGAGCCTTTGGTGAGGGACCTTGTCAAAGGCTTTCTGAAAATCTAAGTACACTTTATCCACTGGATCCCCCTTGTCTACATGCTTGTTGATCACCTCAAAGAATTCTAGTAGATTGGTGAGGCATGATTTCCCTTTACTAAAACCACGTTGACTCTTCCTCAACAAATTACGTTCATCTCTATGTCTGACAATATTGTTCTTTATTATAGTTTCAACAAGTTTGCTCGGTACCGAAGTCAGGCTTACAGGCCTGTAATTGCCAGGATCACCTCTGGAGCCCTTTTTAAAAACTGGCATCACATAGCTGTCCTCCAGTCATCTGGTACAGAAGCTGATTTAAATGCTAGGTTACAGACTACAGTTAGTAGTTCTGCAGTTTCATGTTTGAGTTCCTTCAGAATTCTTGGGTGAATACCATCTGGTCCTGGTGACTTATTACTGTTTAGTTTATCAATTTGTTCCAAAACCTCCTCTAATGACACCTGGGACAGTTCCTCAGATTTGTCACCTAAAAAGAATGGCTTGGTTTGGGAATCTCCTTCACATCCTCAGCTGCGAAGACCGATACAAAGAATTCATTTAGTTTCTCTGCAATGGCCTTTTTGTCCTTCGGTGCTCCTTTGTTTTTAAGTAAGAAAATCACAAATTCCTGTGTCTCCTAGCTTCATATTTATTAAAACTAATCAATATTTGCAAGACACTTTCAAAATAAAGTGTATTTTACACCTTTGCAAAATATTTCTTCAAAAGGATGCCTATGATGGGGGGGACAGAGGGGCAGTTGAGAAGGGAGATGTTTTGGAGTCATAATCATCAAGAAGACTGAACAGACTCAGTAACAAAGAAGCCATATAAGAACGGAGAATGCATCAAAAAGTCATAATCATGGACCTTTTGGGAATCAGAAGGTAGCATGGAATTTGCTGACTGAACAATACATCTTTAAGAAAAGGGAAAAAATGGAGACGTTCAAGAATTTAAAGAGAATGCTTTACCTCCAAAAATTGCTTAAGCCGCATTAAAGAGCCCATCTGCCCAGAGATGGTGATTACTTCAATCCTGCAGGGAGATCAACAAGAGTGAGCTCCAAAACACAAACAGAAAATGTGTTATTTACATGAGGAAGAGCTTATGACATTAGTGTTCTCAGGAACACTAGTGAACATAGATCTAAGAGGAAATGCTCCTAATTCTGAAAAAAAACTGACAGAAGCTTCTCTGTATAAGGTTTATATATATAGGTGTCATACCTATGAAAATAGTCTTCTCTGATAAGTAGCAGCATCTTCCAGAACTGGACCTGGTAGTGTTTCATGAGCGCATTGCCACACACCTGGTACACAAAACCATAAAGGTAACAGAGATCAGAATTCAGAACTGGGCCTTGTAATTGAGAGAGAACTCTTACAAATTTGTACAATACAAAATGCCTCAAGAACTCAGGAGTATAGTTTGAACTCTGCTGGCCATCTGCATCTTGAATCACACTCCAGAAATTCATCTGGATTGCCACAGAACAAGAGAAGACTCCAAATCCATTAGAACCCAGAAAAGAAACATCTTGATTTCTACAATGTCAGGGAATGAAGCGCCCATCACTAGTGACAATTTCTGCAAGCATTTACCCCAATTTCTGCAAGCATTTGCCCCAATTTGCGGAGTTCTGGTTTTCTATTATATTTGATCATATTCCTGTATTTTAATGCCATATATTCCAAGTTAAGGAAGCTCAGCACGTTCTCTTTCCCACCCCAACATCATCATCAACACCACCTTGTTTCCTCATCATTCACCCATGCATAGTCCATGGCGCCACCTTTGAGGTCTCCTTCCTGTTCAACAATATCTCCCCAAAATAATTCTCTTCCTTACCCATTTTGCCAGTCCATTCTCTGGTCATGTCCCCCTTTGACTATTATAGCAGTTTCTTTTCAACTCTCCCCATGGAGCCCATTCAAAATGGATCTATCAAGACCACCCTTTTTTTCCCCCCACTCTGACTATACCTCCCTGCTGTCACTGTCTTGCATCTCTCTGGTAGCTTCCACCTTCTTCTGCATGAAGTTCTCTGCTCCACTTTCAAGGCTCTACAGACTTCTGCCCTTATCTATACCTGTCATTTTCTACAGAACTCCTCCTCTTGCTGTCTATGTTCCATCCATGCTTCTTTACTAGCCTCAACTTGGTCTTCATCCATTACCAGCTTGGTGCCTTATTTACATACCTTTGTATCTTAGGATCAGTCTCCCAATTAATGCACACCAAGCTCTCTCCCTTTCTTGCTGTAAAAGCCCACCTGTTCTGTGAAGCAATCTAGTTAGGATGGCCATATGGCATAAAACATTCTGCACTGTATTGTACCAGCCAGTGCCAGGACTAGTGAGTTTGGGCTTGCCAAGTATATGAAGAATAAAAATAAGGAATTAAAAATATTGATGAGCTTAATGTGAACTGCCTCAGCTGCTGAGGGACCAAGTGTAATAAAAAGCCAAACACTGCACTGTGGAAGTCCAGCTTTTTAAACAGATAAAACTGAAACCATATCACTGAGGGAATTAAAGGACTGCATCTAGCAAGGGTCTCTGAAAATATACATAAGCCTCCTTTCAAGAGTGTGGGAAGGGGTAGAGGAGGGGTGACACTCGGGCCATTTATAAAAAAACTGTCATGGCTACAGCCAGCAGCATCTGAACGTGCTAATATTATATAGTAATGTCACCACTGCGTCTTATGGCACCTTACTGATGGGAGGACCTAGGGCCAGACTTTTAGACTAGTTGCTCATCCAACTTATTTATTTTGCTAGTGAGGCTCATGCCAGGTCACATCACTTACCTCTAAGAAATCAAAGAGAAGTGTAGCTGTCACATCAGAGAGAGGCTCCATGTTCAACATTTGAGCCAGCCAGCGCCATCCATGGCCCAGCCCATGAGGATGAGTCTAAAGGAACAAGAAAGCAACTCATTGCATGTTTGATAATCTTGCAAAATATTGCCACCAAAAACATTACCAGATTTTTCTCCAGTTCCACTTGCTCTCCAAGGGACAGTTATTTTGGGACAATACTTTGTGCATTTTCAGAATATTTTCTGATAGAGACTCTTATAAACATGCAGACAAACCCTTACTTTGTATTTTTAAAGGAATTTTTAAGAACAATTTCAAAACATATTATTTAAAACATAATTCGTCAAAAGCTGGAACTGTTTTAAATTAGTCAATTAAAAAAATTCAAGTTGACAGTCCCTTTAAACACAGTTTGTCTCTATTCAGAATGACTAGTTTAAACTTAAGTCTGGATCAGTTTTAAACCACATTTTAAATCAGTTTAGTCAATGCTGTTCCTATCCCAAGAACTAGTGTTGTAATATAACATTTTTAAAGCACCATTTACATACCACTTGTTTGTTTCCATAAGGCCACCGTAGTTGAATGATAGCCGCATAAAGACGGATCATTCCAGACATCCGTTTAAGGAAATTATCCTGCTGCTCTACCTTGGAATCCTTAACTTGATAACCAAGTATCCTGTGTATTAGAAGAAAGATACTCTAATATTAATACACCAAACCAGGTTCACTGGTTTCCCAAAGTGACGCCAATTCTCAGCCTTCTTTAACAGCTCTCAAATTTAACATCAGAATATGCTAGAGCTGTGCAAGAATTCACATGAAGGCTACTTATTAAACACTGAGCTCAGTAGTCCAGTGTCTTAAACATACTGAATATTATGGACAACACTTTTTAAAAAGGCCACAATTAGGGAAAACATCGATAAACATATATCCCTTCACCAGCAAAAAAATAAATAAAAAGTTGGATAAGCAACTACGCTAAAAGTCTGGCCCTAGGTCCGCTCATCAGTAAGGTGCTACAAGATACAGTGGTGACACCTGAAAGTTTGAACAGCATGAAGGGGCAAACGAATGTTTAGCTGGCACATAAATACCTTGCAAGGCCGGTTACAACAGTGCCATGTGAATGTTTATCATCACTTTCAGACACACTATAAGTGAGAAGCAGTCAGCATTATCTCCCGTAAATGTAAACCAACTTGTTGGTCTTAGCAATTGGCTGAACAAGAAGTAGGACTGAGTGGACTTGTACACTCTGAAGTTTTACATTGTTTTGTTTTTGAGTGCAGTTATGTAACAAAAAAAAAAATCTACATTTGTAAATTGCACTTTCACAACAAAGAAATTGCTCTACAGTATTTGTATGAGGTAAATTGAAAAATACTATTTCTTTTGTTTATGTTTACAGTGCAAATATTTAAAATAAAAAATATACACTTGATTTCATTTACAACACAGAATACAATATATATGAAAATGTAGAAAAACATTCACAATATTTAATAAATTTCAATTGGTATTCTATTGTTTTAACAGAATGATTAAAACTGTGATTAATTGTGATTAATTTTTTGAGTTAAACACGTGAGTTAACTGCAATTAATCAAAAGCCCTAAAAAATACTATTTCTTTTTTCTTTTTTACAGTGCAAATACTTGTAATAAAAAATATAAAGTGATCACTATATGCTTTATATTCTGTGTTGAAATTGAAATCAATGTTTAAAAATGTAGAAAACATCCAAAAATATTTAAATAAATGGTATTCTATTAACAGTGCGATAAAGACTGTGATTAATAGTGATTTTTTTAATCGCGTGATTAATCATGATTAATTTTTTTAAATTGTTTGACAGCCCTAGTTGAAACACTATTTTTGGGGGGTGGAGGTATTTTAGCGGCCATAATATCCACTTAACAGCAGACAAACCGGTGACACTGCTTCTAGGCATGCTTGGCCTGATCTCAGATTTCCAAGTAATGGCAAACATCAGTGTAAGCAATAAGGTTCTATTCTGTACTGGATACTTCAAAACTACATCAGTAAATTATCCTTTGAGGAAGTGGAGGGGCAAATGAGGGTTAATGTAAGAAAACATGTATTTCTTCAATTTCCCTACCAGCTGCTACTCTCAGCCCTTACAGAGCTCCAAAGAAGAGAAGTTATATGGAGAAGTTACCTCTGATACTCTTCTATGGGAGTCCCCTCCTTGAACGCAGGATAAAATGGTACAGAGTAGGGGCATTTTTTGTGCAGGTGAGCTAAAATGAGGTCTCCCACCCTGGGGTGTAATTCCCAGATTCCTGAAGCCACCACAGCAATTGGGAAAGCTGCCTCGTGGTGAGAAGCCACTTCCTCCTCTCCTTGTTTCTGAAAACATTAAAGATACACACACACCCCCCCTTCAAGTTAATGCTCAGCAAAGACAACATTTTAATTTATTTTTTTAGTTTACATATATCCTTTACTGAAGGCTCCTAATGCTTCTATATGTTCCATGAGCACGCAGCTACCCAATATGGGAGGACAATACAATCTACATGTCCTTGCCAGAGGCCCATAAACCCTTCTTCTCAGGATAAAGAAAATAAGTAAGTGATTAGATGCACTATTTACAAAAGCCTGTAGTTAAGGTTACACAAGTATTTTCATTCTAAAGGACCATTTTCATATGCTTATAATTTAACCAAGTTTTACCTTTTGAGCTAGAATTCTGCACATTTGTGGTCAGCACAAAAGCAAGGGTTATTGATTGATTTAAATCTTCAGCAAATGCAGCTAAAGCCATTTGAGAATGGAGAGTAGAAAAAAAAAACAACACTCCCTATAAAAAAAAAAAAAGGGCAGCATAATTTGAACAGCTATAGCCCCTCAAAGGGAAGTGTTGGAAACTTGGCAGGGACATAGTCCCTAGATTGCGGATGTGTGTTTCAGTGGCCCAGTGAATTCTTGTTTCAAATTTTGCCAAGTTACAAGGTTTTCAATAGTGTATTTTGAGCATGTGCATAGGTTTGTGCTACATGATATGCTAAATATCACCCTACATTCCACTGGTACTGCACATGCCTCTGTTTTTTTTGTTTTGTTTTGTTTTTTAAAAGTGTGTAGGGAGTAAGTTGAGGAGTCAACGGGGTCTTGCCTCCTTCCATAAGATATGAGCAAGTGCATAAAGAAGAAAGCAAAGCTCCTCTTTTCCCTGGGCCAAAAAATATATCCCCCTTTTTTCTAATAGCGTGAGCATAGCCTGGCAGGTGATAAGTTCCAAAGACTTCTGTTTTCAATAGTTAAAGAGACAGGTCAGCATCCCAGAGAATCTCCAGAAGCTTTGGCTACCCTCACCACCCCAATAAGACAAGGTGTCCTCACCACAAATTTCTCCGCCAGTTTGTAATAAACAAAATCCAGACCCTGTGGATGTTGAGTCACCGACACAGTTCGCCCTCCAGACTGAACAGACTTTCCAGAGAGAAGGTTATTGATTTTGTCAAATATCTCTCTTAGCTGAGAGCCTGTGAATATATCATCAATAGTGCACGGAGAGACAGAATATTAGGAAGTTGCCAACAAGCAAGTCTCAACCAAACCACATCAGCCTCAGTAAAGCTAGCACCAGATTCTGAAGGGAGGGGGTAAGAGTCCTGTTAAATATTTCTAAGAGCTTGGCTACACTTGCAAGTTAGAGCGCATTAAAGCAGCCCTGGGCGCCCTAGCTCACTACCCATCCACACTGGCAAGGCACGTAGAGCGCTCTGACTCCACAGCTGGAGCGCTCCTGGTGCTCCACCTCAGCGAGAAGATGAACGCTTGCTGCGTCTTGGCTGAAACGCCTGGGCGTCAGCGTGAATGCGGTGTTGCATTATTGCGCTCTGATCAGCCTCCGGAAACGTCTCATAATCCCCTTAAGTCAAGTGGCCACTCTTGTCATTGTTTTTGAATCACTGCAGGAATGCGGATATGCCCTTTGAAAGCTCCGTTTCCGACAGCCGGCTGCTTATCCTCCGAGACAAAGTAACCATTAGTGTGGAATGCTGTGTGAGATGTCTGAACTTACAAGACAGCATGCTGACATGCTCTCAGCCCCCAAAAACCCACTCTCTCTCCCCCCACATACACACAACACCCGCCCCCCCGCATTTGAGAAGCCCCTTGCAGTCACTTGCATGCTGGGATAGCTGCCCATAATGCACCGCTCCCAATGCCACTGCAAGTGCTGCAAATGTGGCCACGCCAGTGTGCTTGAAGCTGTCAGTGTGGACAGACTGCAGCGCTTTCCCTACTGCGCTCTCCGAAGGCTGGTTTAACTCAAAACGCTCTACATCTGCAAGTGTAGCCATGCCCTAAATCTGCTCACTAGAACTGAAATGTGCTAAAAATCAATAAGATCCCTCCCAACTGAGGAAAATACCCTCCCAACTGCAAGCAAAGAGTTCAAATAACAAAGATCGGGACTCCATCCACATTAGCTCTCCAATGTAATAGCAATGCAGAGATACAGGGCAGGCTTGATGTTCCCCTCAGATATTTAAAGGTTAACAGCATCTCAGCTGGGATTGTTCTCAGCATTTTCCTGACCTGCTATGGATGAAATCTGGCTCACAGGGATGCTGGCTGCTTTCTGGAGATCCATTCTGATATTCTTCACCTGTTGAAGATTGTAAAAAGCTCTTAAAATCACTTCAGACAAGAGACCTGATCAAGCCCAAAGAGGCATATCACCACAGGGAAGACACTTCTCATGAGTGGCCCAATCCTACAAGGATGCAGTCAGCACTAACTCCCACTGATTTTAATAGGAGTTAAAAGCACTCTCACACAAAGGAGGCATTCAGGTCCTTGCAGGATTGGGCTGAAAACGCTGATCAAGTTCGAGCCCAGGAACACACAACACAGGATGAACGGTACATGGAACAGCTTCAGACTAATAAATGAAGAACTCATTTTGAGACAGCAATGTGCCAGCCTCCTTGAAGATAAAAGGAAGATATGTAATTGAGACTTGATGACACTTCATTCTGCCACAGTCATTGCTGTGCGCATCTTGAAAAGCCTGAGCATGAAATATCTGATTTTCCAAGATACATACAAGTGTGTGTATGTGATGCATTGGGAGGGCAGGAACAAGTCTATAGTATCTAGGTTTTGCTCTGCTACAGCATTTTTTAATTGGAAATTGAGCAGGTGCTCAGCCCTTAAGGCAGCCAGAAACTTTTCCTGCAGTATTTAAAAAAAAACACAAAACAAAAAACAAAAAAACGGTACTATAACTGAGAAGTGTTAATAAAAAATAAATTCCCGTGAAAGCACAGTAGCTGCTGCTTAACATTTTACTGTCTCAAGGTTTCAACTTCATTGAAACCTAAAAGCTTCATTGAATCAATGTGATTTGTCAATACTCCTCCCACACCTGACATTACTATAATCCATTTGAGAATATTGCTTGCTGTGGAAATTTACAATTTACATATGTGATGTGAGAGGCACAAGTTGAATTAAAAAAAAAAAAAAGACCAACCATTTTCTCACCAGGAATGAGAGAAGAGATGCAGAAACACGATTGTTTAAAGGAATGTTTTTCAAAGTCTTTTGTGGCATTAGCTACTGTTTAAGGACTTCCTGGCAGCCCCAACTCCAAGTTATTCACTTTTTTGGGTTTAAGCCAGATCACAATATACACAGGCCAAAAATCTGCTCTACGGCAGACTTTCAAAATTTTTTATGCACCCTCTTAAAGAAAGGGATTTTTTTGACAGGTGAATAAAGCATTTATTCATCATAATCTTGGTAAAAGGTGGATGAGTAGGTTTTGCAGGTGGGCTTCTAAGTTTTCAGGGCCATTCTGAAGGCTGCTTTACATCCCACTCAAGATAAGTATTAGACAATAAACAAGTAGAAAGATAGGAAAATTCTCTCCCTCCCTCCCCTAACAATATTTATAATTTGGATTCACAGAGTAGCCATACCTGATTGTCTTTGCAGTCAGTCAATCCACTAAAGGAAGCAACACACTGGTCAGAGGCATCCTGCAATTGCTGGTACCACTGCATTGTGCTCTCCTCTGCCTTAACCTGAAGTCCTAATACTAGACAAGAAAAGCAGTCACATGAAAATAAACTATTACCACAACGAAGACATCAGAAATCCTAATGTCCCACAAAAATTATCAAGACTCAGAAGTTCTGAACAGCTGTTGTTCTTCACAACCAAATTTAGAAAATCAATTATACCTGACTAAGGCTTTGCAAATTGTACAAAAGTCCACCCTTTGAAGACTGGTTTCAGAGTAACAGCTGTGTTAGTCTGTATTCGCAAAAAGAAAAGGAGCTGTAGCTCACGAAAGCTCATGCTCAAATAAATTGGTTAGTCTCTAAGGTGCCACAAGTCCTCCTTTCCCTTTGAAGACTGATCACTCCTGTGCCTGGATTTTTTGAACTTCAGTTACAGACAAACAGTAAGCCATTCTAGATGCATGTGGTAGCAGGGGTGAGGAATTAGAAATGGCTCCCTTTAATAATCCATGCATGTAACCTAGCACACATCATCCCACCAGGTTCTCCCCTACTCTATTAACGGTCTGTGTCCCTCCTGTCGCAGCATGATGTGTATTGTCCAAGAATGACTGTTTTTGCTTCAATTAACATAACCAGTTTATGAAACATCAATTTCAGTGTCAATGAAGCTTTCTGCCAGCAATCCCATACCCACATTAGTTCTGTTTGACCTGAAGCCTACCCACAGTGATGCTCCGGTAGCCTGTGCATTTCTGAACCAGTGTTTAGCGTGGCAGTCCAATGGAGCTCAGTAAAGTAAGGTAGGTCTCACTGGAGCTGGACCTACCTTCCTTCTGCTCTTTCCCCCGTGGATGTTGTGCAGGGACTGGAGTCTGGGCCTTCAGCTGCTCTTGTTTCTGTAACTCCTTCTGCCTCTCTTTTTCCTCTTCTTCATCCCGCTTCCTTTTCTCTTCCAAAGCTGTGGCAATTTCTTGTTGCATGCTAGATATTAACCCTCGCATTTCCTGCAGTGCTCGCTCAGTGTTGGCTACATCTACCTGAGTAGGGAAACCTCTCTACCAGGAAACAAGGAAAAGGCAAATTAAAGTTCCCCCTACCAAAAGGCCAATTGAGGGCAGGCTGCCCCCAGAACAGCACCTAGATACTTTGTGTAGAAGCTGTGAACCTAACGCACATGCTGTCTACTATCCTCAATGTGCAATGGCAGCACCATTCTACTGAAAAGCCCAGACTGCCTCCTCCAGAACCAGTAATTAATTCACACCACCAGTCAAGAGAAGCAAGTTCATGGCCTTTAGTCATTTTCTTGTACACAACAGACAAGGCAGAATTTCTGCCTCCTACGCCTGTGTACACCAATTACTGAAGACTTCTACTTACTCTTCTACAGTCAAGCTCTAGACACAGAAAGGGATCCACTGCAATGCAGCAAAATAAAATAAAAAAAATAAAATACCATCTTACTTATTATAACTAAGGAAAAATAACCACCTTTGCAAACCCAACAGACACAGAATCTAGTGATGGGGCCAGACAAGACTCTCAATACATTAGTTCCATTAACAGGGTTGGGTAACACAACAAAAAGGGATCATGCTAGAGAAGTAAGTCCATGTAGCCTGAATATCCATTTCCCTTTAACTCCACTGGGAAGAGGGCTATTTCAAATGCCAGCTAAAGCTGAAGTTACAAGACATTTATTATACTCTGGAACTGAGAACTAACCCAGCCCATGCCAAATTTTAGAAGTGTGTCATTGGTTCACTCTGTCTCCCACCTTTCATATAGAGAAGAGTAGTTTTGTGAGAAAGCCTAGATGCTATAGGAAAGCTTGTGAATGCTGGAACCTACTGAACACTGTGCATCATTTAATCTCAAACAATTGTTTGACCACCCACTCCAGTTCTAGCATGGTCTCAGAAAAGAGATCTCTAACGTTAACATTTTACAGTATATTTAACATCAAGCGCCTCTTCTCCAGTAAAAATCCCCATAAGTTATATAAGACTTTTTCAAGGAAGCATTTAAAGTGCATTGAGAAAAAGGATTCTCTTTCTTTCAAGATTAACCAGTGCACAAGAACTGCATCTACAAGCTCTTCTGTGGCAACATAAGATCTCAAAGCACCTCTCAACTAGCTGACTTAGTGTCTCCCTTCAAGGAATAAGAAGCTAACTTAAAAGAAAAGGAAATCTAGAACCTCATTACCTCACTAGTGGTGCGAATGAGCCCAGACACTAGCCCACAGATCTGGTTGCCACGGTTACTGAACCCTGAGAGATCTATCCGTGGCAAGTCTTTATGTCTGTAGTTGGGGTCAATCTGCTGGTTAAGCTGCAGCACCTCTTCCTGGATAGAATAGAGGCGGCGTAACCTTTCTTGGCCTTCTTCCTTGCGCAGACGCTCCAACTCCTCCTGACGCTGCCTCTCCTGTTCTGCTTCACGAAGTTTCAGGTTTAAAATCTGGAGAGGAGGAGGGAGTGACAGTGTAAAGATAAGCTACATAAATAAAGCTTTTCTCACAACACTACCTACACAGTCCCTGCATGCTACCCACAAGCAAGCATGCTCAGGAAAATCTGATTAAGAACTATGTTCCAGTCACTCCTCTTGCTGGCCCTGGTTTAAATCCCCACTGCAAAAATTCTACAAAGCCTTTAACAGCATGAGCCGCACTACAGCATACTGGTGCTGTTACCATAGAACTCAACGTTTCTGGAGGCAGCAACAGTCTCAGGGTGAGTTTGAAGAATTCAGTCCAAATATACTCCCCGTCTAGAGAGAAAGATTTTAGCAACATCCAAAGGAAGGACAAATCCTGCCTGCTCATAATATACATTGACTGCTGCCGAGCAATGCAGGTTGGGACATGGCAGTTCCAGCTGGTATCTCAGACTGTTTGGCCAACAAAGGGACCAGCAGCACACACAAAAAGCAAAAGCATATTCAAGTTCCTGATCATCACCCTGGAGTTTCACAAATCAAACTGCAGGTAAAGTTATTGGTACTGCAGCTGGGTAGGAAATGGTTTTCCTGTCCTGAAGGGAGGGGGAAAAAAAGTTTTTCCCTTTCCACATCAGGATGAAACAGAGACCTTCCAAATTTTTTTGTAGAAAATCGGAGAGACCCACCCCAGAATAGCCAATAGCTCAGTGGTTAGGTCTCCCACATCCCAAGTGAGTTCCCTAACTACCAGGCTCTTTGCTATTGTGGAGTGGGTCTGTCTCAGCCTCCCCTGTTGGAGCTGTTCCACTTCGTATAAACTATTAATTGGGGAGAGAGACAGACAAACACTGACTGAGACTGACTCTATAACCTGGTGGTGAGAGCGCTCACCTGCAATGTGGGGGAGACAGGGACTTGAATTTGTGAACCCCTAACCACCGGGCTAGCAAGTCAGACAGGCTTTCCCTATGCCTCTCTCCAATCTCAACCTCAAAAGTCTTCCTGATGAAAGTTTCACTGAACTTTCCTGAGAAAAGTCTCAGTTCTGACAAATCAGCATTTTCCAACAAAAAATGTTTTATTGAAAAATTCCCCACCAGCTCTGTGGCTGTTTTGGAGCATTGGTCTGAAATCAAGAAGATGAATCTGAGTAAGGACAAGTGCAAAGTATTTCACTTAGGAAGGAAAAATCAAATGCACAACTACAAAATGATAATAATTGGCTAGGCAGTAGTACTGCAGAAGAGTATCTGGAAGTTACAGTGGATCACAAATTGAATATGAGTTAACAATGTGATGCAGTTGTGAAAAAGGCTAACATAATTCTGGGGTGTATTAACAGAAGCCTCATATGTAAGACACAAGAGGTAACTGTCCTCCTGTACGCTGGTGAGGTGTCAGCTGGAGTGCTGTGTCCAGTTCTGAGCACCGCACTTTAAGGAATACATGGACAAACTGAAGAGAGTCCAAAGGAGAGCAACAAAAATGCAAAAAGGTTTACAAAATCTGTGTATAAACAGAGAGGAAACCTGTGAGGAAAGGTTAAAGAAACCTGGTCATATTTAGTCCTGAGAAAAGAAGGCCGAGAGGAGACCTGATAAGTCTTCAAATATGTTAAGGACTGTTATAAAGAGGATGGTGATCAATAGTTCTTCATCTCCACTGAAGGTAGGACAAGTAGTAATGGGCTTAATCTCTAGCAAGGAAGATGCAGATTATATATTAAGAAATTGTTTCTAAGTACATGGATAGTTTAAGTACTGGAATAAGCTTCAAAGGGAGGTTGTGGAATCCTCATCATTGGAGGTTTTTAAGAACAGGTTGGATAAGCACCTGTCAGGGAATTGTCTTAGGTATACTTGGTCTTTCCTCATTGCAAGATGACTTATCAAGGTCACTTCTAGCCCTACATTTCTATGATTTTACAACAAAAACACATACTGCTTAATATTATTTATTTTACTTTAAATGGTTTTAATGGATTATAGTAAATTTAAGACATAAAATAGGAGTAATTTCAATTTTAAATCTATTGATTTTTAAAAAGAGAAATGTATTTAATTTAAATATAATCCATTTTAAAAAAAATCTGATCAGGACACACAAGAATAGTACACTTCTCTGTTTATACATTGAACTAAAAGGTTTACTACCACAGAACAAAAGTGAAGGGTGGACAACATCCTGACAAGTTGGGTTACAATGCCTCAATGGCTATGGACATTGTCCTGAATAGTTATATATTAAGGGCTAAAGCCCTGGTCCATCTGAGGTCAGTAGCAAACTACCTTTCATTTTAACTATGATTCAGCCATGAGTGAAATGTAACTGCTTCTATTCCTGCAATGTAGCAGAATGTCCTAAATGATGAACATTTCACTGAAATATCTGCATTCCCCTGGGGATGTAGCAAGTATGTGGGGCAGCACTGCAATGTACATTTTCACTCTACATATGTGTTATGCTATGTATCACTAAAGCAGTTAAATCTGTGCAAGTCCTAGCTTCCAAACACAGGCCAACCACCCTTTCTTGTAATAGCACTACCCTTCCTAAGTTCAGACCTTTGCTCTGTGTCGATGTTCCTCTTTCAACTTCTCCTGCTGACCCTGGGCCTCCCTAGAGCTGAAATACAAGCAGAAGAAAATGAGGGATTGTTCTGTTTTTCAAAGGACTTCGAAGGATTCCCCGCCCTCTTCCCCCAAGACATGCTCCGGATGAAGTACAGTCTATGGACACACCAGAGAAGCTATTTTTAAATTGGTTTAAAGGAGGAGAGCTCCATCAGATGCAATCTCTCTTCATCCACTTACTGAAAGCTGGAATCACCTGAAAATCACCCTGAAAGATAAATACCAGTAGGACAGTAAATGCAAAGATGCTGCATATGAGATTTTCAAGCATAAATCACAGAAGTGTTAACTCCAGAGTCCTGACAAAATTCCAAAAGGTGAATTACACTCTCCATTCTTGATCAATTAGATACAACAGTCTTCACTTCCTGTCCTGAACTACTGCTGTGTACTGTTAAATAAATGTCTTTTAACACCTCCAAGTTCCTATTTAGTTTACATAGGGTCCTGTGGAAAAAAATAGTATGTGAATCTGTAATTAAAGACTATCACAACACATTTCCACAAGAAGCCCAAATTAAGGATTTTCTAAACTTTTGAGTGCTTTACTTTGCAACCTTAATCATGTGTGTGTGAGTGAGAGAGAGAGAGAAATTTCCTAGGTTTTAAAAAACAGCAAACTGAAAAAACAAATGCCATCACATGTGGATCATCAGCAGGGCTGGAACCTTCAGATCCACTGCAGTGACCTCTTCCACTTGATCTTACAGAGTAACTGATAGTGAATAACCATCTACTATCGCTATGTGAACCAGCACTGGAGTGAGATGAGACATTTTGCCAGCATACTTCACAGATATTTGCCGATGGCAGAGAAACAGTGAGATTCAGGAATCTTGGGTTCCATTCAGGGTGGATTGAATTCTTCAGCACAAGGCAGACCCCTGGTATGGAAAACTTCAGGCTAAACAGCTAAAGCTTTGCAAAGTTAAAGCAACTGAAAACAGGATCTTAGAATGGGAAGTGTTGGGCAGCCTTAATAATAGGTAGTGCTACCAGCTCAGCCTCCAATAGAGAATACTTGTATCAACAGATAGTGAGTCAACTTTATACTCTAATACCCATGTGTAAGGCAGCAAGTGACTTCCATGCACTTAAATTCTAAACCATAACGTTACATTAAATTTTCTTTACTTGTAAAAGCCATGTGCATGTTTGTTTGAGCGTATGATCACGAAGGATAGTTTCTTGATGTATGATATTCAACAAGACATACAAAAACATCTATTGGGTACCAATTCATTCACAAATCTCAACAGAAAGTAGCTTTTTTTTTTTTAAAATAGGTTTACAGATCTAAGAATCAAAACTCTCTATTTAGTCAGTCTCCAACAACACAAATTAGTTGCTGCATTTCTAAGAGGTCACATAAGAGAACTACCCTTACCTCTTCTCCATCACTTCCTGCAGGTCCTGGTATTCCTGATGCTGTTTTAATTCCTTCAGCTCATCAAAGCGCTTCAGCTGCTCACTCGCCATATCAGAAACTGCTCTCACCATCTGCTCTTGCTGCTCCTGCCTCTGCCTGAGCCCCTCCTGCAGATTTCAAGGAGAAAGGAAGAGCCTTTCACATACACTATACATTTTGAACACAGCCCTGTGACTTCTAATGAAGGGAGTAGGCTCTGGAGGGCCAGATTTCACATAAACATCCCCACCAGAGACTTTGTCAGAGATAGGAACTGTGCTACAGTAATCACTGGGATCTGCATACAAGGTAATGCAAGCAAAGCAGCACAAACTAGGCCAAGATAACCCCTAAATTAAAATATGGTTATGGTTATCTGCTTGTCCCCATTAGTTTTGGTGAAACATCGTCACATTTGGCTACGTCGTACCCCAGTGATTCAACATGCCTTGTTACCTTTCCTTTCAACCTATGGACCTCCTTGTACATCCATATGCAGCCTTCCACCTCTGTAACTTTAGACGGTAGAACAAGAAGATGGACTTTGTGGTCTGTCTCCAGCAGACTAAGATCTTCATTGCCCTGTATGGACAGCAGGACAAACCAAGTCAGTGACAGATTAGATCAGTAAGTTATGCAGGAAACTAGATAAACTGACAGTCTTTCTCTAGAAAATAGCATGCACCATAAGAGACAAAGGAGTCAAAGCAGACTACTGCCTATCTAGCGAAGGTTCTTATACAGCTCCCATCTCCACAGTACTTGAGTGCCTGACTATCTTTAATGTATTTATCCTCACAACACCCTGTGAGGTAGGGTAATATCCTCATTTTGCAGGTGGGGAACTGAGGCACGGAGAGACTAAGTGACTTGCTTAAGGTTACATAAGAAGTCTGTGGCAGAACAGGGAATTGTATCCAGGTCATTAAGTCCCCTGTCTCTCTTGTATTTTACCTTTAGATAAAGGAAAGTGACTAATGGATCTCCAAACTATTCATTATTCGATAACTTTCATCAAGGAAACTAAATAGCACAAGTTTAATCTTGCCTCACACAATCTCTCCAAAACCTCTTGCCCTCTTCATTACACAACTTGAGAAAGTCAGCATTCTTTTTGAGGGAAGGAGACCAAAACTGAATGCAATATTCAAGGCAAAGACATATTGGTTTTAAAATGCCAACTATCACGCTTTTAGCAATTAATGACTGCTATCCATTAAGTACAAAACAGTGAACTGTCCATAATAAGATCTGCCCTGTGTCTTCCCTCCACCCCTAAGTCTCTAAATTAGCTAGCATCTTGCAATATGCATGCAAAACTCAAATTCATTCCCTAGATGTGAATTACTTTGCAGATATCTGGGTTAAGTGGCAGCTGATATTTTAGATGCCTGAATGCCAAGCCTGAAATGCTCTAAAAAGATGTAGATCATGTTGCTATGTTGGTTAAAGGTTTGCAAATCTATCACGTTTTCTTGAGTTATAAATATTTAGCTATTAAACAGGACTCCACACCAGGCCCCAGGGAACCCCACTTATAGCCTTCTTGTTCCTAGAGAAATAGTCACTTACACTCATGCTGCTTTCTAACACTAAGTAATTTTTAAATCATGGTAGAACTTCACCAGATGCTCAGATCCATGTGGCATTGTCAAGATGGCTTCCTTAGCAAGTTCTTTCATAATTCTACAGTAGTTCAAGCTGCTGCAAAAAAATCTCCTAACTCAATTTAATTGTAAAGTACTTTATGCACTTTCTCTTTCTCCACCCCATTCTACATCCAGTCTTCAAAACTTAGCTGCTAATTGTCCTATTTCCTCTCCACTCTACCTTGTAACAGGGGCCTACCAGCTGTAAGTAACTTGGAAGGACTTTGGAGAGCAAGCAGGAGAAAGCACAAGATGCACCCATTCATTTTCATTAAAAGCCTAGATTTACACCCCACAGTCATCCTTCCTCCATATTATTAGATCTCACAGTGACAGCCTGGAGAACTAACGTTTTTATACTGCCAAATTGAGTTTGCATCTGGCCCAGTAGGAGACATTATTGAAGAAAGATGTCACTCACCCTTCCAACTCACTATTTCCAGTTAACCTATCCAAGAAGCTGAGTACATTCACCGTTAGAACAAATTAACACATTAGTACTAGTAGACCATTGGATCATCCTTGATCAGGCAGATTAAGGCTAAAGACCACCATGCTCTTTCCCTAGCTGCTTATATATGGGTTATTAGTTAACTAGCTACCTTTGATTCACTGGGTGCTGCAGATGAAAGTGGTGAGGAGCCCAGCTCGCTGGCAGGAGAAGTGGTCTTTGCAAGGGAGGGCGGCTGGTCATCTGTATGGGGAATGGATTCATTGGGTGTTGAACTTCGGGAGAGAGGCGTTTCCTGTAGAGATTGGGAGATCACTCGATCCAGCACCCAGCCAGAGTAGGACGACAACTTGGGAGGGGACCGGCATCCTTCCAAAATATCCTGGAGAGATAGAATTTCTTCTATGAGCATGTAAACTCTATACCAGAAACCTACTGACTGCTATACTTACCTACATGCCTCCAGCTTTCATCCAGACCACATCACACGATCCATTGTCTACAGCCAAGCTCGAAGATAAAACTGCATTTGCTCCAATCCCTCAGACAGAGAAAAACACCTACAGAATCTCTATCAAGTGTTCTTAAAACTACAATACCCACCTGGTGATGTGAAGAAACAGATTGACAGAGCCAGAAGGATACCCAGAAGTCACCTACTATAAGAAAGGCCCAACAAAGAAAGTAACGCCACTAGCCGTCACCTACAGCCCCCAACTAAAACCTCTCCAGCGCATCATCAAGGATCTACAACCTATCCTGAAGGACGATCCCTCACTCACAGACCTTGGGAGACAGGCCAGTCCTCACTTACAGACAGCCCCACAACCTGAAGCAAATACTCACCAGCAACTATACACCACACAACAAAAACACTAACCCAGGAACCAAACCCTGCAACAAACCCCGGTGCCAACTCTGTCCACATATCTATTCAAGGGACACTATCATAGGACCTAACCACATCAGCCACACCATCAGGGACTTGTTCACCTGCACATCTACCAATGTGATATATGCCATCATGTGCCAGCAATGCCCCTCTGCCATGTACATTGGCCAGACCAGACAGTTTCTATGCAACAGAATAAATGGACACAAATCTGACATCAGGTATTATAACATTCAAAAACCAGCAGGAGAATACTTCAATCTCCCTGATCACTCAACAACAGACTTTAAAAGTGGCAATTCTTCAACAACAACAAAAATTCAAAAACAGACTCCAACGAGAAACTGCAGAACTGGAAATAATTTGCAAACTGGACACCATCAAATTAGGCCTGAATAAAGACCGGGAGTGGATAGGTCATTACAAAAACTAATTTCCCCATACTGTTACTCACACCTTCTTGTCAACTGTTTGAAATGGGCCACCCTCATTACCACTAGAAAAGTGATTTTTCCTCCCTTGGTATTCTACAGTTGAGAATAGCCTACTTCCACTTTAATTGAACTGTCTCATTAGCACTGACCCCCCCCACACACACACACTTGGTAAGGCAACTCTTATCTTTTCATGTACTGTGTGTATATACCTGCTACTGTATTTTCCACTCCATGCATCTGATGAAGTCACTTTTAGCCCATGAAAGCTTATGCCCAAATAAATTTGTTAGTCTCTAAGATGCCACAAGGACTCCTTGTTGTTTTTGCTGATACAGACTAACACGGCTACCGCTCTAAAATATCAAAAGTAATCTACAAAACACAACAGTTTAACTTTAAGAAAAAACGCTGATCTTGAAAAAGCTCTGATCAGGTCTCATTCACAAGGCTTCATTGTGCAGATACCAATATTACATGATATTATTGTGTCAGCCTCAATACACCATTTGTCTTCTCCTCCTACAAACTTCTCCGCGCTCGTTTCCTTGCTGCCCCCTATGCATGGAACACCCTTCTTGAGCTGGTCCACACAGCCACTTAATCTCTCCTCACTTAAATCACTCCACAGGGTCCACTTCTTCGATATTATGCCTACAAGAAGCCAGCTAAGTGTATGTCTACACTAGAAACGCTGCAGCTGCACCACGATAGTGTAGAGAGACTACAGCGACAGAAGGCATTATCCTGTTACTGTAGTTAATCCACCTCTTCGAGAGGGCAGTAGCTAAGTCAATGGAAGACTTTGTCCGTTGATCTAGCAGCGTCTACACGGGGGCTTAGGTCAGTTAACTACGTTTGTCAGGGGTGTGAATTTTTCATACCCTTGGTCGACATAGCTAGGATGTTTTCGGTATAGACTGGGCCTTAGTCATCGACTTATTTATTTAAGTTATCCCATGAGTAACTACTCATGTATTAGAGGCAAGGGATCAAATGGTAGGAAGGAGAGATACAAGATGGAACTGAAACTGGGTATTGTTGTTGGGGATCAAAAAGAAGATGAATCGGAGGGGAGAATGCAACATGTTTAATTTGTCATCAGTCAACATTGCTCTGATCATCTTGCTTGTCTGTTGTATTCTGTTTACCATCCTCATCTTTGTCTTTTTTATATTGCAACATCTTATAGGGCAGACACTGTATTTTTCTCAGTTTGGAAAACACCTAGCATAGTCAACATGTCATTACAATTTAATTAATCTACAGATAGATTTGGGAACAGTTATGGAAAGCGCCAAAGAAAGGTCTTGAGGAAACGTAGTTCAAAAGGAAGTTTTATACACAAGGAGTAGTAACGTTCTAAGGGCCAAATGTACTGGCCACATATACTCAACCAAATCAAAAGCCTCACAAACTAGGATCACCAGCCAGTAGGTCCATTCTTGCATACCAACAAGGGATCTACTCACCAGGCAGAAAATTAAAAACAGATCTGTCTGTAGCTGCCAGATATGCAGCAACACCACTTAAGAAAGAAGGGAACTCTGCCGTCAACCCAAGTCTGAGAAGTTTTATTGAATATTGAACAGGGTGAAAAATCTCTCAAGAAGCCCAGCTCACTGGAAACAAACTTTGCACTACAGAGATCACCACCAATGATCTGAGGTTAACTAATACACTGGGTGGGAGGGAGGCAGAAGTCAGCTATTTCATTAATTGCTTTAAGAATGAAGCCAAGCGTAAAGCTGTAATACTTGGAGTTTTTGGGGCAACAATAAAAACTAAGTAGTAGCCTGAAGGGCCAGAAGTTTTCAGAGTGAGATCTTTATATAAGCCACCAACTATAAATTACTGCAAACAGGATTTCAGACAGCACCAGTCAGGACACATGCACGAAGTAGTGGCTCATAAAACCACTGTTTACAGCAGTGGGTCTTAGTCTGTGAATTGCCAAACACTTTTGATAAGTAACCTAACAAGAACGGGTAAGAAGCCAAACAAGTCAGTCAAACTGATCACCAGAGCAGGGCTGGCAAGAAGCGGGTCCAGCACCCCCACCCCATGCATGTGGGGGGGGGGGTCCCCGAGCAGGGCCGGGCGGGGGCGGGTCCAGTCCAGCCCCGCCCCGCCCCTTGTGTGTGTGTGTGTGTGTGTGAGGGGGGGTCCCCGAGCAGGGCCGGACGGGGGCGGGTCCAGCCCCGCCCCCATATGTGGGGTGGGGTCCCCGCAGCGCTCCCCCGCTCCGCACTCACCTCACCCCGCAGCAGCCAGTCCTGGGAGTAGCTCAGCTGCCCCTTGCTGGAACCCTTGAGCGCCTCCAGGGTCTCCCAGCGATACCGCTCCGACGGCATCTCGACCCAGCCTCGGGATCGCCGCCAGCCAGCCCCACCCCCGCCAACCGTCACGCATGACGATGACACAATGACCTTTGACCCCCTCGCACTCCTTCCGTTTCCGGGCACCCTGGGCTCTCCTCCTGCAGTGGGTAAGGAAACTGCGGAGGCGCCTGAGGGGCCCCACAGCGCCCCCTAAGGGCGAGCACGGAACTCTGCAGTCCTCAATGGGCCGTCTGGTGCAGTTCTGCCTGTTAACCCCCCTCCGCACCCCGAAGCGTGCTCCCGCTGCTAGGGGCTGCCTCAAGGGGAAACAACTGCTGTCTACGCCTGGTGAAATCCTGGCTCCAAGCAAAACTCCAAACGGTTTAAGTGGCGCTCGGCTTTCTTCCTGGAGTGACCAGCAGAAGCGACCCCCAGTCCAGTTCCCCTTCCCCTTCCCCTGGCCAGAGCAGAGAATGAAGGGAAGAGCCCCTGCCCAGGCACAGAAAGCCTCCAATCCATTATAGTCCTCTGGGGATAGGCCCACCTTTTCATTACAAACACCCAGGTTTGTTTCATTGCATTGATTACCTGGTCAAACGTGGGAGGCAACTCCTCCAGTGTGGCTCCATACAGACACCGTCCTGGAGGAGGAGAACAACAGTTACAGCACATTTGTCAGGACTGGCTTGTGATTCATATTATTCCCATGTACAAGTCTCCATTTTTCCCAAAATCAATATTGCCACCAGTCTGTTTGCTGAAGGTTTCTCACAATGTACAAAAATACTTCAAACAGAAAAATGTTCACTATTTAGGACTAGAGCTGCCTCAGCACAGAGGTCTGCTCATGTGGATCCAGTTGCAAAAGCTAGCCCTTTGTTTATAACTCTTAAGACCTAGGAAATTACACATAGCAGACTTGGCCCAGAAGTGCCTGAGCTGAGTTTTTTTCTGTTAAATTTTATGACAGGTTAGAATCTACATAACCTTTCTTATATTTATGTCTCTCTATGCGTAAGGTAAGAGAAGAGTATCTCTCCTTAAGGGATAACTGCCTCAGAGAGTGATGCCACTATTGCTCCAGGAAAAAAGATCCCTGAGGCAAATGACGACCCATTTGGTATTGCGTATTTAGCCGCCTGCTCCTGGGATTGCACTGTATAATTTCACCTTTGGTAAATTAGGAACAAAGGTCGTTCTGTGGCAGGTTGACTCAAAGTTTGCCATGGCATCCATTTAAAAAAAGGTGATGCGTGCAGCAACAACCAGCCTACCAAAACTGCACACTCAGTAACTCAAAACAGCCCTTTCAGGCCAGATTTTCAAAAGTTAAACCTAATCTCTGTTGAATATCTGTCCTTAAATATCAAAATGGGAGCTGCTGGGTGCTAACCTCTTGAAAAATTGCCCTCTAGCTGGACATTGCAGATCAAATGTCACTAAAGGAATCTTTCAGAGTATGGTGAAAGATGTAGATTAGGAGTGAGGACATCCGAGTTCTGTCTTTGGCTCTGGCACAAGTTTCACAAGTGACCTTGGACTAATAATTTAATTGCTCTGTGCCTCAGTTTCTTTATCTGTAAAATGAAGATAATACCAACTGGAGGAAGAAGGCTAATGCCATGCTGAATGTTTACATTGCTTCAAAACTCTGCTGCACACTTTTAAGTGCCTTCCTCTCCCCTGTATTGCATAATGACCAAGGTTTATGTCTGGAGCATCTGGTATACTTCTATGAGGAGGATATTAAGATAGATAGAGCAGAAGAATTGTTATGTTACATATTAGTGTACTACCCCTTGTCCCATTCCTGCAGCAGCTTTGTGCCTTGAACTGCACTGAGACCATGGGAGGTCCATGCATAAAATGGATGGCGCATTAGGCTCCTTACCAAGGAGTACACACAAAAGCAAGAAAGAGAGGGATGCCTAGATGATGAAATCTAAGGAGACAATCTGGATCCAATGAACTTGGAACAGAAAACTGAACTAACTGTGACAGCAGTGTATGAAAAGTAAAACAAATTCCAACTATAGAACAATAGGATCTCAGATTAACTGCTGAATGATAATGCAATACAGCAGAGGCAGATGCAGTACTTAGAAATCCCACCCCAACTGCTAGGTGTTCCTGTGGGAGAGAACAGTGATAGACTAGGGATTCATTCAAAAATAATGCTGGGAGGTTTACAGTCATGGAAGACTTCAGCTGCATCAGAACAAGAGTTCTGCATGCTTACGGAAGTGAGCCAACTCAGCCAAGAGGGCTGCCTATGTATCATTCTGTCTCTGAAGAGACATACAAACACCAAGGAAGCTGCAACACATGGAACGTATGAAGGAGCCAACATTTTCATTTTCCACAACACAAGAGAACAGAGAAAAGCACTGAACCCTATTAAAATCACAAGACACAAAGGGCTTTTTTCCTTGCTGCCTTTGGCAAATGTAAAATTCAAAGTCTAGGATACATGGGCAATTGAGACCTTGACACTTCTCGATTCAGAATGACAGGACTATGGTATTTTGTGCTGGAGCTAAAAACTGAAAGCTTAAGAACTGATTTTCTTGATTTTATCATACATTTGACTATCAGTGAAGGCTAGTGCAGACTGCTTTCTCCTCCCTTTATTGTAAGGATTCATTTCCCCTCAAGCAACTGCAGCATTATCCCTAGTCTCATGAACAAATTTATGTATTTTGAGCACCAGTGCTGATGGTTCAAAGGTGTATTAGTTTTGATCTTTAAAATAAGATTAAATTTTTAAAAAATCCATGAATTTCCTTTGAGACATTAGCTCCTACAAAACACCAGAAGCATGATGGAGGGGAACGACAGTAGAAAGACAATGAGGCAATTTACAAGATGAAGTGTCAACCTCAGAAACACCACACATTTTAAAACTTTTGAAGTTTAATAATTTTATCATAGCACCTTTTTTTTTAAGTTACACATTAAAACAGAACTCTCAAATACTGATTAAAAGAAACATAGAAATCCCTTATCAAACATTCCACTGATTACTGCATCTCATATAAACAGAATTTAAAACAAACAAACAAAAAAACACCAAAAAGCCCCCAGCCAAACAGCTGTGGTTGAAATGAAATGAATGTTTACTATATTTCAGAACAGCTGCTTACTGGAGGACACAGTAGAGCCCACAGACCTTGACATTTCTTCACATGCCAGAGATGACCTCACATCACAGGAGTATGTGCAGGCTGGCTCTGAAGGCAAAGCCAAGCATCAAGTCTGTCTTTTTATTTTATTTTTCCCCTACAGCTGACTCAAAGCTCCCACTGTATTTGGACTGGGGTCCTGATTCCAGACCCACTGAAATTAATGTGACTCTTTCCATGACTGCAAATGGCTTTGACTCAGACCCTGGGATGTGCAAGAAATGCAGGATCAGGCTGTTGGGAGGAAAAGGTCATCCAGAAAATATGCAGATTAGAAGCATTAACACACACCAACCACACACTCAAGAACGATAAAGGATCAGACAGTATTCATGAATCAGGTGAGAAACCTTCAGAAGATACAATTTCATTGTTTCCCAGTACAAAATTGTTTATAAAAAAGGGTGGATGATCAGGAGGTAACCCACTCTCAGCGTGGATTCCAGTCACTTAGTTATCACTGTTGGGTTCACACTTGTACTGGTGGCACTATCTCCCAATATCCCCATTGGTCAGCTGTATCAACACAGTATGTGAGAGTTAAAAACAAACATGATCTTTGCAGTGTGAGAAAAGAACATAAGGTAGGAAGAGCAAAAAGGAAGAGATGTAACTCTTACAAAAATAAAAAATATCTAATATGATTAATTAAAAAGACCACCAGGTTAGTTACAAGAGAAGTAACCACTGGGGGATTAGGAGATGAAAAGGAAAGCATTCCCCACATACTCCAACCCAGATTTGCAGTGCCAAATCTCCAGATAGAAAACTATCCCATTTTTCTGTTGTACACCACTGCAGCTCCATCTCACCCACACAACAAGAATGCGGGGAAGACTTCTCTTTATATGGACTCTGAAATCCCAACCAGTTTTCTGCACAAGATATGGCTTTGAAATAAGGCCCCCTTTTTGTACCTCTCAATAGCAGAGGGACAGGGAGGGAACTATTATCATGGAGGAGATCGGGAACGGATAGGTGAGCTCAATAAGGCACTTTCTCCAAAGACATTGGCGTAAGAGGACTTGAGGAACTGGACATAGTTTTGCATGCTGCGGTTGGTGCTTTCAGACTGCTCCAGGCGATCCTTTAAATCCTGTAGACGGCTTTGGTATCGGTGCTCTGACTGCATGAAGAAGACACAAAACACAGGGCTGAAGGCTAGAGATTTTTCATTCTAGTCATGCTAGTCTTAACTCTTATCATTCTCTGGGATTTTTACGAATATGGCACTGCAACACACACCACTTAACACTAAAAGTCTATCACTCATTTCACTCAGTCCCAACCCCACACATCAACTTGTATATAAATGCTCAAGATAACACAGCCAATCAGAATAGGAACTTAACATTCTGATTAACTAATGGTTGAAAACAAAACGGAACCACTCTCTAGGAAGAAACTCAGGAGGTTATCACCTGCTGTAGGTCAGCCCTCTTCCAATCCCAGGGCTAAAGGAAACAGGGAAAGAAAATGGGAGACCAAATGTAAAAGATCCCCTTCAACGAGAACAAAATCGTTCCCCTAGCAGGGAAACACTCCTCAGCCCCTCTCTTGTACATCCAAAGGTGATGAAAGGGAGAAAAATAACTCCCCCCTAAATGTAGCAATACCTGCACTGTCTGGATCCCTTCCGTTCTCCAGGTTTTTGATGTAGTGTTTGTCTGAATAGTATGGTGGGTCTGATTCTCCTCTCACCAGTGTAAATTAGGAGTAGCTCCACTCAAACTGTTAGTATAAGTGACGAGAATCAGGCCCCATGTATGTGACTTAGATTGTAAGCCTCTTGGGGCAAAAACTACATCTTCCTCCACACTTTATACTTCACCAAGCACACTAGTGTGTTTCACCATCACAGCAGACACAGATACACTGCAACAAAGTTACTGTACAATTTCTTCAGCACACTGATGGGACATGGGATTACAGACTCTTACTGCTGCATCGAGGCTGCTAATTTATCAACAACATCCCCTCCAAAAACACTCACATCTTCTTTGCTCCGACGCAGCTGGTTTAGTTCTGTTTTCGTCCGGCTCAGCTGGGTCTCCAACTCCAACATCTTGGACTGGGCTGCCCTCTCTCTAGATGCTGCTCGGTCCCTCGTTTGTTCCACCTACAAGTAGGAACAAGGCAATGAATTTTTTGCTTTGGCAAGAGTGTTGTCCATACAAAATGCTTTGCTTCTGCTATGGTAATAACTTCCTCCCCCTTCGAGGAGGACTGGACATATTTTTGTACGATTCCGGCAAACACAAGGAGCATCTGAGTCTAGCATTTTTCCTTCCATTTGTGTGTGCCTACTGGAGACAAAGTACCAACTTCATTTTTTTGCTTCTGCTTCCTACAGATAATGCAGCAAGAGAAAGCAAAATTAGAAGGTTGGTGATGGAATGTAGAGGTATCCCCTTCCATCAGCTGGTAACCTGCTCTCCTGTAGTTCGAGAGTTTCACTGTATTTGATCATTTTCTTACTCTGACAAGGAGTTACTAACCTGTCTTTTGGCATCTTCAATGGCCATCTCCAGCTGCCGAGCCAAGGAGCTACACTCACGGGTTTTCTCCTCCAATCGCAGCTGGGATTGATGGATAGACTCCTCCCTTTTAGCTATGACCTGAAGGAACTCTATGTTCTGTGCACCCGTCGACTCTAGTTTCCTGGGTTGAGACAGCAAGACAAAGAATTTTATTAATCATTAAATACAATTTGGCTCAATATGCCTCTCCTTCAGGTCACTGGTTGGTCAGGGGACAGATCAATCTTCAACTTCCCCTCTAAAGTCAGGACCTCTGAGCCAAGCAGAGTTTCACACTTCACTTCTAACACCAAATAATTTCAAGATGGGGGGCATACTGAGAATACTCATTGACCTGTCCTCACCACAGCATCACCAATGAAAGAGTGTAGAAACACAGAGATACAGGAAATTAAGGACTGCCATACCTGATCAGACCAGTAGCCTATCTAATGCAATATCCTGTCTCTGACGGTGGTCAGTACCAGATGCTTAGAGGAAGATGTAAGAAACTCCACAGTGGACAGTTATGGATTGCCCTTTCTCATTGATTTCAGTGAAGCTCCTCCAAGAGCCAATGGTGTGGGACCAGGCCCTTTGTTCTTGTTGATTTTTCTAGTGTGCCTGCAGAGGACTTCAGAGTGGCCCACACAGAAGAAAATTTCATGAACATTTTTCTTCTTAAGATTACTTAAGACAAAATACCAGACTGAAGACTCAGGGTGGGCACAGACTCAGAATAAGAGCCAACCTGAACCTTCTTTGATTACATACAAGTAAATCTAATTTTTCCTATGCTCATGTCTCTGGCACTTCCATATTTCAGCAGGGACCAGGAATAACATAGAAAAGGACAGTCACAGAGTATTTCCAACCTGGCCAGAACAAGCAAGTACTTGAAAGCTCATGAGGGGAAAAAAAAGGGATGGGGGAAGAAGTAGTCCTTCTGAGATGTTTTCCTGACTAAAAAAGTTAACACTCTCTCTACAGAAGCATTCCAAACTTATGCAGGCCAGACCACCTAACTTTCTGATTTAATTCTACAAAGGCTCTTAAATGCATAAAGGCTCAGGGAGATGGAAAGGTACACAAGCAAGCCAGCAGCTGCCTTAGTGCCTTGAAAAAGGAACGAGGAGAAAAAGAAGTCAGGCAAGGAGAGCAGGCCAGTTATATATTCTAACCTCTCCAGCTCCTCTAGCTTCAAGATCAGCTGCTTGTTCTCCTCCTGGGCAGATTGATACTTCTCTCTTGTCATTTCCATTTTGTCTCCCTGGAACTCAATCTAAAATGACAGAAAACAGACCTTACGTAGGAGGTCAATACAAAGCCAAGACCAGCCACCTCAAATGGGTGCTGTTCTTGGGGAGGAGGAAACCCACAGCTATAACACCTTAATTCACAATTCTGGAAAGCCGTGGAGAGGGAAATGGAGGCAACAGTACGTGAAACAGCAAAAAGCCACATGTCAAATTTGTGTAGTTCCTCCACGTAATGTTTAGACCCATCATTAAATAGAATTTTTCCACACCACATATGAGTGGTCAGTGCCATAAGAGCTTGACAGTAGAGCAGCCACCTGCAAGCATAGTGAAGCATGCAGATTAGACGAAGCTTGTGTGTGGTAACAGGGCCGGGAAGAATTCAGAGCCTGAAATACTGAGAAAGCTAATGATTTGCATGAGATTATCAAAGCAAAGTGCGTAGGCCACAGAATCATTCAAGGCCCCTGTTGGCATGGCATCAGGAAGGCAGGGGAATAAAATAAAAGCAGAGCAACATTTGTGAGCAGATGGTCATGAGAGAGAGGCAGCCAATAAGTTGATCAGGGTGACAGAAATGAACGAGACACCATGCATTTTGGGTTCTGCAGCTCTTCAAGACCCAGTAAGACTCTGCAACTAAGCAGTTTGAAAGAAAGCCTTGAAATAGCAAGGAAAGCCACCAGCTAAGTTACTATTCTCCCTAAACAAAGACATGCCACACATCTTTATTTTGCAGTGCAGATGTTTTAATCATTTCAAAAAGAGACGAGTACAGAGGCAAAGACTGAACTTCCTGCGACTAGAAACTCATCTTGGTCCCCGGCTTGCAGACAGTGCAGCTGTGGGTCCTTTCTGCCAGTCCCTTACCCGCTGACGAAGATCTGTAATCATGGCAGAAAGGTCCATGTTCTTTTTTTCATAACTCTGCAGCTGATCCTGACATTCTGCCAGCTTTGTTTCCGTGATCTTCAGGATCTCGGGCAGCTTTTCTAGTTCAGCAAGCTGTCTCTGGAACTGCTTCCGAGCCTGTAGTGGTGAGAGGAATGGAAGGACAGAGTGGTCAGTTAAAAACAACTAAACATGTGACCTTATTTCAGACATTTCTGAAGAGTCTGGGCTAATCAATTTTTGAGTTGGTTGCTGCTATCTGTCCACCAGAGCATCTCTGTTTCCCAGCAATAAGGGCATCTCAGATGCCTGGCCAGCAATGGAACTGCTCATTGTAATGCAGATTCCTTCCTCTATTCCAAGACACATTCACTTAGATTCTCAGATTCCCACAGGGTGCGAATGTCTACAAATCCAGGCTTGAGTTTTATTAATGTATACAGTATTCTTGAGAACAACTGTTCCATGACAACCACTGAAAGACAGGATGCACAATTTAAACTTAATGACTCTGAACAACCCTCTCCCCAGTGAAGGGCACCACCTCAAATGGACACTATGTATTTGACAAGGCCCCTCATGGGACATTCTGAAAATTCAATGCACTTGGCAAAATAAACACTAGTTTGCATTTCCATTCTCCCTTGAGCTGAGATGGGGGAAAAGGCAAACCTGTCTGGAGGACATCTTTTATCTCCCTCAGAGTCCAAGCACATTTGTTTTCGACTATACCAAGAAAGGAGTGCAGCCCCGAGTGGCTGCCATGTACCAATTTAATGGTCCAGGTTTTCTTAAAGGAATAATTACCAACTCAATCTCCTTGTTCATTTCATCTTTTAGTGTCTTATTCTCTTTGTCACAAAGCTCCAGTTTCACAGTCACCTCATCGGCTTCCATTCGGGTTCTCAATACCTGGGCACAGAAAGAATTGGCACATGACTATGTTAGGGTTTTCAATCACAGATTGCTACACGCTGGCACAATTACAATTGTTGAGATCCAGTAGCAGGATTCTTGTGAACCTCTGGACACCCCCACCCCAAGTTGTGGAGCTTTTCCACCTTTGTACTTTTTATAGCCTTCTCACCCTTCTTCGTGCTGTCCTCCAAAGATTTCCCCCTTTGTGCCTTTCCTCCCTACCACCACCACAAAACCCAGATCTCAGCAGGGGCAGCAAAGGAATAGCACTAGCCAAGTGGAAGGGCCGCAGAAGGTATGACTAGGATTAGACATTTTACTTCTGGATTTGCTTCTTAAAGTGACAATTACCAAGATCAGTTCTAGACAATTTATACACTGAGCAAGATCTTTACACATGGACTCAGCTTCTGCTAACAGAATGGGTGATCAGAGTGTGCAGAGTGAGGCAAGTTTTCTACAGTCCAGAACAAAGCAGGTGGCTGCCTACAGAATTTTGAACAGAATAACCTATAAAAGCTTTTGCATAAATAGATTTTATTAGAGCCATGAAAACCAGAAAAGTAAGACGACAGAGCATCATCTAATAGCTAGCAAACAGAATTAAGGCATGAGAGAATAAACCACAACAGCAAAGGAAGAAAACAAATTTGTGTGAGGAGGGAAGGAAAAAGGAGGGTTGAATAAAATACCTGAGACTTGTAGGTTTCAATCAGCCCTTCATAGTTCCTCAGAGATGCCTTGAGCTGCTGCACCTCCATCTGAGCTTGGTTCAGCTTCTCCTCCACTGGGACCATGGTAGCCTGAATGGAGAAGACATCTTCTATTCAAGAGGCCGTGCTTGGAGCAGGCTAAGTTGTCTCCGTATACATTAAGCTAAGTTAGAGCAGGGGCTGTGAGCTTCACCAATGTATGCCAGCAGAGAACATGGCCTTACATCTGCATGACAGTTGTTCCATCATATTCCAAACACTTTTAAATGAGCTGTGTCCACTGGATCAGCGTCATGCTTGGTTTATTTGGACTGAAGCTTTCTTTAAAGGGATAATCAGGTACATTACCTACCATACCATAGATGGTTATGTAAGTGTCTGGAGAGGATGTCAGGCATCTTTCTATTTTGGAGGCTGTGGTTCTCCCTAAAGATATGTTTTTTGTTCCCTGTCCAGCTGTATAGATGACACAATATACCATCCAGGAGACCAGACAGGTAAGCATATCTCCAATCCCACATACTGAATCAGAGGGTAGAAAAAGCCTATTCTTCCCCTCCCCTAACAAACCTTATATGTTCCTCTCTTCACAAATTTCAGCCTACCTCACCCAAGTCAAACAATGGAACACAGGACTGAAAATACAGTCAATCCAGCTACACTTAAGGTTTCCAACACAACTTGATCTGACATCAAATGGGATCAAAGGAGATAATTTCTCTCTGGACTTACAGGGGTAGCAGCTGCTCACTACAACTTCTCCCTTATGCTAACATTTCAGCTACAAAACGCCTAGATATTCAACTGACCTTCAGCCTTTCATTCTCCATTTTGAAAGACGTGCTCTCTGTGGCCTGTCGGTGCAGTTTATCCACCAGAGCATCTCTGTCTTCCCGCATTTTGTCCTCCATGGAGGTCTGCTGCTCCAACAAGTCTGTAATACGGCTGCCATGCAGGAGGTGAAATTAACCATTAAATGACAAAAAAGAAAAAAGTCTCTTGTTCTTTGAAATTCAGCTTCAGGAACAAGACATCCTTTCTTTACTCCCCCTTTTCCCTCCACATCTCATGCATGCACACACTACTGGTTGGCTATACAAACTTCACTCTGGTTTCTTCTGCTGCTCCATTCCCTTTGGGAAAACAGGCACACAGATGTTACTGGGCTGCTGGCATTTCATTGCAGTGGCACTGATACATTATATCCGAGTTGTATAGGCTAATGCAGTTGTACCCATCCTTATTACACAGAAGGGCCACGTAAACCTAAGCACCTCAAGTCTTGTGTGGGCCAAACAGATTCTACGTATTTTAATAAGATTTAAAGTCACCTGTATTGATTTATAATTTTAAGTTCAGCTTGTCTCATATGCATTTAGATAGAAACAACCTACGTACACTATTGTCTATTTACAGACTTGTGTACATTAAAATGATGTAAACATAACAACAAAACATGAATGAATTGGCCATTAGTATATTGTTTTGAAGCAGGCTGCAGGCCTTATGAAATGCTCTGGTGGTCCACGTACAGCCCACGAGCCATAGGTTTGGCACCCCTTGCTAATATGGTACTTCCCCCTCTTGCTCCTATGCTCAGTTTTCTCTTTGGTAACTGCACTGTGATGATACTGACAATTTTTGCCCCCAGCTCCACAAAAACAGATCAGCCTTAATGAAACTACTTTGCATTTAAATAGTCTCTTTCGTTGTGAGCCATTCTGAGATCCTTCAAAGAAAAGTAAGTATATATATTTTACAGAATGGGCAGCAGGCACAGGGATAAGTGACAATCAACAAATCATTGGGGCAGTCAGTAGTAGAAGCCAGACCTCCTGGCTCTCAGACCCTTTCACCACTAGACCTTGCTGGCTCTAGCTTTCAACTGAGTACTTATGCTCCAACCTGGAGACTTGAGGAGTCCCTTCTTGAACTAGTATCCCAGCTCCATTCATGCTGGCTCCCCATGCCAGAGCTCTTACCTGTTCAGCATAACAATCTCAAGCTCCAGGTCAGTCTTGTCCTTCACTACTTTGTTGTAGCGGCTCCTCCAGGACTCCAGAGTGGACAATGCCTCAGTAACATAACTGTCCTGTCCAACATGAGAAAGATGTGGAATGAGAGAGGCAAGACTGACAAAAAAAAAAAAAAAAAAAAATCATCACAGGACAACAGTGATGTGAAAAGTGGCACACGCCACGGTAGCAACAAATATCAAACACTCTGGAGATAATACTTCCGCTCAACAGTAGTCCGGTTTGAAAAACAACATTAATTCCTTTTACCACTCCATGTCCTCGCCAAATAACATTTTCAAATGATGCTGTCAGCTCACAGCCATACTGGCAGAGAGAGGAGGGGCTCCTCTTTGAAGACAACAAATGCAGTAGTTAGGAATGCAAAGCATAGCTAAGAACCTGCATTGGCCTTGGACAGAGGAGATAACCCCAAAAGAACACAAATTACTGAAGAACAGGAAAGGGACAAGTGGTCTAAAATGTCTGAGCTTTTCTGGTTTGTCCTAGTCCCAGCCTTCCTGCTTTTGCTATATCCTCCAATCCCCTTTCCCCAAAGGCAAATCTAGGTGTCTTATTTATTTATAGTCTCTGCTCCAATTGCTTTCCCCAATGATTTCCTCTGCCAAAATAAATTCCCATTTTTTACTCCTACTTTCTTTCCCCTTTGCCACTATGAACATTTTCTTTGTCAACTACCAATTCCATGCATAACTCTGAAAGCAGCTCAATATTGAACCAGCATACAAGTACAAAAGCAAAGCGAGGCCCTGCAACCTTTTGTCCATTTCCCTCAGCAGGCTCTAAAGGTAGGAAGGAAGTCTGAAGAAGATCAGATCTGCTAGTTTATCACATGATCCTGTTCAAAGGAAGGAGCAGTGAACAGTGACAGCTGAGAAAAAATAGCTTTGTTTTAAATGCGGTGCAAATGGGCTGAGGCCCCAGTACAAAAATAAATCTCATTAGATAAAGCAGCTCTCCCGCCCTGGGGTTGGTATCAGAAGTCAAGGATATGCCCACATACAGACAGAGACTCTAAAGGATTCTCTTTCCCTCCTCCCCAGGACCAACTACCTTTTCTGCTAGCTGTACATTCAGCTGCTCTGCATATTCCTCACTGCGCTCAGCCCGCTCTTTCTGTGCACGTATGGCTTTCTTCAGGGCCTCCTTATCACGCTCCCCCTTCTGCCTCAGCTCTTTTAGCTGTTCCATGATATGTTCCACCTCCGCCTTATGCTGAGCCCCACTGCGCTCCAGATTCTGGAAAGGAAAAGAAAAAAACCCACATTCTATGTGAAATGCTTTATCTTCAGTCAAGAGGGTCAACTTATCTCCCAGCAGCCAAGGAGAGAGGTAGACATAAGCCATCTATCAATGTGGTCCATCATGGAGCTAAATAATCTCAGTTCAGTCTGCCATTCCTACTGTAGCTTGGTCCACTTAATTCATGGGATGAGATACAAAAGGATCTTGAAAACCATTCTTGCAGTGGAAAAGGTGGGCTGAGATGCCAAACTCCCAGTCTTAAAAGTAGCATGTAGTGTTTCTGTGTGCTGATAAACACAGCTGCCAAATTTCACTCCTGAGGCAGCAACTGGTTCCTCTTAGTGCAACTTATAAGTTATGATAGATCCTTTAACCTTTTCACTCACAGTGTTAACATATGCTAAGAGAGGTGTCTCATTCTCTTGTCCTAAAACCAATGAATAAGGGTAATACGTCTTGGGAACCAGTTCAGGAATTATGTCTCAAGAAGACTCAAATAGCAGTCATTTCCAATATTTCTAGTCTTAGTATAGAATGTAAAGGTTATTATTACATCAGAACCAAACAAAGGTAAGCTCTGAACTCTTTGCATTTGGCTCAGTGTATTTCAATCTAATACCTAGTTTAAGCAAGTGCAATTCTACTGACCACAAAGCTGCACATCCTTACACTAGGCCCAATATTTATTGCTGTATGTAAGGACAGATTTTAGCAAGATTATTTTCTTTCCACCGTGTGTGGCATACTTCTGCTCAGCAATGAAGTCATCTTTCCTGAGGCTTTCCAAGGTAGATATAGACCTAGCAATCTTTTGTTCTACATAGGAGTTATCTCCTTTCAATTGAAATGTATCTGCCTTGATAATTCATTGTATAGAAGAACATACCTGTATAGCGCCTTTTTCTTAAAATTACAGAGATAGTTAACACACAGCTTTCATCAAGATAACCCAAGGCAACTTTCTTCATCTCAGTACCTAAAAACTGTCATACTGATTCAGACTATGGTCCATCTTGACCAGTATCTTGTCTCTGACAGTGGCCAGTACCAGAGCTTCAGGGTGAGCATACAGGACAGAGTGGTTGAGGTGCTCCACCCACCTTCCGCTCCTAGCTTCTCGCAGTCAAGAGGTTTAGGGCCACTACAAGCATGAGATTGCATCCCTGACCATCTTCGCTAATAACCTATCCTCTGTGAACTTAGCTAATTCTTTTTTTTAAAACCCAGTTATAGTTTTGGCCATCACAACAACCCATGGCAATGAGTTCCACAGGTAAACTGTGCATTTATATAAAAAAGTACTTCCTCTTGTTTGTATTAAACTGGCTGACTATTACTTTAATCAGGTGACCCCTGATTTTTGTATTGTGTGAAAGGATAACAACACTTCTCTATTCACTTTTCCCACACTATTCATGATTTTATAGGTCTTTGTCATATTCCCCCTTCGTTGTCTCTTTTCTAAGATAAACAGCCCTCATTTTTATAGTCTCTCCTCATATGGAAGCCGTTCCAGACCCTTGATCATAGGTATCACCAGTGATACAGTGAAACAAACATGTGTCTTTGCAATCAGATAAAGAGACCCATGGCAGGAGTTTCTTTTTCCCCAGATAGCAAGTTAAATAGTTTCCCATCCCTCCTGATATGTGGTTCAGCAGAAACCATCTATTTCACATAACTAATTTGAGGGGAAATCTAAAGTAACAAGTAATTACTTGGAGACAATTAAACCTTAAAGTTTATGATTTCACTTCACACAAGTGAAAAAAGAATTTTAGTTCTCAATCAAAGTTACAGAAGAAAATGTACAACAATGGCATAAGTGATGCCAGCTTATGCATTTCATTATTGGATGGGCATGGCATGGCATAGTCAATGACTGCCACTCTCTTCTTCAGTGCAATCAGCTGATCAGTTTGAATGGCCTGGTGAATACCGAAAACATACCCGGATCTGAATAGCCAGACGATTATTTTCAGCTTCTTTATTTCGCAGCTGAGCTTGTAAATGACCCCTCACAGCTTCCATGGATTTGGAGAGTTCGCATGCTGTCTTCGCTTGATCCTAAATATGAAACAAATAGGACTAAGTGTCGTTTTCCCAGGCATCGAAGCAGATGGGACATTTCACACCACGCAGCAGTTCAGGCCTCTGCTTCAACAACCACCACCAGCTATCACAGGATCTGCCAGAAAGAGCACTCTCGGAGACTCATTTTCTTAGCCATGGGGGCAGGGAGGCAAGACATGTCAGTCAAATTTGCCCAGTTTAGCTAGAGTGTGTAAGCTCTGAGGGGAGAGCCATGGCTTGCTGGAATCCAGCAGTTTTGTCCAGAGAGTTATGAGAACAAAATGTTTACAGAAAACTACAGTAATTCTAAGCACCCCAAGAACCAGTATTCTGCATTACGGTGCTGATGAATGGTATATTCCCTATTCCACTACCACAAGCCCTGTCCTTCTCCCCCACTCCCTGAAGCACCCTCACGGATCCCTCTCTCCATTCAAGTGTACCAGGATGGGATCCCCCTCTTTCTAAACTGGCATGGAGTCTAGACCCCACAGTCACCCTGGTTGACCAGCCTGCAAGGATTTGCTCTGAGCCAAAATACACTCCACTCTGGCCAGTGTTACCATGTGTCCATCTGCTTCATAGGAACTTGGAACCAGGGGGAGGCAGGGCACATTAGAACCTGAGGCCATGGGCAGCTGATGGTTCCCAGCAAAAGGAGATCACCCATCAGGACTTGCTGCAGCAAGGCACCTAACTGAGCTCTGCCTCCAAGCCCTATGAGACCCTCCTGAGCAAAGTGTGCAATAGCAGCTTTGGAAAAACCCTAGGAATAGCCAGTCCTGAGGTGACATCTATCATTTCACATTTGTTGCCTGAAGTATTTGTGATGGACGTTATCAATAAATCAGCAATTCCATGTGGGGATTAGATAGGCATCTGCCAGTTCACACTAGAAAGCAGGACCTGCAATGCCTTAATTCAGAATAGCTGCCTCAAATTCCAGACCCTTGTTACAGTTTTGAAGGTTCATGTGTGTTCAAGGAGAGGTTGTAATAGAAAAGGGAAACTACCTTTTCTGTCTGTATTTGACTGATGAGATCTTCCACCTCCTTCTCTTTCTCCTGTAGCCTCATCTTCAGATTCTGGAAGACAAACACCACCCAGATTCTAAGTGACTTTGTTGCCAGCAGTGGAAAAAAGGAGCTGTTAAAAAAAGGCCAATGTAGCTTTCTCCATCAGGCTAAATGGCACCGCTACAATATATATCACAATTGGTCACCCATGTTTTAAAGAATAAACTGTAAATCTCATTTTTTCCCCCATATACTGAAAGCATGCTTTTGCTCTTGCATTACCGCTTTCTCTGCATCCGAGTCAGACAGCCTTTTTAGCAGCAACCCCTGCTGCTCCATCAATTTCTGTGCATCTTTCTACAAGAGAATGAAGAAACAAGAGCTCATTAAGCTTTTTCCAAAGCCACCCTCAATGTCCTAATCCCAAGAAAATGTGCCTTCCAATTTAAGATGGACCTGAGAAAAATATCTATCTATGCCAGCACTCAAGCAGCAACTCTCAGATAACATTAAAAGGTGTCAACCCTGCCAACAATTTCATTTTCAACCCTCTTCCCCTCAGAATTCCCATCCCAGAAACACTTCCTCACTCCCATCTCCTTTAACCCAGTCAAAGGGGATACTAAAATACACAATGGCAAACTAAGATCTTGCAAATGTATCCCACTTTGGGCAAACACAAACCTTTGCTGGTTCCTTTTACTGGAATCATGGGTGGCTGAGGAAGTACTTTGCCACCGACCTGCCTTTGACCAAAGCAGCACGTGTTCAACAAGCTGCAGTAGGAATAGTAATGACACTGAAGTATTATCACTCCAGCAGTTTGCCTAGCACTCCGAGCTGTTAACATCTTCACACTAGGATTCAAACTTTATCTGAGCCTCAAAAGGGAGGGGTAAGGTCTATATTACAGTTAGGAGAACCAAGGCAGAGGGAGGTGAAGCATTTGTCCATGATCACATAGCATGTCAGTTGCAGAACTGGGATTAGAGCTCAGGAGTTCTGACTCCAAGTTCTGGTCTCAGTCCACTAGCCCATGCTGTCTCCTGTAAATCAGGGAAAGTTAAACATGCAGCACTGCTCACCTCCCGGTTGTGCTGTTCTTTAAGTAGATCCCGGAGCGTCCTATTGGTTTCTTCAAAAGTGCTTAATTTCTGTAGCAGCAACTCTTTTTGCCTTGTCAGCGTATTAACGTCTGAGCTGGTCATGTGTTTCTCCTAAAAAAAGAAAGACATGGCCATATTTCTCTGCAGTTCAGTATCTAGAGTCTGGTATGAGCGATGTGTACAATATAAACACAGAGCATAACAAAACAACTTGAACATCAATGTCACATCCACAAAGGGCAGTGGGATGTTAAGATGCTGGCTGATAAACTCCCATTTGTAAATTCAAAATGACTTCAGATTTAACTTAATCTGGATTTCAGTACCTTCTGTGCCCAAAGGCCTATCAAGCAATTAAAGCACTAGAAACCTCTCCACTTTCCCTTGACAACCTCTGAACCAGTGATTCTGTGACAGCTCTTGGAACAGCAACGTGGCAGTACATCAAATGCTACGGTGGACGATGCCATCACTTACATTTTTGAGTCTCCCAATCGTATCCTTCAGCGCATGAATCTGTTTGGCTGCTGCAGCTCCATCCATCTCCGCCTCAACTAACTTGGACATCAAACACTCCTTCTCATGCTGCAAGTGCCTCTTCTGCATTCTGCAAGAAGAACACAGCTATCAGAAGAATGGATAGCCAAATGCAATAACCAGGCTGCACTGGTGAGGTCATCCTTAAAGGAAGCATTGTAATTAGGGTTTCTGATTAGAGGTTAACAGATAAAACCTCCCAAACAAAAAGATAAACCACAAATACTAGAAATGTACCACTTTTCAGTCTTGGAAGTGGGTTGTGGTGGGGATCAGCAGACCCTACCAATCCTCCTGTACTTGCTGGAAGCTCATCTATCAAATGGGGAATATCAGAGGGGGCCAATGTTGGGGTTCTCTCAGAGCAACCTCCCCCACCAAATACTAAACCACAACACCTTTTATCCTGGATATCAACAGTCCTAAGGACCTATATCACCCCCCCAGAAATAAGCCTCCAAAATGGTATCAGCTGAACATGAAGCTGGACATTCTAAAAAACTGGAGAGAACACAGACAACTAGAACTCAGAGAAACCCTTCATAAAGGGCTCAAAGCCCTTCACAAGCCTTAAAAATTATTCATAAAGCTCTTCTGAAAGATTCAGAGATTTATTCTCCATATAAACTTTAGTATGATGGGAGGAAGAGGGGAGATGATGACTCACAATCAAATATGAATGTTTTACTATGTCCCCACTTAGTGAAAATGGGTAACAGAATGAGCTAAAACATTACTTGCTTCCAAATAATTGCCTCAGGAAGGCTGAGACGGATTTTTCGACCACCACAATGAGATCCCTAGGCAAAAATAATGTCACACTGAGGAAAGAGGGTTTCACTGCACCATTAGGCAGGAAGCAGATATAAGGAAGGAGAACGCCAATTCTGCAGTGCCACTCAGCCCTATACTCCTGGGGCTAACCAGAATTAAATTTGTTAATGTTTTTATAAAGGAGACAAGTGCTCTTTAAACATCACTATAGTACATGTACACACAGGAGTTAAACGGTAAGTTCTTTACAAAGTAAGATCTTTCTCCTCCTTTATGCGCTCAATGTTACGTCGGAGCAAGGTATTCTCATGTTCTGTCTCCACCAGCTCCTGTGTGACTTCATCTAGCTCATCCTTCTGCTCCTCAAGGAGACGCTTTGCCATCTGCTGTTGTTCTTCCCGCTTCTGTGTCTTGGCCTAAGGAGGACATCTTATTTTTATGAATATAGAGCTTTACACAAGTCAAGGTGCTTTTACGGCATTACAGATAGTTCAGATCCCCCACCACTGAAATGCAGCAGCTGGTTAACAGCACACAGCAATGCTCCTCAACAGTTTAGTAGATGAGGGAGGGACGGGAAGGAGCTGATCAACGTAGCCAGCAGACCCCCCTGGGGTACCCTTATGGACCCGCAGACCCGTTCGAGAAACGGTGCTACAGATAAATTGCTGAAGATATTTAGGAATGTAGACTGAGACCTTACACTGGAATTTAACCAAGGCACCAGACGTACTGCCTTTACTCAATATAGAAGAAGGGCCTAGTGTTCCCCTGTCTAATTAAGGTTAAAACTGGTGACATGGATTATACTTTCATGTTATATCTACAACATTAGCCTGGTTAGATCCCATTTACATTTAAACCACGTTGTAACTGGTTTGGAGGACAACTGTTTGTAATCATAGCATGATAGGACTGGAAGGGAGATCATCTAGTCCAGTCCCCTGTATCATGGCAGGACCAAGCACTATCTAGACCATCCCTGACAGGTGTTCGTCTAACCTGCCCTTAAAAATACCCAATGATATTTCCACAACCTCCCTGGGCAATTTATTCCAGTGCTTAACCACCCTGACAGTTAGGAAATGTTTCCGAATGTCCAACCTAAACCTCCCTTGCTGCAGTTTAAGCCCATTGTGTCATTAACACAGTTTGCGATACACCGCCCGTCTAGCCGTTCAGGCCAGGGCCCTCACTTGTGTGTTCTTCCCACTGTACGTCTCAAAAGCCAAGGGACCAGCTCAGCCCTGTTGTCCTCAGGTGTGATTATTTGAGTTTAGACATTTGAGTTACCCTATCATGTAACTGACTTTTGTTTTTGGAGCACGGACAGGCTTAAACTACTTATGATGATAACAGTCTACCTAACTCAGAAGTCCTGTTTTTGATTATAGGTTTTTAGATTTTTAATTAAAACCAAACAAAGTTACATAGTAATATAATTGGGATATATTGCCTGCTCTGGGGGAAGCTGAAAGAAAGGAAAATGCCTGTGGTCTGCCCGCACCATGCTGGGCCTGTTAGAGGGTTTGGACATCACATTAAATCTACACTTTAAAATTCTGTATATGCAGACTCTCAAGGGACAGCTGTTAAAATATTGACAAGTACTTGAAGGCCATTTAGATTACATGGGATAACATTGCGTCACTGAAGCGTAAGTTCCAGTAGTGAGCCAAGAGGAATATATTGTTCAACAAGACAACCCTGAGAGCCTATGGGTCCATGTGGTAAGACAATACTTTTACCTTTAGGGAGGAACATCTTTTAGGCTTAGGACCTTGGTGGGAACAAGACTTTACACATAGAAACTGAGGCAAAGCATCATCTTGTATGACAAAGAGTCGTCCATGTTCCATGATTCATTTTAACATAAGTAAAAAAGACTCTTGTTAATCTGTAGTTGAGATATAGCTAAACTGAATGAAAGCCGAAATCCAACTTGCTAGCAGACAACGCAAGTGTAAACAACGCATCAGAGTAGCTAAGCCCTTTTCAACTCATTCATACTGGCCTCTAAGAAATGTAACAAATGAGTTGAGCATCCGTTTGCCCTTCATCACTGTACCCCAGTCTTTAGCATCCTCTTGCCAAGTTTCCTCTTTCAGTATCACTTTGCAAGCCCCTCCCTATTACCCCCTGTGAGCCTTTAGTTGGTGGTCTCACCTCATTCTTCAGTGTCCCCACTACATTCATCAGGCTATCTATCTTCTTCTCATATTTGTTCATTTTGCTGTGAATAGCATCTTCCTCGTCTGTAGAGAGGTCACTCAGACGCAGCACCGAGAGCAGTTTTTCTGAATCTGGAGGAGTAATTTCCAAGCGATGGGTTGGTCCCTGGTGGGGATGTAATAGTCATAGCTTTTTTTAAAAGGTACATGCAATGTTGTAACCTTAGCATCTCCAAAACCAATCTAGGATCGAATCACATCTCTGAAAAAAATCCTAATGAGGGCAAGATAAAATACCCAGGCTATAATCCTCTCTACTTCAACCTGTTTCAGTCAGTTATAAAAGGTTCTTGATGGGGAAAAATAAATACTCCCAAATCCACCAAAACAGCACATGTAGGGATTAGCTTGATTGTCTGATTGTCATGAAGGAAGCTGGGAGTGGGCAGCTCATTCAGCCCTGGTGGGAAAAGGGGCACAATACACGCCTTTCTAGAAATCTTATGACAGACAATAGTGGCCTGTAAAGTGAACTGTGCCCCAAGGTAAGGTCTTTTAGAGAGGGAAATAGAAAAGGAATAAATGAAGGGGGATTTCTCCAGCCTTGCAGTATCGGGGTGGGAGTGGGAAAGAGGAAAAAGTGACAGATAGCTGTAGACGAAACAGGCACATGATGAATCCCCCATTCAGAATCTATTTGTACAAATAAGTTTCTAAAAGCCAGAGATAAATATTGGATGTTTAAAATGACTGCCAGGTGGTAGTGGTCACCTTAACTACAGTCTAGCACCCTCCAACCTGCTCCCTCCAATCCCACAGTAAGATAAAAATCTAGTGATCATCTCTTAGTCCAACCCATCCAATTAAAAAGCCATACCTCCCACTTGTAGGCAGACTCCCGGATGGATGTTTTGCCTGGGGGCATCCAGGGGACCTTGGTTTTCACCCGAACGCTTCGGCGCACATTCACGGTATCCCCTTTCATTTTCTGTTTGTGTTTCGGCTGAAGGAGAGAGAAAAACAAAATAAACCTCATAAGACTTTTAAAAAATCATTTAAACCTTTAATGCTGTAAAAGTCAAATGGCAGGACATCATTCTTACAATAGTACCACAGACTGCTTCACATGGTACATCAGAGAGGAGAGTCAGCAGCTGGAGGAACAAAGCAAAGCCAAGCACAAGAAAAACTTATTGCATAAATAGGAGAGCATATAGCCAAAATGAAAGCATTCTTGCTATTTGTCAGACAGGGCCTTTATGACATCACTTGTAGCTCTGCCTCTTGTGATGCAACGAGGGCCTTGGTTACCCTGTGAAAATAGATCTAGCTGGTGTTAAAGCAGGTCTGTCCTTTTTTACATTTTGAGGAGGAGTTTGCTTGCTTGCAAAATTTTACATCAGGATTGGAGTGACAACCTACTTTCATTTCATTTCTTTGGTTTATTTAATGTCTTAGTTTATAAAGCACCAATATTACAAACAGTACCTGGAATGCTGGACATTACAAACATGAAATAAATCAAACTGGGCCCAGTGACAACATTTAAATCAAGAGGACTGGGACAAAAAGCATTCCAAGGATCAAGAGCATAAGAAAATAAGGCCAAGACCTTAAACCAAACCTTAAAAGACAACCACAGAAGGACATCAGATATCACAGGAATTAAGGGGAAACAGAGGTCCCTCAACCAAGAATCTCCTGTTCTTAAGCCCAATTCCAATTAAACCTCAGGCGAGAGAGCCTTGGGTGGCCTAAGGGGAAGTATGCTAGCTGCTGAGTACCATTCACCCAGATGATTATAATTTTACATATAGTCATAATAGCTTGAGTTGGCCTACTGAGAAAGCCCAACTCAGAGAGAATGACAGAAGGGAGGTCAAGGTTAGAGAGAAAAAGGTAGTCTTTCTGGGCAAGAGAGGACACACACAAAAGCACTGCCACAACATCTATTTCTGTGCAGGAAGAGCAAAGTAGGTGGATCCTCCCTATCCCCCAGACCTGACTCTCAAACAGTAGCCATGATGTATTAATGAGGGGTTGGGGTGTGGGGGGGATTGATCTATTAAGATCCTAGAATCACTTTGCCTGCTTTGTGACTAACAGGTATTCTCACTCCTATATGGGTTGATCTTAAGCTTCTTTAATCTAAATGAAAATGCAGACGCTTTTGCACAATTCTGAGGCGTGATCAGAAAGTCAGGTGGTCCAAAAGCAAAGGAAGCATATAGCTGAGTATCATCAGGCATACCCCATTAAAATATTCACTAGTGGCAACATACACACAGTTAACAACTGAGAGGGGGGCAAAGTAACACTGTTGCAGACTCTTAAAGAACAATAAGCTAGCACTCACCACCTTTTGGGTCTTCCATTTCAAGAATGACCTCGACCTCGGAAGAGGATTTCACCCGCTCCAACTAGTAATTGAAACCTAGCCACCATTACCAGCTAATCAATTATATCTAAGGCTACTTGCTAGATCCTCTCGGCCAATGCTCAAGAGAAGATAGTCCAGACTGATAAAAGCTGTCTGTGCACCAGCAGATGACTTCAATCCAGAGTCTTTTTAAATCTAATATTTCACTTAACCTGATCCAGGTGGAATTTGGGATGTCCAGCTACCATCTGCCCAACAACCCTTCCTCCAGACAAAGGGATGATCAGAGAATGGGCAGTAGTTTGACAAGATGTTAACCCAGAAAAAATATGTTAAGTTGGGGCAGGACTTCTATACACTTTATACACAAGCAGGATCCTGCCCTAAGTCAAAATGTGTTAGGTGTCTAAAAAGCAACTGTATAATACAGTATGGTTTTCCTCAGCAAAAAAAGGGTGTCAGGAAAGTCTAGCTGCTAGAGCAAAGGAATGTGTTTTACTCCTGGTTCCGTCATGACTGATTGTATGATTCTGGACAACCCACTTATCTGTGTCTCAGTTTGCCCATCTGTAAAATGGCTAGTGTACTTCCACATCTCATGGCAGAGGGAGAGGTAGCTCGAAACTTAACTAAATGTTTGTAAAATGCTTTAAAGACCATTGGATAAAGGCCCTAAAGAAGTACAAATGGTAACCCAACTATACATGTAAATATAAAACTAAATCACGTATATTACCCATATGAGATACAGTTTCAATTTCTAAAGATTACTTAAAAGTATTGCTGAAAATTCACATTGAAATGAATGCAGTTAAGAAGTCAATCAGTCTTATTTCTCTAACCTACTATCTATTTATTCAGACCTCAAGCGGTAGAAACAGACCTTGAACATTCAGTGGTGCTTCTAGGACCCTTCACTTTTCTGGTTTGTAGCCCTTACAAACACCCAACTACACACTCCTACCTGGCTTTTTGCAGGTGTTGTTTTCTGACCCTTTTTTATATGGACATGGACAGGGGTGTTTTCATCCACATGAACGTGCAAAGGGGGAGATGAGGAACGGTTCTTCATGGTTCTTCTCCGACAAACGGGAAAGGGCAATACAATGAAAGGAAACCTGTGAATAAGGAAACTGGAAATAATAAAATTTCCCTATGCTCCAGTCAAACTGGACAACTGCCTCTAGCCACCTGTCCCCAGACAGCTACAATTGCTGAGATGGGTCAAGGTATTTAGGCCACAGTTTGAGCTTCCTTTCAGTAGCACCTGCCGTTTTGGATCACATGCAGCTTCGGTGTAAGATCTGGAATAACTCCATAAGCTTCTATTTACACCATGGCTGAATCTGGCCCTTCATTTTTGTTTGGACAAGGGATGGTACAGACAATGTAAAGACAGTGTTGTATTGGTAGAGGGTGTCTGTAAGAGTCACCAGAGTTCAAGGTCTTAGAGCATGCCAAGGGCTCTGATTAGCAACACCATCTGATTTTGAGCAGAAATTTTACAACAGGGCCATTATTTTGACTACCAAACTAAAGAATTTGGGAAAACTAAAAGGAATCCATCAGAGGTGCCATACGAGCCTGATCCTGCAAACATTCTTGTGCTTAATTTTAAGCATTCTGAATAGTCCCCTTGATTTCCATGGAACTACTCACAGTTCTTAAAGTTAAACATGTGTAAGTGCTTGCAGGACTGGGGCCTATATTTGTCTCTGCAGGTTATTTCTCATAAATGATGCATGTATTTTATTTCCACATTAATTATGCACTTAACATGCAATAGCAAGGTATGAAAACAAATTCAAAGTAATCAATGCACAGTTTAAGTGTAAAAGTTTCCTTCTTATAAAAGAAAAGTAGCACCACTAACCTGAGTACAGCAAAAAAGAGAGTTACATCATTCCAATCCCAGTTACTTACAGTTAGCATAAGATTATCAGTTTCTTGTGACACTTTTCTCTGTGCTGAGATTGCAGTTCTCTCGTTTTTGATGGAGGGGGGACACCTGATGGCAAAAATATGAAATAGATTACCAATAGGAGAGGATGCTAGTTTCCTTAAGGTTCCCATTCCTTGAGTAGAAAGGTAACATCCTGACTCAAACTTGTTAAATACCTAAAAACCACTCTATAAAAGAGTGTGCCTTAGTGTTCTTTGCACAAGAAATGTTAAAACAAAAAGATTAAAATAAGTACTTTGATTTTCAGGTATGATACACACATTATGCTAGATAATTAATTTTAAGGTGCATCATGTGTCAGACACCTGATTCTGCAGGGTGGATTGGCCATAGAAGAGAAAGACTTTTTATTCTTTCTGACCAGTGGTTTGGGACCAGTGCTTACCAGATGTTCCTGATCCTGAAAACAATATGCACTCTCTTTTTCCAAAATGTTTCTAGCCCTGGCATGTCACAAACTATTAGATCTTCAAGTCAGATCATTCTGATCATCATCTTGCAACTCCTGCCCTTGGAGTCTGATAATTTTAGCTACTGCTGTCTCAGGAACTTCCTACTGTCTAAATGCTCATAACAGCTTTTCAAATGGTATAAAACAGTTTCATATAAGCAAAATAACCATTGCAACTAGCAAAAGACAAAATGCATCGCACTATTGACCCCCTATGCTCATTATTGCAATTTGGTGGGAAAGAGCAGCAAGAAGCGAGGACTACATGGATAAATGGCAGGAAAAAGAATAATAAATTAACAAAGGTTCTTATAGCTCTGTGGAAATAGGATAGTTTTTCTTAATAGATGATGTTTATTGTGGGTTAAGATAATTTGGAAGCAACACAAATGAAACCAGAAAAAGACACTCATATTACAAAATAAGAGTGTCTACACAGGGAGACACAACAATATTAATATTGCGGTATAGGTACAATTATACCGTTATAGTTCTGCCAATAAATTTTCCCATGCTGATGAACTCTACAAGTAGTTTTAGCAACAGTTCAGTATAATTGACGTTATAAAATCTTGCAGCATAAATGTGGTAATATCCAAAGCTATTAGCCAAACGTCAAGCAGAGTCCAAATGCTCAGTGATCATCAAAGGTAAATTAACATTGGTAAGATTTCCATCATCATTCTGAAGAGACTGAGATTTTTCAGTCTCATTAAAATGATTAAGTTTGCAGAGTGAAAGTGTCTGTTGAAGAGTAAAGAAAACAACATACCAGAACAGTTTTAGCAAAAATATTTTATAGAGACAGGGGGAAAAAAATCCTTCCAGCCTGGGAAGATATGTATTTAGAAACTGAGACAGAGTTTGCTGAAGTGAGAGAATTTCTCCAGCTTCTTGTTAGATAAGTGACTGTAAATACAGTTGGTTCGTTTGGTTATCTCAGTCTTGATAAGTAACTAAACCCTATTAATGGGCAGAAAACCTACATCAACTACAGTGTAAAAGAATGAGGGAATTCAAATCCGAACCTTGAAATACTAAGAGCAATATCAATATTCTCATTAGAGCCAGCACATTTTGTTTTTGCCAGCAAGAACAGATATTTTAGAAGAATAAAGGAGCTTTCCTTGTCCAACAGCAATCACTATTACTAACTCTTGTTACTTTACCTCACAGAATTTCTTTCCTAAAGCCCCAGCTTCTGGAGTCATGTTATTTCACAAGAATCTCTTTTTCACAAGTAAGTTTATTTCGCCCACATGGTTGCAAAGAAAAGCTTGAAAATAATGAACCCTAAAGGCTCAAAAAAATAAGACAGCAACGCTGAAGCCTGAAAAAATATTGTAAAGGCTTCCTGACTGTTAAAGCCAATCTCCTGATTTCGGAGCGGGGCGGGGAGCGACTCATGTCTGGACTGCCTGGGGAACTTCACAAAGCGAGTCCTTAGGGGGCGGATGGACGAAGTCACAAGGCAAAGGGCACGTCCCAGACACCACAGAAACCCACCCCCGAAAGGCAGATGTGCCAGAGCAGCAGCAGCCCGCGGGGTGTGACCCGCTGCAGCGCATGGGCTGTGCGGACCCCGTGCCCCTGGCCAGTCCACGCTACCCCGGGGGGCTCGGGGACCCCGATATCCCACTTCAGCCAGCGTCGTCCCCCCCCGGCTCCCCAGCCCCCCTCACCATGCGGGGCCGAGCTGGGTTCGGAGCCGCCGCCTCAGGATCTCCTCGAAATTGGCGGCGAGGCGGCGGTAGCTGTTGCTGCCATGGAGACCCCTGGGCCGGGGCGAGGGGGGACGGGGCAGGGGGCAGCAGCAAGGGCAGGACAAGCAGCAGCAGCAGCGGGACCCGCCGCCGAACTTCCGGGTCCGCTTCTGGGACGCTGCCCGCAGCTCCCCCATTGGGCGATTCAAACCCCCCGTGACCCCGGCTCGCCGCCGCGATTAGCTCCCAAGGCTCGTCGGGGCGTCACAAGAGCCCGCCCTCTTTGGGCGAGCCGGGGCGTGTCACTATGGGAACGCCGGGCAACACGCGAGGGAGGGGGCCGGGCCGGGCCACAGCTGCGCTGAGATGGGGGCGGGGCGGAGATGGGGGCCAGAGGAGGGAAGGGCAGGCGGGAGGAGGCCTAACCCCCACTGCAGGGGAGGAGGGGCGCTGAATCACCTATTCCACAAACCCTAGTATAGGTCAGCTCTGGCAGAGATTCAGCTCATCAACCACCCCCCCTTACCCAGGCAGCAGCAGCCCTGTTCAAAGCTGGTCATATGAAGCCCCACTCTAGGCCATTGCACAGCGTGGGTAGGGGGACTGGGCCCCTGGGAGAGCAGCTGAGGTAACCTGCTCTGCCTGGTGACAAATACTTCTGAGCAAGGCCCCAGGGCAGTTCTGAAGCAGTGATGGCTTATTTACGCATCTGTCACATCCCTGTGTTCTGGCCCCCAGAGTGCCCCTGGAGGCTGGACCATTGTTAAATATTTTTCTCCTGATCCATTTTTTTTTGGTTAACTTTATCAGAGATTTAAAAAAAACAAAACCAACCCCCCCCCCACCTTTTAATTGATCTAATCCATCTCCCCCTTCATACCCACACATGTCAAACATTGTATGAAAAATAACCTGTAATTTTCAAACACTAAAACAGTGTACTGTTGAACTATGGTGTAGCTGTACTTAAAGATAGCTAAGTGCAGAAGTGCTTAAATAAATGTAGCCAGCCAGCGTAGCAACAGTTTATTTTTATTGCAAATACTTTCTTCCTCTCCCACTACTACTCATCCAGTCCACACTAGAATTTGCACTTCATTTTCCTTCTAAAGTATCCGTAGATACAGCAGGTTCTGGACAATAAAACACACCTGTATCACACACTGATACTTATGACTGCTAGCAAAAAGCAGTCTTCAGCTAACACAAAGTTTCTGCATTGATGACAGATGTCATCTCCACCACTAATTTCCCAGATAACCAGTTTCCTTTAAAAGTGCCCACGATGCCATGGAAAGGATTGTTAGAAGTAGAGAAGAGGGAAATTAAAACCTAGGACCATTCAGAAGATCTCTCACCCTCTGACCTACAGCCAGAAGTGAAACGATTCCCTGCATCTTAGCTCACCAAGACAGGTACCAACTGGCATTTCCACACTGCACTAGTATTAGCCAGAACTCAGTGAGGAAATACTACTTCCAATAAGTTCACACTGTACAACGTAGCTTACAGCAATGGCTCCCACTCCACACAGCAAAGCCTTTGTTGCTCTTGCATTACAAGAAGCATCTAGAGAGCCAGAGGACTGCAAAATTCACTAGCACTCACTTGATAACTACTGATCATATTGAGTATTTCCAGGAACACTTTTCATGTAACTCATACTAGGAAGCTTTTTTTCAAATAATCATTTTGCAATAATTCTTTCTTCAGTCTAGGTTGTGCTCTCTGGGCCTCTATCTACTGGTAGACGAGAAACCCTAGATGCCATATACTGCATAGAAAGAGGAACTGAGCCTGTATTATCACTGACAATCCAGAATCACCTGTTGAAATAACAGTTTAAATGGAGATCACCCTGAAGACTGAAAGCACATGGCCTGCAGACAGCAGGATCTTTTCCATCATGCAAAGGGAATCCTTCCTCAGGGCTGCTGATTCACCCATTGCCCTCAGCACTGTACTTACAGGATGCTATTGCAGGTCAAATCTTAATGCCATTTAAGAGTTACACAGTACCTCAAATAGTCAGGAAGACACTCAGGACAACAGGAGTCAACCCTGAAGTCAACCCTGGACAGACCTCAAATATTTGCTTTTGCTCCAGGGTCCACTAGCCAGCATTGTGGTTTCTTTTTAACATATACTTAGTATGGGGCTCACCAAGAGAAAGTCAGTTTGCTGCACTCTGCTGTTTAAATCAGAATTTACCCTCCTCTCCAATGAGGTCCCAGGTCAGCACCTTTTACATGTTCCTATTATTCTAAATGTCATATGTACTTAACTGTACACACCTGTCCCCTCCTGCTCTCTTGGTCTCACGAAGCCCCTTATTAGCTCTAAGCTGGACAATCCACATGCCTGCACATCAGTCCAGGGGGAAAGGCCAGTGCATTTTATTTTTAAAACAGAAGGTCTTTCCTTTTTAATGTTTTTCTGTGCAAGAATTTTAGTAAGGTGGCTGCAGCAGTTGCCAGTTCGGGACTTCGGCCTCCCCAATAGCCTTCTCCATGCGATGGTACCAAGGTTGAATCTTTGTATGAGTCATCATGTCATCATAGGCTTCCAGCCCTTCCATGACCCGGAGGACCCCATACACTGCCTGTGCCAAGAGAGGAGAGAGAGTTTGGAAATTAACATAGATAACATTAACTCTACATCTGGAATGGATGTAACTTCAGATTTAAGTGTCCCAAAACTCTACTCCCTTCCCGATCACCCATTCCACCCATCTGATTAGCAGAGATTATTGAGACAGTCACAGGCATTAGATAGATAAATAGGCAGTGCCTAACAAAATGGGCAAAAATTTTGGGAGATGGAGTAAAATGAAAAGTGATGATAAGATCTGGTACAGTATCCAGCTCCATATAAACTCTTTATGGAGATATTGCTTCAGATTAAAACAAAAACCATTATCATTATTTATAATGAGAGTTAATGACGCAGGAAATGGTTTAAGATTCAAATCCTGAAGTCTGAGCTATGCATGCTAACCTTATGACCCTGTCCACTGATGTCAACAGGGCTCATCCCAGTTGCAGATGTGGAAGCCTAGTTTGTAAACTGCTTTTGTCATTACTTCAGATTGATAATGTCCTACTTTCGGAAGTCATGATGTTTGTAAGGTATGTGCTTGGAGTATATTTCCCAGTGGAAAGGCGATTGGCTGGCATGCTTTCTACACACACAGCCAATACAGAATGTATGCTCCTGAACTATCTCCATATTGTACAATGGAGTAAACATACTCACCCCGCACCTGTAACACACTATTTGACAACACAACTCTCACCTCCCACATAAGACACTCCAATGATATATCTAATATACAGACCAAGAGGATATAGTACATATTTTATACATAATCATAGTCACACCTATACCATACTATGTGCATGATGAATGATAAATTAAGTACAGAGACCAAGGGTCTTGACCATTACCAAGTCAGCGAGATTCGGCTGGCTGCCACCCATGAATGGTCTGTGTTTGCCAATAGCTTTTACCCAGTCATTGGCTGCTTTGTACAAATCTTCTCGGACATTATCCTGGAGATGGTGCCTGTGTTAAGAGAAAATATGGTGTCCTCTAACTGGTTCATTTCTCTCTTTAATTTTCCCCTCTCATTACTTTTCCCATGGATTGATATATGGCTGGGGACAGGGAATGCATTTCAGAGAGTGAATTGAAAGGCTTGGGTATTTTTAAAGATGACTATGAAGTAACTTGTGTGCATAAGCATCTCTTTCATTCAGAAGGTTAGAGGGCTCAAAGAAGTCCAATAAATACTTAAAGCTGATTAAGTGGTTAATGAGCTATTTACTGTAGTGGTTAAAGGAAAGGACCAGAATTCTAGAAATCATGGACAGTAATTCTTTCTCAGTCACTAACTAAGTGTGTCACACTAAACAAGTCAAGTCTTGACCATTCCTTGGTTACACCAATTGATAAACTGGATTAAAGAAGGCACTTCTATTGGAAAGACAGCAGAGATCTAAAAGGGAAAGATCCCCTGGTCCTACTACTATTCAAATGGTGAGGGTACAGTGGAACTAGTTCCACTTGCAGTGATCATTCATTCAGTTCATGGGAATAAAATATTACTTCCCAAAAGCCAGTTTCTGATTGTTCTGATCAGTGGAGATTTAAGTTGCACAGATCAAACAAGTATAAATTCCTTTGATATTTTCAAAGGTAGGAAAGGATTTTGCACCACTGAATGGCATTCAGCTGTACAAGAACATAACTGATGCTCCCATAAACTGTAATAACTGGAGTGATGTGCCTTGGAGCTAATGTTAAATTAAAAATGTGTCCTTACAGAAATGGAGATTTTGCTTCTGCATGTCTGATTTGAAAGTTGTTTTGGGTCCACATATAGTGATCATTCAGATACAATGATCAGAATGGAGCGAGTATTCAAACTGACCCTTAGAACAGAACTGCATTTTATTTGCAAGGAAAATGCCTATAAAAATGTGTTTGAGACACAGAGTTTTACTGTTTGAAGTTCATGGCTAAGGGTGGTTAAAAACCAATGGGACAAAGACATTCCCTTGCTGCGTGACTGGGTCAGTGGTACCAACCTGCTCTTCAGCCTCTTGCTGATGAAGAACATGGCAACGGCCCCCACGTACTTGGCAAAAAAACCTTCCACGGTGCCAAACTTTCCCTCATGGACAATGTAATTGAAAGAAGCCAGGGCTTCCCTAGGTGTGCGGTAAACATTGGGGGAGATGAGGTGAACAAGCCAGTCATCTGCCCATTTTCGCCACTTCATTTCCTCCCTGTAGACATCCCAAGAAAGTAGTTTAAGTGAACAAGGTGGAAACATTGAATCAGAGGAGGAGGATGCAGATGATATCAGAATAACTGTAGCTGGAGCTTCTGCAAAGGATGAGAGTGCAACATAGTTCCCATCCAGTCTGCTCCACTGGTAATATCCCTGAACTGTGGTCAGGAGGGATCCCTCCCCACCGAGCTGCTCTAATGCCAAACTCCAGCTGGATGAGACAAACTAAAGCTCTAGATTCACTTTCTATTATTGCAAGCAGGCTGGATGGCCCATGAGGAACGTGTGTCCCATAATCATGGGTTTTCCCCAACATAAATCAATCCCAAGTGACCCTTCCAGCTAACTCAGGAGCCTAAAGGGACATCACTCTCTGGGAAGAAGGCAGGGAGGAGAGAAAGCAAAGGAGGAAATTAGTGCAATGGTTGAGGCTCGGAGTACACCAAAGCGGGGGGGGGGGGGGGGGATTTTCATATAGAAGTATTACATTTTGCAAGTTAAACAAATAAATTACTTGAAACAAAACCATTCCAGTTATTTATGGGTGTCTGATGTGTATCATGTCAAGAGCAGCATTAGGAGGATTGTGTTTGTGTTCTCCAAGATGATACAGGAGGGGTGCTGTGAAACCAGCTCAGAGACCCTAGCACATGAAATGCTTACACCCTAGTTTCTTCGATGGGGTACACATGCTGGGTCTCCATTTCATCCAGCATGAGCCAGTATTTGTTCCCATACTCAGTCACCTCCTTGCCCTGCTCGTTCACAGCTTTCATAGGAGGATAAAATGACACAATCTCTTCTAAGCTCTTCTTCCTGAGGGGAGAAACACAGTCAGAATCTGCATGGTCTTCTCCATGTGTTACTGAAAAACAGTTGCTATGAGTCCTCTTTTTGGGCCAACAAAACACTGGCTGCTCTAAAAATAGAGACTTCCATAACGAGGCAGCTCAGGGGCTGTAAATCTAAGGACTATCTCTGTGCAGTCTGTATTTTCTCTTTCAGAATTCCTCTCCATCCTGAGGTGCAGTTAGTCATAACAGTGACTGTAAAAAAAATTGATGATTTTAATAGCACTGTGGAGCTGATACAGCTGTGGGAGAGCAAACTAGAGCCTACGGCATCATAAGGAAACCAGATTCCAATAGTGGAATATTCTATTATCGTTGATAATGTAAGAGAAAAAGATCATGGCTACATTTTTAGGTCTCAGGAGGAGATTGACCGTTAGGGGGAAATAAAAAAAAAAAAAAAAAACCAGCATAGTGAGCAAATATACAATTAAAATACTTGTCCTTCGGTTGTAATTCTTCCCCCACAGCGTAAAAGTAACTTCCACTGGCTTCAGTGCAAATTGTTTGAATCCTGCATGGGGGTGGAAGCAATAACGCCAGTGGACTTTAAAGTCTCACCCCCCCACACCCACCCCCAGCATCCCTTGACTTTCAAGATCTGAGCAAATTTGATCTGGAATCATGGATAGAACATAAATGTGTCATTTTTAGAGTGGTTTCAGTTTGAAAGTTGACTCTATACATGCCCGTTATACACCTTATTATCCCAGATATATCTTTACTGTAATATGTTGTAGTAACGTTGCAGTGTGTTCATGGATGCAAGACTAAGAGGAAAGTGCACTTAATGTATATGAAAAGAAAACAGTAAAAACACACTGAAGCCACACACATTAAAATGCACTACTATGAAACAGCTTAATGCAAGAAACTAATGAGAGAGAGAGTACATGTAAGTGTCATTTCAAATAAACCACAGTAAGTATTAACCAGACTCCAGAATAGTCAGCTGCAGCTAACAATGTCTCTTATGGTTAAATTTCTATATACTGAGGTTCTCTACATCACAGGGGGGAAAAAAAGGAATAAAAGTACAAGTTGTCCCAGATATAAGATCCCCTCCTTCTCCATTCCCTACTCAAGCTCTTTGTAACCTGGATCTAAAGAACAGGCTACAAGAGCAGCAAGTTGATTTATTTCCAGATATTCTGACTGGCCAACAAAACAAAACAAAAAAATCAGAGGAAGGTTTGATTCATTTCATTTGTGGACTAACTTTTAAGTCTTCTTTGTGCAAAGGCAGAATTCTGAATTAAAAAACACCTGAGCTCTATAACTAACACACACACACACATACACACACATACACACACACACACACACAAAAAAGTGTTCTTGTTTTCCAGTTTGCCTAAGGCAATTCACACTCAACTACATTCTCACTATCCAGTTCTCGTACCTGGAAACGAGATAGGTCTTTATTGCACTGATGATCACTGAAGAGTCATTCAGTTGCTGCAAAATAGAATGAACATAAACTTAAAAAGAGATGTTGATGGAGCTAAGGAGGAGGAGCTCATAAGAAGCTCTGCCAATTGAATCCCTTTGGGGCTTAAGTAGTCCCCAAGTCCCTTCTTCCCTAATCTTCCGTTTATTTCCATAGGCAAATCTGCTATACTACTGCCGTATATCTATTATTCTGCTTGTTCTAGACAGGCCAACAGTGGAAACCAAAGTGGGTTTCAGTCTGAGCCATTGGCATTCCAGGGGGCAAACCAGCATGGTAAGAAAATATACGGTTAAAACACTTGTCCTTGGGTCATAATTCTTCCACCACAGAGTACAAGTAACTCCCACTGACTTCTGTACAAATTGTTTGAATCCCGCATGGGAGTGGGAAGAATAAGACCAGTGGACTTTAAAGTCTCACCTTCCCCCAAACTCCCTAGCAGCAGCATGGCTTGTCACTGCTAGGGAACATTGGGTGTTGTGAGTGTTCGGCAAAATAAGAGTGAGGCTAAGGAAGAGGTAGCTAAGTATACAGCCATAAAATGAGGAACAGGATGCTAAGCAACCTCGGAAATAAAGTAGGCTACACCCGCACTTGGCTAGTGACCCAGTGCTAGATGTAAACCCAAGAACCGTGGTTATTTGAGAAGCAGAGACTCACCAGAGCGTTTCCAGCGTTGGCTAAAAGGATGGGCACCTTTCTGTAGGAGGAGAATTTGATCTCCTTCCTCATTACCGGGTTCACTTCCACAATTTCATAAGGCACCCCATGGTAATCAAGAAAGGCTCGAACCTTACTGCAGAACGGGCAGGTTTTGTATTGGTACAGGGTCAACTGCAGGCTACCTGCAGGGAGCTGAGGGAGGAAAATGCCAGAAGTTTCTATGTTCAATTCAAATATCACCTCCTCCCCCAATTGATTTATGTTTATTTTAAATTGCTGTTGCTGATATTTGGTGTTCAGATTATAATCTGGTCATCCAAATCAAAGCTCACACCCCTGGTTAACCAGCATTTTCTTCCAATGACATTATAAATACTTATCTTTTTTGTATAATGAATATCTAATTTTCTAAATATCCCCTTATCCCTTTGTAGTAACTCCGATCTCTTATGAATATATGGTTTTGCCAACCGAATCCTATAGGTTAGGGACCAAGTCATCATAAGAATGACATTCAAAACTCCGCTTTCTACACAAAAATCCAACCATCCAGCCTAAGAAAATTAAACAAATTAACCTTAAAAAACAAAAAGTAACCCCCCCCCAAAGTAATAAAATCCACAAAAATCAAAACCAAACCCATCCCCCACGCACAGTTTTTATGCTGCAAAGGGAGAGGTGTCAGAGATTCCACGAAGTCCACTAGAGACTTTGCTATTATCTATTTTATGGGGAAGATGCTCAAATACTACAGCAACGGACAGCAGTGCAAAACCCTACCTTCAACACTTTATAAAAAAATACCAGTGACTTATGCCCGGAAGCAATGGCTTTTTTTTTGGGAACAGTGGTTGCAAGGTATTGGTTGAGAACATATAAACACAGAATCTGATCTTGCATTGTTTGCACACCAGATCTTCACTGAGAATGCTGGGTGCACAAGGAATAAAGCATCAGTATTAGGCACAATGCAATTACACAACAGACATTTAACGTGCCTTGCTTATTATTCATACATTATAAAACACATGCCACCATTTTACCTTGTTTCTCACTTCCACAATCCTTCACGGTATTTGCAGGAAGTCATTAAAAAGAAAAAAGAAAAGGAGTACTTGTGGCACCTTAGAGACTAACCAGTTTATTTGAGCATGAGCTTTCGTGAGCTACAGCTCACTTCATCGGAAGTCATTAGTTGATGGAAAGCCCGATGTAAGCGTATAGAATTGTTGTTTTCCCTGTCACTTGACAACTACTTTTTGGTTTTTTTATTCATTAAAAGCAATTTTTATAGTTACTCAAAGAAGATAATGTTGGGTATTTTAGGTTTTAGATTTTAATACTTTAAATGTTGTTTCCTAATAACATCTAATATTAAGGAGGTGTGTGTGTTTCAATCAATAGAAAAAGTCTGCTATGTGTATTTAAACCTTCTCTTGAAGGGTTTGCCACCCCCAAATACTGCAGCATTATGCTAGTGTATGAGAACCAGAAAGCGAACAGACTAAAAGCAAAATTGAAACTAACAAGACTATTTTCTTTCTACTGACTAAAGTTAGGTATGTGTGTATTTCTTGCAGGATCAGGATTTATAAGTGTTTAGTTTTAATACACAAGAGTTATTAGTAAAATTGGTAAACATTATTTGTTTAATTATTTTTATTATTAGCTTTATTATTATTTTTAAAGTAGCAATTAGCCTATCCAGCGAAAACTACAAAAGGATTTGCAGACAGTAAATAGAAAAAGCAGACACAGATCATTTGAGAGACTTTTGTAGCCTTTTAATCTGGAGACTAGGCTAAAATACTATCTGAAAATGAACAAAAATAGAAACGTCATATAGGAGAGAAAATCTGTGAGGGGGTGAGGAAGAAACCAATTTCAAGGTTCTTCCTGCCACCCCCTTAAGATTTCATTAAGGATGGGAGCCAAGATCTCAGTGTGCACCCCAAAAATGGAAGATATTTGGGAGGCAATATAATTGCACGGGAAGGACCATCATTTCAGAGTCATTTGTAAGTGGGGGATGGGAAAGCACCATGGGGCCCGGTATTCCTTAGGGATTGCAAGGAGCTTCCGGATTTCCTGCAGTACTCTTAAAAGTGGGGGAAGAGGGAGGTTACCTTGGCTGCCTGCTGCTCTGCAAGGTGCTCCTGGGCCTTCAGGGGATCCTGGAGAGTCTGGAAGAGGCCAAAGGTGCCCCCCAGGGCAAAAGCAGCCCCCACCAGCATGCGGCTGCCCTTCCGTGCCCGACCCCGTGCATAGCGTCCTGTCCCAAAGGGGATACAGTACCCCCTGCTCTGGGCCCGCAGGAGCCCCACCCCAGCCGCCTGGCCAGCAGCCCTCAGTCTCCACGGGAGCAGCCCAAGGCACCTCCAGCCACTGCAGGCTGCTGCCATCTTCGCTCCACAAGGGGGGGAACAGTGCGGGAGGGCCTCTACACCCAGCACCAGAGGCTTTAAACCAGAGCAGAGGAGGCCTTGAGGATAGAGCGCCTCTGCTGGGCTTGTTTTTTGATTGGTTGGTTTGTTTGCTGCGGCATCATTTCTTCCCAGAGGCAGTACTGCACAGGGGCCAGCATCCCCATACAGAACTGGGGACGGGTGGGAAGCAAGCCCGGCGCCACCGGGGGAGAGAACGTTTGCCTCCCCAAATGATTTTCAAGCCCCCCGCCCCATCATTGCCAGAAAAGCCGAAATATGTACAAAGTTATACAATGTTAAGCAATGAGCAGATGGAAGAGATTTCATTTGTTAGATAACTTATAGAATCACGGAGAAATGCTGACTCAGTAGCCACAATTTCTTTTTAAACTCTTAAAAGTCCAAGTATTTCTAAGGGACTAATTACTCCTGGAAGGTTGTTTTGTAAATAGTGACATTCAGGGGCTCCAAAATACCCATTTGCCCCTCCAGTAATGGGAGCCTAGAATTACCCTGATCGGAAATGGTTATAAATGGCACAGGTGAGTTGAAAAAATAATCACACTGGTAGCAGATTTCAGAGTAGCAGCTGTGTTAGTCTGTATCCGCAAAAAGAAAAGGAGGACTTGGGGCACCTTAGAAACTTAACAAATTTATTTGAGCATTAGCTTTCGTGAGCTACAGCTCACTTCATCAGATGCACTCCTGTAGCAGAGAATGTAACATTCAATGTAATAACCTATGCTAGGATGACAAGTGCTATAAAATCCTGCTAGGTTGGATCAGGGGCTCTCAAACATTTTCACAGTGTGGAATATATCTTAACACAGAGAGTGTCTCATGAACACCTCCTTTCCTGATGCAATTAGTGTTTTTTCCTTTGAAAAAAAAAAAGAATCAAACCCACCACCTGCTTTTACTCTTAATTTTATCTGCTCCTCCCATGTTTGTTATTAATCTCTCTCACTGACACATGCTCACTCCTCTGCTGTCTAGACCCTATTCTTTCCCCCTGCATAGGGTTCCCTAACAGTTGGTTTCTTGCTCCTCTGGCTATGCTGTCCAGCCACCAACTCCTTTTCTTCACTTAACTCTCCTGAAAATATTATCTAGCTGCCATATGGATTGCAACTCTAATCCCACTGATATCTCCAGTCCCTGAGTGGTCGTGCTCATTTCCTCTCATTATTTATGTAATAGCTGCTCTCAGCAGAAGTTTATTGTTTAATGTTTATTCCTTGTTTCCAGCTTCTTTTACAGGTGGCTTTTCACTGTAGTGAAACGGTAGTGGACACCTATAGCAGCAGTTGGAAACAAGGAGAGCCAGCACCATGTGACCAGTCAGATCTTTGAGAATTATCAGCAAGTGTTCTTCGGCCAACATATTGGGAACCCCTGGATTAGATCATTTTAAATATTATTTAAATCACAGAATTTGCTGAATCATTAGCAAAAACTCCAAGACACTATTCAGCTCATACAAAGAGTGCAGTCTGGCCAATTATTTTTCCAAGTATTAGAGCTCATACCTCTCAGCTACAATACATAGTGGGCCCAATTCCATCCTTCATGCAAATTACACTAAGGATTAATTTTGCTCACAATGTGTCGTGTGAATATTGAATGCCACGCTTGGGAACAGAGCTAGATGATTAGGTAAAATCTCAAATAGTCCATGACTTTATGGTAACATTCCAAATCAATAAATAATTACAATTAAAATTCCATCTTTGTAAATTGCTTTAGAATCACAGGGTGAAACGCAAGAACAAAATATTCAGAGTATCTAGTAGTTGTCATACTAGCAAAGCCAGATTTATAGTTATCTGGCTTTTGCCATGATGGATAATTAAACCTCAGCACTTTCATAAAGATGTTAAAACATACAATAGGAATAAAAAATAATAGTAATAGTTTCCACTTCTATAGTGCCTCTTATGCAAGGATTTCAAAGACAACTACTGACATTAGTTACATAAGCCTACTTAATTGTGAAATTGTATTCCACCATACAATAGGAAGACCTATAACCTCATGCTTCAGGGCAATTAACTTTTGTCACTTATGCTTGGTTATGCCCATAGTATTATATTGATGAGCATAACTGTGTTAGGGCACAGGATGGGCCCCTAACCCAGCAGAATGTAGTCAGCTTATAGTAAGGAAAGATACAGAATGTACTGTGATGTTGAGGATATGACCCTTCATTCCTTGTGCATTGAAAATTCCATCTCAATTGGAATTCAAAAACTCTTCAAATCAGTCTTTGCCCACGTTCAGCTCAGGGACACACTGATGCCCTAATTGCAAGTTATTTTCATCTCTAAAGATATATCCTATAAAATGGAAGAAATGATATAATGATATGATTTCCCAGGAGAGGTGAAACATGTGACTAATATCAAGTCTAAAAAAAGAAATCTTAGTTATAAAAAAAGGCAGAGAAAATTGTGCTCACTGTCCTAGGGAAAGAGGAAATTTGAAAGTGACCTACTAACTGTGGTTACAATTATTAAGAAGAAAAATCAAGAACAGTTGAAACAAACTTTATTCTGTTAAATACAATTAAGCTACATTAAACAAACCATTAACTAAAACTGGATAGATTAAAACAGGAAGGGACTATGCTCTAGTGGCAAAAGCAGAAGTCTGGGTATCAAGAATCCTGGGGTTTAGCCCTGGCTGTGTCACTGACTCAATGTGTGATTCTGGGCAAATTACTTAACCAACCATCCTCTGTCTGACCATATGTAAAATTACCTCACAGGAGCTAATGAATGTTTACAAAGTGCTTTAAGAGCTCCAGAAATAAAGGCTCTATACAGGTGAACATATCTCCTGAGAACATCCCATAAACATATTTCCTGAGAACAGTCTACAAAGAATAAATATACATGTAATAAACTGAGATAATTAGTATGGATGGAATAAGGTTTAAGAGAAAACCACTGTAGAAGGGGAAAACAAAGCAAAGCTATGTGAATAATTTATTCAACACATTTTCTGTTCCCAAAGTGGTCTGTGAGTAGCTGATAGATTAGTTTCAGAGTGACAGCCGTGTTAGTCTGTATTCGCAAAAAGACTCCTTTTCTTTTTGCTGATAGATTAGTTCACTTTATTGATTTGAATTTATTTGCTGGATCATTTCTGTGAATAACTTCTGATCAGCAGATTTTTCTCGAGCAGCTGTCAGCCAAAATGCTTAACTGTGGTGCTTAGTTTTGGCGGGGACACCCAAGCCTAAACTCTGACTGGATGATTGTGGCTCGTAGAGCCAGCTTGGCTGTGAGCCTTCATACTCCCAAGGTCACATTGGGTTTCTGCAGATACTCTTCTGAGTTCGCTGAATATTTTTTGCACCCATGTAAAATCCTGCCAGCAAATCCCTCTGCGATGACTGCAGAGAGTGAGCACAAAGAGGGAGGAACATAAGCGTCCAGGGAGGTTGGAGGTGGGATCCCGCCTCTCTGTAGGCAGACGCCCCCCGCAACTATAAAGTCTATTTGCTTGGCTGCCCCTCGCCCGCCCGCGCCGCTTGGTCAGCCCCTCTTTTCCCATAACGATAGACTTTACCCCTGGAGCGCGGCGGGGCTGGGAAGGATGTGACCCTACACGGCCCCGTAGGATCCCGGCTGAAGTTTCCGAGTGGCTAGCTTAACCTAAGCCCCGCCTTTTTCCGGGTCAGGGGCGGGACTTTCCGCAGTTCCATCCGGGAAGGGGCGGGCTTTCCGGTGTCTCAGCGTCCAGCCGCGACCTGGGTCCTGTCTGGTAGCGGGACTCGGTGGCGGCATGTCGGGGCCGAACGGGGAGCCGCAGGTGCCTGCGGGAAACGCCGGGCGCGGCGAGGAGGGGGACGATGACGGCTTCGGGGATACCGGTAAGAGAAGAGCGGCCGGGACCCCGCCCAGCGTCCCCTCGCCCGGGGCGGGGAGCCGCGGACCCCCGCCCTACTCTGAGCGCCCTGGGGCGGGGAACCAGGCTCCCCCTCCCCAAACTCTCCTTGCTCCTAGCATCCCATTGCCTGGGGAGAGCCCTGGACACCCTCTCGCCTCAATCCCCTGCTCCAAGCATACCCCCCTCCCTAGATAAACCACAGACCCCCAGCAGGCTTGCTCCCAGCACACAGCCGTCTGGTTAATGATAATCAGATACTCAACACAACTAATATTAAGGAGAGGGAAGGATTGCAAGCCAAAATAGGGAAATTACAGTTTAAAGAGTATTGAGATGTATTCAAGTCAGCAGGACCTGATGAAATTCATACTAGGGCATTTAAGGAACTAGCTAAAGCAATATTCAAACCCTTCACAATTATCTTTGAGAACTCCCAGAGCACAGGTGAGGTCCCAGAAGATTGGAGAAGGGCAAACATAGCACTTATCTTTAAAAAAAGGGAACAAAGGGGACCTGGGGAATTATATCCCAGTCAGTGCAACAATGATACTTGGAAAGATATTGGGCTATAAAGAATAGCCAGCATGGATTTGTTAGGGACAAATCCTGCCAAACCAATCTACTCCTCTTCTGGAAGGGAGTATCTGGGGTCCTGCAGGGGTCAGTCTTGGGTCTGGTGGTATTTAAATATTTTCATTAATGACTTGGATAATGGAGTGGAAGGTATGGTTATAAAATTTTCAGATGAACAACAAACTGGGAGGGGCTGCTAGCACTTTGGAGGGCAGGATTGGAATTTAAAATGATCTTAACAAATGGGAGAATTGGTCTGAATTCAACAAGAAGAAATTCAATAATAATAAATGCAAAGTACTTCACTTAGGAAGAAGAAAAATCAAATGCACAACTGCAAAATGGGGACTAACTGACTAGGTGGTGGTACTGCTGAAAAGAATCTGGGGGTTATAGTGGATCACAAATGGAGTATGAGTCAACAATGTGATGCAGCTGCAAAAATGGCTGCTATCATTCTGGGGTATCTTAACAGAACTCCTATATAACACACAGGAAATAATTGTCCTGCTCTATTCAGCTCTGGTGAGACCTCAGCTGGAGTGCTGTGTCCAGTTCTGGGCCCCACACTTCTACAACAATGTGGACAAACTGGAGAGATTCCAGAGAAGAGCAACAAAAATGATAAAAGCCTTAAAAAACCTGACCTATGAGGAAAGGTGATTTTTTTTTTGTTTTTAATTTAAATGGTGCATGTTTAGTCTTAAGAAAAGAAGGCTGAGGGCAGACATAAGTCTTTGAATATGTTAAGGGTTGATATAAAGAGAATGGTGATCAACTCTTCTCCTGTCCACTAAAGATAGGACAAGAAATAATGGGCTTAATTTGAAGCAAGGGAAAATTAGGTTAGATATTAAGAAAAACTTCTGAACTAGAAATGTTGTTAAGATCTGGAATAAGGTAGGTTGTGGAATCACCATCATTGGACAAACACCTGTCAGGGATAGTTTAGATCGGGGTAGGCAACCTATGGCAGGTGTGCCAAGGCAGCATGTGAGCTGATTTTCAGTGGCATTCACACTGCCCAGGTCCTGGCCACCAGTCCGGGGGGCTCTGCATTTTAATTTAATTTTAAATGAAGCTTCTTAAACATTTTTAAAACCTTATTTACTTTACTTACAACAATAGTTTAGTTATATATTATAGACTTATAGAAAGAGACCTAAAAATGTTAAAATGTATTACTGGCATGCAAAACCTTAAATTAGAGTGAATAAATGAAGACTCGGCACACCACTTCTGAAAGGTTGCCGACCCCTGGTTTAGATTTAATTAGTGCTGCCATAGTGCAGGAGGCTGGACCTGATGACTTCTCAAGGTCCCTTCCAGCCCTACATTTCTATGATTTTATAAGACTAAACCACCCAACATGCTCATTTGGTGCCTTCTAACAAAATCTAAGAGCTCCTTTCCTGAAAAAATCCTTGAGGATTTCTAGGACTAAAAAGGCCTTTCATCATACTGTTCTGGGAAGTGACAGCACAACAACTAGTTACTAGCCAGGAAGGGAATATCATGTTTTAGACCTTCCTCTCCCTCCTGATGAAAAAGGTATGCTTAACTAAATAGTCTTCTATGACAATTCCTTTGGGAATTTGAGCTTTATGGACTATCACCTGCCTCGAGAGCCTTTCTGCTGGGTCCACTTGAGCTGTCCGTCCAACTTAGAACTAGATTCTGAAGATGTCAGGGGTGTTTCCTCATGAAATCACTCAGATCCTTAGAAGCTGATGATTCTTTTGTTACTGGGAATCTCTATTGTTGGATTTCAATGGGAAGTCCTGAGATATGATGAGTTTGCTAAATAATTTATCACATCTCTTAGCCTGTCCCACAAAGCTCTCCCAGTTTGGAAGCAGGGACTGCACTGTTTTCTAACCCTGTGCATTCCAGTCTCAGGAAGTCACTTCACAACTTTAATTTAGAATGTAATATCAGAATTAAGGTATAGCATTAATCGCTTTCAGCTGTGGCATGTGCTATTCAAGGACTTCCACACTGACTTCTAAAAGATTTTGGGAGAACCAGTACTTGTGTTCAGGGTCTTGGTACCTGAAAACAGCTTCACTATCAGATCCTCTTATTTCTCTCCCCCACATGCTTCTGATGTCTGAGTGCAAGCGGCAGAGAAGTCCCCTTCAGACTGCGGTCTGTTGTTCTAAACAATGCTGTTTGAGGACTGGTTGTTGCTGCCCCTTGCTGTGTTCAGCGGAACAGGTCTAGTGATTTAAACATTAAAAATATTCTCTTTCCATGCAAGCTCAGGTTGACCCTGTGTGTGAAGTGAAATCTGTGGCTCCTCCTGAGGATTGGATTAGATCATTTTCTCTGCAGATGTACATGAAAACCACATTTTTCCTTTTACTTAGGGCTTGATGTGAGTGCTTTTCCTCCTTCCCCGTGCAAGAAGCAGCATCCCAAGTAGGTTTGAATGACCTTTTGGACCTAGTTTATGCTGGTTGTATGGCATGATACATAGATCCTGCAGGATGGTTTACAATGAATCCTTGCTTCCTAGTGTAGTGTGTTAAATGGTAAAGCAAGACCTATGTGGTCTCTGCACTGGGTCAACAACTTCAGAAATTAAGGGGATAAGTGCTGTTCATGGAAATCAGAATTGGTCCACATTCATCCCTCTGGCTACTTTTCCCCTTAGGACCTTATGAGATGTTCCTATTCAGCTCATTCAAAGGGCTCCACTTTATTGCACCTTTCTCCTTTCCTCCTGCTCCCACCACATCAGCAGCTGTGATGTTCTGGAACTCTTTCCAGATTCTTATGTGCCAGGTCCTAGAGTGGCAGCTCTGGAGGTTACACTCTCTGTGCTGTACCCTTTGTGGTAAGCTTTTCAGCAACACCCTCTCAAGGTGTCTGTACCCTGATTAGGCAAGGCCACCTCTAGGGAGGGTGAAGAGATTAATTCACCCTTTTTCTATTCAGCCCTCTTGCAATGTGGATCCCTGTCTAGTGGAAGCTGGCCAGAGCCCAACCACTTACTTGAGAGATTACCAAACAGCTGTCAGATGGCAATTTCCTGCCTGGTCTGTGGCACAGAGGTAAAACATCCTAGATCACATTACCAATCCCCTGAACTATCCAGTTTCCCACAGACCTAGTTTCACTAGTAGATGTGATGTATCATGATACAAAGAGGATGCAGTTGGGATAGAGGACTTGCCCTCTATGTTCTGAGGTATATTTGCAAGAGGCCTTGCTGCCTGATACCTTCTTAGAATGAGTGGTGGTAGTACAAGAATTTAAATTATTCAGGGTATTTTTTTGTTCTCCCTCCTTTAGAATATGCAGCAATAAACTCCATGCTGGACCAGATCAACTCCTGTTTGGATCATCTGGAGGAGAAGAATGACCATCTGCATGCCCGCTTGAAGGAGCTGCTGGAATCCAACCGTCAGACACGCCTGGAGTTCCAGCAGCAGCTGAGTGAAGGGCAGAACATGCAGACTGATGTGCAGGGACCACACACGGACATCTAGTTCCTGCTGTTTGCTGGACAAACACGGTCATAGACAGCGGAGGTCCCATTGGAAGTAAAAACTGTGGTTCAATGTAAAACTTGACTAGAAAAGTACTTGCTGTTGTGCATTCCCTCCAGTGGTTAAATGTTCTGCCCTTCTGTGTGTTGTCTTGTTTTCTCTTCGTGACTGATGCTACATCAGCAAATAGGTGGGTAAGGGGAGAGATGTGGAGTCAATACTTCCAGCTCCCAAATGTAGCTCCAGTTCTGAGCTGACAGTGACGCCATTAGAAGTGGGTATGAGAAGCCTCTCCTGCAAGTATGGGCATTCATGTATAGGCCCCTTTTGCCACAATTAAACTACAAAGGAAAGTGGTGGCTGTTGTTCTGAGGACTGTCTACCTCATAGACTCTTCTCCCCCAGTAAACTGGGCTTCTAAACCTTACAGCTCTGGAGATCCATACCAAATGATGGTGCCATTCTGGGCCCAGACTTGCTCTGTGTTAATTGTGAGGAGGGTAACAGGCTTCTTCTGGGGCTTAAATCATCTGGTTTCTTCTACACTGTAGCTGCAGTCTCCCTACAGTCTACACTTCAGTTAAGCTTACAGAAGTTCTGTGAGGAGAAACATTGGCTAAATGACAGGACTCCAGTCCAATATTCCCCCTTCCAAACCCCTGTAGTGTAAGCTACCCTCACGCTCTACTTCAGGGAGAGTAAAGAGCAGCTAAGTAACTCCTTAAACCAATTTTAGAGACTCCACAGTGGCTTCTGAGAGATTACCATAGAGCAGCCTACTGTGCTCCCCTTGTGGTGTCCCAGCCTCATTGTGAGAGAGGGTAGGGGAGGCTTGCCCAGCAATGCTGTTGTGACAGAGTCCTTCCTGAAGGTCTGGGAGATTAAAAACATGGTTGTAAGACTGCATGACCACTAAGTTGGTGAAACTACTTTGATTGTGTCTGTGGCTTCTGCTGGCAAGGCCTACCATTGTGAAGTGACTGTCAATATGTACAGTTTAGAGATAGTATTTATAAATAAACTTTTAATCATCTTAAACTGAATGTCCTCCTGGAAGCATTTGAGGTAGCCTTGCTTTAAGTGCTGAGAGATCAAATGCCTGAGCTTCTTTCATGTTCTAGTCTAAAACTGGGTCCTGAGTGAGCCTGTTGCCAAGGGCACTGGCTTGATTCCATGGGAAAATATTCTGTGAAAGTGCATAAATTGTGTTCATAGGGGGCTGACTCATCTCCCAGCAGTAGAATTCCCTTTGTTTCTTTCTGCTCACATCAGTATCATCAGGCTTATGACCTGGGAAAAGGGAACCACCTTAGCACAGAAGGCAGTAGATAGCTAGTACAGTGAGAAGTCTCAGTGAGACCAGTCTTGCAGCAGGCTTTGCCAGTTCAAGCAGTGAGCCTTAACTTTAGGAAGGTCAGCTTCAGCAACCCTTTCAGGTTTAACAAAGCTTTGGCTCTCCCAAGGATCTCTATCACATCCCTGCTGTGTAAACAACACCCAGTGCCATCCTCTATTAGACACGCTAAAGCCAGGCTTTATTTTTTAAAATAAAAACAGCAGTAAAGTGGAAGGTTTTTTGCTCTATTAAAGGACTCTGAAAATAAACATTTCCAGCAAATATTGTATGCAAAGGGCTCTCCCTTTAAAGCTGTTCTATCTGGGTTTGCGTCTAGCAGAGCGTCTACGCCCCGCTGGGGTTAGATTTGCTGCTTCTCCTTTGCCTGGAGAGCAGGTGTCTGCCGCCTCCTCTCTGATGCTTGCTGCCCCCTGTTCAGAATCCCCTTCACTCATTGGGTACGGGGGTTTGTCTGTGCCACCCCTTTGCCTGGTTTCATCACTTTCCTCTTCCTTACACATACTGTGTCCCAGCAACTCCCCTGTGGTACTGTCTTCATCTAGGAGCAGGCAGTCTTCACTAGTGGTGGGGGACTTGCTACCCTCATCCTGACTTCCTTCCTCCTCTATGACCAGCGCTCCACATACATCAGTCTCACTGGCTGGGCTTTCACCCCTTCTCACAGAGGGGACCAGCTCACTCTTATTCTCTAGAGACCTAGAGGTTTGTTCCTTTAATGGCAAAAATACTGTATCTTCCTCTCCTATGCCATGATCGGTATTCATTGTCTCCGCTTCATCCTCTGTCTTAGCAGGAGGCTGCTGCTGCTCATCCGATGACTGGAAGCCAGAGCCATGGGAGCACAAAGAGGCCTCTGTGTGTGCTGCTGTGGCACGGTGCCTTCCTGCCTTGTATCTCTGTGCAAAGGAAAAACATGTGAGCGATAACTGGACAGACATTACAGGACACTTTTAGCTGGTCCAGGAGAAACCTGCACAAAGACAGTAGTGAGTGACAGACTGCAATGGCTGGCCTAATCTCCAAACAAAGCACAAGGCTACAGCTCTCTTGGGTGGGCTGCTGAGAGAAGGAGTTCAAGCTCCTAGCAAAAAGTGATGGTATTAAGGTTTTATTCCCTCTTGCATGTGCTAATGTGGCGGGATTAGGTAGAATGAGGCTGGGGATACAGAGCTAGAACCAGACTTTGATCGTTGTTCATCTTGATTGGAGATGATAGATCTCAATAGCCCCATTGAATGTAAGTGAAAGCAAGAAAACTCTCATCCCAACTACTGACTGAATCTAGCTGTGGGGGTGGGCAGGAGACATGCAGTCTTACCCTCCCGATACAAGACTATTGGTTGCTTGCACTCCTTACAGGCATCTTAAAGGGGAATAACTAGTTTAACAAATTTTGCAGCAGCTAAACACAATGAAATGACGTTTCCTTTTGCACTTTGCTCATCTAAGCAATGCAATCAGACTGTCTGCTCATTTACTTTCTGCTTCTTTTGCAAGAGCTCCAAGGTTGGAGGGGGGAAAGTCTCTTCAGTAAAATCACATTTAATGGGATGTTTCTAGGAGAGTATTTTAAGTAGTAAGTATCCCCACTTGCAAGAGTGCTCCAACATTCACTAGATAATGCTGATATAGGGCCTAAATTCACTGTCAGCATGACAATTTATTTGATGGGTTCCTAAACTGAGACCTCCAGGGAGAGATCAACAAGGAGGTTAAAATTGTCATAGCAACTTCAGAAAAATAGTACACAAGAGCCGCATGGAGCCAGCCTACAGAAGTATAACCATGGGATCCTAAGGCACAAGGGGATTTTTCTCCAGTGTGTTAATCAGTCTGAAGGCCTTTACTTAGCCAGGTGGTGATCAAGACTTCTAGAAAGACTATGGCACTAAGTAAACAGCATGGGGCTCCTTCTCTTCCACAGAAATAGGAAAGTGATTGGTGATGCTAAACTTAAGCCCTGGAACAAGGGGCTTGTACTGAACCCAACAGTTTAACTGGACTATGCTATTCAGGTTCTTTTACTGTATCAGCATGTTATCTGAACTGCACTATGGTACTTGGCCACTGAAAGGGCTGCAATATTAGCCATTTGGTACTGAGGACAAAAAGTAAGTCCGCCCTGTGATCTTTCCTGGTTCCTAGAGAGTGAGTACAACTCTTATCACTCTTCAAATAGAGCTCTATGCAGCTCCTGCTTTTGGTGGCACAGAACAGAAGCAGCAGGAGGCTCAGTAAGTCCTAATCTTTTAGGTTAGCTGTTCCAAGAGTTTGTGCCTGCTCACGCTCCTGGTGCCTGAGGAAGAGAGCCCATTCTGCACGGGGAGAAACAGGTAAAAGGCCAAGCTGTCTCCACTGGGTAGACAGACACTTAAGTGAAAATGTTTAGTTCCACTGACAGACAAACATCTCATGCACTCAAAGCAAACTGAATACTTACTCAGCACCAGAGTTATTCTGATCAGCACCCTGCTGCTGCAAGCCTGATGGTGCTTTTGTCGACGCCACAGAACTGCCTGAGTTTAATTTTTAATTAATGTGGTGCAAACCTCTCTGTGGACCCTTTGTCCGTTCCAAAATGATTTAAAATAAACCAGAATAGAGCAGTTTAAACCAGTTTAAGAGCAGGGCTACACTAGCAACTTCAAAGCTTGTGAGCACTGGGAGAGAGGGCTCTTGGTAATCCACCTCCACAAGGGGAGTAGCTCAGAGCACTGGGAGCCCAGCTCCCAGCGCTCGGAGCCTGTTTACACTAGTGCTTTAAAGCGCTCCGACTTGATGCGCTCAGGGGGGTGATTTTTCAAGTTAGAGCACTATAAAATGTTAAGTGTAGCCAAGCCTTAAGTGTCCACAAAGCATTACATACTGGTGTAACTAAATCAGTTTAAAAGTCACATCTTAAACTGGGGCAATTCTTGTTGACCAAGTGCAAGGTAGCTGTTTCCAGATTGGTGCACTGGACTGCCTCAGATGGAAGCTGCTAAGAAGCCTCCAGTATAGCATTCTGGCCAAAAGTGCTATTCACCCCACTTGAAAGACACTAGAAGGCATTTAATGCCAAGACTATGACAGTCCTTAGACCTCTAACCAGCAGTATATGCACAGTCCAGGGAGTAACTGCTTCCAGCTTAGATCACAAGACTCAAAAGGGAAGGGGGCTAGTAATACACTGAGACTAGCCTTAAATATCTGTAGAAGGCCAACTCCTCCAAGTCACACCTGGAGTCAGCTATTTCCAACCACTTCATGAAATATCAATGAATTAACCCTCATGGTAGCCCTTGAGGCCATCCTCACTATTTTACAGATAGGAATGGAGAGGCTAAGTGACCTCCCTAAAGTAACACAGCAACTCACTGCCAGACAAGAGGAAATCTGACTCCTAGTCCCCTAACTATTAGACAACTTCCTTCCTGGTACCCCAATGGGTGGAAACAGTAGCATCTCCCCTGGTTTTAAAGGTGGAGGGGAGGAACACTCACTGCTGCTATGCAGACTCATTTTTAACAAGCTGAAAGGGAATGTAACTAAGTTATTCAGATCAACGTACTGAAGCAAAACAGGGACAAGGGGGACTGATTCTTTCATTCTGGAAGTGATCTGTCTAGGGAAATGGGTGACCCAGAGGAGTAGCTGCAGCTTCACCTGCTGCAAAGATTTTAAGAACTGCCAGTGCACATGGGACACTGTTTCCCCCAGCTCTTGGTAAAGGTAACAGGGATAGCAAGGGGACTGTTAACTCCTTTGCCAGGCTAGTCAAAGGTTAACCTGTCTGAAGACTAGCAGAAAAGCTCCACAGGACACACCATGAAGAAACTATAAATACACAGTGGGAGGAGAAATGGGATTTTTTTTTGCTGAAGCAGGCCTTGGCCCAAACCAGCAGAGGAAATACAAATTGGAATTACCCCCTATCCCAGGAGTCAGGGAATGGCACTTCCATATATAGAAGTCAAGCAATGGTCACTGAAAGGGGAACGAAAAACATTACCGTGCCTCAAGAGCAGCCTGATGGTGACAAAATATGATTACTGCCCTCCCTGAAATCCAAACCCAGAGTGGAGGTGGCAAACTCCAGTCCAGCCATCAAAATTTGCAAGAGGCAGTGCATGAGTTTACAGCTGAAGGCATTCTTGTATCTTGTGTGTGTGGACTGGATACAGCAGAGGAACAGCATTAACTGGCTGAACTCTGTGCCAGTGAAGAGCCTCCAAACAAGCTACCAGAAGCTCCCAAGTTGCTCCCTGCTGCTGCCTAGTCCCTGCTGACCGACTGAACTCTCAACAGCTTACAGATTGGAGTTCTCCATCTTCTAAAACTGGCCTGGAATTTCATTTCTACCATTTTAAAGATTAGTTTCCAACTACCTGTCCCCTCTATAGATGTTACCTATATGTAATTTGAGTGTCAGGGCCTATTTCCAGCATTACGGACACTAAAGCTTCACCTAGACAGATGCGTATCGTCTCCTGCTCTCTTTAAAAGGAGCAGCTTCTTCTTGTCTAGTCCCCCACCAGCTTCACTCATTTGTACTCGCTAAGGGACCAGGAAAGTCCCAGGCTGAATCAGGGATTCCATTTCACAGGTTCAGTGAACAGATCCAACATTTGCTGGGGAGATGGAGGATTTCCAGCTGAGAATGGGTAATGGTGGACATTAGCAGTAGTAAGAAAGCAGGAGCAGAACGATGTCTGATCTACAAGGGCAGTTGAAGACAAGCAGAGAGCATACCAGATGAAAGCTGTGGCATGACGGACACTGTGATGGACACTGAGGACAATGGGAAGGTGCTGAAGGAATAGAGAAGACACACAGGGTGACAAATGCCAGGCCATGCAATTGCCAAAGGGGTCTAACCTGAAAGTTCTCAAAATGCATCAGGGACTTGCAGTGTGTGACCCGGGCAGCGGAGTCACTATGGTAGAATTTGTGACACAGCCTGCAGAGGTAACCTGCGACGGGGACCAGAAAATCCAGGCCTGCAAAATGGGAGGGGAATGGAAATCACAGATCACATTGAACGGAACTCCAAAACAATAAGAATGTTAAAGGGGAAATTAAAAAGGAAAGTTTTGCTTCTGTTAATTGCGGATTTTTCAAGATCGCTTGCTGAATATCTCATTTTACCACAGTAGAGCTGTGGGCTGATATTCAGAGAGAGATCGGGTTGCCAAAGAAAAGAAACTACACAGCATAAAAAAAAAAAAATACAATGGAAAAACTACAGAGACCATATGACCAGCAGTAATGGGCTCAATCCAAGCAGAAGACAGCAGGCACGTGAGAGAAACACAGAAAACATTCACAGCATTAATCATTATTCCATCTGCCACATGATAGTGGAAGGTTACAGCAATGTGGAAAACTGGTGTAAACAGAGCTCTCCCTGTGCACAGAGCAGCTTCTGCTAGTGCATACGCCCCCGTGCCTTTCCCACAATGCGTAACTGGCTGGGAAAAGTTTTAGAAACCAAAATCTGAGCTATTTAGAGATTAGGGTGGTGACTAGAGAGAGCACAAAAGAATGTTCTGGAGGCAGCGCTGCACCTGAGGTCAGCAGCTTGTCTGTTCTGATCAGATACTAGTCTAGAGTGTTCGTGCTAAAGACAGGCATGCAGTTCCATCTCCTTTGTGAAGTCACGGTGTGCTGACCTGGCTCTTCAATGCAGGAGAGAAGCAGCTCTACTGAGGCGTCAGTTCTCGGGAGTGTTCTGAATGGGGCACTTGAGCTCCTCTTTGGGGCATACCTGATCTAGTAACTCTGCTTTCTACATGGCTTGTTCAGCACTTCACCCTTTTGCACTGGCTCCTTCCCCACTCCACAGTTGTTCAGTCCTCCTAGATGAGGTCAAGGGTTCTCAGCCCCACCTCTTGAAGGGCAAGAGGCACCTGCCAAACCCATTTACACTTTGACAAACAGCACTTGCCTTACACTTACAATTCAGATGATCAAACTTCATCCCTTCTCCAGAATCCGCTAACCTTCACTGGTCTGACTTGGACACTGGAGAGAGTGCGGCTTACTGCTGGCAACCCGCTCTTGCGCTGAGGCCCACCCTCCATACAATGGCAGCCCCTGGCCCCAGAAGGCACTCTTGGGCACACTGCTTGTCTGGGTTTGCTTACCATAGGGCGTATCTGGACAGTATCTCTCATTTCCTTCACAATCCTCCGGAGACTTTTCCTTCAGCCCAACCTGAACGAGATACCAAGAGACCATGTCAGTGCATGTCCCCAGCCTGCAAGGACTGTCTACTGGGGCTGCATCCATTGCTCAGCTCCCCTCATGGGCCTTTAACCCTTCCAATGAGCCTGGGGGCAAAGCTGAGGTCCAACATGGCAGGAAGGGGCTTTTGTTTCCTATTTTCCCCTTCCTACTGTAAAATACACCCCTTAATTGTGTCACCATTTACTCCATGCTGCACAGGTTACATTAACAGCATAGTGTATGGGACAGATTAAATCCCGACACAAAGACCAACTATCAGGAGAACATTTCGTTAGCAGGGTTAAAAAACACCCTGTATTTAAGGCCTGAGCTACCTCAACTGTGTCCTTCCCTTTGTTAGTTGTTCTTGAAGGAGAGAGCTATTTCCTCTGGAGAACACTTGCCAAGATGTATCCATCTATGGGGTCCAGTTAGGAACAGGAGCAAAGCTGCTAATTGGTCAGCTAAAGCAGAATGGTTGAGAGTAAAGTCTAAACTGTTTTGGCTACCTTGACAAGGTAGCCAGGATATCTTCTTGCACACTTAAGGGCTCCCCTGTATCACTCATGGCGATCAAAGATCCTCCCACTCTTTGCCAAAAAGCAAAACCATATCTCAAAGTATCTTAGATAGTCCCCATCTTGTCCTGTGCTCTGGGAATGGACTAGATAAGCCTCCAGAATGCCCTGAGCTCAACTGGCCCTGACTGACTGAGCCATTAGGATCCAGCTCGGATGCTCATATAATACAGCCTTCCATTTCTGTTATCACTGTGTACCTGCTTGATGACAGGATCTTCGTTATCTGTCTGCACCACCTCAGAACCTTCCTCTTCACCAATTCCTTCCTCCTCCTCCTCCTCCTCGTCGTCATCTTCAAAACAGCCAACAGCATCAACTGTGATTAGCTCCTCTGAGTCTTCTGGGCCACCTAGCTCCTTCTCACCCAGCCTCACCTGCCAGACACACAGAGGAAAGATCAGACCAGACTAGATTGCTAACTTCAGGCACTCACATAATGTCACTCTTGTTGATTAGGAGGACTGGATAGGACTCCCGGTGGAGTCTGGGACTGCTGCATTGTAGGACGAGCATATGGCATTTCTAGAAAGCAAGAAGGTGATCATGCTCCCAGTCACACATACAGTGCTCAATTATCAGTCTGCTCCTTCAAGTGGTATTAGAATGCAGTCAAGGAGGAGAGGAACCACTTGACTGGAAAAATGATGCATCTCTTCACTGGTTTGAGACAAGTTGGACATATACATACTCCTCCCACACATACCAAGCACAGCCACTTCTGTAACCCAGCAGTGCTTCCCCCCAATCCAGTTCACATTACCTCCTTGGCCTTCTGCTTATGCTCAGGGGACTTCATGTGCTCTACAAACTTCCGAGGGGTCTTGAAGTGGCGGCTGCAGACAGTGCAAAAGGGACGGAGAGAGCGTTTGGCCAGCTGAGCAAAGAGGGATGAGAAGATCCGATTGGTTAAGACAGGCACTACTTTGTTTCAATTAAGCTTAATTTAAACCACTTCTGTCTCAAAATCATGACTGTGAATCTAGAACAGTCAGGCCACCTTCTTACAGCAGGAGAGGGGGCATCCTGGCATACACGCTTCCACATGCCCAAGAGGTGGCAAATGTGTGGGGAGAGCAACGCAGAAAGGCTCTGGTCGCTCATGGTCTTGAAAGATCTCATGGCACTTGTCATATGAGATGGGGTAGTTAACTCTAGCGTCCTGACCAGACTCCAGCTTGGGTAATTACAGACTGCCTACCTAAAATTCCCCATGCAGTTGAAAATGATCAAGGAAAGAGCCATGCTGCTATCATACCTCTAGCTGGACAGAGTTTAATAATAAGCAGGGCCTGTAGTAGTAATAATTGGAAAACAAAACATGCTGCTAGTCAGTGCCAATTTGCTCAGCATGACACCCAGGAGTTCCACCAGCACCAGTGTGCAGGAGCCCAAGAAAACTAGATGCATAAAGAGATCCACCTAGAAATATCCTCATCACCACAGTGCAATGCCCCAGAGTATTCCCTCCATCTTACTCCCCTGCCTCTAAGGATAAGTGAACATCTTATCACTTGACCTCCTGCTTTGTAAATCAGGGCAGTAATTTATTACCTTATGTTCTTGAGTCCTACGATGTTTGATTAGATCCCCTGTAAAGTGTATCTGGCAGGTGTTACACCATCGCTGCTGGGTCTCTCTGTGGTGAGAAGAATGGCTCAGTCAGAGACTCCCTTGTGTTCCCCACTGTTTTTGCAGTTCTGCGCCATCTCAGCACTTACTGTGCTTTTCCCTCCATAGACTATCTCCTCCACCTTTAGCTGGTTTGGTTTAATTCAGTCTATAAAAATGCACCCATCACAAGAGTCCGTAGGCTGATGAACTGCATTAAAAACTACAGTGTGACAAAGGCAGTATAGCTACACTATAGGAAGCAAATGAATAATTTTCCCCGAAGGGGGCTACCTGCTGGGGTTAAGGCCTAAGAGAACAGATGGGCCTTGAACTTTACCCTGAACACTGACACACACTGGCTGGGTGGGACCAATGCAGAGGCAAGTTCTAAAGTCAAGGGCCTTCAACTCAAAGCCCTGCCACCCCATGTTCAGAACAAGGGACTGCTGGCAAGAAGGTCCCAGCTGAAGTGTCTTGAGCATTTCTATTGGACAGTATCTGAGATCGGATATATGCTGTGACATGTATTCTATTAAAGGCCAGCCATACAGAGACACCTACCCTGTCCATGTCTGAGCAGGTCTCTTTTCACAAAACACTAAACATAGAAAGTGAATGCTGTTTTTACTGCTTTGGGGTTTTTCTTCCCCCCCTTTATGTACATTCTGAGAAGAAGTGAGGAAGACGTGACAGTTTTACTTGTATCCAGAATTTTAATCTGTTTTTACAGACTTGTGCTTTGCAATGTTGGTTTTTGGGGTGATATTTTAAGGCCAGTAGGGACACATCAAAGGTATTCCTAAAGTTCGAAGCACTGCAATATCTAGGTACTGACCTAGCTGGGATCAGCCCTCTTTACCTTCCACCTCCAGCATACTGACACATACCCATCCTTCTTAGCCATCAACGTCTGCTCCTTCACCATGGGCAGCAGTGAGACAAAGCAGACATTACTCATGTGTTGAATCTCTCCAAGTCGCTGCTGGTGCTGAATTCCAGCCATGTGGGATTGGAAATTCTAACAAAGGAGAAAATCCATTTAGATGGACTCAAAATTTAAAAAACCCCAACACAGCTGGTCAATTCAATTCCATTCCCTCTACTGATCTATAATATTTGGAAAGTTTAAAAGCTTAAGAGCATGGCTACCTGTGGATTAGTCAGCGCTGGAGCTTTAGGATGTTAGCTTGCAAGCTCTTTGGAGGAGTGGTTTATTTTATTTGTTTATTTATAGGCTTTTCTCGGCCTCTTGTTACCGTAGTGCCTGATGCCTTGAAAACATGTCTTATGGTGCAACATTTTTACCACAAGCCCCTGGCCATGCAATTCCTTCCCTTGGCCCCCAGGCCCAGACGGACTCCAGTGTTTATACCTGCTGGTTGCAGCAGTTGGTCTTGCAGATGTAACAGAAGAATTTAAGCACAGACTCAGGACCGGTATCAGCTGTGCCCAGCTCACAAGTCCACTGTCCTGGCTTCAGGGCTGTGGTGCTGATAGCTCTGCTCTCACTGCTCTGCTGGATGGTCACTTTCAACGAGCCCCCCGAACTCAGCACCTACCAGAATGAAAAAAGTCAAGAGAGTTTAATCTAGATGGGATCTTTAGGGGCTTCCGATGAATAAAGGGTTAATCCAATTTCCATCGCACCTGGAAAAATGCATTTAAATTTCAGTCAGTCAATCTCATGTCATTTCAAGTTTTATGTATGGGGGCCCTACCAAATTCATGGTCCATTTTGGTCAATTTCACAGTCAGTTTCAGCTATTTAAATCTGAAATTTCAGGTATTGTAATTGTAGGGGTCCTGACCCAAAAAGGAGTTGGGGGGGGGTCACAAGGTTATTGTGGGTGGGGGGTTGTTGTACTGCTACCCTTACTTCTGTGCTGCTGCTGGTGGCAGTATTGTCTTCACAGCAGGGCAGCTGGAGAGCGGCGGTTGCTGGCTGGGAGCCCAGCTTTAAAGGCAGAGCCGCTGCCAGCAGCAGTGCAGAAGGATGGCATGGTATGGTATTGCCACCCTTCCTTCTGGGGTGGGTGTCTGGCCAACAGCCGCCGCTCTCCAGCCGCCCAGCTCTGAAGGCAGCGCAGAAGTAAGGGTGGCAATATCGCAACCCCCCTAAAATAACCTTGTGACCCCCCCCGGAGCTCCCTTTTGGGTCAGGATCCCCAGTTTGAGAAACGCTGGTCTCCCCCATGAAATCTGTATAGTATAGGGTAAAAGCACACAAAAGACCAGATTTCATGGTCCATGACGCGTTTTTCATGGCTGAGAATTTCGGAGGGCCCTACTTATGTACACACACAGTGTTACCATCGCTGTGCTTGGTCCACAATCACTTTCATTATTGATTAAATTAGTTGCTGGATCTTCCAACACAGAGTCACTCCCAGGCTAATGTATATTTCTATGCTCACAGTTCTCAGTGGACCCTGGAGACGTTACAGGCTGATCCAGTTATTGGTGACTGCAGTGCTCCACAGTGCCAGCTGGGGGGACGCCCGCAGCTTGTGCTTCCCCATTACAGGCTGTTCAGCACTCCACGCAAGGATCTAGGCTGTAACGTAATTCCTTAACACAGTTCTGTCAGCGTATTGTCCTGTCCACATATAAAGAGACACCCCCACATTGGAACACAGATGTCACTAACCATGGCAGACAGCCACGCACTGGCAGAGTCGGACATGTCAGATCTGGCCTGGAATACAGACAGGGCTTTAAGTGTTGTTTTATGATTAAACTAACTATTAGCACAGGCTCCAGGTCCGCAAGTGCATTTCCCTGCTGGTTCCAATAGTGTTATATCTTGCCCTGCTTCTCTCCAGTCTACTTTCTGGAGTGCCAAGACCCAGCTAGCCTCTCCCTCCTGCTATAATTTCAAACCATACGGTAGCTGCCAGCCTTCAGCTCACTTCCCAGGAATGGTAGGGAAAGAAAGGCATGCTCTCCATCTGCTTTAACAGCATCCCTTGCAATCTCTCTACCAACTTTCATGTTTATCCTCAGTGATTCTACAGCCTCCAAAACAGACCTGCCTGATGGGGATGGCTGTTCCCCTTCCCAGACTAGGCTGAGAGAGGTGCCTCTTGGGAAACTCAGACATTTAAGAGCGATTAATTAATCTTTTAAGGCAAAATTAAAAAAAAAAAAAAAACCCCACATACAAAAGCCTGCCATCCTTCCAGATTAGTATGAAATTTAAATTAGTCATAACTCCAATGGTCAGCGTGAGGGCAATACTGTATAGCTTCCAAGCTTTTAACAGGGGTGTAGATTTACAACAATTAAAACACTGCCACAATCTGCTGTAATTTAATCAGAGGCAGACCCTGCATAGAAGCTTCCTACAACAGCACAATGCCACACCTGGGCCACTGATATTAACCCCAGAGCCAGGTGCCACTTGGTTTACAATCACAATGGAGATCTGGGTAAAGCAGATGCTTTGGGGTAGGGAGACATTCTGAGCACATTGTCCCTTTATGCTAAGGACCCGCCTACCTACCTCTGGAGCTTTCAGTTCCTCAGAGAAGCTTCTCTCCTTGGAGGCATCTTCAGTTGTATTCTCCCTCACACTGTTTGGTCCTAAAAACAGAAAGACCCTTTAGCTGGATTAAAACTAAACTCTGATAGAAAACCAAGAAACAGATGCATGAAGTCAGGAAGCTTACATCACCCCTGTACACGGATATTACCCTAGTTTCACAGGGCCTCAACCTGGTTTTCTTAGAGAAAGCCCTTGCACAACATGAAAATTCATCCCACTGTTCAAAACAATCTGGAAGCCCCTAATTTAACTGGAAGAGGGATAGTTACTGGGGCATATTCTTAGGGTGCTGGTCCCAGTATTACTCTTCCTTCACTTTTCATCCTTGGAGTGTGTTTTGAAAATATTCAGGGTATCTGCAGACACCAAGACTATCCTACACTGAACCTGGTAGGTGTAATTCCCAGCTCTGGCAGACACACACACATCAGATCTGCTCCAGACAGTGTGCTAAAATAGCAGTGGGGCTGTAGAGGTGTGTGGGGCAGGGGCACAGGCTAACCACCCAAGTACATGCATACTATCTCAGACGGGGTTATATTCGGGTAGGTAGCCCACACTTATTTTTAGTGTACTAGCATGTGTATGTCTACCCAGGCTGGGAATTACATCTTCCGGATGAAGTGTAGATGTGCCTCATGTGTTACACCGTATCTCTAGCAGGAGGGAACCTACACATCCACACAACTCCACCAGCAGGTTGGGGACGCCATCGCTCATGTCTGTCATGATAACCCCTTACCATCTGCCTGGGTTTCCATGCTCGACTCCTCTGCTTCCTGGCTGCCTGCAGCATCCTCTTGTATGGGCACTTCTTCCACACTTCAATTAAAAAGAAAAAGAAAAAACAAGATTATCTCCCATGTCCAAAGCCAGGAAGATGGAGAGGCTTAGGCCAATACACAAGGTGGTGTTTAAACCACAGGCCAAGGAGTTCAATCTACAGCGTTCTTAATAATCAAGCAAAAACATTAAATCTCAAAAAAAAGTTGATAATATTTTACTGTTGCAAATGATATTTCTGGTGATCCTCCAGCAAAACAGAACAAGGAGGGGCTCCATAGCATACACACAAATGTGTTTAAAAGCCAGCCAAAAGATCCTGAATCAATTGTTCAGGAATAACTATCCTAACCTGATAGAAGGGTGGGGAGAGGACTGCCTGGAGGTTATTCACACCGAGGGGTTCTGGGATTCATTTCCTGCCCTGGCTGGTGATCTCCAGGACAACTGCAACACGCACCTGTTCTAGGGATAGGGGAAGGTTAAAACTGAGGTCAGGAGGAGACCTTGTTGGTAGCCAAGCAGGGGTTTTCAGGAGTTCTGTCTCACTAAGATTTCAGTTTTGTTGAATATTTTCCTGATGTATTTTGCATTTGATTGCAGTGGATAATCAGTAGGTCAATAGCTCTAAATACCAACCTCTGCTAATAGGAGCTAGCTTTGGTGTTTCATTATTGCCATTGGTCTGATTTAAGGAGTGGAAACAGGCTCCTGAGGGGATTGCTAAGAATGAGTGACTGATCTGCAGAATGATCCGATAAAGCAGATTTCTTTCTGATTATATGTCAGCACTCAGAATTTTCAGCTAGGTTTTAAATATGTCCTTCTTTCCAGGCCAGAACTACATTCCCACCTGTGACACACGTCAGCGCACTCCGAACTCGGTAACAGCCTGCAGTCTGTATTAGGATTTAAACACACACTCCATAATTTAGCAGACTGATAAGTGATAAAGTAACTGGGTTACACAGTTATAAATAAACAGCAAGATTTTGACAATGCAGACAAGGGCAAAACAAGAGTGGCTTGTATTATCGTTATTTGGTAAGTGTTGACAATGTGCTCAAACACCCTCGACACACGGATGGAGAGACAGCTCCTCAGGGTCTCTAAGATCAGAGACCTAGAGAAGAAGGTGTCACTTTTTGAAACTGAGGCGGCAGCATTATATTGATACTTGTTACCATTTATGGCTCTTGTGGGAGGACATGGGATTTCAATGAGTCGAATGAAAAGGGTGGTTGCCTGTTGCATTGGGATAAGGAAGTTGTTCCAGGCATATGGACAGGGCAGAAGGCATGAAGGCAAGAGTGGGAGAATGAAATGAGGGAGCATGAGGGTGGCATCTTTGGCGGAGAAGGGGAGAGGTGGGAAGTGATAAGAAACAAGAGCAGAAATATACGCAGGGTGGTGCGGTTCAGAGTTTTGAAAGGGAGGTTTAGAACAGTAAACTTCATTTGATCCAGAGTTTCATCATCAGGTCATTCTCAGATAAATAAAAAACACTCTCTAAAGTTAATCCAAGGATTCAGTTACATACATAAGACACACACTAAATCTGGTAGTCTCTATCCACTGCTCAGTAAAGACTTAATAGAGTCACTGCAGCAAGGTCTCCTATCACTAAGACTTATCTATTTATTCAATTTATGCTACAAAACATTGATTAATATACACTGCAAATTATCAGCATAAATAAAACCAAACTAAATTTGGCAAACGGATGAACAAAGTATATGGTGTAAGGAGTCAGCCTTTGTTTTAACTGCATTTATTCATTGTCTTGCTAATTCACAATGCAGCCTCAAATGCGGAATAATATTTTGCATTTCTATAACACTTCACATGATCAAAGTGCTGTATAAACATCAGATCAATCCTACAACACCCTCCACAGAGATCTGTGTTAATCTCTAATCTACTGATGAGGAAACAGGCACAGAGAAGCGAAGAGATTTGCCCATGGACCACAAAGCGAATTGGTAGCAGAGAACAGATTAGGTTGCAGGAGTCCTCACTCTTCATCGCTACTGCATATTAGGGAGCTTCTAATGCACTTGAACAAAAAAGGGATTTTGCAAATTAATTCACTTTGGAAAAAAAGTTATCAATGTAGAATAATTCTCTAATAATTCTTATTCACTCCCCTTGCCTCATAGATGTATAACAGTAACAGGTCTGAGCAGGATACCGTTTAGAACAGCACAGACTACTTGCTGAACTGTGTTCCATATTCTTCCCACCAGATGGCGATAGGACATTGCATGGTTCCTGGTTTAGGGAGCAGAGAATTTGCAAGATGGGCCTTTATATTGTGTGTCATTCCCCTCCACCTTCATTCAAATAATATCAGCTACCTGTGTTTATTTATACCCAATTGATATATGGATCCAGGCAACAGTGGGGCTCAGGAAGGGTCATCTTTGTAGCCTGTCTAGACACGGTTCATCGATCCATCTCTCTATTCATCATCTTCATGGCTGTGCCACTTGCAGCATCCTTGGACTTAGCAAGTGCCCTGAGGTTTTTTGAGTCACCCTGAGCACCAGAGATATTCCCCCCCCCAAATGCCAGAAGTCAAGCTGGCATCATAGTGCTCCATTTTACTGAGAATATAGCAATGGAACACCAACAAAAGCAGACAAGCAATCTAAATCCGATGAGCATTTCTATGGCCTTTTCAGTGGAATTACCTCTTCAGTCTCTTTGCTGCAGGCTCCATGTCCAGTATAGATTCTGCTGGCATTTTTGGTTCTGCAGGGATAAAGATAGATATTACCTTAGCAGAACATCTGATTTGATCTCCTACCAAATGGCCTATGTCAGATACAGTACTTTAGAGCAGATAAGAAGACTATAAAGCACTCGGCCAGTTCTGGCTTTGAGAAGGGTGGAAATGGATCACTAACTCAAGAGATTAGTAATAACCTGGGAGATGGAGTTTCATCTGTAGAGGTTACTGCTCTAAGCCTGACCCCGAAGTAGAGATATGAATTTATTACTAGCCAATGGTTGTTTGGGTCTTAGTCCAATACCAAGGGGACAAGAGCCACACCACAAAAATCCAATACTATACATTAAGGTCAATTGTTAGACCTGTCAAGCTGCTCAGTATCCCGGTAATCAATATCAGATTTCCACTGCATTTGAACTGGAAAATCATTCCTTTATGAGGCATTCATGGGGATACACTATAATTTGTGTGTTCTTAGATTGTAAGCTCTTTGAGGCAGGGCCCATATCTTCACGTGTTTGTAGAGTGCCTAGCACAATGGTGCCCCAGTCCCAGTAAGATTCCAGGTATCAACATGGAAACAAGCATCCTATTAAACAAGTCTGTTTCTTTAACATATTGGTTGCAAGTGAGTTCCACCTCATACAAGTTTTAGTCTATGGCTGCCGTGCGGAGTTCAATGCTGGTAAGGCAGCATGACAGCTATTGTTCCAAAATCATTTCCTTTTCTCATCCCACTCAGAGGTTCTTCTATACCAAAGTGACTTACTAGACAGGCAAAGGAACAAGTAACCTTATCTGAAACAGGCACCAGTGGGGAAAAGATGAAGGGGATTATATCAGGAGAGTGCTGTAATGCAACAAGGAACATTGCTCCTGCTCCACAAGAGGTCCATCACGTACATCATCTCAGTAATGCATACAGCTTCCACCTGATTAAATAAGAGATATGGAGCTGGTTTGCAAAATCAAAACACCTAACTAATGGCATAAATGAAGCCCAGTGCAGGGGGCTCTGACTGGAGGCTAAGCCAGATACGTTCGTCTTCCAGAAATCCTCTCTTGCGGTAAGCTGCTAACGAGAGACTAACGCCATCTCCTGTTTTTGCTGCATCAATATCCTAAAGAGGTTTCTTGAGCGTACTCAGAAGATTGTGTTTTCTTACCTGTGGGTGAGGAGTTGTTCTGTTCTGACCCAGCCTGGGTACCCTCTGGAATTTCAATTTTCTCATCAACTCCTTGTGCCTGAGATGAGGATGCCTGATCCAGTTCTCGCTTCTTGTCAGGGCCCCTCTGGTAATCCTGCAATTAGCAAAGAGTCTCAGACCCAGCTCTTTTCTCCTTCTCAAAACTCAGCACATCTCCCAAAGCTCCAGAGGTTTTATTGTAGGACCAGAGCAGAAATTCCAATACAAGAGAGCCTGAGGGTTTGTCTAAGACTCTCCACCTGTAAGCAACTGAAAGTGGATGAACAGAGCTCTGTACATGGATTCCAGACTGCAGGCACCCACTGACACATCTCCAGGATTTTAATGGAAGCTGTGGCAGGTCCAGGGTACTTCAGAAAGGCACATGCAAAACCTGCATGGGCTGGAAGGAAGAAGAGCCCCAAATAACTACTCTTCCTTTTCTCTCTGGGCCAGACCCAACGAGAACGCTGATCTAAGACAGAAGTTCCAGTTAAAATGGCACTGAACTAGGTAACACAAAACTTGAGGCTGAAAGAGAGGAGAAATCTTGGCCATTTAAAAGAGACCATCTTCAGTAGAGTCTCAGACAAATCTGAATTCAGACCTGGGGAATGGATTCAAAAGGAGGAGGAGGTGGGGATTAGTAGTACTTTACAATCTTGTAATACCTTTCACTGAGAATCCTAAAAGGCTTTATAAACTTTCATCAATTAAACTTCACAACATCCCTATAAGCAGGTATTATCCTGATTTTTACAGGTGGAAAAATGGAGACAAAGAGAGATTAGGTGACTTGTTGATGGTCACAGCGAGTCAGCACACAGCTGGGAATAGAGCCAAGGACTCCCAACCTCCTGCTCTATTTTTCCATGTTTCAGGCCAGTCTCCAGGAGTGCAGCCATGAGGTGTTTACTAGAGAAAGGACATGGAGTGAAATCCTGGACCCACTGAAGTCAATGGCAAAGCTCTCAGGCTTCAGTTGAGCCAGGATTTCACACACTGTGTTGTAGTTACTTTGAGGTAGATATTTCTAAAGGTTCTTATTATTTTGCTATTTACCTGGAACTAATCAAATGAATCCTGGTATCCTAGGACAGGAGGGGTCTACTGGAAGAGGATAGGGAACTCCCTACCAGTACAACTGGGATCTCTGGAAATGGGTTGGTTTGACCAAAGAGCTTCTACGTCAGCAATCTGGTACTAAAGGATTCTTTTTTCATTCTAATCCTCCTGCATTTCTCTTTAGTGCCCCATGTACAATAAGGGCAATCATCTTAGCAGGCACCAGCCAGCAACAAATGAGAGCTAGTCTCTAAAGATCTGGAAATCACAAGCTCACCTTACGAAACATCCGATTCTGCCGCTGGAATGGAAGGCCTGGGAAGCCCAGCTGTGCGGGCTTTAATGAGACCCCGACAGGTGGAGGCCCCAAAAGGGAATGTCTTGTAGCCTGAGGGAAAAACTGTTGCAGAGCTGGGGCTGTCATGTTAAATCCTCGTAAGTTTCCTACAAATGCAAACATACAATATATCACTCCCCTGTAGGTTGTGTTCATGAGACAGCAAACCCCCAAGCCATGATGACAGCCGGGAGGGGCAGAGCTTAGAGAACTCTGAACCTCCCTTTCCATAGGGAATGGATATCAGTAGCTGTATTTTGCTGGCCGGCTTCTGCTTCCCCCAACCACCCCAAAGATCTCACTCCATCACTGCTGCCATGTGGGGATGTGTTAGACCACTCAGCTGTTTACAACTGTTACTGCAAGCTAAGCTAAGCTCAGCAAGCTAAGCTTGGAGTGATTATTTGATTCAAACACTGGTCACCCATGTTTAAAGAAAGACAAGATCTTGTTTTTGCAAAGATTCTTGTGCAGCTGGCAGTTCAAACTGTGATCTGGATGCTTTTTTTTTTTTGGACAGAACAGCGGCAGCGATTGGAGCATTTCATTAAAAACAGCGTTTTACTTTTTAAACAAGAGATTTCATAGGCCTCTCTGCCACCAGATTTATCATGCAAGCTCAGAATGATAAACTAAACCCAGACACTTAAGATGCTACCATTTTCTATCATAACGTTTTGTCTTTCGAACAGTTCTTTTCAGCAGAGCATCCACCTGAAAGTGCTTTATAACTATTAGGTAAGTATCAACGCTTTCCAATGAAGGGAAGCCACAGACTTTAGAGCCAAAGTTTTAGAAGTAGCCTCTAATTTTGACTGCCAATCTTTAGAATACCAACTGCTTGATTTTCACAGGTACCGAAGATCCATAGCTCCCACTGAAGTCAATTTGAGCTCTGGATGCTCGGCACCTGTGAAAGTCAGGCTGTAGCTGTCTAAAGATGGACATCCAAAATCAGAGCTCCCATTTTACATAACCGACTAGCCAAAGGCCACACAATAGGTCAGTGGCAGAGTCAAGAGTTGATCCTAGGAGTTCTGACACTCAACATGCAAAAGCACCAGATGACCCTGGTATAATGTATAAAGGCTGCAACACAACACAAGGAATTCCCACAGATTTTAATTACTTGTCAATTATGCTGTGAAAAAGAAGATCTCTTCTTGTAAGGAGATCTCTCTCAATTTTGAACAGAAATCTATTTGAAGAAATGGCCTTCTGTTCATGGTTTAGCACTTTTATAAAAACTGCACATCCATTTAGACTCAGAAGGGCATTTGTTCTTTCCCTACTTCCATTGATGAAACCATAGGCTTCCACTGAATTATTTATTCTGATGTTTCTCAGGCACTGAAATACCTGGGCATCAGATATTCTCACATGTAATCCAAACCTGTAAGTGGCCACAAAAATTCAGCTCACAAGTATAGTCGTATTGTTCAGTACGGTCTTTATTACACATTTAAACATGAGACAATGCAGAATGTCAAAAATGGAAATCATAGATACTAGTTCCAGCTTGCTAATAAGGTGGGGATAATACTCCACCTCAGTACATTAGACTGGTCACTAAAACACCTTGTTCAAGTGGCATATCCAGTTTGTTTCAGATCATTGGACATATTTCTGTTTTAAATACAATTTGTCAATAAAATGTTCACCTTTAGAGAAAAGCCATGCTACTACTTAACATCAAATTTATCAGTCATCCTCCTTTCATATTTTTGCTGGCCCCAAGCTCTTTTCATCATACAAACACACATCAGAAACTTTAAAATCAACACTAACTTTGGATTAGAGTTTGTCCCTTACTGCCTCAGCTTTCCTCGGCCAAACAAAGATCTCTAGATGGCCACTGGGGTCATGAGAGAGCATGCTTATTGATTAGGCAAGGGAGAACAAAGGGCATGATAACAACATGCAGAATAAACCTTCACAAACAAGAATCATCCCTGGTCTAGTTTTAAGTTAAGTGATCATTCAAATTAACCCAGGGTAGCTTTTTCTTTGTCAAAATGGGACTGGCTGGTTAAAAATAAAAGAAAATACAAAGAAGTTCCTTACCTACATTTCTAACACCTTACACTAACTACAACTATTATTGGGGGCAGCCTTGTAAAATTGTCTTGAAAACTTATCTACCTGGGAACCAGATGATGGAAGAAACAGTGACTTACTCCAAGCAAGTAGTATGCCACAAAGCTGTTTCTTAAAAATTTACTTTTCACTTCTATGCCCTTTCTTTTTCCGCTTCTCTTCACTGAGCTTGGAAAAAAGACCACCTAGTTAGTTACACTTTCTGCAACACGTTTGTTTGGGTTCACGGACAATGCAAGTGACTATTTAAATCCAAACAAAAATTATAATTGCTGTTTAATATATTCTCAGAAACATTTTTATTTGCCTTAGGCTTGTAAAAGAGAAAGAGTTTTACCACCATCTACCTTTACAGTCTAAACCACCTTGAAGATTCCCATTGCAAAGTCACAACTTCCATATCAAATGTTGAAAATCCAATTTCTCAACTGCTTGGGAGCAACAACTGAAGAGCCTCCGAGACTTCGATTGGGGCAAATTTGAAAAAGAATAGTGCAGAGGAATGGAATCCCAAAGCATAGAGGACTCTGATGCTTAGACATGCAATATCTATTCTATGACTTCTCTCTCAGGTTAAGTGAGGGGTGAAGGGCTGACTAAATAAGTGCAATGAGCATCTCCAACAATGACAGTACCTTGCATCTGTTGCAAGAGCAGAGTTCGCTGAAGCATTGGATTGGCATTGAGGAGTGATGCTTGATTCGTTGCCCGTAAGCTCAGCATCTGTTGCTGTTGAGGTGGTGGCAAACCCCTGGAAAAGAAGGGATCAAACCCTTAAAAAGCTTCCTGTAGAAAAATGTATCCTTTAAATTCACTCTTGTTGTCTCTTACAAGCACAACACAAGGAGCAAAGGACAAAAGCAATACTGATGCGTTTGCATTAAAACACCATTGTATACATTAACATTGTATCCCTGTTCTTCCATCCTCCTGGAGCACCCAGGTGAGGGATTGTCCATTACAAAATTTTATGTCTGCAACTTTGCCAGGTTTAAGAGACAGAACCTCTCAACACCACACACACGTAAAGGGTAATGACATAGCTTAAGGCAGTTCAGTAAGGGACTGCAGGTCTACAGACGAATTCAGGTAGCGATCAACTGCCTACATGGAACAACTCCTCTTGATTTTTAAAACATTTTCATCGTCCTAGTACACTACCCAAAATTCACTACTCCCACCCAGAGGCTGTCCATATGGGTGCAGTTGCACCTAAATGTGAGTGTTGGGAAGAGTGGCAGTAAACTATGACTTTCATATTTAAAGTATGGGCTAGAAGGAAAAGATGAGAGCAGTGGGAATATCCTGGGAATGGGGTTGAGCAGCGAAGCGTCAGTCTGGTTCAGGGGATTGAAGAAACTGCCATACATTATCCTACACAATTCTTACATGCTCTAAAAATAAATCTCACTGCACTGCTCTCAACCCCACTACCATAATTTATGAGCCAATATTAATTTACTTACCCTACTCCTAGAGATGCTATAAATATTATGAAGCCAAAAGCAGTTGGGGGGGGGGGGGACTATTCAGTGCTGGCTTTTAAAGCTCTTAAAGGAGAAATGCTTGATTATATCAGACAAGCCTTATGCTGGTGGGCACAAGTGCTGACATCACACACCATCACATCTTAGGTTGGCAAGTCAAAGAGTCGCTGTGAAAGCCCTTCAGGTGTGAAATTTACTTCTGTACAACATCTTCCTCAGCCCAAGCCACGCCATTTAAAATATTTTTTTATTAGGAGACCATCTGAATAAATAGACTGATATTCTCAGTATAGTGGGTCACCTTTTAATAATGATAGATATTTGCAGTATTGTGGGTCATTTACACTTATTTGAAGAGAAATTTAAATACTTTCCCACCCTTTTTTCTCTTATATTACCTTTGTAATAGAGAGGTTTCCAAGCATACCTCAATAACATCTCATCATACTAATGCAATGGTGGTTGTGATTTAGTAGGCAAGGAACTTCTTTTCCTCCTTACATTTCCCCCCTTTAACCTTGAATGCCTGCTGCATAAAGTTTTAGACGAGAACAGTAGCACCTAAATGCATTATTTAACTGTTTCTGTAGTATATCTTCTACCTCTGGTCATAGTGGGCAAATTTCCTTGACTAGAACTATTGTCTTCTCTCTTACATGTTACGTGAGCAGTTTCACTCTTTATTGTCCTCTTTACTGCTTGTGGCTGGCAGACAGGTGTCTTGATTTGTCTTTTAATCCAAATCAAATACAAAGTCACACCCTCAGCAGCATGGGGTGCAATTGCACAAATATCTGTGCTTATACACAAACATCACTTGAATGACACCTTACCACATGTTCAAACTGAATTCAATAATCCCATCGTTACACTAACTAAATAATAATATACACATAATAAAACAAAATGTTTTAACCAAAAGGGAGTTGGGAGCCTGATAATATAGTAAAATCCATGCTCCTGTTTAAAAGGTTTAGCAGAACATTTATGTAAGTTGTAACAGGTAACATTTTCCTCTAGATTCCCCACTTTTTAACAACAATCAGCTTTTCTAGTTGGATTGTTGTCCATCCACCTTTTATTGATTTAAATTTGGACACTTTGACGCTACAGAATTTTGTTTTATATTATCTATTCTACACTATTATGTTTTACTTGCTTTCAGGTACGAGGATGATGGGATCAGAGAAATACCAAGGTGACAAGCACCTTAAAAATACTATAGACACAGAGATTCTTAATGGGGCAGTGCCCCATGTGTTGCAAGGGAGGGAAGAAGCCTTTCGACATCCAAACTGTAGTATTTGATAACTGTCTGGTGCAATACCAGATCTGGAGGAGCTGCACCCAGCAGGAGCTTCCTTCGCCTACTGCCCCCTCGGTACAGAGCTAAGGAGGAGTGTTCTGGGCAGTGCCCTGATCCCCACCCAAGGGCTGGGCAGACCCTTTATTCCTGTTCTCGCCAGCGCTACCGCAGCTTCCAGACCCCTTTCCCAGCGCATGCAGACAGATGAGCCTCTTCAGCTGCCAGACTCACAGGGGGAAACGGAGACAATTCGTGGCCCAGCTCCCCGCCCCGTCCCGGGCCCCTCTACTCCATGCGCAGATCCCCTTCGCTCCAGCCGGGAGCCTCAAAGCTCCTCGCCGATCTCCCTCACGCCACCTCCCCAGGGCCCTCACACCCCTGCGCTGAGCCCTGCCCTGCCTCCCACCGGGCCCCTTTAGCCCTGGCACGGATCCTCTCGCCAAGGCCCGTGGCCCTTGTACAGATGCCCCCTGCCCACATGCAGCCCCCTCCGCCGGCTGGGGTGCCCGGGCCGCCCCGGACAGGTGGAGGGGGAGCGCGGGCCAGGCAGGACACCAGCCACGCTCCGGCTTTCCTGGGGGAGGTCCCCGGGCACAGGCCCGCGGTCCCCGGCCTCGATTAGTCGCGCTTACCGGCCGCCCTGTTGCGCCGGGTGGTGTTGATGCTGCTGCTGCTGCTGGAGGAGGTGCTGGAGCTGCAGCAGCTGGAACTGCTGCTGGTTGAACATGTCTGGGGGGCCCCACGCCGAGCGAGCCTGGGACAAAACGCAGGAGAATGAGGGAGGGAGGCACCCGCGGGGGGGGCTTCAGGCTCGGAGCAGCCGCTGAGCCGCGACCCGCTGCCCGTCCATTCACTCATCGGAGGGCCGCCCCCCCCGGGGTCACCGCAAGCAGCAGCCGGGGGGGGGGGACCTTCCGGACCCCACCCCCTACAAATCCCCCCTCAAGGGGCGCCTGCGAGCCCCCTGCTCGGGTTTGCATCGAGCCCCTTCCCGGGGCACCGGGACTCCCGCTGCAACCAACCTGCGTTTACATTTCTTGACCGACAGCCTCCATCTTATTTCCCAGAACAATAACCACCTGCCGCCGCCGCTGCCCCTGCCCGGCGGCTCGCTCCGGCTTCTCAGCGCCGCCTCGCTGCACCGAACCAGCGCGCTCCCCGCGAAAGCGGGGCCAGGAAGCCGGAGCGCAGCGCTCGCTGTCGAGTCAGCTCCTTCTGGGGGCCTGGAGGAGCCGCTGCACCTCTTCGCCTTCCTGCCGAATCTCATTCAGGTGGGGGATTCCTTTTTCTCCGCCCGCTAGGAACAAGGGATTTTGCTGCGTGTTTCAGTGGGACACTTAATATCTCCTTCCCCATCTTCCTGGAGTCTCATTGAAATTGCCCCAGGGTGGGACACCTCTGCTGCCTTCTCCTTGTCCTCCACGCAGCCCACAATTCGAAGTAGGGTCCCTTGCACACAAGCAGGGCTGGGCACCATCTGTTCAGGGGCTATGGCTAGGCGAATTGAGTAAACTGCTAAAGGGGGAAGCAGATGGTCGCCAACATCTTTTTTTTTTTTTTTTTTACAGTCCAGGGGAATCCTTGGTATCTGCTGCAGATGGTAACTGTCTCACTGAGGAAATGGAAAATCCCTAGCACTCGCTGTCAATTTGTTGTGGTCTGATCTCCACCAACTTTGCTCTGAGAAAATTGTCTTTCTGGGAAAAATGAAACTTTTGCATCATTCTTGTGAGAAGTTATTTTTATTTACAAGATTTTCTAACAAGTTTAGGTGCTTTCTCCTGATAGTGTGAAGCAAACCTTTCCTGTGGGTGTGGCAACTCTTCTAATGAACTCATTTGAAGTATGTATCCAGTATCTGAGACCTCTGGCTGTAAGAAGTGCTGTGAACTCCCATTTTCTCTTTAGACTCAATCTAGTGGGACAATAAGACTGAAGTCCTGATTTTTTGCTGTTTACTGTACTAGGGAGCCATCCTACAATAATTACTCATTTGAAAAGCTCTTAGTCGTATGAATGGTCTCATTGACTTCAGTGAGACTACTCACACAAGTAAAGACTTTTGAAGGACAAATGGTTGCAGGATTGGTCCTTAGCTGGCTTTTTTTTTACTTTTTACTTTTTTGTACTGTCACGATTTTATAATAGTCTATCTGGAGATCCTGACCCTTAATGGCTAGCTGTGTTAATGCCTAGCAGGGCTGGCCTTACCATGAGGCGAACTGAGGTGGCCGCCTCAAGTGCCAGACTGTGTGTGGGGGGGGGCCACTAGGACCCAGAGTTTCAAAGTTTTGGACCAAGTGAGGGGGCACGGGGGCGTCATTTGAGCTCCCCGCCTCAGGTGCCAAAACGTTGTGGGTCGGCCCTGATGCCTAGACTCCTTAAGCCAGTCATTAATGGCTCAAAAACACACTCCTGTTAATCTTTGTGGTTTAAGTTTTGTCCCAGGAAACAGTCATGGGAAAATTTATATGGAGTCTTTTTCACATTGCTCCACATAACTGATCCTTTTCCTCGACCATAATTACCCTACTGCAAAACCTGCCCTGGCTGAATAATTTGCAGTGGTGGAAGAGCAGGAAAAAGCCTTTGTAAGAAGATCCAGAGCAGTGATACACAGACCTCAGTGCTTCAGGAGCCAAATTAATGATCAACATTACCCCCAAAGAGCCACAGTAGTGTGAATTCATTATTTCATTTACTACAGTACTATATATTCAACACCTCTTCATGAGTAAGGAAACACATGATCATAGTAAAATCATCCTGATTTGGTTAATAACTTAGTTAATAACATAATAAAAGCATCCTGACTGGTTAATAATTAAATCACATAGTGTTGTAATATCATGTGCTGCAAAGAGCCACATTCCAGAGCCACTTGTGGCTCATAAGCTGCAGTCTGAGTATCAGTGTCCTAGAGACTTCGGTTAGAGAGGAAGGCTGACCCAGTAGTTTGGGCATAAGCCTGGGACTCAGAAGAACCAGGCTCTATTCCATACTCTGCTGCAGACTTCATGTGTGACTTTGGGCAAGTCATTTAGGATCCAATTTTAAGGGTATTTAGGTGCCTAGGAGGATTTTGAGAAGCACCTAAGCACTTCTGAATTCCCCAGTAGGCACCTATCTGCATTTTTAGGCACATAAATACCTTTATAAATCTGCATGTGCTTCAGTTCCCCATTTTCCACAATGAGGATAAAAGCACTTCTTTATGTCACAGATGTTATGGGTGTTATGATGATAAATGATTGGGAGAGCTGGCAGTGACCCTTATATTTAGGGTTCTAAGTAGCCCCATGGTGCATATGTATTGTGATACTCTTTAACTACATGATTACATACTGCTTTTTCCACAGAACCCTGAGGGTACATCTACACTGCAGAACAAAACAAACCCAAACAAAACCCCCGGAGCAGCAAGTCTCAGAGTCCGGGTCAACTGACTCTGGCTCACAGGGCTCATGCTAGAGGGCTAAAAATAGCAATGTAGATGTTCCTGCTTGGTCTAGAGCCTGGCCTCTGAGACTCACCCCTCTTCCTGGGTTTCAGAGCCTGGGCTACAGCCCAAGCACGAATGTCTATACTACAATTTTCAGCCTTGTAGTGTGAGCCCCAGTCAGTTGACCACGGCTACAAGACTCCCGGCTGCAGGGTTTTAGGCAATGTACATGTACCCTGAAACCTGTGGTGCCCAAGAAGGCAGAATTAAGGTTGCAGAGGCAATCATACATTTGGCATTTCCTAACTTCTGCTTGACTTTGCAACTTAAATAACAGACTTTTAACTCACTCTTTGTATGTAATATATAAAAGATTGTGAGATGCTCAGATTCTACAGTACTGGGAGCCATATAAGTACCTAAAATAATGTCTATATAATAAAATTCCAGGAATGTCACTCCGTGTGGCAGTCTGAAGCCTAAAATGTCTGTAGTCAGTGTGAAGTGATGGAAGAAGCTACAAGCATGGCTGAGGGCTCTTTTTGTTCAGAGTATTATCAGGTTGAATCATCTCTGGGTTTCATGGTCTGTTACTGTCCATTTTTAAATTCTCAGACATTTTGACTTTACAAATTGCACACCCATGCCACAGCAAGGCCTGTATCTACGCCATCGCTAGAGTCCTAGACCACTGTGATATCAGATGTAACTCAGGCACAGCACCACCTTTACAGCTAATTTGCATGTAGTTTAACCAGTGATATGACACAGAGGTGGACTACTTGGCCCAACTGCCAAAGTTCATCCACACAACAATACAACCAGCACACAATAAACCCCAAACACATATAGCTCCTCACCGTAACACACAGCCCTCATTTGCCACCTACACAAATCAGCAGGAATTTACCAGCACAACCTCCCCTGCCCCCGAAACAAACTAACATTACCACCCACCAACCCAAACCCACACACAATAACTCCAATCACACAAAGCCCTGCAGCACACATCTCTCATTTGCCACCCACGTGACTCTCCAAGCACAACACAATCCACACACAAATCAACACGATCACCCCCACAACACAGCCAGCAAACACAGTAATCCCAAACATCACTCTGAAGCCTAGAGTGTCTGTTGAGTCAGTGTGAAATGTTGGAATCAACTACAAGCATGGTTGAAAGCTTTGTGTTTAGAATATCTCCAGGTTCAATCAACACTGGGATTTGTGGTCTCTTATCATCCAACTGTTAAGTTCTCAGCCCTTTTTCATGACTTTATGAATTACACCCATGCGACAGCATGAGCTTTCGGTTGCTAGTAATTTATTAATTATATTATATTATATTAGTGTTTATAATTATATTACTAATTTATTATGGTACAATAGACCCTAGAGGTCTCAATCAGAGACAGAATCCTGGGCTCCATTGTGCAAGGTCCTGTACAAATATGAAATAAAGAGCCGCTCCCAGCCATAAGAATTTATGGTCATAGGCCTGCAATTCACTGCATGCAGGTTCACTGCTGCACCCACACTGAACCTCCTTGACATCACTGGGGCTCTGCGCAGGCATAGTAAATTTCAGAAAATTATATGGGAAAATACCTGCCATTTTGTGCAACATGGGACATTCCATAAATTGCTCTTTAGAGATACCTTTATTAACCTTGGATATAAATTACCCCTAGCAGGGATGGTTTAGTAGAATCCAGAAAATGCTAGTAGAGAGAAGAGAAATCATCCCATTATTCTTTACTTCAGTTTGCCCACTGTAAACACAGAGGCTTAAGTGACCAGCCTAGAAAATGTGGTTAGGGTTCTTTTTCTTTCCTTAGCTCATTTTCATATACATATATATTTAGCCACAGCTGTGGGAAGCAAAATAGCATACCCCTGCTGACAGCTGAATGGTACCACAAATAATCAAACACAGCACTTGTACATGGAGAATTACCTCTCATCCCCAGTAGGGGCTAAGAGTTCTTTTGCGCTTTTTAATGATCCTGTAGCTTGCTTCTATACTGCAAAACATGTGTGTATGGGGTAAATGTGTGTCATTCCAGGAGGCTACATGAAATCTAAACAACTGTGGTGCCACAGTAAGTAAACAATACAATATTTCTAATCAATCCCTTTGTCACATAAACCCGAGCACCCACAGGACTCCAGTTACGGTGTCCCCATCCTGTCTCACTGACCATGGCAATAAATTAAACAATTATGAGAACTAAAAGGCCAACACAAGAAAAAGCTAGAAAAACACCTGCAATTAAACAGACTAAAACCATTGAGTTGACTCATCCACCCGCCCTCCATGTGAGACAATTTGTGCTGCACTTCTATGTGATCTAGCGTACAAGCATGGGTTCTGGACTTGTGGGTCCTAATCTTGGCTCTGTGAAAGACTCACTGTGTGACTTTGCACAAGTTTATGCTCAAATTTTACTCCTGCTGGAATTCTGTGCCACTGCACAATGTGGAATTTGCACAGAATTAATGTTCCCCACAGAATTAATTTTTTCATGCAGAATTTGTGATTTCCACCATAATGATTCCTTTTTCCGGTTTTGCGTGTTTCAAATGTATTAGTTACGTGTAAATGTCTTTGCGCGCACATGACCCTACTGGTGCCGTCCTCCCTCTTATATTCCCTGCCAGCCTGAACCCACCCCCCTCTGCTCCCACCTATCACTGCACACCCCAGCATTCCCACCCTCGCCTGGCACGGGGGTGTACATACTACCTCTGGAGATGAAGGGGTGTTGGCTGGCAAACATGTATATGACCCAACTCACACAAACACACACACCCTACCCTGGGTCTCCCTCCCCATCCTAACCACCTGCTATCCTACAACTAAACTATCGCTAACTCACCAGCCTCCCTCCTGCTACAGTGGCGTAACCCAAAAACCTGACAATACACATCGAAACGTGAATTTGTACAAGACATAACAGACAGACCCAAAACAGTCCTTAAGGATGCTAGCGCCCTCTTAGGCCAGGTTGTTACAATACTTTTGTATAACATGCTTTGGTATAATGACTTGGTTTAAATAAAATATTTAATTTCAGTGAAACAGAAGATAACTGTCAACAAAGATGCATCAAGTTCTGTATTAATATGCCTAGTAAGGAATCTATTTGTCAAAAAACATTCCCTGAATCTTGTTTGTTGTCTGTATTGTTACAGAGATACTTGCTGACAGGTATTTTGAAATAAATTACCACAATAATTGAAACTGGTGTGATTATATTGTGTTATTTTGACAAATAAAATATGCAGAATTTTGCACAATTTTAAAATATTGTGCATAGAATTTTAAATCTTTTTTTTGCACAGAATTCCTCCAGGAGGAACATTTTCAGAAGCAGTTCCTGATTTCAGGATCCTCAATTTCTAGGTGCCCAACCTGAGGCAATCTTCAGAGGTGCCCAAAACTCCAGTTGAAGTCCATGGGGATAGTAGTATTCATCTATCCCACAGGCTTAGTTAATTAATGTTGTGAGGCTTAGTTAATTAATGCTTATGAAGCATCTCGAGATCCTATCATCCACTCTTTGTCCTATTGCCCCATAAACCTGTTCCCAATAGTTCTTGATTGATGGGCAGGTCCACTGTATATGAACTAAAATATTTATTTTGAGTGCACCCTCTCCACCACACTGGCAAATAACTTACATTAATTCAGAATTATTAATCTACTAATTCAGTCTCCCTAGGTTAAAATATATCATAGCTACTGTTTGGCCTTATCTCAGTGCATGTGAAATGCACAGAGAATTCTGCTTTGCTTAAAATATTAATCACTTACCCAAGCATCTATTCTTGTCCAAATCCCTTTTGTTTTGGACAATATAATTCAACTTATTGTTTCCTTGCTTAGATCCCAACTTCAGTGGAGTTGCACAAGGGGTACATTTGACTCAGTGTCTTGTAAAGTATTTATCCTTTTAAAACTTTTTTTGTGAGAGGGTGAAGGTGTATAAGGTTGTTCAACAAATTTCCTGTTTCAGAAGTGAAGTGTAACAGAGCATATATTTCATGTGATTTTCCTAAAGGGCAAACTACATATCTGAAAACATAACAAATTATGGGATGCATCCATTCCAGATAACTGTTCTTATTGCAACCACCTTGAAAGACAGAAATTCCTCTCCTTTTGAATAACTCAGAGCATCTGTTCAAAGTGCTGTAGCACAGAATAGGCACTTTAAAAGTGCATGTGTGTATGTGTGTATATATATTCTTCTATATTGATAAACATGGTGGCAATCCTGTTCCCCCAACCCTTCATTAGTGTTTATATTCTTATGTCTATTTATAGAAGTCTCCTGGATGCACACAGGCTCAAGAACATGAACCACCTGGTGTAGGGTTACTCTATAAAGTTGCCAACTTTCTAATCACACAAAACCGAACACCTCTGCCCTGCCCCTTCTCTGAGGCCCCACCCCTTGCTCCATCCCCCTTCCCTCCATTGCTTGCTCTCTCCCAGCCTTACTCACTTTCACTGGGCTGGGGCAGGGAGTTGGGGTGTGGGAGGTGGTGAGGGCTCCAGCTGGGGGTGCAGGCTCTGGGATGGGGCTGGGGATGAGGGGTTCGGGTGCAGGAGAGGGCTCCGGGTTGGGGTAAGGGGTTGGGGTGTGCGTGGCGGGGTGACTGGGGTGACTCTGGCTGGGGGTGCAGGCTCTGGGGTGGGCCAGGGATAAGAGGTCTGGGGTGCAGGAGGGGGCTGTGGGCTGGAGACGAGGAGATTGGGGTGTGGAAGGAGGTGTGGGCTCCATCTGGGGGTGTGGGCTCTGGGGTGGAGCCAGGGATGAAGAGTTTGAGGGGGCAGGAGGGGGCAGGTGGTTAGTGTGCAGGGAAGTGAGGGCTCTGGCTGGGGGTGCAGACTCTGGGGTGGGTCTGGGGATGAGGGGTTTGGAGTGCAGGAGAGGGATGGGGCAGGAGATTGAGGTGTTTGGGGGGGTGGGCTCCGGGAGGGAGTGTGGGTGCGGGAAAGGACACTGGGCATTGTCTCCACAGGTCTGAGGAGTGAGAGGCAGCTCCCTGTCTTGTGGAGGTGCACTCTGCTAGCTACTTGCTCAGATTAATCACTTTTTAAGGGTATAGTTTCAAACAGGGGCTTTCAAACTGCACTAACAATATCTGTGGGCAGGACTGTTTGCATGAGCTAATGGGGATTTACCCCCACAAAACCAGTGCACGTAGCTACATGCTTGCCTGGAAACAGATGGATCTGCAAATACAAGGTGCATTTATCCACAGGTGCATTAATTTTTAGAAATTAATTTGAAAATGTGGCCCTAGATAATTTAAAACACTTTAAAGAAATAGTTTCTTTCACTTTCTTTTTCAATTTATTTGCATGTCTCAAAGCAGGGCTTTCTAGCCAAGAAAGAAATTGTGGTTTTCCCTGTCTATTCCTGCTTGGAAATTTCCTACTTATTTCCAAGTCTCTCTTTTCCTCCAGTAATTGCTATACAGGTTGATCACATAGCTCTTTTCTTTTTTAAATTACTGCTACAAACTGCTGCATAAGTCATCAAGCAAGGAGAATGCTTTGGAGTCATAAGGCATGCACCATCACACCTTGACACTCAGCAGATACCCTTGCAATGAACAGTCTCTTACAGAAGCAGAAAATGAGGGATCTGAATTTGAGAGGTGCAGATTACCTGCAGCTCTCATTGACGTCAGTGAGAGGTGTGGGTGATCAGAACCTCTTAAAATCAGATGACAGGTTCTTTCATATTTGTGCTTGGGGCTCCCGCTTTGCTGCCCATGATTTACATGACAAGAATTGTTGCAGAAGTGGTTAGGTAGACTCACTATGTGGCAATATTAATGAATCCTTACATCTGTAATGTTGTATACCAATATAGCATCCTCATTTACAAGTGCATCTGAAAACTGGGTAAAAGGCACTATGTTCTGTGCAGCTTTCAGTGTAATGTTAATGATAATTTACAGATTTTGAGTGAAAGCATCAACACAATTTACTGACATTTTCTGCAAATTTTTCACTCTTTTCTTCTCTCCTTCCCTAGTTTCTTGTCTGCATGGAGAAGGAGCCTGCTACTCTTGATAGTTTCCCCAGCACTCCTCTTGCCCCCTGCTGCCTCACCTGTATCAGGTACAGTAGCTTTTGTGATCAGAGGGTTCATCACTCTTCCTGAAATGAGGCAGGGTATAAAGAGCTCACATCAGACCTGTGGACAGTGTTTTCCCCAGGAATTGAAATGGGGGGGGGGGGGGGAGGAAAGGGGTCAGCGCTAATGAGGGGTGAGACAGCAAGGGCGAAGGTGGGCTGTATGGCACCCTAGTAAAAACTGAAAAATGTTTCATGACCATTTTATTAGATTTAACTCATATTTTAAAATCACCACACAAATTAAAGTTGCCTTCTCAAGCCTTCTATGAAGCACAACATCTACATCCTTCTTGGTTTCTTGTTATAATTTTGTACAACTCTGTTAATGAACTTCTTAAATGCAATGCGTTCATCTTTGGTGGCTTCTCATGTGTCTGGTACTTCCATTCCTTCAAGTGATATGCTCATTAGTTCATTCACATGATCAGGCAGAAAGCAACTTCTTTCAGATCACAAAATTCTATTAAATGATGAAAAAGAACACTCAGCTGTAGCTGTTGTGACTGGGAGTAGCAAGAGATGAATTCATACTACTTTCACTTCAGGAAACAGCACAAAGATCGGGTTGAACCACTAGTGTTGATAAAAAAGTTGAAGTTAAATCTTCATTCCTTCGTCGTACAATATTCCACTCTGTGTTCAAATTCTCTATTCTGTCCTGAGCACATGGCAGCCCCATTGCTGGGAGTGCCTCACTCCACTTAACTGTCGGTGTTTTATAGGACAGTGATCTGTAAAAGCTATGTAGCGGTTGAGTCGAATCTAGAAGTCACTGTTGTAGATTTTTAAGAATCAAATCTGCGTACTTTTTCAGTTGTCTTAAACACACACTTGTCCTCTTCACTAAGGATTCAATATAAATGCCTTCATTAGTTAACTTCTGGACTGAAGTCTTTGCTTCTTCCAGAACTTTTTCAATGGATAGCTCTCTGATCCAAATGTAGCTTCTATTGCTGGACAAAGATCTACTACTGTTGTAGCAGATGCCTGGATGGCATTGTTTAATGACCCAAGTGGTTTCAACACTAGACTTACGAGAGAGAACAGCAATAGTCTTCTCTGAACATAGTAGCAAAAAGTAATCCACCAACCTCACTATTTAGCTCCATCCCATCTTCGGAGATACTTTCCAAAGCCAATAATAACGGCTGGAGTAATTTTAAGACAACAGCCAAGGATTGCTTATGAGAAAGACAGAGGGTTTTTGCAGGTTGGACTAATTTGAACTTCAGTCCTAGTGTATCTTCTGTATTTTCCAAGATATCCAGTCTTTTTGGACTCTTGCTGAAAAAAGAATATAATGAAGACATTAATTTATAGCTTTTTAAATGTCTTTTGAAGAGCCTGCTGCTCGTACTAGCGCTAGTTGGAGTAGATGGCCTTTGCAGTGTGTATAGGAGAGATGAGGATTACACTTTTCTTTAAGCAAAGCTTGTACTCCACCATGTCTTCCAGAGAAGTTTGCAGCTCCATCAAATGCACAAGCAGCCATCTGTTTGGGGTCCAATTGACAACCATTTAACCCTTCCAAGATGTGGGTTGTCACAGATGCAGCTGATGTGTCTTCTATAACTTGAACATCTAGAAATGCATCTACTGGCCTACCACTGACATCAAGATAACATGCACAATGACTTAATACTTGATGCCCATTTGCATCAGTGCATTCATCAGCCATGTATGCAAATTTTTTGAATGTGGTGAGAGAGTTCTTCAGTTTTTTCAACTGTTGAGTCTTTCACTGTTGCACCACATGCTTCTAGCCAGTCAGTTGAGTTTCTTGCAGAAAGATAGTGAGCATTTGCTGGTCTTGTTCAGAACCAGTGTTCAACTTCAGGATGAACAAGTGACAATGCACTTAACATTGGCCTCCAGTTTGTAGTGTGTGGTATCTCTTGCCTAAATAGAAAGTATGATGCCACAGCCATGTTTGTTCGCATGAACTGTATTGTGTCTCCAGCATTCTTAACAGCCTCCTTAACACTCACCGGTGTTGTCCTTGGTCAGTGGAGACTCAGAGTTCAGAGATGCTTTCACATGAGTTCACCTCCCAGGTGGGGAGCAAGAAGGCACCTTGCTTGTTCCTCCAGCTGCTCACTGTTCGCTCTGGCCACTGTTGTTCATTGTGCTACCATTCACTCCATCACTCTGTTGCCAATGGCCCTGCGCCATCACCTTCTGCTGCCACCTGCCACTGTAACCTCTGTAAATTGGTCTCTTGAGGTTCCACCCAGCTCTCAGGGATTTCAGCTGAGTTCTCAGTGGGGGAACCTCACTACTAGTGCAGGCTGGGCCGTCTCTTCCACAGATATACTGTCCAACAGCAGGTCTAAGCACTTTAGACCTGATTATCAGTGATTTCAGCTGTAGTGGTCACTTAACACAACAAAAGACTATCTGTGGAGCCTAATCAGCTCTGTCTTTAAACAGTGGAGAGGGAAAGGTCAAATACTACTTGTGACTCCGGCAGACCATCAAGCAAAACACCTGTCCCCACCCTCTCTCTTGATGCCCTCAATCAGCACAGGCTGAGTACAGTTCTACTGCCCTTTACTCATACAGTAAGAATAACAACATTTCATTATCCCCCCTCCCCCTGCATTCAAGTGATTTGTAACCCAGCCCCAGCCAAAATCTATCATTTGGGCAACACAGCTCTTTTGCTGGATACCTAGGTAGATTAGGCGTGAATGTAAATACAATCTGGTCCTGAAGCCTTTCCCCACAGCCCTCAGCTCATCACTAGTTGTCAGGGAGAGCTCATTTAGACTTTGCTTACAAATCATAATTTGAAATTATTAGGTTGGCCAACATCACCAAAATGAATGCACTGACATTGTCATAAAAAACAGCAGCTGTATAAGGAAGCTAGTCTATGTTCATACTTTTCAAATCTATTATACTTTTTCAGATACATGTATTTTATCATACACTTTATATGCTTTTAAAGTGTGTATTAATGTTTCAATTTAAATTCAAATTTCCAAACAATCACTAAATTGGCAACACTGCATGTAACTAGTTCACAAAACTGCGGGGGGTGGGTTGGGAAATTCAGGGAGGGTATAAACCTCCCCTAGGGGGGGTGTAGGAAAATCTCTGACTGTGGACTCCACAAAAGTTGTGTGTGTGTGGCTTGAGAGACAAAGATTATTAGTAATTTAAATTCTAATTTCACAAAAAATAAATATGACAGTAAGAATAGCTGAGTGAGAACTCACAAGAAATCCAGTTGTTGCATCCCTTCTCTCCCTTCCTCTGGTTATATTAGTCAGATTTTTTTTTAAGGCATGAATGTCAGTTGCTGACACAATGCACTGTCAATGTTCTTTTGCAAGCCTTTTCTAAGAGAAACACAAATGTTTAAATTTAATTTCAGATCTCACAGGGAACAGAACGATCCTAAATGATAATTTCTGGAACATAAGCTCACTCAGAGTGACATGCCTGTTTAGTATGTTAAACAGCCAGATGGGGGTCCAATATTCGGATAGTTTGATGGTGCTATTGCTAGCAAAAAGCGTTGATAGTTGCAATCAAATACAATCAATTTTATGTAAATTTTAGAATTGCTGATTACAGCAAACCTCTGGTAAATGGCAGTTTTCCTATCAAGATGGGGGGGGCGGGGGCGGGGGCGGGAAGAGGCCTGCAAACATCTACATGGCCAGAGTGAAATACTTTGACCCTGACCTGTAAGGAATATTTTTGTTTTCACCAGGGATACTTTCAGGTTAGTTATGGCCCTAAATATTATTTTTGTAAAAACATTATTTTGCAAACTAAGCCAAATAGTTCCTCTTTATTATCTGAGCCTTTTAAAAAAATCAGTGGAAACACATAACATTAAACATTTCCCTGCATTTTTTGTAAATCAAACATAGCAGCAATGTGCTACTGCATTACAATCAGAAATTGAAATTGACTGGGAACAAAAGTGAAATGCATTTCTTCATTGTTCATACTCTGGGAAATGCAAAAAGCAAAGATCAAACAGCAGCAACAGTGAAAAGTAAATTAAAAGTAAAATAAAATAAAATAAATAAACGTCTACTTTAGTGATTAGTAAACTAGGTAAGGGCACTTACAAGAACAGAGATTATTTACAGAGATATTAGTTAAAAATATATTTAGCTGTTAATCTGCAGTGTGTCTTGAATATTTAAAGTCAGCACTGATTTACTGCGTTTTGGGAGGAGTGAAATATTCTTGGCTTCTTCATCATAAATATATCAGGGATTATGCAGACCCTCCAGATTTCACATTCTGGAGGGTTGATTTTAATGCCAATTTTGAACCCCCCTTTTGTGTTGGAGAATTGTATTGTGTTTCCGTGAGACACTGGAAGCCTCCCTTATTCTAGTGTCCCGGCTTGGGAGCAGATCCCAGGCTACGGAGGCAGGTACCCTAAAGACACCTGGCTCACGGCATAGCTCCCTTTAGCAATCCCTATGAACTACAACTCCCATGAAGCTCTCGGCCCTCAGGAGGGAGCCCTCTAGCGGCCGTTACTGGTACGTGCGCTTTAAATCCCGTGAGGAGCCCTGTGGCTAGCGGGCTTGAGCTGGCAGTCGGGGTAGCAGCGCTGCTGCAGAGATCCAGGGACCCAGGTTAGGTGGAGAGTGGAGGGCAAACCATCCCACCACCTAGCTGTGAGGTGGGGACAACCCCTGATGAGGGCTTGGGGGGCCAAACCCCAGCAGTAAATCCTTTGCAAACCAAGCGGGGAGAAAGAGGGGTTTGCGTTGCAAGCCCAGGAGGCGAGAGCCCAGGCGGAGCTGCAGACATGGGGAACCGAGGGATGGAAGACCTCATCCCCCTGGTCAACAAGCTCCAGGACGCCTTCGCTTCCATCGGTCAGAACGCCGACTTGGACCTGCCCCAGATCGCTGTGGTGGGGGGACAGAGCGCCGGCAAGAGCTCAGTGCTGGAAAATTTTGTGGGAAGGTAAGATTTATAAACTATAGACGATTATAGGGGATGTTATGAGGGCTGATGTCCCCGATGCATCTGTGTTGTGCAATGCATTGCTCAATGGACATGCGGTGCAAAGCTTAATGCAGTGCAATCCAGGACAGGGGAGGGGGCCTGATCTTGCTCCTCTGAACTTGGGATTCATAGTGGAGATGGATCATCCCAGCCCCTGCGACACACAGAGATCCTAGTGCCGGGATTGCACTGCACCCTACAATGCAGAAATCAGGAGTCTCTATGACCGGTGACATTCCCTTGATTGGTTTCAGAGTAGCAGCCGTGTTAGTCTGTATTCGCAAAAAGAAAAGGAGGACTTGTGGCACCTTAGAGACTAACCAATTCATTTGAGCATAAGCTTTCGTGAGCTCAAATAAATTGGTTAGTCTCTAAGGTGCCATTAGTACTCCTTTTCTTATTCCCTTGATTGTCACCTTCACTAGCAGGAGAGCCCTCCCCTCAGCATAAGATTAGAAGCGCATATGTGCGTATAAATGTCCACTTTGAAATGGTAATATCTGATTGGGAACTGATCAAAGCAGATCGATGCTGGGCAGCATATTGCTTGGTGGGCTGGGAGGGGCGGGGGGAGTGTGTGTGTGAAAGAGGTTGAGAGGAGGATGCAGCACCAGGCGAATCCTGCTTTTGGAGTGACTAATGCACAAAAGAAGCCATTTGTTTGGGGGTGGAGAGGGAGTAAGAAGGAACCGAGCTGATGTGTTGTCCACATCACAGGAGATTTAATGGTTTTAATCCTAAATCATTTATTTATTTATTTATGGGAGCTAAATACAAGAAGGCAGACTCCTGGGGATGAGCAGGATGGTAGGATGTCCCCCCTCACCCCTGCTGCTGGAGGACAATTGCTGCTGGGCCCTGGCAGGGTGGGAGGATGAGGAGTAGGGGAGGAAGGCATTGCTTCAAGGAGAGAATGAATAACATAGATGGTTGTATAGAATGTACAGAAAATTAATGGAAATCCAGTAAAGCACAGACAAAGGCTCCATATGTTATGTAATGTCAGGGATAGAAATGTCAGAGAAAAATAGCCACATTCTGGGGTGTCCCTTATTTTTATCACACATTAGAGACCTGCAAGCCAGAGCCAGAAATGATACAGCTTCCACATAATTTTCTAAAATGAATTATCTATGGTGATTCTAAAAAATACTGATCAGTTAATATTGTGTGTGCAGATAAATAACCGTATACAATCCCTGTTAAATACCAAGATGCCCGTTAGCCATTGTGATCTGAACAGATCATCAAGACTAGATTTCTTATTTGTTTTAAGTTTCACCCTGAAGAATCCCACAAGGTGAAATGCTAGGAAGAGTATGCTCTCATAGCATGTCCTCTGCTCCTGATTGTGTCTGGCTAGATACAGGACATGCCTTGAACGCTACACAGCCACCTAAAGATGGATGTGCTTGTTGTGAGGCTGAGCAGTAGTGGAATTTAAGTTCAATTTCATCCCCTCCCCACCCCCCTTCTCTGTCCTCCATGGTGGATGCCATGTCAGGAGCTATGGGGAGAAGCAGAAAAAGCAGTGGTTATTCCCCTATGTGCTCAACTCCCTGGGTGCTACCATTTTGTGACAGAAATTTTCTGGTGCTTTCCCTTCATGTGACCTTCACAATAATCACCAGCAGCTTCAACAAATAGCTGGTGACCAGGGAAGGTGGTCTGCACACACATATTATACACAACACCTGGAGTGCATCCTGAGCTTGTTTGTAGCTTGGTTAATCCTTCCCTATTAGGCATTGCTATCCTCTATGACCAGGATGCAGGTTGCTGCTGATTTCCCTCGGAGGAACTGCTGCTGTGACAGAGTGTTAGATTATTTTCTTCCACAAACTGTATTCTCCCTCTTCTTTCCCTGCTTTGTTGCGTGGGCGCTCTCTCTCTTCTTCTTTTGCCCCCTCTAGTCCTTGCACTATGACATCTACTAGCAAAATTATTTTTATAACTCTTTTATCATTGAAAGAGCCTGTAATGAGCCTGAATAGCTCCATCTTTGGTGGTATATGAACAGAATGGTCCAATATGCTGTACAGGGGCCCAGGTGTCCCTGAGCTATGGGAGACAGTGTGCATTAGGGAGATGCCACTTTTGCTATTTCTGGGGAAAAGAAAACAGAGCAAGAATCAGAGTAGTTGTTTAAACAAAACCTCCCATCATTGCATATTCAAAAGAGCCTGAGATTCTTGCTTGCTGATTTTCAATGGTCTATTTTAGAACCTATCGGAGATCCCATTCTGATTAAGTGTTCCTGGGAATCATGGTGAGGGAAGGACTTCCAGAAGCCTCAGCTATAAGTGTTATTTATTTGTATTACCACAGTGCCTAGGAGCTCCCACATGGATCAGGACCCCATTGTGCTAGGTGCTGTACAAACACAGAACAAAAAGATGGTTTCTGCCCCAAAGAGCTTACAACCTACTGTGAACAAACCTGTTGAGAAGAGAAAAAGGGTTCCCAGAACTGTTATTGAGCAAAACCCTGGTTAGCCTGTTGGGTTTGTGCTTCCATGACCCCTGAATGCTGAGAGTCAAATCTATCTTTTATGGAAGTTCTGTACAGTGACTGCTGCAATGATGTACCAAGTATGGCCAATGAGCAAGAACAGTATCAGAGCGAATAGTTCCTTTCCTTTAGATCTAGCAAGCAGAAGGGGACAAACTGTAACTCCACTGACTCCAATGCACAGCTGCAGAGTTTAGCTGCCTGACAGAGGGTAAATGAACTGATTCGGGGGGCGGGATAGCTTAGTGGTTTGACCATTGGTCTGCTAAACACAGGGAGAGTTCAATCCTTGAGAGGGCCATTTAGGGATCTCGGGCAAAAATTGGGGGTTAGTCCTGCTTTGAGCAGGGGGTTAGACTAGATGACCTCTTGAGGTCCCTTCCAACCCTGATATTCTATGATTTATATTATCCATAATTTTCCAATGACCTCTGTCTCAGTAGGGCTCATGACCTCACTGCATCCTATCAGTTATCTCCATGGTAGCACATTACGGTGCCAGAGCTTTTAGGATAATGAAGTAACGAAGGGTATCCACACAGGAGCTGACAGGACAGGATTGTTCAGGGAAATAATTGGAGGGAAAATGGAAAACGCGTCAAAGGGAACTATTGACTTCTTCCATTTGATGCCATTAGGTGGCTGGGGTGGCTCAGGGGACTGGTAATAGATATGAAATCTCTTGCCACAGAAAGTACCTGTCTACACTACAAAACGAATTGTGTTTAAATATGGCTGTGACCCAGCCAGGTTCTAAGGTATTTTTTTCCTTGTTTGTGTGGACAGAGAAAGTCATGTTTGAGAGCCATGCTTTAATCTTCACTGGTATCTCAGCTAAAACATGGTTCCTTAACATGTTTATGACATGGGTTTTTTCTGTTCAGACAGGGAGGAAGAATCTGTGTTATAACATGGTGGGAACACACACATTAAAACATGATTATTGCTATAGTGAAGCCTATGTCTCCAGTTTTTTTGGGATCAGGCTGTGGGTGAGATTGAGTCATCACCACCTGACAGCTGTTTAATGCACAATATGAAATGAGTTTGGTGGGTCTCAGCCTAGTTCCACATGGACAGCTAGCCACATTAAAAAACAAACAACACAATACAATTGACAGTAGCTGGTCCTTTTGATGGGGGTGTCTCAGCAGAGAGGCTGACGGCTGAATGTGTCATGAAGATTAAACTCCCCTCTTAATTCTAGAGGTAGTTCCTCCAGATCACACCAGCATGGTAGAATGGGGATGGTTTCACTAACATCACACCTGATCTGTGGATAAACCGGACTTCAGTCTCTAGGGCTTCCAATCCAGCATCTTCTGCTAACACCAACATTCAGTGTATGCTGAAATTTTCAAAATACAGAGGAACTACACTGAATGCAATAAATGTTATTTTGATTAATATCTTATCAAACAAGTACTTCTTCTGAGTGCAATGGTTTGCTAGTCACTGCTAATTACTCTCCCAGTATCACTTACGCTGCTGTTAACGGATTACCCAACAATGCAAAGCCTGTATTTATAATGGCAGATGTCGATGCGGCTGCTATATGTGCGTCTGCTGCTGAGGTCTCAGCATGGTGACTAACACCAGATGATGATGGTAAAACCCTCTAATGGTGTGGGATGAGCCTGATAGAAGAAAGGCAGCTGACATTTCTTTTCCCAGACTGGTTTATGCTGGGGCCTCAGAGCTGGCAGGAAGCTTAGTTTCGGTCCTCCCTAAGCATTGGCTACTGTGGATGTGCTACCACTAGGACCACATCTTATGACCTCACCCTCCCCTTTTTGTTCCTGATGCCTATTTGCTACTTCAGAGTGTCTGCATGAATTGGCCCTACAGACTGCCGGTGTTGGATGAACTGCTTGGATGGAGTGAGTAAAGCATGGGGATAGTTGATGTTGATCTAATTTGAGATTGGGCTTCCCAAATAGAGAGTCTGTAAGCAAGAAAATGGGGACACAGTTATTTCCAAAGTCCAGAAATGTTCACTCTCCTTTTATGGCACATGGCAAAATAAGTAGATAAATAAAAAGATGCCCTGCTGTCTAGCGAGCTCAACGCATTTTAAAGGCATGAGATAACTAAGCCTTCCAATACCCCAGGAAGTAGGAAACTATTATCACTATTAGATGAAAGAACTAAGATGCAGTGCTGCTAAGTCCAGAGTCACACAGCAATGAGAACCAACCCAACATTTTATTAGTCCCAGACCTGAGCATTAGCCTCAAGACCTTCTTCCCTCATAAAAACTTTTATATCCAGATCAAGCCCCTTCCAAAGATGGAATACTTTCCATGCCGAGTAAGGAGTCTTACGCCTTGTCCACACACACTTGTACGGTTTTAACTATACAGTATAATTAAAGCGGTACAAACCACTGTGGAGGATCTCGTTCTACTGGCATAAATGTGCTCATAGTGGTATAGCATATTCCCATATGGGAAGAGGAGCTCTACCGGTGTAAGGACCTTCATGCCAGGATAACTGTGGCCACACTAGGGATTGTACTGATATAACTATTTCAGTAAAAAACCCCACACCCCTAACCAACATAGTTATATGTGTACAAAAACTTGGTCTTAATGTATTTGCCTCAAGGGGATGCTCAGTGTATAGGTGAAAGAATACAAAGGAACAAATATAAACCTAAGCCCTGCCAATACTAAGCTAGAACCTTTAGAAAAGTGTTTTGCAATAGACTGAATACAAGGCTAGGAGCCAAGAACTTTGTTCTGGATTTTATTTGGCCTCTGATACTTTGGTGAGTAATTTAATGTCTCTGTGACTCATTCTCCGCACCTGTAAAATAGGGATAGTGATACTTGCCTACCTCCCAGAGATGATGATATGAAGCTTAATTAGGTGATATTTGTAAATTGCTTTGTAATGGAAAGGCGCACTGGCATTATTTTAGATACAGTGCTGCCTAGAAATTCCCTCAGAAAAGGCAATCTTCATGGACACATATTCTCAAAAAGCAAAAGATATCTCAGGAGCACGCATTGGCCTGTCCAGGTACAGCAGGGTACATCGCTGCTCACTCTGTCATCCTCAAAATGTATGGAGCTGAAACTTCTCTCTTCTCTTCTTGAGCAAACACTATGGCTGAAATAGTCAATGCTGCCCATGTGAACTCGGGGTCCAGAGGTCCCAGGCAGTTTCGAAAATCTCAGCCTGTAGGTATTCTTGTGTCCACTCACTGTACAGAGTAACGCTCAGCATTTATATATTACTTTAATGGTCAGATTTTCATTTATACCAAGAGCCCTTTAGACAACTCTGGCAGCATAAAGGGGCCTTAAAGTGGGTGTAAATGTGATTCATGCTCTCTTTGGGACCCCTTTTCACATCCAGAGTGCTGTAAAGGGACCTTAATGTGGCAAACCTTAAAAGCATTATACAATACACACACACCTGTGAGGAAAGTGATGAATAGTATCCCTATTTTGAAGACTGAGGCATGGGGGGTGAAGTGACTTGTCCAGGGAAATAGAGGTTGACAGAGTGAGAGAACTCCTACTCCTAGCCCTGGGCTCATGCCTTTTAACGGAATCCATTTATATTCCAACACCTGAATTATAACCTTTTTGTTTGTTTTAGCAGTATGTGTACATCCAAACAGTGGTAAGCCTCTGGGATTTAGTAAAGAACATGCATCCATTTTCCTAAGATTAATAAAAAGCAACAAAGTACAATGCAGCACAAGAATAAATGTACATAGCATGCCATGATAAACCACAAGAAAAAGGAATTAACGCAAGAGAAATGTACATAGCTCTCAGCAATTGCCTGCGAAAGGAAGAGCAGCAGGAGATACACATTTGAGCCAAAATATGACACAGATGATCAGAATATTGTAAACAGAGAATATAAATATATCACTGCAAACCTAGATAGCCCTGCTGCAACTCTTGTTCATGTGATTTGTCCTGTGGCTACTCACATGAGTGAGGATGCAGACTCAAGCCCTAAATAAACACCAGTTTCTTTGTATATTATATATCATCACTATTTCCTGAAGCAGTTCACAGAGGTCTCACACCCTTAGAACCACTACACTTTTCACCTTAGCTCTTTTGACATTTTCCTACACTGTAACATAAGTGTCGACCTTGTCTTCACTAGGAGAAAAAAGTGTGTTCTTACCATATGTTTGCTAATATGTGGTAATTAACAAGGGATAAAATCCTGGTGAAGACAAGTTAGTTGTAGTTTTAACGTGTGTTAGCACATCAAAGTAAATCCTAGGCTCCCCTAGGGCTTACCTCAACCTGCTAACATGTGAAAACTACAAACTGCCTTGTCTTCACTAGGATTTTATCATGTGTTAATTACCACGTTAGCTGACATGGTAAGAACACACCTTTTTTCCTAGTGTGAACACCCCCCCCCTCCTCCTCCTTGCACTTCAACAGTGCCTTTCATCTGAGGCTCTCCTAGCATTCCAGGCATTAGTTAATCTTCCCAATACTCTGCTGAAGTAGGTAAATGTTAGTATGCCAGCGTTACAGGTGTTAAACTGAGGCACAGAGCTGCTAAGTGATCTGAGTGCACACTGAGGCCAGGCCCACACTACAAATTTACATCGGTATAACTACGTCACATGGGGTGTGAAAAATCCACACCCCAAGTGATGTAGTTATACTGACTTAACCCCCAGTGTAGACAGAGCTATGTCAATGGGAGAGCTCCTCCCAATGACATAGCTACTGCCTCTTGCGGAGATGGATTACCTACACCGATAGGAGAAGCTCTCCTGTTGGCGTAATAGCATCTTCACTAAAGCACTATAGCAGCGCAGCTGCACTGTACGTGACGACAAGCCCTTCGTCAGGAACAGAACTCAGGAGTCCTGAATACCAGTTCCCTGCCCTTATCACTAGACTTTCTAAAGAAAGCACATATAAACGTTCACCATGTTGTACATAATTATGTATAAATATAATGATGTGAAGTTAGAGAATTAAAGGCAAGTGTTTTGAGACCCAACTTGAGACATTTCGGGCCTGATTTTCAGAGATGCTGAGCAGCCACAGCTCCAGTTGAGTGGGTGCCTCAAGTTTGGTTACAGAAATTGAGGTGGTCCAAATCAGAGGCCACATCTGTGAATGTTGTCCTAATACAGTAAAATAAGATAAAAATGTTAACCCCTCCCTTGCCTGGCTTAGGGCTTGATGCTTCAAGATGTTGAGTGTCCCCAGCTCGCACTGACTTAGGGTTTGATCTTGCCCCAAAGAAGTCTGTGGGATTTTCCAAATAGAGGATGCTTAGCATGCAGGATAAGCCCCTGAGAGAGCAACTAAGTTAACATAAAAGTTAATGAATCGAAGAGAATCTGTCTCTTGGTGTTTTAGTTGCAGGAGCAAAGTTTGCCATGGTGTATTGAGCAGAGATTTTAGTTGTAAGCAGGAGCCAAACCTATGCGTGCTCCACCCATATGAACCAATGCTAGGATTTTTCATTCAGTGCACTTAATGTAGCAAAACCAGAGGCGTGGCTAAGAGGGTTATAGGCAGCCACCCAAAATGTAATGGTTTTCTGGCCAGATGCCCACGATAAAATTAACTTCTTTTGGGGAAGCCTCTCAGAATGAAAAGTAACCTGCTACCAATACCCATAGTCAATCCACTGCCTTCATGAGACACAGGCTAAACGGAATTTTTTAAAATATCTTTGGGTGTAATCCTTTCCTTCTTTCTTCTTTGCAATGTATAATGAAGCAAGTCATGGCACAACTGGTAGGGAGGAGAACTGCAACTAGATCGTATTTTAAAAACACCTCAGTGTTATGATGCATGATAGGAAACGTCTTTGCAACAGGACAACACTCTCATCACAGTTAAACAGCGTCCCCTCTGATCTCAGAACTGTTTTTGCACATTCTGATTCAGAAAACTGGAACACCAACGGAGGGGGACACATAAGTAAGTGGGTAGGTGGAACTTGTGGCTAAAGAACAAGCCTAGGTCTCAGGGGACCTAAATTATATTCCTGGAACTGCCACTCACTTGCTGTGTGACTTAACCTTTCTGTATCTTACTTCCCCATCTTTAGAACCAGCAGAACACTACTACTTAAGTCATAGATGTGATACGATAACCTATGTCACATCATACATAATCTTAATTCATGAATGGAAGTGCTCTGATCTTAACATAGATGGTGCAAGAGAAGTGTCAATAGTTATATGGGAAAGAAAGGGTTTCCCTTTTATTAATAGCTAAATCCAAGCTCTTCAGGAATAAGGACGATATTAATTTTGCAGTTCTTTAAAATGAAGGAGCAGTATTCTTATTTACTGAGATGATTTGCCAGAGAGCTGTAGACATCCATGCAATTCACATTTACCAGCTGATAGCAGGAAGAAATTTCCTCCTTGGGACAGTACTGCACAGTTAAGTGTATTATATGGAGAGTTTGTGCCTTTCTCTAAAGCAGCCAGCATTGGCCACTATCAGAGATAGACTACAAGATATGATGGATCTGGTTATGATACAGCAAGAAGCAGGATACCAGACTAGATGGATCACTAGTGTGTTTAATTGTAGCACTTCCTACGTTCTCACATATATAGCCATGCAGAGAAATATGGAGAGCTGTGTACATTGTAAGCTCTTTGGGACAGGGAATGTCTTTTACTATATGTTTATACGGTACCTAGCACAATGGGGCCCTGATCTGACAAACAATAGTGATTAATAACACAGTACTGATAATAGAAAAAAAGAGAAGTATAAATCAAGATTGTGTTGGAATAGGGGCTGTTCCTATTATGGCTTCTATTATGGTTAGATTTATCTGGTGAGAAAAGTATATGCTTCAATCATGAACCAGAACAGAAAGCACCTCAATGATTGTAGTCACATGGATCTGTGCACAGGGAAGTGATCAGTTATTCCACCGACCCTAGGTCAGAATACAGCTTAGGACTTCAGGAAGTCTAGAGTCACTGTCTCAACCAGTCTGCTCAGACCTGGAGGGGTCCAGATGCCAGACTGTGTAAGGGGTACTGGTTCTGACAGCTCCAAAATGCTCTCTTCTTTTTCTTCCCCAGCCTCTTTATCTAATTTCATCTATGGCATTTGTAATGTATCCATCATAGCATCTAGGCATTAATTTACATATTATTTACCTGGACCGATCTGATGGGTTTTAGTCACAGAAAGTATTTTTTCTCATTGCTTATTACTAAATATAAATATTAGGGTGGTAGTGAAGAGAGGCTGAAGATGATGCTCGTGAATGTTCCTCTCTTATTCATCCTTTCAGTATTTATTAAAGCAATACCACTGTTTTAATGGTTTTAAAATTATATTAACAGCTTGATTTAAGCTCAAAAGTCAAGATATTCAGAACAATTAATAATAGGTTGCACCTAAGTAGAGCTTTTCATCTTCAAAGTGCTTTGCAATCATTCACTAATAAATAATTGTCTATGAGGTAAAGTAGTTAAGTATTGTCCTAATCCCCATTATAAAGATGAGGAAACCGAGCCAGAGAGGTTAAGTGACTTGCTGAAGGCCACACAGTGAATGAGTGTCAGACTTGTGATCAGCAGTCAGGAGCTCATGGCTCCTAGTCAGCTGCTAAGTCTGATTCTGTTCTTGCTTACATCAGTTTTGTGCTGATGTAGTTCCACTGACTTAATTGGAAGTGCTGCTGATTTACACCACTGTAAGTAGGAGAAGAATGGAGCCCTGAGTCTGAAATCTGACCCTAAATCCATCTGCAAATATGGTATGTAAAACCTCCCATGGTTCTCGATTCTGAAGCCTTTGCTAGACCCAGGCATAATGGAGGGGATGAAGGATGGAATTTCAGCTTTAATGCTCAATCTCTTCTTAACATTTTGTGTGAATTAAGTGTTTATGAAGATATACTGGGGACAGATGCTGTGCACGTTTCCCCAATGCAGTTATTCCTGCTGCCCTGCCTAATGTTGCCAACTCTTGTGATTCTATTGAGAATCTCACGATTTGTTGTTCTTAACTTGATTCCTGCATCTGGGGCTTTATCAACTAAAAATCTCAGCTGTTGTATTAAAAAAAAGTGAGTTTGTAGCCTCCGTGTTGCAGAAAAGAGCTTGAAAATGTGATCCACTAACTGCTCCAGCACCCGGAGACAAATAAAAAGAACTCCAAATGTATTATATTTAAAATCTCAAGATTTTTAAACCAATCTCATGGTTTTTGGTACATTACTCATGGTTTCTGAATGCTTGGGGTTGGCAACACAAACCTGGGCCTCTCCTAAGATTGTCAGTCATGACAAGCTATGAGATATGCAAAATGGGATTTGGGATGAGCCCAACTCCTTTTCACTTGTGACTTAAGAATTGAACTCAGGACTTGGGAAATAAAAATGCTGTTTTAATAACCCACTCCACCAACACCACCCCTCCTTACTTCTCACTTCCTGTTTCATATGGGTCTAGGTCACACTGTTAAAGCTACACGGATGAAGAGTGAAGGCTGAATTCCCTGGTGTGTAATGCTACTGTAACGAGTATCAGGAATTGTCAAGATCCTGTTTATCATGCCAGTGCAATCATTTTGTAACAATGACACTGCACCCTGGATATAAGATGGCAGAGGTGCCAGGGCAGGATATGGTCCCCCTGAAAGAGGACACATCAGATTAAACTGATACTGCCATGGATCTTAGCTAACGGGCCAAGGAGTGTGGCTGAAGCATTGTAAAAACATTAAGATTGCGCATAAACTGTAGCCATGTTTCAGAGCAGAGTTTCTTTCTCAGCTGTATGAAAGGACTTTTTCTCAGAACATCAACAGGCAGAAGTCCACAGAGACACTGAGTATTCACTTCTCAACATCTGCAAAAAAAATTTTTTTTTTTTTTTAGAGCAGACCTAATCTGCCCATGAGAGCACTAGAAAGTCTGTTATTCTGCCTTCCTCAGATAGGGGAAAAAAGCCTGTGCTGGTTTCCTGTACATTGGGAGGGAAAAAGGCCTAAAGGCAAAATTGTGAAGCCCATGTTCATTACCCTCAGTGCAGGTCTAGCCTGAGTATAGACTAGTCTTTTAGGATCTGGCCCTCTGTTTTGAGGGTGACAATTAACGACCACTTTTCAATTCAGAAAGCCTTTCCCCATCCATACAGTTTATAAACTTCTAAGAACAGGGGTTTATAATGAAAAAAACAATTGCCTCCTTACCATACATCCTGAGGTCTCCCTGAAGGTGTGTCTACAAACACAGCAGCTGGGAGGTGTACTTCTGAGCATGGGTAGACATACATGCGCTAGCTCTGCTCAAACTGGTGCACTAAAAATAGCAGTGTGGCCACAGCAGCACAAGCAGCTGCTTGGGCTAGCCACCCAAGTAAAAAGATACCCAACACCCCATGGGTATGTGTTCAGGCAGCTCCCCTGGGCTGCTGCATGTGCGGCCGTGGCCACACTGCTATTTTTAGGCTCCAGTGCGTGTGTCCACTCGCACTGGGCATTATAGTTCCCAGCTTTCTGTACAGACGTACCCTGAGGGAACAGTTCTGCACTGGCAGGACAATGCAGTGGATGACATAATAAGTCTCTATCTTTTATAGGCTTGATTCACTCACACATTTTGTATAGACGTAGCTACATTAACTTCCCTGGAATTACTCCTGATTTATGATGGCCTGAGATCAGGGTAAGGTTCTTTGATTCTAATAAATACACATATAAAGGTTACTGCTCTCTCTCTCTCTCTCGCTCTGGCTGCTGTGATCTCTTTGGTAATCTCTGGCTATTTCTTAAGCTGATTGTGCTTTTACTTCTAATAGAAACGCCTCTATGTATAGCTGGGAATTGCCTGAGCATGGTGGCAGCCTCAAGTGGAAACTTGTTGCCAGATGGGAATGAGGGCCAAAAGGCAGAGTGAACTCTAGAGATCTCTGATGGGGTGGTACATGACGTGTCATTCTGCAGAGCCAGTCATTCTGCTTCAGCCCCAAAACCAGGTCACCTCTTTCACTTCAGCGTGGATGTTGGAAGAGATCATAGCAGGATTTCTCTTTCTTGGCTGCGTGGGGTTCCTGCTTTCTCCATGGGTTATTCATTGTGTGTGTGATGTTGACTTTCTCCATTTGAAGCCTTGCTGGAGAGTACTTGACACTCTGGATACCCAGCAGAGGAGGAAGGATCCACTGATAATGAATTTTATTGGCTTTTATTTTTTAATGGCAACATGTTTAAATGTGGCCCCTAATTCTGAGTGCCTCCGTTTTGAGCAGCATCAATTCAGAAACTTTAAGGTGTCTCAAACTTGGCACCAAAGACTGAAGCACCCAAAATCAGAAGCCACTTTTAAAAATTTGGTTGCAGAGCTTTTTTGTTGTTTTGGTTTGTGTACAGGGAAAGGGGCTTTGGGTGATTTTTTTTTTTTTCCTTGAGAAAGTGAAGGATAAGGAACAGGAGTGATGAGAATGGAAGTCCAGGGTTTTATCTGCTGCCTGCTTGTTCAAGTCAGTCCTCTTCTCACATTACTATTCCAATGGATCCCTGTCTTGACCTAGAGGAATCACTTGGTGTGACAGAGGAGTTGAAGCTCTGTTAATTTAAAATGGGTCCCAATCCTGACCTAGAAACATTATCTTCTTCTGGGGTGAGAATGGAGATTCAGCCTCCATGACCAATCACTCCTGGGGCTGTTGTTCCCTCCTTTAGTGCTGCGAGGTTTGGAAATCAGACTGTCTGATTTTTACACTCAGTATAATGCCTGGGGTTTGCTGTACTGGAGGTGTTAGTGATCAAGCTACGGTTTCTCATGGTTTAGGGGAGCAGCATCTCTGACACAGCATGTTTTCAGCCAGTGTGATCCTAATTACATCTGAAAGTGCAGCGGTGCAAGATACAGCAAGGAGCCTGGTAACATTCCTGCATCCTCTTCCAGGCAGACAGGGACTGGAGGTATACAACACCATTTTAATGTTCTCTCTAGGACAGCAGCATATCTTCAAACAGTCTGTGATAACATGTATGCATCCTGGAGAGGCGGCCCTCTCCTGCAGTGCCTGTGCCTCTAGTGCACAGCCTGTGATAATTCGTACAGACCCTCGGAGTCTACCTTCTGCTCCACAACACTTTCCTCCTCTACAGGTTTGTAATAGTGAGTATGGACCCTAGTCAGTCCGCCTTACCCCCCTCCCAGTACCTTTCCCAGCTTTGCACAACATAGGGTAATGCATCTAGGTCCAGGGGAGATTGCCGCACGCCGCAGCACCCCCTCTACCCTGCAGTCTGTGACTGTCGGAAGTCACAGGAAGTGCCGTGCAAGAGGATGCAGGGATCAAACATCTCCTGAACTACGTTTTTTTCTCCTTTACTCCTCTCTCTGCAAATGCTCGAGTCCAGGACCCTTTGGATATTTCTACACTGCAGCTGGGAGGTGTGATTCCCAGCATGAGTAGACAGACCCATGCTAGCTTGAACTGGCCACCCCAATCCAAGCCCACCTGACCCTTTGGGTCTGAACTCAGATGACTAGCCTGAGCCACTGCCCATGCCACAATGTCCACACTGTTGTTTTAGTGTGCTAGTTGAAGCAGAGCTAGTGTGTGTCTGTCTGCCCATACTGGGAATCACAACTCCCAGTTGCACTGCAGATATACCCCTAGACTCTTGACCAGATATAACTAATGCATGCCCTTTATACATGGCCTTAGTAGCTGGAAGCCTTTTATTATATGGTGGCTTCCTATCTCCAGGGAGAGAGGGGGTGCAAAGAAGGATAGTTCATCCTCTTTCTCCAGAGAGGCCTACAGGACACATGAAACATGTCTGTGTGTGTTGACAGGCCAGAGTACTTGGCCATTCAGGACTCAAGTCTTGACTTTTGAGAAATGCCACAGCATACCACCCATCCCTTTATAGCCAAGTAATGGCATCTTGACACTGAAGAGCCTGTCTTTACTCCACAGCACTCTTTTGTCTGTTCTGAGGTGTATCCTGACCCGAGCCTGCCTTTACATCACTGAGTCAGATTAGGCCATTGAGAATCATAGCAAAGCATTAGGCTGACGCTGTCTTCAGTCTTAACACATTTTAACACCAGTGCCTGATCGTGGCTGGAGTTTTCACAGCAACTAGCCATTTCCTCCCTCCAGTGTTACTGTGTGGGTTGCCCTGTTATTTTTCTGCCTGCCAAGGTGCTGGGCACTATTTATACAGATGGCGTTTTGGAGAGTTAGAGCTCCCTCTGCCATGGCAAAACCAATATTGCCAGCAAGTCAGTAGTCCTGTTGTTTTAGTGCACTGGGTGTGAGTGGAGCAAGTGTTACTGCAGAGTCATTAGAGTTCACTGCAGCCTTCAGGAGGTGACAGACTTAGAGGCTGAGTCCCTGGTATCCCTGCATGTCCATCAAAGTTGGATCCTTTCACTCCTGTCATTTAGTTTGCACTAATTTGGTGCCCTAGGATGTTGTTGGTGCTTGATGGCATCATCATCACACTGGAAGGAGGCCTCCTGTGAGCTCCAGGGGTGTTCTGGGATGGAGTCATGCAGACAGCTAAGGTACACAGCACAGCAAGACACACCCACAGACACACACACACACAGGCTAAACAGGAAAGGTGGATTTTTTCAGCACACAAATACTTCAGTGATCAAGAAAATACAGCAAGAAACCCAAACAAATGTGCCATTTTACCTGCTCCTGGAGTGGAGCATATGCTTCTGCTAGCACTCTGTAACCCTGGAATTCTAGAGGCCCAGAACTGCTCAGAACCAAAACTGCAATCACTGTTATCCTGGGATCCCTGATGTCATCACCCAAAAACAGTGCTACATTCTTTATTACCCTGACAATTCCAGGTCTTTTGTCTGGAACCAGCCCTGCTTTCTATATTTCTCTGGGGTTCCCAGCCTTCCTTTTCCAGACCCAGACCCTAAGTTGTCTATTATCATGGAATTCCCAGTGCTGCAATCTACAGTGCATCAAGTTTTGTATTCTCCTGAAGTTCATGATACTGCTGCACAGAACCAGCACTGGATCCTGTTTTACCCTGAATATCGCAGGGTACTCCAAGATCCCAGAGGGAGCTGCACAGCACCAGCATTGCATTCTGTATTCCCTAAGGCCCCAGGTGCTGCAGCTTAGAGTCAATGTGGCATTTCCTATAAAGGGATGTTACTTTTGGGGATTAGACACTGGCATTGTAGGCTATACCATTCTATACATTGTCCTCATCCATAAAGCAGGAACAATCTTCAAGCAGGGAAATCCCTCTACAGATCTTGTCTCCAAAGTGCAGAGGAAGGAAATCAGTGCACACACAGGCAACTGGGGGTGGGGCTGTCCTTATGCCAGTGCACCCTGTGTTCTTTCCTGCCAGTGCTTTAGGTTGTGCTGTATTTCAGGACGAACCCATCTGCAGGACGATACTGGGGAGGGATCCTATGGATAAGTCCATCCATCAGAATGGAGGAGGGGGAGGATATTCATGGTTAATACTGTCTGTCACATCAGAGAGCTCTGCTGAAATATGTAACACAGTCAGTAAAGACTGTGGGTACCGTATGCATGCATCATGTCCCATATTCCCTAAAACAAACATCCATGGCTGTGGCTCAAGAATCTTTCAGCATGGGCCTGATATGCAGCAACACAAGAGGCAGGCAATGCACAGGCATCAAACTGACTTGTTTCCATGGAAACTGTTGATTTCCACTGTGTTGTCAGGAAATAGGAATGAAATTATCCCTCCGGGACTTGTTCTCTCTCCTAGATTGGTTTGTCTGCTGCCCTGCAATTGAAGGAAGGCAGATAATCCCTTTCCAAGCTGCTGCTCTGATAGAGTGATATCCTAAATCATTATTAATCGATGATCACTAGGGCCACAGGTATGCAGATCCAGTTTGTTTGCATCACAGGGACCCCCTGGTGGCAATGTCACACAGCACTGAGGTCATGAGCTATGATTTCCAAAGTCACAGCCCTGTATGGCATTCATGAGAAGAGCAGAATTATCCCCAGTCACCACTATCCGGGGAGAAGAACTGAATTAGGGCTTGTCCACATAAATAATTAGTTTGTGGCAAATTGGGATGTGAATTTACATCACACTAGCCTGCAACAGAATAACTGTCCGTGTGGACCCTGTAGACACACATTAACAGTTTGTTATGGTGCTTTGACCTGGTCCTCTTTAAAATGCATCCACTTGGAGGTTTAGTCTGCAGCAGGCTTGTGCAGGGTAGATTCACACCCCAGCTTGCTATGAACTAAACGTATATGCAGACAAGCCCTTAGTGTGCCGACAGCTGGGAGTGTGTGTGTCTTGCTCAGACCTTCAAGCCCTCAGTTAGGAGGATGATTAAGGTCATGAGCTGCATTGGCACTTTTTTACAGGCTCCCATACAGGGAAGAGCTGGGGCTTGGTATAGGGTCCTGAGCGGGGTTGGAGCTGAGGTCCTTCATACATGGTCCCAGTGTTGCCACCTCTCATGATGTTATCACAAATCTTGTGATATTTGGTGTTTTTCATAAAGTCCCAGTTCTTGGAGTCAAGTGGTTAGGTGGGAATATCAGTTTTCCTTTGGTCTAAGTTTGGCTATTGGGGTTAGTGTGCAGGTGCTGGTGGTGTTGATGTCCTGTGATATACAGGATGATCTGGTGGCCCCTTCTGGCTTTAAACTCTATAACTATGACTCTAGTTTCTAGCCCTCATGGTTGCGGAGCAAAGCTTGAAAACATGAAGCAGAGTGCTCCATAAAGGCCACGAAACAAAAGTTCTAGTGCTGAATGGCCTGGGGGCCTGTATAGGGTACAGATCACCTCCCTTTGAATGGCAATAATTTCTTCTTTGCCTTAAGAAGCTGGCCCCTTTAAGACAGAGACAAATCTGAAACTGGAAGTTACATTTCTAGATGGGAGGAAAGAGGGGAGTGAAAAACAGACATATGGTACTACCTACCTTACTGACTGGGCCCCAGCCACCGGGCCCTAGCATAACAGCAGGGAGCCCACTGTAATCAGAACGATTCACAGGGAGCCCATTGTAATCAGAACGATTCACTTCGCAATGCACTGACAGATTCACACACCTGCCAAAAGGTCATTAACAATATTTTACCAATAATTGTTGTTCTTGTTTTCCCCACAAAAGCCTCTTGCCTTCCCTGAAGCCATAGAGATGTCAATGGACAGCCACAGCAGCGTGACTTATTGTATTCATACACTGATTTTCTATTATTTTCAGTTATTAACAATTTCCATACAACTACTGTAAAGAAAAATGAAGAATAAATATCAGCCCTCACCCAATATATTTGTAGGATCTAACTTAAATCGTCCAAAACAAGGAAATTCCAAGTAAAGGCATTTAGTTTGTCCTTACCTCACCTCTCTGTGCATAGGGACTTTAGCTCATATGTTATGCAGGATCAGCTAAGGACAGAATGGAAGCTTCATGGCAGAAGTCCCTACATTATCTTGTGTAATGCAGCCCCCTAGTAGTTGTTATAATACAATTATTTGTGTATTTAGGTTTTGCTCTATGCAGGGATGTGTCAGTGTCATATGGGTAAGGAATGCACCATCTCTACCTTCATCCCAGTCATTGAGAACCATGAGGCCTGATTCTGCTATTAATACCAGTGTAAATCCAGACTAACATCATTGACTTCAGTGGAATTACTCTGGATTTACAGCAGTGTGAATAATTCTATTGAAGTCAATAGGGCAAATTCATCCCTGTGTCAGTTCAGACCCTGGTGCAGGCTAGTTTATGCCCCTGCGACAATCGCTCCCCTGGGCCACTACAAGGGTGCAGAATGGCTGGGGCATAAGGCACACCTATGTCAGTCAAGGGTGGGGGTGTGCCCCCCAACTTTTAAATGTAGACCAAGCTTTAGACTTCCTTACGTGTTGGATGTAAGTTGGTCTAAGTGAGTCTCACTGGGCCAGATTCTAGCCCCATTGCAGTGCTGCAGAAAGCTGGACTTACTGGGAACCTAGAGATTCTCCTTACGTAAGGACAATACTTGGGTTGCATCAGAGCTGCTGTAGCAACTCTATGCCAGCCTCCTCAGCTACTGGTAGAGAGGGTGTTCTTCAGGGTAGGGGCACCACTGACCTCTGGTTATCTCTGGCTGAGAGAATTAATCCATGAACCTCTAATATATGCCATCAGATCAGAATGAGTGTTTTACACCCAATTTGCACTGGTGTAAATGGTGACTCAAGATGCAAGGCAGTGAAAGGAGAGGCCCATTGTATCTAATTTTGTTTCCATTGTCATGTGTATTCTGACATTCATGAATTATCTCTGACTTTATTTGGAGTACTATTTGCATTCAAGTATTCTGAAATAATGAATCATTGTATGCAGTAATGTGACTAGTGTCATAGAATATGTGAATTGTACACAGAAATAAAGACCCATTGTATCTAATTGTGTTGCCAGTACCATATTACACACACAAGTAGCCGTGGTACCATATTATGCAGATAAGAAATGTTATAATAGGCTGTGATGGATTAACCCTATCAGCCAGAGGGATCCACTGGACACACTGTCTCAACCTGTGGGTGGTTTACAGCCCAATCAGCACACAGCTCTGGCCCATGTGACATCCTCAGGGCCATACGCATAGTATATATATTGTGTGGATATAGCACATAACACACAGAGAGCTGCATATGTGGCCCACAATGGTAAACAGGTTGAGAGCCACTCGTCTAAGGCATTGGAGAAGGACAAGAGCACTGGGGAGCCAGAGGACATCTTTGTGGGAGAAAGCAGTAGCAGCTGAGGAAAGGCAGGACCTAGGACAGAGGTAGGCGGAAGTGGGGGATGCAAATAAGAGAAGTAGGGTGACACTGGGGGAAAGACAGAGAAGCAGTGTGTCAGAGGCAGGCAGTGGGAAGCAAGGAGCAGCAAAAAGAAGGGGGTCAACGAGAGAGGCAAGCGGGTGGCTAGAGGAAGAGTCAGAGGTGCTGAAGAGGAGTGATGGGTGATAGTCAACTGAGAAGAGCTACCTGATATGGAGTTGTGTTGGCTGGGCATGGAGCAGCTTCAGTGGCATTAGTCAGTTGAGGGTGGTAGCGATGGTAGACTTAGAGGAATGCTGGTTGGAAGTAGTAATATCCTGGTAGGAATGGGAAGAAAGAAGCGGGGAGAAGCTGACAGCCTGATGGAGAGGAGGCTGTGGCTTCCTGTCTGGCTTAGGGCTTGTCTACACTGGCACTTTACAGCGCTGCAACTTTCTCACTCAGGGGTGTGAAAAAAACACACCCCTGAGCGCTGCAAGTTTCAGCGCTGTAACGTGCCAGTATAGACAGTGCACCAGCGCTGGTAGCTACGCCCCTTGTGGAGGTGGGGTTTTTTAGAGCACTAGGAGAGCGCTCTCCCAGCTCTGTGCCGCGACTGGCAGTGAAGATGTGCCCTTAGTGGCTTTCTGTGCTCAAAAGGTGCCACTGGAGCTCTGCAACATCAAACCCTTTGAATTTAGGGAGGCTCCCCAGTGTCAGAACCAGAGAGTTAAAACACATCATATACCCAGTAGGAATCTATGTAATCAGGTCAAGCTGCTCTGGGGTGGAAAATGAGTTTGTTTTGCAACCTCATATTCCTTCAAATGATTAGATTAACAGATTTTAAGGCCAGGAGGGACCATTATGATCATCTGCTCTGACCTCCTGCATAACACAAGCTAGAGAAGTTCACCTAGCGATTACCTCATTCAACCCATAATTTCTGATTGAGATAGAGTATCTCTTTTAGAAAGACCTCCAGTCTTGATTTAAACTTGTCTAGTGATAGAGAATCCACCACATCCCAAGGTAAATTGCTCCAATGATTAATAACCCTCTGTGGCAATTTGGGAAATCGATCTGTACGGCTTATGAATTCTAGGTTTCAGAGTAGCAGCCATGTTAGTCTATATTCGCAAAAAAAAAAGGAGTACTTGTGGCACCTTAGAGACTAACAAATTTATTTGAGCATAAGCTTTCGTGAGCTACAGCTCATAAATTGCCAGGTGACGAAGGAGAAGTTTAAAAAGGACTCAGGGGGAAGGCTCATGTTAGAGGGCTTATTCCTTCACCCACTTACTTCCCTGGTCCTTCTCTCATGAACAGAGAGCAACAATACCCGAAGTCCAAAGGTGCAAACAATTCAATGTTTATTGGGGTGAACTTCCAGAAAGCATGATTCCAGTTTCCTTCCTTAGTGTTCCCCTTCCCAGCTCTGACACCACAGAGCCTTACCTGTGTGCCTGTTCCCATTCCTGCCCTTAGCAAAACATGATTCTAATTTCCCCACCCCCATTCCCCCAGCCATTTCCTGATTGACTGCAGACTATATAGTAAAACTTGAGTTTTGCTTAGCTATACCTTAACCAATCATTTTACTGAAATTTAACTAATCAATCCTAACATATTGTAACATGATTATGTAACCAATTATATCCCACCACCTTAATTAGTTTACACCCAGCAAAATTAATTATACAGCAGACAGAAACAATCACAGAACCCGACAGAGATTATACAGACAAACAATAGGGAAATGGGGACTACAATGATAGAACAACAAAGAAATGAGGATTTCACATCCCAGCTATTGATAAGTGAGTTCTTGCCAGACAGGATGCTATCAAACTAAGTTTCCTTTTACATCTTCTAGGCACTTCCCTTTCTCTGAAGGTGACAGGCATTATCAGGACAGGATTGTATTCCTAACAGCCCAATAGCACCTTATTTCAATGTGACTAGTTTGGAATGTGAGGAGGTGACCATTCGCTTCCCAGCTTATGGCTGCCTCTGCTGCTTCGCCAAAGATCTTCGCCTAAGCACAGGGCCTCAGACTGTCCTAGTAAGAGAAGGACCTTACACCGGCAGACAGTGATTTTGATTCTTTCTTTTATACCTCTATAACTAGCTAAGTGATCAGAATACACCTAAATTCTTAGAGTATAGGCCTTTACAGGTGGGCCTGAATATCTATATCCTAACAGCTCAGATAACCAAACAGGAAGTTTGGGGCAGGAAAGGCGAACAGGACAAATCAGCCGAGGTCACAGAGAGCAACAGCGAGCTGATGAGAGAACACAAGCCATGCACTGCAATAGCAAAAGGATGCTGGGTGGCCCCAGCTGACTCTGACCTCAGCCCAAAGAATACTCTGGAGTGGTGCAGAAAATGATGCAGGGAAATGCCTATAGGATTTATTATTTTGTATGGCGTTGTGATTTCTCATGCTATTAAATAAAATAAATAGTTTGTTAGACTCCTGAGCACAGTGCCTGCGTGTATCATGCGTTACACCTACCACATGCCATTTTGAAGATATAAACCAGGTGGCTCACAAGTTTGGCTGGAGTTCTGCGAGATTTGGATTCTATTCTTGACTGCCACTGATGTGCAATGTGATCTAGTCAAGTTCCCTGAGACCACTTCCTCCCCACCCCATTAGTGATAGTGTCTCTCTCCTGTTCCACAGCTATTTTTGTAGGCAAACCTGAAATTGGGTATTACTGGCCTGGGAAGACTCCCTTCATAAGCATCAAAGGGTCTGTACATCTTTATTTAAATGATGGGCAGCTAAAAGTAGACATGGCTCTTCCATACTTTGAGAAGGAGGGAACTGACAGAGAGATGTAAGTTTCAACTCTACTGCAGACTGAAGATGTTGAAATGGGACACTCAAATGCAACAGATCCTATTCCTCCTCCATTGTAAGGAGGGAGCTGTGGTATCCCTCTATATTGGTTCAGCCATCGAGTGTCTTCTCTTTCTAATCCAACAGCCTTGAAGAGAATACTTGAGTGCACAGAACTGCAGGGTCACAAGAGTACAGGCTGGTCCACTGCAGATATTGTATCCATTGTAGTGACATTTAATCCTGATGTTACGGACAGTCACTGATCTTTGCTGACTGAGCACAGTTCAATTCACACAACTAGAGCAGCAAATGAATCCACTTTTAGCAAGAATGGGAGGAGCAGTCTTAAGTATGTGTTTTTTCTCTCCAAGTCCCTTATCATTTCCCTTGCTCTCTTCTGTATCTTCTCTAAGATATCCTATTTATAACAAAGCATCAGAACCGAGCACAATATGCCCAGTGTGGCCCCTTCTGTGATAATCAGATCATTGAGGCATTAGGGTACTATTCCCTCATGCAAAGCTTTAATAATCACCTCCTGCCCCTTTTTGCCTGAGCAGAGATGTTTCTGTTAGGAAGAGAAATTGGTGATACAAGTTGGGTATTTGTTTGGTGCAATCCTGTTTATTTACAAAGAGCATACACAAAGTCCTGTTTCCTGAACTCTTAACAACAGCAGACAGATTCCTTGTTCAGAAATCCAAGACTGCCTTTCCAAAGAGTACTGGGCCCATAAGCATCTCTGTGTCTCATCTTCCTTCCAGGGTCAAATTCCCCACTGCTTCCTTCCCTTTCTGCTCACTCTCTGCTTAACACCACACACAGATATGCACAATTACAACCAATCAATTCTCTAGCTCTTGCATTTTGCAGTCCGATTCAGGGATCCCCTCAGCTTTAACTATGAATTTCATGGGTTTGCAATTATTCGTGTGGGGATATTTAATATGTCCCTCTAATGTTTTTTACTTTTAAATTACTCATACTCTTCACCCTAATTTTATTTTAACATGCTTTTTTGTCTTGGAATAGAAATTAGAGGTGAACAAGACCTATTAGGTCATTTAATCCAATTTGCCCATCACAAGCTAGTGCTCTACTGTATGAGAGTAGGAAGGGTGATGTAACAATCTAAATGTAGACCTGGGAGCTATAGTCCTAGCACTCTCATCCATTTCCTCTGTGGGCAAGTCAGTTAGCAGTCGTGCCTCAGTTTCCCCTTCTGTAAAATGTGACAAACATTGGGTTGTTGTGAGAATAATGAATTAACATTTGAAAGCACTTTGGACATGAAAGGTGCGAAGTATTACAATGAGTGTTATCTCAAGTCACGTCCCTAGTTGTTACTTTGCACCATGTGAGCAAGGAGGGCTTCCTCTTCATTGTCTCATATCTTTGTTCATAGCCTTATATTTCTCTGAATGGAACTGGATAGAACGTACGGATATAGATGGCTACCTGAAATTGGTACCTTAAACTTCATTCTGTGGAACTGTAGGAGCCAATAATCAAATATATATATGGAAAATCAGTACCTCCATTATGTGAATAGGACTGCTCTCTCATTCAGTGGGGGTGGAGGTGGGGGTGGGGAGGTGCATTGCCATTTCAGTGATACTTCCCAGCAGGAAGCCTAAGCTGATGATGCAGTGTAGGATGGAGAAAATTCAGCTCCCATTCAAAAGCCTTGGAAGTCAGAAAGTTTCTAAGTTCTTGTCAGGGACGTTAAATACAATTAAAAAAAATTTTTTTTTGGTTAATATAAGATTCTCTCCACTCCACTTTGTGTCATGTGTTCAAGACAGCACCTTCCTGTTTAATTTAATATCATATTTCAGACACCACATTTTGTACAGTGTTTCATGTAATGAGATGTAGAGATTACACTGCTTTTATATCACACCAGGGTCTCCTTTGTTTTAGAACTTAAAATGCCCTCATCATTTCATTGCTCAGAGCTCTGTAGCATATTATCACTGAAGGGGTGACTGCTGAAGTGAAAAAACAGATTGATAGAGCCAGAAGAGTACCCAGAAGTCACCTACTACAGGACAGGCCCAACAAAGAAAATAACAGAACGCCACTAGCTGTCACCTTCAGACCCCAACTAAAACCTCTCCAGCGCATCATCAAAGATTTACAACCTATCCTGAAAAATGATACCTCACTCTCACAGATCTTGGGAGACAGACCAGTCCTCGCTTACAGACAGCCCCACAACCTGAAACAAATACTCTCCAGCAACCACACACTACACAACAAAAACACTAACCCAGGAACCTATCCTTGCAACAAAGCCCGATGCCAACTCTGTCCAAATATGTATTCAAGTGACACCATTATAGGACCTAATCGCATTAGCCACGCCATCAGGGGCTCGTTCACCTGCACATCTACCAATGTGATATATGCCATCATGTGCCAGCAATGCCCCTCTGCCAGGTACGTTGGCCAAAACCAGACAGTCTCTACGCAAAAGAATAAATGGACACATATCTGACATCAGGAATTATATCCTTCAAAAACGGTTAGGAGAACACTTCAACGTCTCTGGCCACTCAGTAAAAGATTTAAGGGTGGCAATTTTGCAACAGAAAAGCTTCAAAAACAGACTCCAACAAGAAACTGCTGCGTTTGAATTAATATGCAAACTAGATACCATTAACTTGGGTTTGAATAGAGACTGGGAGTGGCTGGGTCATTACACATATTGAATCTATTTCCCTATGTTAAGTATCCTCACACCTTCTTGTCAACTGTCTAAATGCATCCGATGACGTGAGCTGTAGTTCACGAAAGCTTATGCTCAAATAAATTGGTTAGTCTCTAAGGTGCCACAAGTACTCCTTTTCTTTTTGCAAATACACACTAACACGGCTGCTGCTCTGAAACCTGTCTAAATGGGCCATCTTGATTATCACTACAAAAGTTTTTTTTCTCCTGCTGATAATAGCTCATCTTTCTTAATTAGCCTCTTACAGTTTGTATGGCAACTTCCACCTTCTCTGTATGTGTATATATATATCTTCTTACTATATGTTCCATTCTATGCATCCGATGAAGTGGACTGTAGCCCTCGAAAGGTTATGCGCTAATAAAGTTGTTAGTCCCTAAGGTGCCACAAGTACTCCTGTTCTTTTTACTGAAGGCATAGTTTCCTATCTTCTATTTTTCCCCCCTAGCCTCATTACCTTACTCTTCCTTCCTGGAATAGAATAAGCCAGTTTATCTAACCCTTTTGCTCTTGTCTGCCCAAGTCATCTGGAATGTAATTGTCCATGTCTCCTTATTGATTCCCTGTCTCTGATTTAATTTAATCACTTCACATTCCTTCTTCCAAAGCAGAGAACAAATACAGTTCTTCCCCTTCCTGTTAACTGGGCCTAACACCTCTTTCAAGGAGGCTACTAAGTAAGCGCGTAGTCAGTGCTGCACTGCCTCTGTTAGTGTACTTCATTTACAGGAGCAGTTTATTAAACCTGCTGCAAGAGGCAGACAAGCATTCTTCACCCTGCCTTTCGCCTGGCCTGGCCTGGCCTGCAGCCAGCTAGCTATAGCATTTACCAGTCCTTAGCTGTAGGGTTCCACCAGTGGAATGGGCTCCACCTAAGCAGGAGGGGCACTGTGTATTGCCAGAAAGACAAGCACTAGGGGGAAGGAACAGGCATATTGTGGGAAGAGGGAATCTGTCCAGAAGTCAGCAGAGAGGGAAATAGGCAGATGGGTAGTCAAGGAGGAAATAATATTCATCACTGAAACAACCAGCCAAAGGGCCTTCTACATTTTCTCGGTGTAAATTTCATGAAGTTGTTTTCATTGGCATGATACTGTTTGCTATTTTTTCAAAGGGCTGTGCAGCGTTAGAGCCACCTGACTCCTGTTAAAGTCAATAGGTTACACTCCACACATTCTCTGCTAAAATAGAGGTGGGGGTCCAAATTCCTCTCTCTGTATTAGGGACCAAATTGTGCTAATATTCACCCAGGCAAATAGATTAAAGTCAGACTGCTGATTTAGGTGACTAACCTTAGATCTTGTCTACATGGGGAAATTTATTGGTAGGATAATCTCATTGGAACAAGATTTCCCTGTGTAGACGACTTTAGACTCCCAAGCTGGAAACTTTTCACTATAAACTCTATGTTCTTCAGTTTCCTTCTCTGTAAAACTGGAGAAACATTTACCTACTTCATGGGAGTAATCCCCCATAAAATCCTACCTCAGGATTGGTGTGGGGGTGAATGGGGTTCGACAGTGAAGTATGATGGACCGTATGCTCTGGCAGGTCTTACCAAGCCAAGAAGGTGTCAAGCTAGCCTCCAGGGAAGTAGGAAGTCTGATGGTACCTCTATTACTCTAGGGCAACCCGGCCTAAGCGGAGGGGGTACCACAGTTACAGGACACAAGGTCCGACACCCCGAATGCACTGCTGAAAAATTCTTCTACCAAACAAGCCACATGAGTAATGTTAGGCTTTTTGAATTCACAACTTTAAAGCAATATGAGATCTTAGGATAAAAAACTATCAAAGGGCAGAGTATAAGGTTAAACACACCATATCCATATAAAGTATGAATAGTAAGCAGGCTTCAGGGTAGAGAGACACAAAGATCAGCATGAAGAGCAATTTTGTTCAGTTAGGGCTTGATCTTGAAAGGTGCTCAGGGCCTGCATCTCCCTCTACTACGTGGGAATTTAGGGCACTTGACATTTTGCACAAGGTGCTTGGCAGAATCAGGCCCTTATATATTGTACCAGTGTTTTGGAGAAGGGACTGTCTAGTAATATGATATCATTCACTCATGATATAATCACAATTAAAAAGAACAACTCAATACAGTTCTGGGACATATAAATACTGACATCAATAATGTCAGAGGAAATTATTGTAACACTAGTGTGGGACTTTATTTGGAATATTGCCCACAATGTTTTATATAAATGGAGACTAGGCAGTAGCTAGCACCTAGAATGATACAGAGACTCAAAGGTTTTAGCTGTAATCCCAGTGGAATAGAGAAACTAGGGCTGTATTCTTTGGGAAAGGGGAAATGAAAAGAAGACTTCAGTGAACCATAGATTTCTGAAAGGACTGGAATATTGAGACTGGGTTACTTTCTCCTTTCAGTTGCAGTGGTGTAAATCTAGTGCAACTACATTGACTTCCATGGTGTTACTCCAGATTTACACTACAATTACATTACAATTGACAACAGATATTTACCTGCTATCATACAGAGCTATTGGATTTAGGAATTATCTAATTATTTTTCTGTCCTCCCATCATGGGAGTAGCTGTGCACCTCCCAGGCTTTACTGAATTTATCCTTACTGCAGCCCTTGAGACAGGAAAATTATTATTACCCCCACTGTACACATGGGGAAATGGAGGCACAGAGAAGTGAAATGACTTACATAAAGCCACACAGGAAGTCTGCGGGAAAGCCAGGAATTAAAAACAGATTTTCTGAGTCTCACTCTAGTGACTGAAACACAAGACTATCTCATCTCTCTTAACCTTCTCTCCAATAGCAGGACAAGAACAAGGACTTAAAGTGTTGGGGTCTGTCCGCCCATGCCAGTGTACATCAGGAGTAGCTCTGCTGAAGTCAGTGATGTTACACTAGTGTCAAACTATCGTTAAGGGAGGAGGGAATTGGGGCCTAGAACTGATGGAACGTAGGCAGGATTTCTTCACAAAGAATGTATCTTATATATGGAATAGGGGCCTGATTTTCAAAAGAACATCGTCCCCATTTAGGCATTGAAATAAAATGGTCAGATTTTCAGATCAGCATCCAGCAGATGCAACTGAGAGCAAAATCTGTCCATAAACTAGCAAGGTCATCAGTGGATGCAATAAGTATGCCTAGCTTTAAAAAGAGAGAGAAGCATTTGGATGAAAAAGAAAAGAAAAAAAAGCTTGTGAGCTGTGGCTGCTAAGTCAGCATTAGGAAATGGATATAGACAGGCTTCCTTCCTTCCCTGAAATGTCCTGTATTCTAATAATTTTACCATTTGGTGAATTGGTTTTGGAAGGAGCTGCTGTTGCTGATGACCTGGCAGCAGTTCCTGGCTCTGAGCAGTCAGTCAGGAGGAGGAGGCCTGGGTGGAGGCAAGCCCTTGGCTGCTATGGATTTTGTTCCAGAAGGATCATATGCCGTATCCATATTTGAGCAATGCAGTCTCTCCTCTAAATCCAGAGTGCAGGGCTTGCGTGATTCACTAACTAGCCCAACCCTCTTTAGGGTAACACTGCACTCACAGCATCTGAGGAGGCACCAAGCATTTCAGATGTTGTTTGGATTTCTCCCTTCCATTTTTTTTTTGCGGGGGGGTTAAACCTGCATTCATCCCCCAAATCAAGATATCTGCTCCTTGATTATAGGGAGCTTATATTGACACAGAAATACTGCACGTTCACTGTGGGGGGACGGGAGGAAGAGGGTACTGGCCTTCCCAGCATTCTGGAGCAGGGTTGTTGGTGGTGCAGGCCTCTCCAGCATTCTGAGCGATGGCAGTACCATGCTCCCAGTATTGCAGAGTATTAAAGCTGAGGTAGAGCTCTGTGGAAATCAGTTTAATAAGGATACCTTTAGGGAGTTTGTCAGAAATGCCTATGGGATTTAGGAGCACATGTCCTATTGACTCAAGGGGAACTTGTGCTCCTAAATCCTTTAGGAGCTGTTGGAAATCTCCCCCATAACCCTTTATTTTTGCAGGGGGGGTGGGACGGTGTTTTGTTTTCCAATGCCTTGAATTTTGTTGCTCTCTTTCCCTGGCTAAGACACTCTGCTTTAGAATCTCTGAATTTCTAAGGGCAGCAAAGCCATGAAAAGATTGAAGAAAGGAAGCCATCACTCATCAAAAACTTCCTATTTTATTTCAGGGACTTCCTGCCCCGTGGATCAGGCATTGTCACCAGACGCCCACTGGTCCTGCAGCTGGTAAACTCTACAACAGGTATGTGAGCCATCTCCACTCCCATCCTAACCCAGCACACAGCACAAAGGAATGAAGTGAGGTACAACCTTCCCTCTCTGCAGACACCAACATTTTCTGTATTGCTATATCCCAGACAGAAAAAATATTCATTGCCAACCTCTAATAAATTTTATGGCTAAGCTATAGGAATATAATCAGAGTATACTGAAAATCTTACACACTTTGTGTGGCCAGTGTGAAACAAGTTGGTGGTTCTCACTCTGTTTCCCGATGGACAGATGTCCACATCACAAAACCCACCACCACAGTTGACACAAAATTGGCAAACTTGTTGACAATCTGAGAAGAGCCCAAGGACTGAATGGGACATGGAGATGAACTCCCTGCTCACTCCTAGAAGAGGCCCCTCCAGTTTGGGATAAAAGTTAATTGGCAGAACCTTGCCATGCTATCCCTGCTCTGTGGGAAAGAGAAGACAACAGTCTACAAAGCTGTCAATTTGGCACTTTTTGCCAGCACTAAACTCACTAGGAGCCAGGTTTTGATACTTGTACTCAGCATGAGTTCTGCTTTATTCTGAGAGCAGTCCCACTGAAATCAGTGGTACTACTCAATGTGAGAAAGCAACTTGGAATACGTTCCCATAAAAATAGTACTTTCATTTCAGCCTATTTAAAATCTAGGCTGCATTAAATGTTCAGGAGCAAAGTGCTTCTCATCAGCTTGTGCTGAATTTATTAGGTGGCTTCACCAAGATCCTCCTTGACTGCAGAGCTATGATTTACTGAATGGATGAGACCCAGATAAGACTGGAGAACCCTAGCAGTCAGCTTTTCATAGGATTAGTAATTATAGTAGAACCTCAGAGTTAGGAACACCTCAGGAATGGAGGTTGTTCATAATTCTGAAATGTTTGTAGCTCTGAACAAAACATTATGGTTGTTCTTTCAAAAGTTTACAGCTGAACATTAACTTAATACAGCTTTGAAACTTTATGATGCAAAAGAAAAAGGCTGTTTTTAACAATCTTAATTTAAATGAAACAAGCACAGAAACAGTTTCCTTACCTTGTTGAATATTTACATTTAACACAGTACTGTACATGCTTTTTAAAAAATTTTTTTTGGGGGGTGGGGGGGTGTCTCTGCTGCTGCCTGATTGCATATGTTCCGTTCCAAATGAGGTGTATGGTTGACTGGTCAGTTTGTAACTCTGGTGTTCGTAACTCTGAGGTTCTACTGTAATGTAATTTAAATGTGTTGAGAACTAAGCATCAGAGTGTCAGTTACAGAAAAAGAAATTACATTTGGGCTTAGTTATTTACATCAGGAGCATATTAGCTAAAACTGTCTCTTCTGCTATACCTAAGACAGGCATAGTGGGAACTGAAGTTTCACCGTGAAGATACAAGGAGAGTCTTTTTGGCCAGTAACTTAGGGCCAGACCCTGCCAATGTTCGCTGTGCAGAATTCTCATTGAAATCAGTGGGATTGCTGGGTGTAGCTCAATGGCAGAATTGAGTTCTTAGTGCTTGAGAGTGTGGGACACTTATCCCAGCCTGTGTTTCTCAGATCTGTAAAGCAGCAGTTCTACTCCTCAGGTAACTGGTAACCAGAAAGTTGGTCCTCTCACCACTAGAGGATGACACCATTATTTACCCCAACACTCTAACAAAGTGCTAGACACTGATCACACAACACTAAACACTGTGTTCCACTGCAGTGTGTGCATGGCGTTTATCCCTGCAGACAGGTGTATATTTAGCTGCCTTGGTTTCAACAGAGGAAGACCTGAATCATTAATTGGATATCAAGGGGAGGACTCTATCCCTCCTGGGACATGAACTGAGGATCAGCAGCTCTCTGGCTTGAGCTGAAGGGGATTCCCTCAGCTTTTGGTAGTGATAGGAGTACCTTAGTTACCTCCTCTTTGCTAGCCTCCTGGAACTAGAGGTTGAGACCTTTGCTACAGCTTATCCCTTTTGATGGTTTCCTCAGTCCAGCAGGGACACACTGTAAGTTTCTAGTGTTGTTTGACTAGAATTTGGAGAGTTTCTACACTGCAAAGGGAAGAAGTTCACCGACTTCGAAGAAATACGTCTGGAGATCGAGGCTGAGACAGACAGGGTTACTGGCTCCAACAAGGGAATTTCCCCTGTCCCCATCAACCTCCGGGTCTACTCTCCCCATGGTAAGTACTGTACAACATCCAAGACTGGAGTATTTGGGGTGGGGGGGGGAGCAGAATGGTGGGGTTGACTTTGCACTCTGATGCTGCTCTGTCTTGGAGTGAAGGTAGTAAGAACAGAAATGGCTGCCGTGAGAGCTTGCAGACTCTTTGCTCGCAAATCCCCACAACAGGCTGGACCCATGCGGGACCAATCTCCAGCCCTTTGAACACATTGTGACAACTCACTCAGCTTTCTGACAGTAGTACACTGTGTTGCCCCATGCTGGACCTAAGATCCAGACTCAAATGGGATCCTCCTGTGCCAGGTTTGTAGGGACTGGGATTGCTGTGGAGACAGCATGCTCAGCTCAGGGGAAAAGGAGCACCTTGCATGGCTCTCGAGTGATTCCCCCCCCAGTTCACACAGGGGCGGCACTGATAGACTTCAAAGGGAGCCACATCCAGCACTCTATTGGTGGAAAGGAGAGATGCTATGATATAGGGGAATGGGGTGTGGGATTTGAAATGGGATTAGATTAGCTCCCTGTCCAGAAAAAATAAAGATTACAAAATCCTTAGTGGTCATTCAAAGACATTATAGTTGATGAGATTTTCTTCTTTATGCATCCGATGAAGTGAGCTGTAGCTCACGAAAGCTTATGCTCAAATAAATTGGTTAGTCTCTAAGGTGCCACAAGTACTCCTTTTCTTTCTTCTTGATTGAGATACTAAATAATTCTGTAAGCCTAAATGGCTGCTGGGAACTCTCCCTTCATAATCTGCCAGTGCTACTCCACAATTACCTCTGCTGGGTTTTCTTTTAACATTTAAATGAGCTGTTCTCAGACTATGATCAGGAGATGTATGGTGTTCAGAATAGAGATGGTGAAGGTCTCTCCATGTGCTCCATAGAATGAAAAGGTTGGAGAATCACTGATTTAAAGACAGTCTCTTGGTGCCTGTGCTCCAGTTTCTTACCTGTTGCATCCTGCCCCTAATCTTAATGGGCCCAGTCCCATAGCCCTTATTCAGGCAAAACTCCTGTCATAGATATTTGGACATTTACCTGAGAAAGGATTGCATGATACAGCCCTATAGTTGGTTAATCATCTTGTGCTTGGCTTTTTCTCAACATCACTTACCTGACTAACTGCTACTGCAGCAATGAATTGCCACTTCCAAATGAAGCTCAAGTGGTTGTTCAGATTTAAAAGCTGATAGGAAATCTGGCATCGTGTCACACCATTGTCTTTTTTTAAGCAGAATCCCCCACCAAAATCAATGGCATAATATAATATGGGCCCTATTCCTGTATATAATGAACCTATGAGCATTGTTTACTGCCACACAAAAGGGGGATGGAGTGAAAGGCTCACTGAAAGTCAGCCCTCTCTCACTGTATCTCTGTCTTTCTTCCCCCAACACCTCTTTTCTGCACCAAAGATGGGGAGATGCTGCAGAAGTTTCTCGTAGTATATGCACTGTTTGGCCCTTGAGCAGGAATGACTCATGGTGTGTAGATATCAGCCATACTGAAAGGACGGTCTCCCACTTTACACTGAGATGCCTTGGCAGCAGGAGATTGAAGAGACTAGGATGTGGCAAATAAAAGCCTTTCAGAAGTTGCTGCATAATAGAGATTAATACACAGCAAAATATTTGGATTGATAAATCTGTTGTCCCTGTCTGGCATCTTCCAACCAGGGATCTCAAAGCTCCTTAAACTGCAAAACAACTGAGAAAGACTGGTCAATGTTATTAGCCCTATTTTACAGATAGGGAACTGAGGCTCTGAGATGAGAAATGAGTTGCCCAGGGTCACACAGTCAGTGGCAGAAACAGGAGTAGAATTTGGAAGTCCTGTGTCCCACTCCCCTGCTCTAACCATTAGACACAAGATAGGAATATTGACCAGTCTTCTGGCTCCCAGTCCCCTGCTCTAACTACTAGACCTGATAGCTACTACTTCTCTATTAATATGATGATGATAATTAATAATAATAATCATTATTATAATATTATTATAATATATTATTATTAATTATTATTATAATATTATTAATAATACTAATCATACCTAGCCCTGATAATTCACTTTGCATCATCAGTAGCACACAGCACTTTACAAAGGAGGTCAGTGTCATCATCCTTATTTTATAAATGGGAAAACTGAGGCAGAAAGAGATGAAGTGACTTGCCCGAGGTCACAGCAGGCCAGTGGCAGAGTTGGGAATAGAACCTATAGAATTCTGAGTCCCAGTCCACTGCTCTCTCCACTAACAAAAAGGAACTATCTTTTTTACTTTTTTTCTGGGATGCATGAGACTCTGGGTGCTGCTAGCTGAGTTACATGTATATATCTATCATGCCTATCCATGCAGTAGGTAACCACTTTTAAATTTACAGATGCCTCTCATAAACACAACAAGGTACTCTAATTGGGACCCTCACTCTCCTCCTTTTCCTTTTCTAGTCCTGAGTCTGACACTTGTGGACCTACCAGGGATGACAAAAGTCCCAGTGGGGGACCAGCCACTTGACATTGAGTTCCAAATCCGGGAAATGCTCATGCAATTCGTCACCAAAGAGAACTGCCTCATCCTGGCTGTATCCCCAGCCAACTCTGATCTCGCCAACTCTGATGCCCTCAAGATTGCAAAGGAGGTTGACCCCCAAGGTAAATCCAGCCTCTGTTTTTGTTTTAGCATGGCACTTCTGCCACTAGATCTGGTTCTCCCTTGTCCCTGGATATGAGTAATGGTGTATGCCAAAGATGTGTTCCCCTGCTCAAGAAACAGTCTTCCCAACACACGTAGCTCTTGCCCAGTTCACACAACCCCCTGAGACAGTGGTGTTCTCAACCCATGTACCCTCCAATCGGCAAGGCAGTGGCATGCTCAACACACAGACTCCTGTGGAAGTACCCTGTCAAACCCTATTGAGGTTGCTTCAGCATGGGTTGTTGTCCTAGAACAGGGATCGGCAACCTTCGGCATGCGGCCCATCAGGGTAATCTGCTGGCGGGCTGCGAGACATTTTGTTTACATTGATCATCCACAGGCACGCCTCCCTCCTCTCCCTGCCACAGTTCCCATTGGCTGGGAACAGCGACCCACGGCCATGGGGGGCCATGCCTACGGACAGTCAATGTAAACAAAATATCTCACGGCCCACCAGCGGATTACCCTGATGGGCCGCGTGCCGAAGGTTGCTGACCCCTGTTCTAGAAATTCCTGGTTCTCCCTCCAGTGAGGAAAAAGGCTTCTCACCCTTCAGTCACCCAACTTCTCCCGAAAGGGGACAGAGCTGTTAGTTAGAGCCATCTGCTCTAAGCCCCCTCTCTGCTGTAGTCCAGAATGGGGGTATCTGAGAATCAGCCTTCCCTCTCTCCTCTCCTACCACACTGGTATGCTCCAGTCCCCTCTCCCCCAAACCCTGGGCTGGAAGTCCCATGTGCTGAGTTCAAGAGCCCTTGTGGAACCCAGTCAGGTAATTTGCAGTGCTTCCTCTGCCCAAATAGTTTACAGGAATTGTTGTTGGTTCAAGCTAACATGTCTGCTTGTGTCCCCATAGGCCAGCGCACCATTGGAGTCATCACTAAACTGGACCTCATGGATGAAGGAACCGATGCACGAGATGTGCTAGAAAACAAGTTACTTCCCCTTCGAAGAGGTATGGATCCTCTTTCCATTTCCTCCTCATTCTCCTCCCTTCTTTCCCCCTGGTCCCATCCCCTTCCTCCAACATTCCCCAGAACCTGGGCCACAAGAGTGTTCTCCTCTCTGATAGAATATCTGCCCCAAACCTGATGTTAAATCACTAGGCCCCTCAGTTCCAAGCTGGAAACAGAGGTCCCTCAGTTCCAAGAGAGAATAACCAACCTCCCTACCTCTTTGTAAGGGGAAATGGGCCATGCTCCTCTGCAGGGAATCCCTTCCCAAGAGTCTTTGTACCTCAGTATGCGGTCCTGGCAGCCAAAACCCAAAAGCAGAATCCTGTTCTCTGTGTTATACCTTTTTCTATGGAAGAAAAATTGTAGACATGGGAACCTGGGTCTCACCCCTCCTTCCCAGATATCAGAATCTGGGCTCTCTTTTTCTTTAACATTTATATTTAGGGCTTTTGATTTTCCATTATAACTGGTCAACACAGATAAAACACCCCTGATAAAAAGAATTACACTGGTGTTTATCCAATACCACTGGAGAAACACCGGAAATGGTTACTTGTATTGAAGGGCTGGTCTACAGGAAGCAGTATTATGTGTGACTTCTGAAGCACACCAATGCTGTGCATTAATTGGTCTGTGTAGACCCTGCTGGTGTGCACTAAAGGTTCCCTAGTGCACTTTAACATAGTGCTGTTTGAATGAGTAGTATGTTAAAGCGCACTAGGGAACATTATAAAAAGATTACTCATTACAGTATATATTACTGTATGTAGTATATATACTAATGTATATAACAGACATTACTTATTTCCATATACACAAAGATAACACCTCTATTTTGGACACCTGCATAAAACTTAAAAGTTGCTAAAAATAAACCCTGAAAAACTAAATTAATAAACAAACAATAAAAACAGAAGCCTTATTTATACTGTGGTAGCCCTAAAGCAGTTGTTCTCAACCAGGGGTATGTGTACCCCTGTGGGTATGCAGAGGTCGTCAAGGGGGTACATCAACTCATCTAGATATTTGCCTAGTTTTACAACAGACTACATAAAAAGCACTAGTGAAGTCAGTACAAACTAAAATTTCATAACGACTTATTTATACTGCTCTATATACTATACACTGAAATGTAAGTACAATATTTATATTCCAATCAATTAATTTTATTATATGGTAAAAATGAGAAAGTAAGCAATTTTTCAGTAATAGTGTGCTGTGACACTTTTGTATTTTTGTCTGATTTTGTAAGCAAGTAGTTTTTAAGTGAGGTGAAACTTGGGGGTATGCAAGACAAATCAGATTCCTCAAAGGGGTACAGTAGCCTGGAAAGGTTGAGAACCATTGCCCTATAGGACACAATCAGATTGGGTAGGTGCTATACAAAGATAAAATAAATGACAGCTCCTGCCCCAAAGAGATTACAGTTTAGAAGACAAGACATAACAGGTGGGTGAGAAAAATAATTGAATTGCGGAAAGGACACGATAATAAAGAAATGTAATGGGAGATTCACAAATCTTAGCTGGTTAGCAGTAGTGACTGCAGCTTTCCACCTGCCTTTTCTTTTCCTTCCCAAGTATCAGAGTCTAGTGGAAATTCCAGTTTAAATTTTTCAACTTGTTTCTAATGGTTCCAGTTATCAGTGGGGTCTCCCTTTCCTTCCACTACCAGGAGTCCAAGTGCAGAATCACCCTTTTCGACTCCCCTTTACCCTCCCCTCCTAGTGTCATATCGCAGGCTCTCCATACCCTGGATCGTCTCCTGGCTGTGTCCAATGTTTCTGCACTTCCTCTGTGCTGCCATGTGACTTTTGGTCTTTTCACTGGTAGGTTACATCGGTGTGGTCAACAGAAGTCAGAAGGACATTGATGGGAAGAAGGACATTCAGGCTGCACTGGCTGCAGAGAGGAAGTTCTTTCTCTCCCATCCATCCTACAGACATATGGCTGAACGCATGGGTACCCCCTACCTGCAGAAAGTGTTGAACCAGGTAACGGCAGCTGGGCTCTGCAGCTGGGTACCACCAGGACAGAGAACAGACCCAAATGGGGCTGTCACCCAGGGTTACTTGGAAATAATGACAATACTAAACACTCCTAGAGCACTTGACAAACATGAATTAATGAATACTCACAATGGATCGATACATGATTACTGTCCCTGTTTTAATGCTGTGAAACTGAGGCACAGAACAGCTACATGATTGACCAAGGTCACAAAAGGAGAGAGTGTCAGTACAGGACCACTAAACTGTGCCTGACTCAAATACACTGAAATAATGAAAAACACTTTCCTCTGGGCTGAAAATCAAGTTCATGCACTAAAGACAAAAGGCCAAATTCTGTTCTCAGTAACATCAGTATAAATCCAGAGTAAGTAAACTGAAGTCAATGGCATTAGTCTGGATTTACACCAGTAGAATTCCTCCTGATTTACACCACTGTAAGTGAGAGCAGAACTTGGCCTACCATGTTTTTGGGTTTTTAGCTTCAAGAGATCATTGCGTTTCCTGTAGTCTTATAATATTAATTAAAATGATTTGGATGTTCAATTAAAAATGATGCCTATCAGAAAATTGTTTTATAAATTAATTTGGATAAGACTCTAATCTGGCTGGAGGGCTGCCTTCTCCTGGGACACATCGGATGGAGGAAACTATAAAAATCAAAACCTCAAATGTTAAGATTTAAGGGGACACCATCAACTTCCAAATTGCATTTGTCTGACAATTTTTTAATTGCTATAGTTCAATTACACCTAAGATCAGTAGAATTGAAAGAAGTTAGCAAAAGCGTATGTACTTTTCTCTATTTTTTTCTGGTATATTTTTTGGTATATTTGAAATTGTGAAAAAATCTTTTTAAAAAAAGCCTTTTCACCACAAGAATGAGACAGCACTGACTCCCCCTTCTGCCTCTAAGCCCCTACCAACTCAAAAAATAAAAAGAGAGAGAAATGAATACAAATCTTAAAGACTAAAAAAAAATCAAAACCAAAATCTCACCCTCAAGCAGTGTTTTGACCCCAGAAAGGGAAGAGTGTCAGAGACTCCATGAAGTCTTCGAGGGACTTTGCTATTGCTACTGATTTTGGTACTTGGACTATAATGATGGGTGGCAGTATAAAACCCTAAGATACACAGATAGATGAAACACACTGTGTATTATCAGTAGAGCTGTAGGTGTGCCATGGGTGGAAAAATCTCATGCATACCATGATTTTTCTGTTTGTCTGTGTCTTTTTTTCCTGTCCGTGATTTTCCCAAACAGTGGGTCACCAGGCCCCGGGGAGGCCCACACTGGAGAGCAAGCCCAGTGGCTCCTATCCTGTGGTGCTGAACCCAGCTCCCTGCTCAGACCGTTGAGACCTGATGCACCGGGTCACAGTATCACTCATGTTTTGTCCTGTCCTGGCTGCCCTAACTCACCAGGCAGGATTAGGGTTGCAGTGCCTGGGTGGAACATGCTGTTGCAGATGGTCAGTGCCCACTAGGCAGGGTGAGGAGAGCAGGGGGAGAAAGCTCAGGGAGCAGTCACAGTAAATTTAGTAACCTGCAACCTTTACTACATTTACAAAAAGAACGAGGCGTACTTGTGGCACCTTAGAGACTAACAAATTTATTTGAGCATAAGCTTTCGTGGGCTAAAACCCACTTAATCGGATGCATGCAGTGGAAAATACAGTAGGAAAATATATATATACACAGAAAACATGAAAAAATGGGTGTTGCCATACACACTATAACGAGAGTGATCAATTAAGGTGAGCTATTATCAGCCGGAGAAAAAAACCTTTTGTAGTGATAATCAGGATGGCCCATTTCCAACAGTTGACAAGAAGGTGAGAGTAACAGTGGGAGGGGGAGGCGGGAATAAGCATGGGGAAATGGCTTTACTTTGTGTAATGACCCATCCGCTCCCAGTCTTTATTCGAGCCTAATTTAATGGTGTCCAGTTTGCAAATTAATTCCAATTCAGCAGTCTCTCGTTGGAGTCTGTTTTTACAGTGACTGCTCCCTGATTTTTTAATAAAACTGCAGTGACAAATCTGTAGCCCTAGTCATCAGTTTCCCTGTTTTGCTGAGGATCAGTTGTACTTCCCAGCTCATGCATTAGCAATCTGATAATGTTGCTCTCAGATCCGCTTTTTCTCCCTTGCTGGAAAGACCCCTCAGGTACATGAGGAAAGGAGCAGACAAAATCCTATGCAATTTGTTTTAAAGGAATTAAATCAAACTCTGGATATTTACTCTGGACACTATTTAAACAGGATTGTCAAAAATTGGAATTTCTGGTGATTAGTCAGTTTTTTTTAAAATTCCAGTTGACCATATGATGATGTAGTAGTGGCTTTCAAACCATTCACCATACACCCCATTTCCATCAAAGCAAATAGGCTCAGGTCCCCGCATCCCTTCTGCTAGAGACGAACATCATAGATAGCCACTGTCAAGGGAATACTGGGATACAGTGATAAAGGCCTTTACCTTGGCATGTTCCAGTGAGGGCGTGGGGGAAGAGGTTCCTGTCCGCAGAGTTTATCCGGGAGTGAAGAGACCAACTCAGACATGGGAAGGTGAGCTGCAAGTCAGGGGAACAGAGGCTCCAAGGGGGAAAAGTCCAGCGGCATAGAATGAGGAGCATGGGCTCAAGCGGGTTAGGCTGGACGGACAGAATGGGGGAGGGGTGGCAGAGGCTCAAGGAGAACTAGGCTGGGGGCACAGAGGATGGGGGGCAGAGGCTGAAGGAGAACTAGGCTGGGGGTACAGAGAATTGGGGGCAGAGGCTCAAGGAGAACTAGGCTGGAGGCACAAAGGACGGGGGGCAGAGGCTCAAGGAGAACTAGGTTGGGGGCACAGGCTGGGGGGCACAGGCTCAAGGAGAGCCAGGGTGGGGCTCAAGGGGCCTGGGCTTGGGGGACAGATTGAGGGAGCCGCGGTCAAGCAGACCCAAGCTGGGAGGACAGAATGAGGAGCCAGGCCTCAAAGGGGGCCAGGCTGAAGGGACTGAGGCTCAAGGGGGCTCCTGGGCTCCCATCCCCCATTCTGTCCCCTCCTAGTCCAGGCACAAGCCTCCCACTCCCCAGCACCACAGAATCCACCTTGGGCACTGGCAGGGGGAGCATTGAGAGGAGGAGAAACTGTCTCCCTGCCCAAGTGCTGGCGCAACAGCGGCCCCTCTGGCCAGGAGGAGCCAGTGCAGGCTATTTCCTGCTCAGTGCTTGTGGCCGGCAGCCATTTGCATCTGTTGCTTGGCAAGATTGTAAAGGAAACAGCCAGGCCCTGATCCTGCAGCTTCTTAGCTACGTGTTTAGCGTTAAGCATGTTTGTCGTCCCATTGGCATCAAAGTTAAACACGTGGTCGGAAAATGGTAAGCATTCTCCACAGAATATTTAGCAAAACACTTTAAAAAAAAAATTTGTAGAAATTTTCCATTTTTTAATGAAAACCTGACAGTCAGACCTGAGATTTTGTTGTTGAAAAACTGGAAAATTAAAAAAACCTGGAAATTTTCTGTGAACATTTTTGTTTCCGATTTAAAAATATTTTTCAAAATTGATCAGGTTTTTTTTTTTTTTTTGACTGACTGTGTCATGTTGACAGGATCAAAGCCTAAAACAAGACGTTCAGAGCCAACCCAGATCCTGTCCAGACTCCAGCAGGGCCCATAGTTTAAAAGTTTAACATTTTAGTGCTTTAAAGATGCTGAAACTCGCACAGCAAAGTCCTTCATCCTCCTAAATGGGACACTTTACAGGGTGTCCTCAGATGAGTCCGATTTGGCAGGTCTGATACGTTTATGGATAAGATTAAAGAGGTTGCAGTAAAATACATTTCCAAATCCACCCCCAAAATAGAAATGAAGTCCCCTTTGTTTGGCTAGTTTATGGAAATAAACATAATTTTAATTTTTCTTGTCCTTTATCCAAGAGCAGTAATAAATCTGTAAAATGGGCACAAATTATTTCTCTTTCAAAGGGGAGTTTTGAGGCTCAGTTAGTCAATGTTTGTGAGTGCTTTAGGATCCTTTGTTGAAAGGTGCTAGGGAAGTATAGAATATTATTACTATGTACTTCTCCTAGCTAGTATAGTTCTGTGTCTGATGGCCTTCTGAAAAGGGCATTGCCTAGCTACATGAGAACTGGGTAGACTGGGGTTCAACTCAGGAGACCTAGGTTCAAGTCTCTGCTCAGCCTAGGACTTTAGGGCTTAATCCTAAAACTACCTTGCGCCTCAGTTCCCTTTCTGTAAAAGCCAGATATCCCTACCTCACAGGGGCATTGCAAGGCTCTCAGATAGTATGGTGATGAGGGCCACATAAGTACCTAAATAGATAGTATCTTCACCTGGACACTGGACTGTCAAAAGAAACCAACCTCCTTTTCTTCTTGGAACCTGACAACCCCATTATGTCCACATAATAGGCCTTGCTGCACTGTTCATCAACCTTTCATGCATATTTGAAGCTTGGCGGGGCCAATTTGTCTAAAAGTTTTCAGGTATTGATTTTGTCCCTGCTCTGCCTGGTCTCTCTGCTACCTCTGCATTGCAGGGAAGCCCTAGGAGTTTCCAAAGACAGATCCATAACCTAGCTCTTTCCTTTATACTGGAGAGATGACCTGTCCAATGTTGGCTTCCCCTTGATATAATCTCATTATTCTCCCCACTCAAAACCTAGTTCAGTCAGTGGGACTGGCCCACTCTGCCACACAAGACTGATGCCCTGTGGCTCATAGGAATAGCCTATTCTGGCCCACAGGGCTAATGATCCCCTTGTCACAGAGAAGTAGCCCATTTTGTTTCTGCCCTTCTGCTGAGTCAGCAAACCCTGTTCAATCACAACTCACGGGCTTTTTAACCCATTTCTCAACCTTCTACTTGTGCAGCAACTGACAAATCACATCCGAGACACCCTGCCAGGCCTGCGAAACAAACTCCAGAGCCAGCTTCTCTCCATTGAGAAAGAGGTGGATGAGTACAAGAACTTCCGTCCTGATGATCCTGCCCGGAAGACCAAAGCTCTGCTGCAGTAAGTGACTCCTGCTGCGCGCCCTTCCTAGGAGAAGTGTATCTGGCAATCTTCCCCCATTCATTTCTCTTTCTGCCTAGGATGGTCCAGCAGTTTGCTGTGGACTTTGAGAAACGTATTGAAGGCTCCGGTGACCAGATTGATACCTACGAGCTGTCTGGAGGAGCTAGGATCAACCGCATCTTCCATGAGCGGTTCCCCTTTGAACTGGTGAAGGTACCACTCCCCATCCTATCCTTCTCACCTACCTGCCTATTTTCTCTCCACCTGCTGTCATTTCTTCACCTGTCCTTCTCAGCTGCCATCTTCTTGGCTCATTGTCATCTCTTCTCCTTTTCATCGGCTGTCTCCTCTTTAATTCGCTTCTTCTTTACTCCTTGACCTTCTCTTTACCTTCATCACTTTCTTTCTCTTCTTCACCTGTCTTTCTCACCTGCTGTTGTCTTTTTCCTTTACCAGTCCTCTCTGTTCTTTGCCTCCTTTCTCTCTCTCTCTCACCTCCATTCCTGGCTTCTCTTTTCCCTCAGCCCTCACCCCTTGCCAGAGCCTGTCCTCTCCTTCAGCACCCTTCCGAGTATCTGAACATGGCCTCTACCTCAGCTCCTGCCCTGGTAGCAGAGCATAGAAACTCCCTCACTTTCTCTTCCTGGTTATGTAAAAGGGTTTTACCTTAACTGTTCTGATGACATGGACCCCAAATGCTGAAGCTTTAGTTTGTTTACCTCAAGCCAAAGAGTGTCTCTGATCAGCTGAATGTCCATGTAGAAAGGTAGAGTCAGATCTTTCCCTCTGGCTGATCTGCACATAGTGTAGTTTGGGGGCAGATGCAGAGATAGTTGAAAACTGCATTCCATTGATCCTGTTGATGCTGTGGGCAGGGCTGGTCCCGATGTGCCAAGCTAATACCAGACTAAGGGCTGCTCCAACTTATGCTGACTCTTAAACACTCCCAAGGAGCAGAAAATACAGCCAAGGATCAGTGGGGTTCAGGGACATCCTAACTATGTCTCCTTTGCTACAATCACATTAGACCTTCACTTCTACATGAGCAGCAAAGAAATGGGTGGTGTAAATGGCCCTTCATTGATTTAGCACCACCAGAGGATCTTCTTGTGGTGTCCTCCTGGGACTGCACACATTGGTGCTGGGGACAAATTGCACTAGCAGGGAGACACACAGAGCCTTCATTGTATGGGAGAATCTGACCTATAATGTATAAAAGCTCCAGAGGAAAAGGTGATGAAATAACCTTTTCTTGATGGTTTTCAGAACAGAAGATCAAGCAGGAGCCAATCTGTTCCCCTTATGCTTTGGCTTGCCTGTATTTTCACTTAGTAGTAGTATGATCTTTTCCATTTGAATGAGATGCTGAGGCCTTGTCAATGAAAGACAAGAGCCTGCATTGTGTTTGATGATGTTGTAACTTTTCTATGTGAGAGAGAAATCCAGTTTTTTATGTGTATATTGGAAAAAAAAGCTGCTGAGATCGCATGCAAACCTTGCAAGGCAAACCATTTTATTTGGGACACAATCTTACATTTTTAGTTTCTCATTCCCTTTGTTTCTAAGGACGTTTGTATAGTCAATAAGAACTGGGCAGCACTTCTGAGGGTACGTCCACTGGAGCTGGGGGTGTATTTTCCTCTGCTCTGTATCTGCATGATGCTCTGCTGTATGGGTTGCCGGGCCCCTTCTGACAATCTTTTCTTCTGGTGCAGATGGAGTTTGACGAGAAGGAACTCCGGCGAGAGATCAGCTACGCCATCAAGAACATCCATGGTATCAGGCATGTATCATGCACTAGGCAGGCCTACGACTGCACAGCCTTGTAAATATCTCTAGACCTTCCAAACCAAGCTGAGAAGACTTCAGAGGTACGGTAGGTCAGCAGAGGGGAGGGAACACCTGTCTGCGCCATTGGCAGGTGAACAGCCTTGTAATGGGAGGTACTGATGTTCATCCAAATCAGTTTGCTTTCTGTTTCCATGTGAGAGCAGCAGGAGCCTGAAAGGTAAAATTGTCTTGGTGATCATCCTTTTTCTTCCATCTCCTGTGCTGAATGTGAGAAAGAGGAAGTGACATCACATTGTAGTAAGAGGAAGTGACATAGGAAGGGATTCTAAACACCCCCTACACGCCTTTTTAATTTCTTAAAATATTGTTTTAATTTATTTTCCCAGATCTACTGGGGCTCGATCCTGCAAGCTGGTGCTGAGCACACTCAACCATCAGTGACTTGGAGCTGAGGGTGCTCAGTACTTTGCAGGACCCGGTCCCAAATGCATGGTAAGTTAACATCTTTGCATTTGTGTTAGAGAAGATTAATGATGTGTGGCTTATGATGCCTAACAGGCAGCCTTACCTGAGAGATGCTGAGATACTGCGATTCCCCCTGTGGTCAGTGGGGACTGTGGGAGCCCAGCACCCCGCAGAATCTCTATTAAACTCTGGAGAATGCAAGCAGGTGATCAGATATTGACAAGTTTATTTTCTTCTCCTTCAGCTCATTCCATCTGATCTAGTCAGGCTCATTTGAGCAATAGTATTAGTATTTATTGCTCCCTTATTATAATTAAGAAAGGGTTTCTTGAAACTCTCTAAGGGTGATATTCACCAGAGGGCCAGCCCTATGAACTACTTAAACCCTAAATGCCCCCCGCCTTAAAGGCTGAAGTGGTACATAAGCTTAGTGTTGGTTCCTGTGTTGGTCATTTTCACCCTAAGAGATCATTTTTGTGAAGTGTTGAGCACTCTCCATTCTCGTTGATTTCAGTGAGGTTTTGTTCATGGGTTTTATGGTTCCTCCGGGCCAACGAGCTGGGTGTCAGTGATACAAGGGCCTGCTCTGAAATGTGTGTGTAATGCTGTGACATTCTCCTTCCCCCCTCTACCTCCCCTCCTGCCTTGTGTTGTCCCCCGCCCTGGGTGTTTAGAACCGGTCTCTTCACGCCCGACATGGCCTTTGAGACCATTGTGAAAAAGCAGGTGAAGAAGATTAAAGAGCCTTGCCTGAAATGCGTGGACATGGTCATTTCGGAGTTAATCAATACCGTTAGACAATGCACCAAGAAGGTAACTGGAGGGAACATGGAGTTCACACGCTAACACCTGCCCGCCCACCTGCTCGCTGGCTGAAGCACAGCACTGTGATCTGGGCAAGGAGCTGCCTGCAGTGAAACCTGATATTTCTAACCACCTCCTCAGCAGCATGACTAGACCTGAGTGATTCTAGCCTGGGGCATTCCAGCCAACCAGCCAATCAGAAAGAGATGGGACAGCTGATAGGAGTGGGTTGCTGCCAGTCTCCCCCATTCCATGAGAGGTGTCTTTGGAACATTGGGGTCTCCCCCCACATGCCCATTCTAGAAACACAACCCCCTCCACCAGCTCTCTACCATGAACATTAACTCTTTATAACAGCCAAGGTTATTTCTTCCTCTAGAGGCTGATGGTTTATATCTGATTTGAATTTAATTTCTGATATTAATTTCCGAGTCAGAGTCTGGGATATAGATTTCCCCTGGGAACTTCTGGGGACTTGGTATCATCCAATCTGGCCCCTGATTGACCATCACAGAGCAAAAGGGTACATAAACTCTCAAATGTGGAGGATCAAGATTCAAGAGGGGAAGTAGGCTTTGCTAATATGGAATGGGAAGCTGTGGGCTTCCCTACAGGGAGATGTTCCTAAGCTTGTGGAATTTGGTATGGTTTCTGATTGGCTTGGTTTGTATCTTGTTTTGAAGGAGCAGTAAATGGCTGAGAAGAAGGAAAGTGGAGGTGTCCACTCTCTCCTGAGTTCCTGCCTTTCCCTTCCTCCTGCTGTGATGGGGGTGCCCTGGAGGTTTCATTCTCTGGGTTTTGATTGACTGTTGTGGGCTTCAGTGGGGATGTGGGAGAGAGCCAGTCATAATTCTGTCGATCCTGCAAATATTGCAATTTTCATGTCTGAGTTTGGGCTTGGATTTAATGTTGAGAAGCAGTGTGAGAAAGACGGGGAGACTGCCTGCCATTCCTCTCAGCCATGGCCTGCTGCTTCAGACAGGTCCGGTCCTGGTGAAAGGGCATCTCAGCCAGAGTGTGATAGCCTGGGCACTGGAGACTCTTGGTATGTCGGATCACTGCTGGCCATTCAGGAGCAGGTAACCGGGTGAGGGCATTGCAGGAGACTCCCAAGGGAGATTGAAACCTCGAATTTGGAAAAAAAAAAAAAAAAAGCGGGGGGGAGAGGGCGCGAGTGGTGAGTCTCAGGTTTGCTCTGCAAGAGACTGCATTGCTTGGGGCTGGAGGTCTCTGCAGAGGTGCTTAGGCTCAAATACATGTGCTTTGTCCCAGTCCAGACTGGGAGAGCAAAGTGGACAGACAGTGACAGATTCCTCAGGTTTTTAGAATGCTGGGAGGAGCTTCCTTTTCCTATCCTGCTGTCTTCTGTTGAGGTATGTAGCTGTGGGGAGCACCCAGAAAATTGCCCTTAGTGCTGGTGACAGGTAAGCAAAGACCTTTGGGCTGCCAAGTACCCAGAATCATCCAGTAACTGAATCTGAAGCGCCCACTTTTCAAGTCCCCTTAATCCTCCCTTGGTTAGTTTTACCGTCCATCAATCACCATTTAAGTCTTTATCACTCCTGCCCTCTTCTCCCTTATGAATCATTTTCCCTGTCTTTCTTTCTTTCTTCCCTTCCCATTTCTCTCTATCTCCACCTTCATTGTCTTGTCTTTCTCTTTCTTTTTCCTTGAGGAATGAATTTACACCAGTAGTGAAATTGTCTGTTATAGACATGAAGGACAGATTCTTCCTTCCATGAGGATACCTGATACCCAAGAGAGAGAGAAATGTAAAGATCAGGGAGGACAGAAAGAGACCTTAGGACAGAAGATGGGAACTCAGTATTCCACAGCCACCTCTAATGGAGTTAGGGAGACTGGGCAGGTGTGGTACACAGGGTTACACACACATAGAAAAGAAAGAGGAAATGTTGGAAAGAGGTGGACAAAGAGGAACAAATCTAGCTGGGGGAGATACTGGGTCAGACCATCGTCTCCGTTGACGATGATCTGAAGGGAGTGTGGGGGGAATCAGAATGTTTAAGGTGTTTTCTTGTTAGTGTAGCGGGTTTGGGTCCCATAGTGGTTCAGAGGCTAGAGACTGAGTTTGGCTGCAGTTCATGTTGTGTGTGTGCGCAAGTGTGAGTGGTAACATTTTTGACTTTAAAGAAACAAAGTGGTGATGTTATTAAAATTTTCAGATAGCTAAAGGGACATTTTGTGTGAGGGTCCCTTTCCCAGGCTCCATCCACTGAGCCTGACTCGGATACATCTAAAGGGGCTATATTGAACTTAGCAGGCAGGTTGAATCTCTGAATAGGCAGTGAGACCTGGAACATATTTTCTGAGACATGCAGGGGCCATTTTAACTTTAAGGGCACCCGCTCTTTACCCAAACAAGGGCTTCACTGGCAACCTGCCAGGCTCTGAGAAGTACACCTGGGAGGAGATGGGTACTATGGAAACTACACATCCCAACATGAACAGAGCAGCCTTTCACATTAGCTGTAAGTGACATAATGCATGGGAAAGGGTGCTGTGATCAAAATGGAGCAGTGTATGTTTGGGGTTGAAGTATCTCTGGACAGCTGTGCCAGTGGACAGGACTGGGGGCAGTACAGCTGTGCTGGAGGAGCTGCTCCTTTTGCTGCTGTGGTTCCAGAGAGCACTGCAGTTCAGAAGTCTGCATCTGGCACAGCGGGAGGACAGAGCTGCTGCCCCCCCACCCCCCAGTAATGTGGGATGGGGAGGGAACAGGGAGAGTGCGGGGGCCCCAGGCTGGGGGGGTGAGGTGGGGAGGAGTCATGTGGGGGGGGTCAAGTGCCCCCCCCCTTTGTGTTCCTCCCATGAGTCGCCTATGTGCAGCATACTGGTAAGAAATAAATTCTACTTGCGCCACTGCCCCCAGCCCCCACCCCCATGCAGTCCATCTTTAGATGGAATGGACTAGGGGGAACTTAAGGGAAGAAGAAAGAGAAAAGGGGTAAAGCTGGTGGGTAAAAAGGCAAGAAAAGAGACCCATGGAACAGCAGAGAGAAATGAGACTGACCCAGGTGAAGAAAAGAGTGAGAGGCTCAGTGTGTTCAGCCTTCATTGCCTGTGGAGAAGGCTTGCTCTGGGAGAGGGATCCCTGGATGCATCCATCCACCCATCCATTTTGTTGGGCTCTGTAGCTCATGGTTTCACCTACTCTGTCTGTTCCTTCCAACTGTGCCATTTCCATGCATCTGTAGAATCCCTTGATACTTGGCAGCACAGGGGCCCTGCAGCAATGCTCACCTGCTTCGATTTATCTGTGGAGTGAACCAAAATCTCACTTCTCATTTTGCCTTGTGTTTTTCTCTTCTCTCTTTTCCTCTCTCTCTCTCTCTTTTCCTTTTCTGCTCTCTCTCTCAATCTCTCTCTGCCTCTGTCTGCTTTGCTCTTCTTTCTTCCTTGTTGCTTCTTCCCTCCCTGCCCCTCACTGTGCAGAACGGGTCTCTTCACGCCTGACCTCGCTTTTGAAGCCATAGTGAAAAAGCAGGTGCAGAAGTTGAAGGAGCCGAGTCTGAAGTGTGTGGATATGGTAGTGAGTGAGCTCACATCCACCATCAGAAAGTGTAGCGAAAAGGTAAAGAAACCAACAACATAAAGAAAGGGCAAAGCACCACTCCTCTTTCTCCCACACACACATACCCTTTCCTCACACCCTTCAGGGCCTGGGCTCACACCAGGAGACCAACAACAAATCTGGTGAGAACAAGGAGAACAGCCATGGAAGTCAGGTTCTACTATATAAATAATCATCTGATGGAGAGAAGCAGCCCACAGGCATCCAAGCAGTGTGAAAAGTAGGGGAGAGGGATCAGGCCTCAGCTGATGGATCTCTTTGCTATGAATTCAGAAGTCAGCTGGATACAGCTGATTGTTTGCTAGCCAGCCCCCATTCCTCACTCCAGCACCTTGGCATGCAGCTCGGTGTAGAATAAACCCCCTTGCAAGCCCCTCACCCTACTCTTCCTGATTGCACATTGAAAACCTTTCTGTGTCCCTTTGTTGCTGCCTCTCTGGAAATCCAAACATCTTAGAACAAGGAAACAAGTTAGAGAGAAGCCTTAAAAAATAAAAAGAATCCAGGCCCCTCTGCCAGATTATTGGGCCACAGAATAACCCCAGCCTCCATCCAGATGACAGAGCTCTATGTCTTCTCCCTCTCATTTTCCTGCTGATCTTTAACTCTACACATTATGCTAGTAAAGAGAGAAGGATGAATCTTGTGCTGCTTTTCCCTGCCCCGAAGCAAAGGAAAGGAGGCAAATTCCAGGGTATCTTAAAGAGCAGCAAAGTGGAAAAAGGTACCACCCATTTGAATAAGTAGAGGCCATCATACATGTGCTAGTATATGTCTGGGGGAAAGTGGGTTGGTTTTCTAGGCCTGTATGGTGCAGTAGAGGGCGCCACACACCTCTTTAAATAGAAAGGTAGACTAACTAATTAATACGTTAATTTGCCAAGGAAGGACTAAAATCCTGCACCCCACCAGCCCAGCTGTGCAAGTTTCTCTGCCAGGTGAGTTAAAGGGGATAGCACCTCTTGTTCCAGTTAGAAGCCTCTATAAAAATTACCCACAATCCCTTTTCTGCATTGGAGGGTCTGGGCTGGCCAACATATATAATCCCAGATTTGTGGGGCGGGATTAGGAAGAGACAGGTGGGAAAGAAGGGAGAATCCAGTATAAATTTAAGAGCTCAGAATAATGGCAAGAGCTGAGGTTGGCAGATGAAGGGACCTCGTTGTATTCAGCAGGGCTGATCTCAGCAGCTACTGCATTTTGCTCATTGCCATCCCTCGAGCACTGCTGCTCCATCCCAAAGGATTTCTCTCTCTAAATCCTCCTGTTTTCCAGCTCAGTGTGGGAGATGCTCCTCCATCCTTCCCCCTCCTCCCGCCATGTTTACTTGTAGTGATTTTGGTTTGTTTCCATTGATGTTTTTCTGTCTCTGATTGAAGTTGTATCTTCAGGGGAGAGAAATCAGTGTAGAGGGGAAAAAGAAAAACCCCAGTGTTAGTGGACACTAGCTTCTTACAGTGGGGCACCCTGCTCAGATGGCTGGGATCTTACCCATCCACCTTCTGTGGATTTTGAAACTCCTTCTGGCGTGGTAGGACGGACAGATTTGGCACTGAAGGAAGAAAGGGAGGGTAGAGATTTTCTAGGGTGGAGATGAAATAATGGAGTTGTACAGTCAGGATTTGCATTCCCTGTCCAGGCCTCTGAGCAACAGAAAATAGGAAAGGAGGCAAGGGGGAAATGTAGCTGATGGGACAGAAGAGAGCTTGTCACCAGGGGATGATGAGGCAGAAAGAAAAGAAAATCCGCTGTCAGATAGTGCTGGACTGAATCCAGAAGTCCTTTCACAGTCCGTATCTAGAGATGGTCCCATTGTAGTCAATGGAAGCTTTGCTGGAACAAGGACTGCAGAATTTGGTCTCTACAAATTAGAGATGGAAAAAACTTTGCTCTTTTGCCTGGCCAGTGCAAGGTTGCTCCCTCCATCTGTGTAATTGGCTTAGACATCTACAGAATCAGGATGGAAATGTCTGGACTCTCGGGTGTGGCAGGTTCAAATCTCAGCCCTTCATCCCACCAAAGGTGAGGAGCTGATGTTTGCCCAGTGTCTTTGTCCTATAAATCGAGATTTGGGTTGGGTTTGAATTGGGCGTATCTATTATTAAAGTGATTTATTAATATTGCTTGTGACTGTGCCCTCAGTGTGTGAGGTGCTTTTCAAGCAAAAAAGAAAGTCCCTTCCCGAAGGAGCACACAATCTGAGGACAGACATACATTCAAATAGAGTTTAGGGGGAGGGGTACAATATATAAATAGAGTAGTTCTGTGGATGAAGGGAAAGCAGTGGACGTGCTGTTCCTTGACTTTAGCAAAGCTTTTGACACTGTCTCCCACAGTATTCTTGCCAGCAAGTTAAAGAAGTATGGGCTGGATGAATGGACTATAAGGTGGATAGAAAGCTGGCTAGAATGTCGGGCTCAACGGGTAGTGATCAATGGCTCCATGTCTAGTTGGCAGCCGGTATCAAGTGGAGTGCCCCAAGGGTCAGTCCTGTGGCCGGTTTTGTTCAATATCTTCATAAATGATCTGGAGGATGGAGTGGATTGCACGCTCAGCAAGTTTGCAGATGACACTAAACTGGGAGGAGAGGTAAATACGCTGGAGGGTAGGGATAGGATACAGAGGGACCTAGACAAATTGGAGGATTGGGCCAAAAGAAATCTGATGAGGTTCAACAAGGACAAGTGCAGAGTCCTGCACTTAGGACGGAAGAATCCAATGCACCGCTACAGACTAGGGACCAAATGGCTCGGCAGCAGTTCTGCAGAAAAGGACCTAGGGGTTACAGTGGACGAGAAGCTGGATATGAGTCAACAGTGTGCCCTTGTTGCCAAGAAAGCCAATGGCATTTTGGGATGTATATGTAGGGGCATTGCCAGCAGATCAAGGGACATGATCGTTCCCCTCTATTCGACACTGGTGAGGCCTCATCTGGAGTACTGTGTCCAGTTTTGGGCCCCACACTACAAGAAGGATGTGGAAAAATTGGAAAGAGTCCAGCGGAGGGCAACAAAAATGATTAGGGGACTGGAACACATGAGTTATGAGGAGAGGCTGAGGGAACTGGGGATGTTTACTTTGCGGAAGAGAAGAATGAGGGGGGATTTGATAGCTGCTTTCAACTACCTGAAAGGGGGTTCCAAAGAGGATGGATCTAGACTGTTCTCAGCGGTACCAGATGACAGAACAAGGAGTAATGGTCTCAAGTTTCAGTGGGGGAGATTTAGGTTGGATATTAGGAAAAACTTTTTCACTAGGAGGGTGGTGAAACACTGGAATGCGTTACCTAGGGAGGTGGTGGAATCTCCTTCCTTAGAAGTTTTTAAGGTCAGGCTTGACAAAGCCCTGGCTGGGATGATTTAATTGGGGATCGGTCCTGCTTTGAGCAGGGGGTTGAACTAGATGACCTCCTGAGGTCCCTTCCAATCCTGATATTCTATGATTCTATGATCTAGGTGGGACTAACCTTCATCTTGGCAAAATGCAGTTAATATACACATGTCAACTAGATTTTTCATAGACAGCACAGCAGAAGTGAGTCTTTAAGGGGGACTTAAATGCCGGGAAAGTAGGAACTTTGTGGATGAGTTCAGGAAGGGGTTTTCCATGCATAGGGGACAGTGTGGAAGAAGCAACAGAGATAATGGTGCAAGAAGCTGATAAACAGAGAATCAAGGCTGTCGCCATTAGAAGAGCAGAGGATGCGGAACAAAATGAGGCTTGACAAGGAGGGGGAGCAGAGCTATATAAGGCTCTGAAAACAGTGGCAAGAAACTTGAATTGGATGGGGGAGCAGAGGGGAGAACAGAATTCCAAGTGTGTGTATGAGAGAGAGAGAGATGATCAAGGTGTTTGGCAGGGAAGATGACTTTAGCAGCAGCATTTTGTATGGATTGGAGGGGGCAATGGAGGCAGATGTTGCAGAATCAAGATGGGAAATTCTGAGGGCCTGAAGGACAGATTTAGCTGTAGGGTAGGCTGTACATGTGACACTTTCTAATGATGTAAAGCTGTGGAGATGAACTGTGTAGAGGACTTACTGATGTGTAGTACTTGTCCATTATTTCATACATCTTGGGCTGCATACCTGCTTGATCTCCAACTAAGTAGGGTTAGGGCTAGTTAATATTTGGATGAGAGACCTCCAAGGAAAGTCTAGGTTCTGCAGGAATTGTCATGGTAGAATACCCACCATCCTACCATAGTGTTAGGAGCCTATGCTACCTCTGGGATGAGACATAAAATTGAGACTCTGTTTATTAAAGACCCACAAAGCTTTTCATAAGAGGAGCGTTAATCCAAGTTTCCTGGGCATTGGGGGAGCTATATGCTGCCTCCCTACCAGCTGAATTTCATGCAGCCTCAGTTGCATAGAGTATTCTTGACTATGTGTTCACAACTACTCCATGATGTTGCTGTGTGCTATGAAAAACTATCTTGAAGGGAGCTACACCCGATCTCACTGCTGTAAATAAAATCAGAATCAGGCCATGTAAGGAACTGCTGCTAATTGCTCCCCCATCCCAACTTTGTCTGTCTCTTCGATAGCAGTCAATGGCTAGTCTCTCTTCACATGGCTAAACCATATTCACAAAGGCGCCAAAGAACAGATGGCTTTGTCTCTTCTACGGATTTTTAGTTATTATAGCTGTTAATCATAATCTCTTATTCCATCCTGAATGATCTCAAAGTGCTTTAAAACTGCTCATACAAGGATCTCTTCATCCACCAATGAAATCAGCCTACTCTGGGGTGTAATGAGAGAGTTTTTCACCGCACACAGCAACATCATGCAGTAGTTGTGAGCAGATAGTCAAGAATACCCTGTGCAACTGAGGCTGCACGAAATTCAGTTGCTCAGGAGGCAGAGAATCAGAGCCAGTGCTTCTAGGAATGTAGCATCCCCTCTCATGGATTGCAAAAAGCAGGAACTTTCTGTGTCCAAACTGCACAGCAGAGCCTTATGTATGCAAAAGGATGCCTTACAAATCAGGATTCTTTCAGTTAGAGATCTTAAGATTCCTGACTAAGAGATGGGCACTCAGTGTTAGCAAGAACAGGGACCTAGAGCTGTGTCATGAGGATTTCCCTGGGGCTAGGCTGTTTTAAGAGAGGGTCTTGAGCTTGCATTATGACTGGAGAGGGAAATGCAATTAGGTCAGAAGTGAAAACCTACTTGAGTGTGGAAATCCCTCCCAGACCGGCTGAGAGCCCCTGGCAGGGTCACCTGCTCTCCCATCTTTCAGAGTCATGGCATTTCTGGGTGCTGCTTGCACTGCTGGCATTACCCCACCCCCACCCCTTGCATTCCATTGCATGTTCCCCAGTGGACATGACATCCTGTGGCCAGTCTTCATGTCCCCCTTCTTGCCCACCCCTGCTTCTCCCACGCATGCCGAGGTGGGAGGCCTCCTGCATGACGTCTTGTGAACGTGGTGCTATTGGTTTCTTTTGCTTGTAACCTTTGCTGGTTGATCCTGATTTGAATAAACTGAGAACGTTTTGCACCTCACCTTGCCTTTGTTCGTGTTATTTATTTTTTTGTTCTTGAGTCAAAGAAGCTGAGATTTGCTTAGAGATTTTCCAACTTCCTGTTTTTGATTCTTTGACATGAAGCACCCCCTCAACCTCAGAAGAAAACAGGAAGTGCTGCCTCTCCCTTTAAAGCAACAAGCAGCCTAGACTATAAAGATCCAAGAGAAATCTTAATATGCTCCTTCTCAAGGTATAAGGGGAGCCCATTTCCACATGGGGCACCTTCATTGTGAGCAGAAAGCTATTCCTATCAATCTGGAGCCAGTGACATTCAGAACAGAAGAGTTCTTTATAAAGAGAGGGGCCTGATCCCCTGCTCCCTTACTCCAGCCATATGCCAGGGAAGCTGCGTTGATTTCAAGGGCATGGCAGTGGTGCAATTAACCTGGAGTGACATAGTGGTGAAGCAGACCCAAATACCTCAGTACTTGACAGCAATTGCCCTATGCCTTTGAGCTTCCAATGGTGATTGTGCAGCGTCTGGGCTGATTCCTGTAGCATATTGTCATAGTTCTTTATTTATAAGAATCCAAAAGCCAAATCAGATTTAAAAACCCCCATCAGATCAGCAGAACTGAGGCAGTGCAGTACTAAGGCAGATGAGAGACATGGCCAAAAATGAAGCCCAAAATAGTAGGAGGAGGTAATGATGATGATGTCAGGAAATTCCGGTTGGCGTTAAATGGTCAAATTGAAATATTTCAAAATATTAGAACAAAATGGAAAAAAACCAACTTTCTGGGGTAGGAGAGAGAGAAAGGAGTGATCTGACAACAGGCCTGGAGTTGAGACTTCAGCTAATGTAGGCCTTGATCCTGCACTGAGAACTACATGGTTGCTGCCCTATTGAGGTTAATGCAGCACTTGGGCCCTACGGTGTGATCTTGGGCAAGTCATTTTATCTCACTGTTCCTCAGTAAAGTGGGGGATAGTGGCACTTGTTCCTCTCAGGAATGGTGCAGGAATTAGCTGGTTCATGCTGGTTAAGTGCTAAGTAGAGAATGATTAACTGGATAATAAAGGGGCCTAGTTATTATTATGATTATTACAATAGCGTCTAGAGGCCCTAATCAGGGATCAGAGCCCCATTGTGCTAGGTGCTGTACACACATCAAATGAAAAAGACAGTCCCTGCCCCCAAAAGTTTACTTTTTTTTTAAAGGAAGAAAGCAAAATGATTCCCTTCTCCAGGGATTGGCCCAAATGCTGCAGTAGCACCACTCTGGGATGTGATGTTTAGGAACAAAAGCCTGATCCCACTGAAGTCAATGGTAAAACTCCCAATGATTTCACTGGGACCACTGCCCCCTTATTGTAGAATACTGTGGCACTTTTTTGTTAAAAAGGAAGTGCTGCCTGAATGCCAGAGGGTTGCTACGGCCCCCATTCAGCTTCCTGGCTTGCACTGTCATGTTTCTCATTCACAATCTCTATGGACTCTCCGCCTTGAACAACTGCAGATGACAGTGTCCCTCCACTCCCTTTTGTTTGTGTGCTGCAAACTGAATTCCCTTCTCACGGTGTAAAACAAGCGATCAGTGGTAAAGTAGACTTACCAGTGACACGAATGCTGGCCCTGATTCTCCACTCCCTTGCACCAGTGCAAAGGGAGTGCAGAAGGGGAGTGAAATGCTATAGCCACACACCCGGAGCACCCATAAAGTCCAGGATTCCTGCTTTCTCCTTGGGAGAAGGCTGGTTCCCTGAGAGGTTGGCCATGCCCTCCGTCTCCACCTGTGGCATTGCTCGTTAGGGCAGGCTACTGTCCACTAGTGATCTAGCTAATGGGATGTGAGACCAGTTTTGATCATCTTCATTCACCCAGGATGCTCCCCTTAGAGTCAGGGGGTATATCTACACAGTACACTGCATTTTAGAGCCCACAGCAGTGTGGGCTAGTACTACGGCGCTAAAAACAGCTGTGTAGACATTTGGGCTCGGACTGGCCCTCGGATTCTGAAGCCCAGGGAGGGAGTTTAAGAGCTCAAGCCGCAACATCTGCACTGCTGTTTTTAGCGCCATAGCACAAGCCCAAGTCTGTAGACCTGGACTCTGAGAACTCGCTGCTGCAGGTTTTAAAAAAAGTGTAGCCAAAAGCCAGGGCAACAATGCCATGGCATCGCTTTCCTACGTTGCCAATGAGAAGCTGACCTTCTTCAGAGAACTACTCGTTTGGCTTATTGGGATACAACCAGCCATGGGCTTAAGCCATAAAACTGGGATTTCAGACATGCCCGAGACTGGGTGTGTTCAGACCTGGGGATGGGCCCTTTGCTATGTGAAACAAATTGGGCTGGCAGTAGTCTGGTCTCCTGCAGGATAGGGGGGTTGCTGCTGAGGAGAAGGGCTGTTCTCTGAAGAAGCTCAAAGCACAGTGAGTGAGATCTTTGGCCCCACAGGAACTTGGAAAAATCTGTCTGCAATTCTGGCTTTCCTGTGCCTTTAGCCCTCTAGGACCCCTGTTATGGTTGGGAGGGGAGTGTTATTCCCCAGACCCTGCCCCACTTTCCCACGTGCACATGTTTTCTCTCTCCTGCAGCTCAGCCAGTACCCTCACCTGCGGGAGGAGATGGAGCGGATTGTTACTACGCACATTCGTGAGCGAGAGGGCAGGACCAAGGATCAGGTAGGGCCTGCAGGTCTTGCCTGAGGGCAAGAGGCAGAGGGGAAGCCTTTAGGGAAAGAGTCTGAGCTATAGGGATAGAGATGGGCCTTGTTGTAAAGTTGGGATCTGGAGAGGAGCGCCCACAAAGCACAGGGAGGTGTTGGCTGAGAAGAGCCATAAGGCAACTCAATGGTGGCTCCTGCTACCTGCCTTTGTGTTAGTAGCACCTGTCCCTTGTCTCTCACTCACTTTCTTTGTGTCTTTGCCCCCCAGGTCATGCTCCTGATAGACATCGAACTGGCATACATGAACACAAACCACGAGGATTTCATTGGCTTCGCCAAGTAAGCACCAGTGCCCTGAACTGCCTCCTTCCCCCTGCTCCCCTGCAGCCTTGCTCTGTGTGTGCTCTGGTAGGTGGGCTGTAGGACATGGCTGCAGAGCACCATGGGTGGAGAGTTTGGAGCAGTTTGCCACACCGGCTTTGATGGGAGGGTGAAGTGAAGTATAATGTGCAGGATGGTAAAGAGAGAAATAGGTTTCTCTCTTCCCCTGGGGGTGAGGGCAGTTCTCTGTGGAGTCCTGACACCCCTCAACTTGATTGTGTCTCACTTCAGCCCACCTACCCCCCACACAAGGCCAACTAACTCCTTAATTGGTTGGAAGGTTATTGTGAGGCATCTCATCCTCGGGAGGTGGGGGACGGGTGTTGCCTCCTCATGCCCTTCCCCCTCATCCCCAGGCCCCTTGGGAAGCAAGGAGTGAAGCTAGGCCTCCAATGTGGCATAGCAGAGTGAGCACTGAGCTGTCAGAAATTAAAGAAACCCAAAGCTAGAGAAAATCTACAGTGCTGTGGTTGGCATGTCAACCATGTCATTCCACACTGAGAGGAGGGATGGACTGGTGGTTAGAGGACAGGCCCAAGAGACCTTGATTCTATTCCTGGCTCTGCTACTAGTTTGTTGTTTGACCTTGAGCAAGTCCCTTAATCCCTATGTATTTGAGTTTCCCTATCTATAGAACAGAGATAATGACACTGACTCACCCCAGAGGAGTTTGTGAGGCTAAGTATTCATGTTTGTAAAGCACAAGTGAGACCTTGGGTGAAAGACACTAGGGAAGGGCAGGGAATGATCATATCCAACCAAGCAGGACAAAGAATAAAAATCAGGTGGAATTATAAAATTGTTCATGGAGAGTCATTAGTGTGCTGAGTGTTTTATGAAATGCGGAACAAAACCTGATCTCTGTCCCCAGAAGATGATGCTGGAACTTAGACAGACAGTACAGTTTAGGCATGTGGGGCCAAACCTAGATCCCATCACAGTCAAAGGTTGTTTTGCAGTTTGAGGTCAAGATATGTCCCAAAATGCTGCAGAGACCAGCAGATGCTGTAGCCTAAAAACATTGCAGAGCTCTCTGTCTGGCTCCTTTCTTCAGTGTATTAATGTTGAAAGGCTTCATGGAAGACTTGTTTACAAGCGGGGTTTGATGGAGGAGAAAGTGGTTGCATGAGAAGAGGGAGGGAGTTACAAACCTAGGGGATGGCATGGGAGAAAGAATGAAGGCAGGAGTGAAGGAAGAATACAGAGGGGGTGGTAGGCAGTTGGTTTAGAAGATGCGTAGGGAGCAAGGGGTTGAGTAGGTCAGGCTGAGAGCAAAGATGTAGGTGAGGTGGGGCTGTACAGGGTTTGGAACTTGAGGGTGAGAAGCGTGAATGTGCTGTTGCAAAGGGAGCAGGGAGCAGGATTCAGGAGGGAAGGGAGAGCTGGATGGGGTTTGAATGTCTCATCTTGTTTGTAGCGCTCAACAAAGGAGCAGCCAGATGAGCAAGAAGAAGGCAGCTGGCAACCAGGTAAGTTCCCTCCTGCTTGAGGCTGTGAGAGGGATACATACCTTGCTTGACAGGCTATCAGTTGAGCTGATGTTGAGCCAGACACAGCAGCTCTTCAAAGGTATAAAGAGAGGCAGATGGGAAGAAGATTAGAGAGACACCTTAGCCCCACTGAAATATATGGGATTAAGGAAGCCTGTGAGACGGACAAAGGGGAAGCATTTCGGAAGAATATGGGCTGTCCCTCCTGCAAAAGAACAATTGTTATGTATGGAGCTGGCATTGTCCTCAGTAGGACTAGGTCTGTGGATGTCTATTAGCTGCTTAAATATAAGGTCCAAATCATATTCTTTAGTGTCTCTGGTGCAACCCCACTGGCTTTAAGGGTAAGTGAATGGAGGAGCTAGCCCAGCAGAATCTCATGAGGGAGATTGACAAGGTGATTACAGGGGCTTGGAACATCTGCCCTAGTTTAGAGCTCAAAGGATTGTTGCTGCAGACTTTCCTCAGTGCAGGGAGGTATGCAGGGTGCAAGACCCTCTAAAAGAGGGGAGGCTGGGATCCTTGCAGTAGAGAACTGGTTTAGAAACCGTGTCACGTTGCATATGATGACCTAGTCCCCTTCTACTATCATCCTGGCATTGGGTACTGGGCAGAGTCCAGAGCATCTCGAGTTTCATCCATTTCTTTGGGTGACCTTGCATTTCCCTGATGGGTTCACCATGCTTTACAACTGGGCCAGCAACATGCTAGACAGTTAAATTGTCAAATGGTCCAATAAAGAGCTGAAAGTGCAGGGGGAGGATCAGGGGTCTCACCATATAAGCCACTGCTTTCTGGATAGTGGCAGATGTCAGTGTTAATTCTGCTCACATCCCTGGATGCATCATTCACTTCTCCCAGCTGCGCTTGACCTTTCTATGCAGGCAAGAGCTGGAGGATGCTCTCTGATTTGGTGGGTCCTGATGCAAGTTTACAGTCCATCAAAAACTGGGGTAAACTATTCTCTCCAGTTCCCCCAGCCCCAGCTCTAAACTGCCATGCCACAGAGTTTTCTTTCCCAGTCACCTCTCTTGACCACATGAATGGTTTCCACTGTCTGGGGGCCAAAGGGCAATTTGCAGAACTTCTGGGGTCACATTTTCTGGAAGAGGCAAGTCCCACCTGAAAGGGACCTTTTAAACCCACCTGCTCAGGGAGACATCATTGGCACCCATCAGCCCTGCTTGGGTTGGGCATCCTCATGGTGGAGCCTTCTCCTGGGAGAGAATAGTGAATGGAATGTGAAGTCCCTGCTGCCTCTCTGTGGTAAGCGCATGGAGTGTACGTCCTATTGAAAGCCAGAGGGGCAAAGAAGACCTTCCTGTCCTAGAGCTATGGGGAGAACCACAGAGTTATCTGGCCTGGAAGGTCTGCAGAGAGATTTGGGCACCTTCTACAGAAGGAGGGTACAGAAGCAGCCCAGCAAAGAATGTAGGTGAAAAACCTCTTCCTTTCCAACCCCAGGTGCTCATCTGGAGTGAATCATCTTCAAAATATATTTGGCCACCTTTCCCTGAAACACAGTTAGAGCTTCAGAGTTGCTGAAGGCTGGTTGGCAGGTTCAGCTGGATCATCGCTTTCTCTGGATGCTATTTCTGAAGGGCTTTACTGGGTATCTCCCAGCTGCAGGGAGACCATCCTCTGAAGGGCACCAGCAAGTACCTTTCCTTTGCCCTGGGTGTGGAATGGCTCTGGGAGCCAATCCTTTTCTGTTTCATTTGTGGATTTGCCTGTCACTGGCTTGAGCTTTCATTTCGTTTAGCAGATTTTATTTTGGGGCCCGGGGTCTTTGATGTTTTCGCAGCTGACATGCTAATTTGGTAAAAGATTCTGATGATTAATTTTTGAGGCTCTTTCCTCCTTCCACTCCTCCTTTCCTAGTAACAATCTCTCCTCTCTCTGCTCCTCTCCTCTCTTCTCTGCTGCTGTTGCTATGGTTCCCCTTTGCAGGATGAGATCCTGGTGAGTAGAAGGCCGCTCAGCAGGCTGTGCTAATGAGCATTAATGATGCATCTGGGGAAAGCAGGATCAGGAACAGCACATGGACCATTCCACCTGCTACTGCAGTGGGGGGGAAGTGGCTGCTGATGTTAGATACAGATGAAGTGGAAGTGGGGAGCAAAGGCAGCATGTTGATGAGAATTTCTTTAGCTGCCTCTAAAGTGTGTAAGCAGGAGGAGCTGGGGAGACCATTCAATCTAGAGATCAGGATCTGGGGTTCAGCTTTAGTGCCCTCTTCTGCCAGCAGAGAGAAGTGGTCCATTGTGAATTTTAACAATCAGCAGCATGAAAGAGAGGAGTGACAATCCACTCATCCCTGCCTACAGATATGGACAATGAATGCACTGATGCAGACACCATGCAGATGTTTATTAAGTCACACAAAACAGTATTCATTCATGCACAAACACTTAGCCATTCACATACATACTGCTTACAACACACTCATTTTTAACATGCACAAACATGCAGCGATACATACACATATAGGCTAATTCACATGTGCAGTAACACAGGCTCATGCACACATGTACAATAATGAACACCTGCAGTAATGCACATTCACATATATATATATATATATGTATATATCATGCTTATATTTAAGCTATTACATACATATACTCTTTCTACTAACTCACATGTACAGGAATAGACAAACATTGATTTAAAGTTACAAAGTCCACTAATCAATAATCTCCTAGCTCACTTACAGAATGTAAATATGGGACTTTATATCTATAGCTTATATATATCTGTGTTAAAGCTAATGTACATATGTATAGTAACAGTGCCACTTATCTCACACAGTTAAGTTCAGGGTGTGAATTCCAGATGCATCATTATTCCCAGATGTTCAGTATCTCCTTGTGTTACTAAATTAAATAATTTGTCTTTCATTTACCTCTCTCTACTTTTCTTCTTGAATTGCATCCCCTCGAGCTCTGTGAAGCAGTCTGCTCCAACCCCAAGTGGTGGGAGAGCTCTTTGTCTCTGCCAGGGTGTGCTTCCTCCTTTGCTCTTTCTAGGCCTGGCCTTTTCTGGGTGTGATTGTTGCTGTGATTTGGTTTCTGTGGGTTGGGCCAGTGTCTGAGATTCTCTCTGCCGTTCTCTCTTCCCTTTGAGTGCTTGGCAAATGGTGTAACCCCCAACAGAGCCAGGTTCTCTCCTGCCTCCCTTCCACTCCTTTCCTTCCTAACCCTTCTCCTGTTTGGAGACAGGTGCAGGCTTGATCGCCTCGGAGCTCCAAATTAGTGAGGGGCTTTTTGGCAGGAGCAGAGAGCACGGTGGTCCTGGTCATTGTTGTCCTGGTCTGTGTGTGTAGGGACACACTCTGCTCTCTCCCCAGCCATTAGGAGGACTAGGTTCTCAGTGCCATGTTTGACACTGACAATTTCCATCCCCACAGGTGATCCGAAAAGGCTGGCTCACCATCAATAACATTGGGATCATGAAGGGCGGCGCCAAGGAATACTGGTTTGTCCTGACAGCTGAGAACCTCTCGTGGTATAAGGATGATGAGGTGAGTGGCCCAGCCTCAGGGCTGGTTGAATTATGGCTTTGGTACCTAGTTCTGTGTGGTGCTGAGAACCCTCAACTCCCATTGACTTTCAGGGGCTGAGCATTTTGTAGAAGGCCCTTAGCTCCCTACAGTGGCTTGGTATTATAAATACACTTTCTGTGTATTAATTACCTGCTTCTTTAAAGTAGCCCATACCCCTGGGACCTGGAGTGATCCCACAAACCAGTATTCAGCCCCTCCCAGGAAGGGATGCAGGAGATCGGGAGCCGTAATCAGGATGCCACAGATTCTGTTGGTTGGGTATAGAACTGTGTGTTCCCCTAGGGGCATGCCCAACTGGACCCCTGCACATTAGTCACACCCTGTATATGTTAGTGTTCAAACAGCTGCTGCCTAGCCCCTCCACCAGCCCATGAATCTACATGCCTTGTGCCTTGTATTTGACTCTTAGTGGGGCATTGATATTGCTTCAGCTGGAATGAGGATATTTCCTTTTAAATGTGAAGGTCATGGAGTTAATTTGGATGCAGCATTCCTGGCACTGAAGAGAAAATCCAGTTGGAAATGACTGTGCTTGGAGCTCCTGAGTCAGTAAAAAGTGGGCAGGGCACTTTTCTGTCTTATTGTGGCAGGCCGACTCACAGGAGGGAGGGGATGGGTTAGTGCTCTGATACCCAGGGCTTTGTGGTACTCTCAGCCGTAGCTATAGTGACTATTTAAATTGTGGCTAAGCTTCACTCTAGTCTTGTGTGGTCACTCAAGAGAGGTGTGACCTAGTTGTCTGAGTACAGGACGCAGAGCGAGGAGCTATGGAATTAAACTCCCAGCTCAGACACTGACTCCCTCTGTAACCTTGGGTAAGTCACTTTACTTCTCTGTCTGTTTCCTCATGTGCAGAATGGGAATATTGGTACTCATCCACATCATCTGGGTATTGGGCAGATCAATTAATTCATGTTCATACAGTGCTTTGAATGTGAAAGTGCTGCGTACTGTTATTAACAAACTATAATAGTACATGCAGAAAATAAATGAGAAAGTAGCATGAATCTGCTCTGTAGACCCTCCTTAAAAATAGATATTCCTGAAAGTTGGAAATCATGGCTTCCCAGTGCTTCCTCTTCCACTCAAGCAGGGAGCAAGATAGCAGATGCCAGAATCATGTCCAAATTGAAGTTATTGTTATTTATTTATTTATTTGTCTACTGTCAACAGTGTGCCAGTCATAAAGGAAGACAAAATCTCTGGCCCCTGGGCCTAAATCTCTGAATAGTGGGAATGAACAGCAAGAAGGTAATCAGAATGACATGAATTTAAACTCAAATACCACTCAACTTGCCAGGGATAGAAATACTTTGGGGGATGGCTACAAATGGGTTCAGATTCAGTCAGCTTTTCCAAGCAATAGTTCCAAACTACTGGTCAGGAAGAGAAAGGGCCGTGTACCTTGTGTCATGGTTTATACCTGTGCAACATACCTGTAAACTGCTACCAGACCAGAATTCTCCACTCAGTTATATCAGTGGGCACATTTAACACCCACTTTGCACAGTTGGAAATGATGACACAAGGTGCCACACAGTAGAGAATCAGGCCTGAAATGTCATTCTCTGACCAGGAGCTGATTAGTGTGAGGGTATGTCTACTCTACAGAAGCACAGCTATGGCACTGCAGCTGAGCAGCTGAAGTGTAAATGATTTCTACATCAACAGAAGGGGTTTTTCTGTTGATGAAGTTAATTCACCTCTCTGAGAGGTGGTAGCTAAAACCACAGAAGAATCCTCTGTCAACCTAGCTTTGTCTACAGTGTGGGCTAGGTCGACCTAACTGTGTTGCACAGGGTGTGAAATTTTTCACAGCCCTGAGCAAAAAGTAGCCAGATCAGTCTATTTTTTAGGTGTAGAACAGGTCTAAGTTCAGCTGGGGCATGCATCAGTCCCGTAATCAGCAAGGAACTGGAATTGATTGTGCAAAGGAGATTTTAAATCAGCCAGTCCTTTTTCAAGGCCCATGAACTCTCAGACAGAGCTGCCTGGTATGGCAACACCGCCTCATGGTTATGTGTGCAGGTCAGGCAGTTATAACTTAAGGCTTGGGCGTTTGTTTTAAATTAAAAACAACTTCTGCATCTGGATTCCAGCGATGACCGCGTAGCCCCCCACCCCTCTGCCCCAGCAAGGAGCGGGCAGGCTGTGGTTGCAGTGCATAATCTATATTAATAGACTCCAGCTGTATGGGAGGGGGAAGGGGCGCCCCTTTTATCCTATGAGGAGGGTAACCCTGGGGGTGAATAACAGCTGGAGGTCTGCACCACTTCCCTTCTGCACGGTGAGAGGTAGAGCAGCCTAATTAAAACAGCTCCCTGCCAGCCAGCATCCCTTAAATAAACGCAGGGTGACCCAGTGCTGACGAGGCAGGAGCAACACAGGAGAAAGGAGCCTTTGTTCTAACTGGAGAAGGGGTGGAGGGAAAGGGGGAACATGTTTTTATTTCTGATTTTTCCCCACTCCTGCCCCCTCTCACCAGTTCTCCGGCCTCTGGGGAAGGAAAGGGAAGTAACTTCCACTTGGATTCCATGGCCAGGCTCAGCTTAAAGAGTCAGTACATTACAGGGGCAACTTGGAGAACCCTTGGCTTTGGAGTTCCCATCCTAACCCTACACAGGGACAGGGCTGACTCTGTCCTCCAGGGCCCTTCTGCCCCACATGGCGACAGGGCTGTCTCCGTCACCCACGGCCCCTCTAGCCCTTATTGAGAGGAGGCTTCTCAGACCCGTCACTCCCAAACCAGGCTGGTATCCACATATGGCTGTCTCCATATGTCTCAGTCCCAGATCCCCTCTCTTCCCCAGAAAGGGCTGTCTGCTTCCTTGTCTCCCTGATTTGAAGGGAGGAATGGTGTCTTTTCAGGCCCCAAAGTCACCCTGAGTGCAGCCTGGGAGTCCCGATCCACTTAGGTTTTGGACAGACAAAAACCCTGACTTCTCATGCTCTTGTTAGGCTCTTGCCCCAGCTGCACAGCGCTGTAGCAAACAGCCAAAGGAAATGAGAGTGTTTAATCCAGGGAAGAAAACCCTTGCGTTGGTGGAAGAGCCAGATGCAGAATTTGGGGCATCTGGTGGGAGAATTAGGGGTGGACTGGGGGTGGCAGGATGACATTGGGCTAGGCTAGCACCTCTCAAAAATGAGGTGGGTGGAACGGAGCTCATCATTTCCCTCCCCTGCCCTGTTACGGCAGGACTGGGCATCAAGTCTGAGTAGAGACATCTGGGTCCCATTAGTGAAATACCAGCCTTTCCACAACGCTGGTTTGTTTTCTCTTCCCCCCAAAGAAAGGAATTGGAACTTAAAAGTGTCTTAAAGGTTCCAGCATCAAGCGTCAGTGAGGACAGGCCTCCCTTTGCTCCGGGGAGGCTGGTGGAGCATGCTGGGGGAAGGGGAGGGGGTGGAAAGCTGGCTCCTTGTTCTGCCCTGCTGCCAAGAGCACTTTCTTTGGGTTCTCTCTCCATTTTTCCTCCAGCCTCCTTTGTGTGAGTCAAATCCCTGACCCAAGGAGAGCTGCAATATAGATCTGCTGCAGAAAGGGGGATCAGCCTGGATTTGGGAATCCCACACCAGGAGTCAGCACCTCCTGGGTGCTGCTGGGTTCTGCCTATAGGACATTTGTAGGTCAGCAAGATGGTGGATTGGCAACGTTATGGATCCAATGACCATTCTCTAAGACAGAGGGTGATCTCGCTAGCCAGGGAGAGCACCCCATCCCCGAGACTGGAGTGGCAGCCATGGCACTGTAGCTGGTTGGTATTAGATACTCAGTTACCATGATGATGAGCATGGTATGAGAACCTAAGCAGAAAAAGGTGTCCTTCCACCTAATCCCCTCCAGAGATCTACAGCACACAACCCAGCTACACAGGTAGGATCCAGGCTTTTCCTCTAGTTCTCTATGTGGCAGGGGGCATTAAGCCCTGAGCCTAAGGCATAATGAACAATATGCTACATGGTTCCTATTAGCAAGGCCTACATCCCACTGGAATGGGCCCATGGGCCCTGCATTTGATACATGTAAGAGTTAATTTAAACTGGGATGCATATGACTATGTGCATGTGTCATTGTGTGTACTTGAGTGGTTGCACAGACAAGTGAATACAGTCTACTTCTAGTACATGTGGAAATTTGGTTGTGAATATACTGCATAGCGCAGACCTTCTGTCCTTATTTATGCAAAAGTCTCACTAAGGTTCGGCTGAATAAGGTCTAAGAAAGGCAGGACTTGGCTCATACCTGTGTGAGGGCATCAGTGTATTTCCATAGCTAAATGTTTGTGTCCGTCCTGCTGAAATGCATGGTGGAACCTGCTTGCAGGATCCTTGCATAGAGTGAAATTCCTTTATACGGAAGTTGAATGAGAGTAATAGCAAATTGTTTCACTGCAGCAAAGGTGCAACTGGTAATTCAGTACTGCTGTTCTGTATAGACACTAAGGCCAGGTCCACACTACAATATTACATCGGTATAAGTACATCGCTCAGGAGTGTGAAAAATCCACACTCCAAGCGATGTAGTTACATCGACCTAACCCCCAGTGTAGACAGTGCTATGCCAATGGGAGAGCTCCTCCCACTGACATAGCTACGCCTCTCACAGAGGTGGATTAACTACACCGAGAGGAGAAGCTCTCCCGTCAGCGTAGTAACATCTTCACTAAAGTGCTACAGTAGCATAGCTGCATCCCTGCAGCTTTTTAAGTGTAGACCTGCCCCAAGAAGCTTCCATTTCATATTGCGAGGTGTCGGTGTGTCTCTGTGTGTTGTTGAATGTATACATGTGGGTATTTGTAGTGTGTGTGTGTGTGTGTGTGTGAATGCACACAGATATGTGTTTGAGAATGACATATGGGTGTGTATGTTTGTGCATGGTATGTGCATGTATGAATGTCTGAGTATGTTAATTGTGTGTGCAGGTGTGCATATGTGTGTCTGAATTTGTGGGTACTTGAGACTGGTGTGGGTTATGTGTCCATATGACTGGCCTGGACCTGTGTGGGTGTGTATGCACGGGACTGGGTGTGGATGACATGGCAGTTACGTGATTGTGTATGAATGTTGTGTCTGAGTGAGAATGGGGTGTGTGCATAATAGGAGGTTATGTGCTTGTGTGAATGGGTGTGTTTGGTGTGTGTGTGTCTAGTATTTGAGTATGTGCATGTGTTAAGTATCTGTGCACATAGATGGTGTGTGTGAGCATGAGAAATGGTGTGTAGGTGTTTGCATGTCTATAGATCCATGTATATGATGGGGAATCCTTTACATTCTTCATACACCATTTTGAGTCTTCTGGGTCAGAGTTGTGCCCTGACTCCACATTGTGCTGGCTTCGTACCTCCCTTCTCTTCCATCACTGGAGAATGCAAGCAGATTCCCCTGGCTGGGAGAAGCCATGACCTTATTCACACACTTGTAGGTGTCCATTTGCTATACATCAGACCTTGGCTGCTTCCCAATTCTAGCTAGAAACTTCAATGCTAGGATTACATTACATCTCCCTCTGAAACCCCCATTTTCAAAAACATGGAGCAGATCACTTTTCCTACAACAAGCTGCCACTCTTGTGCATTAACCCCAGATCAGCCACATCATGAAGCCCTCTCTGTTGTCTTTGCAGTGGCTCAAGCCCTGCCAGCCATCAGGATGGTGCTGTAATGGGAGGGTGGCTTTTAGCAGTCCAGCTGCAAGCTAGATTTTGTCACCTATTTTTCTGCTTTGAGACCACAGAGCTAGGTATGCTCTGAGACTCAGTCCTTCCCAGTTATCATACCAGCCGCAGGATCTCTCTCTACCACACATACTCCTTCCCTCCCTCTCTGCCCCTACTCTCTTTTGCTCTTTCATTCATTCACTCTCATGCTCTCTCTCTCATTCATAGTCTCTTTTTCTTTTTCTCACACTCTCCCTCCTCCTTCTTTCTAACTCTCTCTTTGTTCTTTCTCACTCACTCGTTCTCTTTAGTAGTTTTGCACACACACACACATTACCTGTCCCTCCCAGTCCACATCTAAAGAACTTTAAAGGAAACCAACTTTAAAGGAAAAGCGCCTCCCAGAATCTCCAAACCTGAAATCTTTTTCTTTTTTTTTTTTTTAATAAAATAATCGAAGTTTGTTACACCATAAAATTCCCCAACTGGTCACTTCCCGCTGCTTAATTTCGCCTCCTCCTCATAGGGACTGCTAGCAAGGCACTATGCAGCCGTAACTCTCCCAGGGGATAGCCCCTGTCCTTGTGATTTAGACACTTATAGCAAAGGTCTGCACAAGAAACACAAGGCATCCTGAGTGGCTCTCACTGGAAAAGCATGTGAAGCCAACAGAAACAGCTGCAAAGAGAGGGTGAGGAGAGTCAGGGAGGAAATGACAGACAGACAGCGAGTGGGATGGCGAATAGTGACAGATAAAGGTGAGCATCAGGTGAGGATCCAAGCGTCAGTTTCCCAGCAGACTGGGGGAGGTAGGTGAATTTATCATGCGTTGCTCACACCCCAGCATTTCCCGCTGCCATGCAGGCGTTTCCATCCCTGTGCGGCACCGGCAGTGTGTGTGGTGTATCCCAGCACAGCCTAACCAATGTGCAGACTACTGTACAATCTCGTAGTCCTGAACAGGTAGTCTGAACACTGGGCAGACGGAGTGGAGCCTCTGTGTCCAGCTCTCCAGCTAGCAGCAGCACGTTAGTCCTTCCCCCTTTCTGCCTCTGGGCTGGTGTTTTGGGGACAGAGAGAGGGTGAGGGAAAGTCCAAGTCCTGCTTGAAGAAGTTTCCTCCATTGGCAGCTGGAAAGAAGGGGGGATTGCTCCCTGCCTGTACCCCGCACTGAGCGAACCTTCACACCCCTTTCTCTTCCGACGTTGGCATCAAAAGGCTGATGCCCATTCCCCCGGGCACGTTGTACCTTTAAAAAATAAAAATAAGTTACTGCTGTTCGAACCCAGGAGAAGATGTTTCTAAGTCTTGGCCGTTGCCCAGATGTGCAGACTTCGTTGTTTTATTCAACCCCCCACATCTGGCGCAGCAGTTGGTGGCAGCGGGTGGGAGGACGCTCAGGCCCGATGCATCCTGATCTCCTTCCTCCCAGCTCTCAATCCTGTAGAACGTCGCTCTACCCAGGGTCCGAAGCAAAGAGCAAACAAGACCAGCCTTCGCTTCCAAGCCCATAACAAGGGTCCTTTGACCCGTGTTGGCCAGTTGCCTTTGCAGCTAGCCTCCGGCTACCATGGGAGCGATCCGAGTTCCCTCCTTTCCTCCCCCCATCGCGTCTGGCACTCACTGTGCCTCCCTCCCTCCCTCTTTCTAGTCTTTGCTCCCTCCCTTCTCTTGCTTCCCTTCTGTCTTTCTGCCTCAATTGACGTGGCAGTGCAATGCTAACTAGACTCGAGGGAGGAGCTTGTTGGCTGCTGCGGAGGTCAGAGGTTGACAGGAAGTGAGCCATCTGACGGATAAGGTTGCGCGGAGGAAAGGAAGGTTCCATACCTTGGATGGAAACTTGAGGAATGCCGCTTTCTCTCTGATGCTTGGCTCCTGTGTAGCGATTCCAGATGTTCCCTGGGCCATGTGGTTCACTTCTTCTCTTGTGCTGCAGGGATAAAGAGTGCTTTAGGTACAATATGCAACCCACCAGCACTCACACACGGGGAGGGGGAGCCAGAGGAGAGAGTTTAAATCTATGGCTAAAAACATGAACACCCAGTGCTCCTGCTTTGTCCCTAATAGGTTAAACCCGTGATGAGGAACATTTAAGGGTTGGGGGAAAATCTATTAATTTATTTCCCCATTTAAATCTCATAATACAGGAACGAGGTGACAACAATGAGCAAACAAAAGGCCCTATGCTGGGCATTGTTGTACATTGTCACTGAACAAATTGACTGGGAATAGGGTTTAACTGGAATCGTGGGGAGGTAGATGGGGCAAATAATTTGTAGGCAGTCTGGGGGAATCTTCACTGTAAATATTTTTGAAAATACTGAATTCCTGGTACAATTTGATCTATTACAAAAGTGAAGACTTTACTGTTCCAAAGTAATTTGATGAGGCCAAAAAAATCATTTATTTTTCTCACGGATGATTTGACCCCATCTAAGGTGGGGCTGACCGCCTGTGACAGGGAGATCACCACAACCCTCCTGTCAGTTTGGTGGTGGGATTTTAACAATGGTCTCTCTAACGCCTCCTCCAGCACATCATTGACGCTAGAGAAAAGCAAAGTACATTAGCATTAATAGTAGCATTTGGTTCAGTCAGTATTTTTTTAATTCCACAAGAGCCATAAATCAGAACACATACACTTGGACTCTCTGTGCACAAAGTTTTACTTGTCATAAGAGCTTCAGCTTATCTTGGGTTTGTCCTCCTTCTCAATTATGGTGAGGTCTGATAGTTCTGTCAATTATCTCCTAGCATTCCAAGAGCCAAATTCCTCCTTTGAATGCATGTGTGGGCTTCCCCATCAGCTTCAGCTTCATGTGTATCCAGTATGTAAAACACCAGTCCTTTTTGTACAGAGAGGCTGGCTGGGCAGAGGAAATAGCCTGTGAACAAACCAGGAGCCCTCATTCCAATCCAGCTATGCTATATTTTTACCTGGCTGTTTAAAATGTATTTGGGGATGAAGGCCCAGAGGAGAACAATGCACATTCAGTTAACAATGCAAACCACGACCATCTAAAATACACTGGCCCCAGAACAGAGCCAGAGTAACAAGGGTACACAATGGGGACCCCCTTAGGGTGCCTCCTCTCAGGCCACGGAGCTACAGGTGTAGTCTCAGTCCTTCCCCCAAACACTATGCTTTGCCCTCCATGACTAGGGGTTAATGGCTAGGGGATCCATGTGCCACACTGCCCACAAGTCTCTTTTCTATGGCAGTGCCTCCCCACAACCACTATGGAGCTGTGCTTTACTCTGTATATGGGGTATAGGTCTCCTGCATAGTCTCTTCTTATCCTCCTACCGTGCAAATGGACCACAGTGGTTTTGCTGCATTCAGGGTCCTCCATGCAAGCATTATGATTATAGTTAGGAATGATGGTCCTTTAAAAGGGGTGAGACTAACCAGGCCTGATTAGACCCTGTCACCCCAATACCCCTTCTCTCCCTGTATTTGCACTTTAGTGTCCTGCTTCCTGTAGCCCACAATGTTACCTCCTCCCCCTTGCTGGCTTCAATGTAATTCCTTGGCTATGCATGTGTTTCATGGGATAGATATTTTGCTGCTGAGAGGGCAGCCTCTCCTTTGCTATGATCCTCTTTCTGCCTTGCCACCAAAATGAGATATTTGATGAGCAACACAGGCCTTTTGGGATCAAGCCAAGATCTTTGAACCATGCTCCACAAAGCCACCTCCCCCAGCCCAGGGCGTACTGGCACCTAGTCCTCCCTCTCTGATTTTTTCCTGCGTCTGTCAGGCTGGAGGGAGAGCCCCTTCCCCCCCTCCTTGTGGCTGCATTGCTCTTGGGATGTCTCAGCCACCACACACATTGCCTGATTGCTAACATATGGGCAGAGGGCTCAGCCAAAACTTTAAAAGGCTCAGCCCTCGGCAGCTCGTTACACTCTTTCCTGTCTCTACATTCAGGAAATGAAGTCAGAGTATTGATATAAAACAGGCTGGGGTGAAAACTGAGAAGATGGGAAGAGTGGAGGAAGGACTTTTGAGAGACTGGGGTGTAGGCATGGTGAGATGGCAGGTCAGAGCAGCCCTGGCTGAATGTGTCTGTGTGCATCATGCTGCAATCAAGAGCCAGGGGATTTACCTCCTGGCACCAGTGCTCTAGCTCTTGTATGGCTCTCATTACCCCCAAAGCTGAAAAATCATACACTAGCGAGCAGCAATATGGATCTAATTGCTCCTCGAGGATGTTGGTTTGAATCTTGCTCCAGGGCACAGATGCAGTGCCCACAGAACCTGGGAACCTGGCACTAGCATTCTGTGTGATGGAATTTGCTGTCTTCCCAGCTTAAGAGAGTGAAGCCTGGTGCTAATGTATTGGCTCCCAGTGCACTTAGAGACTGGGAGTATGAATCCTTATATGTGTGTATGGCTCCTAGTGCACATTAGAGTCAAGGGTCCAAAATCTGACCTCAGTTTCACTGGTGTAAATCTGGAGAAAGTGCCAGATCCTGGTCACATTAATGTCAACGACAAATTCCCATTAGCTGTAGTGGGTCCAGGTTTTGGTCCTAACACCATTGAATTCACTCTAGATTTACCTTGGTGTAACGGAGATCAAACTCTGTTGAGTGGCATTATTGCAATGGTGTGGGAAGTGACAGCATGCAGAGGCTAGAAGCATTACAAAAGCAATTCCTATGTGATGAAGGGGAAGAACTCTAAGGCCTTGATGGAAACAAAGGGTACAGAGTAAAGACGCACATACACCATCACCTAGGTCCTAGGACCTGGGGAATTCTGTTGCTCTCACCACTTGATTTCTTGCTTTTTTTGCTATGAGATGTTTCTTCTTTTGCATCCAGCTCCAAACTTTTCTGACATTGTAAAAAGACGTGAGGAGCATTTTCTATGTCTTATTCCTTTAGCTGCCATCTACACTGAAGTTACTTTTTTGGGTAGCACAGAGTTTGCATATGGGTGATGCATAAGGCGCTTCAGTAGGAGAGATTGCAGTAGGACTGGTTGGCTTGCCTGGGGCTTAGCAATGGGTGTTCGTCTCCTCTAAGTCACCAGTTCATCTGCAAACTGGAGCAGTAGTGGCTGAAAGTTATTGCAATCTGGAAGCTGTTAGGTGATTTTCAGAATGTGAAATGAGCTTTATGGGTCTCAGCCAGATTCCTAATCAATAGGCATCCGCATCACAAAAATACTCATCCCCCTGAATTTCGACTAACTGGCACCTTGGTTGGCAGTCTCAGCAGAAAGAACAGGGGAATTGAGGTCTGAATACCATTTCTATCTTTGGTCCCTTTGGATCAGTAGTGGGAGGGGTACGGGAGCTCTCTTGCTGCCCAAGCTCTCCCTGTTCTGTCCATCCCAGAGAACATCTGTTTCCAGGACATCTTTCCCAGCACTACATTATATTGTAACAGATAATGTCATTTGACCTTTTCATTGGGGATCTGAGACATGTAGAGGAGTATACCAGTATACTTAGGAATTAATAGGACTTAGTGAGATAGCTGACTAAGGCCTTTAGGGCCATTATAATGGTCAGATCATCTTCTCTGGGCTTTGATTCCATCTGCCTATGAAATGTGTCAGCAGATCGCCATCTACAGTCGCTTCTCTGCCCTTGTATTTTCCAGTTAGATTTTGGGATCTCTGCTAGCAGCCTGCCTGCCTTTTCTATTCCCCTTTCCCCTGTAAGGGATCACATTTCTCCATGTTTCCAGCCGAGGCAAGCATGACGTACACACCAGAACCCATACACAAGGGGGACGGTTACATACATAATACATTTCTATTGGAGTAATCTCAGACATCTGCGCTCTGCTTTGAGGTGAGGAGTTTGGTATAATGGTTCCCTCTTTTGATCACTTTGGGTATAGCAATACTTGAGTAGAGCTGTACACTTACAAGTAGGGCCCTTGGGCCAAATTCAGCTCTCAGTTACATTGATGTAAATCCAGATTAACTCCAGTAAAGACTTCATATCTTCCCCTGAGTAAGAGAGAGGAGAGTCTGGTCTTCAGTTTTTGGGGTTAAAGCCAAAAAATCCCCTGATTTCTAACCTCATCCATCTCTGAATCCAGATCTCAAAATTAAGCTTAAATCTAAAAAAATCGGGGCCTAAATGTGGGGTGCCTCAGTTTTTAGCTGCTTAACTGGAGACACTTTAAAGGATAATCGGAAAGCTCTGAGCCCTCCCACTCTGAAAATCAGGTCCTCGAAAGGTGTCTCAAATTGGACATCCCAAAATTGAGGCATCCAAAATCATTCATCACTTCTGAAAATTTAGGCCTCAGTTTTTAACGTTTTCCCCATGTGTTTGGCCACCCATTTCACCTGGGGTTTTGATTGGTCAGAAGCACACTGGCTCGAATTTTCAGTGATGGCTGTTAGTCATTTTCCATATAAAAGGTCCTTAACTGGCCCTCAAATATCCCACACCACTCCAACCGCAAAGTTGCTGTTTGAGCTCCTGGTGCCAAAGAAGAGCCATTGGAACCCCACCTTGTGTTTTGTGTCACTATTATTGTTTAAAAATTAATGTGAGCCCTTCATAGTGTAGGATGAAGTAGCAAGATGGACCAGGTGTGTCAGCTTTTCTAAGACAAAAAGTGGTTTAAATTCCATTAATCCTTATGAGAAATTATCAACTTTTGTGTCAAATGATTGGCTTTTCCCCAGAAACTTGAAAATAAGGTTAATAATGAAAATAAGACTTTTTAACCTGCAGTCATGACCACATCACTTTATCTCACTTGATTTGTTTAAACTCAGGTTTAACAAAGAATAAAACCCCCAACTCAGATGGCTGGTGGCATTTACAAGCAGATGGTAGTATGCTATAATGAGATCAGGAGTCGAGGTATCTGTGGTGAGAACAGCCACATGCCATGAATGGTAGAGAGCAAAATGGGATGGAGCCACTGTGGCTGGTCACTGGAAAGGCTCTCAGCGATTAATACACAAACTTGAGGGAGGGTGCCCAGAACAGATACAGTACTGAGTGTGATATAAATGCCTAGACAGATTAGATAGGTAGACAGTTTATAGCTGTGAGCACCCTGCTCAATCACTATTTGAGGAGATGATGGAGTCAGGCTGAGCGGTGCTGACTGGCCCCTGGAGGGGATAGGGGAATCAGGCTGTCTGGGCCCCATTGCTCACTGATTGTCTTATGGGGTAGGGGAATCAGACTGTGAGGCTCCATTGCTGACTGACTTCTTGAGGTGATGTGGGGACTAGGCAGTGTGGGTGCCATTGCTGACTGACTCCTTGAAGGGATGGGGGAACTGGGCTGTAAAGGCCCTGTCGCTGAGTGAATCCTCCTAGGGTTGGAGGAATTGGGCTGTGAGAGCCCTGTTGCTGTCTGACTCCTTGAGGAGATGGAATATGGGGCTTTGTGGGCCCCATTCCTCAATGACAGCCTGAGGTGATGGGGAAGCTGGGCTGTGAGGATGCCAGAGCAGACTGACTTGTTTATGGGATGGAGGTATCGAGTGGTAGGGGGCCCAGTTAGGGTTGCCAACCCTCCTGGATTGGCCGGGAGTCTCCTGGAATTGGAACTGATCTCCCAGTGGCTGCTGAAACCAATCCAGGAGATTTTAATAGGTCGCTAACTGTCCGGTTGGCAGCACAGCGGGGCTAAGGCAGGCTCCCTACCTGCACTGGCTCCATGCAGCTCCCAGAAGCAACCAGCATGTCCCTCTGGCTCCTAGGTGCAGGGGTGGCCATGGGGGTCTCTTCATTCTGTCCCTTCCCCGAGTGCCAACTCCGCAGCTCCCATTGGCTGAGAACTGTGGCCAATGGGATCTGCAGGGGTGGTGCCTGTGGCAAGGGCAGTGCGCAAAGCTGCCTGGTCGCCCCTGAGAGCGTAAGAGTCGGACATGCCAATTGCTTCTGGGAGCCGCCTGAGGTAAGCGCCACCTGCTGGGAGCCTGCACCCCTCACCCCCTCCAGCACCCCAACCCCTGCCCCAGCCCTGAGCCCCCTCCCATACCCAAACTCCCTCCCAGAGCCCACACCCCGCACCCCAGCCCCCTGCCCCAGCCCAGTGAAAGTGAGTGAGGGTGGGGGGATGGAGTGAGTGGAGGGGGGCCTTGGAGAAGGGCGGGGCAAGGGGCAGGGCAAGGCTGTTCGGATTTGTGCAATTAGACAGTTGGCAACCCTAGCTCTGGTGCTAATTGACTCCTTGAGGGATGGGGGGAATAGGGCTGCGTGGGCTCCCTTGCTGACTGACTGAAGGAGTAGAAGAGGTGGGTTGTGAGCATCCCATTGTTGACTGACTTCTCGAAGGTATGGGGGAATTGGGCTGTGAGTGCTAGTTCCTGACTGACTTGAGGGACTGGGGGAATCAGGCTGTGAGGGCCCTGTTTAGGGTGACCACTTCTGTTGGATGGAAATAAGGGAAAACCACATGAAAAATAAGGGACAATGCTTTATTTTGAGGGGGATTTTAAAGAAATACCATTTCCCTTTGCATATCATGTATTTTTTTCTCAAATGCACATTTCTACTGCCCTCAGGTATACAATGTAATTATCATAAGTATCAATTTAATGTTTAAAATGGTACTTATTTGTGATGGGTTGGAGCCCTTGGGAAGCCACCTGATGCACTGAGATACCACTGAGTCTACCAGTTCTGCCAGCAGGGGCCCTCTTTAACCTGTCTTGCTGAGCCAGGCTCTTAAAACCTCCTCGAACACACACACAGGCAGGGCCACACCCAGCTGCAGATCAGCTCTGGGAAGACTCAGTTTAAGGGACTTGCTCCAGGACTCAGATGTCCACCTCCCTTGGAGTGCAGACCCAAAGATATATTATGAAATTCGCCCCCTCCCTCAATGTGGAGAGAGGTGTGCACACTTCTTAGCCCCCCTGTTAGAAATTACGGAACCTGGGTTTAATAATAAACAAAACACATTTTATTAACTATAAAAGGCAGATTTTAAGTGGTAAAAGGGGTAACAAACAGAACAAAGCAGATTACTAAGCAAATGAAATCAAACACACAAACAACTGGTTTCACTAAAGAAATTAGATATAAATAGTATTTCTCACCCTAGATATTGTTGCAGGCAGTTGTATTTCTTTTCAGACTGGACCCCTGTCTCAGTCTGTACTCCCCCCTTGCCTTCTCTTTTGCAGTCAGTCTTCTTGGGCTGACAGGTGATAGAGAGGAGGAGTCCTGTTTGCCTTCCTCCCCACCCTTAAATAGGATTTACATAAGGCGGGAATCCTTTGTTTCCCAAACTTGACCCCCCACCCACCCTTCCGTTACAGTGGAAAGTTACAAGGAGTCCCAGGTAATGTTTTAGTATCAGGTGACAAGACCACCTGACCCTGTAGTATCACAGTGTCCATGAGTCAGTGGCAGTATGGAGCGTCCACAGGAAGGCCAAGCTTTTCACAGCTCATTGTCCTCACTGATTGGCCATCTGCCCTGTCTGGCTTTTTCATTGTTGTACCTGAAGTGTTAGCAGTGGGCATCACCCAAAGTAGCATAGTTGAAATACAGATACATAGTCAATATTCCTATCTTCAGATACAGAAATGATACAGGCATACACATTGGATAATTGCATTCAGTAAATCATAACCTTTCCAATGATATCTCCCATGTCATCTTGCATAAAGTACATCTCAGTGATGTAATATTCATATCATAAGCATATTTTCATAAAGAATATGGAATGACACATCTCATTATTATCAGTTTTAATACATTTCAATACATCTTAAAATAAGGGATGGGTGGTCACCCTAAGGGGCGGTTCAAGGAAATAAGGGAGGGTCCCTTAAAATAAGGGATGAGTAGTCACCCTAGCCCTGTTGCTGAGTGAGTCCCTTGAGGGGATGGGGGAACTGGGATGTGAAGGCCCCATTGCTGTCTGATTCCTTATGTGGTTGCTGAATAAGCTGTTAGGCCCCTATAAATGACTAACTCCTTAAGGAGATCAGGGAGTCAGTCTATAAGAACATCATTGCTGACTGGCATCTTGAGGGAATTGGGATGTGAGGACAGTGGTGCTGACTGACCTTTTGAGGTGACAGGGGAGCAGGGCTGTGGAGTGCCCCATTGCTGACCAAGTCTTTGAGGGCATGGGAGAATTGGGCTGTGAGTCCTTAGTTGCTGACTGACTCCTTGAGAGGATGGGGAATTGGCTTGTGAATGCCCCATTGCTGACTGAGTCCTTGAAGTGATGTGGGTACCTTTGCTGACTGAGTCCTTGAAGTGACGGGAGAGCTGGGCTGTGGAGGCCCTGTTGCTGAGTAATTTCTTGAGGAGATGGCGGAATTGGGCTGTGGGGCCCCTTACTGACTGACTCCTTGAGAGGATGGGGGAGCTGGATTGTGAAGGCCCTGTTACTGACTGACTCCTTAAGGGAATGGGGAAATTGGGCTGGGAGTGCCCAGTTGTTGTCTGACTTAATGAGGTGAAGTGGTAGGTAGGCTGTGCTGTTGCTGACTGACTCCTTGAGGGAATGGTGGATCTGGACTGTGAGGGCCCCTTTGCAGACTGACTCATTGAATGAAGGAGCTGGACTGTGAGGGTCCTCTTGCTGACTGACTCCTTGAGGGGATGGGGAGTCAGGCTGTGAAGGCCTTTCCTTTTGCTGACTGTTTTATGGGATGGGAGAATCAAGTTGTGGGGGTAAGGTGTGAGAGAGCCCTTGCTGACTGACTTCTTGAATGAATGAGGAATTCGACTGTGAGTCCTTGAGGGGACAGGGGAGCTGGGCTGTGACAGCTGTGCTGACTGACTCCTTAAGGGAAATAGGGAATTGGGATATGAATTACCAGTTGCTGTCTGACTTATTGAGGTGTTGTGGTAGCTAGGCTATGGTGGTGCTGTTGCTGACTGACTCCTTGAGGGAATGGTGGAGCCAGACTGTGAGGACCCCTTTGCTGTCTGACTCTTTGAAGGAACGAGGGAGTCAGGCTGTGAAGTCCCTCTTGCTGACCGATTGCTTTATGAGATGCAGGAGTTGAATTTTGGGGGCTAGACTGTGAGGAATCCCTTGCTGACTGACTTCTTGAGGGGATGGGGAACTGGGCTGTGAGTGAGGGCCCATTTGCTGGGTGACTGTTTTATAGGATGGGGAAATCAGGCTGTGAGGGTCCTGTTACTGACTGACATCTTAGGGAAATGGGGGGAATCAGGGTGTGAGGGCCTCATTGCCGACTGACTTGTTCAGGGAATGGAGGAAGTGGGATGTGAGAGTCCCACTGCTGACTGGCTTCTTGAGAGGGTGGGGGAATTGAGCTATGAGGGCCACATTACTGACTGGCTCCCTGAGGGCGTGGGAGATTTTGTCTGTGAGGACTCATTTGCTGACTGACTGGTTTATGGGATAGAGGAATCAGGTTGTGAGGGGTCCGTTGCCGAGTGACTTCTTGAGAGCATGGAAGAATTGTGCTGTAAGGTGCCCAGTTGCTGAATGACACTTGGAGGGTTTGTGGGAATTGGGCTTTGAGTATCCTGTTGATGACTGACTCCTTGAGACGATGATAGAGCTGGACTGTTAGGGACTCCTTGCTGACTGACTTCTGAAAAGGATGGGGGAGTTGGGCTGTGAGGGCCCCATTGCTGAATAACTGCTAGAAGGGATAGGGCAGTCAAGTTGTGGGGACTGGATTGTGAGAGCCCCCTTACTGGCGGACTCCTGGAAGAGTTAGGGAAATTGAACAGTAAGGGCCCCATTGCTGGTTGACTTCTTGAGGGAATAGGGGAGTAAGGCTCTGAGGATCCCACAGCTGACTGACTCCTTCACCAGATGAGGATTTGGTCAGTGGAAGTGAGTGACTAGTTGCTGATCTTCTTTCAGGAGAAGGAGAAGAAGTACATGCTGCCAGTGGATAACCTGAAGCTGCGGGATGTTGAGAAGGGCTTCATGTCCAGCAAGCATATCTTTGCTCTCTTCAACACTGAACAGAGGTGCTGTCTTTTCCCCAGAGCATGCTGAGCTCTTTCCTAGACGTAACCTAAATCACATCTCTAACTTCAGCCCTGTACAGTATTTTGGGGACACCCTGGAATGGGATAGCAGGTTACAGAGGAGAGGGAATAGTGAGATGGGGCCTCTCAGGAATGTTGTCCTGATAGGATGGACATCTCCTTAGAGGACAGTCATTAGGAAGAAACTCTTTTTAAAAGGAAACACTCTGGGATCCTTCCCTAAGCTCTTATAATCAGGCCACTTACTTTCTTTGCTGCAGTGCATTGGTGCCATGTGATCCCAGCTTTCAACTAGCCAAGCTGCCTATCCCCAGGGATCTCTGCCAGGGCCAGACAGCAACTATTTGAACCCCTCTTGTTTCTTTCAGTTGGATAATAAAGTTAGTCCCAAGAATTCATGAGCCCAGAGTATCGGGTGAAGAAATACATGATTGAATGTGTTTGGAAAGGCAATCTTCTCTCACCACCACCACCCCAAGAGTGGTCTCTTCAGGGCAGGGTTGGGGTCTGCTGGGGGATTAGAGTGAGGAAAGCTAGGGTTAATAATGGAGAGTTAATTCCCCCTCTCATCTTTTCATAGGGAGCTCTAGTGCAGGGGAGGCATGAGGCTGTTAGCAGGCCGTAAGAGGATAGTCTACTTTGTTACTGATGTGCAGACACACTAAGGATTTTAAAACATTGGCAGAGATGGAGACGTGGTTGCTTTGTCGTGTGTGGAGGGTTGAAGTAACTTGTCTTATGTCTCACTTCTTAGGAACGTTTACAAAGACTATCGGCAGCTGGAGTTGGCCTGTGAGACCCAGGAGGAGGTGGACAGCTGGAAGGCTTCCTTCCTGCGTGCAGGAGTGTACCCAGAGCGTGTTGGGGTAGGTTGAGGGCTTGGCCATCAGCAATAACAGGGGATGAGAAAGGGTGGCATACAAGTGTCTTAGGAGCAACCACTGAACTATCACCCCTTGAGTTAAACAGGATGCTATTGTGAGGGCCTTATCTCTATCACCTCCTGTTGTGGGGTAGAGTTGGAAGGCAGCTGAACTTCTTGCTCTCAGCCTCCTCTGATACGTGGTACTTCTTCCCGTGGTGAGGATGCACAGGGTATAACCATCAGCAACTTTCAAGTGGGGGATAAAGGGTGGACCTCAAAGATAAGCCCTTCTGGCTTCTATCCTCCCTATGGGTTGTAAATCTAGATACATGAGATTTCTCAGTCAGATTGGGGAAGTAGCTCAGGTCTCTAGTGATAAACTCTGCTCAGGAGGGATGAGGAGCTAGGAGGAGCAAGGTGAATGTAACAATCACACCTTGCTGAAGGCATTTCCATAGTCCTTGGGACTTGTACTTCAGCACAAGGAAGAAAGGAATGGCCAATGAAACAATAATTTTAAACTGTTTAACAACCTCACTCCTAGATGACAAGAGACTTCCAAACAGAGGCATAATGTTGGCCAGTTTTGTTACTCATCAGTACCTTTTCTCTATGGCCAAGTTCGGAGCTCCATCAGCTTTGCCAGAGCTGTGTTTTCCTATCAGGATGGGGTTTTCATATATTTTGCTTGTTTGATATCTTATTCCCCTACAGTAGAAAGGTCCCTTGTCTTAAATATGTAGCATATGACCTACTGTGTTTCCTTGACATTTTCCTGCAGCCCTTTAATGACTGGTGTTGTGTTCTCTCAAGAAATTACCCTTAAAGCAGCAGTATTATTACATACCATACTGTACACTCCTGAGAGTTAAAGAGACATCCCTGAAACTTTTCAGTCTCTGACGGTGGGAAAAGTCATTATACTTGCCTATTGGAGCAGTGAAAATTACTTACCTGTCATTTTTTTCAGACAGTTGTGTTTCTGGTAGAGGTTCATCCACCTTCTCTGCTAGACTTGAAGATGATTGTTTTGTCTTAATTGCTTTTTATCCTATAACCATTTGGTGGGAAAGGAACTGAGGGCTAAGGGGACATTGGGCCATATCCAAAGCCATTGACGTTAATGGAAGGACTTCCAATGACTTCACCTATTGTTGAGGCAATGGGAAGATTTGGAATTTTTTGTGCTGCTATGGGGCTGTTGTGATCCCTGTCCAACACTTAGGCACAACTTAGGAGAGAGTAACAGGAGCAGCCATTGCAGATAAGTAACTTTCCCATGACATCCATCTTTAATGTGCCATTTTCCTTTGCAGAGGTTCCATTTTGATCATTTCAATGTAGTTAATAACCCGCTCAGCCTCTGTGGCCCAGGGTGACTTAGTCCCTTTAACCTGTGTTTTTGATTGGGTTTGGTCTTATTTCCATTCAATGCTATAGTAGATGCTTTTCCTGCCTCTCAGACCAACTAAAATCTGTTTTTTATTTTTGTCACTTTTTTGTTTTTGTTTTTGTTTTTTTGTGCTCAAACTGACTGCCAGGACAAGGACAAAGTAAGTGACACCTCTTCTGCCTGTACTGCCCCTTGGGGGCTCTTATCAGCTCGTTCTGATTTGCTTGATTTTGTTTTTCAATTTCTTTCTCCTTTTTTCCCCCCTTTGTTATCATCTCCTGGGAGGCAATCATTTGTTCTCCCTCTGTCTTTGCACCTCCTGTCAGATCATCTGCTGTTTGTTTCTGTTCTTGGCTTGGGTTTTCCTTTTCTCTTTTTATTCCCCCTCTTTGGTATTTGATTTCTGAGTCTCATCAGAACTTTATTTTTGGCATTTTATCCTCTTTTTTTGAGTCGTCATGTCTGATTTCCATGTTAACCCCATGTTTCTCAGACAGTGAAGCCTTCCATCCCTTTGGGGATACATATGATCCTTCCAGCTGAAGCTCAAACAAAAAACCCTGAGGGGAAACAGAGACAAAATAAAGGAACATTTCCCCTTTCTTGCTGAATTGTTTCCCCCAAATTGGAGACAATACTGTGCTTCACTTCATGTCCTAAACTGCTGCAAGTGTATCAAAATGGGACAGTGTGAGTGAGCGAAATTTAAAAATAAGATGAGTAACATTTTAAATAGCACATTGAAACACACACAGCAAAATCTTTCATGCTTTGAAATTAATTCCAAGTAGATGAGTCTTGGCAGGCATGCTATTGTGTTGTTGTGCATTATTGGTTACCAAATTTAATTCTAGAGATAGCTGTATGCTGTATTTCAGTTATGGGTGCAAGGATTTCTTTCTTTCTTTCTTGGATTCCAAAGTGATTTAATTTGGAGAAAGAGGTTCCTGTGTTTAAGGCACAGGACTTGGAGTTAGAAGACGTGTGGTTTTTTTTTTCTGAGCTGTTGCACTGACTCGTTATATGACCTTTAGAACATAAGAACATAAGAATGGCCATACTGGGTCAGACCAAAGGTCCATCCAGCCCAGTATCCTGTCTGCCGACAGTGGCCAATGCCAGGTGCCCCAGAGGGAGTGAACCTAACAGGTAATGATCAAGTGATCTCTCTCCTGCCATCCATCTCCACTCTCTGACAAACAGAGGCTAGGGACACCATTCCTTACCCATCCTGGCTAATAGCCATTAATGGACTTAACCTCCATGAATGTATCTAGTTCTGTTTTAAACCCTGTTTTAGTCCCAGCCTTCACAACCTCCTCAGGCAAGGAGTTCCACAGGTTGACTGTGCGCTGTGTGAAGAAGAACTTCCTTTTATTTGTTTTAAACCTGCTGCCAATTAATTTCATTTGGTGGCCCCTAGTTCTTATATTATGGGAACAAGTAAATAACTTTTCCTTATTCACTTTCTCCACACCACGCATGATTTTATATACCTCTATCATATCTCCCCTTAGTGTCCTCTTTTCCAAGCTGAAAAGTCCGAGCCTCTTTAATCTCTCCTCATATGGGACCTGTTCCAAACCCCTAATCATTTTAGTTGCCCTTCTCTGAACCTTTTCTAATGCCAGTATATCTTTTTTGAGATGGGGAGACCACATCTGTACGCAGTATTCAAGATTTAGGTGTGCCATGGATTTATATAAGGGCAATAAGATATTCTCCATCTTATTCTCTATCCCTTTCTTAATGTTTCCTAACATCCTGTTTGCTTTTTCGACTGCCGCTGCACAGTGTGTGGACGTCTTCAGAGAACTATCCACGATGACTCCAAGATCTCTTTCCTGATTAGTTGTAGCTAAATTAGCCCCCATCATATTGTATGTATAGTTAGGGTAATTTTTTCCAATGTGCATTACTTTACATTTATCCACATTAAATTTCATTTGCCATATTGTTGCCCGATCACTTAGTTTTGTGAGATCTTTTTGAAGTTCTTCACAGTCTGCTTTGGTCTTGACTATCTTGAGCAGTTTAGTATCATCTGCAAACTTTGCCACCTCACTGTTTATCCCTTTCTCCAGATCATTTATGAATAAGTTGAATAGAATTGGTCCTAGGACTGACCCTTGGGGAACACCACTAGTTACCCCTCTCCATTCTGAAAATTTACCATTTATTCCTGCCTTTTGTTCCCTGTCTTTTAACCAGTTCTCAATCCATGAAAGGATCTTCCCTCTTATCCCATGACAACTTAATTTATGTAAGAGTCTTTGGTGACCTTGTCAAAGGCTTTCTGGAAATCTAAGTACACAATGTCCACTGGCTCCCCCTTGTCCACATGTTTGTTGACCCTCCCCCCCGCCAAGAACTCTGATAGATTAGTAAGACATGATTTCCCTATACAGCAACCATGTTGACTTTTGCCCAACAATTTATGTTCTTCTATGTGTCTGACAATTTTATTCTTTACTATTGTTTCAACTAATTTGCCCGGTACAGACGTTAGACTTACTGCTCTGTAATTGCCGGGATCACCTCTAGAGCCCTTTTTAAATATTGGCGTTACATTAGCTATCTTCCAGTCATCGGGTACAGAAGCTGATTTAAAGGACAGGTTACAAACAAAATACTTTATCTCTATGGGCCTCAGTTTCCCCACCTGTATAATGGGAATGGGGCTCTCTTATTTCACAGAGAGGTTGTGAGGATTAATTAATGTTTGTTGATCCTTAGAGCTGAATTGAGCTCAGGCATGGAACATTTTAGCCCAAATGGAGAATTTTTCTGAAAGTTATAAACATGTGAAAACAGGAGGTTATAGTGAATATCCCAACAGAACTTCAACTATTGAATAATATAGAGCTCAATCCTGTAGACCCAGGTCTTGATTCTCCATTGCCCTGCACATTTTATAGTCATTTACATGATTGCAAAGTGAATGTGAAGTGGGTGCAAAATGCTACCAAATCCGAGTGGTCTCACAGGACATTCACAGTATCTACACCAGGTGCAGAGCAACAAAAACTGAACCCCCTTTGGCACATGTGAGTACTCTCACTGAAGTCAATGGAACTACTTATGTGATTAGGGACTGCTGACATCACCAAGAGTTGCAAGATTAGGTTCTAAGTTCCTAAAGCATTTTGGGAGCCTCAAACATTAAAGCCACTATAGATGTGTAAGGTATTAATGTTAAAAATATTAATACCAATTGTTATAATACATGGACTATTCACTGTATGGAATCTTGAGGGAAATGACTTGACAAGGAGAATGAAGAACTTGCATTACCCTCTTGATTAATAAATCCCATTCCAAAGACATCAATTTTTAAAACGTTTCCCACACTGGGGAGATCCTGTCCCAATCAAGGGAGGCCTGATTGTTTCTTGTGCTGCCACATGTGAGTATTCCACCTATTGTAATTCAGGGACTGGGCCAATAGGGTCTAACGCCTCAAGGCAGAGAGTTGGCATAGCACCCAGTCTGAGCAGGGTGTTCACTCACATTTCCATCAGGGGTCATTTCTTCCTCCCCGCAAGCCAGCTACCCTCTTCCTTTTCTCCTTCTTCATATCAGCTGCAAATGGTGCCCTCACATAGCAACTGCAAGACTGAGCACACTTTTCTTGAAACTATCACTGTTCCTATAACCACCGTTAGCACCCAGAAACTGCAGTGATGAGCACGTTAGGTACCTGTATGGATAGATAGACACTAAGTGGTGCTAAAGAGCTGTATAAATTGCATCTTCACTCCCCAGTCCTGCATATGAGGGCTATTTGAGAGTCAGCCTGAGCTGGCTGATAGAACAGAATCTAACACTTCTCCCAAAGGTTGCTACCCTAGTCACTGTGCATCAGTCCACTTAGGTATTCTGAGACATAATATGTAAGCATGAATGCATACAGATGTGCACACACATATGCATATACACATACACACACACACGTATGCAATTATATTATGTTTGCAGTACATTTTATATTCACCTACTCTTACATACACACTGGTGCATTTATGTTCACTCACCCTGCACAAACACTGGTATGTTGGTGTTCATTCCTCTCCACACACATTAATGCATTGGAGATCACTTTGTGCACACGTACTGGTGCATTTGTGCATACCTAGCCCTGCAGAAATGCAGGTGCATTTGAGTTCAGCAACACCTACACACAGACTGATGCATTTGTGTTCATGCCCTTGCACACATACTAGGTACACTTTTCTTCACATGCATGGTAGCTGGTGACAACAATTTAAGGAGGGCAGCATGCTACTTAAGACCAATTTGTGAGTAAACTTTCTCTGCATTACTCCAATAACCAACTGTAGTGCACTGAAGTAGGACAAAATGATACTAACATGGAACTCACATTCATGGCCCTTCCTCTAAATTGAGCTGGGGAAGGGTTACCTGGTTATGCAAGCTGAGTACTGTATTGATAATTACAGATCAGAAGAAAAGTCAAGTTGTATCCCATGTTGCTGCATGAAGTTCCCCCATGTCTCCCTCGCTGTCTCACATTTGCTTTTGGCCCCTATGGTATATTAAATAATTGATTTGTCTCTTTCCAACTGCTGCTTCTCCCTTTTTCCCTCCCTCTGTAGGCAAATGATACAGAGGAAAATGGATCTGACAGTTTCATGCACTCCATGGACCCCCAACTGGAGAGACAAGTGGAAACAATCAGGAACCTGGTGGACTCCTACATGGGAATTGTCAACAAAACCATCCGAGACCTCATGCCTAAGACCATCATGCATCTCATGATAAACAATGTACATATCGCCCTGCTAAGCCCATTGAGGACTGTGGGAGAACTAGAAAGATAAGAGGAGAAAGAGAGAAAGACATGGAGAGAAGGAAAAAAGAGGAAAGAGAGAGAAATATGGGTGGACTAGCAGGATAGAAGTGAAAGAGAGAGAAGGGGAGGAGAGAATGGGAGACAGAGTCTAAATGAGATGGGGAAAGAGAGGGGGCTTTGCAGGAAAGATTATTCAGATGGAGGCTTTGATGGCTGTGATTTCCTCTTTCTTCTGCTCTGGTTACAGACAAAGGATTTTATCCACTCGGAGTTGCTGGCAAACCTGTACTCCTGTGGAGACCAAAACACCCTCATGGAAGAGTCAGCAGAGCAGGCCCAGCGGCGTGATGAGATGCTGCGCATGTACCATGCCCTGAAAGAGGCACTCAACATCATCGGGGATATTAACACCACCACCATCAGCACCCCTATGCCCCCACCGGTGGACGACTCCTGGCTGCAGGTGCAGAACATACCATCTGGACGCAGGTACCAGAGGCTCAGGGGCAGTGCCCCACGGACCTGCCTGATGCCTCTTTAGGGGCTAGAATATGAAGGCTAATGGGTGCTGAAGATTCTGGGATATTGGAAATTAACATGAGGGTTGCTGAGGCCTTAAAAATTATATAGAAGCTTCTAGGGCCTTGTGTAGGTGAATTAGGCTGCCAGACCCTTGAAGGTTATATGGTGGTTGGAGGAGTCTTGAAGGCAAACAGAAGGACTGAAGGGATATGGAAGGTGACTGGGGGGCTGGAAGGGGGCTGAAGGCACTGCGGGGTTTGGAGGGCTACTGTATGTGCCTGTTGCTGCAGTTGAACTTCTCTTTGGTTGTTTGGTAGGTCTCCCACGTCCAGCCCTACACCACAGAGGAGAGCTCCCGCTGTTCCACCAGCCAGGCCTGGATCTCGAGGTCCAGCTCCTGGACCTCCTCCTGCTGGTGGACCCACCCTGGGTGGTGCTCCTCCTGTGCCCTCCAGGCCAGGTGCCTCCCCTGATCCTTTTGGGCCCCCACCTCAAGTTCCGTCTCGGCCAAACCGTGCTCCTCCTGGTGTCCCCAGGTAAGTCCTGAGACACTCGTGCAGAGGGGAGAGATCAGGGTTTCAGCTGGCAGCTTTGGTAATTCCTCCTTCCTCTCAGCTTACAGAGCAGTCATGGACCATTTGGGATGGGTGAAGCCTTTCTCTGTGTGTTTGAATCAATTCTGCAATTGGGAACATTTGTTCCTTTATTTGTCTTACTAGTGCTGAAATTTTGTTTTATCAGGGGAGACAGTGAGGAGGCAGATGTCTGAAACAGGGGGACATCCTTTTCCCCGCAAAAAAAGTGCATTTAGGGCCTGGGAGTGACCTTGGGTCAGAGAACATTGATCGTGATAATCCCAAACAAAGCAGCAATGCTGGTACCTGTGCGCACAAGTGGGAAACAAAAGTGCTGGGAGTGAGATGGGACAGGGGGTGGGCGGGGGAATGTGTTTCATGGCAATAAGAACCATGTTAGGGAGCCCCAGCGTGTGAGCTCTTTCTACTCCCCTGATACAGGCGGTTTCAAGGAGAGGAAGAGGGGGACTTCAACCAAGATATGTGGATGCTTTTCATACCCAGCATGGCTGCTGCTTCTGGTACCAGTGGCCAGCTGAGTAGGAGTATAGTATGAGAACAAGTGGTTGGGAGGTGGGTTTCCCTTGTGAGCATGCTTATCACCCCCACAATTAACTCCAAGTGCCAAGCGCACTTTCCAAGCTAGAGAGCCCACAACTTCACATTCCCAAAAGGAAGCTCTGTAGGACTGGGTCCTCCCCCAGGTATAGTCACTCTGTGAATACTTCTGACACTCTGGAATGAGCCACGAGTGCATTGGTAAGGAAACTTTAGGAAGAAGATGGGCTGGAACCAAGGTCATTTCAGTGTTGGATCCTTGATCTCAGCTGAAGGAATGGAAAGAAATGGAATGGTAAAATGAATAATAACCAGGAACTTCCCATCTGTGGGTGTAAGGAAGTCCCTCTCCTGTGATAAAGCCCCATTTCCAATGGGTGCTGATCGTGCATGTCAGAGGCTGCCTGGGCATCTTCTGTTGCAACACCTTGTTTCTGATGGGTGTTCATAGTGTATGTCAAAGCTTCCCAGCCCCCTCTCCTGTGATAACACCTTGTCTCTGATGGGTGGTGATGGTATATGTTAGTGGCTGCCTGGTCCTTCTCCTGTGATAATGCCTTGACTCTCTGGGTGCTGCTTGTTCAGAGAGAGAGAGAGAGTTCTTTGCAAGGTTCTGTATCCAGCCCAGGACAGGAACAGGAATGGATGAGTCCGAAGAGGATGCAGATCAGTTTTTATTGATTCTTTAGTGTGAAAATGGTGTTACCTTCTCAATGTCTCTGCCCTGGCCCTTCCTCTGCCCCTTGATGCTGCTCCCACAGGGACCCAGCTACATGCGCCTTGCTGCCCCCTCCTAGGGGCTTGCAGTACCATTGGTCGTGCCTGTGGATATCTGCATGCTTCACTTGTGTAGTTTTGGCTCTTGCTTCTTGTGCTGCTCCCTCCCCACAGGACACTCCTTTTCTATTCATTTTTTGGTGTGTTTCCTACATTTCTCTCTCTTTCTCCATCTCCCTTTCACACCTTGTGCTTCATTTCCTCACTCATGAAAAATATTCTATATACCCTGGCTATCCTGGTAGGAGCCCCCAAACAGCCTGAAATGAGCTGAGCTTCTGCCTCTAAGGAGATTCTTTACCCTTCTGCACCAGCCAACTTTGCTACCCCTACCCCATTTGTAAAAGGCTTTTATGGATGATTCCCGCTACGTGGAGCGGAGAGGTTCTGAACAAAACAACAACATTGGACTAGAGGAAGGAGACTTGAAATGTCTAACTAAACAGGTCACTCTCCCTTTCCCTAGGGGGGGGAATGGTTCAGTGCTGACTCATTGCCATGGTTTGGATGGGAATGGGATGGTTCCAAAGCATGTAGTGAAGCAATGCTCACTCACGCTCTCACTCTCAATCTCTCTCCCCCACTCCTCCATACTTCCAGCTGTTCATAGACTCCTCCCATGGCCTTATACGCTGTTTGCCATTTGGGTTTCTCCATTCACCAGGGAACTCAGTCGGCAACCTTTTTCCCTCTTCTGTATATAGAATAAGAAAGTTCCCCGCTGGCACCTGGGCTTGGGGTCTTTCTGCCATGGGTAAACGGATACCATCTCCATTGTTGCTTTTCTTTTAATACCCATCTTTCCCTCACTGGATGGATTACATTGGATGCCATATGAGTATGAAGTGGAACTTGTTATCTTTACAACATGAGTGGGCCTTGTGGGAGTTGGTACAGTGAGAAAATGGGATCTGACATGTATGTTTGGGTGTATTTGTACATGTGTATATGTGCTTGCATGGATGTGTGTGCATATGTCTTCTCTATGTTGGAGTGTTCTATGCCCCATACACCCACAGACATATACAGATACTCACTCATACATATGCTGTCACACACAAATACCTCACAGACCATTTTCTTGAACAGGCAGTCTTCAAAGAAGCAGGATCCTTTCCCTTCGATTATATCCCTGGGCAGGTAGCTTCAGCAGCTGGTTCTTCAGTCTCCTGCATAGGTCCATACTCACCAGCTACATGTACCCTTGGGAACTATTTTTCTGAGTACTGTACATTAGAAAAAACTCATAAGCCTCTGCCCATGCAATGAAGGCCATGTGCTCTGAGCATCTATGGTCTGTGCACAAAATTCTCATTTGTGGAAAATGGGTCTTGTCAAACAAACATGATTTCATTTTTTGTTGAGATAAGTTTGGTTGATAAAGATAACTTGCATAGATGTAGTATACTTAGATATTTGTAAGACATTTGGCTTATGCAGCATGATATTTTGATTATAAAACTAGCACTGTACGATATCAATAAAGCACATGCTAGATGGATTAAGAACTGGCTAATGGACAGATTTCAAAAAGTTGTTGTCAAGGAGAATGATTGTCAAATAGAGGTGCCTTTCTAGAAGATGTGCATTAGTCAAACAGAAGTTATTGGGATCAATACAGAGGTAACTGGATAAAATTCTATGTCCTGAGTTATATAGGAGGTCAGACTAGATGATCTAATGGTCTCTTCTGGCTTTAAAATCTATTAAGCTATGTCCTTGTTTCCACCTCTCGTGGCTGGTACTCAAGACCCAGAACTCCACTTTAGCCCTTCCTGATTTCCACTTCTCATGGCCTTTGTTTCTTTTGATTAAATGTGTTAAACTAGTTAGTGTTGCAAGATCACTAGAAAGTCTGGCTCTCCAGGGAAATATGGCATGACATCCAGCCAGCCCAATCCTGAGACCTGTGCCTGCTGGCATGTTCGTTTAAGCACATGTGAGTGTACTTTAATGCACATGGACACTTGTGTCAGTATGTGAGCATGTGCCGACGTGCCTTGAGTCTGAGTGTGGATCCAGCTTTATATGTATAAGAGCCTATTTGTATGCCCATGTGAATATGCTAGTGAGTGTCTGAATGCAGCTGTGTGTGTGTGCATACATCACAATGTACTTTTGGGTTTGTATGTCTCTTTGTGTGCACATATGAGGGTCATATGCTCCTATATAGATGTGTGCACATCTGTATGTACATGTGTAGAAATGTGTGTATATCTATGCATGCACTCTTGTTTAGGTATGTATGTTTAATTCTGTTGGCATGTATGCATCTGTATGGACAGGTGTGTCCGTAAGCGTGTGATGTGCATTTTCCTCTGTAGGTGTGGCTGTGAATGTGTAGGGTGTGCTCCTGTAAACAGACTGTCTGTTTAGTCTCTGTATGTGTGTTTCACCTTCCTGACTGTCTGTGTGGCCTCTGCTTTGAACTGTCTGAACTGCCATGTTGATTTCGTGTTGTCTTTCAGAATCACTATCAGTGACCCCTGAGGACTGGCAGCCACGGTATGTTCTGCACTCTCTCCCTGCGATGCATGAGTCAGTGTGTCTCCTCTCCTCCATTCCCATCATTCTGCTGCTCCCCTCTCCTACCTGATACTTTACTTGTACCAGATCCCCTTGTCCAAACAACCATTTCTCTGCCAGGGTCCCATGAAGGGAGGAGTCTTAACAGAACGCTGGACAATCGGACAGGAGCAGCTTGGAGCTGCAGGAGGAGGGAAGGCTGGGAGAAGCCTCAGGAACTGTTAAAAAAAAAAAAAAAAAGAGAATTATCAGAGAAGAAAACCTCACCCTTGAGTGTATGGGTTCAGAGTGAGGGGAGAGAGAGAGGAGGGAGCATGGGAGATGGGGTGGGAGCCATGTCTCTCAACCTGTTTAATCCTGCACTGACAGGGAGATAGACTGAATGAACTCTAGGTCTTTTCCATTTCTCTGTCTGCTCTAATGGCCTCTCCTGAGACCATGATGGGGAGCTGTGGATTGAGACTCTTGTTTTACATTCAGCATGTCTGCACAAAGTAGTCCCTGCATCGCCATATAGTGCCCATGGAAGGGAGGGCAAGGTTCTGGGGCATTACCATCAGTGACTTCTGTCCTCTCAAATATGCAGTAACCCTGCCCTTAAATGCTGCCCCATTCATCCCTGTTTCATCTGATCTCAGTTAGAGATAAACTTCCTTTTTCCTCTTGATCCCCTAGCCTAGATGTTCTCCTGTTTTGCCATCTAAATTTCCCCTCTCTCTTCCCATTTTCCTTCCCATGCGGAAGGGGGTGTATGCCACAATCCATGTCCCACCTTCACCACTGTGCTCCAGGGCCTCTGTCTGTCTTTCTTTCTCTCTTTTGCTCTCTCCCTGCACTTTGCAGCAGCGTGTTTGCTGAACACCAGACTAGCAAGATGGCCCAGTAGCAGGTATATAGTGTACTGTGCTGGCCTTACACTCAGGGGCTGAACTTTCCATCTGAGTAAATACTAACGGGGGAGGATGTACCTTGAAGAAGGATGTGGACCTGAATTGAATCTACCTGTCCTTCCTGAGATTCACTGGCCCTTACTGATGGGACAGAGGGAGAGAGGGTAGAGTGGAGCAGCTTTGGGACACTATGGGGTGAGATAGATATGTGTGGTGAGGCCCATTTTTGTCCTTATGTGCATTATTTTTCTACATGATGGGCCTGATTCTGAGAGGTGTTGAGCAACTGCAGCTCCTATTGAATTCATTGGGCCTGATCATGCAAGGCACAGAGCACCTGCCTTGAGGTGCTGAGCACTTTCAGCTACCACTGAAGTCAAAGGGAATTGCAGGTGCTCACTGCCTTTCCGGGTCAAGCCCTCAGAGTTCACGATCAGCTCGTGTCTCATAGTGAATGGTGACTGTGTTACTGCTGCATGTAGCTGGGCAGAGGGCTGAAACACGCTGCAGCACAGAGAACCAACACAGTGACTGTTCAGGGGTAAATGTTTTGCTTCAAGAGCTTCATCTCTTATCCTCAGCCCTCCTCACTGATGACTCAGCACAGGTGCCAGAGCAGCTAACAGCTTCCCCCAGTCACTGCCTGTTCCAGACATCTTTGGAAGCCCTAATAGAAATGTTCATCCTGCAGTTGGTCTCGGATAGGAGGGTTGAGTGTTGTCTGTGCTTTGTTCTGGGACTCGCTGTTACGAGGCTTTCTCTGCCCTTGGTCTGGTTTATAAAGAGCACCAAGGAAATCAGAGCTAATGTAGGATGGTGGTGTTGGGGGGTAACCCTCTTGATCCTGACTATAGATAGCAACTTTTTGCAGCTCAGGAGAATAAATCCAAGTGTTTCATCTCTCAGCCTGATTTTTGTGATGTCCTCTCATGTCCTAGAAATGATAAGGGTCTTGGCTTGAATAGGGTTTGAAAGGCAAAGTGCAAAGCAAACAAAATAATTGTTTGATTTATGCCCCCTCTTGCTCATTTTAGGGCTAAATTCTGCTCCCATTGTAGTCAGTGGAAATTTTGTCAGTGGATACCAAGGGAGCAGAATTTAGTGGTGTATAATGACATGCTCATGAAGGTCTCTGCTGTTCCTAACCCTCAGCCTCCAGCACCTGACTTCTCTCTTGTCCCTGAAGACATTGGCAATGGGCAGAGGCCCTTGTTGGGAGGCAGTTTTCAGCCTCTGAAGATGTCAGCATCCAGATCCTTTAAATGTCTCACCAAAGTTCTCTAGAAAAGAGGAGCGAAGTCAAGATCTGCAAAAAAGTAAAACAAAACAAGCAGAGAGCAAGAGCCCAACCCTCCATGAGGCCATCTTTGTATATCGTACACAATCAGCAAAGAACACAAGCATATTTATTATTTGTGCTTTGCCACTCACCTTTCAATTCTGTGTACTCTATTAGGGTGGTATGGCCCATCTGTGCCAGAGTGTCTTGCATCATTTGCTCTCCAATTATTTAGTCCCTCTTTTCTGCCTATTTCTGGTAAGAACAGCAAGAGAATCTAAGCGTATGAAATGCAAATTGACCTCTGAGCTTTTGAAAAGATGCTTTTTAGCATACAGGTGGCACAGTGCAATAGCACCTAGCTAAGGATTTGCTCCGGATCCCGTTCAAGTCAATGGGAGTCTTTCCATTGACTTCAGTGGCCTCTGAGTAAGGCCCTACGTAAGCAACTATAGCAAATAACACACAGGTCTTCAGTGCATCAAGAAGGCCAGTACCCAGGGGTGAAAGTAAGTCGAGTGACTTACTGGTATGCTGGGGCCCGCTCTGGCCCCTGGAAGGGGCGGGGCCTAGGGTGGAAGGGGCGGGGCTGAGGGGGTCAGCGCCAACCCCAGCCCACCCTGTAAGGTAAGTGCCCCCCCGCTTTCTCTTTCTCCTCCTCCTCCCCCCACCAGGGTAGCAGCAGCAGCCCGGGGCTCCAGGGGCTATTTAAAGGGCCCAGGGCTCCCCTGCTTCTACTGCCCCGGTCCTTTAAATAGCCCCCAGAGCCCTGGGGTAGCGGGGGCTCCGGCAGCTATTTAAAGGACCAGGGCAGCAGAGGCAGCTGGAGCCCCGGCCCTTTAAATAGCCCCTGGAGCCCCCGCTACCCCAGGGCTCTGGTGGCTATTTAAAGGGCCTGTGGCTCCCCTGCTTCTACCGCGCTGGTCCTTTAAATAGCACCCGGAGTAGCGGCGGTGGGGCTCTGGCGGCTATTTAAAGGGCTGGGGCGGTAGAAGCAGGGAAGCCCCTGGCCCTTTAACTAGCCACCGGAGCCCTGCAGCCGCTACCCCAGGGCTCCAGCAGCGGGGCTCTGGAGGCAATTTAAAGGGCCTGGGGTTCCAGCCACTGCTGGGAGCCCTAGGCCCTTTAAATTGCCCCCTGGGGAAGCCGGGCTGCCCCAGTACGGTGCACCGGCTCTTGCCAGTACGCTGTACCGGGGCGTACCGGCTTACTTTCACCTCTGCCAGTACCCCATTCCATCACCTCCCCAAGGGATGGCCCTTCTGTGACTCAGTTTCCTCCTCTGTATACAGGTATCAGTTTAACTGCCTTGCAGTGGTATTGAATTATTCTCAGGTTAACTCAGTCCCATCATTTATATTGCTTTACTTGAAGAGCAACTTGTGCATGACAGCCTGGGAAGTCGTGGCTTCTCTTGCATTATAGATGGATTTGCAGAGTCAAAGAAAAACCACAATGTTCAGCGGTTTCTTTAAAAAAGCTTCAAGTGGTACAGTAAGCCTGATCTACACCTAAAAATTAGATCAACCTACATTGCCCAGGGCAGTGAAAAATGTCAAGCCCTGAGAGATGGTTAGGTCAACCTAACCCCCACTGTAGACAAAGCTATGTTGACGGAAGAATTCTTCTTAGCTGCCACCTCTTAGTGGGGTGGATTATTTACATGGATAGAAAACCCCCTTCCATTGATGTAGGAAGCCTCTACCTTATAGCAGCACAGCTGCAGTGCCTTAGGAATGCTGCTGCGCAGCCCCTGTAGTGTAGTTGTGGCCGAACATTGCCCCAGGCAGGAAACAAAGGGTCAAATTTAGCCCTGCTGTAGGTGGTTGTAATGCCCTTGGCTTCACTGGCGATGTGTCTCTTTACACCAGGGCTGAATTTGGCCTTCTGTCTGTTAATTAGGAATGAAAGTTTCTGGTTCTACTTACTGCTTGTTTAAACTGTAGAAATTCACACCTATATAACTACATCAATGTAGCCGAATATACACTTACTGCAGTCTGCTCCTGTGCAAAACAGGGCTTGTAACAATTTAGAGCGTCCAAAAAAACTCCGTTCAGAGAGGGCCTTAGTTTCAGTAGCCAGTTTCTGCTTCTTAAACAGATCACAGGGAATCCAGATTCACATCAATGTAACACTATCAGGGTGCAAATTCAACAAAATTTCCTTGTGTGTGTTACCAATACAAACACTGACTATTAAAACATACAGAATATCATCATTCTCATTTATTTTCAACCACATCCCATTCGTTTGCTCTTTGCATTTCATTCATCTTGGACAATGAAACTAGTCTTGCTATGTGCGGATCAGTTTCATTTTCCAGATCTCATGCACTAAAAGGATGCTGTTGGGTTTGGGTTGCAGACATTGCAGGGGGCAGTGTTTTAAATGAAAATATACAAATGGTTTTCATTCAGAGAGAAAAGGCTATCCATTTCTAACCACATTTAGACTATGCGCAATTTTCCTTCTTTCCTTGAAGCCTATATTTTCAAGCTGATGTTGTCCTCTTCATTTAGCCAGATGAGAGAAAGTGACTGTGGCCCCTACAGCAAGCCAGTCCTGTAATGCTGAAGTTTGTGCCCTTCTACGTAGACCAAATTGCTGCCCATTCAACTTATTAAAACACTTGCAGCATAGAAATGCTGGAACAATATTAAGGAAATCAGGTCACAAATAGCAAGGTCCAAATACCCTTCATTAAAGTCAATGGGAGTCATGTTTGTTGGGTCTCATGACTATATGAACAAAAGGATCAAATTTAGTTTGGTAGCTAATCTCAAAGATGCTCTTAGCTGTTGATAACTGAATTCTACAGGCTGTCACCTGCCTTGGTGCAGGGGAAGGGTGCTTCTCCAAACCAGCCAGCAGCCTCTGTGACAGCGCCTCCCAGAGGGCACTGTCCACACTGTGTGATTGATGTTCACTTGCTTGGTATCGTAGCTTCACTGTTCTCGTGTCCATGCTTCTCGACTCTCATTCAGGTGCCAGTGCAGTCGCTGGCAATTAGCCTTTGTGCTTTGAGATTCCCAGCTGGAAGGCGATAATAGCTGTGCAGTTAATTCTTCCTCATTATTATTAGGGATCCACAGTGACCAGAGGAGCCAATGTTTAGCTGATTTTAAAATTGCAAGATTTCTCCATGGACTCCTGCTGATGCTGTGGGTAACCCTTTTCCCCAAACTGAGGTTCCCTTTCTTTGGTGCCTCCCACTGGCTCCAATGAGGTGGAGAAGCATGTGTGATTGTGACTGTGACTGCCATGCTAACCACGGTGTGTGTTCTCTTCTCGTTTTTGTTTTCTGCTTTTTCACAGCAGGAAGGGCCCTGCCTCACCTACTCGACCCACCATAATTCGGCCAGCTGAACCGTCCCTCTTAGATTTATAACCCAAGGCCTGTAGACAGCTGGCGACGAGTGCCGTATCCGCGGCTTCCCCGCCCCACACCACCTTCCACAGGCACATTCACTACTCTCATCCATCCCACCCCTTCACCTTCCACTGCCCTCTCCTGGTGTGTTGTAAAACGCAAGCTAGTGATTGAGCTCTTCTTCGTCTTCTCTTGTGCGTCCTGTATTGCTTTGTGAGCATAGAGTAGTCCTCATTCAATGACATGGGACCTGGAAGGACACAGGCTCCTTGCAGTGATCAGTTGCGGGGGCATCTGTAAGCCCAAATGGCAGCTGCCCAGCCAAGTGCTCCACCTGGTTGGTCTAGCCTGAACAATGTGTCCTGCCTGCATTGGCTAGCTGTAGAGTCTCAGCACTTCGAACTAATCTGTAGCTCTGTAGCTATTTTCTTATGTTGTATTTAAGAAGACAAAGTGCAACTCAGAATAATAATAAGTGATGCTGTAAAATGTGTGACATTATTGGTAACAAAGGTGAAATGTCCAGTCTATGGGTTTGAATTAAGGTGCAAAAATTCATATATTGTTGGGAACAGTGCAATCAACCTCGCTTCAAAGCGAGGCAGGGAGATCAAGACGGGGAGGAACTTTATTAAAAGGTGTAATTCTTCTAGAACGAAGTCTGAGATAGCACATACACACACCTCAGAGTGCACGGAGCAGATGGATCTACCTGCCCTCAGCTCTCCATAGTAGCTGAGGAAATACTGCTGATGGAGAGCCGCTGGCCTTTGCTAGCAGCTGTGTCACATCACTGCCTGCAGTTGACTTCCCCGAAACTGAGGGGAATAGATATGATACTCCCTCCTTTGCAAACGGACAAGCAAAAGTTTTCAGGGAGTTCACTAAGTAATGTTTTATTGCAAATATCTCTGCTTCAAATAAGCACATTTCTTGTACAGTGTTGTTTTGGATAGCATGGTGATTATGGTAACCTTTTCTTCTTGCATGCGGATGGTACGTGTTTGAGGAAACTTGTAACCACTGCAGACCACGACTCATCTCCTTAACAATTTGGGTCTTTTTGTTTTAATGTTGTATGTGTAAAAAAGAAAGAAAGAAAAGTGTTAAAAAGTGTATTTATCTTGTGCATCTCAGATGATGTGGCTCTGCTGAAGCCAAAAGGAGCATTCACCCTGCAGGCTTTGACCCAGCCCTGATTCAGATTTAAGTTCTCTTATTCCAATATTGTTGGTTTTGATTTCTGTTGTGGATCCACTTTGCCTGAGGTTCTGATGCCAGTTCCTTTCTGTGTTTTAATTATTGTTTTAATGCTTTTTTCCCCCTCCCCCTTTCTCTTCCTTTTTCTTCTTTTTCTTTTGTGTCTTCCTTTAAATTCCAGCAGGCCAGGCAAGGCCAGTCCCTCCCGCCCAGAGAGTCCAAAACCACCATTTGAAATGTAGCCTTGCTCCCTCTGAGAATCTTTGCCTGCCTCTTAGCTGTTCTGTCCTGGAATGGTCTGACTCTCATCTCACACATGGCTTATTCTGTTGTAATTTGTGACATACACATATCAGATGTGACTCTAGTGAAACTGTTTTTTTCCTCCCAGTTACTTAAAGGAATTAAAACAAGTATATTGTAGTAATGAGAAACATATCCTATTATATAAATATCTATAAATATATATATATATATAAGATCAAAATATATATATGTCAGGTGTTTTAAGCCATTTGTGCTTCTATGTGGATTTTAGCAATTACTTACGTAGGAATATATATATTCCACACCCACAAACCCAACAAATTAACTGAATCCTGACATTTTGAGCTGATTGTTAAATTCTCTGCTGTGTACAGTTGCGCTATTGTATTGGCCCAGACTTGTGGGTGAACCATCTCAGTGCTGGTAGTAGCTGTGATGCAGTTTGTGATCTACCTGTCACTCTTGTTTATTGGTTGAAATAAACTATCATTTCTGTATAATGAAGGACTCCACAAGTAGAATAAAACTCTCTTTCTTTCTCTCTGGGTGTGAACAGGCTTTATGTTTAATTATAATGTAACCTTTCATCCCAAAGAGCTTTACAGGCGCGCGCGTGCACACACACACACACACACACACACACCCACCCACCCACGCCCACACGGAGGAGGAGTGGCACCAAGCAACACAGAGTTAGACAGAAAGGAAATGTTGGTCAGGGACACTGAAGCAAATCCTCTTCACAAGAAAATAAAGCACCAGGCATTCATTTAATGCCCAGAAATGGAGAGTGTATGTTTTTAAGAACACCACACACTAAACTACCTGTTCTTAAAGTGGCCTATGCCTATTCCCACTTGTAAAATATAGTGGCCTGGCATTGAGCTGCAGAATTTTTCTAGTGAGCAGCATCTGTTGGGGCCAGTTGTCTCTTCCTCCCATGGAGGATTCTGAGGGCATAAAAGAGGGTGTCCCCCTAACTGCCTTTCAGTTCCTTTTTAACCACTGAAGGTGCAGTGTTCTTGATGCTTTCCTCATTTTTTTTCCTTTTGATGCTGCCCTTTGGGGAGCTTTTTTACAAGGTTAGATTAGCAGATTGGACTGTTTCTTCAGTTTGAAGAATAAAGAATAAATAGGACCATCAGGCACAGATATCCTGGATGACTTGCAGGAGCCTAACACACCCCTATTGCTGCAGGAGGCTTCTTAGGCCCAGTCAGCTATGTCTGGCACTGTGTAAGGCCAGCATGGACTGCAGACATCAATTAGCCCTTAAGTGGCAATGCGCCCCTCTTAAGTGACATCCATCTCCTCGGCTTGGTCTGGGTAAGCCCAGTATTGAGTCCTGGTGGCTGGTGCGAGCCAGCACCTGATGCCAGGTAGTGCTGAGGTCCCCAGACTCCTCTGTGTCAATCTAATTTGGTACCAAGATTCTGGCACTGTCAACGTGGTCCCTGTGTCTCTTTGGGTCAGCACTGAGGTCCCAGCACTGATGATGTAGTGCCAAGGCCCCAGGATCTCTTCAGGCTGACCTCTTTGGTACTGAAGTCCCAGCACCACAGATGTGGCGCTGACGTCCCCAGATCCTTCAGGATCGACAGATTCAGCATCAAGGTCCTGGTCTGCTTGATATTGTGTCAAAATCCCCGGATCCCTCCACATCAACCTCTTCCCCACTAAGGTTTCTGGGTCCCCAGAGTCAGCCTGTTCAGCACTTTGGCCCTGGCCCCATCAATGCCCAGCTGAGGCCCTCAGGTTAGCTGAATTTTGTGTGGACATTCTGAGACCATCAAGTGGATGCCAAGGTTCCCAAGTCCCTGTAGGTCAGTGCTCAACTTGCGGACCAGGAAGCACACAGCTGTGGCCCATGTGACATCCGCAGGGCCGTACAGGTAGTATATATATTGTGTGGCTGCAGCCCACATAACACAGAGAGCTGTATATGTGGCCCACAATGCTAAATAGGTTGAGAATCACTGCTGTAGGTTAATCTGATTCAGCACTGACATCCCAGCACCAATGTAATCCTTACAGATTAACCTAATTTATGCTAGACATAAAGCATCACAATACGTGATTCACCTGAATCTGTGACAAATCAGAGAACCTTGGTGACACTGATGGAGATTATAATGCTCCTTTAACAAATCATACTTCAGAGACTGTGAACCATTGGACCCAGTTGTCCTGAGCAAATATGAGGATTCATGTAGTGTTAATATTGGGCACCAAAAAACTTTAAGTGGTTTATCCATATTAATGATGCTGGATCTTGTCACCACACTATGCTGGCTCAGATGGGTCCAGTGAGCTTATTGCAACATGAGCTGGATAAGGAACCACTTCAATTAAGGTCAGCTCTAGTGCTATTTATACCATGCACTGAGCCATTTGAAGCAAGTAGCTTGTCAGGGTCACCTGGGCAGAATCCTCTGCCCCAACCATGCTGAAAGTACCAAACTCTACTTATACAGCCACTGAATTGCTTGAGGCAAGTGGTACATCAGCTAATGGTGCTGAAATCTTAGCAACAGACTGACCCCAGACTGTCATGGGAACATTAATACCATATACAATGGGCACAGGACCTTTTCAGCAAGTGGTTCATCAGGGTCAATGATGGTGGATTATAGGGACTGGACTCAATCAACCTGGATGGATCTGGTGATGTCCACAATGTTGGAATCTCAGTACTGAACTAAGTTAATCTGTAAGGATTACATTGGTGTCAGGCCAACGATGCCAGTCTCTTGAATGGTATCAAAGATGGTAATAAGTGTTCTTTTGTGGAAAAGAGAATAAATTAGTTGAAATGGGCTGGAGCTGTTGGTACTGCTGCTGTTGAAGTCCGATTCCATTTCATCTGAGGTGATTGTAATTCAGCTGGAGCCAATAGAGGGGATGATGGTATCTGGGTCCCTTTCTCTGGCCCAGTCAGGTCAGGACATCTCCTAGGATTAGGACAAAGAAAGTCCGGGATCTCAGGAGATGGTGGGGGTGGCAGCCATGATGATGAAAACTTGCTTCAGTAGCCTGCATCTGTTCATCCATATTTCCCCCCCAAAGTCTCTTTCTTTAAAGGACCCACAAAGGGAGTGGTGGATGGAATAGCCCATACCCTCATTATTTTGTCCACCAATTAGGCCTAATATCCACACACCGTTTGTGGTTTATTAATTTCCAGTTCCACATCTTCTGTTTTTACCAAGCATGATTTCAACTTTTTCAGTCCTTGAATTATATCTGCATGACATTTTGGTGTGGACTAATTTAGTCTGTCTGGTTTTCTTGCACCTGTTTATAAAATTTATTATGGAAAACAACTTGACCTATTTTTCAGGGTTAATTTCCAAGTAGAAAAATGTTATATAGACCAATTGTCACAACCCACTACTTACTGCCATTGAATGTCATGCCACTTATTAATGCTGAAAATAGCTGAGACTTTTAATTAAAGGCACATGCTCCAACTTAAAAAAACATCAAAGGCTATGATTGTCTTAAGACACGTAGGGTACAAACACTGGCATTAGTGCTGCGCTTCTACAGTCATGCTATAAAGAGCTTTCATAGGGTCTGCTCCCCTATCATCTGCCAGTACTGGCTTACTGGATGTGCAGGCTTGTTCTTTCTATGTAAAACCAATTGCACATCAACATCCCCTGAGTTATCAGGGAACAACAATATATCAATCAATAAATGCATTTAGCCACTCTTGGAATCACACTGCCTTAGGTCTGAAGGTCTCAGTTGTAAACAGATTGGGCCCTCTGGTGCCACTCCCATGACGTGTTTGTTCTAGAACCTATTCAATTGTGGTACCAGCAAGACCTTGAATTAACATAATTAGTTGGGCATTGCAGGCGATCTGCTTCAGGTACAAATGTTTCAGAAGCGTTCTCGTTGTTTTAAACTTAGCCAAATAGTTACTCAGATAGTGACAATGACCAAAGAGAAAACAAATATCTAAATCTAGGATTCCCAATCAAAATTAAGAACACTAATTCCTCTGAATTGTCAATGTGTAGTGCCATTCCCCAGTCACAGCACATGCAAATTACTACCTGTAAATGTGACATTGGCATCACTTTTTCATGGGAGCTTTTATTAGTTCAACTAGCTACAAATATCCATGAGATGCTATCCTGGCTTCATCAGACATCAGAACATATGTGCTTATAGTCAAACGTTGGTCCATAGACAAGTTCCTTAACAGTGATACCTTTACTTAGCCCATGTCTGTGGTCTCTATAAGACTGATTAGAAAGGATCCACACTTTATTGATGTTACTTGCTCCTGAACCACTTACATCTGAGATCATTCAAGATGCAGAAGGTGAAAATAACCCCCAATTTCACCTTCCTGACCATCTACAGTAGTAGTTCTAAGTGATGGACTGGGACATTCACCTTGTTAAGGATGATGCTTGGTTAGGGTTCTGGAGTTGAAAGTTATTTATCCTGTCTGCAAGACTCTCCTTTGAGAGACTCATCTGCCAAAAGCACAGATGTCTTACTTAGGTTTTGGTTTGGCATTACTTATTGTGTAAATGAAGTATGAGCAGATGAGGCCTCTAATATTACCAAGGAGAACTCCCATCATTGCCAGCTGAGCTAGCAAGGTCACTTCAGAGTCAAACACCACCCAACTTCCTTTTTCTTAGACTGAAATCCAGAATTCCTGTGTGTGTGTTCTCTCAGATTCCATTGGTTCAGATCTGTTTGCAGGTCAGTTGAGAGACAGTCAAAATGTTGTAACAGCCATAGGTTGGGTCTTGGCAGTTTGGTTCAAACATCCTACATCTGATTTTAGCACCACTTTCCAGATTATGGGATCTTTGTCTTCAGCTTGGGGTAGGATTCTCCACTTGATCCTGACTTTGAGATTGCTGATATGCTTGATTTACAATGTTTTTTGGAAGTCTAGTGGTTTCTCGCTGAAAAGCAGGTTTTGACCAAACAGCCCCCTCTTCCTTCTACCATTGCCATCTATCTATTAGACTTCAAAGTCTCTGTTCCTATCTGAAGTAGTAAAGGTTGATACAAACCGTAGCAGAACAGGGTCCTATACTATGAGCTTACAGGATTTGCAGCAATTACAACCCTACATACATATCAACAGTAGACTCACTAGTTCCAAATAGGAGGTACTTTAAAAACACTGAGTTATTTTGACTGCTGAGAGCCAAAGGGCTCAATCCTGCAAGGTTAGTACTTTCCAAGTAGTATGGCATACCCACAGCCCCCACTGAAATCAACTGAAGCCCAGAGCACCCCACACTTCTCAGGAGGTTCTTAACAGTTTGGAGGACTGAGCCCATAATGAATTCTAGTAACTAGACTACATCTCCTTGAGTCCAGAGATCAAGATATGCCTCAGTCCATTGGCAGCCATGAAATTTCTCTATGTGAACTGCAATTCAGACTTTAGACGGCTGTAGGTGGCACAAGCAACTGCAGAAACAGTAAGCATGGTGAAAATGTAATGCATTATAAAATATTAACTCAGTGTGATGGAGAGGGGTATTTTCACCATTTTCTGTAGTTGAAGGGATGGAGGCACAGAGGTTAAATAAGAAGGGAGTCAGTGTAACAGCTGGGGCTTCCTATGATCATATCAGATCTCTCTCTGAAAGGAAGAATCCACTATCAGTTTTCCTGTCTATATTTCAAGGTGATCTGAACAGAAAACATGCACACAGTCAGTGCTTGCCTGAATAAGTTTATTCAGAAAGAAAGAATTTATAACAGGATTAAATCACCTCTGCAGCAGAATGCAAAAATTTCTCCAACAGTATTTTCCTTCACATTCCTGGACTAGAACACCCAATAAATATTTACCCCTTTTATAATAATAACGCTCTGTATTAAATCACAACCCTTCTCCACTGCAGTTAAATCATTTTTTATAATACAGGTTATGAGCAACCCCAGCAGGCAAAAATGCTGCAAAGGGCCATATTCTTTTTTCAAGGAATATACAAAATGTTACACAGATACACTATGTACACAAACTCATGCAAACAGGAGCTTGTAGGCCCACCTTGCTAGTGCCCTGCATGATGCCTCCAGCAGTGCACTCTGCCCACAACACTGACAGTCAATACCAGGGCTGTTCAAATGAAAGGACTTAAAAACAGTTTCTATCCTCCCCAGATAGGCTAAAATTCAGCTGTTCAAATTTCAGAGGAGTGCATTGATTTTATTCCACAGAACCTCTTCCCCCACTAAAATAAAAGTTTAAATTCATTTAAAAAAAAATCCCAATCATCATGTGCTTTTCGCTGTGGAACAACTGTTCCCTGTTCCAGGTTAAAAAAAAGGTCTTGATCAAAATAAGACAGAACTGATTATAGAAAGGACCTGCAGAATTTTAACTAAGAAAAATCATAAACCAGCATAGCCTGTTTGCCAGAGCCTCTCTGTTCCAAACAGAACGGCACCAATGGGAGCCAAGCATGTGCATGTGCTTTTAAGTCATCAACCTGGAATTTGTCTTGCATTGCACAACTTTACGTAAGTTAGGTCTCCTTAAAATACACACGCACTTTCCAGAGAGTTCTCCTTTGAGACCTGCCACTGGGATTGCTGAGCCCACAGACAGCAGGCAACAAGTTCTATATTTTAAACCCATATGTACTTATCAGACACTGATGTTATTCCTAGCAGATGGAGATGGTAACCCATCGTGGTTGAGCCCTGTACACACCATCTTTAGAGTGTCTTTCAGCGAGTTGCTCCATTCATCACAATCCATTTTCTTTGCTTCTAGATCAGGGAACTGATTCTCTAAGCACAAACATTTAACTCAAATGTTTGTCACCTAGTTTTCTCCTCAGTCAGTTCTGCAACTTTGAAGTGTTTCCAGGTGACAGCTCCACCTCTTGCATGTGTGTCTGGAATTACCGGGAGCAGACTAAGGTTCCTAATGCACTCAGCTAGTGGAAGCCTTGTCCGTGTGGAGATGTAGGGAGAAAAAGGAATCCAAGAGATGGGGAACTAGAATCCCAGAGTCCAGAAATTCAAAACAAAGCACGTTTATTAAGTGATTTGCTTTTACTTATTTCTCCCTTTTTTTAAATAAATAAAACTTTTAGACAAACAAGGTGAAACATCATCCTTCAAAGTGCAGTTACATTTCCACCCAGCCCTCAACCAACCACATAAAGCTTATATCAAGTAACTGAGCATCTGTCCCAAGAGGACTCAGAAGGCAATCCCTGGCCACTTCCCCCCCATCTAATGTGAATAAAAGTTTGTCGTGCTGCCTAGTCAGGCAGGAAGCCTGCGTCTTTTGGCTGTTTGGGACTAACAAGGCTGGTTTCAGATACAGTGCAGGGGACAGGCTGCGGAGAAAAATGGGAAGTTTAAGATACATGGTGTGAAATATACCAATAATCATTCAGAATCCAAAGTTTGCTGCCAGAATAAGTTACTTTAGGAGGCTTTTGGAAGGAGATGGGCAGATAGCGATCATGGCTGGTGCAACAGTCACAAGCCAATCGCTGCTGAGAAGCTGGCTGCCAGCAGCAGAGTCCTGTCAGAGAGCTAGGAAATAAGTGTTCAAGTTACTCTGTCAGAGGTCATGAAGAAGTCCTGCCACTTTCATGTGGGTCAGCAGAGGCAGTACTACCGACTGCCTCACATGATTACTTCAAGTCAGAGTCTGTACTCAGAGTGCACCAAGTAACAGGAGGAGAGAGAAAAGGGAGAGATGAGGAGGTCTGGTGCTCGAGTTCTGTTTGATGCAATCCCTCTTTCCACATGAACAGGAAATCTGTCCAGACTGAGGGCTCTGGACAGAGATACAGGGTAAGTTTAAGCAGTTTGGGTACTTAACAGGCTCACAGAAAATTGCTGCAAGCCAGGTTTCTCATGCCATTTAAATCACCATGATCTTGACCTCATCGTTTTCATCAGCACGATAGAAGAAAGGAATGCAGGGGTTTTCCAACAGGGACCCCACCCTCTCCTGAGGGTTCTGGATTTCTCTCAGAAGCTGCATGATTTGCTTAGCAGTGGGATCCTCTGGACTGGGCTGGGGGCCTTTGCTATGACTAGGTACGTGGGATTGAAGAACTGCAGCCTCCTGTTCTGGCTCATCTGCTAAACTCACCTCTCGCAGTCCTGTAAAGAACAAAGACGAGGCAGGTTACTACTCCCGTCCCAACACCGAGCAGTCTGGTTCCCTGCTAGCCAGCAGGAAGATTGCTCACCTTCTCCATCAGTAGCGTTTAGTTCAATGCACCTCTCAACTGCAATGGCACTTCCACTTTCTTGACTTACTAGCAGGTCTGGGTTCTGAGCAGCTGCCAAATACTTGCTGTACCATTCATTCCTCTCCCCAACCAGACGCATCACCAACTCTTGGAGCTCCAATAACTTCATCTGTAGCAAGTTAGCAAATAAAGCAAAACCCATGAAACATACATGTCCTCCCTGTGGCTTCTTAAAATTGGTAGGTTTGCACCTCACTAGGCAGGTCAGTCATCCTGACAGACACACTGAGTCCCAGTTTCAGGCATTTTGGAAATCAGTTTGCTGTACTGTACATCACAAAACCAGCAGTGAATCTGGCACAACGAGACAATCTTCTCGGGAGAGACCAAGAACTGAACAGCAGCTTGTGCTGCAGGTCTGGATTCAGAAAACTGGCAGAGTTTTATGGAAAAGTTTGTACTGTATATGTGCCTTTGATGCCTGCCACTCATCTGCTGAGATCAGCTTTTGCACACGCACATTCCGCTTGGGCTTCCTGGCCTCGTAACCAAGGTGTGAATACTATTTTGATAGGAGAGATTCCTTACCTTCATCTCTTCCTTATCCTGGGCCAGACGGCTGATATACTCCTCTTTCTCCCGGTGCCGCTGTTTTAGGATAGCCCTCTGACTCTGGTACAATGCAATATACTCCCCTGGAACACAGGAGAAAAGCATAAGGCAGAGACAATGCACCGAGGGGTTACAATATTATAAAGCTCCCTCTGCTTGAACTTTACATCAGTGGGTAAATGAACTATGGGGCTTTAGAATCCAGATGAGAGCCAATCTGGACACCGGACTGGAAGTCTCTTACCCAGCAGGGTAATTTTAGGGCACCTGGAGGCAGGGCAGTAGAAATCTGGTTGGTGGCTGAATGGTCAGGCTCCATTAGCAGTTAGAGAGGCACCTGTAGTTTCACTGAGAAGTAACACCCTGGGCACTCTGTGAAGAGGTTGCCTAGCTTGCTCTCATGCTGGCTAATCTTACCAATTGTGTCTGTTTCGCCAGACAGCTGTATGCAGCGATGCTCCAACTCCTCCACTCGGTCCTTCAGGTCAGCCTTCTCTTGCATCAGATCTGTGAAGCGGGACTGAACACATAACCAGCATCAGCCTTCTGAACAACTACACTTGTACAGAGAACACATAAAGAAGTCAACAATCCCCTGACTGAACACCTTCCAGGTCAGCCTGAGCTTAGGAAACAATACTGTTCTTTCCCTCCCCACTTGTTTCTTGTGGGAGAGCCTGGCTGATTTGCCGGATGAAGGAGAAGGAAACACAGCTAGAGAGAGTGACATCACAGCGATAAGGAATCCTTTAAATTTCTCCCCACCATAATAGCACAGCTTCCCAGGCACTGAAGACTTCAAGATTGCTAAGCCTCTAGCAGCAGCTTCTCACTCCTCTGCTGGGAGTGAGAAGGGGAGACCAGTATTGAGCCTGCCCCACCACTATGGCTTCAGAAAAAGATCAAAGACCAATGCCAGCCCCCTACATCATTCCCTTTGAGTTTAAACTATTGCAGGCCATGCTGAGTATCCAAAGGCTAGATACAGAAGTGATAAGCCGTTCACAGGAAACCCAGGAAAGGAGGCAGTTGTCTCATAGAAACCCGATTTGCTATTTATTCCCTTGCAACATAGTCTTGGTCTGCTATACAGTGGGGCCTGATGCTGGGCTCCAGAGCCCAGCTGAGAGTTCAGTTGCTCACCTGTAGTTTCTCCATGGCAGTTTTTAAAGCCTCATAAACCTCCACTGGGACGGTGTCTGTAGTATAACCTGGAAAGGACACAGATTCAGTGTGTACGGTTTGCGGAAGAGCGATAAAACTGCGAGTCTGATTCATACTGGGAGAGGCAAATGCATGCACTCGCGCACACCCCCACCCTGTGTGGCTCTTTCTGGTGCACTCCCCCTCCCCCACACACAGCGCAGAGCTTTACCTGCACCTGACGTGACATTGTGTTGCTGCTCCTGCCTCAGAGCTGCTATTTGCTGCAGGAGATCTCTACATTGTCGTTTCTGCTCCACCAGCTGATGCCGCATCTCCTCTCGCTCCTTCTCCACTTGGGACATGGCAGATGTCAAGAAAGTGACCTAAAAGGCAATTCCAGCTCTACTGTCCAATCAACTCCCAGTATCCCTGGGAAGTAGGTAAGGATTATCCCTATTTTACAGATGGGGAAAACTGCCTACAGTGAGTCAGCATTCTAGCTGGGATCAGAATTTGAGGGGACTTATTCCTAGTCCTCTGCATTAGCGCTTGACCAGGGTCCTGTGTATTCCACAATTCTGCAGCTGCAGAGCTTACTGTGGAATCCACTCCTTACTGCAGAACAGGGCTCCAAAGCCTCAGCTTTAATTTTAAAGAGTTATGATCTTGGCCCTCCCAGCGGTAAAGATAAAATCTGAAAAATGTAATGAGAGTAAACTGAAGCAGCAAATAGCCAGAGGTATGAACTGTCCAACTCTCCTCAGTGGGTTAAATCTGAACCCCAAGATGACATGTGTACACTTTATAAATAAGTACCTATTTTCATTAATGATCATTCTAGCAAAAATAGCCAGCAGATGCACCAATCCCAATCCGCCTCCCAAGCTAAGGAATATAGGATCAAAATAAGACAGGAGCTACTGAGCTGATTGGGTTATTTTCATATATTTTTTACCCTCCATTTTGCATTTAATGGAAGCTGCCAATAGATTCCAGTCTGCCACACCACAGTACTTCAGAATTGTGGGTGCCTGCTGCAGTGCGCATGGGGCTTTGACTATGCCTCTTACTCTGTGCATGCATGCATGCTCCTTGCATCAGCAAATGACAATCGCATGCACACAGTCTCCCCGCTAGGGGAGTGTGACCTGCCCACTTTACAGGTACTTATGCGTAATTGGAAGAAAAAGGTTTGCTGCCTACTATGGACTCACCATTTCTTCGCGGCTTTCAAAATCCTCTGGGATCATGAGTGAAGATTTCACAGTTTCTTCTACCATCTTTTCATTCTCCACTCCATCTCCTATAAGATGAGGGAAATAGACAAAGGAGCTGTAACATTAGACGGTCTAGCTCAGCCCAAGTTTCCACCTAAAGATAGACTGCTGTTACCTTCCACTCGGTGCAACATTTTATCGTCCAACTCTGCTGCTAACTGACTGATCTGGGCCTGCAGCTCTCTGTTTTCTTTGGCTACAGCTGCCAGGCTTTCCTGTAAGAGAAGCAGGAAATCACTGGAGGGGCTGGATGGCCACCACACACTTGAGACCTGCACCAGCTAAACTAGATTCCCTATATTTTCACCAGCAACAGAAAAGCAGTATGTTTTGACCACAAGCCATTATCCTGTCTGTAATGCAGGAAGCCCTGGCACCCACTCAGAGTAATGCAGAAAGTACAACATATAGACAGAATCCTGCCTACCACCATCCTTCAACACCTGCCTATCCCCATTACCTTGGTCTCCTGCAGCTCCTTCAGGTGCAACTCCACTGTCACTTTGCCTTGCACTTCTTCATGCTGCAGACGGTCCATGAGCTGTGTCTGAAGCAAGTACTGTTTGTGCAGCTCCTCCTTCTCATTGGCCAGATGCTGGTATGCCACCGTATACTGTTGCAAATGGCCATAGTACTGATCCCGCTGCTCCTGCAGGCCTTGAGCCTCCTGAGTTTTCAATTCCACCTGACAAACAGAGTAAGATCAACCCATCACTGAAAGCTCCAGCTCTACACACAGTTGAAGACTATCCCTAAGGTGGTACGTTCCCCTGCATATCCTCATCCTCACAGTGCATAAATCATACAGCACCATCCTCCTTTTCATCATGGGAAACAAGGCAGTTTCTGATTCTCCTGTAGACTGTGGAAGTTGGCACCAGATCTTTTCTTACTCCAGCTAGGAGACAATTGTCAGTATCACCCCTTGAATGAGCCAGAAGCAGGCCCTTCACCCTACTAAACTCCGACTGGCCCAAAATGCCAGACATCCACAGCAGGGTGCAGACAAAGTACATAGTGAAGACTGGCTCCCAGACTGGTGTGAAAACGAACAATTTCCATCTTTACATCAAAGCCTATCCTATTTCAGAACCTGATATGTTATCACCCTGGTGCTGTACCGCAGTGCATTACCGTCTCTTTGAGCTCAGCCAGCTTCTCCTGTAGCTGCCCAATCTTCTTGGCCAATTCCTTCTTCACATGCAGCTCCGACTGCAGAGCGCTTGTCACCTCCATGTTCTCATTTGTCTGAAATGATGCAGAACCACCATATCAGGAAACTGCCCCAAATCATCAAGTACAATAAAATGTACATAGCACTTTACAAACCAAGTCAACGGGCTGTACTCAGTGCTAGCATAACATGATGCAATTCCTCTTGAAATGGATGGGTATTGCAATCCTGGCGTGTAAATAGCTGTATTTGGCCCAAGGTCCTTGCCCTGAACAGTCATTCTAGTTCAGACAGAGAAACACAAAACAGGGATAAGAGCTTGACCAAGACAGCGAGGGGACGATAGCACGGGGATCAAAACAGGGAAGGTGCCATAAGAGAAAAGGGTTTTGGCACACAGCACAGCCTCTAACTCGCCAAGCACAGGGGAGGCATTAAAAAAAAAAAAAAAAAAAAAAGAGGCAGAGCGAAGAGGGTGAGGAGATAAAAGGAGGAGATCATAGAGGACTGAAGAGAGCAGGTAGCTAGAGGGAGAATGCAAGGACAGGAGGTCAAAGACATAGGGAGCAAGACTGCACAGAGCTCTGAAGAGGACACTGGGGAGCTTTATGCTACTGCACGAAGCCAGTAATAGGATTCAGGGGCATGAGGAGTAATACTGACAGCAGTGGACGAGGTGAAAAAAGCTGGGAAGAACCTCCTCATGGGTGACAGGCATGCAAATATGGGGACAGACAACAGGGCCCTCGAGGACAAAGAGCCAGGAGAAATACCCAAAGTCAAGAAAAGTAGTTGAGTTGGGGGTGGGGGGCACAAAGGAAAGAAAGAAGAAAACCCCGTTGAGACAAGCAGAGATATTGGGTGATCCCCCTGAAGCTCACTAGGGAGTCGGAGAGATTGCATAGTGCCATCACACCAAGGTCTAATGCTAGAACTGTAACAACCGAAGTGCCAGAGGGCAAGGACAGGACAATGCTTCTGCCAGGAGGTTAGCGTCGCTGTTCATGCTGCACTATGATTGTACCCTGTAATTCAAAGGGCTGCATGTCCGGGAGAGACGTACCAGTTTGACAAAGCCGTTCTGCAGCTCGGCCAGCTGCTCCTTCAGCTCCCGGTTTTGGCTGAGAGCTCGGCTGATGGTGGCCTTGTCGCTCTGCATGTTTTCCAGGATCTGCTGTCTGTCCACAGACTCCTCGCTATAGCGCTGCACAGTCTTCTCAAGCTCCTGCAGCCGCTCCTCCTGCTCCTGGTTGAGGTGGCTCAGCTGCTCGTTATCCCGCACCTGGGCCTGGTACTGCCCATGAAGCTCCTCCTTCTCTTGCTGCAACCGCTGGACCTCTGACTGCAGGTTCAGCTCAGCTTCCGTGGGCCCTCCTGGCAGGGCAGGCTCACTGTCTTTAGGCTTAGCTGTTGACGAAATGGGTTACAATCAGCTAAGTTGGAGGGCTGCACCATTCACAATAGGTTAGAGGCACAGAACACTTTAATGTGAATAGGCCTTCCCTCAGCCAACACAACATTTAACCCCTCTATCTAAGGGTGTGTCACTGACAGCACTATCCAACCCTCCCTCTGGGAGCAGATGGTTCCTAGGAAGAGAAGAAGAACGAGAGGAGAAAGACTACAGCTTGCTGCTATGTGCTGTTAGCTCCCTCAGTCCCACTAAGAAGCTTTCCTCTACCCAGCTGGGTGTTAGGGACAGCCCACAGAGTTCTCTTTCCTCTTCACTGGACCGTAGGAGCTGGAGGTTTGGTCAGGTGGATAAGAACAGGCAGACATGGCTCGGTGATGGTTCGAAAGGTCTTGTTTGACAGGCATTAGGCCAGTAAGTTTCTTACTAGTCCTCCCTAGCTGTCCTTCTGGTTTGAGCGTATCAAACCTAGTGCCCCTTCTCTGTACAGAAGTTCTACATGATGGGGATGGGAAGCCTTCCTTTAGCCTGCTAGCACTCCACAATGCTAAGCTCTGATTGAACCTACCTGATTTGCTTAGCATCTCAGCAACACTGGCTTCCAGCTCCTGAATCTGGGTCATATTCCTCTCTTTTTCCTCCATCAGCATATGGACCTGTATGGTCCCAGAAAGGGAGGTGTCAAACTAGTAGAGTCAGCCTCCCCAGTGTCAATAAAAATAATGCCTCCACATACACCAGAGAAGATACTGCTGTTTTTACCTGCTCAGAGAGCTGCTGTACCCGCTGCTGCCAGATACTGCCCTCCTCCTTCAGCTTCTCTACATACTGATCCCTTTCAGCCTGGAGCTGGCGAAGCGACTCTGACTGCTGCTCAGGACGAGAGAGGAAACTGGAGCATTATTGCTCAAAGAGTACAGCTAGAGAAGAGCAGTATTAGTGCAGAGTCTCACACTCTTTTGCCCTGCTAGACAAGTTTCCCTACAAAGGTTGCAATATGGATCCTCAACATATTCCATATGCTCTCTTACCTGAGTAATCTGTGTTTCCAGGTTTGCCCGCTCTTCCAACGCCATCTGCAACTGCTGGTTTGCATCCAGAATCCCAGACTGATTTGAAAACTGCCAGGAAAATCAAATAAGTTATGGCAAATTCTTACATTCCTTGTTTTCTTTTACACCTCTTCCTTTTGATTGCAACCTGTGACATGATCCATGTGGTAATTTCTGTGGTTCTGTAAATTCCTCTTTGGTTCTAGTTCAACACAAGTTTAAATTTAAAAAGTATGGGTTGAGATGAGTGGCTGTTTAGAAACAGGATGACATGGGGGTTCTGCCCTATGCAACAGATCTATCTACTGTATGAAGGAGATAGCAACAGCTAGCATCTTATTGGGGCAGCTCCAATCTTTCCCACATCTCTGAAAGATATACATCAGTCAAACAATCCAATCCAAGAGTAACCAGATGATGTTCTCTGGCCTATGTTATACTGGATGTCAGACTATATGATTGAATGGCCCCTTCTGGCCTTTAAACAAAAACAAACCCACACACTATGAAACAGAGACACTAGTCCAATCCTTGGGATGTCATGGTGTCTACGGTCCACCACTCCAAACTCCTCAGAGAACGGGCTCCCATTCTCCATAAACCTTGAAGAAGACCTCTTCATTCAGAAGTTGTCTCTGTGAAGCATTGTATGCTGCTTGGTAAATGGTAGTGAGTAAAAGCCACCCAGTGGTCAATTCTCTTTTGACCTACGATCCCTTTTCCCACATTCAGAGCAAGGCCTTACCCTTATATCCACCTCCCAATAACACTGCAATCACCTGTTGAATCATCAGTTCAGCCATTTCCAGTTTCTTATGCAAATCCTCCAAATCCAGTTTCATGGCGGAGTTCTCAGAGACCAGGGAGTGAAGCTTTTCCGACAGTTCCGAGTTCTGCTGCTTGAGTTCCTCACTGCCTTTGCTGGGAGACAAATAAATTAGCAATAATCCTTACTTTTGCCACTGGTTCTTTGTTACTCATGAGGTAAGTTTACAAACTGGTCCTTTCTGGTGGCTGGAAGGAGGATAGGCTGTGCACTGGAAGAGGCGCCTTGTATTCTAGGCATGAGAGGGCAGCTCTCACAGGGTTAAACATTACTGAATCTGCAGTAACATACAGAGTAGAACTGACCTTTGTTTGTACAGATCCAGTTTCAGGCTGTCTCGCTCCTTCACTACCTCTCTGTTATGCTAAAGAAAGAGGAAAACATACATGAATCAACCTCAGACTCTGACCAACAAGGAAAGCTTAAAACCAACTATGGTCAGCCTTCTGCAGATCAGCTAATGTGGAACTAAGGTGGTCAAGGACTCAAATTCACAGAACTATTATGGCTGGAACCTCAGAATGGATTTGCCTGGAACTTCGCATCAGGCTACAGCTGGCCAGCATTGGAGCTAAGCCTGTCGCCACATTAAATTTCTCACAAATGTGCCAAGAATTCATCTGCTCAGTCTTTTCAAACCGACACCATTAACTAGCCATGAGGTTATGTTTCAAAGGTCTGGATTAGCACCAATACTAAAGTGTCTCTTTGATAGAGAAGCTCCTGGACAGCGGACATGGGTGGGCTTTCATTGTTTGGATTTGGCAAGACAGATAAAGTGAGGTGCTAGATCTGAAGACAGAAGCTTTGACCAAAGATTAGTGGTTGCAGAAAGTGAAAAAAAGTCTGCCGTGATCATGAAGGGTACAGATCTTTGTTTCCAGGACTTGTGCCTCCCTCTTCTTAAAAGATGGGACCACTAAGCATGTAGCAGTTTAGTGAAAGATACACAGGAAAGAGCACAACTGTTAAAGTATAAATGGAGGTAACTCTTACTTTCTCCAACTGTTTCTGCTGCGTAGAGATGGAGGACAGAGTGCGTTCCAGCTCAGATACCCTCTGGCGAGATGACTGCAACCGTGCAGCAAGGTCTTCAGCTTCTCCTGAACAAGTCAAAACAGATTCAGGTGGGGCTAGGCTGCAAACAGTTCTCCAGAACTGGCTGAACTACAGTTTCTAATCAGCCCACAAATTCTTAAACTCTACCACACTTTAAGGAAGTTAGCATGGCGCGGTGCATAGAAGTCTGGAAGTCAACAGAGCTGGGTTCTATTCTGGCTCTGCCACTGACTCTCATGTGACCTTGGGCAAGTTAACCTCTCTGTGCCTCAGCTTCCTCATCTGTGAAATGGAGACGATACCCCCTTTGTTTGCAGATGAAAAAGCACTAGGTGCTTATTATTACTTTTATAATACAGAAATTTGCTGGAGTTCAGCTGAGAATGAAAGCTTATCTTACCATGACAGCTGTGGTGTTCAGCTGAGAAGCAGTCAACAGGACAGTAAGAAAGTAACAGCCTGGATAATCACCAGTATTTAACAGTCATAACAGGGCTTTAGCAATATACAAAAGAACCTTGATTCTTCTGGAATCAATGTGCTCTGATTTTGGGAATAGCTTGGATGACAGAAACAATGATTGTGCCAAGTGTTTATCATTAAGAAGTCACTGAGTGTTATGGGCAGCCTGCCAGTGAATACAGTACCCATGACTCAAGATCCTTGGTTTGTTCCAACAACCTCAGTTGAATGCTCAAAGTCGATATACCTGATTTCTGCCGGGCAGCTTGTTGTGTATGTGCTAGTGCTGTCTGCAATTCAGATTTCTCAGAGACTAGGATTCCAATAGTCTGGATATGAACCTTTGGGAAAAGAAAACAACAGCTCAATGTAAGACACCTGTTCTTGGAACTACATCTCCACAGCAGTCACAAAAAAATAATTCACTAAAGGCAGAAAGATTAACATAAATCCATTGGATGAGTCTACAGTCTGGCTGACCAAATGCCTTTCCTGAATAGCTGGATTTCAGAAGGAAGAACATCCCAGTGTTAGGAAGTCCATAAAAAGCCAAGTGAAGACCAGATGATATGACTGAAATGGAAAAGTTCTTTCTTACCTGTAGCTGTTCCCTCAATGCTCCTTGCTCCTTGGCAAACTTCTGTTCAAACCCCTTCTTTTCCTATGTAAAGAAACCATGCCGATTAAACACAATTTTTTTTAAAGGGATTTTTTTTTTTTTTTTTAAAAACAATTGTAACCTAGGTTTCTTGTGGTAATAATAATATCCAATCGACACACAGAATTTTAAAGACCTAATTTGCAGTTCACCATTTAAACTTTGTATTTATGCTTTGCACTTTGCTCAGCATGGGCAATAAAAATAGATTAGATAAAAATAGATAAAAACCCTCTTTTACTTTGAGGTTCTCACACAGTAGCACAATGTTGCAGTGTTTGGACTGCAAATTACAGGGAAATGTTTAAATCTAAACTTAACCATTTCCACTTAATTGCTTTGAAATGCAATAAAAATTCATTTTAACATAAGGTTTTGTTTAAAAAAAAAAAAAAGTACAAAAAAATCTCCATTTTGGGCCTAAGCTACCTGACAATGTTTCTAAGTAACAAGAACTTTAGTTATGAATGAAATGTGATCTTTTGTTAACGTTATCTTGGAAAAGGAAAAATAAGGTGCAAATTATAGACAGAGCATCAGTTACCAGTGGAGGTTGGTAACTTTTAATATAAAAAAAGACACTTATTCAAGGTAAGGGTTGTATCTCCTTTAAAATATGTTAGCAGGGGGTTAGATTAGATGACCTTTGTGGTCCCTTCTAACCCTATGATTTTATGATAACAACAGTAAGGAGAAACTTTACAATATATTAAATGTTTTCCATTTCAGGGTTTTTTAATCCCACACTCACACATGTACATACTCTCACACTCGGCACTTGTCACAGTGATTGGAACAGACACTTTTCCTTTGGTTTTGCCAGTATGCCAGCTAATTATGTTGGTCTAAGGAAAGCTATATGTAAGCATTCTAACTATGAGTTTGTGTTTTTTTTAGTAGTACTTGATGTTGTAGTGCTTGATGTTTTTTAAACCAAAACTAGGATGGAGTGCAGAAGGATTTCCCAGCGCCCTCTATACATTATATAATGCCATCTTCACACACTTTACCCAACCTAAGGCTGGGTCATGTATGTCTGTGCCACAGTACACCACAAATATCTGCTCCTCTTGGGGAGAAGAACATCTACTGTACCTCTCCTAAGATGAGCGCTTATGGGAGGCATTTTACCTTCTCCAGCTGATTCACAGCCTCTTGGTTTTGCTGTTTCTGCAGAAGGAGCAAAATTGATACATCATTACTAACAAATCACTTCCTTACTGATGAGGACAGTAAATTTGTCTTCAATCTTAACCAAAGACATGGGACACACATGGCTAGCTATTGCAAACAGGAGTTCTGTTAAATCTTTTAGGCATTTTCTACAAAGACAGGATGTTTCAACTATTAAAACAATAGATTCTAGGGTCATGGCATGTGGATCTTGAGAAGTGTATTAGCCAGCTCAGGGTATGTTCTTTCGTCTTCAACAGAACATCCCCATTCCACACTAGCATTGCTGAGGTAATAAAACCCAAAATGCTTATATTTGATCTCAGCACCATCCCTTTTAAATTCACATCCTACATTTTAAGGTGTTTATCATTGTAGTACTTGATGTTGTATCACATTAATGATACATCAGGATCCTATAAAGGGAACCACATTCTCTCCTCCCTTCCCTCAGATATGTTCTTAGACACTATACTGACAATATGTTAAAGCCCTGAGCCTGCATAAAGATAGACTTTTATACCATGTGGAGCCCCATTTAAGTCAGCATGGCATCCCCTGTCCATGTGGATCAGATGACAGGACTAAGGGTAAAACATGGAGAAAGCGCCAGCATATACACAATACTGTCCCAACCTGTTCTAATCTCACTGGAGGGGTGGTTGGAGGTTTAATAAAAAAAACGTGCTGTGTGTGTGCACGCGCACACATAGGATGGAGACAAAGTGAGCAGAGATCTACACCATGCTATACTAGCAGCCACAGGAGAGCCATAAAACTGTGATATGTTGAGCAATGTTCCTATTTGCTATCAATAGCTAGCTACTGTCTTTTCCACAGGAGCTACAGACATCAACTTTGGCTAAACTGTTTGTGTAATCCTACTCAAGACGCATTTTAGGAAGGTGATTGTCTGTTGAAGGATAATATATTGGAGGCTCTGATCCTAACAGAACCAGTGGACAAGTGCAAACCCAGGAGTGCAGCATAGGCCTTGTGTAATTCCAGGCAAGATACCACTTCATATGCCTGTGTAGAAGCAGGCAAACAGCGAGAGTCGCTGGTGGGCACTGCTCTGATACCAGGTGCCACTGCCGCCCAGCCTCAATACTACAAGAGAAAAAGGGATGCAAGGGGAAAACAATGCAGCAAAACAAAAAGGCCATGGGATGCACTGGGGAAGAGTCCTAAACTGCAGGGAGGAAAGCGGGGGGAAATGAATCAGGGAGAAAAGCATTTCAAACCAAGCAAGGCTGTTTTCAGACTGAAACCAATCCTTTGCAGTTGTTTCTTGCTGTGTTAAAGCAACAGGCTGAAAAGCAGCAGCAACATCCATGCAGGCTATAGGACAAAGTGGTTCATTCATAGTGCCACAGATGCAGAGAAGATGATCAGACACCAGTCCCTGTGCTCACTCCTAGCCCCATTACTCCCACTCTGCAGACAAAGTTGGAACAGCAAGTTCAACTGGAGAAAACACAGATTTGAATGTTGCTCCCACTGGGACTGGCTCCTGCTCCCACTGAATTCAGTGGATGCCGATCAGGCCCAGTATTAGTTGCTTTATCATGAGGCTAATCACCCTGGGCAGAGTACGGTTACCTAAAACCCCATGACTATATTTCATATGCCTCAGACAAGCCAGTAAATTCAGGAGTCATCTTTTAATTTGACTTTTTACCCTCTGAATGAGCATTTCCATAAAATCCACTTTGTTCTCCATACAATGCTATGAGAACAGTTCCCTTGTGGCACTGTAAAAGAACCCATAATCTCGCAGACATCCAGAGAGCATGGAGAAGCAGCAAGGACAATGGTTGGCTGGATTGTTTCTTACCAATTCCTCTAGTTTTGTACTGAGCTGTTTGTTAGTTAGATTGCTGGAATCTAGGGCTACTGCCAGCTCCTGGTAACGTGTCTGATGGGCGCATGCAGACAGAAGGAAGAGAAGGAAGGGGGCAGAGGAGAAGGGGAAAAAAGGCAATAATTAGGACAGAAAATAACTCGGTATCACAGTTTTGATCTAATTTGAGTCCCCCCAAAAACATTTCAGTTTTAATAAGTATATGTTCTATCCATTCCACTAAAGGCCTCACTCCCATTTAAAGACACTAACTGGGAGTAGTGGCTGCACTCAGGACGAGTCCTTAATAGCTCCAGCATCCAACGGTGGAGCTGCCACCGATGCCTGGCTCCAAATGTTGGGCATAGCTTCGCTGTCAGGGTTATAAACCACACTGTCTTTACTGAGCAAGTTCAATACAACAATCACGGACTGTCCCATTGGGTGATCAGCAGTGATATTATCCAAGTAAATGATGGAATCAGAAACTGAGTTCTTACCTCCATCTCCTTCATATTTGTGGAAGACACAGCACTTTCGCCATTCACATAGGATGTGGACTACGAGTCAGAAAGAAGTAACTGAATTTAATATCCCAAGGGCACAAGCTCAATATAAAATAGGAGGGGGGTGTACAAACATATCCCCAATAGCACAATACTTATCTAGTGCCTTTCACTTTAAGTTTATCAAGGCCCCATACAAAGGTAGGTACGTAATATGACCATACATACTGGTCTGGTTAAAGATATGCTAATTATGTTGACCTCTGCCCATAGCATCTACAGAAATGGTCTTAGGTGAAATATACAGACCATGTATCACAGATTTACTGCCACTGAATTGAGAGAGCATGTTTCCATGAATATATGCTGTCCTCCACATCCCACTCTGGTTTTCTTCCCACTGACCGAGTTTCACATTCCTAAAACAATGGTTTCTGCTTTTCAGTGTTCAAATGCCTTATTGTTTAGTGGGCTGGCTGCGAAGAACTCTGGGATTAAAGAGAACATTACTGTGCTGGCTTCTTAACAACTCCTCCTTCCCCTCCCCCAGCTTTGAGTTTTAAAAAAAGTTAACAGGACAAATGGAATGAAATGGTACCTGGGAGACCAAGCCATTGAGCTGCTCAGACAACTGGCGGAGACTCTCTGTCGATGAGAGAGACCTGAGAATGGAGAAACAATGCATTCCTTTAGGAGCGGGTCCATTCATGGAACTGCCCAGGCCTGGACAGCACTGAGGGTAACTTCTACAAGCAAAGTCAACTTATCGGCTCTTTACGACCCTGTTACAAGCTCTTTTTATTAAACAAAGACACTCACCTATTTTCATCCAAGGCATTTTTAGGATCATCGGCATCCTGTATCTGTGAGGTAAAACACAAGAATCACATGACTATACCAGAGAAAAAGAGAGAGACAGACACACACAAACCACCCTAGGACTCGCATTACATAGCATTTGTCACTACCACAATCCGTCCAAAGGGGAATTTAACACCGAAAGCACAACCCAAGTCAGGCCTAGATTATGGATAATTTTTGCTAATTTTGGGACTCCTCATGTCACAAGTTGAAAGGACTTAGGTAGTATTTACCAGATGAACATTACAGTAGGTCAGTCAAAGCCTTGAATAGTTCCTCAATATCACAAATTATTTGCCTTGCTGGAAAGTTTCAATTTAATTCTTAAACATTTTGTAAAGAAAGGAGGGTTACTCCAGTTGGAGAAGACCCTCCTTTTCTTGAGGATGCTCCTTGGGGGGAGAGGAAGAGAAATGAGCAACATAGGATGGATGGGCACGTGCATCCTACAGCACTTTACATGGTGTGAAACTCATTTTGCTCACAGCTGGACCAAGACTGAGTGGAGAGGAGAGAATTTCACACTTGTTTGGAAAACATGTACTAGTCAAACATTTCAGCTTAGCATAAGACAGGCATCATTAGTGCACTACTGGTATTCAGGATACAAATGCTCACAAACCTGTGACAGCGGCATGCTACCAGGACCAGGCATGACAGAGCCACAGCTAGGTAGACTGTTGCTGTTAGATAACACGGGGACCTCAGCAGCAAGCTGTTCAGCATTATGAGCGGTAACATCACTGTCAAAGTATGCCTGTCACAAAATATAGCACAAGGATTACAACCTACATGCAGGAGGAAGGGACACAGATAAACATGTGAATACAATACCCATGTGATCTCCATGCACAAAACATGCCAAGTGAACACTGGTCAACTACAGACATGTATTGGCAAAAAACTGTGTTCTCCCCAGAGCAAACCAGGTCAATCCATCAACCTGTTTTTCTTCACTGAATAATAAACACTGTCACCTATTGTCCCAGTCTCCAGCTTGGATGGGGGCGCTTTATCCAGAATTAGTGTCTGGCAATCCAGCTCGCTTCTTTAACAAGGGGCAGTCATTTTGCCAGACTGTAAACCTGCATGTGGAAATGTCAGAGCTGCTATGTTTACTGCAAGGGAACTATAGCAGACTGAACAAGGGCAATGCCAGATCTATTGTCTCTGCTTTGCAAAGCACCACGTTCAGACTGTCTCTGGAGAGAAAACTGGTCAATGAATACAAGTGGAGATGGAACAGAATGGGTTAGTGACCACTCAAGAACTGGGTAGTTTGACTCAAGTGTTACTCCCCTACACCCTTTCCTGAAATTTGTGGAATGCGATCAACTGAAGAGTTTGACACTATGGGTGTAACTACACTACAAGGTGGCTACAGTGGCACAGCTGCCACTATGCTGTCATAGCACACCAGTGTAGACACTTACTACAGCGACAGAAGGGGTTTTTCCATTGCTATAGTAAATCCACTCACTCAAGAGGGGTAGCTAGCTTGATAGAAGAAAGCATCCACTGACTAAGTGGTGTTTACACCAGGGCTTAGGTCAGCTTAACTACATCTCTGAGGGGTGAGAATTTTTCACACCCCTGAGCGATGCAGCTAGGTCAATCTAAGTTTTAGGTGTAGACCAGGCCTAAGACAGAGGGCATTATAAATCAAAAGACCAAACTCAGCCCTGATGTAAGCAAATGCAACTCCTGTGGGAATCCAGAGGAGTGTATAAGTAGGGGCATAGCGAGCAGATCGAGGGATGTGATCGTTCCCCTCTATTCGACACTGGTGAGGCCTCATCTGGAGTACTGTGTCCAGTTTTGGGCCCCACACTACAAGAAGGATGTGGATAAATTGGAGAGAGTCCAGCGAAGGGCAACAAAAATGATTAGGGGTCTAGAGCACATGACTTATGAAGAGAGGCTGAGGGAGCTGGGATTGTTTAGTCTGCAGAAGAGAAGAATGAGGGGGGATTTGATAGCTGCTTTCAACTACCTGAAAGGGGGTTCCAAAGAGGATGGCTCTAGACTGTTCTCAATGGTAGCAGATGACAGAACGAGGAGTAATGGTCTCAAGTTGCAATGGGGGAGGTTTAGATTGGATATTAGGAAAAACTTTTTCACTAAGAGGGTGGTGAAACACTGGAATGCGTTACCTAGGGAGGTGGTAGAATCTCCTTCCTTAGAGGTTTTTAAGGTCAGGCTTGACAAAGCCCTGGCTGGGATGATTTAACTGGGAATTGGTCCTGCTTCGAGCAGGGGGTTGGACTAGATGACCTTCTGGGGTCCCTTCCAACCCTGATATTCTATGATTCTATGACATTTTCATATGCTAGAGCTGAATTTGCCTTAAGTGAGGAAGAGGGTCAAGAAATGCATCTTTGTATCTCTGTGCAGAAATAAAATTGGTATTTTTGGGGGGGCATAATCTAACACCAACTACCCCTACCAAACCACAGAGCAACTGGAGAATCCCTCATATATCTATCTTCAACCCTGCAGAACAAGTAGTCCTGGAGAGCCACAAAGTCCCAGTGCAACAGTCTGGCATTCTGTTGCAATTTGTTTCATTACATTGCCAAACTGCGATCAGTCATCATGTATAGAGGCTACAAAGCAAATGCCATAGCGCGACGTCAAGACAAGCCCCACAAGCACTCTGTGGCTCTCTGCAACTCCATTTGATAGTCTCCTCTCCTACTCCAGCCACCTCCTTCCTGGCTGCTCAGAGAGAAGATGAAACATTTCTCTCTGCTCTTCTCCCTTCATGACTGCTTGAAGGTGCAGAGAGGGATTTTGCTGCCTCCTGTTTTCTCCTTGATCAGAACTTCTCCCAAATACTACAAACACCAAGGTACAGGACACAGACTTGATGAAACTAACAAGATCACTGAGCTAGATGGATGGGGAAAGCCAATACCAATTTTTTAAAGTCTTTTTAGCAGGATTGATTTGTGCTGTCAGAGTTCAATATACTTAATATTCGTAACAACACTTAATGTATCCCTCCCTCTCCCCAGTGCTTCCAATCTCAGGTTATTTTGCCCTGATATTGGTTTAGGAAATCACCAACACAGACTATAAAGTGGACAGAAGGAATCCCTCTCCACCCCAATGCAGTATTTGATTTTAAACTGTATGTGTTAGTTTCTCAGGGTAGGACCATGTCTTTTTACATATCTAGTGCACCATGCTCAGAGATGTAATCAATATAAGGTAACAGTAATAGTGACAAAAGTCATTCTCAGAAAAGCCGCTTTGAGAAGAAAGTGGCATAGAGAGCTAATTTGCTGAGGGGCATGTTAAAAATACCAAAATACTCATTCAAAAAATTAATGTTGTGTTGTGAAATTCTAGTAACTCTCAATAAAAAGCTAGTAACGCCACCCAGACTCATACATATGAGGATCCATTTGCTTTTTCTCAAGGGCTCCTGTTCTGTCAGCTTCTCCCTGCCACACAACCAGAAAGCTACAGTGGGTGAGGTGGGAGGGATCTGCCTGGCTGTGTTGACACACCAATGACAGCATTTGCTCAGCTGCCAGCATTCAGCTTTTCTGCCTATTAGTATTAAGTGAGTGTTCAGAGCAGCATTTCCCTGACTCAGGAGTTCTATCAGCAAGACAACTAGGAACCGAAATTCTCTCTTTCATTAGACTACAGTTAAAGGTTAATTTTCAAGTTGCTGTTGAAGACCCTGGGCATAACAATCCACAGCCTCCAAGTTGAAAATCTAAATAGCTATGCAGACCAAAACATCTCTCTCCATGCAAAGGAAGATAAGAGAAACACTCAGGACATCAAGACAAATGAAAGAGTAACTTCTCCGCTTTCCCAACAGCCCTAAAAGCCCAAGCATAGGTCCAGCCTTCATTTGAGACAGAACACCATCAGTGTAACAGACAACTAGTTGCTTTCTCTGATATGCCCACCTATTGAGTATAATTTAAATTATACTCATGTTTAGTACATGGAAAATAGACCCCATACAAAAGGAAAACTCCAATCATAGTATGCACAATCTGATGCTATCATGGCACATCCAATCCCACAGAGAAGGACCTTGCATAAATTTTCCTGTCATTCTCACCCTTGTCCATAAACATACAAACAACATAAGTGCAAGAGCCTTCTATGTGCACTGTATGTCTTTGAGGTCAGTTGCTTCATTATCATGCACAGAAGACTAGTGAAAGACTTATTTCATCTATCACAGCATGCAGGTTTCATTGCACAGAAGCCATTTTAAGTCCCCCAGTAATTAACACGACTATTTCTATGGCTGGAACAAGAAAAAAAAAAAAAGATACAAGTATCATAATGGTTAATTTGTTGAGAAACTGAATTCAAAAGTGAGGGTGGAGCCCTTTGCAGACACAATGGCATAAAGTTAAAAGGCAAATAAGGTTTTATGTTGAGTTCTCTGAGTTTTATCACAACTTTAACTTAAATTAAATGGAATTTTTGGTAATAAAATACACTGAAAATGACAGGCAGTTATAAGTTTGTTCCTGTACACTTGTCTCTTATTGCTAGTTGAAATCTTCCTTTTCCCTTCAGTCTCAGGAACAGAGGGAATACAAAGATGCTACAGCAGGGGTAGTCAATTATTTTTTGTCAACGTCCAAATTTCTTGGTCAAGGTATAGTCAAGGTCCAGAGAAACATTTTTCACACCACAAGAATAATGATAAGTAGTAAATAAAAAGATTTTTCAGTCCGTTCAAAAGTGTCTGGCAGCCTGCAGTCCACCTATTGACTTCCCCTGCTCTACAGCATGTAAACACTTGATATAAAATATGTCTGACTTCCTTGCCTAGATATATTTAAAGCCATGTTACTTGCCAGACTAGTTTCATCACCTGTCACAAAATGAGTTGGTTGGAATAACTACACAGCTTCTCAGGGCAACTGGTTGATTAAAGATAAACAAGAACATGCCCTTCAGAGATGTGGTACTTATAAATAAAACAATGACATGCAAACAAAAAGATTATCGGCTAAGAAACTAACAAACCCAGCTTGTATTCCAGTTTAAACAATGGTTTTATGCCCCCATGCTATATCTCCCTGGAAACACACTGAGTGGGAAAGGGAACAGTGGGGTGTCTCTACAGTCAGTCTATTGCACACAACCTCACCCAAGATTCCTGACATAATCCCAAAGCAGCTGATCTCGCAGTCTTATCATAAGGGAAAGTCAGTCCTTGGCACTTCTCACTTCACATTTTAAATATGACACAAATCCAAGGGACACATAATAAGAACAAAAAAGCACATTAAAAATAGCTCAATGTTAATGAGAACAGCAACAAAACTTAAGCAACTGACAACAAACATGTCAGAATGAGGTTCCATACAAAAATCAAAGCCAGTTTAAATAGACTCTGAAGCATGCAGTATGGACAGCAAGCTAGTCAGATGGATTCTGAACACTGTCTCACCTTCCTCTTGTCCAATGAGGGTATGGCTACCCCATTGGATCGGTTAAGGTCTGACACCAGCACCTTCAGAATGTTCTGAATCTAAAGGAGGTGAAAGAAAAGGGGAAAGAGAAATGGCTCAGAAAAGGACAGAGTGAGAATACTGATCAAAGGATTGCTGTAGCCAAAGGAATTCATGTTAACTATCTCTTTACCAAAAGAAGTCTCAACACATCAGCACTAGCCATTTCCAGCATATGCTCATAGGGCCGCATATTGCTACACCGTATTACCTGACCCCATCATGCAACATTCAGTAATTTTAGCTACTTTCTGTTCTAACCACTAGTATACAAAATGTACCCTCTCCTTCACATACTACTGTCAAAATTCTCCTTCAGATGCAGAAACAAACTGGTTGGCAGACAGGTAAAGGTGGCAATTAATTTGGAATAAAAAAAGAACAAGCTACTGACATTCTCTGGAGACTTTCTGTCATCATTTGTTGGAGTCTCAGGTCTACTTCCATCTTTACTTTTTCGTTTCTTCTTGGCTGCTGCTGTTGCTCCAGGGCTATTCTTCTGCTGATATTCCTTCAGCTGAGAAAAAGGAGGAAGAATCTGAAGTCCTAACACACAGATGCAGCTCACTGTGACAGATCAGTGATAAATTATGTTTGTAATTACTGTATCAATAAAAGAGAACAAACCAACAGTGAATTCAGGCCATATAATATCTTAACAAGCCCTCATGTCTGGGTTTCTGAACATATGCTCTAAAACCAGATTCACCCTACAGGGTTTACAGTGAAGATGTCACTGCTATCAGAAGAATACCTCTGAAATGTTATGCACACACGAGGCTCTTAAACAGGAGGGCCCCAATGCATCTATAGCAAGCACTGAATCCTCTAGAGGGGTCAGCTCCCCATTGCTCTGGGCAGGCTACGAAAGAAGGCTCTGGGGGAACAATTCCCATGGCCAAGATCACACAAGGTCCAACCCCTTCTCACAGCATCACAGAAACCAAATGTCTACAGGCACTTTAGGCTGGACCACCCACCCACCGACTTGTGAGCACCTGGAAACTCCCCAATGCTGCTGCCGTGACTCTGCCCGGGGGCACAGGCTGGCGCGGGGGGCGGGGGCAGACCTGGGCTGTCCCTACAGGGCGCGGTGGGGAACGTAGCCTCCCTTACAAAGCTAAAGGGGGGCCGCCGCCTCCGGAGAGCCCTGGGGGCCCCCTCCCGCACAGGCCGCTGGGGCCCTCGCTTCCCGGCGGGGGAAGGCGAGGAGGATCCCTACGGGGCTGGGGCCTGCTGTCCCTTCCAGGCCTCGGGGGGCAGGCAGCGACTAGGCCTCTCCCCCGACCGAGCGGGGGGGCCCGGGCGGCAGCTCCGGGGAAGCTGGGGGGGACGGGGGACGAACCAGGCCTGCGGGGGAAGGGATCGGGGCCGCCTTCCCCGCTCGGCCCTGGGTTCAGGGAAGGCCCGGGCCCGGCTCCGGCTCCGGCTCCGGCTCCCCGGGATCGTTACCTTCTTCTTGGCCGCGGCCAGTTTGATCTGCCTGCTGCCGTCCGCCATGTCCGAGCCGGGCCACGTCAGCCCGGCGGGCCTGGGGGGAGCCAGGGAGACTCCGCCCGCCCGGCCCCACGCTCAGCGGAGGGGAGGAGGAAGAGAGAGAGGGAGGCCGCGCCCTGCTGCGCGTGCCCCGCGAGGGCGGGCGCGCTCCCGCCTCCGAGCCCGCTGAGGAGAGGAAGGAGGCGCGCGCCCGCCTCGGCCTTCCAGTCAGGAGCCGCCCTGCCTATGCCTCGGCCTCCCCGCTGTGTTTCTTCCTGCTTAGACACCCCCCTCCCCCCGCAGCTCCCCTGCCTCAGCATCCTCTCCAATACCGGCCCCACCACTCCCCCCGCCCCCAGCATTGACCCAGCTTCCCTTCCTCCCCTATGGGTGCTGTCCCCTGCCCTAGCACCAGCCTCCCCGCACACACTCCTGCCCCACCACTGTCCCCTCACTGCCCCTCCGGCATGGCTACGTCCCCCTTCCCTGGTGCTCCCCCCGCTATCCCACCGTGATGCTGCCCCGCACCACGGGCACCCCCCCCTCACCCCCATATCACTCAATGTTCCCTCCATAGTTGCCTGTGCCCGCTCGGGTGCTGACAAGCACGTGTGACTGGAGCTTAGGGGCCTATGTGGACTGAAGGGCAGGGGTTTCTTCCCACACGTTACCACTGTGGTCTCTCAGCCTTAACTCCTGCCAACAAGTTTTCCAGGATTACAAATGGGCGAGAGGATGATGGTGTGTTATCACCTCCATGCACAGACTGCTCTCCAGATACCAGCCATCCACTCTTTTCTTGAACCTTTGATTAGAAACCTAGCCAAGCATCCCAGGCTGTTTTCGGTGAGCCCCCAGGATTTCATTTTATTTTCTCTTCGGGACCTCATTTACACTAGAGAAGTTTGCAGTGGTTATCACTGGTCCCTCTAGAAAGCCCGTAAAACATCTCGCTCAACACATAAATGCATTCCCAAAGGGGTGCAGGTGATCATGCCACTGTGTGGCTTAGTCTTGCATCCAGCAGAGTGAATTACTCTGTCAGTCGGCACTGTGTTAATGCCAGTATGGGCAGAGACTGCTAGTGTAATATACAAATGGTGCAAATATCCTCCCACCACTATTCTGCAGTACTCTGGTGTTTATCCCAGTCCTACCAAATCTGTCTAGGTTTTAATACTGTGTTCATCACTGTCCTGCCTGTGGAGCTCATGACACATGAAGGGTTTTGCTTTTTTCTGGTCCTCAACATGAAATTAAAATTCATGCACCTTCCCACTTTGGCTCATTTTCTTTAAAGGGAGCATATGCAGCATTTGGTACACTGGGTCAGACCATTGGTCCACTGAGTCTAGTATATTGCCTACGATTTTGGCCTATCATTGATATGGGATATCAACACTACCACCATATACTCAATGGAGCTGTTCAGATAGGGGAGATATAGACAGAAATCTCTTTCTACCCTGCATGCATCCTTTTCCAAAAGAGGAAATACAAACAGTCCTTTTACTTTACCCTCGGCATGCTTCATTAAGACTCCCATAGGGAGACATGACTGTAAAGCACCAGTAAGGAGAGGAATGTAGGTGAAACAGCTGACAGTTGGATGTGGTTCAGGTTTTCAAGTGCTGTGAAATGTGACCCATTTTTAACTCAGATTCTACTGGTTTCAGAGTAGCAGCCGTGTTAGTCTGTATTCGCAACAAGAAAAGGAGTAGCATCTGATGAAGTGAGCTGTAGCTCACGAAAGCTTATGCTCAAATAAATTGGTTAGTCTCTAAGGTGCCACAAGTACTCCTTTTCTTTTTTCAGCTTCTACTCTAACCAGCAGTTGTTTTTGATGTCATGTGATTTGAACATTTATCCCAGGTTTTGTCCAGTTGGGATGTTGAGAGGAAAGTCCAGCTAGGGCTATACTTGCATAGGAGATTTCAAAGGAAAACTCAAGGGCTCCAAGAAGTAGTGCTGGTATTTTTGCAGGTGTTGCCTTTTCTTCTAAGTCAGTACTGGACCAAGTCAGACATGGTGTGTGTGGTGTAAGACAGGGGTTCTCAACCTTTTTCTTTCTGAGTCCCCCCCCCCACCCCCAACATGCTATAAAAGCTCCATGGCCCACCTGTGCCACAATAACTGGTTTTCTGCATGTAAAAGCCAGGGCTGGTATTAGGTGATAGCAAGCAGGGCAATTGCCTGGGGCCCCATGCCAGAGTGGCCCCCAAGAAGCTACATTGCTCAGGCTTTGGCTTCAGCCCATGCAGTGGGATTTCAGCTTTCCACCCTGAGCCTCAGTGAATCTAATGCTGGCCCTGCTTGGCAGACCCCCTGAAACCTGATCGCAGACCCCTAGGGGGCCCCGGACTCCTGGTTGAAAACTGCTGGTGTAAGAAGTGGTAATGATGGCACTCTTTTCCCTCTGAGCCAGTACTGAGACAGTTCCCCAAAAGACTTAAGGGATGTTGTGCTTAAAGAGATACTGTCTTTTGGCTTAAATGTAAAATCAAGGTTCTGGCTACTTGTGAGCCTTAGAATTCATATGGCACTTTTTGTAAGAGTTGGGGTATTAACATAGGTGTCCAGGAGATATTCTTAAAATTATTTGGTTAATTCTGATTATATTCTTCCCCCTCCTAAAACTGCACCTGCCATTTTAAATGGAAAAATATATTCTTTGTATTCTTAACTGTTGGGGAGTGTTGTTATGTGCTATTAAACAGCTGTTGCATTTCAACCCATAAATGGCTGCATTTCAATGGTGGGTAAAATGTTCAGTGTGTAGTTCTACTACCATGTGATTGTAAAGTACTCTGATATCCTTCTGGAAAAGTCATTATATAGGAATATATTGTTAAAATGAGTTATTAGAAAATTAATTTTCTTAAGAACTAAGAACACGGACACTGAGGAGATTTTCTAAGCCTTGAGAAAATTAATCATGGAATAGGAATGACAGCACACATCAATTTATAGATTTTTTTTTTCGAAATTAGTTGAGAAACCTGGCAAATGGTGCATTGGCCTCTGTCAAGGTTCCTTCCCCACTCTGAACTCTAGGATACAGATGTGGGAACCTGCATGAAAACCTCCTCAGCTTACTTTTACCAGCTTAGGTTAAACTTCCCCAAGGTACAAACTATTTTACCTTTTGCCCTTGTACTTTATCGCTGCCACCACCAAATGTCTAATAGATATATAACTGGGAAAGAGCCCATTTGGAAACGTCTTTCCCCCCAAAATCCTCCCAAACCCTACACCCCCTTTCCTGGGGAAGGTTTGATAAAAATCCTCACCAATTTGCATAGGCGAACAAAGACCCAAACCCTTGGATCTTAAGAACAATGAAAAAACAATCAGATTCTTAAAAGAAGAATTTTAATAGAAGAAAAAGTAAAAAGAATCACCTCTGTAAAATCAGAATGGTAAATACCTTACAGGGTAATCAGATTCAAAACATAGAGAATCCCTCTAGGCAAAACCTTAAGTTACAAAAAGACACAAAAACAGGAATCTACATTCCATTCAGCACAGCTTATTTTCTCAGCCATTTAAAGAAAACAGAATCTAATGCATATCTAGCTAGATTACTTACTAAGTTCTAAGACTCCATTCCTATTCTGTTCCTGGCAAAAGCATCACGCAGACAGAGAGAGAGAGGCTTTGTTTCTCCCTCCCCCAGCTTTTGAAAGTCTCTTGTCTCCTCATTGGTCATTTTGGTCAGGTGCCAGCGAGGTTATCCTAGCTTCTTAACCCTTTACAGATTAAAGGGTTTTTCCTCTGGCCAGGAGGGATTTTAAAGGTGTTTACCCTTCCCTTTATATTTATGACATAGGGGGTTGATAGTTCCTTGACCCACCTTGTGTCCAAGGTAAGTCACTCTGTTTAGGCCTATTTGACACTTCTTAGCCTTAACAGTTAGTCCTGCCTCCCTTATTCGCTCGAAGACTTTTTGTAGATGTTCCAGGTGTTCTGCCCAGGAATCCAAAAATATGGCCACATTGTCAAGGTAGGCGACTGCATATTCTCCTAATCTCGCTAGGAGACCATCTACAAGTCTTTGGAAGGTGGCGGGTACATTCCGCAGCCCGAAAGGGAGTACATTAAATTCATACAGCCCGACATGGGCGATGAAGGCTGACCTTTCCTTGGCGGATTCATCTAGCGGTACCTGACAGTACCCCTTGGTTAAGTCCAAGGTAGAGATGAACTGGGCCTGTCCCAGTTTCTCTAATAGCTCATCTGTGCGTGGCATTGGATAGTTGTCTGGGTGAGTTACAGCATTTAACTTACGGTAGTCCATGCAAAAACGTATCTCCCCATCTGGTTTGGGAACTAGAACCACTAGAGATGCCCATGCACTGCCAGAGGGGCGGATTACACCCATCTGTAACATATCCTGGATCTCCCGTTCTATAGCAGTTTTAGTTTGAGGAGGCACCCGGTAAGGTTGGACTTTAATTGGGTGAGCATTACCGGTGTCAATGGAGTGATATGCCTGTTCAATCATATTTATCCTGTTTCACTTGTGTGTTGTGAAGACTGATTAGTTTGTTTATAAAGCATTTTGAAGATGATAGTGAATGCTACATAAGTGTTAAGTATTAGTAACATCAAATATTCAAAGACCCTAAAAGTAAGGATGAAAGCTTGACACAAAGGCTTCAAGTGTAGTGAAAAATGCCTGATAAACATGCAGCTGTTCTACTACCATGTGATTCCCCATTGTCTATTTTCATGGCTATGCCAGCACTATCAACACAAAAAGGAAGACAGCAATTTCATGGACACTGACAGTGTCTACTCCTTTAGATCATATGACTTTGGAGGATTAATGGAAAATGTTGCTGCCGGGCTATCTTTCCCAGTAGTATGTCAAAGGATGAAGAAGTGCTCTTTAAATGGACTGTGAAGGGAGCAGTGTGTACAGAGCACTATAACAAGTCCCTCCTACATAACCCTGAGTATATTCTTCCTCATGTTTAGACTTCAGAAGTGAATTGTAATAGCAGCAGGTAGGATTTTGAGTGTTGTAGCAGATTGTTCTTGTAGGTTGTACTGTTGAAACCTTAACTCTTATTCTTCATTTTGTGTGCCACTGACCACAATTTCTGCACTTAACAAATAATAAACAACTATTACTCAAGTTGCTGAAGTCACATAACTAATATTAGGTCTAAGAAAGTAAGTCTCCGTCAGGGAAAGTGACTTGTCCTAGGTCATACAGCAAGTTAGTGGCAGAGCTGGGAATAGAACCCACCTTCCCTGCTCATCCCAGTCTTCAGCTCTAACAACTATTTAGTAATCAAATATATTTATCAAAGATAAAAAATAATAAATAAAGTTGTGGTGCAGTGACAAATTTTTTACAAATAATAGAAGAAAATATTTTGATAACCTGTCTTCAAGGACAGAGCTAAGACCTTCAGAAACTACACATCCCAGCGTGCAATGTAGTGTTTAAACCTTCATAGACTACAAATCCCAGCAGGTAGAGCACTTGTGAAGTCCTCAGAGACTACAAATCCCAACAGGCAGTGTGGGAGGGACGGAAACTCCCAGCATGCAAGGTGGTAACGAGGCCTGTGTTGATTCCAGGCGCTCTGGCCCGCAGGCAGCGCTGGATAACCACGAGCAGGGACCCCCAATCGGCGGGGAGTGGGAACAGAGCCCAGGGCTGCGAGGGAGGAGCGGGCCGTCACCTAGGCCTTTCCTGAGGAGGTAGGAGCAAGTTCAATATAACTCCCTAGGCCTGTCTTCAAGGGATGTATTCCCCTCCTTAGCTTCTAGGGTGCTGCTCTTCAGGTGGCATGGGACCGTCCCTCCCTCCCTCCAGCTCTTAAGGGACTGTGACTTCCCTCCTGATCATCTCATATGGAGCCCTTTTCAGGGATGGGACTTTCCTTTTTCAGCCCCTAAAGGTGCTCTCACCAGCCTACAGAGCGAGGGGAGCCACCCTTTCCCCAGCCATCTGGGGTTGAGAGCTTCCTGTCCTGACTTGCAGCTGCCTAGGGATGACATGCTATGCTCCTCGCTTCCCAAGGGACTTTGTGTGACTGACTTTGTTAAGCCTTAGGGAGCCTCTTGATGAGGATGGGATGCCCCCAATTGCCAAGCCCAGCTTGACATCACAGCTTGAAGACGTCAGAGATATTGGGTCTTTGCTGTTACCCTGCTGTGGATATTCTGGGGTTGCCACTCCTCAAAGGTGCATGCAGGCTAGGGCTGTCTCATTCTGTCAGGCTATGCTCATGCCTTTTAAAACGGTAATTTCTTTTTGTTTTAATCCAGGACACCAACTGGACTCCTGAGAAATTGCAATGCAGGTTTCAAATCTCCAGTAAGTGTTTTTATATATTTCTCCACCCCCACTTTGGGAAGAGAATGGTTTTACCTCCAGAGTCAGTGCTGCCCTGGACTACAGCAAGGGGATGTTGTGGATTGCTACCCTTCTCATCCACGGCAATGTCGCAGTTGGGTACCCTTGCCTGCTCTGTGCCTGCCTCTCTCTTCTAGAGACAAACAGCAGCTAAGGCAGTTGGTTACATGGATCAGCTTTCTTTCATGCTAGATAACATGGTGATGAACAGAGTAGAATTTAGATGTTCTGCCAGTTAATGTGTAGATACAGGGCAGTGATATCCTTCATCTTCAATGCTTCTATCCCTCCTGGTACACAGAGAAAAACTAAACTTCACATCATTTGTTACTGCAATATGAATTTAGTGTGAGTGTCACTCTGTCATGTTCAGCCATCAGTACTGAAGTTGTGTATTCACAGAGCAGGCACAGCAAAGTTAGCAGCAGAACAAGATCCCTGCTAACTGTTATGTTTAGGGGCATGTCTATACTGCAGAGCAGTGGTTCTCAACTTGGAGTACGTGTACCCCTGGGGGTACACAGAGATCTTCCAGGGGCTACATCATCTCACCTCAATATTTGCCTAGCTTTACAACAGGCTACATAAAAAGCACTAGCGAAGTCAGTACAAACTAAAATTTCATACAGACAATAGTAATAGTGTGTTGTGACACTTTTGTGTTTTTATATCCGATTTTGTAAGCAAGTAATTTTTAAGTCAGGTGAAACTTGGGGATACGCAAGATAAATCCGACTCCTGAAAGAGGTACAGTAATCTGGAAAGGTTAAGAACCACTGCTGTGAGCATACTCATATCCGGGCTCCCATGCTTGCGAACCTGTGCATACCAGGTCCAGCTACATGTATCCACGCTGCAGAGCTGCACATGACCCATACCCATGTAGCCAAGTCCACACAGCAGTGCAGTGTCACATTTGGTGCTAGGATTTCTTTGGGATACATCCTCAGTAAATGGGTTCACATCTATCCTGGAGAGTTGGCTTCAAGTGATAAGGATAGTTTAGTCTTCATGGCTTATTTAATCTTTTCTCTTTTGGCTGAAATAGCAGTTGATCCTAATATTTGTGGTGGTTCAGCAATAAATACTTTCCCTGGGGAAAAATATTGCTAGTTACTTTAGTGCTCTGACATATACATAGTACATATACATACACTTCTGGGGCTAGCTCAGGGGTGGGCAAACTTTTTGGCCCGAGGGCCACATCGGGATTGCAAAATGGAATGGAGGGCCAGGTAGGGAAGGCTGTGCCTCCCCAAACAGCCTGGCCTCTACCCCTTCCCACTTCCAACCCCCTCTGCGCCTTGTTCCCTGACCGCCCTCTCCTGGGACCCCCTGCCCCTAACCGCCCCTCTGGGACCCTACCCCCATCCGCCCCCCTCCCCCCGAACCTCTGCTCCATCCAACCACTTCCTGTCCCCTGACTGCCCCCCGGGACCTCCTGCCCCTTATCAAATCCCCTCTCCTCCCCCTCCCCACCCCCTTACCATGCCGCTCGGAGCGGCAGGACAGGCTTATTGGAAAACCTGGGAGGTGGGCGAGCGCAAGCCGTGCTGCCCACGCAGTGGTGTACCAGCAGGGACAGCAGGGGAGGGGCCGAGGGCTAGCCTCCCCTGCTGGGAGCTCAGGGGCCAGGCAGGACAATTCTGCAGGCCAGATGTGGCCCGCGGGCTGTAGTTGCCCACTACTATCTGGGCTAGATACTGGCTTCCTGAAAAATTTTTTTAAAAGGTTTACAGAGTAAGATACATCCTTCTTCTGCTTTGAAGAACTCTCAAACTACATGGCACTGATTGGCAATAAATAGTGTGATAAGTTTGTTTTCTCGGGTTTTCACTGTGAAGTCTTATTTTCCCTTTTCACCTAAGTGATACTTCAGGAATAAACTAACAAATACTTAATATCTCTTCTGATCAGTCCCCTCTGGGACAGTGGCATCTCACACAGTGCTGAGTTAGTGGAATGTTAAAAGCACTGTCTGCTCTACAGATCCAGTCTCCAAGGTCCTGTCAATCAGATGGAGTCAATAAGGAAGCCCTACAGCGTGAAGTTGAAGAACTGAAACAGAAGGATCTTGCTCTGGATCAGGAAATTGCACAGTTGTTGGCTGAGTATGTTCTTGGATAGCTTGATGTTCAGCATGAGGCTTGGGGTGTTGTGGTTTTTTTTTTTTTTTTTTTTTTTTAAACAAAACAAAGCCCGAGTATCAGAGTTGGAAACTGCCACCTCCTGTTGGTGGTGCTGATATTGCACTGTGACCAAAATCTGTTTCGGTAGGAATAGTGTTAATTTCAGCATTGTTTGAATTACACGGCACTTCAGATACAAAACTGAACCAAGTACCTTGTTTGTTTGTTTTTTTGCAAAGCAAGGCTAGATTGAATCAGTAGTTGGATTTAAGGAAAACCTGGAGGTTGCAGGGAGTGATAATTGTGATTCAATAGGTGGTGCTGTTCCACATTGTGGTGCTGCTCAAGGGCACGGTGTTTCTAGAATTGTCGTTCAGATGGGATGTAAAACTGAGATCCTGATCACTCTGTCCTGGTCAGTTTCATTTTGGATTAAACTACAGTCTGCCTTCCTAAATTCCAAGTGAAACTTCAAGGGGAAGTATTCATTTCTTGTCCTATGCTTGATGTGAGCTGTCTTAACATCATTTCACATCTTGCACCCCAGAAACAGCTGTATTTCCGTGGTGGGCAAGTGGTCTATAAAACAACTTGAAATGAAGGGTGCTATCTAAAAGATATTGAAGCCCATGGCATGGCTCCCTATGATGCAGCATTGGTGGAAGTTATCCTGAGTTTTGCCTACCAGCAAGATTCTTGAGGAAGGACTGCAGTTTAGCTATTGGAAGCTGTGCCTTTTGTGGGTTATAAACTGTGAAACCTGAGTGCTATCTTCTACAGATAACACGTATAGTGCATAGGATAGATTAGGCAGGTAAAAATAAAAGGAACAATGAAGTTGATCCAAAGATGTGCTGTTTCCTGCTATCTTCGATAAGCAGCCTAATTCCTTAACTCTTCCTTTTGCCAACCGATCAGACCTATTCTTCATATTTGCCACAAGATTTATTATTCTTTATTTATTAAGATTTATTATTATTTATACCTAACTCTGAGAACTACTTTTAGCTTTATTTTGTTGTGGGGAGAAGGATTGATCTGGAACAGCCCTTGGAATGGAGACTGTACTCCCTGCTGATGGTTTTTAAAGACTGAGCTCTTGCCTTCAGAGTCCTGTAGGCAGCAGGGCAGGTGGTGTGGTTTTGGCAGGTTCTGCTATCGCTCACAAGTATCTTGTCTCTGCTAAACAATTGTGGTGAAGTAGCAGTACTTGCTCTGTGTCATTGTGACCTTTCTGTGTTTGCTATTACAGAGGTTACAGCCTGGAGGAATTGGAGAAACACATCTCTCTGCTCCATGAGTACAATGATATTAAAGACACTGGACAGATGCTGCTGGGCAAGCTGGGTAAGAAGAGCAGGACTAATATGCAACTTTTCTCAGTAAATGTTTCCATCTGTTTCATTACAGAAGAGGGAAAGCTACAGTCCTAGGGCTTATCTTAATTCTTGAATGTTAAGATTCTATAGTTAAAATCCCATATTCAAGCACAGATACATCTGTCATGAGCCCATTGGGATCTTCTCAACAGAATGGCAGAACCAGAGGGCTATTCAGTGTCTCTTCCTGATCCTCTGAGTGGGATGTGAACTTGTCACTTAATGACTGCTAGTTTTTTTTTTTCTATGGATTATCAAAGATGATTCTTCTGTAATTGATAGATAACCCTGAGAGTTGTGTATTCTGCACTGCACAAGACTTGGAAAAAAATCCTGCAGTTAGGAGTGGAGTGGGGAGGGTGTGTAAGATAAGACATTTGGACTCATCCCTTAGCTAAAGAAAGCTTTAGGACAACTAGGCTTGGGGAGAGTCAAGTCTTTTTTTCTACTGCCTAAACTCAAGTCATAGAAACCATACAGCAAAAACTCTTGCTAACTAATCTGCTTCTCTATCTGTAATGGAAGCTGAAGTATTGTTTCCTTTCTAGCCACGATTAGAGGGGTCACCACAAAGGAGCTGTACCCCAAATTTGATCTGGAACTTACTGACTAGCATTGAAACTGAAGACTACAATCTCCTGCAGAGGTCACCATTACTGGGGCACTGCGTGTTGATACCGTACACCTTGAGAACTTACACACAAGGACAGTAAAAATGCAGAGACTTTCAAGGAAGTGTTACTTGGCTGCTTCATTTCTAAGAATATCTAACTTCTAGAATGGAAAAGCTATTGAACCCATCCCATGTTCCCTGTTTCAGGAAAAGTGGCTTTCTACTCTTTGGCAATGAGAGGCGGTTCAGTTGAAGTGCCAGGAGCGTTAGGCTCCTCTCACTGTTCGTTATTTTAAAAACTAAAAGGTTATAATTCAGAATTAATAGTTAACCCCTTCACTGTTGCACTGTGTGATGGGGGTTCTTTGACATGTTGATGTTCTATGGGCACCTTTAAAGAAGTCTTACATGGGGAAGCAATTGTTAGGGATCAGTAAATGGATGGAGGAGGCAGCAGTGGAGATGGGCAAATATGCAGAGCTGTGTTTTTTGTTTATTTAAAACCTCAGAAGTTGGAAAGGAAAACTGCTAAGAGCAAGGTGTTTGTATGCTTCGTGCTGAAAAAGTTGTGGGCGCTCAATATCCTAGTGCCCCACTGAATTGAGTTCTGGAAGCTGGTTGACATTGCATGTGTATAGTAGTAAATAAATGGAAAAGCATTAACTTGTGCTGCTGAATTGTCCACTCTGAATAAATGATTAACTCTGATGTCCCCTAGCAACTCACTGTGATAGCCTATAGCGGGGGTGGCCAGACTTACTGACCCTGCAAGCCGCAGATGATGGTTTTCAGAAGTTGAGAGCTCGGCATGCCTGCCAGGGCTCAGGGCTTCAGCCCCACACCTGCTGAAGCTCTGAGCCCCAGAGAGCACCTCATGCAGGGCTGGAGCCCGGAGACCTGCCTCCCTGCAGGGCAGAAGCCACCAGCCCTACCACCCTGCTGCAGGGCAGAAGCCCTGAGCTCCCCCCGCCCCAGTCTGGTAGGTGGAGAATTGGGGGGAGGGTACCCTGCAAGCCTCACTTTAACTGTAAAAGAGCCGCATGTGGCTCGCGAGCCACAGTTTGGCCACCCCTGGCCTATAGAGAGGCTAAGAAAAACAGAACATAACTGTACTCTCCTTAGGCTACTATTTTCTGTGTGCCACTATAACTCCAGATCAGAACTCCTATTCAGGCACTTCCCAAGGACCCTCAATAGGGTCAGTGAGGCACCACTGCTGATGGTTGCATATCAGACTGGACACAGGGTTACCTCTCCCTCTTTGTTTCCAGATGCAGTCTCAAAGAAATCAGTAATATAGTGAAGGGCTTCCTCAAACAATTTTCCTGTATTCAACATAGGTCACAAGACAAAATATACCTCACTCCTCAAATAATAGAGAAGGTGCTGACATCCTAAAGGGAGGAGTGTTATGGCTGTAGAATTAAGGTAACGGTTCCCATGCAGTTCCTGGCTTTCCTCAGTAGCATTTTAGGGATTGAAACTTGTATTCATTACATAGGGCACTCTTGTGCACCCACAACCTTAACTCCACATTAGTGAAACTTTCTATAAATGTCTCTCTGGGTAGACAACTGTCTGTGTGGGGTGTGTCACTAATGCATAAGAGTTGTACAGAGGCTTGTGTAGTTGAATACAGCTGCTTCTATGAGTGTTCTATACCAAAAGAAAACTAGAGCACATAAGATGCCAGGTCTGTCTTTAAAGAGTTAACACACTGCACTGTAGGGGGGAGTATAATCTGTAGCCATAAGGTGGCAACAGTGCTCCATTACTGCTTTACCTTCACTTTACATCATTGTGCAGAGGAACTTGGAGGCAGCTGAAAAAAAATCCATGAATTAAATTAAAGCTATAGAGATTGTTTTGTAAACCCTCAAGGACAAGAGGAGACAGTCACTATTGTACATACAGGGAAACTCAGGGAAATTAATTCAAAATAACTAAAAGGTGTGAATGTAAAGTGGATTAGTTAAATTGCATTAAACCGTGTGGAAAGTCTCATTCAGAATTAAATCCACACTTTTAGTTAATTTGGATTAATGTTCTGAGAGCTTGTCTACACTTAAAATGCTACAGCAGCACAACTGTAGTGCTTCATTGTAGACACTGCCTACACTGACAGGAAGGATTTTCCCAGGGTAGGTAATCCATCTCCCTGAGAAGTGGTAGCTAGGTCAACAGAATTCTTCTATCAGTTTCATGCCATGTGGGGACTTAGGTCAGTTGAACAATGCCACTCAGGGTTGTGGATTTTTCACATGTTGACTGCTGTAGTTAAACCTACAGTACTTAATTTTCTAGTGTAGAGCAGACCTGAGCACCCTGTGTAAACAAGTCCTTAAATACTTCCTTCCGTGCCACGATTACAATTGCAGATGTCACAGAGTTACTTCTCACCTTTTAAGAGCTGTCCAGGTATATTTTCAAAGGAGAAACAGTGCCTACATGTGCCTCTTTGTACAAGCCTGGAAGAAGTAGAATCTCTTTTGGTAGTAGAAATTCGGTGGTGGTGGTGGGGGTTGCATACTTTGTTGCCTCTAAAGGCTGAGCTCATTACACATATTAGAGGCTCCTTCCATCTCCCCCACATGTATTGTGTGTGCTGCCATCCTATCCCCTACTATTTCCAGGATTCTCTGCACCCCCTCTCATGCCCTCCCTTCCCCATTGTGACCCTTTTTCCCGCTCCATTATATCTCTTCTGTCTGGGAGGTAAGTCATTCAAGGTGTCATGATGGATGGCAGATGCTCAGTCTGTCTCATTTTTCCTTCTGGTTTTCTAATTTTCCCAAAAAACAATAGGGTTCTGCCAATTGATGCCTAGAACATTCCTGGAAATTTTGCGATTAGTCAGATGTAGTGTTCTAAAGGTATCATCGCACATACACTCAACGGGCGGGCACTTTTGTTTGGAAGGCCTAGCAAGCTCAGTCAATAAAATACACATTTGTCTGCAAGATATTTCTAATGAAGCGTGGGGGAGAAGGTAATCTTCACTATGGTAATAACCAATGCACCATCACTTTTATATTTAAAATATTTTTAGATTCTAAAATGAGGGGTGTTACCCCTAATTTTGAGCCCTCACGTGAGAGGAGAGTTCTCACTGCAAAGCATAACCTAGATATTAATGAGTGGCACTCCATCAAAATCTTAAATTGCAATCCTTTAATACATCTTGGCATCACACTTTGAGCCCTATACATTTCAGAAATATATTAGCTGATTGCTAATGTAACTGTCATCATTTATGTAAAATAATGATTTGTAGCTTTAAATGAGCACTAATGGAATCTCGGTGAATTCTAAAGCTGTACTTCCTTACTGTTTCTCTTTGAAGGTAACGTATAATTTTGCTGCAGGAAAAAATACATCACGGATGACTACAGATGCATGCAAACAAAATGCAGGGGCTCTTGGCCCTGTTGACTTAAGTTTGAGTATCAAATAACAGCATCTTTCCCCATAAAATATATTACCTAGGATTTTAAATTCACCCCATTTCAACTTCTTGTTTTTACATCCTACTCCAGTCCTCTATTATAAGCCTACCTCTCCCTCCTCTTGTTTTAACTGGCTTTCTGACTAACCTGCTCCAGATATTAGTTACCCTGCATGAGAAATAGTATTACCTCACCACTTTAGTCTTAGTTGCTTACATTGCAGTTTCCCCTAAGCAGAACCCTTTCTTGGTTTGAACAATTAATCTTTACCCCTTTCATGTATTTGAAAATGGGGCTGATCTATAGAAAGTGTCATAATAAAAAAAATTAGTTAATTGGGAAAAGAACCACTTAGGTCATACTCTGTCACAAGGCGCATAAAGAGAATAAAAGTAGTAAAGCCTGCAACACACTGGTTGTATTCCCACTTCTAAACTAATTTAAGGGCCCACTCTTACATCCTTCACCAAACTTGACATTCCCACTGAAGTCAGTAGCAGTTTTGGCTTTGCAAGGAAATGTATGCTCATCTCAGATGTCAACAGTGTTGTGCAATACTTACAAAAATTATTCTGCCTATCAATGGAGAAATGCCTTGCCTGAATGAAAACATAATCAACCCTTGCTAAATCAAGGACCACCCCAAGGAAGGGCTAGTTGTGGACTGCAACCACTATTTTCCCTTCCTATTACTCTCCACTTTTCAGTCAGCATGTGGTTATCTCATTTTATGAGTCAGATCGCTTGCAGACGTTCCCTCTGTACTGTGCAGTTCACTCGCTGCAACCTGATCCATATTGGTGTGTCTTTTACCACTCCTAGCTTGGTGGCCCAAGTTTCTCTGAAGCTCCAGTTTCACTTTGATCTTAGAGTCTTGAATTGAATTCCGGATATTCTGCAGGTTCCAATGCGTTCGCAGGAGAGCGTTGTCTAGAGTGAAAAAGCCATCCCGTGTCCGCCGGACCTGGGTGCACACAGCAGTTGATTTCAGCTCCAAGCCAATCTCGTGAACTATTTTTCGGAGGTACTGCTGGGTCTCATGCAAACACTGGATTTCTGGAGGAGGCAGAAAGACTGCATTAGAAGGACCAGCTAATATATGCAACAAGACACCGTACCTGTAAATTCAAACACCAGTTACTGGGATTAAATTACAAAAAGAAGAGTTAGTTCAACAGGAAAGATGCTCTGTTTTTTTTAAGTACATGACTGTATAATCATGATTATACAGAGGTCTTGCATGATGTCCCAAGCCTTCAAAAAAGTCAGTTTTATAAAAACAAGTTTCAAATACAAGGTCATATAATAAGAGTTAGATATTTGGGTAGGCAAAGGTCGGTTTAGCTGTATCTGAGTTCGTCAGAATAATTCATGAGGACCAGAAAGGCTATTAAAGGTGAACTACAAAGCTTTTATAAACAGACTGTTTAGGGTCCCAAATTCTTAATATCTGTACAGATTAAATACTTTTAACAATGTTTAATAGATGCTTTGTCTTCAAACTAAAGTCCCAATCCTGTAAATGGCTATGTGCATGGACCCCTGGGCTTGTGTTGAGCTCTGTTAACTTCAGTGGGACGCTATATGGGCACAAGGATCTGCCTGCACAAAGTCAACTGCAGAATCAAGGTGTATGGAAATAATCCTTGCAATATTCCTGTGAGACAGGTAAGAAAATTATCATCCTCACACTAGCTGTGGGGAAATGAAGCAGCAAGGGTATATGGACTTCCACCATACCACAGAAGTCCATATTAGTGCCAGGATTAGAATGCAGAAGTTGTCTTTCAATCCTGAATTTGAATCACAGAGGTGACAGATTAACAGCCATGGAGACTGGAATCCTTTATTCACAGATCACCTGTAGAATTCTTGTCCACAAGATATCGCTGAGACCAGAAGTTCAGTAGGATTTGAAAAAAGGAATTTATGTTCAGTTACATTATCTAGGATAAAAATAGTTTAATGGGGATTATAAACTCTCAAGCTTCAGGGCATAAACTGACCACTAACTCATTGCTTCCTTAAGGGGGGGGGGAGGCTGCATCAAATGACTAGTCAATGTATACATCTTCTGTATCCCCTAAAGTGGGAGTAAGAGTAGGCCTTGAACAACACATGACCAGAATAAAGGGGGTGAGATTGGTTTGTTTTCCTGAAGGAGGGCTCGGCTTTCAAAAATTTGGAAGACACTGCACAAGAAGAATTGTGCCCTACGGGCAAATTAGTCCATAGCTACCTGCTAGGGAATTTAACTGTCCTTTGAAGCACTATCAGAAACAGAATACTAGACTAGGTGGACGATCAGTCTGATCCAGTATAGTAGTTATGTTCCTACCAGGCAGATAATTGCACAAATTTTCCCATGCTGCTCAATCTTAATCTAGAGGGTCCATCCATCTCTATGGCAAATTTAATCACTGGGTGTTTGCTGAGGCTGTCACCTGTCCACTAGGAACTGGATTGAGCTCACAAACTCATTTCACACAGAGCACAGAACAACTAGATGATCGCGACTTTTGCTACTATCTTCATACATACTTCCAACATACTCCCAAACTCCAGCTCTAGTTAGACCCTACCTAGTTGGAATTCTGGAGGTGCAAATTGGAGGCATCGAATTGCTGTGATTAATGGAGGGGTTTTTTCCATCGGGCGAATTAAACCTTCAATAGCCAGCTCGTAGGCCTCTTGAGTTTTCAGGTCAATGTTAGAGTACCTGGAGAAGGGAACAGAGCAGTGAATTTGCACCTCTGTCCCAATGAATTCATAGATTCTGAAGCAGAAGGGACTGTCATGACAAATCTAGTCTGACTTCCTATATAAAATAGGTCATAAAACTTCCCCAAAATAATTCCTAAAGCATATCTTTCAGAAAAACATCTAATCTTGATTTAACAATAGTCAGTGATGGAGAACCCACCATGACACTTGGTAAATTGTTCCAATAGTTAATTACACTATTAAAAAGGTACACCTTATTTAGTCTCAATTTATATAGCTTCAATTTTCAGCCAGCGTTATACTTTTCTCTGCTAGACTGAAGAGCCCCTTATTAAATGTTTCCCACGTAGGTACTTATACACTGTAATCAAATTACCCCTTATCCTTCTCTTTGTTAAGCTAAATAGATTGAGCTCCTTGAGTCTACCACTATAGTGCAACTTTTTTAATCCTTTAATCATTCTCATGGCTCTTCTCTGAACCCACTCCAATTTTTCGACATCCTTCTTGAAATGTGGACACCAGAACTGGACACAGTATTCCAGTAGCTGTCACACCACTGCCAAATACAGCAGTAAAATAACCTCTCTACTCCTACTTGAGAGTCCCCTGTTTATGCATCCAGGGATCACATTAGCCCCATTGGCCACCATGTTGCACTGGAAGCACATGTTCAAAGACCCTCTGTTTTGTTATAAAACAGATGCAACATTCACACTTCAAACTAAAGATTTGTTCAGTCTCTGTAGTTTCTAAGTTAATTTCCCCGACACACACTTTTTAATCCTATAACTGTGTCTGATGCACTCATTGTCCTATAAATGCTACAAACATAGGTACTGTCAATAAGGTGGTACAACTGGGAGGAAAGGCACACTATCATACTCAGCAGAAGAACTTTCATTTTACCAAGGTGTCATGTGTAGGTCCTAAAGTAACGTGGGAGTTCAGACGCCAAAGGTAGCCTCATTAGAGCTCGACTCCCACAGGCAAAGTAGCTGATTTTCCTCTCTGAGGCTCAAACCTTTATAATTCATTACAGCAAGCAACAGACTAATCTCATGGGTTCCAATGATCAGCAAATAGCAGCATGGAGGTCATTCAGGATTTCTGATTGGATACATACATCAGCAGAGCTTTATGATTGGTTCCCTGAATGACAGCAAGAATCCGCTCCAGCTTGTCCCTCGTGACATGATCTGTAAATGTTGAGAAGGCAAAAGAGGGACATAAATCTTCCTTGATACACCCAGCACCTGCAAAGAGTCTTAGTCTGAAATCAAGATGTTGCCATCTCCTGGCCAAGTTGTCATATCTAAATGGGCTGGTGGGAAACCCATGAAAGATGGCTTTAGTGTAACAGAATACAACAGCACAGGAAACTGACCCAGTCTACGTATATACCATACCAGTTCTTAAAGCGAAGCAATCCCTGGGGCAAAGGGAATAGAGTTTGCATTGGTTTCATGATGGAGGTCACAATTAATCTCATGAGATATTTCAAGACTTTGTGTAACCTCAGAACCTTTATGAAAGTCTCGGATCACTCCCTTGTGGGTGAGGATAATATGTCTCCTGAGGTACAAGGAGATGGGGTACACCTAACTTTAGGAATAGGTATGATCAGGACTTTATATCAGTGAGCTACATATTGTGGCTGTATTTAGCATATTACAGGCAGGGTAACATGTTTACTGTTGTGAGACTGCATGGGAGAATCCTCATAAACCAAGATTAGAGAGCTCTTAAAGGTGCGCTAAATGTTGCTCAATCTGGAAAGGTGTAACACTTTACTTTCTAATTAGAAATCTTTGTTTACACATCGACCATTACTCTTACCAAATGTGGTCTTCTCTATTAGCTTGCCTGTGTCTGAGAAGTCATCTGTGGCTTTGCCAAACAGTCCACGAACAGTATAAGCCTTCAAAACGGAAAAGTGCAATTTATGGAGCAGTTTGCAAACAGCAGCGAAGCAATATCCTGCTATGCAGCAACTATGGGGCATCACAGGACAGGAAAGGTTTCTCTAAAGGAAAGCTGCAGTCTCTGCACAGTGAGTGGTGCCTCTTATCTCATATGAACTGCTAATGGCTTTGGGATCATTGGTGATTTGTTTGACACTCAAATGTAGCATGACAACCACTCCTGCTGGCAGCTGCCTCAATAATATAGAAGCAGGCATTATGCCTTGTGAGAGAAGTTCAACCTCCCCAGGCTCCTCATAGGCTCTTGAACCAGTTTCTGATTTGGAATGGTTACAGCTTTCTTAAAGCTCATATGGTCTCATATGAACACACTTTTATGACTCCCATTTGTTCACAATCTGCAGGCTCAAGCCACTAGAATGATGATTTCATTGCAATGTCGATAAAGATTATCATTAATACTTATATAGCTCTGGTGCCTAGAGGCTCCAATCAGGGATCAGAGCCCCATTGTACTAAGCACTGTACAAATGAGTACAACAGTCCTAGAGATCTGCCCTAGACATCTCTCAGTCTAGGCCTATACAATGGTACGACAGCTGGATAAACACACAAATGGGAATGAGGCAGAGTGCACCCCACACACACCGGGGGGAGGGCCCGAGGGTCATTTCCAGAGCCCATTCTACCTTTGGCTTCTCTGCCAGGACTGCCAACAAACAGGACAAATGTGGTTTGTGTAGTGTGGATACCTCCCTCCCCACTAGAAATAGACTGAGACCCAGTTTGTTTTACAGAAGCCTCCAGATAGCAATGACTTTTGCTTGGTCCTGCCCAGGCAAGATTCAGACGGATGACCTACAGGTAAAAAGCTCCACATCCCATTACCAATTCCCAGGCCATTCATATTGTTTCCCTCCTCTCCCAAAGGAATACTTAATATTGCTTAATCTCAGTGATTTGTCCCGGTTCACAGTTGTGTGCGTTATTACTTCTCATATGATTTAATAAGAGTAGGTCACATTTGCCTCTTCTTTCTTGATGTAATTTCTAACTGGACCTTGATTTCTAGTGAGAATGGGTGTTACACACAGAAGTCCCCAAACAGGGTTCAATGCCAGTGCATACCCTAGTAAGATGGGCGTTGTACATATCAGTGAGCAGCTTGTTCCCATGGCCCACTCCAAGCACTGAAATACAAAAAACAACAGGCGGCCATTAATCAGTCACATAAAAAGCTATTTGGGCATAAGCATTTTTATATAGCACCACAGTCTCCCCTGGCACTGTTCAGACACAGAAAAAGCAATATCTATGTACCCAGAATTTATAGTCTAACTGTTTCTGCCTCTCTCTTTGTTGCTGAGAGTTGCCACCACACACCCAAACCTCTGACTGCCTCTAAAGCCAGAACTAAAAAGAGCTAAGTGCTGGTGTTATCTTGTGCTTTTCATCTGTAGATCCCAAAGCACCTTACAAAAGAAGGGCAGTATCATTATCCCCATTTTACAGATAGGGAAACAGACACTTGAGCAGTCAGGTTCACACATGACAGAGCCAAGTCTCCCAATTCAGTGCTTTCCACTGGACCATACTGCCTCTCAGAATAACTAGTTATTCTTGTCTCCCTGGCTTATGATTCAGGACCCTCTCAGAACAATCGTATCTGATTTGTGTGTTTCTACTGCAACTTACCATTTCTACCTTTGCCCCTGCCCTACAAAATCCTCAGACGCTGCTAGTAGCCAGCACAGTGTTTTGTGAGCCTATCGTCTGTTAACACCCCCTCTATCCTGTACCAGGTAATTTTCATGATGAAGCTATATTCTTATCTTTTTCAAAACAAAACATACCAAACACTCCAGATGACTTTGTATCCAGACGGTGACCTGCTCCGATTTTCAAGTGAGTGAGCTCTGGTCCTCTAACTACAAGAGAAAGAAATATAGTGTATGGTTTGTGGCATGCATAAAATTTAATTTCACTATAAAGAAAGAAATATACCAAGCTTTTCTGAACAACAGTATGATGGTAACAGGCAGTATATGTGGTCCCAATGCAACTTAATCTTGCTGATTCCAAGGCATTAAAAATCTTATGAAACAACATGCACATAGTGAAACCACTTCTAATAAATCACTGCCTAAAATAGAATGGAAGTCCTCAATCTCTCCTATGGATTCTCACTCTTTTCTTCACTACAAGCAGGTTGCACTGTGATTATCCCCTTTGAATGCAGTGATTACCAGCTAACAGATAATCATTAGCTGCTGAAATCTAAGGGAATTAACAATTCTTATTCCTCTTTTACTCTGTTTTCTCTCACTGGGCAAGTCAAATCTAGAAATGATAGTAATGGTATACACCAGCTTTTCCACAGAAATCAAGATTCTTCTCCAGCCTCTTACCTAGTGGGTGGGCAGCCAGGACAGGCAACTGGGTAACAGCGAGGGTCAGCTCTTTCCCAGCATTTCCTTCTATAGTAGTGGGCAGGAAGCGTACTTGCTGCTGCACAGCTGGCTGTTCCAGAGAGTTCAGTTCTACAGCAAATGGTAAAGAAAGCCCCTGTTGATATTTTTAAAGTGTCTTATCTTGCAAATAAGTCCAGTTAAGACCCCCACTGATGGTCTTCCTGGAAAACAATGGGGCACAGTCTGAAAAGAAAATACAGCGAAGGGAGTGATAAACATACATAGTTTCTCTTCAAAGCCTGGTCTACAGACACAGACTCAGTACCAGTATCACTATTTTGGTTAGGAATGTGATTTTTTTTTTTTTAAACAGAAATAGTTACCATTACAACGTCTTGTGTGGATGCAATTATACCAGTATAAAGGTGCATTATACCGGTACAACTTATTCCCCTTCCCATAGGGGAACGAGTATTACCATATAATTAAAGTGGCACCACTTGTGTGTGCAGACAAGGCTCAAGTGTCTTTGGCTCACGGTTAGAGTCCTTCAAAGCCAAGTATGAGTTCCATTTTAGTAAGCAGCATCTTCACAGTCCCTGAAGGGAGGTGAGTGGGACAAGAGACCATTTCTTTTGCGTTTGAAAGGAATCTAAGTCCTCCTGGTGGCTGCAATGCAGATACCGCCTTGATGAGTAGACATAGGTATATCATCTTCAGCAAGGAAGAGGGATACCTCATTTTAAACAAAAAGTCTTAAGGGATTGCCAGCCTAACAGCTGCTAGGTCTGAGATGGAGATTCGCCTCTACAATGGCTTTCTCTAACAACACTTGTCTTAGCCTGCATGTGTGTCATACAATGACTGGTCTTCATCATTTTACCAAACTACGAGATGTGCCCTTTGCTTTATCCTCTCTATGATGAGGACTCAGTTGTCAAATGAACTCATGCAAGGCTTGGACTAGGTCTTCTGAACATTAGTCATCACAAGCATTCCTGGCAGCAAACCAGCATAAGTAAGTCCAAAGGGTTCTCTCAGGCTTTTAGAAAGGCCTGGATTATATGCACTAGCACAAGCTAACCATGGCCTGAACCATTAACACCAGGCCAAGTTGCCTAAAGGTGTAGAGAGGAGGGCATTGTCAATTGACAGAGGTAGCCCCTCTCCAAATGCACATCCATCCTGCAACTAGTAATGCTGCTAGGGATGCTGCACCAGATAATGTTAGGAACTTTATGCTCTCCCATTTGGCTCCTTTGTTGACCCAACATGCTTCTTCAAGTGCCAATGTCTCTGAATTGCGGTTGCAGCACGTTGGTGGGAAGGGAGTTTGCAGATGAAGGAAAACAGTGGGGGCACTTGGCTGTCTCAGAATCCCCAAAATCCATGGGTCTGAACCTTTCCAGACTACTGTACCCCTTTCAGGAGTCTGATTTGTCTTGCATACCCCCAAGTTTCAAAAGCAGACATAAAAACGCCAGTGTCACAGCCACACTATTACTGAAAAATTGCTTACTTCTTCATTTTTACCATAGAATTATAAAATGAATCAATTGGAATATAAATATTGCACCTCCATTTCAGGGTACAGTATACTGAGCAATAGAAACAGGTCATTGTCTGTATGAAACGTAGTTTGTGCTGACTTCGCTGGTGCTTTTTAATGTAGCTTGTTGTAAAACTAGGCAAATATCTAGATGAGTTGATGTACCCACCCGAAGGCCTCGGCACACCCCAGTGAGAACCACTGCCCTAAATCTTCTGAGGGGCAGGTTGGAAGTCTCCTCCCTCACCCCCCCTCCACTTGGGGGGAAATCCCTCCCTATCGCCCCCCACCCCCACGGAGTGGGGGGGGGACTCCAGCGTATGGATAAAGGACCTGGCCTCACCTTTCAGGAGCAGGGTCTCCACGATGTCCCGCACCCTAATCGAAGCCACCCCGGGGGGTTTGTACACAGCGAAGAGCCCGTTTAGCCCAATCCTAGCTACCCTGCGGGCGGCCATGGCTATGGCGGCAGGAAATCGCCGGCGTACGGGTTCATCAATTACTCCGCTCCCCCACGGGGCTCCGCCATGCGCTTCCGCCAACTGGGTGCGTTGATGAAAGCGCTCCCCCCCGGGAGCAAGCGCTAGAAGGCGCCCCCGTTCCGGGGAGATCTCGGGAAGGGGAGGCTGCTCTGATCCTAGCTGGGTACAGTGGCCAAGACGTGCCACCCATTAGCAGCTGAGACCTCAGGCCAGGACCACGCTTTGGGCAGCAGCTACAGAAATGATGACTCGGGCCCTGGGGGGGGGGGGGTCTGCTCCTTGGGGAGCCCCGTATTCCCCCGACCCCCTCCTGCTGCGGGATGGCACAGGCGGGGATCGCCAGGGTCCCCGCCTCCGGTGGCAGGATGGCGGGGGGAAGAAGCCTCACCCCGGCCCACACCCCTCAGCCCTGCCTCGGCAGGAGACCTGGCGAGGGACGCCACCCGCGCCCGGATTTCATCAGCAGCCTGCCCCTGCCCCTGCCCCTGCCCCATGGCCAGCCGCTGAGCGGGCAGCCCCGGCCCCCGCCTGCTCGGCGGCCCTGTCCCGCCCTGGGGCAGCCAGTGGGACTTGCTGCGCCGCCCGGGCCCGGCGAGGGACCCGCCGGCTAGCAACGGGGCTGGATCCCGCCCCGGCCCATGATGCACCGGGGCTGCGGCGCGGGGGGGCCGAGTTCTGGCCTAGTCGCCGCTGAGCGGGCGCTGCCGATGCGCTGGCTGCACTGGGCCGGGCGCGCATGGGGGGCTGGCTGCGGCGGGCTCCGGGCTCGCTGCGCGGCCTGCGGCACCTGGCCCTAGGTTCGCCGGCCTCCGCAGGCGAGTGGCTGCGCCGAGCCGGGGGGCCGCGTGCGGGGCTGGTGGGTCCGGGACGCGGGGCGGGCGGCAGGCGAGACTCCGTGTCGGGGGGACGGAGAAGCGAATCCGGCTCCGTTTTAGGGCTCATGGGAAATGAGGCGCTGGCAGCGTCCCCCACCTGATGCGCCCCCTGCTATCCCAGTCCTGGGCCCCCTCCCAGCTCTGCCAGTGCACCTCAGACCTGGTGTGCAGCCCCCCCCGCTTACCATTGCAGGCCTGTCTGCACCCCACCTACTCTGCCGATGTCCCTGAGTCCTGAATTACAGCACCCCCTGTTGTGCCAGTGCTGCTCCCCAGCAGTGCACCTGTGACCTGATTGGCGGCGTCTTCTGCTTCCTAGTTCTCCCGGTTTTGCAAAGGCACAGCTATCCTGGCAACATCCTTTGCTATGCTACTTGTCCCACCTGCCCCAAACTCTGCCACTGCACCTCTGGTATTCTGTCTTTCTGTTTTTGTTGCTGTGTCTCGTTTTTTGTTCTTATATTAAGTATATTCCAGGTTATCCAAACAGTAACAGGAACCATGCATTAGCTTTACTGTTCAAGCCAGCGAGGTCCTAGCCACAGCTCCCACTTGGCTAGAACACCCAAGTGTATGGGCTTATAATGGAGTATAGTTGCAACTCGTGGGCTATGGTGATACTATAGACACCAGTGACATTTCTCTAAGGTGCCACAAGTACTCCTTTTCTTTTTCCGAATATAGACTAACACGGCCGCTACTCTGAAACCAGCGACATGTAGTTATCTCTGATCACCAAGGGGCCTTGCGTACAGACTGTGTCAGGAAAAGGACAAAGGAAGCCAAATTGGCAGATACACACTGTCTGAGTCTTTGAACTGAGCTGTATTTTCTGGTTAACTCACTGCCCTGGTGTGGCTATGTTTTGCAGGTAGGGGATATCAGCTGCCCCACACTGACCTGACAGTGACTCCAGAGGAGCATGTGGCTGAAGAGAGGTATTACCAGCTGTACCCAGGGCACATCCCCACCAGCCCTCTGCAGAAAGCACTGCTGTCTGCTGGCTCAGCATTTATGGCTCTCTACAACCCCTACCGGCATGGTAAGCTGAATCTTGCAGCTTTTGTCCAGCTGTGGTCTCTGCATTCATACAGACTGTACTTCTCTCCCACCTAGGAGCCAGATCTGTGTTTCTGTTGGGAGTTTCCCTGGGGATTTTAATTCTTTTATTTCCTCATCTCTGCATTGTGGGAAAGAATTTGTATTTAAGAAACTGAGAGACTGAGGCTGGCACGTAGAGAAGCCGTTAATGCAGACAGTGAGAGAGATTCTCCTGTACATCTCTGCTAAAGCATCTCATTCCTTATTATTCCAAACCTCCCCGTTCTGCTAACCTCACTCCCAATCTGCAATACTCCCTGTTGTTCCAGTCCCAGGCCCCATACATAGCTCTGCCACCGCACCTCACTCCTGATCTTCAGAACCCTCTCTGTGCAGCACTTGTGACTAGTTGCATGACAATTTAAACCCCAGAGGTTGGAGGATGGTCTAGTGGTTAGGGTGCTTCACCACAGACTTCCTGAGTGACCCCAGCAAGTCACGTAGTCTCTCTATGCCTCAGTTCTCCATGTGTGAAATGGGGATAATAGGTCTTCTCTACCATACAGAAGTGCATTAATGACTTGGAGGTGCTCAGATATTGCAGTGCTGAAGGCCACATAAGTACCTAAAATGCATTAGCCCTATCTTGTGTCCTCAGAATTTTCATTCTTAACCAGAACCGCTGTTTGTCTGTTGCTCTTTTATTGTCAATCAGTTTCCCATCCATTCTCCCTTTCCCCCCCCCCCCCTTTTTTTCAGATATGGTGGCAGTCCTTGGTGAGACAACTGGCTCTTCAGCCCTGCAGAGCCTGAGGGATAAAATGAGGCATGACCCTGAAGGTTATCAGATCCTACAGTGCGTTATTGTCCATCTTGCATGGCCTGTGGCGGGGAAGGAGACAAGCTTATGAGGCAGCTCTCTGGCTGGAGCAATTGTATCTATACCGCACGCTTCTGGGCAGGTAGTGCAGGCTCATGTCTACACGGGGAGGCCTCTGGAATCATTGTACTTACAGGGACAGGAGGATTATTGTTTAATTCCCAAGAGATTTTCTGCTCCCCTGCTGATGTTTAGAATGGTCTTTTTGGCAAGTCCAAGAACAGCAGTAAACCTACTTAGGCACGCTCCTCCTTCAGGTGTGCAGGCCTGCCCACCTCCTCTTCGGTTTCAGCCTTGCTGCTGCTGTTACTCGTGAACGTGCTCTTTCAAGATGTGGGAAACTGTGTGTATGTGAGCTCCCCCCACAGCAGTTCATGAGGGCAATGGCAACTTCCACCCCGTGTGCCTGCTGCTGGATCTCATTGCATCAGCCCGCCAACGACTGCAGCCTCCATCACTGGTTTGTCCGCTTCTCCCACAACAACCTGTTCACTTTGTTCCATGCCACTTCCTACACTCGAAACCCCTTCCCCACACTGGTTTGGAAAGACACTAATCGTGTCCTTCTGATCCCTCCTTAAGACCCACTTCTGCTGTGATCCCTACAGGAAACTGCCAGTTGGTACGGGGTCTGTGCAAGTGCACATTCTTATTACTGTTTCCTTTGTCCTCCCTTTTCTGTATCTTCTGTTTGCTCGTTACACCTACTTCTCATGTATTGTCTTAATGACACTGTAAATTCTTCAGGGCAGAAGCTGCCTTTTGCTCTGTGTTTGTAGCGCGCCTGATACTTTGCAGCCCTGACCCTGATGGGGCCTCAGGGTGCTACTGCAATGAAATACTACATAATAATAGTAGGGCATGAGACAGGAAGTGCAGCTTAGTGTCAACGAAGAGAAACAGAATCGTCAGATGCACAGGCAGGGTAAGTCCAAGGCACAACTTAAATCCCCCTTAATCCTTATCTGGAGGATTTAAGAGTGCCTAGGTCTAGCCTGTGTACATGGGGAGTTTCAGCCCGGAACCAAAGGTAGTATGTTATTGGCCTTTCAGTGCTTTGAATTGGCTCCTCCGTTAAATTTCTTTACTGAAAATCAGAGACATCCCGGAAGAAGGTGCCTTCTGTCTGTGGGTCTTGTTCCCAGCTGTGCTCTGTGATAGGTCCTGAAGCTATTGAAGCACCAACAGCTTCGCAGGAGGGGGGATTCAGTCTGCCTTTGGGACGGACTTTTCCCTCCACTGAAGTGCTGCTTGCTTCATGAAGCCATGGCACTTTTGCTGTGAAGCCCTTTGGCGAAATTTACCCCTCCCTGCCTCCACTGTTGTGCACGGTGCTATGTACCTGTCTCTGTTGCCTTAGAGGTGGCTGCATTTCAGAGGTGCTGTGCATAGAGAATTTGGCATCCTCAGAGATGAGTTGTGCTGCAGAAATGTGAGATAACAGCTTTACTGCTGCTATGTCCCCGTTAAGTTCTCTGTGCCCTGATTCCCACTGGTGTGAAATAATAGGCAAGAAAGTGTTTGTGCCCGACTTTAAGAGTCAATGGGGAAAGGCATCAGCAAAACCCTCGTGCCAAGGATGTGAATTCCAGCAATACAGCTGTCTGGGCAGCTGGCCCTGGTTTTCTCAGCTTCCCTTGGGAGTTGCTGTGTTTCGTAGGTTGACTCAGCCACTCTGTTTTTTATTTGCAGAGAGCGGCCTCGGATCCGGCTCTCCACCCTGGACGTGACTGGGCTCCGGGGTCTGCCGGATGGAACGTTTGGCCGAGAATATGTCCGGTTTTTAGACAGCAATGTGAGTATGGGACCTAGCAGCCCTTGGGAGGCAGCAGGGCATTTGGGAGCTGTGGATGGCGTTAGCTGATCTATCTGGTGAGAAGAACGTGAATGGGCTCCAGAGGGGGGTCTGAGCCATCTGGGAGTACAGGGAGAAAGCAGACAGGGGAGGCTAAAGAGAGCCTCCAGTGAAATTAAATGGGCCTAGTGGATAGAGTACTAGACTTGGACTCAGGACACCTAGGTTCTGTTCCTGGCTCTGCCAGTGGCCTGCTGGGTGATCTGGGACAAGTCACTTCACTGCTCTGTGCCTCAGTTTCCCTTTCTATAAAATGGAGATAATGATTCTGACCTCCTTTGCAAAATGCCTTAAGATCTCCTGATGAACAGTGCTATGTAAGAGCTAGGGTTATTATTATTAAAGAATCATTGTGAAACATGAATTCCTGGCAGGTAGCAGGGGCTGAACCTGGGATGCTCTGATTTTGCAGAGGGTTTCTCCGGACACCAGGATGCCGGTCAAGTTTGTTGATGATGAGGAGCTGGCCTATGTGATCCAGCGGTACCGTGAAGTCCATGACCTGATGCATACTCTCCTCGGCATGCCCACCAACATGCTTGGTGAGTCCAGACTGGGTGTGACCGAGAGTCATTACCGTCTAGCATGCAGCTGTGTGAAATGAATTGGGGAAGTCTCAGCTAGGCTGCCAGTGGCCAGATGTCCACATCACAAAACCTGTCCCCGCAGCGTGGCCACCTTGTTGGCTGCCTTATCAGAGAGGCCAAGGACTGAATGAGCCATGGAGGCTGAACTCCTCCAGGTTGGGGCTGGAGGCCACTGATGGGGCAGGGCGTGGGGCACGTTTGCTTTGCTGCTGTCAGCATTCCATCTGCTCTGTGGATAAAAAGAGAACCTCAGCCTCCAGGAGCAATCACCCTTCACCTACATGAGAGAGATGCTCACTGAGTCACTGGCATTGCTGAATAGGAAGAGGTTGGGTGGGCACTGCCCTGAAGGGCCGATGATGAAACCTGCAGTGCAGGGAAAACGACTGCATGAGTGGACAGTTTCGTAAGCCAAAACGAGCTTTGAGCAATTGTGGGCTGGATTCACGAGAAGGGAATGGGAGGAGAAAAGTTCTTTTAGTTGAGCTCTTATCCGCAGATCAGCTCTGTCTAGTCTTCTGAATAAACTTAATAGCAAGTGGCAGGCTGAAATTGCTGACCTGCCGTTAGCTGAACAAGCCTTTAGGACCCTGCAGGAGCCTGGGCTTCCCAGTGTTTAGATGTTTATTTTAAGACGGCATGGTGCCTGCTGAGAGGCTTGACATTTGACCTACTCCACCCTTCCAGCCCCATCTATTTTTGTCACATTGTGGAGATTACCAAGCTGCGAATCTTGCTGTTAAATAGAGCACTGGACTGGGATTCAGGAGACCTGGGGTCTGTTCCTGGCTCTGCCACCAACCTTCTGAGTGATCTTGGGCAAGTCACTTCACTGCTCTGTGTCTCAGTTTCCCCATCTGTTTAATGGGGATAGTGATTGTAACCGCCTTTGCAAAGTGCTTTGAGATCTACCGATGAAAAGTGCTATAAAAGAGCTAGGTATTATTAATATTCTAATATGCTTGAATGCCAGCAGCTCAGGGATCCCGAGCAACCCTACAATAACAAACCTGTGCAAGTAGCTCAGTGTTCCTGAACAGCCTGACAACAATACAGTAATACCTATGATGATGTGATTTGGGCAGCTAACTCCCTTAGACACCTTTGAAAATCAGAGCCTTTGTTTTTAGGGTTGAACTTTTTAACTGTTGCATAGGACCTGAATGTTAGGTCTACAGTATGGGTGCTTATTTATTTGATTACCTTCAACGGGTGCGTCTGTCTCACACCAGCGCATGGCCTGGCGTGCTCTCATCCTTCTGCAGTGCCTCAGAATAAGTTAAGTTGGCTTGAGAGCTTAAGGTCCTGATTCTGCTCCCATTGAAGTCAAGAGCAAAACTCCCATTTGCAGCATTGTCTGAAAAGAGCAAGGATATTTGCATCAGCAGTGTCATGCTCATTCTGTGGAGAGGGCCAGATGGCGTAGTTTAATTATGGGCCATGGACTGGGGCATTAGAACAGAGCAGTGGTTGCACTCCGGTCACATTTTGAAGGCTTTCTTCACATAGAAACATGCTTTACCAAAAAAAAGGAAAGAAATCTTAGATTCTGGAGAATCTAAATATGCCAAGTGGGCAGCAGAAAAACATCGAGCAGGCCAGATACTTACTACCCTGGGTTTACAGTGTAAATTAGAGGGCCACTTGGAATAGTGATTTCAAGCCCCTGAGTTCCCTGATCAGTTTTTGTCCTTTTACAGTCAAGTTTTCCTTCCCTTTTCCCATAGGCTGGGTGCAAGATCCTCACAAACAAGTCAGTTTAACTAAGGACTTGATCCAGTATCCACTGAAGTCAGTAGCAGCCTTTCTATTGATTCTAATGGGCTTTGGATCAGCTTCTACCGGATTATACAAGGAAAACAGCAAAAATGACTATACACAAACTGTCAGAGTGAAAACAGAGAGCCAGATTCTCAAACCCGTTGACTCCAGTTGAGAATCTGATCCATTGTGCATGTTACAGTTACAGGGCCAGCCGCACCTCTGTCCCCTTTCTGGTCTCTCTAAGGCAGTGGTTCTCAGCCTGCGGGATGCATGCGGCCCAATTAGCACACAGCTGTGGCCCAGCTGTGTGCTAAAGGCTGCCCAGCCTGTGCAGCGGGGTCTGGGTTCCTGATTGCGTGGCGGGGTCTGGGTCGGGGCTATTGCCCGGTTGGCCCGGCGGGATCCTGGGTTGGGGCTCCCCGCCTGGCCCCATGGGATCCAGGGTTCCAGGGTTGGGGCTGTCAGCTCGCTGGTTGGGGGTCCAGCGTCCCTGTCACCCAGCCCCGGGCTCTGCTCCTGGCCCCACTCTGTGGAGGGGTCTCTGGGCGGGAGGCGTTGGGCATAGGGATCTGGGTCGGGGTTTGGGGGGCACTGTGGTTCTCAACCTGCGGCCCAGGAGACATACAACTATAAATAGGATGAGAACCACTGCTCTAAGGGCACCCCACAGGTATCAGCCTCATGCCTTTACCTGTCCCAGGGTGGAAATCTGCAATTCTCCCAATCAGGCTCTGGGCTACAGCACCTTGTGGATCAACCATTCTTGTTGAGCAGGTCTGATAGGGATCAGACACCTGTGTGGGAGTCTGTGACCAATGGTGAATAGAGTGATCAGATGGCCTTCTAAATCGGAGGATTGTTTATTTAACAATAGGACCAAAGCATTTAAAGAAAAAGGATTGTAAACCGACAGTCTGCATACACCTCCTCTTACCTAATGGCTTACCACCCCCCTCCGGTAACCCCCTAGACAGCCTCACCCACTGTCCCTTAACAACCCTCCAGTGCTGGAAAGTTGCTTACTTTGGTGCCGTTCTTTTTCCTTCCCGTTTGTGTTTCCCAGCATTCCATCCCATTAAACTAAACCAATCTATTTGTACAATAACCAACCCCATAACCAGGTCAACACACAATATTCATAAATTATTGTAGAGCATCTCCACAGGTGTCACAGAGCCAAACCCAGCCATTCCTGCATCATATCCAGAGCGGCGCACTGAGCTGTTGACGGTGGCTCTCCATGCCATCACCAAATGCCAATAGGAGGAGGCCCCTCCTTAGCTAGAAATAGGGTGACCAAATAGCAAGTGTGAAAAATTGGGACACATGGTGGGGGGAGGGGTAGTATAATTGCCTATATAAGACAGAGCCGATAATATCGGACATCTGGTCACCCTACCTGGGAAGCTAGGGTCTGATTATTTCTAGAGCCCAGAGGAAACGCGTACAATCTTAGTACACTCTGAATGGTGGCCCAGACAGGCAGCTGAGGAAAAAATTCACTAGGAAGAAGAGGGTGAAAAATAAAATGACTCAATTACTTTGTTTTTGACATGTGTCTAGATAGGGAGCTCTCATTCTCTTGGGTCTTCTCTGGCTTTCTTCCAGGGGAGGTTGTGGTGAAGTGGTTCGAAGCCATTCAGACTGGCCTGCCCATGTGCATTCTGGGAGCGGTGTTTGGCCCAGTTCGTCTCAATGCCCGGTAGGTTGATCAGCCTGCGGGCTTCTGTAGACCCTATGCCTGGTTTAAAAGTCTGATTAATGAGAGGTTTTCTTTCCCATAACGTGTCTTCAGGATCCCAGATAAAATGGTAGCAGGTGGGCATGACAGAGGCGACTCATGTTCCATAGATATTTATAGGCAAAGAGAGCTTGGTGTGGAAGGAGATTATCCCACCCAAGAATATTAAAGGTCTCATGACACCTGTCCAACACCCCTAAAGGGAATTAACCTGCTTGTCTAGGTCTGATTTATGCCATGAATCCTAATAGGGCCCCCCGTCTGGAACCACTGTTCCTACCAACACTACCCAGTGAAATGTCTTCATGCAACAGAAAGCACCGTTTTATCTAGTAGTTAAAGCAAAAGACTAAGAGTCAGGCCTCGTGGGATCTATTCCCATGTCCACCTCTGACTTCGCAGTGCGTCCTTCAGCACTTCTCTTCTCTGGCTGTCCATCTCCCCCGCTGTAAAATGGGATAACAAGATTTGCCAGTCTCTCTGTTATGGAAGTGTTATTACATTATTACGTACTCAGAAAATGGATCACAGCAATGGCACCACTCAGCCCAGAGGCCTGGGGATTCTTCCTGGGGCTGTCTCTAGGCACCCCACATACTGGCTTCTGGGAAGCAGCATCGTTTTGTGGTTCAAGCGTGAGACAGTCGGGAGACGTGGGTCTTGTTCTGGATCTGTCACTGACTCACTGTGTGATCGTGGGTAAGACACTTCCCCTCTCTGGACCATAACTGCTTCATAAATTAAATGGGGAGAATGAGCTCGACCTGCTCATGGTGGGGCTCAATTAATGCTGCTAAAGTGCTTTAAGGCCCTCAGATGAAAGGTGCTATAGAGTGTATAGTAGTCTTGTGTGCTGCTGTGTACAGTAATGTGTTTGGCTATTGGATTGTGTTCCCAGGGAAGAAAGTAAAACCATTTCCATACCTTTATTGCAGGAAGCTGCAGATCCTGACCATGGAGCTCATTCCCTGGGCTGTTCAGAGTGGCCGCAATGCCAGCTGTGTCCTGAATTTCTACTACGAGAACCGCTGGGAGCAGACGGTGGAGTCTCTGAGGGAGGAGATTGGAATCTTACATCCCCCTGCTATTTGAGTGTGAAAGTCTGTGGGGGCCGGGGGGCATACTGGGCTTCACACCGACGGGGTGGAGTCTCACTGGGCACCATGCATGAGGAGCAATGACTAAACCCTTTGCAGGTTCGAGACTCCTCCTGGGAATTCTCCTACAGCAGTGGAGGGCATCAGTCTGCCCAAATGAGATGCTGGGTTGCCAAGAATATAAGGGCTGCACCTAGGGCCAGATTCCTTGCTGTCGTAAGCCGCTGCAGCTCTGCTGATGTCAGTGAATTCGCACTTTCTCACACCAAAGGTGAATTTGAACCCTGTGGCTGTCTTAGTCCTCAGCGTAGAGATATGGCCCATGGAGCTAAGTTCCACCATGCAGTGTGCCAGCTAGATCCCAGTAGAGGCTGGGCCATGGAGTCTCCATGCGCTGCGTTTCTTCACAAGACCCCATGGTAGGGCCCCGTGGTCTGCATTCAGTTATCCTGTAATACTGGAGTGGGGAAAAGGGGAAGCAGAGCTGGGTTAAAGTAGCTCTGGACCTATCTAGTAACTTTTGGCTTCTGATTGCTATAACTTTCCCTAGGTGAATACCTACCCCACTGGGGAGCTGTGAGACTTAATTCCTAAGGGCAGCGCTTCTCAAGCTATCTGATGGGTGGGGGACTGGCAATTTTTTTCCCCAATATGCGCGCAGACCGGCCGCCGATGGCTCGCAGACCGGCACTGGTCCGCAGACCACCACTTTGAGTAGCACTGCCCTCGGGGACCATTCTACCCCAGTTAAAGCCAGTTGATTTACCAAACAGCGCCTGGACAGACTCATTGCCTATGACAAAGTGACAGCTGATCAGCGCTAGTGCTCTGCTCTGCCCCCAGTTGTACCGGCTTGCACTGATGGTAGATGTAGGAATGTATTTCGTATCTCTAGTACAGCTCGATCGATCAGTCGCATACCCGCCTTGGCAGCTGGGAAGGAGTTAGGCTCTTGTTCAGTCACAGCGAAACCAAACCCCACTGAGTTGGGAGGGCATGTGTGCCACAGTGTGTCAATTGCTGCATACAATTTAAAACAAAGTACACCACTGGCATCCCCCTCGCTGACTGTCTCAGCAGACAGGCCAAGGATTGAATGGGCCACGGGCCTGGAGTTCCCCTCTCGTCCCCAACTGCGTCCCTTCCAGTTTACAATAGAGGCACAGTGACAGGCTCGCCAGCGGGAAGCACTTACCGACCCTGTCCAGTCTCTGCCTGCTCCAAGGAGAGAAGATTTCGGTCCCCACTAATTCCACATGATTTTGTCTTTGTTTTAAACAGTGAACTAGCTCTCTGTGCACTCCAGGGCCGTGAGGCTGTATATCTGCAGAACAGAGTGAGTGAGAAGGAGGTGATGAATCCCACAGGGAGTGGAACTCTCAGATTGCACATGCTGTTTGTGCTGGGTCAGTGTTTATAAACTGATTTCTGTGCGGTGTAACTAAGTTGGGTTCTATACTTATAAGGCAAATAACAAAGCCCAGATTGAATAGTTCTTGTTGCTGGGCTGGGACGCACCAAAGCAGGATGTATTTTAATGTGGCGTTTTGAGGCTGACGTTCCTTGTTCATGAATAAAATCCCTGGTGACACTTGCAGCTTTGTCTCCCCCCAGCATACAGATCAGACGATCTGACATGTAACCTCATCCTTCGGAGGGGTCTGTTGTGTGTGTGTGTGTGTGTGTGTGTGTGTGTGTGTGTGTGTGTGTAAAAGTAACATGTCTCCCAAGTGGAATGCAGACACAAAGCAGGCTTTGTATGTGCATCTTCCATAGTGGCTGTGCTGGCAGAATTACCTGCTCTCTGATAGGGCAGCATTGGTGCAATTGGGAGCCAGACCTTGTTGCCATCATACACACTGCAGACTGTTGATAACCTGGGGTTTGGTCCTGGATCAGCTCTTTTCAGCCAGTGTTCACAGCCAGTTGTTAGGATTAATCGCTTCTCCCTGCATTTGTAGTACTTCGCCACAGGTGGGACGGGACACAGTGCCTATGGAGCACAGAGTGCCTTTGCAAACATCAGTTTAATTTTCACAACCCTCTGAGAGACGGATCTTATCATCCCCAATTTACCAGTGGGGTAACTGGGTGACAAAGAGGACAAGTGACTTTGCTAAGGTCCCCCAGTGGATTAGAGGCAGAGCCAGGGCTAGCACTTGGGAGTCTAGATTTCCAGCCCTCATGCCCTACCCATTAGACCGCACTCCCTCCGCACAGAGCACACACCATGCAGACAGCGTTTTGGCTTTCCACAATGGGATGCAAAGAGCTTCCAAAAACATTGGACGTGTCCCTCCAGCGACGGACCCAGCACAGCATCCGCCTCCCCACACGTTCTCAGAGCACTGAGGTACGTGTACCGTCTGCACAGAGGACCAGTGCACTGTGGTCTAAGGCTTCCTGTTCTGTGAACGGTGTCTGGAAGCCACTGCAGGCGCTTGTGAGGTCTTGATCACAGTCTCACGGTCTTTGCTGCAGTGCTCAGCTACCAGTGGTGAGAGCCAGACAGACTTGTCGAACTCCCTCCAGCGGCCTGGGGAGGCTAGTAAACACCTGCACCTGGCACTTGTCCCTTCGGAGGTCACAGTCTGTTCTCTTCATGCTCCCTCTTGTGTATTGCAACCTCCTCCTCTCATCTCTGTCCCTCCAAAATGCATCCCGCTTTCCCGGAGCACTGCCCGAGCCTTCCTGCTACTTGAATCGTGGCACTGACTGCAGCTCTGGCTCCATTTTCCTTTTGGAAACTGGGCTGTCCCCGGATGCTGACTCATGGTCAGGTGTTTCTCAGAGAGGCTGGAGGGGTCGGAAGGGGCAAGGGAAGACAACGCTTGCAGCGAGCTTGGCCTAGCCCAGCCTCTCACCCTCCCCACTTCTGTTCTCATGCCAGGAAACAGCAGAGGGGCTGGTGGTTCTATTCTGCAGAGGAAGTTAGAACAGGGGGATGAGAAGATGGCCCAGAGCCCAGAATGTGCACGGACAGGCTGAGCAGGGAGTGCAACTCTCCTGTCCTGCTTGGGGAGCTGTGTGTGGGAGGGAATGCACTTTAAAGAGTCATTGGGGTGGGGGGAGCTAGACTGGAGGGGTCTGGCCGGGTACCTGTACCTTCCCATAGGGCCTGTGGGGGAAGTGTCATCTCTTCATCTACAGAGGACTCTGTAACTCCAGCCCTGCCTCTCCTCTTCCTCCATTCTTCACCCTCCTTCCAAACCTCTTCCCTTGACCCCTCCCTTTGCGGTTTCACTCACTTCTAAAACTGTATCAAATGTCACACTGGAGCTGCCTCCCAAATCAGTGGAAAGGCTGAGCCCGTCCCTGCTTCTGTGAAGTCCCCCCAACAGTGCTCCAGTTCTAATGGCCAGGCCCCGATCTGGGTCTCAACTGGTATAATCTTGTGGCCCTAGCCTTGATCATAAGCTCTAAAGTGAGAGCCCTGTTATCCGCTTGGTACCTGTCAAGAGACGTGGTAAGTCCATTTATCACATAGCTCTGCATGGATCTCACTGCCCTACATGGAGGGTGTGTATTATCTATACAAACAAAACTGGGTTAACAGAGTTAGGGCTATATTTCTGAATTCCATAGGAAATCCTGAGCTTAAGGTTCTTTGTTAAATGTTATGACATAACCACTGCATCTTTCATAAATGACAGTTCAATAAACTCACTTGTAATCAAAGTACATGTAGAATCAGGATTCTCCTTTCCTATTGGTGTAAATCAGGAGAAGCCCCAGATAAGTTACAGTGTAAAACTGGTGTAAGTGAAAAGAGAATTTGGCCCAAGGTCTGTCTCTATCAATGGGTTACCTTTTGAGGTGTCTGAATTTTTACAGTATTAATCTAGAAGAACACAAAGAAATGCTATAAAACTGGTGCTGACTTTCAGGAAGGAGTCTGATAGATTGTCAGCTCTTTGGGACAGGACCTGATATTTACCCTGTTTCTACAGCACCGAGCACCATAAGACCCTGAGCTGTTTGGTCTTTAGGTGCTACTGCAATATAAAAGTTCAATCATAATATTAAATTTCACATTTACAGCTGCCCCACAACTTTCACAAGAACTTAACCTGGGGCCCATCAGTAAGTGGGATGAGTTTGGAAATATTGAATGTTTTTCTATACATCCATGAAAATAAAGGCCTGATCCAGCTTCTATTGTGATTGATGAGAGTCTTTCATTTGAGTTGAACAGGAGTTGGATCGGACCCATAATCCACACTTTAAATGCATTTTTCAATACAACTTTAACTGGAAGTGTGTTAGTGCCTCTATTGTAATAATAATAATTAATACCTAACTTTTATATAGCACTTTTCATCAGTAGATTGCAACACTTTACAAAGGAGGTCAGTATCATTATTCTCATTTTACAGATGGGGAAACTGAGGCAGAGATCAGTGACGTGACATGCCTATTATAATGAAGGATAGAAAAAATCACTCCTTGGCTGGAAGGAAAATGGACACAGACCTTTAAGATCAGTGTGTGCCGATAAAGTCAGGGAAAATAGAGATGTCCTGAAGTATTCCTCCCACCATTCAAAAGGTCCACAACTGAAACAATAAGGGCAGATTCCTAGACAGGGAGTTAGCTCAATACTGACATTAATGCGTTTGCTGCTCTTGTGTGTTTGCGCTGCTCCCTGATGAACTGGGTGAACTTTTGGTAGAGCCAGCCTAGGTTCGTTACATTATTATTGCTCATCATTGAACCATAAATTGGTGTTTTCAGGGATTCATAACTTGGCCATCAATATGTTAGAAATATCGTGTCTTGGCTCAAAGTTGCTACATCTCAGTCCAAGGTATTGGGTTTTATTTTATTTAGCAGTGTTGTGGATGGTTTCAGAAACCCTTGTAGGGTAAAAAAAAATATGTCTCCTTGATTAAAATTAATTTTCAGCCATGGAATATCTTCAGATTAGACTCAAAGGGATCTAGGGACTGGCTTAAAAATCCAATACACTCAGTGGAAAGACTCCTATTTTCTTCAATGGGTTTTAAATCAAACCCGTAATCTCCTCTGAGTATGGAGAAATGTCAGGGGCAGATGAAAGTATGAATATGCAAACCCCCGCATCTGCCACTAAAATAACATTTTAGTTCCTGATCCTGCACTCAGTTCTGCAATTCATTGTTAATAGTCTCTATGCCAGCTCAGCAGTTCACCGAGGTGCAGGGCTGGAGCTTTAGCAGGTGAATAACTTTGACATTTAGGTGTGGGGCTACTCTTTTGACTGAAGTTACCCACATGCTTAAGTGTTTGCAGGACCTGGGCCTTAAAAAACATCCTCAAAATAAACTGATTTAAACAAACGATCGTTTCAATGTGGTTAAAAACCTATATTTTTTACTCCTAACCCTTTCTTCCCCTAACAAATCTTGCCCTTGAAATAACATCAAACAAACAAAACCAAACAGCCTTTGAAGGAAAAATATCAGAGTAATTTTTACGTTTCCCTATTTAATCACGTTTTGTGTGTTTTAAACAGCGTCCTAAAAAAAAACCAATTTAAAAATAACTTCACAACTAACCAGCTAAAAATACTTCACCACAAAGCCGGGGAGTTTTAAAATAACATTGGCCAAAATTAAAACACATTTCGAGGTAAAGCTTCATAAGTGGTCCCCTGGATTTCTAGTAAGATCCTTCAAAAATACATCGGTTTCGTAGCGACACCAACCTTCCAAGTTCCTCACTGATTTTTAAAAATGCCACAGCAAAGCGCGCGGGTCGGAAACTGACATCCTACAAAAACGAACCGATTCGGCGACCCGCTGTTACCCTCCAGCAGCCGCGCTTGCCCACGATTACTCTGGGAGGGTGCAAAATGCGACTCTGGTGGGACTCGAACCCACAACCTTTGAATGACTTCGTTTGTCATCGATCTAGAAGTCCAATGCGCTATCCATTGCGCCACAGAGCCTGTCGGATAAAGCTCCTCTCCTCCACATCCCCTCCTTGACCTTTGCAAGGCACCGCTCGGCTCCAGCCTCCGGCGCCTGGGTTTAATGAGCAGCTCCGCTCCCCAGCGCCGCCCCCCGCACCCTGCCCCCAGCGCCCCACGGCGCAGAGTTTGCCAAACTTCCCCCGTCGCGCGCCGCCTCCTGACTCCTTCCAGACACTTTTGCAGCCCCGCGCACGCTGCGGCGGGTGCCAGACAGGGCCGGGCGGCAGCGCTGACAGACCGGACAGAGATGTGGGGGGGGGGCGGGAGGGGGGTACAATTCACTCAGATCTGCCCCGGGGGGAGAGGGGGGCATGTGTGATGGCGGGGGGGGAGGGGGGAGAACAATGCCCGGGAAGTAGAAAGAGGGGGAGTGACGCGCCCTCTGCTTTCGGGAGGAGACCACGTGTAGGAGGTGGACAAAGAACTACAGCTCCCAGCATGCCGCGCGGCTCCCACAGGCCCCGCCCCCTCCCCGCCCGCATTGCTGCAGCGGCGGCAGGTTGCTCTGGGCAGGGGCAGCGGCAGCGGCGCCGGGGGGAGCAGCAGCAGCAGCAGGAAGAAGAAGCCGCCCGCCACCGGGCTCGCAGCTCGGCCCCTGCCGCCGCCATGTGGGAGGCGCAGCCCGCTGCGCGCCTCTGAGAGCCGGGCGCCGAGCCCGCGGGGCGATGCGCAGCTGACAGCCGCCGCCGCAGCAGCCGCGCGGGGTCCGCTGCGGGACGGTCCCGCCCGAGGCGGGGAGCGGAGAGGCCTGTGGGGCCAAGGGGTAAGTGTGTGTGTGTGTGTGTGTGTGTGTGTGTGTGTGGTGGGGGGGGGGGGAGCTGTGGGTCAGGCGCCCCCCCTGCAGCGGCCCCGCCTCATCCCAGTGGGTACCCCCCGGGCTGGCTCGTCCCCGGCCTGGGGCGTGGGAAGCCCTCGCCGCCGGTGTGGGGCGAGAGGGACGGAGGCTTGTTCCGGCTACGGTGACCTTTTCCTCCCCTTGCTGGCTAGGTGGGGTGTGTCCGCCGGCTGGGCCAGGTACAGCGGTCCCCTGCCCGGCCCCAGGTGGGCTGCTGTTGGCTGGGAAACCCACTGCTCCCTTCTGTGGGTCTGTCTTTCTCTGGGGAGAGGCTGCTGGGAAGGGCGCGGGGTGAGCCATTGTTTGCTGGGGGCGGGGCGATCACCCCCAGAAAAGGGGGTTCAGGCTCCCTGCCATGACTGAGCAGGATTGGCTTACGGGTGGTGCCGGGTGGGGACTGGGAAATCGCTGTCACCTCTCTTTGGCTACACGACTGTGGTCCCCCTCTTGCTTTTAGCCCCCAGTGTCAATAGTTGAAAAAGAGAGACACTGGCTTTCCTTCCCTCTCAAGCGGCAAACTTGCCCTTGGCTAGAAGATCAGCCTGCTGCAATGGACCGTTTAGACCCGAGTCAGGTGACGGAGTGAGGGTTCCTAATGTGACAGCCCAGCAAACTGTGGAGCTCTCATTTCCTTGCGGTGAGCCCTGCGTGTGTATCCCAGCTGGGTCCCTTTTCTGAAAGAAACTAGGGGGAGGTGCAGGGTTGGATGGCAAACCCTGTTTGGAGTCTCCGAACAGTGCAGTGACCAAAAAGGGGACAAAAGCCTGGGTCGTGCATTGTGTTCTTAGTTCAACCTCTGTGTCGCCTAAACACAAGAGATGCTTTCTTGGTAGCATGAAAAGGGCCTGGTGTATACTGCTGTTGTTAACAGAGCACCCAAAAGTGTGCCGGGCTCTCTGTGATCCAATTGGAAAGGCAAGCTCTTTGCCTGGAAGCATCTACAATTAGTTGCAAAAAAATATCTCTCTTGAGCTTTGTGAGTTGTTGTAGCTCTCTGATGCTCATGGATCACATCCTGTCCCTATCTGGTAGGCCATGATGGGCTTCCTTGTACACTGCCACTGATTTCCACTCCCCCCCACTTAAGTTCTTCGTATCAGAGAAGAGTGAATCTCTGACCCTCTGCATCTTTCTTTAACATAGTGCATCTGCTGGCTAAGGTCAATCATCTCTTTTTATGACTCTGCTAGTGTCATACTTTGTTGGGCAAAGTAAGAGATTTGATTGATACCATTGTCTCAAAGGAGATTAAACAATGTAGGTAAAAACAGGTGGCTCAATTGAGAGCTGGTAACACATCTGGAAAGAGAAAAGGAGTACTTGTGGCACCTTAGAGACTAACAAATTTATTTGAGCATAAGCTTTCGTGATGCATCCAATGCAGTGAGCTGAGCTCACGAAAGCTTATGCTCAAATAAATTTGTTAGTCTCTAAGGTGTCACAAGTCCTCCTTTTCTTTTTGCGAATACAGACTAACACGGCTGCTACTCTGAAACATATCTGGAAACTGGCCCCTTTAATTAAGATTCAGTAGAGAGAGCCGTCCAAATACACTGGCCACACCAGCATTCGTTGCAGTCTCTGGGGTTGCCCCTGTTGACATCAGTGCTGAGTCTTGCCCAAACTTTCTCCAGTTCTCTGAAGCTTGCAGGTGGAGGGTTTGTGTGTTCCTGGGCCTTGCTCAGCCTGCTTTGGAGGATAATGTCTGTCTCATAGGGAGTAGTGGGACTGTGAGGGTTTATTGGACCTGGAAAGAACTTGGAGATCCTCAGTTGAAAGGGTCTCTGCACGTGTATATTAGACTACAAGAAAGGGACCGAGAGACTTTTTCCATTGGACCATATGAACTGGAACCATAAGCTCGGTGAATGTTAAATCTCAACAAATGAGGGTCAATCCATCCTCATCATCGTATCCACTCATTATACTCCACACCTGAACATAACCATCATATGAATAACATACCCTCATATCTCAATGTTTGTATTTTGACCCATTAACCTTTTACCCCCAATCAGGGATATTGCAGATTATTTATTCCTTACACTATCTGATCTTAAACTGAATTTCCCACGCCTTGATAATCTGTACTTCTACGCTTAAACTCTGTACGGTTCACTTTTTTTTTAAACATCATCCTAATAAAATTTATTTGTGAGCCTGTTGCTTCTGTTGGGAGGGTTTAATAGGACCCATGATACCTGCTGTAGGTGTATGAGAGAAAGCAGGAGGGAATGCTGGAGGAGATGGAATGAGATATGGGCATTGGGTGGAATCTTGCAGAGCTACGGAAATGAAGAGAAGTAGTAAAATGCAGTAAAAGAATGGAAGTTAGTGGAGAGGTTAAAGAATGGGGAAGACCTGGCCAGAGCAGTAGGCTTAGCAGCTGTACTTTAGCTGATGTGGTGGGGAAAAGGCATGGCATAGGAAGTGCTTGCAACTGAAATTCCCTGAGGATGGGCTGTCCTCTGGGTAGAGAGGAAGGGATGGATTTTTGGAGCTATTGCAAAGAAAGAGGCAGCAGGATTTGGTGAGGGTTTAGGTGCCAGGAGAGGAGGAAAAAGAGAAACCAGAACCAGCCGGCACTGATGCAAGCTGGAGTGATGGGAAGAGTGCTGGCATGGCTGATGCTGATGGGATAAGGGCAGAGAAGGACGGTGCAACAGGATGTGTGGAGTCAGCTGTTGACTCAGTACTGTCACTCAGATCCTCACCGGTATACATTACTTGGGACCTGATTGAAAGACAGGTAGTTGGCAGGCCAATGGAAGTAACTCCAGCAGCTGGGACTATATAAACAGACAGGAAGGATGTGCCAGGGAAGAGAGTAGGGAACTTGAAGGCAGGTGAGTGGGCTGTACTTGTCCTCAGAAGCAGGTGCCGGCTACTCATCGTAAATAGCATGTAAATAACACTCCAGGAGTTGGCTTGCTGACTGGCTATAATCAAGCCTGGTGGTGGTTCAGAACACCTGAAGTGGTGGTGGTCTGTTACTGAGGCTGGAAAAGACTTTCAGGGGACCACTGTGTGACAGAAGAGTTTGGAAGGGAAAGATTGGTACAACCGTGGATGAGAACTATGAGGTGGGCTGGGTTGTGGGCTCTCCTAGAACCTGGCCACACCATCGCAGACAGTTGGATCATGCCACTTCTGGCTGGGTGCTGAAATGAAGTCCAGCAGGATACAAGATCGTGCTCAGCTCTCCTTTGACGTTGGAACATTGTTTCTGTGCTAGGCAAGACAGCCCATGAAAGGTACAGAAGCTGGAGTAACTCCAGAATAGTGAGGCTTCACTGACACACATGTGCATCGCTGGGGAAGGGAGGAGCTGTTTGCATCACCTCCTTACCCTGGAGGGCAGGTCCTCCAGGGATGTCCTATGTTAAATCCACACACCCCACAGCCATCCTAGGTGTGTCCCCACCCTAATCAGCTCTGCTCACTTTTGGGGCATTGGTGGCTGCCTGGTTGTCCCTCCAAAAGGAGGCAGTTGCAGGCTCTCGCCCCCTAATGATGGGGGATAGGTCTCTCATGGGGCGCTGCAGCTAAATAAGTATTCACAAAAGCAAGCTAGCAGGAAAGAGTTGGAATCTGCTTGGCTAACTACCCTCCTCTTCTGGCTGCTTGCCTCATTTGGCTCCTAGGCTGATATTTCACTGGCTCTCCAGTATCCACAGGTCTCATCTGCACTAGGAAAACTAGGAGCAGTAAATCGCCATCACAGAACTGCCTCCTGCAGCGAGTGAGTTACGGGCCCTAATTTTCCTTGTGCCGGTGCAGCCAGACAAGCCCGGAATTCCAAATGTAAAAATCAAGCAGGAGATAAAGACCTGGTTTGAGCAAAGCCTCCCAGGCCCCCGCTTTGTCAGGAAGGAGCAGAAATGGGCACAGGCCCAACATCAAAGCCTGTCTTCTTGGGAGCAGCTCCTGCACCTTGATGTTTGTGAAATTGCTGGGATGCCCTGAGGAGGTTCCAGGGGGTGGGACTCAGGGTTTTTCTGCTCCTGGCTGAGTGCTGCCTGCAATCCCAGCACTTCTGTATCTAATGATCTGACTCTTCCTTCTGCAGGCATATGGAGTGACTTGGTTAAGTGTGTGTCCAGCTCCGTCTCCCCTGTGAATGCTTGGGAGTGCTTGGCACACAGCCCGCTTGGGGGTGGAACGCCAAATGCCTCAGAAAACATGTGGAACTGGCTGGAGAGGGAAAGACAGACTTGGCGCTTTGAACAGGGTGCCCATATCAGCATTGTGATCTGCATTAAATGCTGGTGTGTGTGAGTCTGATACCCATGGAAAGAGGATAACTGTTGCTCAGGGAAAGGCCCCAATCAAATCTACATGGTCAGACCCCTGTGTGGACTTCCTCTGAAGTCAGTAGGGCCCCTTGTGCATACAGGACTTTGCACACAGATGGAGCAGCTTGCAGGAGTGGGGCTTAGATGGGCTGCAATGAATAATGCTTCCCCCTTCCCCCCAACGGATAAGCACCCCCCGTCTCTTCAAATATGTTTGTACAGCACCAAGCATGATAGGGCCCTGACCCTGACTGGGGCCTCTCAGAACTTCTGTAATACAAATACGCACCTACCTTATTATCTTAGCTATCTGTTATGCTCCCCATTATACCCATTTTACAGATCAGGGAACCAAAGGGAGGTTCAGTGGAAGAACCAGGAGCAGAGCCCTGCTCTGCTTCCCCAGCCCTTCCCCCGACAGAACCACTGAATCACAACACAATGTGCCAAACAAAGAGCAGGTCCCTGCCCAGGTGAAAGGCACAAGAGGACGGGATATGCTGGAGAGGTCGTGGGAGCTTTCAGGAGGAAGAGGGTAAGGAGAGAGCTTGATGGATGTTAATATGGAGCAGGCAGGGCTGGAAGTTTGGGAGATTCTGGAATCCTTGAACTGGGGGAGGGATTGCACACAACATTCCCAGGAAATCTGGGTCCGTGATCACGTACGGGTGTTATAGGAGTGCCTAGGGGATCCAGTCAGCAACCAGGGCCGCCCTGTGCAGCATCATTTTATTGGCTCCTCAGATGTGCATCAGGGCACACATCCCCTGGGTTAGGTTCCTGCATTAACAGCCTGTCTGCAATAAGCACGATATTCTCTGCGGCCCTCAGCACTGCTGTAGCTAACCTCGGTGGACAGGGAGAAGTGTGTGATGTCAAAGAGATGGTTCCTTCAGTGAGCTCAAAAGCAGCCACGCTCCCATGTTTGTCTGGGGAGAGTGAATCCCAGGGGATGACTGCACAGAGCACCCTATCTCCCCCCAGACTTCATCCGGGGACCAGAGAACTGAAAGGTTCCTGGCCAGAGCTTGTAATTGTGAGGGGATCCCCTGCTGCCCCGATCGCTGTGGGACCAAGGAGTTTGCCAGTCCAGGGATGTTAAATCGGTTTGCAAGAATGAATAGGAAGTGTGTTAATTTCCTTCCCTTTCACCCTGTGTCAGGAAGGACCAGCCTTATCTGTGGGGCCTTGAGTTCCCAGCGTGGGAGATTAGCCTGTGGTTGCCTTTCCCGCTTGAGGCGCATGGAAGGATTCCTCCATAGGTTGCTGCCCTTCTGCGCCACTGCCAGCGAATGTGTCAGCCCACATCCCCATCTGGTCTGGCTGCCGGCGTGGGGGCGGGAAGGTGGAAATGCAGGCGGAGAGTCACAGCTGACCTGCGAGTCTGTATGGGGGCAGTGTCTAGCAGTGTGTGCTTGAGGCTGATCACTGGCATTGCCCTGTGCCCCTTGGAAGGAAGGCATGAAGGCTATGCTTACACAGCCCCCCCAGCCCCGGTCCCTGCTCTGCTGCCCCCCTGTGGCGTGCATCTGGGACACAGGTCTGATCTGTTCCAGGAGCCCATCTGTGACCACGTTACCTGGGCTTCACTTTCTAGATCAGCTCTGGCTGCACCTCAGGTAGGCTCAGCAAGGAAGTGGCATGATCATATGACAGTGTTTCTCCAGCTTTTGTATTGGTGACCCCTTTTCACACAGCAAACCTTTGAGTGGGACCCCCCACTTATCCATTAAAAACACTTTTTTTGTATTTAACGCTAATATAAATGCTGGAGGCAAAGCGGGGTTTGGGGATGGAGGCTGACAGCTCGCGATCCCCCCATGTAATAACCTTGTGGTCACGACCCCCAGTTTGAGAACCCCTGTCATACGAGAACCTGCAAAGCCTTATAGAGCTCAAAGGACTTAGGTCCTCTTTTCTGTCCTAGTTCCTGTTTGTGTGGGGGGGGGTTGTTGTTTTTTAAGTCCTGTCAAAGGAGCATGCAAAGCTAAAATGCTTAGTAGGCCATGTGGTCTAGCACTTCGAGCCAGAGCGTGGGGTGCTGGAAGAGCTAGCCCCATTGAGCCACCAACTTGCCAGGGCACAGCCGGAGAGTCGAATCCACTTCGGTCATGGCAGAATTGGAGTAAAGTGAAAGGAGGCGCCTCGGTATAAATTGGAGTCTGATGCGGAGCTTTTCTGGGTCTATAGGTCTGAGACATAATCCTTGTCACTGATGCATTGCTTTCCAGCCACTATCTGACAACTGCACAATGGTCCCTTGTGTATTATCCCCATTTTACACATGGGGAAACTGAGGCAAGGCGGTGGCATAACTTGTCCAAGGCAACAGAGAGAGTCTGTGTCAGAACTGGGAGTAGACCTCTCTTTCTCAGTCTCGTGCTCCAGCTACTGGCACACACCTCTCCGCTATCTCAGTATCTGTCAGATTATGTCCCTATGTTCAGTTCCCCAAATGTGAAGGGCCATATCTCATGCAGGTGTAAATCAGCATAGTTCCACTGGCTTGACTGCAGGGTGTGTTTGTGACGCGAATGGAGCTACATCGATTTACACCAATGGGGGGTTTGGCCCCCTGGGTTTAATGTACAGTGCTGTGGAACAGAAATCTGCCTGACTCGTTCCCTGGTTCTTATCCTGCCATTTTACCTTCTCCCAGTTCCACCCTGTGTCCCATTCTTCCCCCAGGAATTTCATTACGATTCTAGTTCATGCGTGTTGTAGTTTGCTGAAGTTATGGTCTCAGTCCCGGGAGACATCTTCTTGTGATCAGCCTGCTTTGAGCAGGGTTAGACACTATTGGTTCTCATCAAACCAGCAGATGGAGCCTCATCTACACCACCCTGGTGAGCTGTGCTCAGGGGTACACGGCTAAGTGCAGGCCCAGCCAGAGGCCATGACACACACTGGCAGTTGTAATTTCAGACGGTGCCTATTGGTAGCATCCGCTGCTACCAGTCAGTTTTTACAGGGAAGCCCAACGGGGTGCCATGCAGGGCTTCAATCCTGCTTGCCTTGCTGTCATGCATGGCCTGCTAATATAGCCCATGTTGCCATCCCCATTCCCAGCTTGACACCTCCCAAGGCAGGGAAATTTCAGTTTCTTTGTCACTCCTACTTCAGGTTGGTGTCTGCCTTGGGAAGGGTCAAAGTTAAAACCAGCAACTGATCTCCACTCTCTCTCCCCTGCAGGTCAAGATGTTGCGGCTGGCTTCCCTCACCGCGCTCTTTGTGCTCTTCAGGCTGCTCCTGAAGCTCTCCTGGGTTCAGGTGATCCCTGCCCTCTTCATATTCTACTTGGGCTCCGGGGGATGGAAATTCCTGCGCATCGTCTTCAAGACAATAAGGAGGGACTTCACGTAAGTGTCCTAACTGGAAACCTCCCTCTCTCTGTCCTGTTTGCATTAAGGTGACCCCCAGCATGGAACCGGGTAGGGGGAGCTGGGGCAGCCAAGGTGGGGGAAGCCTCCTGCTGTGGCTGGGGCAACGCAGGGATGAGAGTGGAGAGCTCTGAATACCAGCATCTTGCCTACACCTCAGCCCCCTGCTGGGGTTACTCAGACAGCTCAGTGAGGAATGCAGTCCCTGCCAGCCGAGGGCGGGGGGAGTTGCTTTTGGGACCTGAGATCTTTCTGAAATCTCTGGCCAGGTCTCTCTGAGATATAATTGCAGCGGAGATCCCGAGGCTGGCGACTGTCTCTGACCTTGGACTTCCCTCAGTCCCTAAAAACACTGATTTGGCAGTCATGTGTCTGCACCTTGGACCTGGCTCTCTGAGCCGGGGCCAAGGAGACTCAAAGAATGTACTGTGATCAAGGACAAGCTGGCTTCTAGTGAGGAGTCCTGGGGGCATGGCCCTTGGCCTGTTGCACAATATCTGCTGCCCTGAGGTGGCAGGGCTGTTCCTTTAGCTCAGTTGGGGGTTGGGGAGGAGCATTTGTAATCCACTTTGAGGGGAAAGGGCTGGGTTCTAACCCCTTCCCTGCTTCTTGGGTGTAATCCATTTCTGGTTGTAAAGGGTCTCTCTGGAAAGCTCCACACGCAGATCCCCTGCTTCCCCTGAGCAATGGGAGGGAGACCCGCAGTCTAGGTTGGGTCTGGTTACATGGCCTCCATGTGGATCAGTGCAGAGAATCTTCTGTCCGGTTTGGTTGGCAGCACTGGGCTAGTCTTGCTGAGGGTGAAGTGGCAGGTGTGGCGGCACTTGAGGGGGAAGAACACCATCCCCAAGATCTTTCAGGAGACAGTCCGCAAGCATCCGGAGAAGACGGCGCTGATCTTCCAGGGAACGGGTGAGAGCTGGACCTTCCGCCAGCTGGATGAGTACTCCAGCCAGGTGGCCAACTACCTGTATGAGCAGGGCTTCCGCTCCGGTGACGTTGTGGCCTTGTTCATGGAGTCCTGCAACCAGTACGTGGGCCTCTGGCTGGGGATGGCCAAGATTGGGGTGGAGGCGGCGCTCGTGAACTCCCACCTGCGTATGGAGGCTCTGCTGCACTGCATCAACATCTCCAACTCCAAGGCTGTGGTGTTCGGGGCCGAGATGATGGAAGGTGAGAGGAGTCAGTCGGTTGTGTCCCCAGGCGCGTGCCTGCAAAGTAGTTGGGTCTCCCAGCGTTGGGCGCCTTCTTTTTCCCCCCTCATCTTTGCTGGCTAGTCTGGGTCGGTGGTAAGAGTAGCCCTGGGTGGGTCCCTGAACTGTTGTAGGAGGGGTGAGTGGGGTGATTCCAGGAGGGCTGCTGACATGAGACTCTCTGGCTTTGTTGCTGGAGGGTGAGACAGAGCTGGCCCTTGAGGACCATGCATGAGAGGTGGGGCTTCAAAAGGCTGTGTGGGGGGTGGGTGTCACCAGGGGCCACCCAGTGAGGTAGGCAGGGAGTCCAGAATTGTAATGGGACACTGCTGTGAAATCTGCTAAGCCAGGGTCTCCAATGCCAGGGTATCAGTTGGGGGCGGTTTGCGGCCATGAGAACAGGCACCTTTCTGGCAGCCCCCCAACCTGCTGTGGCTATGGCTGGGGTTTTGCACCGGACGCTAACGCCTTTGTGATGACCCCATGGGATTGGGGAAACACCTGCCAAGATCCGAGCTGTGTAAATGCCCAGGAAAGAGAGTCATTGTCTAGAATGAGCCAAAGGGCTAGAATAGAGCAACTAAGGCAGGTGGGAAAACTTAGCCTGACTATCAGGAGCTGGGGGACCACTGTCAGGCTGTGGAGCAGTCTCCAGCATCCCCCGCCATGGGGATATTTAAAACAAACCTCAGAAAATACAGTAGTTGGCTCAGGAGAAGGGTCGCTGTTGCTTCAGGCTGCTGGTTCAAATCCAGTCCTGGTCAATAGTTACTGAGGGCCGTGTTCACCTCTATAATGAAGTTATGCCAGTGTAAAGCAGGCCCTGAGAGCTGTTTGGCCACCTTGTGAAATGGGTTGGCCGGGTCTCAGCCTTGTCCCGAATGGACAAGTGTCACCTAAACCATCACCCCAGCTGGTCCTTATTGGTTGCCCCTTAGAGGGACCCAATACCAAATAGGCAATAGAGACTGACTTCTCTTGTCCTGACAGTTGGTCCCTCTGGCATAGGGATGAGGCACGTTGGCAGGGCGGTGTGGAGGAAGCTTGCCCTTGTGGATAAACAGAGGTCCACTACTTCTGCTGAGTTCCTCTTGTGAACGTTTCCCTGTCATGTGATGGCTTCACCATCACAGCTCTGGCGTTTGGTCACACGAGTGAGTCAAATCAGGGGACCAGATGAAGGCAAGCTCCCGTTATGGGGATAGCTGTGGCTGCTGGATGACCTCCCCCATCACATGTCGGTGCAGTCTCTCTCTTCTCCCGGGGCAGGACTTTACATTTGTTAGGAGTGATTTTCCCCGATCACCTGCGGCCCCCATGCCCAGATCTCTTCAGGTCACTCTGCAGTTCGGCCCCATCTTCTTGTGCCTTTGCCAGGGCGCTGGAACAATTTTAAGGTGGGGGTGCTGAAAGCCATTGCTCAGAACTGTAAAGCCTGTGTATGAGGGAAGCCAGCATTCGTCGTCTATTGCTCTAAGCCAGGGGGTGTTGCCACACCCCCAGCGTCACTCGTTCCAGCACTCCTGGCCTTTGTCCACTAACGCCCGGTCCAGTGTTGTCCGCAGACCTCATCAGTGTTGAATTCACACCTGAGAGGCACCTGGCTGGGGGGCAGAGAAGGGAATGGGAGTTTGATTTTCCTTTTTTTAATCGAACCTAAAATGGCCCTGGGCTGTGGCCAGCAAGGACTGTCCAGGCTTGGAGGCTGACAGGGGCCTTTCTGTTGTGCTGGCTGCAGTTTCACGGATGGCCTGAAAGTGCTCTGAAGAGTCCAAGTGTCGCTGCTCTAGGCCCTAGCCTGCAGCCACCTGGGTGAAGCAAGTTCCTGAGCCAGTTGCCCTCTTTGGCTGGGGCGAAGGCAGACCGGGCCTGGGGCAGGCTACAGACATAACATCAGCTTGGACAAGCGTGGGGTGGGGAGGCTTAGCTTTGTAAACCTTGCCACCCCTCTCTCCGTGCTGCTGGATCTCAATGTCTCGTAGACGTCTTTTCTCAGAGCTCCTGTTTCGTGCTCTCCTTCCCTTCCAGCCATGCAGGAGGTACAGCCCTCCCTGGGGAAATCTGTTCGTCTCTTCTGCTCCGGAGACTGGAATCCAGAATCCGCACCCCCAGGCACAGAACACCTGGACCCTCTCCTGGAGATGGCTCCTCGGCACCTGCCAAGCCCCCCAAGGAAGGGTTTCCTAGGTATGTCCCTTGTGACGAGGTGTGGAGGGGGAGTGTGGGTTATTGTGCCTCTGGCAAATGAAGGGAGGGACTTTGTGCTGTTCCCATGTGTCCTCCAGCAATGGATAATCCCGGGGTGTTAACAGCTCATCTGCTGCCACGTCACCTGGGGTGAAACAAATCCAGCCACGTCCATGTAAGCAGCAGAGAGATGGAGCGAGTGTAACTCCCCAGTCTGCTGACGTGTGACTCTTCTGCACCAAGCTCTGGGAAGCTGTTGCTTTACGCTGGCCTGCTGTTGTGCAAGCCGGGCTCGGAGACTGATGCTGAGTGCCAGTCCACTGACCTCTCTGGAGGTCTCCCATCGGAGTATTTACCAGGTCCGAACCCGCTTCGCTTAGCGAAGAGCCCGGCTTGCTGTTGGTGCTGTACAAATGATGAGGCCGGCTTGGGCGAGCTGACTCGATGGCAGCCCTAGGTGGGGTGGCCACAGCCAACGCGGGGAGCGCGTGCGTATTCAGGAGCCTGGCTTGATCCAGCACGCTGGCCCTTCTGGCTCCTCGGGAAAGAGGATGTGAGGCCACTGGGGGTCGTGAGATGCTGCTGTGATACTGAATCCTCTCTCTGCCTTCCCCACCTGCCCTCCAGATAAACTCTTCTACATCTACACCTCCGGCACGACGGGGATGCCCAAGGCAGCCATCGTGGTCAATTGCAGGTAAGGGGGGGGCTGTGCAGGGGCAGGCCGGTGCTGGGTACGAGGGGAACGGGGGTGGGATCTGGACCCTGCTAGCAATGGAGGGCTCTGCTTGGCTGTTGCTCTGGTATGGCTACTGATGCACCCACTTCTCCTGCCCCAGGTACTACCGCATGGCATCCCTGGTGTATTACGGATTCTGCATGAGGCCAGATGATGTGATGTACGACTGCCTCCCTCTCTACCATGCGGCAGGTATCCGAGCGCTGTGTACACACTGAGCCCCTGCTCGCGCGTCTCTGCCCAAGCCTCTGTAGCCTGTCTCCTTGCTCGTGATGTCATCAGACTCACAGTCCAGGGGCTGCTGCAGTGACTGTCATAACATAACTGCCAGCTCCTGTGTGCTGAGGAGGGGCTTGCCCATCGGTCCCCACTGGATCAGTGTGAAGGACTGGGGTCTTCACAAGGTCCATGGTAGCCACCTAGCAGTACTGGGAGCCCAGGACAAGGCAGCTAGTTGTTAGATCGGGAAACTGGTAGTACGGACCCCGGGACCTGTTTCTGGCTTGTCACTGTGCCTCAGTTTCCCCATATATAAAATAGGGGTAAAGGTGCTTAGAGACCTAAGTGAGGGTATAGAGGGGGGCCCATTAGCACCACTCCTGATGGTGACTTTGGGAATTGGGCACCACCCACTAAGAACCTACCTGAGTCCCTCCAGCTCCATCCAACAGCCCTGGGATGGAGACACCTTCTGGTCCCTACTGGATCCTGGGCTGGATTCAAACCAGATGCCTCAAGGTGAAAGGCTCCATGTCCCCAAGCCAGCCTGTCCCATTTTTGGGATCAGCCACCCTCTCCCGAGAGGCGGGAGGTTAATGGTTTCCCCTGCGCTCCCCTCTCACCCAGGTAACATTGTCGGGATTGGCCAGTGCCTCCTCCAGGGGATGACTGTGGTGATCCGCAAGAAGTTCTCAGCCTCTCACTTCTGGGACGACTGCGTGAAGTACAACTGTACGGTGAGGCAGCGGGGACGCAGAGGCCTCGCGGTGGGGGGTTGGCTGAGGAACCCCGAGAATCAGCAACTTGCTGAGAATCCTGGCAGTGGGGCCCTTGGATGTCTTTAAACCGAGGCTTTGGCTGGCTGTTCCCTGGGGAGATGACTGTAACTGCAGCTGGGTCTGATGAGGGCCGATAGCTTTCTCCCCAGTCACGGACCAGGCACCTCCTATGCTAGGTACTGTACAAACACAGAACAAAAGCTGGTCCCTGCTGCAAGGAGCTTACAATCCAAGTAGTTCCACGTCCTTTCCTTGCTCCTGCTCTTTATTGTATCGTGCTCCAGAGGGCAGTCAGGGTGTTGCCTCCTGCAAGCAAAATAGGGAATGCCAGACCAGTTATTCCAATTTACGAGGAGGCAGCCAGCTAGGTGGGAGGCACAGAATTGGCAAGCAGGACTCCTGGGTTCCATTCCTGGCTCTGCTACTGACTCACTGGGTGACCTTGGGCAAGTCTCTTCCTCTGACTGTCCCTCCCCATCTGTATAACGGGGCTGTTAACACCCGCCTCGCTTCTGGGGGCTTTTCAGGGTTGATGCTGCTCAGATACTCTGCGGTCCCTGGGTGGAGGGTGCTGTGGAAGGGCACGGTGTGCCATGTCTCCCTTCCCCTCCGCAGATTGTTCAGTACATCGGGGAGATCTGCCGCTACCTCCTGAACCAGCCATCCCAGGAGGTGGAGCGGCAGCACCGCGTGCGCATGGCGCTTGGGAATGGGCTGCGGATGTCCATCTGGAAGGAATTCATCTCCCGCTTCGGGATCCCCCAAGTCGCCGAGTTCTACGGTGCCACTGAGTGCAACTGCAGCCTGGGCAACTTCGACAATAATGTACGGCCCTGTCTGTGTCCTTCTGCTGGCCACTGCGGCGTCTCCCCGCCCCCAGCTGCCGAGGGCGACCGTGATGTCTCGTGCAGACACGTGGCCTCGGTGCTCCTGGTGGGATGGTTCATGCGCTCCGTGCCCAGAGAGCTGGCAGAGCAGGCCATGGCAAGGGGCTAGGGATGGGAGCAGACAGGGGAGGGGATGTCGGGAGACACCCCTTCTGATCCTGAGTAAGCATCCCTCCGTGGGGCAGGTGCAAGGCCCCTCCGCTGATGTTGGCAGGGAGCCCTGAGTGACCTTGGGAAGGTAGTAGATTGTATCTGGTCTCTGGGGTGGGGTAGCTCCCGCATGTCCTGGGCAATCACTTGGGCTGGCAGCTGGGGCAATAGGAGGGAAGCCAGGGTAGGGACAGAGAGACTTCCAGCTGCCATTGGGCTCTCTTTGCGTTCTCTCGATTCCAGGTTGGTTCCTGTGGCTTCAACAGCAGGATCCTGCCTGGGATTTACCCCGTCACCTTGGTGAGGGTGAACGAAGACACCATGGAGCTGATCCGTGGGCCGGATGGACTCTGCATCCCTTGTAAACCAGGTGAAGGGGGATGGGGCCATGCGGGGAGCAGCTTCTGTCTATTGCTACGTCCCTCTGTCCTGCGTTGCATGAGCCCTGAACTAGAGCTCTGATTTGTGACTAGCTGTGCAGGAGTCTCCGTTCTGACAAGCATCCAGAAGCATCCTCTGCTGTGATTAGAAACCGTTCCCCCTTTTGGTGGCTCTGTGCACCTCCGGGGCTCTGGTTCAGTAGCGACTGGACATGGTCACCAATGGCAGCTGTTGGGTGTAAAGTGAGTGTGATAGTTCTCAGCCCAGTTCCCACATTGCTGCAATCACTACCACAGCTGGCACTCCCTGGCCATCCCCGGGGCAGTTTCAGCGGAGAGCTCAGGGACTGAATGGGCCACGGAGTCAGGGCAGAGGGAGGAGCTCAGTTGGAGGTTCCTGCAGGTCAGGGTTGAGCTAGGTTGGGAGGGCAGCCTGGGGGAAGCTTGCTGAGGTAAACTGGACACCGGTGCGCTAAGAGATGTTTGCACAGTAGAGCCCCAGTGTCCTCCCTAAAGCGTCTCCTCCTCCCACGGAGACAGGATGCATGCACACCATGCGGAGCCGGCAATCTCTGCGTACTCTTGTCTCTGAGACAGCAGAATGGCTGGGTCTGAGCATATCCCTCACCCTCTCTGCCCACAGGGGAGCCGGGACAGCTGGTAGGACGCATCATCCAGAGCAATCCTCTGCTGCACTTCGACGGGTACCTGAACCAGTCGGCCACCAGCAAGAAGATCGCCCATGACGTGTTCGCCAAGGGGGACTCGACGTATCTTACTGGTGAGGGCCCTTATCCCCTCGCTGCAGAGGGTGCGCTCTGAGAGCAGGGGGTTGACGCTGACAGGTGCACTTGGTCTCCAGGGTCCCCTTGCTACCCCCAGCAAGGCCTTTGGTTAATCCTCTGCTTGCTGTCCCCATCCATACCTGGCAATCTTGCTCAATCACACTTACCCTTCCAGAGCCTCCCATCTGCCCTCTTTAACCACTTTGCAAACAGGAATTAAGACTCCCAAACGCACTCCCTGACCCAAGAACTGGGGCAGGATAGTTTATCCTTTTGAAGCCCTGAGGGAAAGTGATTTGTCCAAGGTCACCCAACGAATCCAGTGGCAGGTTCTTGGTATATTGTTAACCCAGGTTGTTGCAGTAACTACTTGATCACGCTTCCTTCCACTGCCCTGCGTGGCCCAAGAGCTAGGACTCCTGGGTTCTAATCCCAGCTCTGCCCTTGACTCCTGGCGGGCAGGTCACTTCCCCTCTCTGTGGCCCCAGTCCCCAGCTGTTGAATGGAACTAACAATCGTGATCTGCCTCAGGCTGGGGGATAGTGAGGCTGATGTTCATGAAGTGCTTGGAGAGCCCTGGATGGAGGGCACTGTAGAAGAGCAGAGTGTTATGGTGACTCCCACCCTGGGAGCCTGTAGGCTCCTCTGACTTCCTCTGGCTCCCCCAGGAGACGTGCTGGTGATGGACGAATATGGCTACATGTACTTCCGGGACCGCACTGGGGATACCTTCCGTTGGAAGGGCGAGAACGTCTCCACAACGGAGGTGGAGGGGACTCTGAGCCGCATCCTCCACATGACAGACGTCGTCGTCTACGGGGTGGAGGTGCCAGGTAACCAGGGCTGAGGGGAGCGTCTCTCTGCTTTCTTTGTCCTAAGTTTGGGAGTGATGGCCCTTTGGCACTCGCTGCCTGGGCCCTGGTCTCCATCCTGTGAGTCTCATTGTTTATCCCACTGCATGGGAGAGGGAGGAGGAAAGGTCAGGATTGGGGTGCAGAATCTCCCATCCCTCGGCCGTGGGTGCATGAAACACTTTAGATGAGAGTTTCCAGTCGATCTGGTTTGCCTTTGTGTAAATGACAACACAAGGTGCAGGGCAGAGCCAACCCCATTCTCGCTGATCTTGGGACTTATCTCGGCCAAAGGCAGCTCTAATAGCATGAGGGGGCCACTGGGTATCACTGGTATCTTGGTTTATAGGGCAACAGCGTCCAGCCAAAGCCATCCCCAGTGGTAGGGGAGCAGTGCAGAGAGATTGGAGCTTTCCTGGATGTGTTCAGACCAGGGGCTGATGCTGGTGACGCTGGCAAGGGGGTCACTGATGGGGGGTGAGGTGTATGTGTGTGGTGCTGAAGGGTGGAGACTGTCACTGATGTATTATTTAAGGTGAGCCTTGGGGTTGCGTGTGTGTGTTGCCTCTGCCTCTTAAACATGTTGCTAATGGCCTGGCATTCCAGAGCCCTCTGGATTATCTGTCTTGTTGTGGGCTTCTGTGGAGATCCCTTTGTATGTTGTGTCTAGTCTTAGGCATATTGCTGCAGGCCTGGCCAGCTCTGTCCAGGGCCAGCTGGTGCACCGAGCTTGCTGAAGCTGCTCCCCAGCTGGGGGGCAGGAGGTATGTGAGTGATTGCACCAGCCCCCTCCTACTATGTGCATCACCTTCTGTCCTATGTTCCAGGCATCGAGGGGAAGGCAGGGATGGCAGCCATTGCTGACCCCAAGAATTCCTGCAACCTGGAGAGCTTTGCCAATGAGCTGAAGAAGGCCCTGCCGTTGTACGCACGGCCCGTCTTCTTGCGAGTGCTGCCAGAAGTCCACAAGACAAGTGAGCCTGCCCTGCTGGGGGCACTTTCCTTTTGAATTGACAAAAAGCCAGGAGTGTTCTCCTGGCTTCCAGAAGGACCTGTCTGGAATAGGGGAAACTTGAAGTCAGGGTTCTATTCCTGACTGTCACTGATTCACTGTGTGACCTTAGATGGGTCACTTCCCCGTCCATGCCGCAGCTTCCCCCTCTGTAAAATGGGGGTGTACTGACCTACGGCAGGTGGGTCGGGGTGGCTTAATTCTCAGCATGCAAAGGGACTGGAAAGTCTGGCTCGTTAGCAAGTCCATTTTTCTTTTTCGCTCCCTCCACATGCTCTGGGATGGTGCCTGGGCGTTCGACGCCCGCGTACACTGGTGACCACACGCCTTGCAAAGCTGTGGGGTGCCAGGCCCTGGCTCTGGGATGTCCCGGCCCTGCTGGTTGACTGACTGTGTCTTTAAACACGGCTGTCAGTAGTGGCCCTCTAGCACGAGCAGGGAAGATAGGGGTGATGGCTGAGGACTGCACTGAGCTTTCCAAGGGGCCATGGTTTGCAGCGCACAGTGAGAGAACGGTGCTGCAGGAGAATGGTGCGGGTGGAACGCACACTCTCTGTGTGGTGCTCTGTCCTCCTCTAGGGGTGGCTGGGCCTCATAGCAGAGGGAGCTCAGTTAATAGAGACTCTCACTTTGAGATGGAGAAGCCCTAAATTCAATCCCTGCTGCAAATGGCTCACCCAAAGGTGAGGCATAGCCCCAGAATCTGGCTAGCAAGGGTTTTGTCTGCTAGTCCCATGTCAGCCATGCTGTGGGCAGGATCCTACAAGGGGTGATGGGCTGATTCCCTCCTTGTGGGTGTTCCTAGTGGCAGTGGAGGGTGGCAGGCTTGATTTCCAAAGAGGAGGCATCTGTTGAGAAGGTGGAATGGAGGCACAGGGAGCTACCATGATGTCCACAGGCCACCTTCCTTCCCCACTGCTGCCCCTAACCCCTTGCTGCTTCCACCCCAGGCACCTACAAGTTCCAGAAGATGGAGCTGCGCAGGGACGGATTTGACCCTGCTGTGGTGAAGGACAGGCTGTACTTCCTGGACTCCAGGCAAGGCTGCTACCTCCCACTGGACATGGCGGCCTTCAGGAGGATCCAGTCAGGACAACAGAAGCTGTAATGGGCGAGGCTCTGCAAGTCGCCTCTTGGATCCCTTTGCTGTGTCAGGATGGGGCGGTCCTGGGGAAGGAAAGGGTTAAAGGATGATGTGAAGGGCACACGTGGGCTTTATTTAACAAGTTTTACAGACACAGATGAGCGTGTTGGGTGGGGTGGGTTACGTACCAAAGTATAGAATCATTATGGCTTTATTTTCTACTTCATACAAGGATGGCCCCCTGGGCTGTGAGCATGGGGTCTTCTGTTCATCTATGGCCAGGGACATGGAACTTTTCCCAGGCCAAGATGGCAAAGATCAGGGGCATGGGACCTTCACCATGCCAAGATGGCAGAGATGGGGGGCGCCCACCTTCCACAGGCCTCCATTTCCCTGCCTTTGTTTGTTTCTCTCCTTTGCTGTCCTGCTCACACTGCAGAGTCCAGAAAGGGCTGATGGCAGTAGTGCCTCTCACAAACCCCCCCAAGGGCGATGGGGTGCTGGCCCTCCCACAAAGCAGCTAAGCTGAGGTGAGCTTTGCACTCTGCACTGAACCAACCAGCTGGCTGGGGGCCATCATGCAAGGCAAAAAACATTGCCCTCTTTGTGGTTCACTGTTGAAGCATTGCAACTTTGTTGGGGTGGGGGAGAGCATACGGGGGTGGGGGCATGTTGTGGGGCTTAGAGGAGGGAAGGGCAAGTGTCTCTACCATGCTTCATTCTTTCCAGGGGATGATTTTTCTATTTTCATGATCATACTTTTTTTGGTCTTAATTTATTGTATTTTTTTTAACCTGCCCCAGGTTTGTGCACTGGGTGGTGGGGGCATCCTGTTGCTAGAATATCCTTCTTTCTCTTTTTTTCTCACATGAGGACATCCCCCTTCATCTGGACCTGATCCTTCTCTTCCAGAGGTTAGGGCACAAAGTCCACAGGCAATCTGTTCCCAGACCTACCTGTCCAGGAGCACAAGGGGACTGGAGCTCTGACCTTGTGGAATTGTGCCTCCTTGGGGCTGCTTTCAGTTGGAGTTTATGCCCTGGGTGAGGGGTACGACGCTGCTGATCTGGTGTCGTGGCACTTGCCACCCTGGCTGTGTGTCATGCGCCTCACCGTTGTAAAGACCAGGCCATTAATCGTATGGCTTTTATTTTCTTGCTGAGGGGTTGAGCACCTGCAAACCTTGTTGGGGGGCCAGTGCTCGCCATCTCAGAAAATCCATTTGTTCAGGTTCAGAGTGTAGCATCCTTAGCCGCATCTGATCCTGGGTGATCCCATGGGGGGCTGGATGAGAGAGCAGGAAAGATCTATTCAGGGAAAAGCACGTTGTGTTTACACTGTAGCGGGATGAGTCCTGAGAACAGTGTCTCTGTATGTCCATCTGTCTGTCAGCACGGTAGGGTAGGCATCTGCTTTGTTTGGTCTGCTTATGGAGGTCCAACACCCTGCCCCCTGAATCTGTTCTACCCTCATGGTTAAATCTGAGCATGAGTGATTTGGATTTTCCCAGATGCTGCTCTCTTGTTTGGTTGTCCGTGCTGTAGCGGGGGGTCTGGGTTGGAAACTGGCACCCGGAAGCTATTTCATGTGACAGGAGGAGAATTTTCACATCCCTCCCGTTGTCAGAAATGTCCTTGGGAAGAGGGAGACGATTCTTACTTGGGGCTGGATGTGAAGAGACCAGCTGCCAAATGGGCATGTTTGCATTCATGACATGCAGGCTTGAGTGAAGAAACCTGAGTCTCGCTCGCATACTCCTGTGGCTGGCTCCCTAGTCATCCAGTGTGTTCCCTGGCCAAGCTAGAATTTGGGATCCACTGCTCCAAAACCACAGGTGTCTGTGATGTGAGCTAAAGGAGATTCTCCATCAGTGGTAGTTGTATTATTAGGGCATGTAGCTGTGGCCTCCAGCCAGCAGATGAGGGGCAGTGGCAATACCCCACTGTAGCGTGAGGAGAGATGGGTTTGCAGACAGTGCAGGCACCACAAGGAGGCCTAGTGGGGGTGACCCTGCTGCAGAAGAAGACGGGTGCTTGACAACGTTCTGTGGTAGAATCCTAGGGTCTGTCTGTCTTCACTGTATAGCTAACCTGGGTGATTAGCACCTAGGTCTGGGCACTCAGATTAGCCTAGCTTGGGTGTGACTACAAAGCCCTGTCCCCATTAGTGTGTATGTTTCTGTGTTCCCCTATGTGTGTGTGTGTGTGTGTTGTTGCAGGCCTAGCCCATGGTTCTTTGTTCTGAGATGCCCTAGGATGTTTTTTTTCCCCTCAGTCAATTGTGGGAGAACGTCTGTCCTGCAGGGGGCACTGTGGGAAGGCTGTGGAGGGCTACCAGCACTGGAGTTGTTTTTGGTCTCTCTCCTTACTGCAAAGTCAGTGGGTTCCAGCCTGAGTTAAAGCAGAGCCTTGGTTCTCACCTCCCCTGTCCTTCCCCCTCCTCCCTCCCCCCCCTCAGCTAGCCTGGGCTTAAAGCACCTGCAACAACAGGTAAGAGGGCTGTGGGTGTGCATGGTAAGAGGGCTGTGGGTGTGCATGGTAAGAGGGCTGTGGGTGTGCATGGTAAGAGCCTAAATTAACTGTGTGGACAAAGTAGTTTGTAACTTTCACATTAGTAAGTCCAGGAAAACGCCTGGGGGTGCCTAAGACTAGCTAATGTGGGGGAAAAACCCTTATTTCCTAGTGCAGTCAGGGCCCTTGAGTCAGCCTTCAGCATTTGCAGTGCATTGTTTTAAGGACAACAGCGGGTCGCTAACCAGTTCTGCAGTGCTCTCCAGGCTGGTGTAGCTGTAGTCCTAGCCAATGCAACGTGAGGGCTCTCCAGACCAAATGACTCTGATCTACAAACGGGATCAGCCGCAGAGCATGGGTGGGTGAGCGATCCCAGTCTGGTGGCTTCATTCTGTTTCACTATAATCCAAAGACCCCTCTCTTAGTGCGAGAGCTTTTGTTAAAATTATTCTCTAATTCAGGCTATCACCCTGAGAGTAAATGGTGCCTGAGATCAGTGGGGAAAAGGAGTGGTGGGAGACAGGCTCACAATCTGCACCCCCCTCCCTAGTGCCAGGGCTATCCCCATGTTTATTCCTCTGCCTGGGCGAGAAGAGCAAAAGCCGGGGGGGGGGGGGGGAGGGTGGAGACTACTATCAAGCCCCATCCCTAGCAGCGCAGTGTAACCAAAGGGAGCCCTGCTGGCTCAGAATATCATGAATATCCCTTGGATGTCATGCTGAGGAGGGCAGTGTAAGTGGAGGGATAGAAGCTGTTGCTTTGCAGAGCTTTAAAAATGGGCCACATCCTCTGTGGCACCAGGCCCCGTCTGGCTGGGGAGGAGCTGACTGTGAAGATGAATGAAACAGCTGGTGGCAAGGGGCTTGGTAGCTGCCTGCCCAGGCTCCCTCTGCATGCGATGCCCACGCCCATCAATGGGACTCTGACTTCAGCATAGCTTTGGGCAGGGCCGCAGCCAGCCTTCAGAGCACACTGTTGCCTAATAAGGGAGTACCCCATGTGACCAGTTGTTATATGCGGGCAGGCTGGGGGGTTGAACACACCCTGCTGGGAAGGAAACTCATGGTAGGTTGCCATTCAGAGCAGAAGCCTTGCTGAGCCCCTCACCATTTCTTTCAGGGGAGCAGTTCCCCACATACGCTGCCAGGTGTTTTTGTGTCCTCAGCACTGGGCTCCCTTTGTCCTCCGCTCTGCAACCCACCCCTTCCCCTGTCTCACCACACCGGAATGTTTCTCTGTAAGCGCATCTGGTTCCTCCCTCTCGCATGTCCCAACGAGTCCATCCAGCAGCCAAACGTTTGTTTTCCCTGCACTGATGAGATGTTGAAATACTGGCACTCAGGAAGGAGCTGGGGAAGGGTGGTGTGGGACAGTGGTGGGAGGTGGCAACCCACAGGACCATCTCTACCATCAGCCTGGAGGAGGAGTGGGACGGGACTTCACTTTCATGTCCTCCTCTGACCCTTGTCACACGACCCTCATCTGTTTCCACATGTCAAACCTAAGCCAAGTTCGTAAATCCTGATGTGAAATAAAATTGTGGGATCATTATGGCCACTAGTGGATTTCAAATTCTCTTGCGCTTTGACTGCAGTCCTGGAAACCTGAAATTGAAGTTCAAGTCTACGTTCGCAATCACTAACATTTACCCTATCCACCTGCAAAAGGAGGAAGGAACTCCCAGCTATCCTCTGATTATATCAGAGCTGTTGCAGACGACAGAAGGAAGGGTCTGATGGTTAGATTAGGGTTCTGGTAGTTGAGGGTCATAGCTTCTAGTCGTAGCTCTGCTGATAATTCAGTGAGCGACCTTGGGCAAGTCGCTGCCACTTGTTCTGCCTCAGTTTCTCCAGCTGGAAAACAAGCTTAGCAGTACTGTGCTGGAACATGGAAGTGTGGAATCTTTGGGGAATGTAGCTGCTAAAATCAAAGAGCTCTCTACTAAGCATGTACAAACTACTAATTTTCAAAGGTGTAGGACTTGGCCATAGTTGCGTAGACTTTTCACAAGGACAGCAAATGGCAGCTCCCTTATACCTCCTTCTCCCCAACCCCTTCCCTGCCACCCCCTGAATTTCAAGTTCCTGCTAAGTGTGGTGGCACTGCAGCTTCTCAAAGAAAGTCACCAGCATTTTTTAACATGGGCAAAACCACACGTTTCCCCCAGTCTTGATCTTGGAAAGGTCTGAACTGTTTTGGCTGAAATTTTCCAAAATAATCATAATTCATAATTGAGCCTGAAGTAAATGTCGGACTTGAAAATGTCAGACCTGCTGGTTAAACAACTCAAAATGGATTTGCCAAGGGACGTGTTGGGCAGTTCTATGAGCCCCACGTATGATAATGGCCCTTGAGAAAATCTGGTTTCTGTCAGGAATCAAACCCTCACAATCCCCATTTGTTGTTTCCCCATCACTTTCCAATCTTCCATGTGCTGTTTTGCTATTTAGGGTTTTCATCAGGCCACATGAAACTGAAATCGGGTCTCCTGTCGAGCTGTTTTCCTTTCAGCACTTGCTTTGTTACTGTAGGGTTGCCAATTTACTGTTGACACTCCTTCTTGTGCTGAATCATAGAATATCAGGGCTGGAAGGGACCTCAGGAGGTCATCTAGTCCAACCCCCTGCTCAAAGGAGCAGGACCAATCCCCAATTTTTGCCCCAGATCCGTAAGATGCCCCCCTCAAGGATTGAGCTCACAACCCTGGGTTTAGCAGGTCAATGCTCAAGCCACTGAGCTATCCCTCCTCCCCAATTACAGGGCCAAATCCTTCCCCACAGGTAATCAGAGCCATGTGGAACAGCATGTGGGGCTGGATTTGGGAATCTGTGTGGGGTGAATGGATGGGATTTTAGGGAGGGGAAGGAATGAAGCAGCTGGATCTGCCACTGACCAGCTCCACCACCTCTTCCTCTCTGGGGCGGGAGTAGTGCAGGTGCTGTGGCAGCTGCTTTAGCCCGGAGACAACCAAGGGGGGCTCAGTGGAGAAAGTCCTCATTCTAGAGTTGCCACATCCACAATGCAAAAAAAACCTGGCCAGTGGGCCCTCCGCCCCCCTCCCCCAAATGAGGGGAAACAGTCCTCGAGAGATGGAAGCCCCTCTACCATCCCCTGCCAGGAGGCCTTTCCTCTCCCACCTTGCTCCTTACCCCTCCCTGCTTGCACACCATGGATTTGTCCCTATTGCAGGTCCCTGGCCCTGCACAGTTTTGACAGGCTGATTGGAGTCCCAGTACATTGAGTGGGATCCGGAGGGGCCCGTGGCGCTGGCCGTGTTCCCACCTCCCTGTCATGTGCTGTGTGTGTGCGTGATAGTTATCCAAATGTCGTGTGCAGCTTACACAGGACATGTTGCTCCCAAGTGAACCCACCCCACCCCACCCCACCCCCAGCATGTGGCACAATTTCCTCTGGCAAATGAAAGGCAGTACCGGCCAGGCTGGTGAAAAACTGGCCAGGGGGCAACTCTGCCCCATCCCATGTTTGTCAATGAACTCCCCAGGGCCCAGCCTGGCACCTCCGTTCTATGGTGGCAGCAGGAGTTGAGGCTGGAAGAATTTTACACACCAAAGAGGAGGGAGCAAACGGGGGGGGCTGTTGTTTCCCCTTAAGCTTCCTCTTCCCTTATAGCGGCTGCTGTGCGTACCAGGGAGGCCATTGTCCCACAGCAGGATGTGTGCGGAGACCAGGCCACCTGGAGGTCTTTTCAACCGCTGCGTCTCCTTGGGCTGGTGCCATTGAGAAGCACGAGCACAGTGCAGCTCCTGCAGCTGCCAGTGGAGGGGGTGCTGGGCACAGCTAACACGGCACCAGCACCTACAAGGGCCTGCGGTACTGGTTTGTGTGTGCTCTGCTGGGATTTCACACTCAGCCCGTGGGAGCAGAACAGAGGGGCGCGGGTGTGGGGCATGGCTCAGAGCTTCAAGCTGACATGTACCAAGGGAAGGTGGATAAATGGTGGCGAGGGAGATCTAGCCGGTGTGTAAAGCGGCTGCAATAAAGTGCCCAGGGGTCAGGCCCTGAGAGTGTCAGGAGAAATGAGATCTCCAAAACTGCGGCTCTGTCTTGTGTCCCCCACAACCTCCTTTACCATGCATGGCCCTCGCAGATCAGGTTGTCGACAGCAGCTGCTCCCACCGACTCCCCTTTCCCAAGACAGATGGAGCCCCCAGCACAAGGAGGAGGCCCACGCCTCTTGTAAGGACCTTGCCACAGCAGCTGGCGTCCTGTCACAGGCAAACAGAGGCCTGTGGCCACGGGGGTACTGGAATGCCAACCTCTGGGCTGTCTGTAAAAGATCGCCCTGCAGTTAGATGGTCAGAAGGGCTTTTGTGCCAGCAGGGCCAGCAAGTGGCATTCCTAAAAGCACGGGAGTGAGGCAAGTGTGTGTCACGCTGAGTGAATGTACGTAAGCTGCCCATGCTCTTGCTTCACGCAGCCCTCCTTTTGCGTCAGCCTAAGGAAGGTGAGGGAGAGCTGGGGCTCCATCCTCGCCTCTGTTACCTCAGGGCCTAAGGTGGTGGTGCAGCTTCTCTAGTGCACCCATCACAGAAATAGCTGGGTGCTGTATGGTACAATTAAAAATCTGTGAGAGACTCAGGCTCCTCTAGAGCCAGATGTGAAGGGAGATTGATGGGGACACACCGTTTTAAGTTAATTTAGAGCTGGTGAAAGGCGCCAGGGTAATAGCCCCGAAGCCCGATGCCTTCTGTTGAACTACAGAACAGGTACAACCTGGGCAGCCAAAGGACAAGCTCAGATGCCACCCAAGAGGGTAGACATCTTGCAAGTTCTGATGCTCTTGCCAGATTCAAAATGGCAGAAATCCCCTGTGATCCCTTGGTCTCGTAACGTTTACACCACAGGGGGCTGAAATCTGGTGCTATCTGCCTGCAAGATTTCGGCACCATGGAGGCCTAGTCCTGGTTTGATTTGGAACCCCAGCTCGAACTGGATTCATTCCAAAGAGGGTCTCCTGAGGCCATCTCTAAAAATAACAGGTGAAATCATAGTTTGATTGAAGTCAATGGCAAAAACTAAGAGCTGAGGGGCAAAACTGCACCTGCTGTGGGCACTATGGAACAGAGCACCTAGAGATGCACATTTTTAATCTGTGCAGGAGGGGGTGGGAGCACTTTACCTTTCCCTTGGGGGAAGTGATGTGCTTTTCTTGTATTAACAGAGCCCAGATACCTTGGGGACTGTTGCCTCAGAGATACTGCTAGTGATCAGGTTTTGTTTTTTTAATTAATCTAATCAAAAATGAAAACAAGCTTGTGCTGGTGTGTGGCTGGAGACATGAGGTCCATCTGGAGCATGAGGAGCTCTGCTCCTGTGGAGAGCTTGGCCGGGCTTCACATGTGGCGACATATGTCTGATGGAAGCTATGAGATTGAGAATGATTGGAGCAGCTGGGAGGGTGTGGCTGTTTGGATGGGAGGTTTGGGACCTGAAGCAGAGGGTCAAGCAGCGAGCTCTTGTATTGGGGAGACTAAGAGTGTTTAACAAACGGGGAAACACCGTGGCCAATTGCGTGCCAAGAAAAAAGCAATCAGCAGACCTTGGTTCAGAAAGATGTCAGTCTAATCTAGCTATGTATGCCACCTGTATGGCTGGAACTTTCCTAGGATCTTTGCCCCCCCATAACCAGCGTCTGAGTCTCAGAGCAGCTCAGCTCCCATCTAGGGACTTAAATAAGTGATGAGATTTTCAAAAGAACTGAGAGAGTTGGGTTGACATGATTTAGGTACCAACATGGGAACAGAGCTCTTTTCAATCCCGGACTCCCACTGTGGGTGCTGAGCATTTGAAAATCTGGCCTCACCTGTCTATGTAGACTGCTGTCACTGTCGTACTCTCCTGTAATGGTCACACCACTATAGTTCAAGCTAGTGTTACTCAGCTGTTTGGAGCCATTACTATAGACTATTGTAGCACTTTTTTCCCCTATGGTAAATCTGGTGGCACAAGCCAGATCACATGCAACTTGGGCTAGTTCTGCACTTAATAAAGGTTGATGTGTTGCTACAGATGATGTAATGGGGCTTGATGCAAAATCCATTGACTTCAATGGGTTTTGGATCAGGCCCATGGTGTCTTTTTTAACGTCCTGATTCTGCAAAGCACTTAAGCACATTGAAGTCATTGGTCCTTGAGTAGGTGCCTAAGTGCTTTGCGGAATCAGGGTTTAAATGCATAGATGAAATGGTTCCAATGAAGGCAGTGGTTGGCAAGAAGCAGCCAGCGGCTAGTCGTAATGAAACCTGATGCATGTGCTTTTTTCAAAAAAGGAAATAAACTAATTTCATCCCATCTCCGTTCTGAAGGGCACTGCGTGGGACTTGCTTCTCTTTTCTGATCAATTAGTTAATGTCTGTACACCCCTGAGTAGATGAAAAGTGCTTTAAGAGTGTGACATATTATTCTCTTTTTGAATGAAACATTAGTAAAGGTGATTGCATAAGGTTAAACATCTTACTTTAAAAATGAATCCCTTTCTCAATTACTATTAACCCATTAGAGAGACAAGGTGGGTGAGGGAATATCTTTTATTGGACCAGCTTCTGTGGGTGAGAGAGATGAGCTTTCAAGCTTCTCTCACCCACAGAAGTTGGTCCAATAAAAGATATTATCTCACCCACCATGTCTTTCTAATCTTTTGGGACCAACCAAAGGTCTGTTTGCCAGAGGCTGGGAATGGGCAACAGGGACGGATCACCTGATGCATCACAACACGGTTCAGAACATAAGAACGGCCATACTGGGTCAGACCAAAGGTCCATCTAGCCCAGTGTCCTGTCTTCTGACAGTGGCCAATGCCAGGTGCCCCAGAGGGAAAGAACAGAACAGGTAATCATTGAGTGATCCATCCCTGTTGCCCATTCCCAGCCTCTGGCAAACATGCACTAGTCTGCTGCAGCCATGTTTGGTTTACAAAGAGTGCAGGGGAATATTACAATATAGATGAAGGACCCAATCCTGCGAAATGCTCAGCAATTGCAGGATCAAGTCTTTGAAATGTTAAAGGAAAATTATGAAACATTTTTACTCCTTTGAAAGGCTGTAAAACTTTTTTAAACCCCTTATAATTGGGCCTATTCCTGACATCTCTTTACATGTTAAGTCTTTACACACAATGAAATGTAGGTACTGTTTAATGCACCTTGCAGACTATCATTGCCTTTAGGTTTTTGAAAGTACAGAAGGAAGTGTGCAGGGCTACAAGGATGGGCTGTATTTTGATGCATTCCTTAGAAATGTAAATACATGCCGAACACTCCTTACTCTGAGATAAAGCCCAGGTCTCCGGGGGTCCTGCAGAGAGGTGCACTGAGGGAGGGGTATGTTCTGATTGAAATCAAAATCATTGCTCATAACCAAAGAAGGAGGCAGCCCCACTGGTCAGCAAACTCAGGAAGCCTAGGGGGAGACATTTTTTTTTTTTTAATACTGTACACTTTGCACAACCCTGGCCCATTCCAAAGGCAGATGATTTGCCTTTCCAGAATAATTTGGAGCTTGATCCTGATCCTATTGACTAACGGTGTGGGATCAAGGCCATGAAGAGTACAGGAATAATTCAACTCGGCCAGGCCTGGTTTGGCAGCATTCAGAGAGGGGGGGGTGACTCTTTCAGAAGCAGAGAGATTACCCCAACCCTTGCTGTGGCCTGCAGGTGGGATTTCAGCACGGTTCTCCCAGGACCCCCTTTCAGCTCATCCCTGGTTCTGAAGGCCTGTGAAGTGGAACCTGTGCTACTGCCATGGCCTTCTCCTTGCAGCATGATTCAGTCTTTCACTGGCATTAGTTCTGGGATGTGCAGAAGCCCAGAGAAGACCAAGCCTAGGGAGGTACAACCCCGCCCCTCACGGGCCTTTGGTCTGTGCTGGCTAGAGATCCTGTCCTTTGCATGGCACAAGCAGGTTATAGTAAAGGGCCATGCACGCTTGTCATCCTGCTCGAGAAATGATTGTTAGGAATAACCAAAAGGGACCAGGAAGTCAAGGCTGGAGGAGCAGCCTTCCCCTGCGCAGGAGCCCCTAGCCATCCAAGTGGCCTCCGGCTCAGCAATAATAAGGGGCTAAGCAGCAGAGGGTTAGCTGTGTTCTCAGCTTTGAGTATCACTTTCAGCTATTCTGAAGGTTAAATGCCTGTTTAGAGCCCCCTATTGAAGGTAGAGACGGGGGTGCGGTATTGTTTAATGCCCTCCGGCTTTGTTTAGCTGCTTTCAGCGATCCCGTGAATTAAAAAGCATTGCACTCCCCACAGCACAACACCCCAGCCGGAACAGAAGTGCCTCCTGGGGGAGGCAAGCAGCTTCCTGTGAGCTGTAATGACATTCAGTGCTCCATCGGTTCAGCTCCTGCTTTCTTTTTGCTGCAGTTTAACCCGGGCACAGAGGCCGGGCTCCATCTTACTGATCTCTGCTTGACACCCAATTACCACATGAATGGGAGAGAAAGGCTGCAAAAGGCTTTAACTCCCACTGACCCTCCCTCCCCTCTCACTGTTCCCCCTCCCTCCACCCCAAGCCCCCTCTCCTTTCTCTGATGCAGAGGGAGTTCAAAACTGAGACTGGGAAATCAAACAAAGGCCAGAGTAAGGAAACCCATTGTCACTGCTGCAGAGATGGCTCCAGTTTTCCCATCTATTGTTCGCCTTGAAGTTTGACTAGCTGTGTGGAGGGATGCAAACAGCTGTTTGTGGATTCCCCTGATGCTTTGTGGAAAAATAATTGAATCCTCACTACAAGGCTCCCTGTTAAAATGCTTCCTCGTAGCACTGGGCCTCATTGTAAATCCCTTATTTATAAACTTCATTTCCCTGTAAAATGCCATAACAAACCCAAACCGTTTCTTCTTGAATACACTGTCATCAAGGGGAGGGGGGCCTTTCCCTTCCATGCTCCAGAGGAGAGAGAAGAAACAAACAAGAAAAGAGGTCGGAGGAAAGAATTGAAACCCTTTTTATTATGTGGTTAAATTTTCCAACTGAGAACAAATTTGTGACCTTATCTTTTGTTTGGTGCTGTTGAATCTGTGGGTGGGGAACTGAGATGAGCATCAGTGAGATTGTAGCAAGGCAAGTCTGGACTGTTTCCTGTTACAAGCAGAAGCACATCAGCTTGGGGTATCCACTCCTACAATAACACTTACATGGCTATGAATGCTAATGGGACTCTTGTGGGCCAGATGCTGCTGTTGGTATCCCTGTGCAATCCCAGTTAAATCAATGGAAGATGCACCTTTGTAATAGAACAGAAGATTTTGCCTTTAGATTTTTGAGCAACCTGAGCTTTGATTAAACAATTCATGGTATGGCAAATACACATTCCTCAGCTTGAACCACAACCCAGTGGATTGCGTTCTTCTGAGTTTGTATGTAAGTTCCTCAAGCCAGGGAACCTCGTCCTATTCACATGTTCATGAGGATCATGTATGTTTACAGCACTCTATAAATAATCAGATCAATATCAATTTCATTAAGACAGATCATTTTCTCCTAAGAGAATTTTGAGACACAGACAGCTCTGATTTCAGCAGTGTGGTCTAAGATGAGGCTTTGCCATGTCCCAAAACACACAATGACCTTAAAAATGAATCTCTAGTGTCTGAAGTATTCAGTGACGTTGTACCAGGGCAGTTTCTAGGACTGTGCAGTTGGATACTTGAACAAATCTGAATAATGCTGTAGTTATGTTTTTACTGATTTATTTATTTTTGGCCATGAAGAGATATTAACCCACAAATCTGTTCTTCTTGTGAGATTCCTATAATCCAGGAATTGAAATGCCATTAGTAAACCAGATCTCCTGTTAGTTTGGCCTCATATATTACTTCTGGAAACCAAAAAGAATAGCCAATGAAAGACAAACACAACTACAAATAAACAAATATTTGGAATACAAAACACCAGACCCTGCACATATCCCTGATACTTTCTGTAGTACAGTGCAGTACGAGATAGTTTAAGGCTGCATCACATCTGCTGAGCACCGCTGGTTACTGCAAACACACCTGACTCGTCCTCTGCTCCCTACACTGGCTTTGCATAGCATATTGACTCAAGTTTAACATCTCGATCCTTACCTTTAAGGCACTCAAAGCCTGGGCCCAGGGTATCTAAAAGATCAACTAACACTTTGGTATAAATACCATGGTCGACAATTACGCTCCTCTGGCACAATGGAACTCTCTACCATAAGGATGAAGCTTGTCTGTGCAGGAGACAGAACTTTTTTGGGGGGGGAGGGCTGGTCCAGACTGTGGAATGGACTCTCCCAGGAACTAAGGACCATCATCATAAACCTCACCACCTTCTGCTCCAAGTGCAAGGCACATTTCTTTGACCTTGCCTTCTGTAACATAAACATAGAGCTGTGTGTGTGTGAGAGAGAACAAACACAACAGATGTTAGTCAAGTTCCTTAACGCATCACTACAAGGCGCTCAGATATTATGGTGATGAATGAGCTATTAAAAACCTATATAGAATAGAAGTCTGATTTGCAAAGACCTTTATTATATGCAAAATCATACCTTCTTTCGGAGCATCTGGCCACTGTTGGTGACAGGAGACTGGACTAGTCTGATCCATTCTGGCCTTTCCTATTTTCCTGTTAAAAATTACCATATAACTAGATGGATGGATGGTACGTGATGGTCAATCTGAGTTCACCGCTGGAAAATATCTGACATGGTTCTTTTCCATTGTGTTACTAAGAAGCAGAGAGTTGTTGAAGAGATATTACAAGGGCTTGTTTGGATCTCAGGTTTTGTCCTGGCCCATCTCCATTCAGAAAAATTTCTAAGCACTCTGCAAGCTATCCAGGTTTTGTACTGAACGTTGGTTTCGCTAGGAGCTTTGCTGCAGAAGGATTATGTGTGCTCAGGGTTGACAGTAGTGGCATTTGTTGGCTGACTTCTAAAATTAAATGAGAGCAGAGGATATAGCCAAAAGCAGAAGCCCTGAAAGGCGAATAAGGCCCACATACTGTAGAAGGAGATAGGAAGCCAGTGAAAAGATCTGGGGAAAGGGGAGGGATGACCTGGTTGCAGCAGCAGGAGGGAGGATTTTAGCAGCGGCATTTTGGATCATGGCATCTTGGAAGCTTTAAACTTTCATCTGCCAATCAAATGCCTTTTCCCACTTAAGTATCTTGGGGTTTGGTTGTGAACTGTGCTTATTCTCTGATCCTGGATGCTCTTTGTTTACAGTTCTCCATGCCAACACGTTCTCTGTCCCTTTCATCCAAGGAGCAGTGCTTGGGCCAGCCAAGCCATTGCTATGGTGTTTCTCCTTTGGTGGCTGCATCTTCACTAGGTACGTGAATGTTAATGAAAGTGTAATTAAAATAGGTTCCCCACTGCTGTCTCCTTCCTGATTACCCCACCTGTCAGGAACCACCCCCTACTCTTCCAGTGCCATGCCCTGAGCCTTTTCCACTCAAGCCCAGTCCTGGCACCAATCTACACCCCTTTTCCTTTTGGATTCTCCCCTCACATGACAAAGCTTTAGTCTGGTTCCTGCATTCTACAAAGTTATAACAACCAGGGTGTATTTGAGCAAACTACACGTAGCTTAACCCTAGATTTTCAGTTCAGCCCTCAACATGACAAGTCTTTAGGATACTTAGTCATAAAGTGACTCCCGCAGCACAAGACTCTAGGAGTGGCCTTTCCTGGTCTAACTCACAATATGGGGGGGCTGCTTCTTGGGTGGACCACTCAGACCACATACATGTTGCATTTTTACCGATTGAATAATAGTGATCACATTCCTTGTATTTGTCTGATTGACATCAGGTGAATGTTTTGGTTTACTACAACTTTTAAAGCAATGGGAGGACATAGAAAGTGCTTAACCAGCGGCTTCAAGGCAGGTGGGACATTGAGCTAGTGAGTGGGGACAATGCCATTTTTGCAATAAAATATTTTAAACAGGAGGAAAAAAACCTCCAGAGAGACTGTCAGAACAGGACAGAGCCAGGTTATTATTATTATTATTTGCATTCGAGTAGCACCTAGAGGCCCCCATCAGGGAGCAGGGCCCAGTTGAACTAGGCTTGGTATGCTACACTGGCAGACAGCTTTTGGATGCCATGGGACCGCATACTGTCACCCCCTGGGGCTCTGCCTTCAGGTGCTGGGGGCCCACGCCCTCATCACAGGGGCTCTGCCTTTGTGAGCCCTCGGCCCTCACCTCCCCGCAGGGCTCTGCCTTTGGGTACCAGGGGCCACGTGCCCTCACCCCCAGGGGCTCTGCCTTTGAGTACCAGGGGGCCATGTGCCCCAGCTCTGCCTTTGGTGCTGGACAGCCCCATATCAGCGCCCCGTGGGCGTGCACAGTGATGGTACCACTGAGTTTCTGTGCCTCCCCAAAGCCCCAGCTCCTGGAGCCTCGGGATCGCAAAGGCCCCCGGCCACATGACAGGCCGCAAACTCCAGCCCCAGGGGCGGGGCTCAGCTCTGGCGCCCGCCCTTTGATTGGTTTAAACTCGCGATCCCCACCCTCTCAAGGCTGGCGCTGGCTCCGCCCCCCCCCGGATCCCCGCCCTCAAAGGCCGCGCCGCCGCGGCTGCTACGCAACCCCAGGTAGCCGGAAGTGAGGATGCACTTCCGGGTTGAGCGGCGTTCTTCCCTCCGCCAAGATGGCGGCGCCCATGTCCCTGCTGGTGGAGTTTGGGTGAGTGAGGGGCTGCAGCAAGGGGCCTGGAGGCTAGAGCAGGGGTCCTTAGAGCGGCCGTGCCCTGGGTGCGTTTGGGGCTCCCGGCAGTGGGAGCCGCTCCTGTGGGTGCTTGGCCGTGGGGTGGGCCAGGAGGTCCGGGGACACGCTGACTGGCCACAGACCTAGAGCCTGGTGGGCCTGGAGCTGTGGGGGGGGACTGGTGCAGGCAGATGGCGAGACCAATGTACTAGGGGTTGTGGCAAGTAGGTCTGGGGGACCAGGCGGGCCCTGGGGTTAGGGGGCTGGCATAGGGTCGTGGGGGAAGGGTGGAGAAAGTGTGAGGGTTTGGGGCACAAAACACGGCACCGGGTGGGGGTGGGACTCTGGAGGTGGTGCGGGGGATGCCAACATCTAGGGTGATTATAGTGCAGGGCTGGGGAACGAGGCTGGCACTAGAGGCGATAATGCTGATTGGGTAGGAGTTTAGGGGGTTACTGGGTTTTGGAGGGATAAGGACTATGGTTGGGTGTGTGGTCACTGTCTTGGAGCACAGACTAGAATGCTTTTCACAATGGGAATGAGAAGAAAAATAGGGATCGTCTATCCTGCTGTTTGGGAGCAAGGTGTCGTTCTAGACCTAGCATTTTTTCTCTCTCAGAAACTTAGTTTCAGGGAATGCTTTCTAGGTGGGACAACTTTCATCAGGAGGATTTTAAATATCCTATTGAAACACATATGGGGGGCCATCACAAGAAAGAGAGGCTTTAAAATGTGCCTTAAAGGGATCCACAATGAGGGACTGGCTAGGATGGGAGCTGGTCTGCACTAATCTATGAGGAAAGCAGATGTGAGAGAGGCACTGGGGTTTCAGGAATGGGTTGAATGGGTCGTAATTAACGTGTGACTATCCAGAGTTTTCAGAAAATTTAGGATTTTTGCCAACAATGAATGATGACAGAAGGACAAATTATGTTAAACAATCAACACATTTACAGAGATGAGGCGACATGTTTTACAAAAACAGTTCTGAAGCTTTCCTGTAGTTTCATTTTGTACTGTAGCACACAAGGCACCCTTTGATCTAGGTGCTGTAAAAACACAGGAAGACACACAACTTGTTCAGAGGCATTTAAAATTTATTTTAAAACAAGATTCAATAAGTACCAGGTCTGATATTTCAGGGTTTTGTAACATTTACTCTGTTCCTCCTTCCTATGTTAATGACAGGCCTCTCTGTTGGTCACTACTTTCTACCTCCCATTTAGTTTTGTAGGCTCTTGTGAACCAATTACTGTCTCTCACTGTTAAAGTCCTCAGTCTTGTAATTGCCCAAGGACTATGTCAAATTAGAGCACGCACAATTTAGCGGGAGGTGTTGGGCACTGGTGGTACAAGTGAGGTCTTAGTTCAGTAGGCTGGTACAGTTGCCCCAAAGTGTTTTTATTTGTTTGTTTGATACCACAGTTAACAGGCAGGGTTACTGAGATGGCCTTACCCTAGAGAAAACTCCTGTTCTTCACTTGCTGAACAATGGGAGGGAGGTTGTTTTTACTGATGGATTATCCCATTGTGAATGTCAAAAATAGATTATAAATCATTTTCTTTTCCTTTGGGATAGTAAATTGATTAAAATTTTTATAACTTTATTTTTCAATGTTTATACTGTTTGCTTTTTGCAGTTCTTTTAGCTCAGACAAAGTAAACCAGTAAGGTCAGTTTTCAACATTTGTGAAAACATTGTCTTGGTCTTACATTTTAAGTCTTTTCTTACAAAAGCTAAAAGGCCTTGCTTGGTTTCCCCATCCCTATACGCATACGCAATCTTCATAACCCTTTAAATGCCCATTTCTATAAGAGGCCCTTCCTCAATCTTTCCCCACTTCCAGCTGCAGTAACTCTCCTAGTTCTCAGAAGTGTAAGAAGCATTTTTGCTTCCCTTGGAAATGCATAAATGAGCTCTCTATGTGTAAATCACAGCTGAGTTCTCCACAGTTAGCGCATTACAGAAGGACCTTATTTCGCCATCTACATTTCTACAGTAACAGTGTGACCTTGTTTTCGTTACATAAAAAAAAAGTTTTTCATATAATTACTGTGACTTGTTCTCTTACAAGAATCTCAGCTAAAGTTAATAATTGCTGCTTCCATTTTTTTGTGAGCTGGTGGAAGAACACCAACAGAGCAGTCTTTAGGAGTATCACTGCATATAAGTAGCACTGCTGAGAGCATAACAAAGGTTCTGTTGTGCTCTTCCATAGCAGAGCCAAGAAAAACTCCTAGTGTGACATTTTTAGATATTGGATTTAAAGGGACTCAGTCACATGTAGATTCAATATTTTCCATGTTATTCACATGTTTGCTTTTAAAATATCTTTTTTGAGACAATTTTCAATCTACATTGTTGTAAGACATGCAAGGTATCTATGACTCATACTTGTACATCTCAATCGTAAAAAAGTTATAAAATATTTTCTGTGTTTTAAGACTGAGAATCTTTCCATGGATTAAATGGTATCTGCACAGAGTTTGGTAGTTTTTATGAACCTATTTGATAAATCCATTATCAAATATCTTCCAGATTCAATACTGATGGAGCATGAGCCTCTAGCAGCACCTGTACTTCAGGCAGAATGACTCATGCCAAAATTTTAAAAATTGTGTTAAAGTTTAAGGATTTCGGGGTTTAAATTATTTTATTTTTCAAAAGTGGTGAACTGGCTAGCTTCCCTTGAGTTCCATGGGAGCTGCTGGTTGCTCACTATTTCTGAAAATCAAGCCTCATATGAAGTGAGCTGTAGCTTGTGAAAGCTTATGCTCTAATAAATTTGTTCGTCTCTAAGGTGCCACAAGTCCTCCTTTTCTTTTTACGGATACAGACTAACATGGCTGCTACTCTGAAACCTCATACTTGGGTGTCTGAATCTTTATTTAGGCACGTAGTTCTTAAATTCTTGGCCTCACAAAGCAGAACTGAGTCAGTAGCATATATTGTCCAATGTTACACTTGTATAATGTTAAGTATCAGGGGGTAGCCATGTTATCCACAAAAACAACGAGGAGTACGGTGGCACCTTAAAGACTAACAGATTTATTTGGGCCCAACCTTTCATGGGTAAGTGGTTTTTTAACCCACGAAAGCTCATGCCCAAATAAATCTGTTAGTCTTTAAGGTGCCACCGGACTCCTTGTTATATAATGTTGTGACACTTCCCAGACATACCCACGGTTGTGAGGCAGCTCACTACCACCTGCCCTTAGCATGAGAGAGCCTTGTCTGCGTCTGCCTAGAGTCAGCTCCCTCACTCCACTGGCAACATGAGCACTCCCTTCTTGGCCTACGCAGACTCTGCTGTCCTTTTGCAGGTTAGCACTAGGTACTCTCCAACCTGGAGTGTCCAGTCCCTGTTCCAGTGGACATTCCCAGATTCACTGCTCACAAAGGAACAGCATCCCTCCGCTTACTAGTTGCACATTAGATCACAGCTCCACTATTAAAGTGGCATAGCACTTAGATATGTTTATAGTGAAAATAAGCAAAAGTTTATTTAACAAAAATAGAGATTAGAGAAGTAGCAAGTAAAAGTATTGAAAACAAAGTTACATGTAAAATAAAATCGTAATATGCATTCTAGAGCCTAGAGTTCATTAACAAGTTAATTTTCTTTTTAGTGAAGTTTAGCTTACCCAGAGTCTTTGCAGTGTTTTCCAGCTGGGTTCATTGTGACCTCCTTTCATAAGACCGAACACACTAACAGTTCATTTCCTCAGTGAAGGATCTAGGGTGTAACTCAGGACCCCAGTTATACCCCCAAATTATTGTCTTTACTCATAAACAGGATATCCCCACTGCTGTTTTAGTTTATTCCTACAGCTCTCTGCTCTTGTATTTTGCAATCTCTTGACTAATATCCGGCTCAGTAATGCAAATAAGCCTCTGTTGTAATAAATACAGTGCACAATACACTTGACCAGACAGAGAGAGAAAAGTATATCCTGCCAGCTACCTGTCTGAACAAAATCTGTTCAAGGCGTGTCACCAACTGGTTGCTTACTTTTAACTTCAAGGCTTTAAGAACATAATTTCCAGTATAGATATACAACATCTTAAATATTACCTGTCCATACATGCAATGACTATGATGACCAGTAAGCTACTGGTTTGTGGTAGACACCTTACATGTCACCCGTTGGTAAATTTATTATGTATGTACCAGATTTAGTAGATCCCTGTAAAACTCCATGGATCTCCTCTGTCAGTTGACATCGAGGTCCCTGGGTCACACCTCCCTTCTTACACTAATGCAGTAGGATCAGCCCTGGCTAATCCATGTGCATCAGCTTGGAGCCCTCTTGCCTGGACAGTGCAACTGCCACCACATTTTCTTTGCCTTTAATATGTACAGTTTTCATCTCATATTGCTGTATTGCTAAGCCCCAGTGTCTCAGTCTGGAGTTGATACCTTTTGTTTTGTGTAGCCGTACCAACGGAGAGTGGGCTGTTAGGACCCTAAACTTCCTGTTAAATAAGTAAGGCCTTAACTGCTTGACTGCCCACACAATTGCATAACATTTGGTTTCTATGACAGAGGAATTCTGTTCACCAGGGATCAGGTTTTTACTTAGGAAAGCAACAGGATGCTTTTTATTGTTTTCACCTGCTTGCGTCAGGACAACTCCCAGGCCTGTGTCGGAAGCGTTGGTGCAGAGTTCAAACTCCTTGTCAAAATCTGGTTTGGCCAGAGTAGGTTTTAGGATTTTCTTTGCCTTATGACAGCCTTTCTGACAGGCTGTTGTGCACAGCACCATGTTAGGTTTTCTCTTTTGCACAGGTCTGTGATAGCAGACACCCTGTTGCTGAATCCTTCCATAAACTGGTGGTAATAGTTCTTCAAGCCTATAAATGTCTGAACTTGTGTTTTGGTTTCTGGTACAGGCCAGTTAACAGTGAATTCTACTTTCAATAGATCTGGGCAAATCTGGCCCCCTCTTCCAAATGTCCTCCTAGATAAGGGACTTTGGCTGCGTCCATTTTATACTTGGACATTTTTGCCATGACACTAGCATCTTTGAATTTCTTCAGCACAATTCCCAACTGGGTTTTTATGATCTGACCAGGAATTGCTGAAGATGGCAATGTCATCTATGCAGGGTCAAGCAAGCTCCTGTAACCCAGCTAGTGATTCACCAGCCTTTGAAATGTGGCTCCTGCATTGATTAACCCAAAAGGTAACGCTGTGAGCTCAAAAAGTCCTCAATCAGTAACACAGGCAGATTTTTTTTACTTCCCCCCTGCACTTCAGTGTTTAAGGAATTTGACAATACCTCTTTGTTAAATTTAGGAGGCTCAGGAACCTTGCCCTGCCTATGGTGTCTAGTGTGGTGTTGATCCTGGGTAAATGGTATGCATCAGGAACCAAGACATCCTTAAGCTTTCCGTAATCAACACATAACCCTTTTGTTCTCCTCCTTTTCAGGGACCGTAACTAGAGAAGCCAAAGACTGTTAGACTCTGTTGTTCTTCCCATTTTCAGCATGCCTGCTATTTCCTTACAAAATTTCTCCTGCATTTTACCAGTTGTCTGGTGTGCTCTGCTGGGTGCGTGCTGAGGTCCTTCAATGTTGTTCTCATGGACCATTTCGTGAGTCAGTCCTGGCCTGCTGGAAAATACCTCTTGGTGCCTTTGCAGCAAAGCCAAAATCTCTGCCTTTTCAGATGGGTTGCCCCTTCAAATATATATCGGTGCTTTCGAGTGAGGTGCCGCTATGACAGTGAGTCATCAAATCAGTCCGACGGGTCTGTCTTAGAGTCCTCCTCAGCACGGAGCACTTCATAAACAATAAAGCCTCAAACACTTTACTGAGAAGGTTAATTGTCCGCTATTTTATAAATGGGGAAATTGGCGACACACAAGAAGTTAGTGGCAGATTCAGGAATAAGGCCCGGATTCCTGGTACAGTTCAGTAACCCTCTTCATACAGAGGGTTCGTACAATCCTGTATTCTCAAGAAATTAATTGATTGGGGCTGTAAAGTGGAATCATACTTTCTTGACAGGAGAGTTTGAGGGAAGTCTAAGCCACAGAAATGAGTTTTTTGCATTTAGCCTGGGATTTTCATAGGCCTAAGGGAGTTAGGTACCCAAATCCCATTGAAATCCCAAAATTGTTATAGTCTGGGATCAGCTCCTGATAAAGTTCTGTCTCCTAAGCTCACAAAGCTCTGTTTATTGGTCAACATTTTAATTGTGCTGGCGGATTGTAATATAATGGTCGCAGAGGGAGAGGCGATATCTCTGGGAGTGTTTAAATATCAGGACAGAGACTTTGAACTGGCCTCTTCAACAGGGAGGAAGTACAGAGGGTGGAGCATGTGGTGAGTGATATTTTGTACAACTTGCATGTAAAGTCCCTTGTTTTGCTAGCTACTCACACTGCGCATATGTTTCTGCTGTAATGCTTGGGAGGGAGATTTATGTAGTGGATAGACCAAGAGGGAACTGCTGGGACTCCAGGATTATCCTCTTGGCTCTGCCTCTGACTTGCTGTGTGACCTTGTATGAGTTGTTTCTTCCCATCTGTAAACTGGGGATAATACTTATTCCACAGGGTGTTATGAGGTTTGAGGTTAGTAAAGTACTTTGAGATCCTTAGAAAAGTGTTATAGAAGGGCAAGGTATTAGAGCCTGTGAGTTTTTAATATAATTGTATTACACTACTGTCTAGAGGCCCAACTGAGTTTGAGGCCCTGTTATGCTAGGCACTAAACAAGCAGATTGTCAGCTCTTTGATGTAGGGATCATCTTTCTGTCCTCTGTTTTGTACAGTGCCTAGCACAATGGGTCCTGGTCCATAGCTAGCCATACAGATAATTAATAGTAAGAGACAGTTGCTGCCCCAAAGTGCTTACAGTCCAAATAGACAAAAACAGACAGACAATGGTCCTACTTGAAATACAATCTGTTCCATTTTGTGTTTGTTCTGAATTTTTTGCATTGTAAACTACCCCATTTATAACTTCTGGACAATAAAACAAAGAATGAGTTGTGCATTCTCTTTTTATTTCAGAGGTGGAGCAGAGCTCTTGTTTGATGGCATTAAAAAACATCAGGTGACCTTGCCCTGTCAACCAGAGCCTTGTGAGTATTAGAGCTTTTCAAATAAGTTGACAGCAGATGAAATGCGTGTGAAAAGGAAAGTAAGTTTGTACAGCAGTTGTTCAGTTTACAGCTGGAATCAATGTGGTTTAGGGCAGTTTCAGCCATGCTGCTATTGATTGGCTAGCTTGGCAGACAATAGTTAACCCTCAAAGTAAATACAAAACATAAATAGACTGAGCACCTTTTCCCATCCTCCAGGCAACCACAAAGTGAGTTCCTTTCTTCAAAAATTTTTGCCCTCTCCTCTGAATGCTGTTAATACCCAGCAGCCTCTAAATATTTTCATGAAGTGTATTCTCCTTGGTCCGTTCATGAAGCTGCCTGTTAGCCAGTTTTCTCTGTGCTTATATAGGCATATCGCTCTCTTGATTTTAATTTGAAACAACTGAATATACTTAAACCATACAGACAAACATGACAAAGCTAGGGCTTGAAAATTATGCTCGCCTTATGTGCAGGACATCCTCTTTTCAGTCCTGCATATAATAAAAAACAAAACACTGCTAGACTGAGTGACCAGTGACTGTTCCAGTGATTATACAACATTAATTTATTTCCTTAGTGATTCGGGATATCAACATCATTCTGATTACGATTTTCCTCCCCTCTAGACTTGCCCACACTTCATTTGCATTGTGATTTTTAGCAACCGGTATATTCAAAATTGAGTAAGGACTGCATCACTGGGCCTTGTGTATTTAAAGAATTAACAAACTCACCATGTTTCTTGTCTAGTCACTTACTTTGCACCATACGTTCATCTCCTAGTGTACTGAAGAAAAACAATACAGATCTCATGAATACTAGGATCATCCCATTTTAACTGATTTTTATTAGTCAAATTTATTTTTGGCCATTTTGGCATCCCTTGCTCTTCCTTTCCTCTTGGGTTGTTGTTATTTTTTGTCCCTCTTTTTGCAGAGCAACTGCTTCTCTCTGGGACGTTGGGCCCAACTATATTTAATTGTTTGTGTATACATTTTGTACAACACCCAGCTGCAGGGGAATGGGGAGCTAGGTGAACAAACACGTAAGAACGTATAAATTAATAAAATAGTCTGTGCTCCAAATTTGCCCTGGATAGTGCTCTCTGCATTAAATATAAAAACAATTTTTATAATTAGTGAGATTACTACACGCTAATCTCCTGATTCTAGGCATGAAGTGAAAATGTGGTTGGATTCTAAACCTGGCTAACGTACACATGAAGATTTTTCTCCCTTTCTCCTCTTGTGTTAAGTGGCCAGAGGGAAGAGGGTCTGGAGGAGGTTAAAGAGGGCAGATGGGAGGGAGCTGCAAATGGGACTACTGCAGGCCATGTATGGAGCCACGTGGCAGCAGCTGTCTTTACTATCTGAGGTTTGTAGAGATTTTTATCACGTTGCCCCTGAGGAACATACCCCCCCTCCCCAAAAAAAAAAAGGGGGTTGTGTATTGGGTGGGTGTGTGTGTACGTGTACACATGTCACCATACTTTATGTGAGACCATATCATATTTTTCTCAGGTGCTGCAGATCCATGCAGAAAGAAGAGCACAAGTTAAATAAGAACCTTTGTCCCAGAATTGTGCTGACAATTTTGATAAACTTACTGATAATGCTGATAAAGAGAAACTAAAGGAGCTCGCTTGTTTGACTTATTCTGCATAAAAACATTGCTAGGTGGGAGAGGACAGCGAAGGAGATATGTCACATGGAGAGAGGATTAAATTGGCTCAAAAAGTAAACCTTAATTTCAAGCATTGAAGGCGCTATTAGAAACAATGAAGCATAAAGAAAAGAAACCCTAAATAAAAACTATGAAAATGTATTTGGCAATATCCCCCTGAAACAAACCACAGTAATGTATTTAACCACGTGCTTCGGCAATCAAATAGAGCATTGTATGAATGCTGCTGCTAGTGATGTCTGAGGTCCTTCCTCCATCCCACTTGGGTTTACAGTGCTGGATTTGTCTATGGTCATGAGAATTTAATTGACTCTGTTGGAAGGATGGGAAAATAACGAGCACCGTTTAACCCCTGCAGCAGAGCCACAGGTTCAAATCTGTGATGTTAGGTTGGCTAAGAGTAACTAGAAAAACTCACTGCGGTGCTTTTACTACTGGATCTTGTATGATCAGGTGAGAGCACTGATTAAAGAGGCTCTGGCTGTTGTGCAAGGAGCTGCTTAACTCTGTATCATAGCCCCTGCACTGCTAACGATCATGAAAATTTTTCCTTTAAGTGGCAGGAGTCTGCTTTTGGAGCAGAAGTTCCAAGTGTCAATAGTGTGCAGTAATGACCAACTCTGAAGCTTCTAGATGTGTTAGAGTACTTGGCATTCACAGGTTTGGAAGGATAAAATTTTAATCCATAAGTTTCAGTAATCATATGTATATTTTCCCCATTTACTCAAAATCACACAGGGGAAAAATCCATTGTTAATCACAATTTTGAGAGGGGGGGGGGAAATTAAAATAACGTATTTGTTGAGTTTGACTGTGCATGGTGCTATCTGAGACACAGGAAATGCTACGAAGGATTTACAGTCCAAGCACCTGATCCTGCAAGGTGCTGAGTGCTCTTCACTGCTGTTGAAATCAGTTGGCATTAGTCTCAGCACCTCAAAAGAGGGACGGGGACATACACTCACTCACTCCCCAATGTATGAACAGAATCATTCAGATAGAGTACACTAGGGGATAGTCAGACCCAAATGTGGTACCTGAGTGCCAGGAAGATAGCTAGAATTGAGCGTACAAGATGGCACCAGTTGTCTAGAAGTACAAAATAATAGTGGTGATAACATTTGGCTGTCAATAAGAAATCAGTATTTTGGAATGATTTTATTGCTGAGTTGATTACTCCTAACTTGTCTCTCAATTTTTTGAAATTAATGTTTAAAATATTTCTGGTAGGGTAAAGCTTTTGTCAAATTAAAAAATAAATAGTTGTTGACTTAATCCACAGACATTAAAATAAATAAAAACTAATCCTTCCAAACCACCTGACATGTCATTTTCCATCTTCAAAGGACTATGTGAATATTCTCTTCCTTGCAACACCCCAATGGGCTAGTTAAGTATATATTTACTGATGGGGGGGAAAACTGAAGTGCAGAGGTAATGTGACTTACTAGAGAGAGCATCTCCTGTTCGTATAGAGGTAGAATTAGAATTTGGGAGTCCTGACTCCCAGACCCCTCTTTCACAAGGCCAGTCTGCACAGCCAAATCTCCTATGTCCGGGGAGATCCATATTAGGACACTATCAGGGCACTGTGCCATTAGTATTCAGTTTGGGCATTTGACGAGTCCAGAAATAGTTGTCAGGTTTCAGAGTAACAGCCGTGTTCGTCTGTATTCGCAAAAAGAAAAGGAGTACTTGTGGCACCTTAGAGACTAACCAATTTATTTCCTGTAGCTCACGAAAGCTTATGCTCAAATAAATTGGTTAGCCTCTAAGGTGCCACAAGTCCTCCTTTTCTTTTTACAGAAATAGTTGGTCAATTGACCAGTTAAATATTTTAAAGCAATGACTTATTAGAATAGTACCAACAGTCACAAAAAAGACTAAGACTTTGTGGTCTCCAATAGGTTTAGGCTTAGACTTCGATACGTTTGCCTAATTACAAAAAACGAGTTACTGGAGTTATTTTAACTCTGAAAAATTAAATGAAATGTTGTAAAAAATGAAAGAATGACACCATGATGCAATAAAAAGGTAGGCCGCTGTCTGTATCAGGGCTTTCTTGTTGGAATGTTTGGCAATATTTGACCATGGTCAAGTAATAGGCAGCCAATTGACATAATTTGACTAGTCAGTTGACTGGCTTACCAAGCCTCGTTAATAGTCCCTGCCAGGGTAGATTGGACTGTGTGGATGGGTTCTTTAATCTGTTCTGCCTAGTTGTGCCATCTTCCCCCATTGAATCACTGGTATGCAGTATGTCCTGGCAGTTGTCCCAGTGAAGTGGGTGTGTCATTTTAAGGGGGCCGATTGAGCGGATTCATTTGTAGGTCTTTTTCGTTAGAAGGAAAGATTGAAAAATTAAGATTCTGTTGTGGGAGTCACCTCAGTGCTTTCCTACTAGGCTTAGTGTAATGGGAGCTGCGTTAACCCTCTGCCATGAATCAGATTAATCCAAACTCATTGTAGAAGGAACTTCCCAGGCACTGAGAAGCCCATCTCTCTTCTGTGTGACCAAATCCCTCTGATAACAAAGCCTGGCTTTTCTGTCCTTCCCAGCCAGTGTGCTCCTGCACAGGCACCTATTAGGATAACCTTTCGATCCCCTACCACCCAACCCCCACCCCTCACTCCTTTTCTCTTGGTGGTATTTGCTGTCATGACACCACTGTTTAAAGGATGGCAGCAGAGCATAGGCTGAAGAGGAGGCTCCTGGCCCTTTAAACTGCTTAGCATGCGTTTCACACGGTTCAGGGTGCCAGCTGTTCCTTTCTCCTCCTGCCCTCACTCACAGGAGCTCTTTGCTGAGCTCAGAGCTCCTGTGCAAAATTGCTTTTCAAAAGAGCCACTTTCTGCTTAATTAAACAATGAGACGCAGTCCCTCTGCACATCTGTAAAGCTCCTTCTGCAGCCCCTTTATCCCACAAACTGCTCCATTCTTACCTCCATTCAATTGTAAATCTTCCTCCCCTTCCCCCATTCGCGCTCTTTCTTTTCCCCTTTCAAGGAAGGCCTAGGAGGTTGGTGTTTCGGGTGGGGGGGGGGGCGGGATTGGTTTAATGGTCCTCGCTGTATATGAAAATATAACGTTAGCAAAGTAACTGCTGAAAATGAGAGGCAAGGACTGGCACAGATAATTGTGTGGCTTTTGTATTGCAGAGGAATAAAGTCATAATAGCAATTGAATGGGACATCAATTATTTTCCCCCACTAATCCTGTTCAAGCCATAAACAAATCACTAGATCTTAAAGGTGATGGGAAGAGGCTGAGGAGTCAGGGCAAGAAACTGTCTTGCTCAACTGGCAGTGCCAGGCTGAGCCTGTACCAGGGGAGTCCCTCTACAGGCTTCTGTATAAATAGATGCTGCCAGGGCAAGTGTGAACCAGAGGGATCCCTCTGCAGTCTTTCTGTATGAATAGTTACATTCCTCCATGGGCAGTGAGTCTTGGATGTATAATTCCACATAGTCTGTGGTGTTAGTGGTTAGGTTTCCTCTCTTTCAGCTGTTTCTTTCCCAACTCAGTAGGGAAATGTGTGTAAGAGGAAAGTTCATTTCCACAGTGGATTTAAAATGGACTCTGTCTGCATTTAGTAATGCTTTCTTTGAATTGTCAGAGAATTTGCCTGAGTGGCTTACACACATTAATCGTCAACAATTCCAGGTTATGCAGAATAGATGAGTGGAGAAATAGATGGGGTATCTGTGGCTAGGTGGGAACCCTAACTTCTTTGTCAGGAAGAGGTTATAGTTAGGGTGATGCAGTATTGTATAACTAGGGTTGATAGGATGCAATTAAGAAAATGAGAATTTAGGCTATTGGTAAAAAATTCCTAACTTTGCGTGCTATGGCACAATCCCCCATGGGATGTGGAGGAAGCACCACATTCCCTGTGCCCTTTAAAACTAGACTGGACAAAGCCCTAAACAATCTTCCATAGGGAATAATCCTGGACTAGCAGAGAGAGAAACTAGAAGAGCCCTGTTAACTGGTCGTCATTTCTAACTTCTCTGATTCCTAATCCAGCCTTCACTGCCTGTTGAATACAATCACCAACTATTGTCCCTTCTTTTTGTAAGATTCTCCTTAACTCCTTCCTTAGATAATTTTGAACAAGAGACTGGACCATGTACCACTACTAGTGATCCATGATCCTAATAAAAAGAGACAGTTTAGTGCACTGGCATTTATTCAGAAGCCTTAAGTGACCATAGCATTGGGTGTTGTAAGATTAGAAACTCCGATTTTGGCAGTGTGGCAGGATTAGCTTTACGCAGAGGATCAGATCAGGGTCCCTTTAGAGATGAGAGGAACTGATGGAAGCACTTTGGATCTGACGATTTGCTGCTGGCTGGCAAATGGGATTGAAGAGCCCTTGAACTTGTGATCTCCCTACCAGCTAACTGGAGGGAATGTGAGATCCGGGATCTGAGTGCTCCCTTCTAGTTTACAAGAGCTGACAGAAAATCCCATGATCCACATGTTCCTTGATGACCGACAGGGCCCAGGACTCATCTGAATGCAGGGCCCAGGACTGAGGTCCTCCATCCTAGCTAACAGAAAGGTTATGGAAGAACACAGCATCTGGTCTCTTCCTGTGCTGTGGATAAGAGGGAATGGAGGAAGCATTAATGTGGACCCTCTCTTCCAGTTAAAAGCGGTGGCAGGGAGGGAGGGAGAGTTATCTCTCTGCCAGGTGATTGTAAAAAAAACCCAGGACCCAGACATTATCTTCTAACGCACAGAAGCTGATGGTTCCAGTATCTGGATTCTCTCTTTGACCAAAGTCACTAAAAGCTCCCTGTTAATAGAATCCAAATTGGAGTCTTTTTTTTTTTTTCCCCTATAAATGTCAGAAATGGCTTGGAAGACGTCAGTGAAAACAAATTCGAAACGTCTCTCGGCCTTGCTGTGGTCACCATGCAGAGTTACCATGCCTTGAGTCTGAGACCTTGTCTACACTAGAACTTACTTCGGTACACCCTGGAGTGATGTCAGTTGTGCCGACCTAAGTGCTGGAGTAGACAGCACTCTGTCGGCAGGAGAGTCTCTCCTACCAGCATAGCTACCGCTGCTTGTGGGAGGTGGAGTAATTAAGCAGACTGGAGAGTATTGGCTTAGAGTATCTTCACCAGAAGCGCTACAGAGGCCAGCTGCATCGGTGCAGCTGTGTCTCTGTAGCGCTTTGAGTGTAGATGTAGCCAGAGTTTAACCCTTGTCCTCTGATTCTGCTTATATAAGCCATTCCAGGCCTTCTGCTGCAGCTTATGGTACCCTGCCATCTGCTTTGGGGGTTCACTTTGCACATTAACTAGCCTGAGGAACCCCTTGTCCATTTTTACAATGGGCCCTTTCATAACATGTGGCCCTTGTGCTAATTAGAATTCAGTAAAATGGACAAGGCACTCACCTGCCTGAGTGGTGTATTTTGGGGATTTTTTTATATTTTGAAAAATAAGCCACCTAACCTGGCAAAGGAGTTACAAATTCTCTTCCCAGAGGGAATGATAGAAGAGGCATGCAAAGAGGGGACTTTGTCATGGTTACAGGCCAGTGGCTGAGAATGTGGGTGGGAAGGAGCTTGGCCAGAGTTAGTGACCTCAACAAATTGGAGCTCAGCTGTGGTCAGTATGATAAATGATCTTATTCTGGGTCAGAGAAATGGTACCCCTTGGGGAAGTGTCTGCAAGGCAGCCCGAGAAAACCGGCTGTGCTGTTGCAACACTGACCTCTTGGTGAGCAGGGCTGCATACATCTTATTTATTACAAACCAGAAAAGAACTGTCCAGTATCTAGGCCTTAAGAGTCCGCTGTTTTTCTGAAATAGGCTTCCTGTTCTGCACCCAAGACAAGGATATTACTGAAAATACACCCTCTGAAAGCCCTAGCAGGAGGGTTGGATCGTGCATCTGCTTGTTAATGTATGAGGGAGGTGCAGATATGCGTATGTATGTTGTATTTGTGTGTGTAAATCTGCCAGTGACACACACACAGAGCCCTCTGTGTGTTTGTACAGCTTCTTTGTTAGTGGAGGGCTGTGTTTTCACATTCACTGATATTACGTTAGTGCAAGATCAGCAAGTATGTGTTTCAGGCAACGTTTGGGTTCCTGCATGTTTACCTGGTTGATGAGCTTTTGCCGCGAAAAGCTGGCCCTGTGTTTCTTATTCCAGGCACCTGTCTGCCATGACTAGTTTCTCTGTGCTTACAGCGAGTGCGCTCTATGCTGAGTTATCACTGATGAATCCATCAGGCCCAGGAGGTTTTATTGAGCAGGGAAGGATCTATAGGTTTCAGCTATGGTTCTGAGGGTGCAAATGAGCCCAGGTGTTTGTACAAGGCAGCACGCAGATGGAGTCCCACATTACTTTCTCTAAGAGGACATTCAGCTGATTCTTCCTGACAGAAAAGTTAGATATGACAGATCAGACTTTGGAGGAGACCAAGCTGGAGACTATGCAGATCTTTCAACCACATTCAGGGATATTTATAATGCAGCTTGTGTGGGTTAAAAACAAGCCTGGGATTTGGGTACATGCTCACTGCAGCTCTCACATCCTATCCACTTGCATGACAAGCAAGTGGCTTTGTGTCACTGAAAATATGCTCATTTTCGTGGATCTGTTCTTTCCCATTGGGCTGTTTGTTTTGTGCATATACAGTGGCCCTACGGCTTTCAGCCCCCATGAGGCACTTGAATGGTCAGTTCACTCACATTTGCTATTTTGTCTTGGCTTTTCTATGAACTTCAGAATGTTCCTGTGAATATTGTGCTGGTGAAAGGCACTGGGTTGATGGCCCTGAAGACTGAGTTCTCTCTGTCCACAGAACAGAGACAGGGTTCCCCACCATTGTTCTTCAACCCCAAATTGCAGAGATGTCCTCTGAGGTCAGAGGTAGTTCAGTTGCTGTGGCCTGTTCTGCCCTTGGCACCTCTGTTGAGATTAGCACTAATTGGCCCCATTGTTGGCAATTATGGTGGGTTTTATGGTCTGGATATTTGTCTGCTGGGAACTGGACTGAAACTACCAAAGTAATTTCACTGAGGCCACATGATGGTAACAAATCTTGGTCATTATTAAGTGGGCTGGGTTTAAAGTGGTGACCTAAAGGAAAACAGCTCAAGATCCTGTTATCAATCCTCTGAGCCATCCAGTTTCCTATGTCTTAACATTATTTTTATTGTATAATGTTCAATAAAACAGCACAGAGTTGCCATTGTACAAAATACGTGATCTGTCACCTCCAAGGGGCAGCATACATTGTGAAATTGCCTTTCTGTAAATATTAAATACTCCTGTTCTGATGATGTGGGTCCGCTTTCGTAAGCAGTTTAGATAAAGTATAAAATTGGTGTCCCAGTGGTGAGGATTCAGCTTGGTGGTGGACAGGAGGGGGTGATCAGTTTAACTGGCTTTCCTTCCAATTGATTATTTCTACAGATCCATACACTTGCATGGTGCTTTACAGACAAACAGGTCCTTAGCCCGAGGAGCTTACAAACCAAATTATACATAGCACAGCTGGTGTAACAAAAAGTGGGGGGGTGCTGTAGGAAAGATAAGGGTTGTGATAATAAAAGAGCAGGACTTGTGCTTTAGATGCGCACACTATTATTTTTGGGAGTCCAGGAGCTCCAGTCACAGACCAGGACCCCATTGTGCCAGGCCCTGTACAAATGCAGAACAACCGAAAGACCTTGCAATCTAAGTATTCTTATTCAGTTTTTGTATTTTGTCTGTGCATGCTTCTTGGATCTGTCATTTTTCATTCTTTAAATTATATTATTGGTAGTTTTGAGGAGCAAAGATAAATACGAGGGCAGGAGCAGAATTCAGTGCTGGAAGAACAGCTGAAAGAAGTGAGTCTTGAGGTAGGATTTGGAGAAGGAGTGAGTGTTACGTTGCCCTTTGGATCTGAGGGGATAGTCAAAAAATAAATGGGGAGGGAAAGCTTACATAACAACGGCCATAGTGGGTCAGACCAATGGTCCATCTCAGTATCCTATCTTCCAACAGTAGCCAATGCCAAGTGCTTCAAAGGGAATGAACAGAACAGATAATCAAGTGATCCATCCCTGTCGCACTCTCCCAGCTTCTGGCAAACAGAGGCTATGGACACTCAGAGCATGGGGTTGCATTAATTTCTCCAGATTGTATAGTTCTCCTATGCACATGTGTGAGACTTCTGGGGGGGTGTTGGTGTGAGTGTTCTTGTGTGTGTGGGTGCAAGCTGTCTGGGCTCTGTAACTGCAGGCACAGATGGGGCTGAAAATAATGTATTTATTGTGGAAGGGTGGGGGGGAATCTTCCAGTACAGTCTTGAAATAAGCCAGCCACACCACATTGCAAGCTTCTTCTGGGTGGCTATCCTCTGTCCAGCTGGCAGAGTGCAGGGATGGTGTGGCTTTTACCAGGTAAAATCTTGTGTTTTTTTCTGCCCTGGGAAAAACTAATTAGTTCCAGTTTAAGGCATTTTCTATTTTAAAAACTAATTAATGTACACTACATTACAATTAGGTTTAGTTGCATATTCGAATTGTGGTTCCAAAAGGCAGTAAATTCGTAGATTAATTTAGGGTCCTACAAATAAAAAGTAAAACTGCAGTGGACATAATATGTAATTCCAATACTGAACATCAGAATGTCTGTACCTTTTTGGTTTGGTATTTTCTCAAGGAAGTTATACATGTCATGCTTGATATTTCAGTTTTCAATATTCTATAAATACATCTCAAAAAATGTATGAGATGAAAACAACAATATGCAGAGTTGTAGGCTTGAAGCATTAGGCAGTCGAAGACCTGCAGAGTTGCAGATTACCAACCCCTTTGGCCATGCAGCATTCTGTAGCAGAAGACCAGCTGTGATGTAGTAGTGGATACACCAAGCTTATTCCTCAGTTTTGAATGGCTGTATCCAAAGGACGAAAAGATTCATTCTGTGCTTGCTGGACTTGCTGGATGCTGATGCAATTATTTTTCTCCGTTTCCCGTTTTAAACTGGGTTTCAGCCGGTATTCAGACCAGTGCCCTGTCTTAAACTCGTGTTTCCTGGGAAATTGCCAACCCTGATGCAGTGTGCTTGTGTTTAAATGATCTGTCCTGAAGAGCCCCGGAGAAGGAGGCTGTTTACTCTATCATCTACCTCATTGTTTTGTGCCCTCATGCAAGTGTGTTGCTTACAAGTATAAGGCCCTTCATAGTGTTGCTGTGGTGGGTATGGTTTTCCCTTTTGCACTCCTCTTCCTCCTGTGGGAATGTTTCTCATTCTCATCCCCTGGCTGGCATTTCATAGTGACGAAGAGTGAAAGCAGTTTGGGGGTGAGCTCCTGGGGGCTGTACGTTGCAGCCTCATTTTTCAGTGGAAGGTTGACATCATTCGTTCGCTCTTGTTCTGGTGGCTGGCTGACCCGCCCCGTATGCCGTCTGTCTAATGCTCCCTGTCTCCAGGGAAGTGGTCACCTTGGAAGATAGTATATTCCATGCTGCTAAACTAAACTTCTCTAAATGATATTTGATTAAAAAGAAATCCCCGTTCTGACCGTCGGTGAGGATCCAATGTACAGGGCAATCTGCTGCCATGAAACTATCTTCCCTTCATGATGGAAACTGCCCAGTTTTGAGAGGCAGCATCACTTGGCATGGTTCTCTAGGCAATCCCCTCTGGCCACCTAGAATACATCGGTCCCACTGCTTTAGAGGAAGCCAGCAACATAGGGCCATAGAGGATGTGTGAAAGAGAAAAAATGGAAGGAATCCTCTAGAGGAGACACTCAACTTGCAATAGATGGGGATTTTTTTCCTGGGAAGGTGTATCTTCATTCCCTGTAACTGACTTATACCTGTTTACAGCAGAGTAGAGTTTACTCTTCATGTGGGGAGAGTCACAAATGTGACAGAAGTGAAAGACAGCACCTACCTCTATGTAGGTTTACTGAAAAGAAACAAAGCTCTATTCCAGGGAGCTTTCCTGACAGCACAACACAATGTGCTGACACAGTGCAAAGACTGAGTCACCCCATTACAAGGGTATTTATTTCATGGATCAGTCATGTGACAACTGCACCAAAAATAGTATTTTAGCTCAGCCTGTAAAAGAGGGTTGTGAAAATGTTTACAGTGACTAGGAACTGTTTATAACCCACAGAGAGATGTGCAAATACATCCCATTATTCCCTTTGATACAGCTAGAGGGGGTTCAAGCCCTAATATCTGATAGGTGGATTTGGGCACTGGGAACACTTCCTTGTGCCTTTGAAACAAATAAAGCTTTTTGGGGGCTTTCAAAAGGCTCTTTAAAGGAGCCCTGGGAGAATAACTGATTGTAGATTCAGAATGATGAAGTGGATTGTGGAACAGTGAAATATAGAGGCAAATGCAGGAGAACGCCACATTGTAATTTGTCAGCTTCTCCAAACTCTGCAATGGATTATTCTCTCCCTCTGACGCTTCTCCCCTCTCCAATAGGAAATTAACTGATGCTATCGCTAAAGAAATTGTTTTTGCCTCACAAAGTAAAATTGTTACTATAAAAACCTGCTAGCAGTGTCTCCTCCTCCTTTTACATGAAGACAAATCCTTCCTGTCACCTACTGAAATAGAAGGATAAAGGCTGAGCTTTAATAAAGAAGCTATCAAACAAAGCATGTGCGTGGGGATGTGGTGGGGGAGCAGAGGGTCCAAGCTGAAGGTGGGATGCCAAAAGAGATTATAAAGGGTTTGAGTAGAACTACGCCTACCTCTAACATTTCTGTTTATGCATGTGTCTATATATTCATGGATGTTTGCCTATGTCTTATGGGGGTTATGTTTTCAAAAGTATAAACCTTCCAAAGTGCCAGCCTGCCTTCAGACATCCTGGGCCTGGCTTTCAAAGGTGGCAAATGCTCACATCTCCCACTGAGCTCCCTTGCCAAAGTGGGTGTTCTGCACTTCAAAACTTAACAAACACAAAGCCAGCCCCGGGATGTAGATGTCTCTTATTGGGATGCCCAAAATGAGCAGACGTTTACAAATATAGTCGTCTGTTTGTATCCTGCATGTGTCTATCAAAGTGACTGTTCCAGGGAAAAAGAAAAGGAGTACTTGTGGCACCTTAGAGACTAACAAATTTATTTGAGCATAAGCTTTCGTGAGCTACAGCTCGCTTCATTGGATGCATGCAGTGGAAAATCCAATGAAGTGAGCTGTAGCTCATGAAAGCTTATGCTCAAATAAATTTGTTAGCCTCTAAGGTGCCACAAGTCCTCCTTTTCTTTTTGCAGATACAGACTAACACGGCTGCTACTCTGTTCCAGGGAGGGTCACATTCTAACCCATTTGTTAGTTTCCTCTTCAATTTCTCAAACAAATTCTTACATGCCATGCAAGTATCCATGCCTGTCGCAGCCCAAAGGTGAGTGTTTTTAGGAGACTCGAGTGAAATCAATTCAGCCACTTTTGAGTTATGCCGCCATTTTGTGTGGGGAGGGGAAAAAGAGGGAAAGGGGGACACTTTCACCATGTGTGTTCAATCCATTTTAGTACTTGCTTCAGACAGCCAACACTAGAAGCTTCAAACTTAGCTTCTTGTGTCGTCCTCATTGAGACTACTGAATTCCTCATCTTCACGCTTGTATTGTTTTAATTCTAAACATTTAAAGTTTGCAATTTAAATGTTTGATTCCTGTTCCATTAACTGTGAGAGGCTTTTTGCAATTTCTGTGGTCAGGTCTGCACGTCCAACCAACTCTGTATATGGGGATGTGAGTGTGCATGGTGTGTGCCTCCTAACAAAAGAGATGCCCCTTCCTGGTGGATGCTGATCTGGGTGGGTTCTTGAGGATCCCTTCTGTTATTCCCTTGAAGACCCTGGAAGAGCATGGCATCTCTGCTAACTGCGGAGTGAGGGCTGGGACCCTGGTATTTGAACTCCTGTGAAACAGCAGTGGATATTTGGTGCTGATAAGGAAGCTAGTCTATAAACTGTCATCCTCTCTCCTTTCAGGGGACATCAGAAACCTGCTAAAGTGGATCAAACAGAATCTATTAAAAGAGAGACCAGAACTATTTATTCAGGGGGACACCGTGTAAGTACAGATGTTAAAGACTTTGCTCATGTTTCCGTCTGCAAGTCCCAGTGCAGAGGGCATATATGTTACTGCTGGTGGCGGGAAGAAAGTTATATCAGTTGAAATATGGCATATTCTAGAAGAAATGACACAGAAGAGGATACCCCATAGACTTGAATAGGGGAAAAAGGGTCAATTTTGCTATTGTCTTGCTGTATGACCAAAGGCAGATCACTTAGCTTCTCTGTGCCTCATTATTCCCATCTGTAAAACAGGGATAAATCCTACCCTGAAGGAGGGATGGGAGGCTTTCTTTTTAAAGGGCATTGATTTCCTTGGATGACAGGGACTATGCAAGTGCAAAGTGGTAGAGGGAGATGGGTTAATATTCTAGAGAATTATCCAGATTGTGCTCTTTGCCAGGTCTGACTATGAGGACTCCAGCTCCTTCTGAACCTAAACCCAACCCAATTCCACAAAATGTCTGTCTCCTCACGACCCACAGCACGAAGTCCCTCTGCACTCATGGCCTCGTTCCCTTCCCTGTCACCTCAAGTACTGGCATTGTGTGGAGATTGCAGGGTTGAGGTTTTAGCAAGTAGACCATCCCCCTGTTCCGGCTGTGTGTCTGTGTTGCACAGCACAATCTCTGTTCACATCACTGGGCCTGGATCAGTCACTCTGAGAAGCACCAACAAATAGATCTGCTGGGAAATTTATTTTATTTTTAAAATGGGGCCAATCTCACTGGAAAAGGCCAGAAGAAATGGAGCACAATGTGCTGTGCAGGCAATTCCCAGCTGCAGAATGGAGGTTGGGGTGTTTAACATTCCTCACAGGTCTCTGTGAGCTGAAGCATGTGCCAGGTCCCCGGGTAGCAGGAGAGACAATTGCAGGACACTGAAGATCAAAGAAGGGGAATCCCTTTGCCTCTAATCAGGAGCTCTGAGTTGATCCTGGGTGTTTACAACCTTTAGCGGGGCACTACAATTGCTTTCCTTAGCTCTGAATTGACCTCTCTGCACTCGATTGCAGTGCATGGGCTTTAATTACCTGGCTTTTCTATGTGGTATTGAAATGGAGTCATCTCAGAGCCTTCTCATGAATGGTGTCTTTTGATTCAAATGAGCTCTGGGATCAATCTAGTTTCCCCTTTATTTGATCTAGAAAGGGCGCTGCCTGTCCCTGTTTCCACCTCTGTGCTATGATTCCCTTTTCACATCAGCTTCACAGACAAGACTGCCTGTGGTCTGCTTTTTCACAGCCAGTGGTGGTAACTCTTTGCAGCTTTTAGCAATCCTATTGCCTGACAACTTCTCTGTGTTCTGCAGGCGGCCAGGAATTTTGGTGCTCATCAATGATGCAGACTGGGAACTAATGGTCTGTACTTCAGTTTTATTTTCTTTGTTATGTTGCTCTGCCTGGTTTGTGGATGTTCTTGGGAAGCTATTCTAGATTCTTGCCCCAAGCTAAGCATCTAGTAGTGGGCAATGGGAGGGAGGAGTTCCTCCATGTGTTGGACCGGCTGTGGCTGTTCTAAAGCCTGGAGCCTTTATCTAACCTGCTGAGGCTCAACCACCATTCAGTCCCCCAGAGGATCACCCACACTCCCTGACCTTCAACTCAGTTCCCAGAGGAGTGAAGCCCACAGCTGGTAACCACTGGCTTAGCGGGGCACCAACATTGCTTCACAGCCTTGGGCAATTGTAAGAGCCATTGATTATAACAAGGTGAGTGCTTGGGAGGTGAAGACCAGGCTCAGGTGAGCCCAAGAAGCATGCTGAGGTAGAACAAGCTAAGCTGGCCCTTGCAGTTTTTGCTGCACTAGGATTGTCTACACTAAAGCGGGGAAGAATTCTTCTGTCCACCTTGTGCTGTCTAGACCGTGCGTTAGGTTGGCTTAAGTATGCTGCTCAGGAGTGTGGATTTTTCACACCCCAGAGCATCGTCGCTGGGTCAGATTAACTTTTTAGTGCAGATGTGGCCTAGGCAAACAGGCTAATGTCTTCCCCTCTCAGCCCAGCATCACACTCACACCATAAATAGTCACTAACTAGTCTGCAGATATAATAGTCCGTTCTGAGAGTGGCACTTCCCCATGACAGTGAATGTATGAGAGCTCCCTCTCCTGTCTACTCCACCTTGCCTTTCTTAGAAGTAACCCTCTGTAGTCCCTAGTGCTCTGGCATCTATTATAAGACATTCTTCTTTTGCAGCCTCTGTTTGGAAATGCCTATTAAACCATTTCTCATTCTTTCTTGACCTGCAGGGCGAGCTGGATTATAAACTCCAGGACCAGGATAATGTGGTTTTCATCTCTACGTTGCATGGTGGTTGACTCTTGGAAGACACAAGGACATAAAACAAAAACACTGGGGGAGAACCCTCATGACTTTTGAACTGTCTGTGCCTCGCTTACAAGCCATGGCAAATCATTTACACTGTCATTAGGCGTACAAATAAAACCCATGCCAGTGACTGGCCTGGCGTGCACTTCAGGCACTTCCATCCTTTGGTTCTACTTTAACCTCTCCTGTCTGCAATCCCAGGTACATAGGTGATGGGGAAAACTGCTGTTGCACTTGGTCACTTTTTATTCCTGGGTCCATGAGGGAAGGACTCCTGGACTAGGTGCTGAAAATTAGTTTAGGGGGGGGGGGGGGTGCCTGGAGAAAGATGATCTGAGGGAATTGTGGCTACGCTTCAGGGCAAGGATGGGCAGACTTTGCCTTGCCTGCAATAGCTGAGTTTCTTTCAATGGGACATTTATTTGGTGGAGTGCCTTTCATATGAACTGTATCCCAAAATGCCTTGCAACGTTAGCAGATAAGTGGAAATGTGAAATACAGGAAAGAAGGAAAAGAGGTTTTTAGCTGTGTCTTCACATGAGGTGGAGAGTGGATGGTAATGTACCCTGAGGGTGTGTCTACACTGCAATTAAAAACCCACAGCTGGACCAGGTTAAGGGGCTGTTTAATTGTGGTATCGATGTTCAGGCTCCAGTTACCAGTGAGGTGGGAGGGTCCCAGAGCTCGAGCTGCAGCCTCAGTCTACAATTAACCAGCCCTGTAGCCTGAGCCTCACCAACCCAACCCAGCTGCTCCGGTGCAGCTGTGGGTTTTTGATTGCAGTGTAGACACCTATTAGGGCCTGGCTCTCCCCTCACCTGCATCTTGTCACTGTTTACATCTGTGCAAAGTGGGTGTGAAACACAATTCTGACTTCCTAATGTTTACAAATCTGTACAAAGGAGGGTAAAACACTGGCAGATGAGACTGGAGCACCCACCCGAGTGCAAATAACTACGCTATATGCAAGGCAGTAGAGAAGCAGGCCCTCTGCCTATAAAATCTGGTGCAGTGAATCACGTTGTTTCTGAGATGGGAAGCAGAAGTGTAAGAACTGCATTGAATGTGGTTTTCAGCATCAGAGATGTGGAGCCAGAACTGCTGCAGAGCAGGTACGCACCAGCCATCCTGGCTTTGCGCATCAAAAACTGCTGCAGAAATCTAAGGGTAGAGGGGCTGGAACATACTGAAAACAATAATGAAAATGCTGCAAAAGCAAATAGTATGCATCTTGTAAACCCTTCCCCCAGATTTCTGAAAGGAAGGTGAGACTTCCCATGGTCGTTTACCAACTGAGAAAGTCCTGTTATTGCTGTGGCTGAAATGGAGGTTTGTGTTTAACATACTGAGGTTGTTTGACTTCCAGCAATTTCCCTGAAAATGCAGATTGGCCCAAACTCCTCTTCTGTGCTGCTAATCAGGCCACAGTCAAAGTACAGGAGGGGCAAAGGGTGAGATTCATGTAAATAAAACTGAGGAGCTGATACCAGTAGCATGAACCAAGGTTTGGAATATGTTTTGCAAGCATCCTCCATCTACATGGCTCTAACGATCTTCCTTGGTCCTTTGCCTACCAGTACACCCCCACCCCTCCTCTTCTAGTCCTGGTCCCACATGTTTCTCTGCCAGTGAACCTCCATCAGGACTGTAGCACTGATTACAGCCAGGTATTGCACAAGCTTTTTCAAATACTTGTCACCTACACTGTTACCTGCTCTTCCTAGCTTGGGCCTCTCCTGAGCTGCTGTTTAGTAGCTGAGATAGAAACACAGCAACAGTCATGCTGCCCCAGACCATTGCTCTACCAGGTGCGGTATCTTGACACGGGCAATGTATGTGGCCAATACGTGAATCCTTCTCTATGCTGCACCTAACAAATTTGCATTCTGTATGGTGGGAAGGGAGTGGGGAGACGCTCTCCTGTTTGACCTCTCGAGTGATGGGTTTATGCCAAGAGATGTTTACCAGGTCTTAGCATGCATAACTAAAACCACTATGAATTATGATGATTAACTTGTTAATGTTTCTGAAGTGCTTTCAAGGTGAAGAGTGCTGAGCATTATGGGTAACAAAATTAGTCATCAGCCTCTGTCAAATCCAGCTGCAGCCATTGACTCTGCCATGCTGCTGCTGTGAATTACACAGGCCAAAGGCTTTCATTTGTTCTGAATTTACCTGTCATTAATTTCACTGAGTGAACTGGGAGGAAGGGGACAAACAAAACATAAGGAGTCTAGATCCATAGGAACTGGCTGAGAACAGTAAAGTGTATGAGAGACTTAAAAACAGATTTAGGTGGTGGTGGAAGGAGATGGGTGTAGCCCTGCATCAGCGCCCTTTCCTGCCCTAAGCTGTATTTGTGCTTAAGAATCGTTTTCTTGGGATCTTCCTTTTGGTTGCTTATCCTAGGAGGAGTTTCTTCCCTGGGAAATCTTACTTGCCTTAATAGTAAAAGTGCAGACAGACCCAGAAGGATTAGCCTGAGATGCAGTAAAAACTGCCGATCAGGGCAAGAAAAGCTAGCAATACCAGGGCAAGGAGTGGGAGATGCTGTGGCCAGTGCCTGTCACAGCAGAAGTTTCTGAGCCCCAGGCCTGTTTAATTCTTTACCTCAAGCTTTGTCCTGCCTGGGTTCTTGGTGAAATTTTGCTTGTCTTGCCATATGTTGTTCCTTGGTTGCCCCAGCAGAGTCATAAGCTTTAGGAGGCAGCTGCCTTGCTCCTTAAATCACACCGGGGAGGTTTGCTGTGGGCTGCTGCCTGGGTGTAATGGGATGGATGATTTCAGACTCGCGGTTCTACGCCCCAGTTCCTCCTTCCCCTCTCCCCGCTTGGCTTGGCAGGGAGAGAGCCTGGGCCAGGGGCCCAGGAATTCACTGCTGTTCCCCAGGCTGCAGGCTTGTCCTTAGCCCCCGCTGGCTCTATTCCTATCCCCGCCCTCTCCCTGCTTTTAGCAGCAGCCGCCAATCGCCCCCCCCCCCTTTTTCCCCGGGCCCTGCAGCGCGGGCTCCCAGCCCCAGCTGGTGGCTGCTGCTTAGGGGCTGGTCTGTCTCCCTGGCGCAGGTAGCCAAGGGCGGATCGGGGCGGCTGCAGGGCCGGGCCGAGCTCGGCTTTGACCATGCCCCTGCGGGGGGCGGCGGGGATGCTGCAGCCGCAGCTCTGTGGCCGGAGGGGACAGAGCTTTCCGCTCCGCTCGCGTTATGAGCCTACTGGGGCGGCTCTTCTCCGCAGGGCTGCTGGGCTTGGAGCACAGCCCCGGGCCTTCCTGGCCTCCGGTCTCCCACCCCCATCGCAACTGGGGGCTGCGGGTCAGAGCTGGGCCACCCCCCCCAACACACACACACCCCCACCCCCCCGGCTCAGCCTGCAGCAAGGCGAGGGCCGCTGGCCGGTCAGGCTCCTTGCTGCAGCCGCAGGGAGGGGGCCGGGGTCGCGCAGCCGGGGAGACTGCCTGGAAGGGGGGGGTCCTGGGAACCCCTCGGCTGGGGAGGGGGGATGTCTCCTGGCCAGGTGACTGGGCGCGGGGGGCAGGGTCCCTCTGCGCGGGTGGGGGGAGGCTGGGTGGGGACTGCGCTGGAGGGGGGGGGGTTCAAAGGAGCCTCCTGCTTCGGCCCGGAGCTGGCATCTCTCGGGGCGCTCTCCCCTGCTGCAGCTTCCCACCTCGGGTTCCTCCTCCTCCCCCCACCCCCCAGGTGCCCCAGAGGCGGTGCCAGCCGCGCCTCCTGTCCTGTCCTCTCTCAACCTCTCTCTTCCTCCCACGCAGCTCAGCTGGGGGGGACAACACAGGCACCCCCTAAAATGGAGATCGCGCTTTGGGGGCGGGGTTGGCTGGTTTTTCCACGCGTGCTTCTGCACCTCGGAGGGGTGGGGGTGGGGGGAGAGAAATCCCGGCTCCCCGGCTCCGATCCTGCGATGGTGGCGGAGAAGCTTCCCACCGGGGACTGACCCTCTCCCCCGCCTTTCGAAAAAGAGGGTGCGGGGTGGCAGCGATTCTGCTAGGGAGGATCGGGACCCATCGGCTCCAAGGGAACCGGGACACAGCGCCCGAAAGCGCAGACCACAGCGGCACTCGACACCTTTCCTGCATGCAGGCTGCCTGCTTTCCCTGCCCCGGAGAATGGCAGACCAGAGAGAAACCCCCCAGCTGGGCCAGCGCTAGGCTCCCCTTCTAGCAGCAGGGTGATCTTCCAGGAGGTGGGGAATGGACCCCCCTGGGAGAGAGGGAGAGGGCTTTTCCCCGGGGGCTGGAATCACGCAGCAAAACTCCCCAGAGGAGCTGTCTCTCCTCCCAGCCCATCGGCACAAAACCGGAGCGAGGGCAGCCCGGACGCTGGTGTCATTCGATTCCCCTCCACTTTCGAGACTTCCCGAACAGTGCCGGCTTTCCCTCGGTCCGATCAAAACACTATTGCAAGCACGTTAGTGGTTATCTGAGGGGGTTCCCCCACGATCTACCAGCAGCGAAGAGGAAATTAAAGATCACAAGGGCTAGTGGGTTTTTTTTTAAGCAATTCTCCAGAAGAATGCTCAGAGGGTTCGTTTTTTAGACACCCTTTGAATCAGATCTATTTCGTCTGGTTTCCTGGGAAAGTCAACTTTACCCAGAATTCTGATTATTCTCAAACCGCTTTATTCTTTCGTCTTTTTACCGCTGTTTTTATTTATGTAGATTCCCCCCCTCTACAATTTCAGCTGAGTAAAATAACTACAACGGGCTTGTATCAAAAAAAATCAGCCAGAAAATATTTGGAAAACGTTTTTAAATTCTCTTTTTTTTCCTTCAGCAGTTTTGATTTTAAGGCAGATAAAGAGAAAACCTGTGGAAAGTTTAAACTGAATTTTTTTATTAAAATCTTCGATTATTTAAACCCAGCGAGCTAGGTTAGAATTAAATAGACACACAAAATATTTCCAGCTGTTAAACGTGTTATTCGTTTCAAAGAACAAAATCTCTCTGAGCAACATCGGCAGCCTTTTACTAGTAACTACCTGACGCGTTAGAACTGAAATATTTGTTGGAGCTAAACGTAGGGAATTGTTATTTAAAAAAAAAACATATTTAAACCTACAAACGCTGAGTGTAGAGAGACAATTTTGAAGATCCCTCTGAGATGAGGGGTTTTAGCGATTGCCAGTTAGGAATATTTATTACCTTGCTGCACACAGGGTCCAGGGAATGAAGGGATTTTTTTTGGCCTCAAATCAACTCCCTAAACCAAAACGATGAAGGTGAAATCTCTGCCACAGATGTCCAGACACAATTCTTGGTTTGTATGTTTCCATTGCACAAGAATTGCGTTTGGACAATCAGGAGCAGAGATTCCTGCATTCCAGGCTTGGCAAGGCATCTTCCAGGAAAATCCGGGTTGGTTCCTAGAAAACACAAACACACACACACACACATACACACACACACCCCCCGTCGTCCTTCCCCACTCCGGGCACCTACACACTCCGAGCCTTCTCCAAAACACTCGTGTCAGCGGCTCTTCACAGCCCCGTATTTCAGTTCCTTTCGAGGAAAGGAAGGTGTAACATGGAGATAACACTCTCCCTTCATCCTGAACAAGTTTCTGATCATAGCTAGAAAGCTTCTAGTCCCTCTTTTGATTTGAGAGATTTCATTTTACCCTCTAACCCCCAATTATTTAATTACCTAGAATATATACAGTACTACATTCCTGATCGTCTGAATCAAGAAAGGGGTTTTTTTTTTTTTTTTTTTTTTAGAAATAATTCGTGAAAAAAATTAGACGGGAATTTGAACGGTTACTGTCTGTAAATTTCTCTCTTTTAGGGGGTGTGTGTGTGTGTGGAAGTGCAGAGGGGAATTACTTGTAATAATAATAAGAAAGGAACTCCAATCTCAGCCTTTGATGGCAAGTTTGTATATGGATATCCCCTTCCCTCATCACAAACCCGGCAATCTGAGAACAAGCTTGCGATTTTCTCCCAATTCCAGCTATCAAATCGAATCGAATTCCCCCCTTTTTACAAAAATAAATAATTTCCAACAGCACGTTTTTGAAATCCGAGTATTTTAAAATCTCTTCATAAAGATCTGCAGATGTACACATGGGGTGGGGGGGTGGGGATCCAAATCGGATTCTCACCGGTAACAATCCTTCCCTCCAAATGCAGCTTCTTCACTAAACTAAGAACATTTCCCCTCTTTAGTCAGAAAATAACGCATCAAGCTTAAATCCCAACATTTTAAACCAACAGGAATCTGCTTCTCTGGTTTCCCTCTCAGTTTACGTACCGTTTGCTTATTTATAAATATCAGCATCAGCACCTGTGCAAACAGAGTAAACTGGTTTCATTTTTCTGTCTTTAAATTGTTGGCTTTCTAATGCCACTTGGAAATTGATCATGCATCTTTGAGGCAGTTCAATATTTTCATATACATATTCATACACGTGTGTGCGTTGCACTAGCTTTTCCATACAGATAGCTAAGGTATGTTATATATAGACAGATTACATAATCCGATAAAAAGCTATCTAACTATATGGGGAAACGATTGAAACGCTATATACACACACACACACACACACATATACATACGTATATGTACACACACAATTCAATATAACAATAGATACATATACACACACAATTCAATATAACAATAGATATCGATTATAAATAATATCTCTTTCCGTGTCATATAATCTATTACATGGAAAACGATTGACACAGTACATTATATATAATTGTAGATTTAGAGGATAGAATCTGATATCTAGCGATCTAAAGATATAGAATTATAGAGAGAGAGAGAATGTTTCAGTAATTTCCCCTATAGATAAAGAAAGAGTATTTATATAATCAAATATATACATGCACATATTTATATCTATATATGGACACAATGGAAAAATATTGAACCACCCCATTTATATGCAGTTCTATATAGCTTTACCTCTACATAGTTACAGACAGTTATATGGAAATAATATAGAAAAGGTCTATAGATGAGTATGATTTTATTAACTGGTTAAAAACGCTAACCCAGCCAAAACGCCGAAGTGCAGCGGGTCCCCCAAAGGAAAGGGTCTATTTCCAGCATGTGTTTGAAACCCAAGCACCGGCTCTATTTGTTCTGCACCTGTTAACCCCCGTTTGCTAAAGTCATGCAGAAGAGGCATGCACGGCCACACGCCGGGCTTTCCAATACCTGCGCCTGCAGCTCCGCACAAACATCCCCCAAGTGACTTTCTTCCCCCCTTTTTGCTGGGGGGGGGGGAGAGAGGTTTCAGCTTTTCCCATTTTTTAAAAAAAGTCTCCGGCTGCTCGGATCCACCGGCTGCGGCTCGCCCTTTCCCCTCTTTCTCCGTGTTGTATCCTTCCCCCACAAGCGCTTCCAAAATCCGCCAAGGCTCCCGGCTCCGCGGCGGCTGGTGCCGGCGCTGGAGCCTGCCCTCCTGGAAGGGGCTTGCCGCGACGAGCACATTGCAGAAGGCTCTGGAGGCTGCGGTTGGGTCCTGAAGGGTTTTTAGTTGAACCCCCCAACAATAAATGCGTGGCAGAGGAGGCTAGAAAAGAATGGGGATGGCCTTCAATTGGTACTGAATTTGAATAACACCACAGGGTGATAAATGCCCATTGTGTTTTAGGAGTAATGAATCTCCACTGTCTCCATAGCACAGACACAGCAGCTGCAACCTGGAGCCAGCCATCTCTTAAAGACACAGCGCCCGAACCGGGGGACCGCGCGCGCCGAGCCCAGCCGCCCCCCTCCGAGCCTCCCTCGCCGGGGCAGAGCCGCCGCGCCGCGCCGAGCGCCCCTTCCGCTTCCTCCGGCCGGCTCCCGGCGGGGCGCAGACCTCGGCCGCGGGGCCCGAGACGTCTTCTGCGGTTCACGACGGGCAGGAGCGCCGGTGAATCGCGGAGAGCTCGGATCCTTCTCCGTCTCTAACCAGCTGGCTGCTTGGTTTTACCCCGGCGCCCTGGTTATGCCTCCACACCCAACGGAACCAGTGGGCTTGCATGGTGGTTGGGGGGGCGGGGGGGTTGCTTTTTTGTGTGTTTTTTTTAGGGTTTTGGGTTGTGTGGTTTTTTTTTTTTTTTGCAGATACTTTGAAGTCTGATCACATTCCCCAGCTCAGCGTGCTTCTTTAAAAAACACACCTCCCTTTCCTCACGCCCTTACTCCCACTCGTGCTACCCTTCAGAGCCCGGGGAGAGATGGGTGGGTCTTCTGACCGGAGGGAAATGGGGAATTTGGAGCAGTTGGTTGCTGGTTAGCTCTTCGAGTAGAATCACACCCGCCCCCCCGGTCTCCTGGGCTGGTGAAATCTGGGGTCTCAGGAATGGTGGACAATGGGTGACATAAAGAGCTCAGGCGAGATCATCAGCTCCGAAAGCATCACGTTAGCTCTGTGGGAGAGTTTCCATTCACCCTGCTCTTGTAAAGGGACCCCCCGAGGCAGCTCCCCGTCCCCATCCCTTCCGCCCCTCCGCCAGCATCTCTGCTCCTGGTTTCTTATTTTCCTGGCGTTCCTGAGCCCCCCTTTTTTTGCAGTGAAAGTGTTAAAACGGTCCACTCCGCCGCTCGCCCTCCTCCACCCTCCATGGAGCGTTGTGATGAAACCAGACAAATAATGCTCATTGTTTTCGGCTAATGAATATTATTGACTTTTAAGCGTAGCAGCTGCAACATCCTCCCTTGGAAGAGAACAGGGCATCGTTTGCTGCTCTCGGGAAGCTGCCGAAGGGGGTTTCAGGGAGGGTGGGCCGAGAGCTCGCAGCCCACAAAAACACGCAGAAGCGAAACAAACAAATAACCAGAGGAGCAAAGTGCTCAACTAAACGTCGAGGCGAGAAGCTGCTGAATGTGCTCCAGCCCCTCCAGCCCCTCTCCGAACACAGCCTCTTCTGCCTCCACAAAGTTCGAGCCAGACTTCTCCCCATCCCTCCCTCTTACTGAACTCTCTGAAATGTTGGGGGTCCTTTTCTTTTAAACATACGGTTCCCTCCCCTTCCTTTGATCAAATGGAATTAACACACAAATAAAACAAACGCTGGGCAAACTTCACCCAGACACAAGCAGTCCCCTGCTTAAAAATGGACCCAATGCAATGATAATAATAACACCCCACTACTAATTAATAACATACTACTACTAATTAATAATAAAACAGCTCTTTTGGGAATAGCTGTTGCCACTTTTCTGCTAGCGATTTGAAGTGCCACTGAAATGGGGTTTGGACATAATTAGCTGTCCTGATTTCTTTCAAAGATCTAACCAAAATTTTATGATCTACCTACATATTTTTCAGTCATCTTCCCTGCCTTCTCCCCCCGCAAGCTTTGGCCTTAGCAACAAAGAAAAGGTGGGCTTCATATATCTTGTCCAGCAGCATTTTAGATCCAGGTTTAGGGGACCTTTTCTTGCATATCAAATTCACTATTTAACTGGTGGTTACAACAACCTTAACTCCTGCAATAACTTTCCTCCCATGTATTCTGAGGCTGCAGACACAATGAATTAATAGCATGAAGCCTGGCATGGGGCAAGGGCATTGCTGGCCAGTAAGAAATATTTTTTTTTTATAATCGCTGTGTAGATTGCAGGCTGATGAAAGAATAAGATCAAACAGAAGGAGAGAGAAAGCCCAGGGCTGGAGAAAGATTGGACCTTAAATATTCCGCTAAAGGGAGTCAACAGTTGTACTTGTCTCCCTTTTTTTTTTTTTTTATTCCAGTTTTAAGAACTGTTCTCACACGCTGTTTGCAGAACAGCAAGGCCCTTATACTGACCATGGATGCTCAAAGCCCACAAGCAAAGTCTGGGCGCTGTACTTCTACCGCTGTGAGCAGTAAATAGTTAATCAGCAGAGAGAGAAACACAAACCTGAACATGTTTCAGAGGAGCAGCCGTGTTAGTCTGTATCTGTAAAAAGAACAGGAGGACTTGTGGCACCTTAGAGACGAACACATTTATTAGAGCATAAGCTTTCGTGAGCTACAGCTCACTTCATCGGATGCTGTAGCTCACGAAAGCTTGTGCTCTAATAAATTGGTTCATCTCTAAGGTGCCACAAGTCCTCCTTTTCTTTAAACTTGAACATGTTTGTGCAAAGCACCTCAGCAAGCTGGACTGAGTGGGAATATTGCAAACACTCCAACCGCTGGGCAGGCTTCTGAGCATGGGACTCGATTCTGCCTCAGAATCACCCCCAAGGAGTCAAGACAGGCAGCGGTTGTGTGTGCATGGCTTAGGGCAGGTTGGGGCCCAGGAGCCAGAGACTCATAGAAGTTAGAAATGGAAAAGAGCCATGAGGTCACTGAATCCCACTGCCAATGCAGGATTGCTCCCTACAGAACAGGTCCCAGTGTTTTGTCCAGTCTAATTTTGAATGTCCCAGGTGTTGAGGATTTTAGGCATTAGATTTTAATTACAAAGCCTTCTCTGCAAGCCAGAAACCTAGTTACCACTTCTGAAGCTAGGCACAGTGGTGGCAGGGTCAGTCCCAAAGGGGCCCTGATCCTGCATTCTTGGACTTTGCAATATCTCAGTGACTTCCAGTGGGAGTTCTGGGTAGGTAAGGCATGCCAGAGGAGAGCCCTACTTTGATAACAGATATTATCACTGGTGATGACCTTAATGTTAAGCAAAAAATTAGAGGCCAAGATTTTCAGAAGTGATTAGTGACTTTGAGTGTCAAACCAGAGACACTTTAAAGGGGGGCTAATTTTCAGAGAGTGGGTGCTCAGCACTTCCTGGAAATCAGGCTTTAAAAAAGTTTCTCAAGTTTGGCATCTGAAATCTCTAGTCACCTCTAAAAGCCACAGAACGGTGAAAGCAATTTCTAAGCTGTCTCAGTTTGTGGGAGCTGCCATGTCAACAGCATCACAAGTTCGAAAGGAAAAATAAAAGCCCAATGCCAAATTAAAAAAAGGAAAACGTTGCTCTCTCCTTTCAAAAGACGTCTGATTCCTCAGCAGCTGGAAAAGCCCCCAACGGTCTCTCATTCCAAATGATTCTTCTGGCTCCCGTCTGTTTTCATATTAAACAAACCAGTTTTTCAAGGTAAAAATCAGAATTAAAACCTCCAACCACCACCCCACAACTTGCTAACAGATTCCTGCAGGAATCCTAAAATGGTTTTACATGGTCTCTGGAATCCTGATGAGCGTCTTTAGGAAATTAAAGCCATCTCTTCCATGAAGGCTGCAAAGCAATGGGATGCACCCATTGTTACAGCTTGGAGCCTGGCATTGTTTTAGAGCCCAGATGCTGCAAGCCTCCTTTTAACTTTCTTTAATTCTTAAAGTTCCATTCCCCCCCCACCCCCTCATAATATGGCTGAGTTAATGAAGTTATGTGATCCTATAAATGTTAATTGTCTAAACTTCTCTTCTTCTTCTTCTTCTTTTTTTTTATCTCTCTCTCCTCCTTGCTGCTTTCTGCTCCACTTGTAATAAAGAAAATATCTTGGCTGGACTTAGGTAGTTGCTTGGCAACCCCAATTGAAAAAAAGAGAACAAAATGTAACCAATCCAAAGACAAAGCAAAAGATTTTGGTGACATGTGACCCCTCTATGAAAAGGGCAGCCTTAAACTGTCCCTTATGTCCTTTGCTCCTGACTACTGGGGCTAACCCCCCTCCCCATTCAGCTTCTTACACCAATAAATATGGATTAGAGAAATACTTTTTCCCACACTGCTGAAAAGATTGGATTGATCTTTCCACCTCTTTTATGTACCAACCTGACAAGTTTCTAAACAAAATTAACAGGGGAGAGTCAAAAGAAGTGAACCCAGGTTCTGGACCCTCACAGGCTGCTGGGGGTTGGGTGGGTGGGGAGAGAATTGCACCATTGAATTCAAACCTCACAGATTTTCAAGGTGGAAAAATGTGCTCCTCTTAAAGAGAACTTTTCACTTCAGCTGGTTTAGTCTAACGATTGGGATGTGCGTCTTCAAACAGCAAAATAACAGATTCCAATGTTTGATTTATAGCTGCTCTGCCTTTCTCTCAGATGCTTGGAGAGGGGCACTCTTTCTGGTCCCAAGTCATATAGATGGCAACTTATAAAACAATCATGCAATACATTTTAGCAAAAGACATCTATTTTCTTGCTAGCATAGACAGTACTGTCTCTTTCAGTGCTATTCTGTTCCTCTTTGCTTCAGAGCCTGAATACTTCCAGCCTGTAGAGGAAGTCATCTGCAAATGAAATTTCATCCTGGAAAAAAACATGATGTCATTGGCTTTAGTTTTGATTCTGAGTAAACACAGCACAGCACGGTTTGAAAGTTGCCCTTGCACTTGACTTTAGGCTCCTGGTTTCAAATAAAAATAATATCCCAGCTATGAGGAATGGGCAGAACATCTTCTCACCTTCCAACCCTGCCTTCTATTTCCCCCCTTTCGGCACGGATCCTCCTGTTTTGGAGATAAGATAAAACGCTGAATCTTCCCAGGCTCACAGAGTAGTGAATGCTTCTTTCACAAGCAATGCCCCTTTCCAAAAAAGCATTACCTTGCCAGCTGCTTTCCTCCCAGAGGCTGCCAGGAAAAAAAATAGGACAAGGGGAAAAAAAAAGCCAGTGAACTTGTTTTCAGCCTTTCCCTCTGACGATCCACCCAGAAAAGCGGAAAAAATATTTCTCCTGTTAAAATGCCTTTCGTTCATTCCTAAAGCCCGTCAGCGCCGGAATGCTGTCCTTGTGGTGGGAGATGCAGGCTCTGAACGCTAAGGAACTCTCAGTAAGTTGGACATTTTCTGAAGCTATTTTCTAAGATTTCGAAATGTGATGGAGGCCCAAATTTGTCCCCTGGAGTAAATCAGAGGGCTTAAAACCAGGGGATGGATTGGGCCCAGGATGGCTTTTGGAGGGGGGTTGGAGAGAGGGCAGGGGGATTAGAGTGTCAAAGCACTTCTCTGATGTGTACAATATTTGATTAAATTTCACTCCTAATGTTGCTTGTTTGCATCTGTGTCTCCTTAATTTATGTGCCCCAGTATTAAAATCCTATCTATCTATCTATCTATCTATCTATCTATCTATCATTGTGATGGCCCAAGTCCCAGTGCTGGCATGTGACTGGTGGTGCTGGGAGCTAATGCCTCCACAGCATGCCAAAGGGTTAAGGATCTCACAAAGCCCCTTTGATTGGAGCCCACAGATGAGTCACTCTTTCTCCTCCAGCATGTGGACTCTCTGGTCACAGAAGGAGGCAAGTGGCAGTTTGTTCTTTAAAAACCCAGTGACTGAGGAGTAGGGGGAAAAAAAGAGGGTTCACCTCTTTGGGGCTGTGAATGAGCCCACCAGGAGAGAGAATCAAGTGCTTTTTGTTTCTGCCCCTCCTGGGGCTGTATCCATGAGTCAAGAAAATGCCTCAGAGAGAGAATCATCAGAGGCATTTATCCAGAGAGGGCCAGAGCAGGGTGGCTTACTGAAGCCCTGATTCTGCAAAGAGCTCCTTGTGAGCACAGGGATCTGCCTGGGTGAAGCATTGTTGGATCCAAGCCTTGGTCTGTGCCCAGTTTTGTTCAGGCAATAGCCCCTCTTTCCCCTCTATTCCTGTGGGAATGAAGGGTTGACCCAGACAGTGTTTGGAGGCTGCTTTTGTTTAATCTTCCCCCTGACTCTCAGGACATGCTACTGACTTGCAGCAAATAGAAATATCTTGTTTCCTCTTGGTTGGGGTCAACACTCCATCCCCCCTCATGTGTCTGAGATTTCCTTGAGCTTCCCCAAAGCGAAAGGCAAACACCCTCCGTGAGCTGCTCTGCAGTAAGCAGAAAAGCCTGGCAAGGAACAACCTGAGCATGCAGCACCTTGCACACACATGCAACAACCACCCCAGGCATCTTACCAGCATTGGTTGTAGGCCTTGGATGAGGGTGTTAGTTCAGGTCTGGAGGAGCCTGCAGCAGGTTCTCCAGTCTCACACCGTCCCTTCTCACACCGTCCCACAATGCAGAGCCTTGGGTCTGAATATTACCCAAGAATGCCTGCTGTCAGCCACTGCTCCAAAAGAATTCTGACTGCAACAGGGTTGCTGCGTGGATGGCACTGGACTGGCAGGTACCAAAGTCAGGCAGGGTGGTTGATTTTCCAACGACCTAAAGGCCTGATTCAACCAAAACTCCCACTGAGGCAAGGGGGAGTGTGGCCTGAGCCTAGAGCGCCAGTCCCGAGTTTGTGACATGTCAAGGAAACGCACACTAGAATCAAAGTAATTTCCCCCTCCCCCATGTTGCATTCTTGTTTTGACTCAGGGACTGGCACGACACCAGGGGAGTTGTGGCAGGACCAGCCGGTAGCTGGGTGGGAAGGGCCTTCGCTCTGCTCTGCCAGGTGGAAGACTCGGCTTCGCTTGCTGGTTCTTCCAGTGGCAACAGGAGATGGGAGTGTGCACCTCCCACTGCTCTGCAGCCACCCCCCAGCCGCCCCATTGAGCTCCGACTGCTGCCAGGCATTAAAGCAGAAAATGGAGGTGCCCTTAAGGCTCCGTTAGGCCCATAAGCCTCTTAGCCCCAACACATAGGGCTATTTCTCTCCTCACATTCCCAATGATCCCACAGTCTTTATCACACGCTCCATGGCCCACACTTTGTTTCCCTCTTGGGTGTCCTCATGAGTGTGTATTCTCACTCCCCAAGTCTGCCCAGATCACACTTGCCCTCCACCCAAAACAAGGGACCACATTTGCTCTCCCCTCCCACCCTGCTGCCCCCACAGCCGGCGCTCGAGGGCTCAGCTCTTAGCACAAGAGAACTCCCTTTCCATGTTGGTCACGTCCTAGGTCACATACTGAACTGCACATGAACGCTGTGACACGGGCAATTTCCCTCCTTCCCATTTCCACTCAGTCCAAGTCCTGCCCGTGCGCAGCAGTGCCGACTCTGCCCCAGCTGTGTTCTCCCCAGGGCTGGACCCTTGGCACTGCAGACCCTGTGACCCGAAGCACCCCTCAGTGGGAGTGTGGCTTACGGTGGGTGAAGCTCCCACAAGCACACAGAGAGCGTGAGGGCCCATTTCAGTGTTCAGGCCTCAAACTGGCCCTGCCTCTCACCAGGCAGATAGAGGAAAGATGTAGCTTTGGCTAAAGCTCCAAATCCTTCTGCAGGGCACAGTCTGAGTACATGGGCAGTAGGGATCTCCTTGGGGAGGGTGTGCAAGGAGGAATGGGACCTTCCCTTCCACAGGCCATGAAGAAGCAGAGAAGCTGCTCCTCGTCCACAGCTCCAATCTCAGAGCTGGAGTGGGCTCCACCCCATCAGCACCCACCCTGTGCCAGGGAGAGTGGCTGGTGGCTCTGGCTTCCCACCCTCAGCCCTTGGCTGTGTGACAGCACACCAGGAGCGATTGTGGACCTGGGCTCTGTGGTGTATGGATGTACACAAACCCATCACCACCTGCTGGAACGGCCCCAGTCCTGCTGCAGGTGGGACCCTTCATGCCTACCTGAGGCTGGGGAGCAGGGCAGGTGGATTTGTCCCTAAAAATGCAGCTTGAACAACATGAAAAAGAACCATCAAGGGCTACTTTTTGCTGCCCTCTCCTTCCGCTTTTCTTACCTGAGCCCCCCTCTTGCTTCCCCACTTTCCCAATCTCCCCAGAGTGACAGTAGCCCCAGGCGATCAGCCCTCACGGAGGCAGATTCACATGAGGAGCGAGTCCATGAGCCAGCAAGGGGAGGCTGAGTTGTGGCCTTGGTGTGTAGGCACGGCAATGATTCCAGCAGATCCAGAACGAGTCCCTCATAGTGACTGTAGAGGGGAGACATTCACAGCTGAGACCCTCCAAGAACCCAACTACGCCAAATTCCCCTCAATGGTGCAGCTCCCTGTGGGAAATGTGCAGGGCTGGTAAGTGTCCTTGAGAAGGGGCCTCATCTCAGCCCTGCCCAGGGGGGACACAAAGTCCCCCACCTTCAGCTACTGGCTGGGCTGTTGCTCTGACACCGTCTGAACCAGCGAGATCTGCCAAAATGCCCTGAGTGGGATTTTTAAATGTCTCGTTGGACTGTGGCAAAATCCTCCCTCCTGAGAGGGAGAGACACTGTCAACTGTCTTCCAGTGAGGGAGGCTTCCTCTGCCTGAGGGAGACTTGGCAGCTGGTGCTATGGGCCCTCCCCCTCAAGCTAGCCTGGGTGTAGGAATTCTGGGGAGCACCAGACCACTGCTTCTCCGGGTCCCATGACACTAAAAAATGATGTGGGCTGTGGACCAGGCCTCTGAAATCTCTCGCAGCTTCAGCTGCGTGGCTTCTACTTAGCAGGCCTGGCTCCCTCTCTTCCCTACCCTGAAACACGAGCTGCAGGAGGATGCCTTCAGTGGAACACGGGAAAGAAACAGACCTGATTTTCACGCTGCTTCCCTGGCTTTGGGGAGTGATTCTGCAGGAAGTTAAAGGTTAGAGAGCCCGAAGATTGGCCTTAGATTAAAATGTAGCCCAGGCAGGCAGTGCCAGGAGTGTGCGTGAGCGGAGAGGCAGCTTGGAGGACTAACAGGTGGAATTCAAACACCCCCCCGCCCCCCGAAGATGTCTCCTATCACACAGTAATTCAGTTCCCTTCCTGAGCTGAGAGCCGGAGCCCCTTTCCCAGCTCCAAGCCCTTTTGTTTTGCCTTTGTGATGGAAAAAGTCCCTCCTAAATCAATTCCATGACACTGTTATTGTTTCCTCACTAAGAGTTTTTAAACTTTTCCCCCCCAAGGTCAGGAATGTGGCCAGTTGCTATTGGGACGGTGGAGCATGGGTGGGTAGGGTTGGGGGTGAAGGGTCACACTGGCTCTGCGGGTCATCTGAAAACAAAACCTTTTGAAATACCTACTCTCCATCACTGCCAACATTGTCTCCTGCCAGCAGGGGCCTGGCACGGACCTTCAATGGCTCCAGCCCTAGCCGCTGTCCACCGCAGCGGTCAGCATCTGGGAATGGACAGAAGGTTATTGTGTGTGAAATAGCTTTGTTTTCAGTCACAGCTGCCTGGGTTTGGACTGCGACTGACCGAAAGTCCTGGTGGGTGGGAGAGGAGGGAGGGAAAGGAGGGGTGTGTAGGGATTGTGAGAGTATGGGTCACTGAGTCCTAGAGGGAGATCCCACCTCGCCAAGGCAAAGACCACTAGAGCTCAGATTTAGAGCCTGGCTGAAGAATTCCCTTGATTATTTTCCCAAAGAAAGTGGGGGAATTTATTATAGAAAAAAAAGAAAAAGTAGCCACCCCTTAAAAAGTGAAGACACATCAGATGCCCCCGTGTTCATATGGTGCCCACTTCATGTGGGCTGAGGAAAGTCCTGGGAGCTTGTCTCTGAGGCCTGGGCTGAGGAGAATCCCAGGAGCTGGCCCAGCGAGCCTTTGGGTCTGGTTCTTTAGGTCTGACTGAATTAGAAAATCATAGAAATTAGATTTAGAAAAGCCCTGTTTGGTATCATCCCCTCTATGGCCCGGCGTCCAGGATTGTGCCTTATAGTATCTTTGCCAGTGTTTTAACTGGCCCATGCAGTGAGCCCCTCTGCCTCATTCCGTGGCTGATGGCTCCACAGGTGAATGGGCCTTGCTGCTATGAAGCTTCTCCTGATATGTTGCCTATGTGTCCCCTTTCTTAAGTTAGACTCATGACTCCTAGTTACAGCTAGGGCCCTACCAAATTCATGGCCATGAAAAACGCATCCCGGACCGTGAAATCTGGTCTCACTGCCGTGAAATCTGGTCTTTTGTGTGCTTTTACCCTATACTATACAGATTTCACGGGGGGAGACCAGCATTTCTCAAATTGGGGGTCCTGACCCAAAAGGGAGTTGCAGGGGGGTCACCAGGTTATTTTAGAGGGGTTGGGGTATTGCCACCCTTACTCCTGCGCCGCCTTCAGAGCTGGGCAGCCAGAGAGCAGCGGCTGTTGGCCAGACACCCAGCTCCGAAGGCAGCGCCCCGCCAGCAGCAGTGCGGAAGGAAGGATGGCCTGGTATGGCATTGTCACCCTTCCTTCTGCGCTGCTGCCTGCGGAGCTGGGTGGCCAGACTGGGGCAGCTGCTGACTGAGGGGCCCAGCTCTGCAGGCAGCAGCGCAGAAGGAAGGGTGACAATGCCACACCAGGCCACACTCACATCCGCGCTGCTGCTGGCGGCGGCTCTGCCTTCGGCGCTGGGCTCCTGCCAAGCAGCTGCCGCTCTCCCGCTGCCCGGCTCTGAAGGCAGCGCCACCGCCAGCAGCCATGCAGAAGTAAGGGTAGCAGTACCGCAACCCCCCCTACAATCACCTTGCCCCCCCACACTACTTTTTGGGTCAGGACCCCTACAACTACAACACCGTGAAATTTCAGATTTAAAGAGCTGAAATCATGAAATTTATGATTTTTAAAATCCTATGACCGTGAAATTGACCAAAATGGACCGTGAATTCAGTAGGGCCCTAGTTATGGCCTAACCCTTTTGTACTGGGAACAAGCCTCACATGTCCCAGGGAAGGGACAGTTTCAAAGAGGGGCCAGTTTCTTTGCCTTCTAACTTGTAACACATTGATTAGTCAAAAGCAACCTAGCAGCTTGGTCAATGCCACTCAGAGCAGAGCTGGGGCTCTCATGTTTTCTGGCAGATGAATAGGCCCCTGGCGGATTTGCAATCTGGAGGCCTGATACTCCTGTCTCAGGATGCTAGCAACCCTTGCTGGAGTCAATAGGACTCCTATTGTACCCCTGGGAGAACTGGGCTCCTGGGAGCTTTCTGGTAGTGATGGGGAAACTCTTGTGTTTGTGACACTGGCCCCAAATTGTGGGCTGCAGTGCAGACGCTTTGCGCAATCGCACAAACCTGACTACCAGTGCAGTGTGGCCAAAATAGCCAGCCAATAGCCAAAATAGCCAGCCATGGGAGGATCATGGCAGTGTAGGGGACCCCCGGGTAGTGTGGAGCTGATGTAACAGAACCTATCCTCCCTCCCCCTTGTCTGGTAGAGGGGATGTGACTGGGGGGCAGGGGAGGAAGGGTGTGGCAGGGGCCTCCTCAACTGCCATGCCAGCCCCTTCAAGGCACTGGCAGCCTTCAGGCTGCTCTAATGTATGGCAAGGAGCTTGTTGGGTGCACTTCTGGCCCAGGATCAGGGGCGGGGCTCAGAGGCTGAGACACACACTCTCTGTCTTTGCCTTCCAGCAGCTCCCCTCCAGACTCTCGGTCAGCTGACTCCCGTGTCTTCCCAGGCAATTGCCCTTTTCTTAGGTGTGCTTTTTAGTTTCTCAGGGCTTTCATTTGAGCCCTGGTTCTATCCTGGATCCTCCTGCTGATCGTCTATCACCTGGGCTGGACTGTCTCTCTTATGCAGAGAAGTGATAGGGAAGGGCCCCAGATGCAGTCACTTTCTATTGTTAGTATTTACATGGTGCTGCAGGTGTGCCTGGGGATTTACAGGTTTAGAAGAAAAGCAGGCCCCTGCCTTGAGGCTCATGCAGTTTGGATCCCTGGATGAAGGAGCCCAGACCTGACAACACCTATTTTCTTTCTTTACGTGGTCTAAGGCCTGGTGCACAACGGCTGCATCTTCTCACCCGACCACGCTCCCCTTGACACCTCTGCTGTGTTACCTACCGCTATGGACAGGGACTGCACGGACAGCCTCTTTGTGATTCATGTGGTTGGCTAGCTACTCCCTTACGCCACCTGCACTGGGACCTTCTGTGTTTGGTCTGCTGAGCTGCAAGACCAGGCAGGGGAGGCAAGGTCGGCTCCAGAAATGACCCAGCACACAGCTCTTGGAGAGCTGCCCCTCTTGTACGTGGGGTTCCTTTCGCGCTGGCTCTGGATTCCTTTGCTCAAACAGGCATCTTTGTAACACCCTTGTGTGTCTACAGCACTTTCTGTCTGAGCAGCGCGATACATTTTACAGATGGGTTAAGCCTCATGACCCCCCTGTGAGGCAGGTGTTATGATGTTTACCTGGCAGACAGGGAAATGAAGGAACAGGGTGGTTAAGTGTCTTGCCTAAAGACTCACAACTCAGTGTCAGGGTACAGAACCCAGGAATCCTGCGCCTTAGGCACAAGACTATAGTTCTTCCCTTTAACTGTTAGCTGGTACCACTAGGAAATTGCTTGCTGGTTTTCAGCCTGAGCCCTGCCTGTGCTGGCTCAAAGGGATGGACGTGGCACGTCTGCCCAGACTTGAGGAGCAATGGTGTGGGGGAGTCTCTGTGTTGTTCCAACATCACTAAGTAACTCTTCCTCTCTCAGCTGTTGGTGGGCCAGGAAAACCTCCCTCCACTCAGAAGTCAACCTCGGCTTGTCTTCTGATTGGCCAGCACTCTGCTACAGCATTGTTTGCACGTGCACGTCTGCCGTGGAACATCGACATGCGGCTGGGGGCATCGGGCGTGGCTGTGGAAATGTGTCTGGCAACTGAGTACAAATGTCTCAGGTGACTTTCAATGCGGGCTCACAATGGCACAATCCTCCTAGCTAACTACAGCTGCAGTCGGCATAGTTCCTCCCTCCCCTGTCAGACAGAACACCACTTACTGTCCTTTTAGAGCACCAGTCAGTCAATCTCAGTCATGCAGATCTCTGGGGAGATGGTGGAAAATGCAGGTTATGGGGACCCTAAGGATTTAATTGCACTTGTAATTGGGGCCTTTCCATCAGGCCCTAGTGGGGGGAAGCGGAATACACCTAAAAATATCCTGATTACAGCGTGGCACCATTATTCTTCCATGCCCAGGAGAATAGGCTAATGAAGGACAGAACAAAATAAATGCACAAGGCAACAACTCCCGGCAAAAGGGGATGGATTTAGCAGAAAACTGGAACGAAAACCCAGTTCTGGGACTCCTAGCTGGCGCTAGCTTTTTTAATCTGTGAAACAGCTGGATATGGGAGAAAACAGCTGGAATGGACACAGATTTCTCAGGAGTTGTTAGACGGAGTCACAGTGGAGCTTGTGTGTGCCCTTCTCCGCACACTGCCTTTGGAGAGAGAGGCCTTTGCACGACCCTCTTTTCTGTCCATACCACCACCCTCCATTAGGAATGGTGAAGAGTGGTCCAGATCAGAATGATGTCCTTGGCTGATTGAGGTTCTTGGCTGATTGATCCAGCCCCATAGCTGAGCTGAGCCCCCTCTTCATGGTCTGGTGAGGAAGGTCCAGTGTGCGGACGCCTTTGGAGCTTACCCAGGGTGCTTTTCCTGCATTACAGATGGCTGCATGGACAGGGGTGGTGGGGAGGGCTGTGTTTCCCTTTCCAATGGTCTAGCTTTGTGGCTCTCCCATGTAATGGATTTAATTGTCTTCTTACCAAGGACACGTAGCCAAGCCGTTGTTACGTCACAACGAGGGGGGCCGGATGAAGAGTATTGCACTTTGGTGGTTCAAATCTAGCCCGGGTGACTCTGACAATCTGGTGGCCTTCTGGATGCAATGTGTTTGGTGGGTCTCAGCCCAATGTCCAGCTTCTCACATCACACAATCTCCCCACCGTCGTTGGCCACTAATTGGCAACATTCTGTTGTCAGCCCTCCTGGCAGCAGGCATATGCGACTGTATGGATAGGTCTGGACTGCAAGTGAAGGCGTGATGGCCGCACATGTGCTAGCTAAGCTGGCTAGGAGAGTAACGACAGCAGTGAAGACATGGTGGCGTGGGCTTCCGAGTCAGCTAGCAGTCCTAGTGCATGCTCAAGCTCCCTGGTCAGCTTGCGCTGGGGCAGGTAGCCGAGTACAAGCCCATGCCACCGTGTCTTCACTACTCTTGTCACTGTGGGTATCAGGGTGGCCTGCCCCTTTAAGGGCCAGGAGGCCTTGGGCCAGCCCGCCTGTTCAATTAACCCCACCTGTGCTGTAATTTGCTGCCTCCCAGCCAGAGGGGGTGGTCTAGTGGGGTCAGGTGATAGGCCGAGGAACACCTGGGCCTCGTAAATAGGGCTGAGGGTGCAGTCAGAGAGAGGGAGGTGCTATAGGAAGCAGGTTGGGGTCATGCAGAAGGCAGTGTTTGCAGGCAGGTTTTGGGGGGGAAGCTGCTAGAGTCCTGTGGGAGAGGAGGCTGCGGGAACCTGCTAGGAAAAAGGGCTTCTAAGCAGAGCACGCTCTGGGAGGCAGTGCTCTGCTGAAAGAGCAGTGAACTCGGCAGGGCTTGGCAGTAGGGGTGAAAAGCCTGGGACTCCAGGGAGTGATCATGTGTGAGAGGGACTGCCGAGAAAGCAGACTGGGAGCCAGCGCTCCATAGCTGAGCAAAGAAAGGCCGGAGCTGGCAAGGCAGACAGATGAGGAGACAAATCTTCTGTTTGTTGTGGCTCTTAACTGGACAGTTGCTCCCTGGGACGGGGATATATTTGCTCAGTGATGAGGCTGGAGTGTCCAGCTACATTTCCTGACATTGACCTTGTGGGGGATGAGGTGGGGACCCACCTCAGAAGAAACTGAGGTAGGAAGCACCTGCAGTGCCATGTTTGACCAGAAGAGGGTGTGATGGGGCAGCCCAGTCCGGTGGCACTGTGCTAGCTAGATTAAAGTTTAGCGGTGCTACAATCCTATGCTTCCTGTGTAGCTATAACCTTTGTTTGTAAGGATCAGTGTAAACTTCCAGCCCTGCCTGCATAATGATAACCTTGTTGGCAGAAAAGCCGAGGAATGGATCCATGGATGAGGCACGCTGGCAGGACAGGGTGTGGGTGGGGCAACTTGCACCAGTGCAGAAAAAGACCATCAGGCTCCAGGGGCTAGCACTCAAGGCCCTGTCTTCAGCACCACATTCAGGTTAAATAGTGGTGGAATCAAGAAGAGAGTCCTACAGAGTGACTCTCAGCCGTGTTCATGCCTGGGCTTGCAGTCACGGCACTACCAGGATCTAGCCCATTGCCCCGTAAAGAATCTTAGGGTTCCTTGGGGTAAAAGATGCCATGTGCTGTCAATTCTATTCCATTCTAACAGAACAATCTCCTCCTCCTGATCTCATCAACTACCTCTGAGAATAGATGGATTTCCTGTGATGTCTGGGCACCAGGCCAGATGAAATGGTGAGTCAGCGAGAGGTTCAGAGAAGAAGGGATGTTAGTTTCAGAAGGTTGTGTGATCCTCGGCTCTCTGGTCTTGTACCCTAGATCTTCTGCCAGCAAACTGACCCTTGTCCTGAAACTTTGTTTCCAGTGGCTTTAAGTGCAGGAGCTTTTAGCTGTGTTCTTCGACATCACCCAGTATAAGAACCTGTGACTTCTTATCTGGAGTGAAACATGGCAAAAGTCCTCCAATGACAAAGTGTGTTCTGGGGGAGGAGATATAGTATGTGTAGAGTGTGCAAGTAGACTGTGTGATACAGATGAATGATGGGCTATTTTTATGGCCAATGTGTGTACATGAACAGGGATGGATTTAGGGGCAGGTGACCACCTGGAGTGCTGGGCTTGGGGGGGGCACTGGGCTCGGGGTGCTGTTTTTGTTGCTAGCGACAAAAGGGAAAATAGAATGTTTGAAGTAAAATGTTTCAGGTACCCCATATGTGGATTCATTTTTCACTAACCTCCTAGAATGTTCCGGACCTTTGTAGAATTTTGTGGAACCTTCCAGACTTTCTGAGAACTGCATTTTCCTCAGACCTCCTAGAATGTTGTCAGCCATGCCCTCGCGGGTATGGAAGGGGTGGGGTGTTGCCAGTCAGTCAGTGAGAGATAAGAATGAACTGAACTGAAGTGAAGTGAGAGCCCAGCTGCGATGCTGTGAAGTTTATATATACTGTGTGATATTCAAAAGGGGGGGGGCTGAAGATGCTCCTCACCTGGGGTGCCATTTGGTCTTGGGCCTGCCCTGTACATGGGTGGTCTGTATGGTGTGAGTGAGCTCTGTATGCACAGGTGGTTATTTGCATATGTATGTCTATGCATGGGGGACGTATGCAGAAGCTATGAATAGGTATGTCCGGTTTAAGGTGACCAGATGTCCCAATTTTGTAGGGACAGTCCTGATTTTTTTGGGTTTTTTTCTTATATAGGCTCCTATTTACCCCCCCCCCCAACCCCACCCACGTCCCGATTTTTTCAAATTTGCTGTCTGGTCACCCTAGCTCCGGTTGCACTGGGGAGGTGTGTGATATAACTCTCTCTCTGTGTATGGAGGAAGTTTACATACCTGTACATATGAGGTATGGGTGTGATGTGTCTGTGGATGGGGGAGATGTCATACACGAGTGTGTACTGTCAATCTGTACGCATGACAAACCTGCTTCACAATCTGGTATGCTAGGCCCCGTCTTCTGCTGACAAGTTGAAGACTAGAATAGCAGAATTATTCTAGGGCTAAAGTTCGAGGGGCAATTTTGGTCTGCATTAAAGTGCTTTAGCACAGTGTACGGGAATAACAAGCATGCTGCCTGTCCGGATGGAGGTGCTTTGGCTGTTGTATGGGGAAGCTGAGATGGTGCCTTCCGCTCTACAGCTGTCTGACACCAGTGCTTTGACTGCAGGACTCTCCTGCATGAAAATGCACTTCCCCCCTCTGGAAAGAAACCCAGTGGTTTGCCTGCTGCTGCCCTGTGATGGGGACTGAGAAGGCTCTGATGATATGAAGAAAGGAAACCGCGATTAGGAGCTGATTTTTATCTGAGAAGTAGAAGCGCGTGTGTGTGTGTGTGTGTACACGTGTTCAGTGAGTATAGCTCACACTGTAATGCTCCTCTCTGCTCTGGATCAGATGGGTAGAAGAGAGCACCTGACCAATCTGCATTAAAAGGTGATAAGTATGTCTTTCGGAGCAGGTAACAGACTAAGACACAATCAGCCCCAGCTGCCTGCCTTTCTCTAGGTAATAGGGTGATGTATGTCTGTCGGGGGGTTGGGGGGGAATGCTTTGACCTTGAAAAGCAGCTTGAATTTTTTTCTCTCTCCATCCTTAACTCCCTTCTCAGGCTAGCTGTCCTACTAGACAAAGAGGGCTGGGGGCTGCTCCCTCTGGTGCCTGTCAATACTATTCCTGTGTCAGCCACCGGAGCTGCTAGAGAGCCTGGGCATGAGGACACTGAGGGACGGGAATGACTCTGCTGCACTGCCAGCCCCCGCTGGCCAAGGATTGAAGACCTGGCTTGAGTCCTGGATTCTGGCTCCCCTACCCTGCGGGACTGTGCTGTGCCACTTCCAGAGGTTGTGACCCTGGTTCTCCACTGCTTTGCTCCTTGTGTTGTCACTTATGCCTGTCAAAGTGAGTGTGATATGCTACCAGCTCAGAATCTTCCACTTGCTTTGCCCGGCTTTAAGTGATCGCACAAGGTTCAGGGCCAAGGAGAACCCGCTCAGTAGGCTTAGATCAAGGTAACAGAATGTCAATTGCAAAGGTACAAACACAGCTGGGGAGGGGTCTAGTGGTGATGGCACAAAATCAACTCCTGGGTTCTATTTTCAGCTCTGCAAACCTTGTTGTGTGACCTTGGCTAAGTCACAGCACCACTCTGTGCCTCAGTTTTCCCCATCTGTAAAATGGGGATGATGCTCACTTTCCTCAGGTGTGGTTGCGAGGCTTATAAAGGTTGTTTAGAGGCTACAATGGAAAGTGCAATAGAAGGGCAAAAAGTGTTTATTAATTGATTAGAATGATGCAAACCCTCTGGTGTATCTAGTGGCATGCAGACCATCTCTGCAATAAAAATAACCACTAGATTTCCATGAAGGACCCAGTTCTGAGTTCCTTGAATGCCCCGAATCCCCCATGGAGCCAAAACAATGCAGGATCCGGCTCAAAAGGCTGCAGATTAGAGCTACTAAGGAAAAGATACTTTTCCTGGTGAATATTTTTAGGGTGTTTTTTTGGAGGGGGGAGGGTTAAGGGAGGAACGCCCAACCCAATTTTTTTGTTTTCAGCAACCAACTATAGAAAATTTTCCAGCTTTCCAAACCAAACAAGTTTTGCTTTTCAGTGTTTCAACAAAAGCCTGAAAAATGGAAATGGAAATCTGGAAATGGCCAAAATTTCCATTTAATCAAAATGCCGTTTTGTGTATTTTTTAAAAAAAAAAAGTTGTGATGGACAATTTCTGGCCAGCCCTGCTGCAGCACAAGGGCTGATGAAACCTTTTCAACTTGCCTTGTAGGGTTCATTTCCCAAATACAGCGCTCAGTGCCCACCGCCCATATGTGAGATGCACATCTTGAGTACCACTCACTCTTCGTGGGTCAGCAATCCTGGATCCAATCCCGTGGGCACTATGAATTCCTTGCCACCAGTCTGCTGATGCCAGTGCCCAGGGTGAGAATCAGCCAAAGCTGTTTCAGTAACAAGGATTAGTTTTCAGGCCTGTTTAGTCACTGGAGCTGGTTCCATGTGGGTCCTGGCAGAGGGCAGTTTCTGCCAGTTTGGTGCTGCTGTGAGAGTAATTGACAACTTGGCTGGGCCTCGGCTGGTGTGGGCAGGCGGTTTGGGAGGCATGTTAGGGCTGATCTTGTGTGTGACCTTGAAATGTCCTAATCAAGTGATGGATGAAGTGGGAACTTGGCCTCTGGAAATAGAGCGAGATGCAGAGAGGAGATGGGAAGGAGGCCAGTGACGGCAGAGAGGGATGACGGAGGAACTCGGGTACTGATGTGAGGACAGGTATATGGGATCTGTAAGTGTAAAACCTTGAGCGCCTTTCAGCAGACGCTCTCAGCTCTGCTCTGCGGTCCCTGGTGGGACATGGGGATGGGAAGAGATGGAGTGACTGACTCCTGGGATTGATCGTATGGCTGGCTCTCTATCATGTCCCTGATGTGACACATCCACATGTATCCCTAGCGCCTCAAACTCTAAACCTGGGGCCCTGTCACCATCTACTGGCTGCAACTGGAAGTGTGCATACGTGATTGTACACTTGGAGAAAGGCCAGGTGGGTCAGTGCACTACCAATTAAGTTTGTCTAACACTTCCCATTGCAAGATTTGATTGCTTATAACGTTGCCAAAATTTAACTGTCCAGGTGTCTGCCTCAGGCTTTTTTTAAATGGTTCAGCTATTTCCAAGGATGAGGTTGGAGAAAAATACGGTGGTTGCCCATGTTAAAAATTCTGGCAACTTATTATTTGAACAGCTCTAGCACCGCAATGCTTTGGAGCAGGGACTTGACATTTGGCAGAGTGGTGGTGTCGGGGAGGTGCCTTTGCCATCCACATGGAAATCTGCCAAAACTTGGCCAAGTTTTAAGCCTTTGAAAAACTGCAGTTCAGACATTCAGTAGAGATTTAAATCTTAGCAGCAAAAATCACTGAAGATTTCATCCTCACTGAACACGCTCAGTCTCTCTCAGCTCCTAGGGCTGCCCAGGCTTCACACATGTGATCCCGGCAGAGCACCTGAGCATTCACACAAGGAGACTGAATTAAGGCTGCCCAGACAACTTTATTTCTGACGTTTCCTGACTTCTGAGTGCTTGACTTTGCAGCCTTCATAATGTTCTTTTACCAGTGTTTTGTGTATGTGTGTTACATAGAATCAAGACAAATCTGACCCAAAATGTAGATTAATTTTTTTTAAATGGAGACTTTACAGAACCTGAGATCAATAGAAAAAAGTGTCTATTTAAATAAAATGGGATATGAAAAATAACAATCATGCTCCTATAGTGCATAATGTGTTTGAAGTTCTGTACAGGCATTAACTGATTAGACCTCTTCCCCTACTCTCTGTGTTTGGCTTGTCTATTTAGATAGTAAGCTCATCGGGGAAGGAACATCTACTGTGTTTACATAAAAAAAAGAAAAGGAGGACTTGTGGCACCTTAGAGACTAACCAATTTATTTGAGCATAAGCTTTCGTGAGCTACAGCTCACTTCATCGAATGCATCCGATGCAGTGAGCTGTAGCTCACGAAAGCTTATGCTCAAATAAATTGGTTAGTCTCTAAGGTGCCACAAGTCCTCCTTTTTCTTTTTGCGAATACAGACTAACACGGCTGCTACTCTGAAACCTGTGTTTACATAGTGCCTAGTGCATCGGGGCCCACTCTTGGTTGGCCCTTAGGTTCTACTGTAATAAATATGTGTAGTAATCCTCACAGCAGCTGTGCCAGATACCTGTGGTAAGTGTTATGGTCTCTTCTGTGCAGATAAAAATTTAAAGCATGGGCGGTCACAAGGTGAGCTAGTAGCAGACTGTATTAGGAGTTGGGAATTCCCGATGCCTAGCCCTGTGCTCCCATTTCACCATACGCTGGTCCCTTGTGCTAGTGCCGGGGGGGGGGGCGGGGGGCAGAAAGTGGGGCAGACTGGCAGTGAAAGTAAAACTGGCCAATAGGTGCAAGCAGCAGGCTCAGTGACAGCTGACTTCAATTTGGACAATTCTTTCCATAGGAGGCATCTCTTGTTTTGTTGGTCATAACCCCTGTTTTTAGTATATATTGTTATCTCAACAATGTCCCCTTCAGGGAATTTCAAGATGGCTTCTATTACTTTGCATGAAGATAGAATCAGAGTCCTAAGGTGCCTTTCGGCATGGAAAAGGTTTTTTTTGTTACCTGATAGGCTGTCTTCCTGCTATAGGCAGTCTGGGCTAGAACAGAACGTAATACAGTAGTCACTGGAAGTGTGTGTCTGTGTCCACGCAGGCAGTCAAATTTCATCCACTGTGTTTGCTTTCAACAAAAAATTTGGAATGTTTTCAATAAGAATCATGGGGTCAAACATTGTGCCGGTGCCCTGGGCTGCTGGACAAGGTGCGGGAGTGGGAGTCCTGTGTTCTTTCCAAGCCCTGCCCATTGCTGTGTGACCTTGCCATAGTTTCCTTATCTGTAAAATGGGGTACTGATCCTTCCTTTGTAAAAGAGTTTGGCATCTCTGCTGAAAAGCTAATAGCTAGTGTCAGTGCTGGGCAGAGAGAGGGCTGGGGTTTCTCAAGGGCTGCCTCAAGTGGACAGTTATAGCGCTCAAAAAGTGTGCTGGTGTCAGACAGGGATAGGACCCCGCTAGTTAGGGACTGCACTATGGCTGTTTCTGGTGACTTTATTGCTGATGAAGTCTGCACAGTTAGGCAGGGTGAAGATTCTCTCACCCTTGCCCTGTACACCTTAATGCCATCCTGTCAGATTTCCCAGGCAGGTGGTTCTATGGCACATCATTGTTCTTGATTAGCTGCCAAATTGATTATTCCATCCTTTCTCTCTGCCATAACCCAAACTTCTTTGGAGAATCCTGTGGGCAGTAGTGACACCTGCTGGTGGAAGAGGGAAAAGGGCAGAGACTGTGTCCTTTTGCTAAGGAAGTGACTGTAATTCTGCTTGGCAGATGGGACATGAGGTGGAGAGGGCTCTGAGGCAATAGAGTAAGTGGGGGAGGTAGTGTGTTTAAAGATTAGATTGGTCAGTCATTTTGCTGTGAGAATTTGTGTGTGTGTGTGTGTAGGTATATTCTCACAGCAAAATGACTGACCAAGTATTTTATCAACTTCATTTGGTTAATAACAGAGCAAAAGCATCCAGATTGGTTAATAACTTAGACTGATTAATAATTAAATCCCACAGTGTTTTAATATCACGTGCTGCAAAGAGCTGCAGGAGACACATTCAAGAGCCACTTGTGGCTCACGAGCTGCAGTCTGAGTATCTCTGTCCTAGGCCCTTCAAACCGCTGACCACGCTCCGGTTTAAAGCAGACTCATTGCTTTCTATGCAGAGGGCTCTTGGCTGTGCCCAACAGCTGCCTTATCCTGGCATGACATGAGACCCCACCTGCTCCAAATGGCCTAAGAAAACATGCAGGCTAGGAGAGCTTCTTGGCTTAACTCGGCAATTATGCCCTGAACCATTTCATAATCTCTGCCATGCCTGAGGCCCCTGCTGACCTGAATTGTAGAGAACAGGCCAAGTTCACCCCATGCTTGACCCAGTCAGTGGAGTTGCCCCAGGGATGAATTTGGTATCTGCCTGTCAATTGAATTGTCTCCTTAGACTGACCTCACACTTGGTAAGGCAACTCACATGTTTTCATGTATTTATATTTTCCACTCCATGCATCTGATGAAGTGGGTTCTAGCCCACGAAAGCTTATGCCTAAATAAATTTGTTAGTCTTTAAGGTGCCACAAGGACTCCTTGTTTTTGCTGATACAGGCTAACACGGCTACCACTCTGAAATTTGTCTACTGTGTGCCTCTTGAATGAGAGCTAAACTCATTTACCACTAGATGGCAGGAGATTGCTGATGGAAAAAGAAATGGTCCCTGGGAAGGATTTCACGGGTGTAAATACACCACGAAACTGCTGCTGTTCAAGGTGCAGAGCATCAGGCTTAGAGAACGACTTGGCAGTTCAGAAGCTGGTGAGTTCAAAGCCTTCTGTACTAGATCCTCAAGGAGATGGATCCCTTGGACACAGCCGTCTGTCTTCTCTCATTTCCCCAGATCACTCCAAACTAGATGTGTCAGCGACAGGTGCTTCTCTATGAGATTGGAGATGAGCTGGGGTGTTTTTGTGCTGAAGTCTGGCAATGGTCCCATGGTCACCAGGAGGCATAAATCGGCAGTGGTCCTAGAAGTCACTCTGAGCACAGCACAGATGTTGTAATTCTCCCCTCATGTACCACCATACCCTCTTCAGTCCCATACCTGCCAACATTTGTAAGATAGAAAGAGGAGGCAGAACCCATCCACCTCCAGACTCCAATGATAGACACTGAACTAGGGGACAATTAATAATAATGTAACAATTAATAATTAATACTTAATTTGCCTATAGCGTCTTCCACATGTGGCCCTTAAAGGGCTCTGCAAACATTGTGAACTCAGACTCTCAATCCTCCTGTGAGGCCTGTAATTATTAATCTCCAGTTACCAACAGGGAAACTGAGGCACAAAGCTGAATTAATTTGTCCAAGTTTATACTGTGCATCAGTGGGGATAGATCTCAGGTTACCTGATTTGGAGTCCTGTCATTTGACCAACCCAAGGAGCGGCTCAGCCTGTTATACTGTGGGGCCAGATTTTTGAAGAACCTTATACCAGGAAAAAAAGGATAGGGAATCTAACTCCTTGTTTAAAAACCAACCAAACAAAAAAAACCAACTAGCGATTGTATTTGCCTCCATGGAGCAGTGAAGTTAGCAGGCTGATTTCATGCTGTCAAGCTGTACTTTCTGTTTGTTCCAAATGTATTGTGCATTCATTTCATGCTCCCAGATTATAGAACTTCCTTTGGGTCTCTGAGTTGCTGGCTGAGGTCTGGAACTTGCAGAATACTCTCTCCTGCTACAGAGAGTTTGGTTATTTATCAGAGTTCTTGATCCTCCTGTTCCTAGGGAGGACCGGGGTAGGTTTGTAGGAGGAACAGCGCTCTCTACTCTGGTGCTCTCTGAATAAACTATCCAGCCCTTCTCTAAATGCTCACCAGTCCAACACACATCAGCCAGGATATAGAATTGAAGCCTGCTGTGTAGAGAAGAGAGAGGCAGAGGCTGTTTCTATGTGTGACTGACTGGAAAAGTGTGTGGTGTGTCCCTCTGTTGTGGCTGATCCACTAGAAGATAACAGTTTACTACTGCTACCAGCCAACAGAATTGCTTCTTTAGCTTAAGTGGTAGAGGTTGGTGGGGCAGTGCTGAAAGTCCCACGTGCAGACATTAGGGTGATCAGATAGCAAGTGTGAAAAATCGGGACACCTTTTCCACCCTGGGGTTGGGGTATAGCTTTGTATATAAGACAAAGTCCCTAATATCGGGCCATCCGGTCACCCTCACAGACACTGCTGATGACCCATGCTGGGGGTGGAGGTTTTATATGCTGTCTTTCATACTCCGAGGTAATACTCAGCCTTGATGTAAATGTGACTTTCTTTAATGCTTGAGGAATGTCAGGATTTCCTGAAAGGCGCAAATGTTATTTCCTCACACCCCTTCTCTGTTTTTTCTTCCAGGTTCTGTGTCTTGCTGGCTTGACTGTTGTCATGAGATTTTCCTCCCCGTCCCCATTGGTTTCTGTTTATCCCCCTTCAGATGTCCCAGAAGGTCAAACACAGCTGTCTGGGCAGGTTTTGTAGCAGCTGTGATGAGCAAGGATGGAAGGCATCCGCGTAATCTTTCTGGATAGCTGGGTCCCTCAAACTGCTCGTGATCAGTTGGGCAGGTATGGTAGAGGTAACTACTCTTGGGCTGCAGTATGACACTGGGGATGGTCTCTAGGTAGAACTAACTGAATTGTTAGGAAAAGTTATTTATCTGGCAGATTTAGCTCCTTTTCCAGCTTGCAAATGGTCTGGGGGCAGACCACGATACTTACAGATCTATTTGTCATATAAAAGTGTTTGCCACATACATTAAAGCCAGTGGATCATTGGCCAAGTATGCACCACAAACATCCCTTTGAGTTGTGTGATTGGGCATCAGAGTCATGTGAGGTAATTTCTGTTCTATGATTGGATGAACCGTTTTGGCCCCCAAACAAATTTTGTTTTTGTCATGAATTGAAGTCAATATTATTTTGCAATTAATCGGCTCTTGGCAATGGGCCTGGAATTTGCTCTCTGCAAACGCTGGTTCTGTGAATGAAGCGTGGCTTGCATGGATGCTTGAGGGAAAAGGGGACACTTGATTCAGTCGCATTCACACAGTGTGGTTCTGGATTCTCAGAAGCAGACGTGACTCATTGCTCCTGCTACTTGCCCAGCTCTCAGGAGGCAAGAGGAGTGTTTGCATTGGCTGCTGTCGCTAGAGAAAGATGCAAGTCTGCTGCATCTGCAACACCAGACTAAAAGGAAGAAAAGGCACATTCCACCGCCCCAGCTTTCTGTGAAATCTGGGCTTTCTTGCAGGCAAAACTTCTGGAGTCACAAGAGTCATAGCTGTGAGAGAGAAAAAGTCAGATCCCAGCCATCCAGCCCCCAGCTAACCAAGTATTGTGCCCTATGGGGCATTTTCAAAATGTCTTGACTGGTCTAGTTTTTAAAATGCCAAGGTCATAATTTGCCTACTAAAGCTGCCCCTGCTCCCAGGGGGTGAAGCCTGGTGCTCGAGGGGTCAAAGCCTGGTGCTCCATGGGCCCCTTTATGCCTATTTGCAGGACTAAAGGGACTGTGAGGGCCCTACCCTGGGGAGCCACCCAAGGCAGGGGAGTCCCCAGCAGGGAAAGGGTCGGGGAGCCAGCCCTCCCTCACATCCCAGCACAGGGGGCATAGTGGGGTGCTCTTGGGAGGAGAGCGGGGTGGTCTGTGCATTGGAGTCGTGCTCCCTGGCTACCACTCGGGGGCCCTATGTCAGTATCAGCGCACAGTAATTCCTGCCCCTTGGCTGTCAGCCAGCCCTTGCTGGAGATCTGAACTGATACAGGAGTCCCAGCTGGAGCACGAAGCGCCAGCACAGGGGTGCACGCCCAGAGCAAGGGGGTGGGGGGTGGAGCACGCCCAGAGCAGGGGCGGGGGCGCCAATTCTGGAGATGAGCTGGGTGGTGCCAATTCTGGAGATGAGTTGGGTGGCACCAGGATTTGATTTGCAGGGCAGAGCCCCAGAGCTACCAGGCACCGTCCCTTCCCCACTGTGGGCATCCCCCTCTCCCCTCCCCGCCCTCCCGTCGCTGATTCCCAGCCCGGCCCCTCTCTCCCCCCGCCCCCTTCTCCGCCCCTCTCCCAGCCCCGCTCCCCGGCCGCTCCCCACTGTTGCAGCCGCTGTCTCCGGACATGCGCCCCCCCGCCGCTGCTCTGCTTCGCTGCGCCCTGCTCCTGCTGCTGAGTGGCTGCCCCGGGCTGGAGGGGGAAGGGGGGAGCCCAGCCGGGCAGCAGCAGGAGCTGCCCACCGTGGTGATCGCCATCCTGGCCCGCAACTCGGAGCACTCGCTGCCCCATTACCTGGGGGCCTTGGAGCGCCTGGACTACCCCAAGGAGCGCATCTCCATCTGGTAAGGGCTGCTCGGCTCAGGGGGCGCCGGGCCTCCCCGGGGAGGGCAAGAATCCGGGGGTGCCCCCCCAAACCCCAAAGGGGTTAGTGCCAGGGCGAGGAAGGGCAGCCCGGTGCTGCAGGGGGCAGCCGGGACAGGGGGTGGAGGGGGATATGCCCGTGCAGGATGGGTGCCATCTCGTCGCTGTCCCCTTAGTCGGGGGCACTGCCAGACAGGGGAACCCGTTGTAAAGGGACGCTGGGCAGTGGGGCAGGACACTCTTCCATCCTACCCGAGGGGGATGTTCTCCCCCTGTGCTTGGAGGTTAAAAGCCCCCTCACCCTCCTGTGCATACTGTGAGATACGGGTGTCTGGAGCCGGGCACCCCATCCCATCTGCTCGCACTGCCCCTCGCAGCCACCGCAGACGTGTCTGACAGCCCCTCACATGAGCTTGTCGGAACTATTACCTCCGGAGTCTAATCATTGTAAAGAGCATCTTTACCATATGTGCAAGTCTGTTAGCAGCGGACATGCCCTGCGAGAGATCCAGATGAGGAGTCTGCTAGCCAGCAATCCAGGCTGCAGCGGGAGCTGGGCGAGACGTCTATCCTTACCTTTTTCCATCTCCGAGACTTACGGTTTTCCCTGTGGTTTGACTCCGTGTGTTTGGAATTCCCAGCACAGAATAACAGAGGGGGTGAGAGGAGACTCCAGTCCCGGCCTCTCCCAGCAGGAGGTGCTGCAGAGTGGGTGCAAGCACATTGGTCCTGGGGGAGCTGAGGTCGCCCTTTACAAGTCGCTGCCTTGTGCTTGGATCTCGATGAATGGGGTCTCCGTCCTTGTGCAGTGTCAGAGATTGGGTGGGGGTGGAGGGGAGCGTTGTCCTTTAGCTGTGATCGGGACCATGGGGGCAAAGACTCCTCTCTGCCCGGCGTTGCTGGCAGGGCCTGAGGCTGGCATTTCCAAAAAGCTTTTTTTTTTTTTTAATTTCTCACTGTTTCACTTTCACCAGAAAGTATGTGAGAGGAAAGGCTAGAGGAGAGCAGCATGGGTGAGAAGAGCGGGAGGGGGATGATGAGTAATTGGCTGGTCTGCTCCGCTCTGCCCTGCCCTGCTGACTTACATTACGTCTATGCCCTGCCTGTCCAGCCCCAACCTGTGCTAGGCCGCGATACATGACATTCGTCCCTTTCCGCCATCTCAGTTGGAACAGGCCTCCCCACTGAATCCAGGCCACATCCTAGGGGTGTTGTCGTGAGCATGGCACTAAGGCGGGGCTGAAAACAAAACTGGGAAAGGCGGCCATAGGCAGTGTGTGCATCCCCCAGCCCTGCACAGAGCAACGGGAAAAAGTAAAGGAGGAGAACGGCTAATTACAAGTTGGGAAGAGCCTGGTCTGAAGACAAATGAGCCCTTGTGTTTGGTGGCTGCTCTGGCCCAGGCAGGGCAGTGTGTGTGCCTCTTTAGTGCTAGTCAGGGAGTCCGCAGTTTGGAAGGAATTATCCCTTCACGTTCCCTTTCCCAATAGCAGAGTGCTTAAAATTACATGTTAATTCTCCAAAAGATTCCTGCTTGCTGCCTTTGCTGGTGCCAGCATATCTGGGAGGTATTTATAGCGCAGCAGCCAGTGTTTGTGCCAGGGTTGCTCGTGTGTCTCCTTTTAAAGGGATCGCCGTGGCTCCAGGGTGAAAGCAGAGTTCACAAGGGGGTTTAAGCTCGTCTATGCCTGGATAGGAACATCCTGGGCTAAATTTATTCCTGAGGCCCATACAGTTACACCGGTGATGAATTTGACCCATCTGGTCCATATTAGAAAACTGGTAAATCAATCTATTGCCTTGCGCTTACAGAGGTGGCAAAATTCCCGTTTGACAGGTGGGGAGACTGAGGCACGCAGAGGGTAAATGACTTGTCTGCAGAGCTGGGATTAGAACCCAGAAGTTCTGATCCTTACCTCCCTGCACTAGCCATGAGACAACACTCCATGCAGAAAAAGGGTGTTTTTGGACAAGTGGCTCTGGTATCTTTATGACAAAGGAGAGCAGGGAACCAGTTTCACATTCAAAATTCCTTTGCAGAGCATTGTCGGCATGCTGTTAGGCGGAGCCCTGCCCCGTAATATTCCGCAGTCCCAGTCAGTCTCATGCTGCCGCTGCCCATAAATACAGGTGGTGATCCTAGCCAGTTCCATGGAATTCTCCCACTCAGCTGAGAGCCCTTTGGGAAGACCCTGCTTTTCTATGGATAAGAACATCCAAGCTGGGAATGGGTGATGGGATGGACCACTTGATGATTCCCTGTTCTGTTCATTCCCTTTGGGGCACCTGGCATTGGCCACTGTCAGCAGACAGGATACTGAGCTAGATGGACCTTTGATCTGACCCAGTCTGGCCGTTCTTATGTTCTTATCCACGTACATCAGATGAAATTTAAAAATTGGATTTAAACCCTCATGCTGCAGGGCATGAATCAACTACACTCTGATAGGGTTAGGAAGAAACTTCCCCTGCAGGTAGGTTATTCCATAATTGTCCACCGTGGGCTTTCCTGCACCTTCTCCTGAAGCATCTAGCACTTGCCACTTTTGGAAACAGGACTTTGGATTGCATAGACCAGTGGTTCTCAGCCTTTCTAGACTACTGTACCCCTGAAGCTCAAGCCCCGCTGCCTAGGGCTGAAGCCTGAGCCCCCCTGTCCAGGGCTGAAGCATGTAACTTCACTTCACAGGGACCCTTGTGGCATGGGGCCCCAGGAAATTGCCATGCTTGCCACCCCCTAATACCGGCCCTGCACTTGTGACTCCCCCTGAGGCTCATGACCCCCAGGTTGAGAACACCAATCTAGATGAGTTGACATACCCCCTGAAAGACCTCTGCATACCCACAAGGGTGCACATACCCTGATTGAGAACCACTGAGATAGACCATTGGTCTGATCCAGTCTGGTAGTTCCTATGCACTGTCAGAGGCTTCTTCCCCAGTTCTGCCTGTAAGGCCAGCCCTGTGCTTGAGACCCTCAACTTCTTCATTCATGCACCCTGTGCCCCTCTGGGGTCATGAGTCTTCTCAACTCCCTGGCATCCTTGTTTGTACAGTAGCTCTCTGCTGATGTCCAGATATGTGGGCTTTGGAGGTCGGGAGGCATTTGGGGAGCGGGATCTCCCTGAGAGCTGCCACTGTGGTTTCCATTTCAGTTTCATAGGATTGTGTTGCTGCGTTTAGGGCTGGAGACTGGAAGGCACGTGCTGCAGGAAACGGGGCTGGGAGAAGGGGGAGAGCTAATGTCTCCTCTGCGTTCTGATTTTTCAGGTGTGCAACGGACCACAATATCGACAACACGACTGAGATCCTGTGGGAATGGCTTACGGCCATGGAGAAATACTATCGCTACGTTGAGTGGAAGTCAGTGGAGGAGCCCAGGTAAGGTGCATGATCACCTGAGGCCTTGCTGTAGCAACGCGTCCTACCAGAGAGTGTTTTGTCCATTTCATGTATAGGGAAACCTAGGCACAAAGGGGCTGAGTGATTTGCCCAAGGCTACAAGAGAGTCAGTCGGAGATGGAACAGAACCAGAAGTTTCTGGCTCCTGTTCCTGCATTCAGCCTGCCAGACCTCACCATTGCATTTTTCTTACATGCAGCTTTGTGGTTTGCCGCTCTGAATTTGGGGCATAAAAGTATTTGCATGGAAGTGGGTCTAGCATCCTCTTCTAACCTGTGGTGATTCTGATCCAGTTTAGGACAGGATGCCTGGATATTCTCCTCCAGGTGGGATGGGGATGGCTTTCTCCCAGCACCTTCACTGCTATCAGCCCTTTGGTGGCACCCTGAAGAAGGCGTCTGAGGTTACCTACCCATTTTCATTGTGGTGGTCTGCCCACTGCATGGCAGGTCAGCTGCTGTCTGTGCCCATCCTGTTCTGATCCAGCCAAAACTGCCATGCCCAGTTCGGTTCTCTCCTGTCTTGTCCTGCTCTTGCCTGGAGCTGACTGCACAGAGAGATCCCCCAGGATCGAGAGGCCCCCATGCACAGATGGAGCGAGAGGCCCTGCGCACAGATGGGAGACAGGGAGAGTCTGTTTCCATACAGTCTCCTCGCTGGGAATGTGTGTGCTGGGGTAGCTGACTGTGGCCTGACCCAATCCTGAGCCTGCGTTAGTGAATCAGTTTCATGTTTCTTCCCTCCCAGCCTGGGGCTGTTCAGGCAGCACTGATCCGCACCACACGTGCTTGGGCTGCTTGTGGGATGAACAGGCTGGACAGACGTAGGGCGGTGCAAGCTGAATGGCTCCTCACTGAGGGATCCCTCCCCCTGCTGCCCCAGTGGGACTCCATGCTAAGCAAACCCAGTCAAGATGAGCCCTTAGTCAGGACTGAGCTGATCCTGCCCTGGCCAAGCTACTCAGCTGTCAGGCGCACAGGAGGAGTGAGTTTGTAAGTTCACAGCCAAACGCAGGTTATTAACTCTTTGTTTGCCTGATGCAGCTCTTACCCCGATGAACTTGGCCCCAAGCACTGGACAGACGAACGCTATGAACATGTCATGAAGCTCAAGCAGCAAGCTCTGAGCTTTGCCCGGGCCGAGGGGGCTGATTATCTCCTGGTAAGAGAACGCTAACTGGGCCTGCTTCCCTCCTTTAGCACAGGAAGGGTTTCAGCCCTCCTGCAAGGCCCGACCTGGGGGAACATGACCAGCTTTCAGATGCATTGAAAGCGGAGATGGGAAAGTTCCGTGGCATCACTCTGCCCACCCACAGGGGCCCAGAGCAGGATAGTTCCTTGTGGCAGATTCTCTGGGGGTGTATTCAGCCTACTCTGAAATGACCCCACTGTGGAAGCCTGTCATCTTCCTAATTTAAGCTTTATGGCCCTGGTTCCTCTCTGTTTTGTTGTGGATGCTCCAGGGCCATCGCCCACAGATAACGTCCAGGGCTGTCTGAGAGAGCCCCCTGCTAGGAAAGTATCCTCCAAGGGTTTCTCGCCCTGGCTGAGTGGCTGGAGGTTGAGAGTGCAGGAGAACCCTGGTGCTTCCCAGAGTGGCATGGAGCCATGCCTGCCCCGGGCCGGCTGTTGCTGGGCAGGTGCTCTCCCTACTAGCTCGCCTACCTAGACGTGTTGTGATGAGCAGCCGCAGCCTCGCGTCAAGCGTATTGCTCCCGCTGAGCGGGCTGTGTTTCCGCCACTAGCTCACCGATACAGACAGCATCCTGACCAACAGTCAGACCCTGACGTTCCTGATCTCGCAGAACAAGTCGGTGATTGCCCCCATGCTGGACTCCCAGACATATTACTCCAACTTCTGGTGTGGGATAACCCCTCAGGTAAGCTGCCTGGGGTGGGCAGGGGGAATCCCCTGTGCTGGAGGATGTCCTGTTTGCTATCACTCAGCCTGGGTGCTGCTGCCAAGCAGTGGGGTATGTTACCCTTGTCCTGCAGTTCCTGATGGACCTGGGGCGGGTATGGGAAAACTCCCTTAATCACAGCCAGAAAACATCTCCAGCCCAGGGGCCTAACTGTAAGGTTCCTGCATGAGGAACCTTCCTTGAAGCACGACCTCTGTCCTTCTGGGCACCCCTGCCAGCCCAGAGTTGCTCCTAAGGTCTCGTAGCTAAGTCACCCAGTCAGTTTGGGCTGCAGCTTCCTCCGAGAAATTCCACTGGTGCCTTCTCGGCCGTGTGCCAACCTGCCCATCACCCTTCCTTCATGTGAGCTCTGCTGTCTCCTAAAACCCGAGTGGCCTCTAATGTCGCCCCCTCTCTGCTGTATGCTGTGTGCGGTCTGGGCTCTGCTACAAGCCCCGTTTAAGACTTGGGGAGGAAACCTACAAGCCCCACCTGTCTGCGTTCAGCTGGACATGTGTGATCTGCTGGGCACTGGGATTCACCAGGGAGGAAAATATCCCCCCCCAATGTCTCTTCTTGGGGCAGAGGCTGGATGATGAGGATGGAGGGAAACTCTGAAGTGTCTGAGAGTGGCATGGAGCCCGGCCTGCTGCTGTCAGGGCCTGGCTGTGAGGGAGCTCTCCATGCTGGAGCCCTGCCTGCTCGTGGTGGGTGGGGGAGACGCGCTGCTTTGGCACCTCCTGGCTCCGGTCAGTGGGAATTACCTCACCCCTGTATTTCCCAGGGTTACTACCGCAGGACGGCAGACTATTTCCCCACCAAGAACCGCCAGCGCATGGGCTGCTTCGCCGTCCCCATGGTGTACGCCACCTTCCTGCTTGACCTGCGAAGAGAGGGGACCTCCGAGCTTGCCTTCCACCCGCCCCACCCCAACTACACCTGGCCCTTTGATGACATCATCGTCTTTGCCTACTCCTGCCAAGCCGCAGGTGAGGGCCAGAGGGAAGGGGCAGAGTGGGAGAGGGACGGGTGGAGTGAGCTGTACTTGGTCCCCCAGAAAGGAGCTCCTCAAGGCATCCCATGTCTGGGGATTGAGGCCAGAGGACTGTGAAATCTGAATCCGTCCCCACGTAGATGTGGAACTGAAGGACGTAAAAGAGCAATGCATTTCCTGAGGAGCTGTCTCCTGTCCCGTGCTGGCCCTAAACAGCCCCTTTGCCCAAGGCAGGGTGGCAGGTGGAGGGGGGAGCTGGTTGGCACATTAGGAAGAGCCGAGGGCTTGTGCTTTGGGATGGAACAACACAGGGAAGGCTGGTGTGCAGAGCTCTCAGCGAAGGGCTTGGGAGCAGGGGCTGGTGGCCTGGGGTTACTCTGGCTGCCTCTGCCTTGCAGGAGTCCAGATCTACGTGTGTAACCAGGAGCGGTTTGGTTACATCAATGTCCCGGTGAAGTCCCATCAGACGCTAGAGGACGAACACATCAACTTTGTGCACCTCATCCTGGAAGCCATGGGTAAGGGCTCAGGCCCAGCCGCCGGCACTGGGGGAATGACAGGGAGCTTCAGTCTGGGTTCCTAGCCCTGGGGCACAGATCAGCAGGTGCAGCTCCCCTGAAGTCAGTGGAGTTTCACCCGCTTACACTATTTGTCTGAGCAGTTGACAGACAAAGCGTAAGCAAACGCCCTTAGCTGACATGAGGGAAGTGCGCTGGGTCTCGGGTGGAGGTCTGCGCCATAAGGGGGCTCGCTGGCTTTCTTGCTGGGAGTCACAGCAGCAAAGCCTAAGGATTGAACGGGCCATGGAAAGGGGAAGACCCCAGCTCAGCCATGAGGTGCTGTGGCAGGGTGTGTGTGGGGAGGCAGCCTGTACCATTCTGGCGGGCTCAGAGCACTTGAGCCTTCTGAGCTGTCAGTGTGGGCTGGGGCTGGCCTATCATCCTGAAGCAAATCCTGGGGATGGGGAGGAAGCTCCCAGCCCACACGCCCAGCTGTATTCGGTGAGGCAGTGACGCAGCTGAGGATGTTTGCTTCTGTCTAGGCCCTTGGAGTGAGGGCTGTGGGCACAGTGACTCCATCTTAGTCACGTGCTCTGTCTCTTGCAGTGGACGGCCCGCCGATGTACCCCTCTGAGCACGTTTCCCTCAGCCCCAAGCACCTCGGTAAAATGGGCTTTGATGAGGTGAGCACCTGGCCGGAAGTGAGAGCGTGTTTCCCCTCCCTGCCCAACACAGCACCCTCATGGCACCTATTGTCCCTCCACCTCCCTGCCCCCTGGAGCCTGCTCCTGCTGGGCTGGCCAGCGGAGACGCTGCAGAGTGAGGTGAAATCTCCCCCCGCTTGGCTAAGCAGGCTGCCTGCATAACCCCTGTTGCGTGAAGGACACTCTTCAACCTATATCCCTTGTCTGGTAACCTGTTGCTGCACCATTTAAACCCCCATGCTGGGACACCAGGGAACAGCACTTTGGGGCCCAGTGCAGAGTTGGCTTATGGGAGAGGATGGGTGGCTGGAGAGGGAGGTCTGGCAGGAGCCGTGTCTCATGAGCAGAGACCCCCCTGAGCTCCCATCTTGGGGAAAGATTCTGCTATTGCTTCAAAGAGGAGAGAGCTGCTAGGGCCCTTCCTTCATCACACTCATTGCCATGGAGAGGAGCTTGTTCCCCTCCGTGTGCCCAGCTGGGATAGAGCTTTGTCAGTCCTCTGTGTCCCAGGGTATCCCATTCCCTTCAGGCACAATGGCCTGCCCACTGCTGGATGGAGGAACCCCATATAGACTGTGTGCCCTTCTCTTGGCAGCTCCCCTTGGTGAGCGTGAGACCCTGCCCCTTTCCTGAGTCTCTAGCCCGATCTTTCCCAGGCTGGAATCATAAGACTGGAAGGGACCTCGAAAGGTCATCTAGTCCAGTCCCCTGCACTCATGTCAGGACTAAGTATTGTCTAGACCATCCCTGACAGGTGTTTGTCTAACCTGCTCTTAAAAATCTCCAGTGATGGAGGTTCCACAACCTCCCTACGCAATTTATTCCAGTGCCTAATCACCATGACAGTTAGGAAGTTTTTCCCTAATGTCCAACCTAACCCACCCTTGTTGCAATTTAAATCCATTGATTCTTGTCCTATCCTCAGAGGTTAAGGAGAACGATTTTTCTCCCTCCTCCTTGTAACAACCTTTTATGTACTTGAAAACTGTTACCATGTCTCCTCTTTGTCTTCTCTGCTCCAGACTAAACAAACCCAATTTTTTTCAGTCTTCCCTCATAGCTCATGTTTTCTAGACCTTTAATCATTTTTGTTGCTCTTCTCTGGACTTTCTCCGCTTTGTCCACATCTTTCCTGAAATGTGGCACCCAGAACTGGACACAATACTCCAGCTGAGGCCTAATCAGCGCAGAGTAGGTGGAAGAGTTACTTCTCATGTCTTGCTTACAACACTCCTGCTAATACATTGCAGAAGGATGTTTGCTTTTTTTGCAACAGTGTTACACTGACTCATATTTAGCTTGTCTACTATGATCCCCAGATCCCTTTCTGCAGTACTCCTTCCTAAGCAGTCATTTCCCATTTTGTATGTGTGCAACTGATTGTTTCTTGCTGAGTGGAGTACTTTGAATTTGTTCTTATTGAATTTCATCCCATTGACTTCAGACCATTTCTCCAGTTTGTCCAAATCATTCTGAATTTTAATCCTATCCCCTTTAATGTTTGATTCTTCTTTAGATTTTCCTGATTAACCTGGTGCGGAGGCCAGACCGGCGCCAGCGGATGCTGAGTTCTCTGTATGAGCTGGAGATAGACCCCCTGGTGGTGGATGCTGTGGACGGGAGGTGAGTGCTCTGTGCTCTTTACCCTGCTTTGCAACAGCTCAGGTGGGATGCCAGTACCTCATGGGGGATGGAGGGGGAATGGGTTTTGGATGCTGGGCGCAGGCAGGTTTCTTGCTGCTGAAGCTCAGTGCTCTCGCTGCTGCTTTGGGTTGGGGTCGGGGATGCGTTATGACACCGCACATCAAACGGGGAGGGGAAATTCTGCTAGTTGGTGGTGGAGAGACGGAACCACACTGTGTATTCTCAGCTGGATTGTCTCCTGAGCAAGGGAATCAAAAGGCAGATGTCAGGCATGGTAAGAAGAGTCAGCAGCCAAAGTTACACATGAGCCCCTGGCTGTCAGTGTCACACAAGCTCAGCCTGCCATCTTCTCACAGCTCAGCCCACCAAATCCTCTGCATCCTCCACACCTTGCCACAGGTAGCCGGGCTGGAGAGCCCCACCTCCACCAGGTATGGCCAGGCCCCTCCTGTGAGGTGCTTATGGGGTGGGGAGGGCTCACCTTCACTAGGGACTCCCCTGTTGGAGCAAGTGTCAGTGGCCCAAGGCAGGGAATAACCTGCCCCAGATTGGAACTAGCCCGTCTTGGTGGGAGAGCTCCCCTCAGGGGGGTGGTGCTGGGAAGTGGAAGTGACTAGATCTGACTGGTGCAGAATAGTGGGAGTTAGAGATGGGAAGGATCTATCATGCCCACCTCATCTATCCCCCTGGCCAGTGCAGGATTGTTCCCTACAGCCTGTTCTCCAGCGCAGCACTTCTCTAACCACGGCCTCTCACCCTCCAGTGCCCTGAACAGCAGTGACATTAAGATCCTGGGTGTGGATCTGCTCCCAGGATACTATGACCCATTCTCTGGCAGGACGCTCACCAAGGGGGAGGTTGGTTGCTTCCTCAGCCATTATTACATCTGGAAAGAGGTAAAGACCTGAGGCAAAGGAAGAAAATAAACGGGAAGGGGGAGATTACACTAACGCCGAGGGGGCCCGTGGCACTGGGCATTGTTCAGAGTGAGAGACAGGCCCTGCCCCAAAGAGCTTACAGTCTAAACGGACAAAGCAGGGAAGGGAAGCAACTTGCCCAAGGTCACCATTGTCGGAGCTGGGACTCTCCTGAGTCCCTGTCCAGTGCCCTACTTGCTGGAGCATGTCGAGCAACCTTCCTGGCTGGCACAGTGCCCTTGGCAGCAGCCCCTGGATGGGGGTGTCTCCCCTGCCCCACTCCTCTGTTCTGTGAGGCCGTTCTTCACAACAAACCCCGGTCCAGACTTAGTTTCCAGACTGGTGCCGCTGTCCTGGGGAAGGGGGTCCAGGAGGGAGCAGCAGGGCCTCTAACAACAGCCACTCGGGCTCTCCCCGCAGATCGTGGCACGGGGGCTGGAGAAGTCGGTGGTGTTTGAGGATGACGTGCGCTTCGAGGCCTATTTCAAGGTGCGGCTGACGCGGCTGATGGAGGAGCTGGAGTGGGCACAGCTGGACTGGGACCTGATGTACGTTGGACTAGCCCACAGTGAGGGGCAGGGGAGGGGGAAGGGACGGGGCTGGCCCCATCCTGAGCTTGCCTTCCGAGTGCTGTCACTGGTTGAATCCCGCCATGGTCTGGGGGCCCCTCCCCTGCTTCCCCATGGGTTAGTGCCCTCTGATGCTGGCTACTGTTTTCAGATAGGCGAAAGCCCCGAGCACTGTTGTTTTCCACCCCAATGGCTGATTGGAGCCAGTCGCCTGGAGACGAGTCTCTATCCCATTCCCAGCCCCTCGAGCCATCCAGGCCCCTGCAGCGTGTCTGCTGCCTGGGATTGCTGAGGGCCTGGCTCCTTCCCTTAGCTGATGGGCTGCTTTTGCCTTCGCAGCTACCTGGGCAGGAAGCAGGTGAACTCGGAGGACGAGGAGCCGGTGGAGGACGTGCGGAACCTGGTGGTGGCTGAATATTCCTACTGGACCCTGGCCTACATCATCTCCCAGCGCGGGGCCCAGAAGCTGATTGCGGCCGAACCCCTGTCCAAAATGCTGCCGGTGGACGAATTCCTGCCCATCATGTATGACAAGCACCCAAAGTAAGGATAGGCTCTGGCTGCTGCTCCATCCCCAGGGTGGGGCTGGCACAGTGCTGGCTGAGAAGGGGCAGAGCCCAGTGCTGGGGGTCTCCAGTCCATGCACAACCCCTCTCCCTTCCCCCTGCCCCCGGGAAGGGGTTTTGGTTCTGTTTTCCTACCCAGTCAGGTGTGACACCCGTTTGCTAGTCTGGTTTGCAGCCCAGACTCCATTAGCAGCTTGGCCATGTAAGTGAAGAAACAAGCGTGTGTGTCTCCGCCCCCGGCCCCCAGCATTATTTCTGCACTGAAATAAAATATCTGTTACCATGAGCTCATTCCCCTCAGCCGTCCCTGCGCTCTGGTCTGTGGAAAACGGTCGTCAGTGAGCTGTGGGGGAGGGGGTCGTAGCGCTGAGAGAACAGAGTCGTTGCTGGCCGAGCAAGGGCTGGTGTGAAATGCGTTTGGAGGATTTCAGCTCCATTTCTAGTGGATCAGCCACATCCCCATGTCTGACCATCATGGCTGAGCTCTTTCCCCCCCACTGCCCCTTCCTGACTGACTGGGCCATGGAGACTCAGCTCCCCCTGACGTCCCTGGATCATCCCCCGCAGGTCAGGGCTGAAGCCAGCCTAGGGGCCACTTGCTCTGCTGCTGCCCATGTTCCATGGTAGGCAGAGGGCTCCAGGGCTCTTGACCTGACGCTGTTCAGCAGCAGTGAAATCCCACATGGTGGGTGAGGCGGGAGAACAAAGATCGCTGAAAACCCTGAGAGTGCAGTTTTCACAGCCAAGGAGTCTGTTCATGCATGTCTGAGGGCGTACGTGGATGCTTATCTGGGGATCACAGAGCCCCTTTGCACAGACACCAGGCTCTAAATACAGCATGTGGACAAGGTCACCGACTCCCCCCTCTGCATTGTGTCCCCCGTTCATTCCCATGTAACGTGCAGCCCCACAGATACTCAGCCATAACTCCCCCGCCCTCCCAGACGTCTCCCAGCCACTCCAGGATGGCCATGTGGCTCCCATCCTCTGCAGCTGTCTTAGGTGCTCTCAGATTCCAGGCAGACTGTTGCAATGGCTGGGAGTTCTGGTTTCCCAATGCTGACTTCCCGCCCCTCCTGCAGACCTCTGGTGGGGGGCTGGGGGAAGAAGGGTGGGGGGATGGAAAGGGTTGAGAGAGAGAGATGGAAAAACAGAGGGATTAAAAGAGTAAAGGAAGGGGTGGAGCAGGAAGGTGGACAGACTAAAGCCCTGGGTGTGAACCAGGAACCATTCCAAGACCCAGGCTAGCGAGAATAACATCAGCACAGGCTGGCTGGCTCTGGGCCAGCCCGTGGCCTAACTGGGACCGGTGGAGCGCCCTGCTCTGCAGGAGACCCCAGTTCGATCTGAGTGGCACAAGGCGGGGGCTGGGCGAGCAGTGAAGGTGGGTGTGACAGGAATCGTCCCCGGGTGTAGCGGGGGGCACCATGGATCAGTTCAGAGCGACCCTAAGGGCTGTCAGGAGCCCTGTGCTGGGATGCAGGATGTTGGGAGGCTCCCGGCAAACCCCCCCCACCCCTCCCCAAGTAGAGAGGAGGTATTAGCCCTACAAGGAGGCTGCTGGCTGCCGCGGCCCAGTGTCCCATCCTGCCCCTCTTGGAGTCCTGCAGACCTGGCAGCCTGCAGGGTGAGCTCATCGCGGGATTCCTTGTTTGCTGTAGTTTAACGAGGAGCCTGGGAACAGCCTAGCTCTGCCGTGGATGCTGAGGAACATGTTTCTGGGCAGCCGGCCCGAGCCAAGCAAAGTGCGTTGGCTGCCGTTTGAGTTGCTCCAGCAGGGCTGGGGGATGGGTGGCCTCCTCTCACCTACAGACTCTCGCTGAGCCAGGAGCCTGCCTGACTTCTTGGCTCCCATGCCCCGCAGGAAATGCTCTGGATGATCCATCCAGGTGCTGTGTCTCAGAGCACTCCCGCCTCTTTGGTGTCCGAGGCCCAGGAACACAGCGTTAGAGGGGACGGGGCTCCAGGCTGCGGGCACACCCTGGCATCCCCCTAGGGGTGCAGATTTTGTTCTCCACCCCCTTTTGCGTTCCTACCCAGCGTCACTGATTTTTCCACTCTCCCTTTTCTAGCGAGGATTACAAGCAGCATTTTGCTAACCGCGACCTGCTGGTGTATTCGGTGCACCCCCTGCTGGTTTACCCCACTCACTACACTGGGGACTCCAAGTGGCTCAGCGACACGGAGACGTCCACCATCTGGGATGACGACTCCAAGAAGACGGACTGGAGCGGCTCTCAGAAAACACTGAAGGGTTCCCGAAGCAACGCTGGCCATTCCTTCCGCTCGACCTCCCGGGATGAGCTCTAGCATCGGGCTGGTAAGCCAGGCCCGGGAACAGCTGCAAAACACGTGTGTAGATCTGCGGATTCATGTGTTTGTGCGGACGGAAGTTGGCTGCCAGGAAATGCTGCCCTGTAAACATGTCTGAAATCTCCCTTTCAGCTTCAGTGTCCGATAGCAACTTTCCCCTTCCCTACCTTCTTTCCCTGTTGATCTCAAAGCACCTGATGGACACCCGGGAATTAGTGTCCCAATCCCCTTCCTCTGGGGTAGGTCAGTATCATCTTACAAATGAGGAAACCAAAGCACTGAACTGGATTTGCCCACAACTGGGCAGTAAGTCAGTGGCAGGTGAACAGAACCCAGCATTCCTGACTCCCAGGCTGTGCTTTGACTACAAGACTCCAGCTTGTTTGAGCTGTCATTGGGGGAGTAGCTGTGATTCCCACTGCTCCCCTCAGTACCAGGTGCTCTCCTGAGACGGTATGCAGGAGTATCCAGGGGGCTAATGCCCATCCTTCCCCAGGGTTCTGACATGTGACCAGCTGCGATGTTGGGTATGAATTAGCAAGACGCTGCCTATTCTACATCCCAAGGGTTGAGGACTTGGGATGGGAGATACAAAGCCGAACCGTGGAAGGTCATGTCAGAACTAGCCGTGTCCATTTGGGAGGCAGTGTTGTCTACTGGCTAGCAGAGGGGACTGTGGGTCTGGATTCCTGGGTTCTATTCCTGACTGCCACTGATTTTCTGCATGACTGTGGGCAAGTCACTTTATCGCTATGTGTAAGATGGGGGTGATGTTCCTCTACTTCCCAGAGTGGGGGAGAGGCCACATTTAGCTATTGTTTGTAAAGTGCTTTGAACTCCTCGGGCGGAGGTGGCAGGGGGAGAATATATTGCTCCTGGCACCCCAAAGGTTCCCTTCACATTCACTGCTCAATCTGCTTCCTGCTAGCTAGGGAGGGTGGGTGCATGGTTTATTTCACAGGGCTTGCACTGTAATTGGAAAATGAGACAGTGCATGATGCCAGACAGCAGAGCAGCCCTATGCTTTGACTGCCCCAAACCTAGCCCAGCAATCGTTAATCCTCATCAGCATTTCCATGACAAAGTCCCGCTGTCTGGCGTTTTTAGTGCTAGCAGGAAAACGATCTCTGGGCAGGAGTCTAGAATTGAAGGGCTCAGGCTGGGAGCAAATGAACTGGGCAAGGTTTGAAAACAAAAATAACTGTGCCTTATTTCCGTGGTAAGCCCTTGGTGGGTCAGGCGGACGGTCTGGGATTTAGCGTGCCAGCACGTATCCTCTTCTCCCCCTGCTCTGCTCTGCTCTGAGCCAGCTGGCACCCTCCTCCCCAGAGGTGGCTGCACCGAGTTGGGGCTGGCAGGCGCCACAGAAATGGAAGAGATTATTTTTCACACTGACTTGTTAGGTGACCCTGGCTGAATCTTAAATCAGCCAAACAGAGCAGGAACTTCAGAGTAACTGCTGAGTCTCCAGCCTGAATGTGCTGCGTTGGGCTGCTACATCTGGGGAGGGTTGGGTCCAAAGAGTGGGCAACTTTCCTCCTTTGCTCTTTGGTTCTCATGTTGGTTTAAGCTGGCTGGAGATGGTGAGTGTGTGTTGGGGATTCTGAGCTGGATCCAGCCCCGCACACTGAAGTCCCCTCTCCATCCTCAGACCACATGCTGCAGGTGTAACAACAGGGCAAACTTCCCTGATGCAGATCCCCACCACTGAACCTCAGTCCCGACCACGAGGGGTTTTTGGGGGCAGAGTAGAACCTGGTGGTCTGCATGGCCCATTCGCACCTTGTCCCTTTTGTTGGCTGTCTCCACTGAGATGCACAGCAATACAGCCAGGCCCTCTTGCAAACAATAGTGGGACAATCTTCCAGTGGAACACAGGGAAACTCAGTGCCCAGGAGGGGGGCATTTGGGGCAGCAAACAGTTTAGTTTTGCAGGCTGGCATCACATCTGCACAGGGAGCCTAGCTCTCCACAGTGGCACAGCAACCAACCCCGGCTTGCACCAGTAACGCTGGCCTCTCACTTCCTTTTCCAGGGGTGCTTCCCATTCCTCAAGTGTGACAAAGGAGGAACACCGTGGGCTGCTCTGCCCGCCTGCAGATTTGACTGGTTCCTGGCTGAGAGATGCAGCTGTGTTTGCTTGACCAAAGGGGGGTGTTTAACTTGGGCCCGTAATCTTCGCTCACTGAAATAGACCGTATGCAGGGGTTGCACCAAGGACCATGCTTGACTATCTGGACACCTCTGCTAGGTGGTGCAGCTTTTGGTCTAGTCCTTTGCAACCTACTACTTCTCCTTCCCCATCTCTGGTGGTGCCTCTCCCTGAAAGGACAGAAGTGTTTGGAAATGTACAAGGCTCGGTAACCTTCCAGAGAGTTTCTTGCTCAGTATTTTCAGACTGAGCTCATTCCTGTAGGGATGCAGGAGCCCACTCAGCTGAGATCTGCCAGGCCATAGGGCCCAGGGTGTGTGTTGATTCTTTTGTAATACTTGTTTGGATTATTTGATCAGCTCATCCCTCTAATCCAATGGAATCAAAATTCTTTCTCTTCTCCACCCAAAGTTGGAGCCGATGACCACCTTGTGTGCCTTGGTGAAAAGGGGATGGGATCTAGACATGAGGTGACGGGTGCCTAAGAAATACCCCAGACAGACTTCCAGAGCTGTAGGGGGAGAATCCAGTACAGGGCAGAAGTAATGGAAAAATCCCCCCAGCTGCCTGCAGATTAGGGTTCTCTCTGCATTATGCCAGGCTGTCTGCTGGGTTTTCCCTCCCATGTAGTATGGCTTAACTGAAATAAGCAAGCCATCAGGAGGATTAAACTGGACTCTATTTAAGACAACTCACCCATATTTTGTCACCATCTTCTTGTTCTCTATAGCCCCCTCTAGTGTTCTCGAGTATGTGTTGCATATGTTCGCTCCTGCTCTGGGCCACTAGCATGTGTACAATAGTCTGCAATGCCCAGATCGCCTCCTTTCCTCCAGGTGCAATGCACTGACAGTGCCCAGAGATCACCTCTGAATGCCACATGGGAAGGGGAATAAGTGGGAGCACCCTCTGCAGGGTGGACTCAGTGTGGGATCCAGGATCTATGAGATACGGTCTGGGATGTCACTGTGTGAGAAACCTGTAGCACCATACAACACTAACGCTCAAGATTTGAGTGGAAGAGCACCCTGGGTGCGGGCTCTCTGTGTCTGGAGGGAGGGCGCTGCCTGCCTTCCGCTCTGTGAATCTACCCCGTGTGTTGGAGCTTCCATCGCTGATTATTGCTAGAAAATGAAGCCTGGCTTTGTGTCTCAAACAGGCGACTGAAAGGCAGGCACTGCCTAGCTCTGCCACTGGCCAGGTGACCTTGGGCAGATCATTCACAGGACATGAGCACAAACAGCACAAATAAATGAATGGAAGCCAAAGAAGTCCGATTAACACTGATCACACACACTTCCAGTCCATAATGACAACTGATTACTAGGGTAGGAGTCCTTGGTGCTATCCATGCAACACATGTGACAGGTGCTGCCATTAGTGATGAAGTTTGAAATGAAGCTGTGCTACAAACCATGTTTCTTCAAAGAGGGGGACATGAGCAAACCACTGCAGTGTGGTCAGGATATAGCCTCTCTGTGGAGCTCCAAGGAAAGACATTTCACTATAAGAGGCTTTTAACACTGGCTGCAATAAGATTGGGCCTTACGTGCCATCTGACTGCTACAGTGACCACTACGGAAAGGATAGTTCAGGCCAGTACCTGTCAAGGAATCTAAAGACTCTGGAGTGACCAGTTTGCCACAGGGCAAGTATGGAGATTTCACACTAAGCCTCCTTCCATTGCTTGGTGAATTAGAGGCTGCTTAGAAGTTTCTTCCCCACTTCTGTGGAGGAAGAGACATGAAGGTGCGTGTTGACTGTTCCCCATGAATGTGTATAAATCTAGGCTAAGAAAAATATTAAGTCTGACCAGAGCACAGGAGGAATGTTTAAGATTAAATTCTTCCTTAGTCCTCCTCAATGCCTGCAAGCATGAATCTGATGTTGAGAAATAAACATTCTACATAAGAGGGACTGTCCACCTCCCTTTCTCTAACTGCTACATCCCCTCCACACATACCTCTTACAAGATACAACGAGAACTCCCAAACAAAGCCCTAGAGACAAAGTGCCACATCAACTGTAGTTCCATTTGTGCTCCCCACCGAAAGCAGCAGATTGGTGTCACCATCCAAAGATCTGAGAAGAAAATGAAGGGTTTAGTTCAAGCCACACTAGCACTGGGCCCACTGGAAAATGAAACCCTTTGACCGCAGAAGTAAAGGTTTCCCCCCTGCCACCAAGCACCAGTACAGAACTGCACAACAGAATTTAACACTAAGGGCCGATCTTTAGAATGGTCACTGTTCATGGACCAATTACCCTTTAAACAAAGAAACCCAAAAAGAAATAAACACTAGATGTGGAATTATTATAAGCTGACATTGTGCAATATGTTGCACTTGTCTGTGCCTCACTGTCCTCAACTGTTGAATGAGGGACATGAGCCTTCCCTCCTCCAGCACTAGGAGGGGTAATTAGTTTAATGTCTGTCAAGGGCTTTGAAGATACCCGGGGAGGAGGGAGTTCTGCCTGCCCCAGTGATGTGTACCCTAGAACTTGTTCTGTGCCTTCTGGATGGTTGAATCTTAGTTTTAGCTGCACAGGGAGGGATTCTCACATGTTGGCTTGTGAAGACCTTGTGGAATGTGCAGTTGGCTTGTGAAGACCTGTGTGGAATGTCCTTCTCCGTGCATCACTGTCAGGGGGTGGAGACCATGCTGGCCTGCCCTATGCTGACCATGCTGTTACAGAGCCGGGGCCTGGCTCATCCCTGCCTTCCCCCGTGTAGTCACTGAAATGGGAGCAGATTGGGTGTAAAACTCCCCTTCTAACTAGAAAAGGAGTACTTGTGGCACCTTAGAGACTAACCAATTTATTTGAGCATAAGCTTTCGTGAGCTACAGCTCACTTCATCGGAAGTGAGCTGTAGCTCACGAAAGCTTATGCTCAAATAAATTGGTTAGTCTCTAAGGTGCCATAAGTACTCCTTTTCTTTTTGCGAATACAGACTAACATGGCTGCTACTCTAAAACCTTCTAACTAGGTGACATTTCACAGCTGCTTTGCACAGGTGTGAATGACCCCGGGTGCAAGATGCAGAGGGTAAGACTCTTGGCTTCAGAAGAGCTGTTCTAAGTGACCCTGCAGCCTGAGCATTCCTGTACAGAAACCAATCACTCCCCCGGTAACTGGGAAAGATTTGCTTCTAGCCATTAGAAATGAGCCCAGACTTACCGCCGTTTATAGAAGCCTAGAACCTGCCCTCTCGGTAGACTGGCAAAGCAGGTCAGTGGAGTAAGAAACCCCCTGCCCAAATGGAGTGTCTCTGTCAAATCATCTCCTTCCTTCCCAGTTAGATCTTTGAAGTGATATTCCTACCCCTCCACTCTCATTATATACTTGGCACTAGAGTTCCTCTAGTCACTTTAATCTACCACCTGCTGACCCTGCCACATTTGACTAGCACCCGCTCTGTTGCCCAGAAAACAAGAGAAGAATTTAATGCCAGGCCTTTGGATTACATCAAATGGCCCATAAAGTTTCTTGTTCAGTGATGCAAAACTATTTGTTCTTACTCACTTTGGACTGTGCCAGGGCCCAGAGCAATCACAGGGTGCAACCTAACTGGTCTCCATGTGGCCTTCAGTAAGGGCACAAGAAGTTATGGACCAAACACACCATGCCTAGAACTGTCACTCTGCTTGTATCAACTCAGATGCGTTTAATTGTAGGTGTCAAAGTCCTTTATGAAGGTGAATTAGTATCACTGTACCCATCTCACACATGGGAAGATCAAGGCATAGCCCAGGTGCCCCTAAGCCACTGGCAGACTTGGTGTCCTGCTGCCCAGTTCCATACACAAGGGCACAAGGTTCTGAAGATTCAGAGCAGGCTGCACACCAGGGACAGGAGGATGGTGAAGAAATTTGGCATCATGTGACCTCCAGAAGAAAAAAGGGGAACATCCATGTACCAGCAACGCAGATACAGGTAAGTAACCGTTTTCATGTTCTCTCCACAGGTACTAATGCGGAGAGTGGACCAGATGATACGTCTGAAGGAAGGGAGCAGAAGGAGACTCCACCGATTGGAAGGCATGAGATGCACTGTCCTAGGGTTGGGGGTTCCATGACCACCGCTCCCAAGAGAAGGAGGCGGGTGGTGGTGGTTGGGGACTCTCTCCTCAGGGGGACTGAGTCATCTATCTGCCGCCCTGACCGGGAAAACCGAGAAGTCTGCTGCTTGTCAGGAGCTAAGATTCACGATGTGACGGAGAGACTGCTGAGACTCATCAAGCCCTCGGATCACTACCCCTTCCTGCTTCTCCACGTGGGCACCAATGATACTGCCAAGAATGACCTTGAGCGGATCACTGCGGACTACGTGGCTCTGGGAAGAAGGATAAAGGAGTTTGAGGTGCAAGTGGTGTTCTCGTCCATCCTCCCCGTGGAAGGAAAAGGCCGGGGTAGAGACCGTCGAATCGTGGAAGTCAACGAATGGCTACGCAGGTGGTGTCGAAGAGAAGGCTTTGGATTCTTTGACCATGGGATGGTGTTCCAAGAAGGAGGAGTGCTAGGCAGAGACGGGCTCCACCTAATGAAGAGAGGGAAGAGCATCTTCGCAAGCAGGCTGGCTAACCTAGTGAGGAGGGCTTTAAACTAGGCTCACTGGGGGAAGGAGACCAAAGCCCTGAGGTAAGTGGGAAGTGGGATACCGGAAGGAAGTACGAACAGGAGCATGTGAGAGGGGAGGGCTCCTGCCTCATACTGAGAAAGAGGGGCGATCAGTGGGTTATCTCAAGTGCCTATACACAAATGCACGAAGCCTGGGAAACAAGCAGGGAGAACTGGAAGTCCTGGCAAAGTCAAGGAATTATGATGTGATTGGAATAACAGAGACTTGGTGGGATAACTCACATGACTGGAGTACTGTCATGGATGGATATAAGCTGTTCAGGAAGGACAGGCAGGGCAGAAAAGGTGGGGGAGTTGCACTGTATGTAAGAGAGCAGTTTGACTGCTCAGAGCCCAAGTATGAAACTGCAGAAAAACCTGAGAGTCTCTGGATTAAGTTTAGAAGCGTGAGCAACAAGGGTGATGTCGTGGTGGGAGTCTACTATAGACCACTGGACCAGGGGGATGAGGTGGACGAGGCTTTCTTCCAGCAACTCGCAGAAGTTACTAGATCACACACACTGGTTCTCATGGGAGACTTCAATCACCCTGATATCTGCTGGGAGAGCAATACAGCGGTGCACAGACAATCCAGGAAGTTTTTGGAAAATGTAGGGGACAATTTCCTGGTGCAAGTGCTGGAGGAACCAACTAGGGGCAGAGCTCTTCTTGACTTGGTGCTCACAAACTGGGAAGAATTAGTAGGGAAGCAAAAGTGGATGGGAACCTGGGAGGCAGTGACCATGAGATGGTCGAGTTCAGGACCCTGACACAAGGAAGAAAGGAAAGCAGCAGAATATGGACCCTGGACTTCAGAAAAGCAGACTTTGACTCTCTCAGGGAGCTGATGGGCAGGATCCCCTGGGAGAATAACTTGAGGGGGAAAGGAGTCCAGGAGAGCTGGCTGTATTTTAAAGAATCCTTATTGAGGTTACAGGGACAAACCATCCCGATGTGTAGAAAGAATAGTAAATATGGCAGGCGACCAGCTTGGCTTAACAGTGAAATCTTTGCTGATCTTAAACACAAAAAAGAAGCTTACAAGAAGTGGAAGATTGGACAAATGACCAGGGATGAGTATAAAAATATTGCTCGGGCATGCAGGAGTGAAATCAGGAAGGCCAAATTACACCTGGAGTTGCAGCTAGCAAGAGATGTTAAGAGTAACAAGAAGGGTTTCTTCAGGTATGTTAGCAACAAGAAGAAAGTCAAGGAAAGTGTGGGCCCCTTACTGAATGAGGGAGGCAACCTAGTGACAGAGGATGTGGAAAAAGCTAATGTACGCAATGCTTTTTTTGCCTCTGTCTTCACAAACAAGGTCAGCTCCCAGACTACTGCACTGGGCAGCACAGCATGGGGAGGAGGTGACCAGCCTTCTGTGGAGAAAAAAGCGGTTCGGGACTATTTAGAAAAGCTGGATGTGCACAAGTCCATGGGGCCGGATGCGTTGCATCTGAGAGTGCTAAAGGAGTTGGCGGATGTGATTGCAGAGCCATGGCCATTATCTCTGAAAACTCATGGCGATCCGGGGAAGTCCCGGACGACTGGAAAAAGGCTAATGTAGTGCCCATCTTTAAAAAAGGGAAGAAGGAGGATCCTGGGAACTACAGGCCAGTCAGCCTCACCTCAGTCCCTGGAAAAATCGTTGGAGCAGGTCCTCAAGGAATCCATTCTGAAGCACTTACATGAGAGGAAAGTGATCAGGAACAGTCAGCATGGATTCACCAAGGGCAAGTCATGCTTGACTAATCTACTTGCCTTCTGTGATGAGATAATGGCTCTGTGGATGAAGGGAAAGCAGTGGATGTGTTGTTCCTTGACTTTAGCAAAGCTTTTGACACGGTCTCCCACAGTATTCTTGCCAGCAAGTTAAAGAAGTATGGGCTGGATGAACGGACTATAAGGTGGATAGAAAGTTGGCTAGATTGTCGGGCTCAACGGGTAGTGATCAATGGCTCCATGTCTAGTTGGCATCTGGTATCAAGTGGAGTGCCCCAAGGGTCGGTCCTGGGGCCGATTTTGTTCAATATCTTCATAAATGATCTGGAGGATGGTGTGGATTGCACCCTCAGCAAGTTTGCAGATGACACTAAACTGGGAGGAGAGGTAGATATGCTGGAGGGTAGGGATAGGATACAGAGGGACCTAGACAAATTAGAGGATTGGGCCAAAATAAATCTGATGAGGTTCAACAAGGACAAGTGCAGAGTCCTGCACTTAGAATGGAAGAATCCAATGCACCGCTACAGACTAGGGACCGAATGGCTCGGTAGCAGTTCTGCAGAAAAGGACCTAGGGGTTACAGTGGACGAGAAGCTGGATATGAGTCAACAGTGTGCCCTTGTTGCCAAGAAGGCCAATGGCATTTGGGATGTATAAGTAGGGCCATTGCCAGCAGGTCGAGGGACGTGATCGTTCCCCTCTATTCGACATTGGTGAGGCCTCATCTGGAGTACTGTGTCCAGTTTTGGGTCCCACACTACAAGAAGGATGTGGAAAAATTGGAAAGAGTCCAGTGGAGGCACCAAAAATGATTAGGGGACTGGAACACATGACTTATGAGGAGAGGCTGAGGGAACTGGGGATGTTTAGTCTGCAGAAGAGAAGAATGAGGGGGGATTTGATAGCTGCTTTCAACTACCTGAAAGGGGGTTCCAAAGAGGATGGATCTAGACTGTTCTCAGTGGTAGCAGATGACAGAACAAGGAGTAATGGTCTCAAGTTGCAGTGGGGGAGGTTTAGGTTGGATGTTAGGAAAAACTTTTTCACTAGGAGGGTGGTGAAACACTGAAATGCGTTACCTAGGGAGGTGGTGGAATCTCCTTCCTTAGAAGTTTTTAAGGTCAGGCTTGACAAAGCCCTGACTGGGATGATTTAATTGGGGATCAGTCCTGCTTTGAGCAGGGGGTTGGATTAGATGACCTCCTGAGGTCCCTTCCAACCCTTATATTCTATGATTCTATGATACTTTAGTGGCCAAATCATGCTAGATTTTGTATAGGGAACAAATCCTTGGCTATATCCCAAGGCATCCATGCCTGTGTGACTTCCCTAAGCAGCCGCTGTCTATCTTAGCTATTTATATGAAGCTCGAACATCTGAGCACCTCCTAGTCCTTTAAATGTATTTATCTTCATGTGCCCCCTGTGAAGTAGGGCAGGGCTATTATCCCCCAATTGCAGGGAGGGAACTGAGGCCAAGAGACACTAAGTGCCTTGCCCATGGTCACATGGGGAACGTGTGGCAGAGCAGGGATTTAAACCCACATCATCTAAGACTTTGACTGGAGCCTTAACCACTGCACCAGCCTTCCTCTGTCCCACCTTTTTACATCCACAGCAGTGGTATTTCCCTTGGTGTGTATAACCAAAGTCCCAGCTGCTGCTTTAAACCAAGCTGAGCAGGGGACGGTGTCTTCACTGCAGCTCCGCACTATTCTAATCTAGTGCAAATTCATGATGGGGGTGGGGGGCTTTTGCATGCTCATTGCCATGTTAAAGGGGTTTCACCAGGGGGGAAGATGTTGGAGGGGGGAGTGTCAGAGACTGGGGGATCCAGGGAGCAACCTACAGGGGGCACTTTAAGAGCTCTTTGATTTTTAAGGAGGGTCAGAGGGTGCACAGTACAGGGAACGCCCTTGGGGGGGAAATGGAGGGCAGCAAAGTCTGGGGGCACAGACCAGGGGTCCCCAGTTTGGGGGGGGCCCAGCCAAGGAATCCCCAGTTTGGGGGTGGCCCAGCCCAGGGGACCCCGCTGGATGGAGGGCCCAGGCCAGGGGTCCCCAGTTTGGGGGTGGCCCAGCCCAGGGGACCCCGCTGGATGGAGGGCCCAGGCCAGGGGTCCCCAGTTTGGGGGTGGCCCAGCCCAGGGGACCCCGCTGGATGGAGGGCCCAGGCCAGGGGTCCCCAGTTTGGGGGTGCCCCAGCCCAGGGGACCCAGCTGGGCGAAGGGCACAGCCCAGGGATCCCCAGGCGGGCGGCCCTGCGGGGTCCCGCGGGGGGGGGCTAGAGGCTGCCCCCCCTCCCCCGCGGGCGCCTGGCCCTTTAAGCCCCGCGCCCCCGTTGCTATGTACAGCGCGTTGCCCCGGCGACGCGGGGTGCCGCGAGGCTCTTCCAGCGGCCGCCGGGCTCCCCCCGCTGCCCGCCGCGGCCATGGCCCCCAAGAAGAAGGGCGGCGGCCAGAAGGAAGGCGCGGGCAAGGAGCCGAGGCCGGAGGGGAAGGCGGAGCAGCCGCTGGCCGAGCACAGCCGGGAGTTCTACCTGCTCCAGATCCGGGACCTGGAGGAGCGGCTGGCCCGGTGCGGGGTCCCCTCCCGCGGGGGGCTGGGCTGGGCTCCAGAGGGGCTCACGGGGGGAGCCGGGCCCGGGCGAGCTGCGGGATCCCCGCCCCGGGGTCTGTGCCCACCGGCGGGGCCAAATGCCGCAGCCCGCGGGGCGGCCCCCCGGCCGGCAGCCCCTCCTCGCAGCCTCCTCAAGTGATCGTCGGCGCCCTTTCAGGGCGGGGCCCCTGTTCCCCGCCGCATACACCATGGGGGACCCGGCCGGCAGCCCCCGCAAAGCCCCGCTCTGCTGGGGCTGAACAGCTGCCCCTGTCCCTCCCCGGAGACGGCCGCGTTTCCGTGCGGGGTGAAGGGTGCCCGTATACGGAGCTGCCCCGTCCCTCCCCGGAGACGGCCATGTTTCCGTGTGGGGTGAAGGGTGCCCGTATACGGAGCTGCCCCTGTCCCTCCCCGGAGACGGCCGCGTTTCCGTGCGGGGTGAAGGGTGCCCGTATACGGAGCTGCCCCGTCCCTCCCCGGAGACGGCCATGTTTCCGTGCGGGGTGAAGGGTGCCCGTATACGGAGCTGCCCCTGTCCCTCCCCGGAGACGGCCGCGTTTCAGTGCTGGGTGAAGGGTGCCCGTATACGGAGCTGCCCGTGCCCCTCCCCAGAGACGGCTGCATTTCAGTGCGGGGTGAAATGATTCTTGTAAACACGGCTTGCAACATGCTCTGGGGCCAGGTGTTTCAGGAGTGTAGGTGTTACGATGATTGCTATCTAGGCTCATGATAGCCCTTTACCGCTGATGCTGCAGAAGCCAGTTATAGTGCGGGTGAGGTGAAGCCCTGGGTCAAAGGTGCAGCTTCTCTTTCTTCTGCTCCCAGACACTTTGGATTGAGTCCATGGGCCAAATTCAGTCCTTGTGTAAGCAGGTGCAGCTCCCACAGAAATCAAGGCACCTTACCTGGTTGCAGCAGGACTCACTTTGGCCGCCTGTGTTGGAATTAGAATGGCAGGGCTGGGCAGAGAGATCTGTCCACTTCCATTCTGGTATCCACCTCTCGTCTCCTTCCCATCCTGGGACAGGGCTGGGGGGTCCCCAGCTGCTGGATGGGAGTGCAGGGGAATGGGCCATGAGTAGGGCCCTACCAAATTCATGACCATGAAAAATGCATCTCGGACCGTGGAATATTGTCTCCCCCGCATGAAATCTGGTCTTTTGTGTGCTTTTACCCTATACTATACAGATTTCACAGGGGAGACCAGCGTTTCTCAAATTGGGGGTCCTGATCCAAAAGGGAGTTGCAGGGGGGTCACAAGGTTATTTTGGGGGGGTCACGGTATTGCCACCCTTACTTCTGCGCTGCCTTCAGAGCTGGGTGGCTGATAGCGGCGACTGTTGGCCAGCCACCCAGCGCTGAAGGCAGTGCCCTGCCAGCAGCAGCACAGAAGGAAGGGTGGCGATACCAGACCAGGCCACCCTTCCTTCTGCGCTGCTGCCTTCGGAGCTGGGCAGCTGGAGAGCGGCGGCTACTGACTGAGGGGCCCAGCTCTGCAGGCAGCAGCGCAGAAGGAAGGGTGGCGATACCAGACCAGGCCACGCTTACATCCGCGCTGCTGCTGGCGGCGGCTCTGCGTTCACAGCTGGGCTCCCAGCCAGCAGCTGCCGCTCTCCAGCTGCCCGGCTCTGAAGGCAGGGCCACCGCCAGGAGCAGTGCAGAAGTAAGGGTAGCAGTACTGCAACCCCTGCTACAATAACCTTGTGACCCCCCCCACAACTCCTTTTTGGGTCAGGACCCCTACAATTACAACACCGTGAAATTTCAGATTTAAATACCTGAAAACATGAAATTTCTGATTTTTAAAATCCTGTGACCATGAAAGTGACCAAAATGGACCGTGAATTTGGTACGGCCCTAGCCATGAATAGTCCCCCTCTCCAGTCCCACTGCAATCAGCTGTGAGCTGTGCTCCCGTGCATGCCCTGGGCCTGCGCCCAGGCACTGGGAGAGGCTGGACCAACTTATATATAGGTGAGGGGCAGGCAATCAGCCCATCCTGGAGACTGCTGTCTGACTGTCTGTTCGGCGCTGCTTCCCCCTGGCAGGTACCAGCGGAAATGGGACGAGCTGCAGGTGAACGAGACCCTCTTCAGGGTGGAGTACGATCAGATGGCCAATGACAACAAGGAGATCGTGGCCTTTCTCAAGAAGACCCTGAACCAGCGGGTTGATGAGATCGCTGACATCAATGACCAGCTGCTCAGCCTGCAGCAGGCCAAAGAATCCGAGAAGGACGCCTTCGAGGCCCAGCTGGCTCAGGTTCGACACGAGTTTCAGGAGACCAAGGACCAGCTCACTTCGGAGAACATGTTGCTAAGTAATGTGCCCTGGCTCAGACTGGACCCTTCCTTTTCCCCCTTGCCCCATGGTCCCTCTTCCTGGGGCAGGGGGCTGCTGGTGCTGCCGTGCAGGGATAGAGCCTGGAATTCTGAGGGTTGAACAGTTCCCGCCTGGGGCTGTGGCCACGGGCTGGTGGGAGAACGGTCAGTGGAAATATTCTGGCTGGAGTGGGTGGGAATTTGTACCTACACCCCCAGACATTTTTTTTGATGAAAAATTTTTTTTGTTTTCAGCAGAACACTCTATTATTACACTTCTAGTAATAATAAAAAGGGTGTGCAAAATGGTTTTTTGGCCCAAAGCTGCTGAAAACCAAAACAATGTTGGGCCTTTGGCAGAAGGTTTTTGAGTTTTCTGATGAAAAATCTTAAATTTTCATTTAGTCAAATACCTGATTTTCCGCAGAAGAGTTTCAGTGGAAAATTTCTGACCAGCCCTAATTCCAGCTGCGTGTGGAGGAGGACACATGGGGGTGTGGAGACAGAGGTGGTGTATACATAGGGTGACCAGATGTCCCGTTTTTAAAGGGACAGTTCTGTTTTTTGGGACTTTTTCTTATATAGGCACCTATTACCCCCCCACCCCCATCCCGTTTTTTCACAGTTGCTATCTGGTAACTATGTGTACACATGTGAGCCTCCCTCTCTTTCCACCACAATGTGGGTTGTGGAAGGCTCCTTTCTAGTGCTGGAGGCTGCTGTCTATTGCTGGTCCCCATAGCAGGTACAGCCTGGGCAGCCTCAGGGCAAGCTTTCCCCATATGCTGGCCCTGTATTATTGATATTACAGCAGCACCATTGTGCTAGGTGCTGTACAAATGTACTAAAGAAACAATCCTGGCTCCATAGAGTTTGTGATCAGGGTGGTTAAGAAGATGCAGAACAGGTGTGTGGTGTGAAGAGCAGTTGGGGAGAATCTCACAGTGGGGTTTGCCAGCTTGTCGAAGCACTTTGCCCTCCTCCCGACCCCCCGTGGCTAAGCATGGAAGCCCCCAATGGTCCTTCTGGGGTCCTAAGTGATCTGTTTTGGCAGGTGGGAAGCTGGCTGCGCTGGAGGAGTTCAGGATCCAGAAGGAGGATCTCATGGGCAAGTTTGCAGCCCTAGAGGAGCAGCTGAAGAAACAAGAGGAAAATCACAAGGAGTATATCTATAACCTGGAGAGGAAAGCTGTGCTGGACAAAGACAGGTCAGTGACAGACAGAGACTGACTGTGTGTCATTCCCCATTGGAGTCTGAAGGTGGGAGTGTGGACTCCTGGTTAGTGCCAAGTGTGGGACTTGGGAGCCCTGGTTTCACTTCCTGGCTTTGCCACTGACTTGCTGTGGGACCTTGGGCAGGAGCTAATCCTTTGGACTGGGGTCCGATTTGCCGGGGCCAAGGCGTTTGCAGCTGCGGTGGGCCCTGCCCCAGGAGTGATGACCTTCTCTGTGTGTCCTGTGTGCATACGCACACGCCCCACTCCTGCAGGCTGAAGAAGGAGATGATGCAGCGTGTTAATGTGGTGGCAGCTGAGTTCCGCAAGGTCTCCAACAGCCAGATGGCCGAGACCACCAAGCGCACCATCCGCGAGAATGTCGCCATCAATGTCCAGCTGGCCAAGATGTCTGATCGCAGCTATGACCTCATCCAGGAGAACGACATGCTGAAGGAGGCCCAGGCTGAGATGCAGAAGCAGCTGGGGATGCTGGAGCACAATGAGAAGCAGATGACCAAGAAAAGCCTCAGCAACCAGAAGGTCAGAGCTCAACCATTGCACAGACGGATGCGGGGTGCTGAAGCCAGGCTCTGGTCCTGTTACTGCTCCAGCTTGTCTGCCCCTAGGGACCATGTGGTGTCTTTCAGGGCCTGGTCTCCTCATTCCCTGACAGCACTATTGCCCTAGAGTTTGCTCAGACCCCATGTAAGTGCAAGTGGCTCATCATCTTGGCAGTAGGGACCTGACAGTGGGCATGGGCAACTTGCAGCCTGTGTGTGGGCGGCAGTGAGGGGGTAGGGAGCCTGGGCTGAGGCTGGTGCCTGAGACGTCCCTCTTGTCTCCTGATGCCGAAGCTGTGTCCCTGCTGCTCATTTCAGATGATTTGGATGCTCACCAATAAATGCAAGGAGCAGCAGGTGCTGGTGGATGAGTACAGGCAGCAGAAGGAGGCCATGCAGCAGCTGAAGGCGGCCCATGAGACGCTGCAGAAGGAGAACCAGGCACTAAGGTACGTAGAGCAGAGTGGAGGCGACAGCAAGCCGTCGCGGTCCCAGCGGCAGATCTCATTCCCGTGCCACAGCCGGGTCTTGTTGCAAGGCCATGTAGAGGCAAAGCAGAGTCCTTGTGCTGTGATCCCATCACATTTCCCAGGCTAAGTGTGGCCAGGCCAGGTTGGATGGGAGACCTTCAAGGGAAACCCAGGTATTACAGGAACTCGGGTCAGTGCTTCAGAAAATGGCGCACTGCCTCTGGAACGGCAAGCTCAGCGTGGTGCAGTATAGCTCTTCCATGAGACGCACAACGCAGAGCCTGACTCCAGCGGGCGGGGGCTGGAAGTTCAGTTCCACGGGAAAATCCAACATTTCAAAACCCCTTTTTGTTCTGAATAAAAAATTTGAAATTGGTAACAAAGCAAAAATTCCAGTCGGCGTCGACTTGGCGCTGCGAACATATTTCATTCTGATAATGTTGAATCATTTTGTTTCAATAAGGTCAAACATTTCAGTTTTGACTTTCTCATTTTGATTCACTGAATTTAAACTTTAATATTATGTTAAAATATTGGTGTTTAGTATTAGGCATTTAACACAGTATAGAATTGAGTAGATAGTTAACGTTTTAGTATGTCTAAATGAAATGAATCAAAATGAGGAAGCCAAAAGGAAACGTTTTGCTTTTTCAAAATGCAATAGGAAAGTCAATGGAATTCATCTGGACTTTTTCCCATTGAAAACGTTGAAATCGACACATTTTGATTTTGACGACAGTGCTTTTTTCCATGGAGAATTGTGCTGTGGGAAATATTTTGACCAGGTCTAGTCCTGACCCCTTGTGCCCATTAACCCCACAGAGTGGGAACTTGGAAGAGTTGCGGTGTTAACCGAGGTGTCCTGGCTCAATGCCCTCTGCAATTGCAATTTGACCTGGGAGTCTTCACTTCTTGACTTAAACTGCCATGCAGTGTTGTGCTGTGTTTTTAAATAATTGCCACTTTCCACCCTAGAGGTGGCTGCATTTAAGAGCTGAGGGAAGTGGTCCCTGTATAGCCATTCCCTGGCTTCAGAGGGCCCTTGTGACATTTAACTAAGCAGTGTCTGTACAGCACTTGGAGCTCTTTGGATGGGAGGGACTAGGAAAGGACCGAGTATTATTGGGATTATGCTTCCCCTGAATGTGTCTGTGTCACCTCAACCTGCTCAACCCTCTGACAGACTCAGCAAGGCTCTGTCATGGCCCCCCACAAGAGCTGCTGTGCCTGGTGCTACACACAGGTTCCCAAAAGGCCTGACCCGGAGCCATGTTGACTGATGCTCTGTCAGTGCCTGGTCTCTGAGCGCATCCTGCCCAGCAAGGGCCACTCTGCTCAGCCAGCTGCAGCCTGGTGTTTTGTACAAGACATTCAGGAACCCCACACGGGGTGGGAGTTACCATGGGGAAGGGGAGGCTGGTGTTCCCAGGCACCTACTGGGGGTGTAACTCTTGGAAAGTAAACTCTCTAGGAGACCTCACTTCCACAGATGTGCAGAGGGGGCTTAGCCCACCTCAGCCCCTCTGGGGACCTGACTTAGACACACATCTCCATGGAGACCAGATTTAGACCTACCTCCTGTGCTCACATATCTCCCTGGTGGGCTGACAGGCAGGCAGGCGGACAGAGACATATACATACTTCTCCCTGGGATCTTGGCTTGGATGGATAGACAGACACATGCACACATCTCCCTGTGGACCTGACTTGGACAGACAAACGACACATATATGCCTGGGGACCTGACTTGGATGAACAGACAGACAGACCTCCCTGGGGAACCTGATTTAGACAAGTGCATGCGAACACGCACACAGTTGTCTGGGGCCTGCTGGAGGTGATGCACACTTCCCTGCACTCCAAGCACCCTGAGGTGAAGTGGCTGTTTGCTACCTCACCCTTGGCTGTTCTTGTCTGGCTCCCTCCCTGCAGACAAGAGCTGAAGGAGCTGAAGGAGGAGGTGAGGAGGAAGATGGACGAAGGGCAGAGTCAGGCCAAGCTCCTAAAGGAAGAGCAGAAGCTCAGGAGGAATGCAGAGAGGATCCTGAACCAGGCTGTCCAAGCCCTTAAGGACCTGCTGCAGGTGAGACTCACACAGTTTCGGGGATTGGGGTGGACGTGTTCTGGTGGCTGCTTGGCATTAAACAGGCCAGAGCCCAGCATGCTTCTGAGATGGCGACATTTCCTTGGTTTGCTCCCAAAAGCTAGAACAGAACAGATGCACCAGTGGACATAAGCCACCACCAGGATCACAGAGGTCAAAGGTTAGGAAAGACTTGAGAACTAGAAAGGGAGCAATATTGTCTGCAGGAGCCTGGGAACCAAGACTCCTGGGTTCTATTCCCACCTCTACCACAATGTTGCTGTGGGACACTGTGCAAGGCACATCGCTGCACCGTGCCTCAGTTTCCCCATGTGTAAAATGGAGATGATTATACTGACCTACCCCATGGGCTGGTGAGGCTTGGTCTGTTAGTATGTAGAGGCTCTCTGAGCTCTTTCCAAGGAGAGGCTGTGGAGAGCAAAGCGGTTTCATTAAGAACAGGGTAACACAGGTGCAGGCTGTGGGGCAGCAAACTGTTGGGAAACTCATGAGCTCTTGTAACATAAAAGAACTTGCCCAAAATCCTGCTAAGGAGAGTTAGAGGCCCCTGACTGAGAGCTCTTGAGCTGTATCCATTTATCTTGGGTACTTATGTATGGCCCCCATTAGTAGGATCTGGGTAGTATCCCCCCACAACACGGTGGAGCTGGGAATTGAACCCAGGCCTCTGGAGACCTAGGCTGGTCCCGTAACCACTGGCCCGTCTACTGCCCTTGTCCTTGGCTCTGTCCCTATCTTGAGAGGCTGGCTCCTGGGACAATTCCAGAGTCCTGAACTATCTGGGGTTTCACGTCATAGTGCTTTGTTGACTTACCCGGAATTGATTTTGCATCAGGCAATGAGGATGTTGTGTCAATTAGGGAAGACTTGAAATTAATAGGAATGGATTTTGCATCCAATCCCGGGGATGCTGTGTCACTTAAGGTGGATGCTGTGATAGTCTGGGAGGGCACAATGGCCTCATGTTGGTGGTGTGCCTCCAAGCAAACATTGTGGTGAGATGTCCTGGCACATGTGCCGTGCCTTGTAAGGGGTCTGCCCTGGCCACACCAGAGCCCTGGACTCTTTCAGATCAGAGCCACCAGCATCTTGCTCTGTACAAACACCCACCTTGGACCATGGCACTATATCTTCTGTGGCAGCTGTGTCCGGCTCTTTATTTTGCACCAAACCAGAATGTGTCAGGGCTACATTGGCTGGACTTACTGTAATTTCTCTTGTCCCCTATAGGGGGTGCTAGATGGTGGAGTCCAGTTGTTGGAGGGTAGTCATGGGGGAGGTTGGGTCCATGCTGCAGGCTGCTGGGGCAGACGCCCTAACCCAGCACATACATGGTGTTTATTGCATGTGGTACTAGAAATCCTCCCATCACGCCAAGTGCGGAGTCTCTTACTGAACCCCTGGCTGCGTCTGAGTGAGGATCCGATGACACATCCTGTGCTGGGGACGGGAAGCCTCCAGCTGTGGGGAGGTGGAGTCGGTGGGGAAGAGCCAAGAGATGCTGGGCTGCTGTTCCAGGGAACCCCACTAAAGTCTGGCTTCGAGCTACAAGCAGCCCAACCCCCAGCGGCTCCAGCTCCCGGCTGGCTGTCCCAGCAGAGTTCTGAACAGCCGTGGGGCCTGAGCCTTTGTTAGATGGGCACCTCCCTCGCCTACGGGAGCTGCCGGGTTCTGGGTGCACTCAGAATGCAGGAGCCAGGGCAATGGTAGTGGAGACTGAGCTGTGGGGCTTCCTCTGCCTACAGTGGGGGTCCAACCCCTGTGCTTTGAAGTCATGGGGGGAGGGGGGAGAGCAGGAGCTGCAGTGCCGGCTCCCCTCCCCTTGGTTCACCTCCCCCGCCTCATCGCCCTGCAGGACAGGCCGTCTGATGAGGAGGATGGAGACTTCGACATAATGTTCCAGCTGCGTCACCAGGAGATGCTGCGGAGCCTGCTGGGGCTGCTGAGGCGGGCGAGCACGGCTGGGCCCGCGCCTCAGGAGCAGGTCTTTGGGCCCCAGAAAATGGCCAACAGGGAGCATGGACTGGAGTCCACAGCAGAGAGGTGAGTAGGAAATGCAGGGAATAGCCCCACTCCCCATACAGCCCCTGCCCCAGCATCTCTTTGCACTCAAGAGAGGCAGGTCCCAGTTGGAGGCCAGGCCAGACACCCAGAGGCAAAGGGGAGAGAAATGGGGTTGTACCTTTTTGGCCTCTATTCTGTTATCTCTATAGCCCTGTGTGACATGTGGTTGCGTTTCTGCCTTCCAACTCTGTGCTGTCATACAACCCTGCCTCCCTGCTCCTGTGATGTCACGACTCCCATCTCCCCCGACTTCTCCTAGAGCCCTCCAGGGGAAGCACGGCAGATGAGACCTTCAGAGGTCACCTTTAGCTCATTCCCCACAGGCCTCCCACCAGCATGCTGACGGCAGTGACCTCCCACCCACACCGACCTGCACTGGCTCCATCTTGCTCCCCTTGCTGATCCCTTGAGCGTGCAGTTCTCCACTCTGGTCTCTGATTGTCTGCTTGCTCCCCCGCACCTCCAAAGCTGGCTGATCCTCTCCAGTGACTGCTGTTCACAGTTGCCTCCAGAGCCTGTCCTGGCTAAGCCTGAGCTGGGGAGGCTCACCCTAAGAGGCACCCTACCCTTACTCTACTTCCCACCTTGAAGAGCCTGCAGTATCTTCCTGCCAATGCCGTTCTAGTCTCTGCCTTCAGTGACCCCTGCCGCCCCCATGTCACGTGGTCTAACCCATCCCCTTTCTCCTCTGCTCCAGCCAGCTGCACCCAGCCCCGTGCCTCAAGACCTCTCCCGTCATCTCGCACCACTTGCTAGCTCACCAGGGGCAGGGGGTGCCGCTCTTCCACAGCATGAGCAAGATGGGTCTGCTGTCCAAGACCACCCGAATCGGGACCGTCCGCACCTACACCAGTGCCACAGAGGTGAGGGGGGCTTGGGCCAACTGGGCATGGGCATAGCTGGCTGCAGGGCAGGGGTATCCTGGGAGGTTAGAAAGGGAGTCACACAGGGAGGGCTGGGCAGGCTCAGCAGAGAGGCTGAGGATTGAGGTGAGCACCAAGACTGACTCCCAGCCCCTTGTCCCTGCTCCTAATGGTTCCCTCCACGGACCCACAGGGTCAGGAAAGCTTATCCAAGCGCCATTGGCATTGGCCTGCCCTGCCCCGCCCCCATAGAGGGATGTAGTGACCGGTGTGACAGTGTTTGAATCACTGCCAATTTCCCAACAGCCACGGATGACTTCCTGGTCGGAGGAGAAACAGGTGAAGCAGCAGCCGATTCTGCCCCTGCCAGAGATAGCGGCCAGACGCTCCTTGCAGGGCCTGCTGACCAAATAGGGAAATGGTGGGGGGGGGGGGAAGTGAGCACCCCTTTCTGCCAGCCGATTGCTCCCTCCCCTGCCCCCAGGACACCTGCACAAAGGAGAGGGACTGAGCATAGATGGCAAAGTGTGTGCAGACTGGGTGCCTGGGTTTATTGTACAGTCTATGCAGAACTGCCCTATAAAACCTATGGAGTTACTGAGATGTCTGGCTGGGAACCAAGGACGAACAAGGAAAGCTGAGACCGGGCACAACCACCAAGTCCCAGACCTGTTCTGCAGGGGCAGGGACAAGGTGCTGCTGGGACAGAGTGGTCTCAAGCTGGGCAAGGAGGCAGGCGCCCCTGAACACGACAAGCCTAGCTGGGGTCTAGGGTGGAGCCTGGCTGGGGCTTGGACTCTCTCTCGGGGTCCTCCTTACTCCCCACATTGCAGGGTGCTGAAGTGCCAGGCACGGGCACTTGGCCATGTGGAGCCAGCCATCTACCGGGCTGCCTTTGCCAGCGCTAATGGGGTTGGGAGGAGAAGCCTGTCACCTGACATGGGGGGTGCAGGAATAGCACCTGCCTGGCAGTCTGCCACCTCCCCCACCAGTTTCATTGCCAGGAGCTTCCCTTGGCACCTGCCCCCACACAGCACAACTTGTGGGGTCAGTGCTCTTTGCTTAGCTCCCCCAGCCCACACTGGCAGCTGTGCCCAGAGGCCCATGAAGGAGTCCAGGACCACTGCTTTCCGTCGGCACCATATTCATAAAAACTCCCCCAGCTCAAAGGGTTAATGAGGGGTCCTGTCCCCCTTGTCGCCAGGGGGCGGGCGGTCCTTGCCACTGCTCCTCTGCAGGATGTGTTCCAGCAGCAGGTCGGCCGCCTGCTCCAGGACGCGCTGCAGGACCTCGTGCTCAGCGCTGGCAAACCGGCCCAGCACGTAGTGATCCACCATGGCTTCCCCCACTGGCCGGCCGATGCCAACCCTGAGCCGCACCATGCACTGCAGGGAGAGAAGGGATGCAGCATGTGCTGTGTGTCCTCTCCCCATCGCCACCTGTTCCTGGGGCCTGCATTCACCCGAGCTGGGATCTCGGTACAGCATGGCAGTTGCTACAAAGTGCTAAACATGCTTGGCATGGCCTGGAGCCAAAGCAGATACTGGGGGCTCTGAGGTGGGGCTGGAGGGCAGGGGAGCCTTGAGACCCTGGTTAGCCAGGGACCAGTCAAAGGGGGAGCCTGTGGAGTGAAAGGGAATCCTAAGTGCCTCACTTGAGCCCCACACGGCAAGCTGGGCATGTGTCCTGTTCTGTTCCTTTGTCTCCCTCTGCTGTAGCTGGGTTCGAGCTGGGCTCCAGCAAACATGAGCTTGGAAAGAGTTTCGTCCAACAAACGCAGTTAAGTTGGTGGGCTGAGCTCCCAGCCAGGCCATGTGGTTCCACTTTAGCTAACTGCTTCCACATCCTGGCTCATGGACGAGTCAGAAACCACTCACGTGTGAGAAGGGCTGGGCTGGGAGCGGGGGATGAAGATCCAAGTCTGCTAACACAAACACAAGGGGAGGCTAAGGCCTTGAGGGTGGCTCATAGGGGGCTCTGGGGCTGGGGAGAGATGGTGCTTTACATATGCACTGCTAAGATGTGTGCAGGATAGAGCTCTTTACCCTGCAAGGCCGACTTACATCTGAGTGCAGGGAGCTGATACAGGAACGGACCCCGTTATGCCCCCTAAAGAAAGCAAGAGAAACCAGCCGTCAGAGAGTAGATGAGAACCTCAGAGGGATCATCCATGGGATTCACACTAAACTCTTCCCTCCTCTTTGCTCTGTACAAACAGGCCCCGTTATCCCCCTTTACAGAAGACCTAGGCACTGGGCTTGTTTACACAGAGAGTTCTACTGATTTAACGAGAGGTGTGACATTACCCCAATTTAGTTAAGCTGGTGCAAAGTCCATGCGGACACTTGGATTTCAGTGTAAGAGCAGCCTAGGACGGTTAAGCTTATTCAGGCTTAGACTAAAGCACAAGTCACTCAAAGCAACATCTGAGTATCCACACTGGGAAACTGATGCAACGTTGTGCAGAGGAAGCCCCAGGCAGGCTTGCCTTGTCTTGCAGACTGCACCTGGAGTTCTGGGTGCTCAGCGCTTCTGAAAAATCAGACCCTAAGTGGCACGCCCATGGCCCAAGGGGCAATCCGTGTCAGAGAGGAGCTCATGATTCCCTGTCTTATACTCAGAGCAGGCCTCACTTACATGCAGCAGCCTCTGAGCTGGGCCAAACCCCCTGGGTGACCCACTGCCACGGGGTATTGCCAAAGAGGGTACTTGGCTAGGGATATGGCTGTGCAGATCCAGAATGTCCCGTGCCCTGCACTGAACTCCCCAGCCGGGGCTCTGGCACCCAGTGCTTTCAACTGCTGGAGAAGGGAGTACACACTGCACACGCTGCCTGCATTGGGCAGGCCTGAACACAGCCAAGTATGGACCATATGGTAATAAGAGGGGAGACCCCAGGGAACAGTGTGTGGCTAATGTAACTGATTCAGAAAGGTCACTCTTCAATCAAACGTCACTGTCACCACAAGCACAGGTCTAGGTTCTGTTCGGTCTCAAGTGTCGATCAAGCTAGGAAACGTGTGACTCGGGGAGGTTGCCTAACAGGGCTCTGGGCAGTCACTGCTGTATTTTATTGCAGCAGCCTGGGCACCAGTTGTTTCCTGCACACCTAGTGCCAGAGCCCATTATTTGAGGCCATCCCAATTTATTGAAATATCTCTGGTTTAGCTGGTGCTTTGAACTGGAACCTGCAGGAGGTTGGGCAGACAGCAGAGTAAACCAATGTAAGGTAAAGCTTGTAGGGCACTGCAGAAAGATTCTGCCACCAATCTGCTGCCATCTCTGCAGTCCTGGGGGTGGGGGAGATGGGACAGTCACAGCCCCAAAGGCCCCTTTTAAAAAGCACACAGTAAGATGCAGCTCAAGCAAATCTTTCAAGGTCATTTTCCACAGGGGCTTTCCCTTCGTACCTTGCGCTGCCTCCCAACTTTATCGCCATCTTCCCCAGCGGCTTGTCGAGGTCGTCGTGAACGAGGTAAATGTCTTCTACCCCAAGGTTGTAAGTTTCAGCTTGAGAAAGAAACAACGCACAAGAAGTGAGGAAAAATTAAATCCATCTCTCACCATCCCACAGCCTCGGGGACCTAAAGGAGGACACTGCAGGCGTCAGTGATAAAAAATGACAGGGGACGTGGAGGGCAGGAAGTGCATAGCAGGGCGAAGAGAACTTCTAACCTCAGGAATGCACTATCAGCCATGCTGGCAAACTAGCTGCACACGCTGTCACTGGAGCTGTCTGATGTCTGCACCACGTGATACTGCTCTGCGCCGCTATTGTCTTTTGGCCAAAAGTACTTTACAGTCCACACCCCTGAAACACAGCGGGCGGGACGGTCGTAGCCAACTAGCTTGCAGCAGGCTGTGCAACAGTGTGAGGAGCGGAACTCATAGCCCAGCACGCCAGGGAAAAGCCTGACTGTTCTGAAAACTGCCCTGGGATTTCTGATGTCCGTGCAGAGCCCTCAGGACCTTGGTTCCGAACCTTGCCACCTGTTTTTTCCTAGAGATGCCAAAATGGCAAACTGCATGGAACTCAGTTAATCTTCTCCATCTCCCAAGGGTGGTGTGAAAAATTAGTAATGGGTTTAGGAGATTGTGTGTGTGTGTGCACTGCCCTCTACTGGACAGAACTGGATATGGTCAACTGTGTGTCATAAGCCCTATACTGGAAATGGATATTCTCCTTTAGCTCAAGTGCTAGGTTCTTGAGCTTGGTCTACTTTTACTGTCTTTCTGCCTGAATGGCCACGGAACAACCAGGAAGTCCTAAGAGTTGTCACATCGTTGGCTCCATAGAAAAGAAAAAGGAGACTGACCTCGGCAGGAGTGGGCCCTGTAGTTCCAGGGCAGGTATTTCAGACTTGTTGCTTACAGCCCTGAGTGGTCCCCTCTGGCTAAGAAGATGAAAGGTGAAGCACAAGGGTCCCTGGAAGGCTACAGTTGTATGCATCCCTCAGCTGGCTACTGGAGGTGTTCGGAGTCACTCACCAGCACTTGCTACACTGAGTCCATTGATGTTCATGAGCCGCCGAGGTTTCATCAGCACCAGCTCTGCTTCCTCCACATTGGTGATGGTCACGTCTGCACAGCAGCGTCTGTCTGCTTTCCACTGGTCAGCGATGTTCAACTTCTGGGCCAGCTGATTGAGCACCGCCATGCCCATGTTATGACGGGTTCCTCGCAGCCCATAATTCCCTAGCCCTGCCACCTGCAAAGAGGACCAGCAACAGGTGTTACCAGGACTCTCTCTATATCAGCATCCAACCAAACGGAGTCACTAGAGTCAGCCCTTGTGGTGTAGTGAGGATCAAATTTGCCCTCCCTGCAGCCGGGCTCCTTTCACCACCCCGGCAAGAAATTCACCCAGCAAAACCAGCTGCTTCCCTTCAGAAGCAGCAAGACAATCACCATGTCCATTGTTGATTACTGAAGGGCCAGACTCTGTAGCTACAAGGGCCTGTCCCTCTCTTGTTAAACAGAATTGAGATGGGCTGAGATTGAGTGAGATGCTCAAATGAGCTTAGCGACCTAGGTGATCCCTGTCCCCCCACTCATTCCAGCTGTACCTCCCATCTCCAGGAATGAGAAGCCATAGGGTGACTAAGAGCCGTATCTGTCCTGCGATTTCTTATCCCTACGTGAGCAAAGAGCATAATCCAAAGACGGTGAGTTCCAGCTGTGAAATCACAGTACATTGACATGGCATCATAAGGTCATTTATGAGGAGAAATGGGAACATTTATTGTATGACTCTAGTGTCTAGGGGCCCTAGGGAAGGACCAAGATCCCATTGTGCTAGGTGTTGTGCAAATATAAAGCAAAAAGTCCCTATCCCAAAGAGTTCACAATCTAAGTATAAAACAAACAGATGATACAGTCAGATGGGTCGAGTACAAGAAAACAATGAGATGATATCAAGTATTTTTTAGGCATCAAGGAAAAGGAAAGATTTAAGGAGGGATTTGAATGTGGATAATGAGGTAGCTTTGTGGATGTTTATGGGGAGTGTCTCCTAAACATGTGGCACAGCACAGGAGAAAGCGGGAGATAGGCTGGCACCATGGGCTGATCAGAGGTGGGAGTCAACGTCTCCACAGTGAAAGAGAGAGGATAGGTAGGGTGGGGATAGGCCATGAAGGGCCTTGAAAGTGAAGAGAAGCAGCTTATGTTTGAAGAGAGAGAGAACGGGAAGTTTCAAAGAAAGAGATGATGTAGTCAAAGTGACAGACTAAGAAAATGATCTTTGCAGCAGGATTCTGAACAGTTATGAGCGGGGCAAGACTGCATTTGTCAAAGCCAGACAGAAGGATATTGCAGTAATTGAAATGCAATGATGAAAGCCTGGACAACAGTTTTATGTGTGTGGATGGATAGGAAAGGCTATGTCTGAGAGATGTTATGCAGAAAGAATTGGCAAGACTTAGACAGCCTGGATGTGAGGACTGAGAGGTCAGAGTCAAAGATGGCACCAGAGTTATGGACCTAAGTGACGGTCAGGATGGTGGTGGTGTCCACAGTGATCAAGAAAGGAGGTAGCGGGGAGGGCTTGTGGGGAAAGATTCAGAGCTCTGTTTAGCCATGTTGAGCTTGAACTAGATATCCACCAGATGTCAGAGTCAGGCTGAGATTTTAGTTTGGACAGAAGACGACGGGTCTGGAGTAGAAAAGTAGATCTGGGAGTCCTCAGCATAGAGATGGTAGCTGAATTTGTGTTCACAGATGAGATTACGCAGAGATGAGAAGGGGACCAAGGACACCCACAGAAAGAGTGACCGTTGAGGAAGATCCTCCAAAGGACATGCTGAATGAGTAATTATAGATCTAGAGGAGAACCAGGAGAGGATGGAGTCAGACAAGCCAAGGGAGGAGAAGATTCCAACATCCTGGCTGACAGGCAGATGACAGGTCAATGAGGTTGTAGTACTGGTTCTGAGCTTTGGCTTTTGACACGGTCTCCCACAGTATTCTTGCCAGCAAGTTAAAGAAGTATGGGCTGGATGAATGGACTATAAGGTGGATAGAAAGTTGGCTAGATTGTCGGGCTCAATGGGTAGTGATCAATGGCTCCATGTCTAGTTGGCTGCCGGTATCAAGTGGAGTGCCCCAAGGGTCGGTCCTCAGGCTGGTTTTGTTCAATATCTTCATAAATGATCTGGAGGATGGTGTGGATTGCACCCTCAGCAAGTTTGCAGATGACACTAAACTGGGAGGAGAGGTAGATACGCTGGAGGGTAGGGATAGGATACAGAGGGACCTAGACAAATTAGAGGATTGGGCCAAAAGAAATCTGATGAGGTTCAACAAGGACAAGTGCGGAGTCCTGCATTTAGGACGGAAGAATCCCATGCACCGCTACAGACTAGGGACCGAATGGCTCGGCAGCAGTTCTGCAGAAAAGGACCTAGGGGTTACAGTGGACGAGAAGCTGGATATGAGTCAACAGTGTGCTGTTGTTGCCAAGAAGACCAATGGCATTTTGGGCTATATAAGTAGGGGCATTGCCAGCAGATCGAGGGACGTGATCGTTCCCCTCTATTCGACATTGGTGAGGCCTCATCTGGAGTACTGTGTCCAGTTTTGGGTCCCACACTACAAGAAGGATGTGAAAAATTGGAAAGAGTCCAGCGGAGGGCACCAAAAATGATTAGGGGACTGGAACACATGACTTATGAGGAGAGGCTGAGGGAACTGGGATTGTTTAGTCTGCAGAAGAGAAGAATGAGGGGGGATTTGATAGCTGCTTTCAACTACCTGAAAGGGGGTTCCAAAGAGGATGGATCTAGACTGTTCTCAGCGGTACCAGATGACAGAACAAGGAGTAATGGTCTCAAGTTGCAGTGGGGGAGGTTTAGGTTGGATATTAGGAAAAACTTTTTCACTAGGAGGGTGGTGAAACACTGGAATGCGTTACCTAGGGAGGTGGTGGAATCTCCTTCCTTAGAAGTTTTTAAGGTCAGGCTTGACAAAGCCCTGGCTGGGATGATTTAGTTGGGGATTGGTCCTGCTTTGAGCTGGGGGTTGGACTAGATGACCTCCTGAGGTCCCTTCTAACCCTGATATTCTATGATTCTATGATTAAAGACTTTGGTAAGAGTAGTTTCAGTGGAGTGCAAGGTACAGAAGCTGGATCGGAGAGGGTCTGGGATGGGATTGGAGGGGAGGAACTCCAGACAGTGATTGTAAACAGCGCATTCAATGCACTGAGAGATGAAAGAAGGGGTTGGAGGAACAAGTATGGTGCATTTCCATACAATATGACATTGGATAGTGACACTATCACATTTGACTATGAAACATTTGCAAAGGTTAATGCAGTTGTGAAAGGGAGAGGTATAAAGATTACCAGGATATATAGATGGAAGTGTGGGGTAGCAGGCCTGAGTCTTGTTTGTTTTCTGTTCATTATTAGTTTATTAGAACACTGGTTGTGAATCTATCATCCATGGAACCCTTTGTGGTGGGCAGCAAAATGAATTATTTTGGGAACCAGGTAGCGTGTGTGTTGTGGGATAGCTGGGAGGGAACATAAAAATTGACAAAGCAGATCAGACCTGTGGTCCCTCTTGATCAGTATAGTGCTGCTTATGCGGCTCATACCCCATATTTCATAATACAACATCAAGGCCTTTGTAATAGCGGGCAACTAGAAAATAACCCGATCATGGGGGAAATCTCTTCTTAACCTGTCAGACATTGGCTTTGGCCTTGAATTGTCACTCCCCTTGCATATTTTATCTTATCCACTGTCACTGTGAATGTTCTCATTAGCCACGTAAGTGTCAAAGGGAGGAAGGTTCAAGAGATGGGATTGCTCCTGCGAACTATGTAGTCTACAGCAGGGGTAGGCAACCTATGGCACATGTGCCAAAGGCACCATGCGAGCTGATTTTCAGTGGCACTCACACTGCCCGGGTCCTGACCACTGGCCCAGGGGACTCTGTGTTTTAATTTAATTTTAAATGAAGTTTCTTAAACATTTTAAAAACCTTATTTACTTTACATACAACAATAGTTTAGTTATATATTATAGACTTATAGAAAGAGACCTTCTAAAAACGTTAAAATGTATTACTGGCATGCAAAACCTTTAAATTAGAGTGAATGAATGAAGACTTGGCACACCACTTCTGAAAGGTTGCTGACCCCTGGTCTACAGAGTCACAAAGAGGCTGGAGAACTTATGACTGGATTATGCTATTTGTTAACTTCTATTTTGTTCCACTCAAATACAGTTCTGAATCATGGTTTTAAAATTAACGGTGTGTGTCTATATGCAAACAGATGCAGTGAGTTGGCACATGGGGTCACACATCTAGCACGCATGTGAAACTGCTGGCTGCAAATCGGTACAATCTTGGGACCTGTGCACTGACGCTTTTCCCCTCTTCCTCCCCCCAAGCACAGACCCTACTGGGTGCTTTGCGACACTTCAGATCTGAGTGTACTTTCTCCATTTCAATAAGGAACATGTACGTGGAACAGAAAACCAGCCTTCCAGCAAGCAGCCAGCATGCCCATGGGCTAGTGATGCCTAGAGCTATTGCTCCTGCAGGTTGGGGAACTTAAGGGGCTGGTCTGATCCATGGGTCGTGCTGACATCCTCCACACAGTAGCTCCCAAGCAGGGATCTGGGGCCCCTTGGGGGGCTGCGAGCTGGTTTCAGGGGGTCCGCCAAGCATGGCTGGCATTAGACTCGCTAGGGCACAGGGCAGAAAGCTGAATCCCCACCATGCAGAACTGCAGCCTGAGGCCTGGCAACTTTGTTTCACGGTGCCCTTTGTGGCGTGGGCCCCCGGGCAACTGCCCTGCTTCCTACTCCTTAATGCCAGGCGTAGATTTTACATGGAGAAAAGCAATCGTCCTGGCACGGGTGGGCTGTGGCGTGTTTATAGCGGGGGGCTCAGAAAGAAGGCGGCTGCGGACCCCGGCTCCAGCAGACCCAGGACAGCGCTGAGCCCAGGCTGGGTGGTACCCAAGGGCTCAGCTCCCAGGGGGCCTACACCTCGTCGCCCTGGCGCCCCCTGCTCCCCCACAGGCGCTGCCTTCTCTTGACCCCATCTCCCCGTGACCAGGAACTGATCCCTCCTCCCGCGCCGTCTCTCCCCCTGTGACCCCGGAAGTGTTCCCTCCGCCCACTCTACCAGGACCCGCTTCCCGACGGCGCGCGGATCGGCCTCGCAGTGGCTCATGGTGCGGCTCAGTAACCTCCCGAGGCGCTTGGCTGGCGGCCGCAGCATCCCCCTCTGTCCCCAGCTGAGCGGCCGCCGCGGCGCTGCCGAGACCTCAGGGCACAAGCACCCCTGAGGAGCAGCCGCTCTGCTTCTTAAGCGTCACGCCCAGGGCGACCAATCACAAAGGCCGCACCCTACCACGTGGCAGTGCCATCTTGTTTGTGGGCAGAAGGGAATCGCACCACGTGGTTTGGTGGGCGAGGCCATTTTGATTATGGTGCTGGAAGGGTGCAGGCCACGTGGTCTGCAGACGTGGCCATCTTCCTTGTGGGCGGAAGTGTTCAGCCACTGTAAGCCGGCTGCCCTTGGTTTCCTTTATGAGGGACCCTTTCGTTTAGTCTTTGTTGGTCCCTTTGTCAGAGTGGAAGAGCTGGTGACTTATGTAACGCAACAAGGGTCTTCAACTGCTTGCTTGTTGGCAGAGCTACCAGGCACAGGATTCATGCCTGCAGGCTGCATCAAAGCTGGCAGGTCAGACCAACCCTCCTCGACCTGTCTGTCTCATGATGTAATCAGCTTTAATGCATTTATAGCGGATGAAGGCCCTGTATCACAATATCAATCACTCTGCATGGCACTAGCACTGGACAAGAATGCTTCAGAAAAGTCTCCCTCAGTTGACATTTGGGCAAGAAAAAAAGTTCCATCACTACTATGGGATGAACATCACGTTGTAATGATCCACAGGATGGGATTCCCGTCTCAAATTATTTTACCCATTTGGATCATAGATGTAAATGGCAGCTTTAAACCCAGGTCCACACAGCTGTTGAACATACAGAGGTAGTATGGACCTGGAATCTAGGCATCAGGACTGCTGGGTTCTATTGTTTTGGTAACATTCCTCTGTGTTTTGGTTTCTGTAACATGGGGTTAATCCAGGTGTAAAGGAGTAAAATGAGGCTTAATTCACAGTACTATTTTTTTTTTTAATTGAACCTCCCTTCTTTTCAACCAAGCATCTCAAAATACTCCACATACATTTAAGAAATTAACTCCCAAACCTACTGTTGTAGGAAATTATTCTCCTGCTTCAGCTGGTAAAATGGGGCACAGAGAGATTAAATGACTTGTCCAAGGTCACACCAAAAGTCTGTAGCAAAACCAGGACTAGAACCTAGGAATCTCAGTTGTATGCCATAACCACATCTGCAACCCATTTTGAGATCCTTGGATGGAAGGTGCTAGAGAAACACAAAGTATTATTAGAGGATAAAAATCCTTGAACTCTGATCAGTATGTTACTAACAAAGCTACCCTAGAAATCCCTTACAACTATTGCTATGTACTGTTACCTCTGGTAACAGCTGCTCTGGTGGTAGCAATGGAGGAAAATGATAGAGATAACAGGTTTCTGTAGACATAGAACTAGTCTAAATGGCCCATCAGCTGCCATCTATTTATCTAAGGCACTTATACAGCCACCATTACAATAGTTCCACAGCTGGCGGAAGCACTAGTGTAGACAAGATTCAGAGCTGGCAACTCTTGTGATTTTATTGTGCTGTGATTTGTGGTGTTTATCTTAAAGCCCCAAGTGCCAGACTCAGGTTATTACCTGAGAATTTCATTGAAAAAGGAGTAACTTTATAGCCCTCAGGGTTGGGGAGAAAAGCTTGAAAACTCGACCTCTAAATGTCCCCAAACCAGAGGGCAAGTGCAAAGAATCCCAAATATATTAGGTGTTAAAAGCTCCTAATTTTTAAACCAGTTTCATAATTTGGGGCCTGTCTTGTGATTTTTCAGTGTTTGCACTGTCAATGGAACCAGACTCCTGACGGCGATCAGTATGTTTAACACCATGTCCTCTAGTCCGGCTCAGAATCCCACGGGGTAGAATAGGGTGACCAGGCAGTAGGTGTGAAAAATCAGGACACTTTTTTTTTTTTTGGGGGGGGGGGGGGCGTGTTTACAATTCCATATATAAGACAAAGCCCCTAATAATGGGATGACTGGTCACCCTAGGGTAGAGAACATGGGTGACTGCAAAAGTCTGGCCTGCTCCAGACACCAGTAGAGCAGCTCTGGTGGAAAACCAGTGCCCTGCCCACACGCCCATGGCGAGTCAGTGGCAGACCTGGGAATGGAACCCAGGCGTCCTGACCCCGATCAGACAAGCCCACCTGCTCAGGGGCCCTCCCTCCCAGGCCGGGCTCACAGGGGCCCATGCGAGCGCAGCGGGGATCCTGCCCTGGCCATGGAACCTTCTCACTCCGGGCCGGCCCCCAGCTGCCTGGATACCGCCTGCCTAGCAACGAGGGACGCAGCGCTGGGATGGCGACGGCGGTGGCACCGCAGGAGGAGCCGGGGCAGAGCAAAGTGAGCACCGCTGCCTGCACGGGGGGGCAGAGGGCACAGACCTGGGGGGGCAGAGGGAGCTGAGAGGGGTGGGGGCAGAGGGAATAGAGGGGTGGGGGCACAGGGCACAGAGCTGGGGGGCAGAGGGAGCTGAGGGGGTGGGGCACAGGGCACAGAGCTGGGGGGCAGAGGGAACAGAGGGGTGGGGGCACGGAGCTGCAGGGAGGCAGAGGGCACAGAGCTGGGGGGGCAGAGGGAGCTGAGGGGGGGCAGAGGGCACAGAGCTGGGGAGGCAGAGGGAGCTGAAGGGGGGGCAGAGGGAACTGAGAGGGGTGGGGGCAGAGGGCACAGAGCTGGGGGGTAGAGGGGGAAGAGGGCGACTTACGCAGAGTGGGTGGGCAGAGAGTGCAGAGCTGGGGGGGGGGTGGGCAGAGAGCACAGAGCAGTGGGGGCAGAGGGAGCTGGGAGAGGGGGGTGGAGAGTGCCAGGTGCAGAGCTGGGGTGGGATCAGAGAGAGCTGAGACAGGTCATATGCAACCAGGGGTCAGAAGTCACCGGGGACTAGAGCTGTGGGGAAGTGGCCAAGGGCAGAGACCCCGGCAGGGGGGTGGGGAGGAAGAGTGACCATCAGCCTCTCTCCCTGCAGGTGCGACTGGAGATGAAGACAGAGACTAAAGTGCTGTTCCCGACTGCTGTGTCCAAAGAGGATCTCCGGGAGAGATCCCTGCGACAGATCTTCGGGTCCAGCCAGACTCTGCGAGACATCAAGGACCCCAGCGGAGTGAAGTCCCCGACAGCGATTGTGCAGAACAAGATACAGGAGCAGTGAGTACCCAGCAGACACTTCATACATTTTCACTGTTACAAACACCTGGTTTCTTGTCCACGTCCTGCAAGGAGGCTGGGAACCAAACTTTTAAAAAACCTTACTTAGTACTGGCAAAAAGAAAAGGAGGACTTGTGGCACCTTAGAGACTAACCAATTTATTTGAGCATGGGCTTTCGTGAGCTACAGCTCACTTCATCGGATGCATACTGTGGAAATTGCAGAAGACATTATATACACAGACACCATGAAACAATACCTCCTCCCACCCTACTCTCCTGCTGGTAATAGCTTATCTAAAGTGATCGTCAAGTTGGGCCATTTCCAGCACAAATCCAGGTTTTCTCACCCTCCGCCCCCCCACAGACAAACTCACTCTCTTGCTCGTAATAGCCCATCCAAAGTGACCACTCTCTTCACAATGTGTATGATAATCAAGGTGGGCCATTTCCTGCAGAAATCCAGGTTCTCTCACCCCCTCACCCCCCTCCAAAAACCACACACACAAACTCACTCTCCTGCTGGTAATAGCCTATCCAAAGTGACCACTCTCCTTACAACCTGCATGAAAATCAAGGTGGGCCATTTCCAGCACAAATACAGGTTTTCTCACTCCCCCACCCCCATACACACACAAACCCACTCTCCTGCTGGTAATAGCTCATCCAAAGTGACCACTCTCCCTACAATGTGCATGATAATCAAGGTGGGCCATTTCCAGCACAAATCCAGGTTTTCTCTCCCCCCCCCCCCCCAAACTCACTCTCCTGCTGGCAATAGCTCATCCAAACTGACCACTCTCCCCACAATGTGCATGACAATCAAGGTGGGCCATTCCCAGCATAAATCCAAGTTTAACCAGAACGTCGGGGGGGGGGGGAGGAAAAAACAAGGGGAAATAGGCTACCTTGTATAATGACTTAGCCACTCCCAGTCTCTATTTAAGCCTAAATTAATAGTATCCAAATTTGCAAATGAATTCCAATTCAGCAGTTTCTCGCTGGACTCTGGATTTGAAGTTTTTTTGTTCTAAGATAGCGACCTTCATGTCTCTGATTGCATGACCAGAGAGATTGAAGTGTTCTCCGACTGGTTTATGAATGTTATAATTCTTGACATCTGATTTGTGTCCATTTATTCTTTTACGTAGAGACTGTCCAGTTTGACCAATGTACATGGCAGAGGGGCATTGCTGGCACATGATGGCATATATCACATTGGTGGATGTGCAGGTGAACGAGCCTCTGATAGTGTGGCTGATGTTATTAGGCCCTGTGATGGTGTCCCCTGAATAGATATGTGGGCACAGTTGGCAACGGGCTTTGTTGCAAGGATAGGTTCCTGGGTTAGTGGTTCTGTTGTGTGGTATGTGGTTGCTGGTGAGTATTTGCTTCAGGTTGGGGGGCTGTCTGTAGGCAAGGACTGGCCTGTCTCCCAAGATTTGTGAGAGAGTTGGGTCGTCCTTTAGGATAGGTTGTAGATCCTTAATAATGCATTGGAGGGGTTTTAGTTGGGGGCTGAAGGTGACGGCTAGTGGCGTTCTGTTATTTTCTTTGTTAGGCCTATCCTGTAGTAGGTGACTTCTGGGAACTCTTCTGGCTCTATCAATCTGTTTCTTCACTTCCGCAGGTGGGTATTGTAGTTGTAAGAATGCTTGATAGAGATCTTGTAGGTGTTTGTCTCTGTCTGAGGGGTTGGAGCAAATGCGGTTGTATCGCAGAGCTTGGCTGTAGACGATGGATCGTGTGGTGTGGTCAGGGTGAAAGCTGGAGGCATGTAGGTAGGAATAGCGGTCAGTAGGTTTCCGGTATAGGGTGGTGTTTATGTGACCATTGTTTATTAGCACTGTAGTGTCCAGGAAGTGGATCTCTTGTGTGGACTGGACCAGGCTGAGGTTGATGGATGGAAGGTAGGATGGAAATCAATCAGTACTTAGTACTGGTTTGAGGAATGACAGTCCTGGGGGACTGGTGTCTGATTTATCCACAGAACAGGTAGGTTTCTGGTATAGGGTGGTGTTTATGTGACCATTGTTTATTAGCACTGTAGTGTCCAGGAAGTGGATCTCTTGTGTGGACTGGACCAGGCTGAGGTTGATGGTAGGATGGAAATCAATCAGTACTTAGTACTGGTTTGAGGAATGACAGTCCTGGGGGACTGGTGTCTGATTTATCCACAGAACAGGTACAGCATGGGCTGCAGCTTCCCCTGCCCAGCCACTGTGCCCTAAGCCTGCTCTGGAGGGTTCCCTTTTATGGGCAAGAGGGAGGTCAGGCTGCACAGCCTGCTTGGTTTCTCTGTTGAGATTGCCAGCCAGGACCCAATAAAAGCATACTGTGATGGTGTAACCTGTCTTCTAGGAACTGAACTGAGACCTAGCAACTTAAGCTGGGAATTTTCACCAGAAATGGCTGCCATGCTAGGTAATTTTCTAAAAGTGAGGGCAGATTATCTGCAGTTGAACTGCCATCTGGAAGACTGTCTGATGTTTCACTGTGCTGACTGCCCCTTGATTTCCTCACATCAGAACAGGCAGAACAGAGACACTCACCCATAGCCCATTTTAGGATAAAACCTAGGAAAATCATAGGTCCTCTAACCTCCATGACAGACTCTATAAATATGGTGAGGCCACCAAACAACCGTCAGATGGCTTCAGTGACTACCAAGCTGAGGAGCATATGACCGAGTGACATAGAGATGATAGCATCTTTATCCCATTACTAGTGTCTACTGGTAGTCCCCAGTTCCTGCATTTCAGAATCTGTTCTCCCTAAGCATATGAGCAGTGGGGTCACCAGAGTCTGCTGCAGAATCAATAGGTGGGCAGTGCTGGTCAATTAGCAGAGCTGTGGTCCTGCAAGTTCCCCTTCTTGATCTTGAGAAGGCTCAGAACACTGGCTAGTGTGCTTGTAGAGAGAGTTGCCCTCTTTTCTACTGCCTTCCACCCAAAGCTCTCCATGTGCTTAACGAATAATGAATTAAGCCTCGTAACACCCTTGCAGATACAATTATTATCTCCACTTTACAGGCAGGGAAACTGAGGCAGCGCCCCCATGGGTCTGTGACTGTCACAAAGGCTGTGCTGCAGGGAGGGGAAATGTACTTCTGCATTAGCTCATAATGCTGTCTTCTCATCACAGCTGTCAGAGAGGGAAGGCGTTCTTCTCCCAAGGCGAGTGGGAGAAAGCTGTCATTTGTTATTCCAAAGCCATTAACCTGAACCCCCAACAGGTAAGAGGAACGTGATTAGGCAAGGGGGAATGCAGAACAGGCATAGTTAGGTGAAGTTACAAGCCCACCTTGCATGGCATGGGGATATGGAGTCCTTCAGCGGGAAGGACAAAGCCTGTAATGTTCTTGCGTTTCCAAGATTATCAAATGAAGAATGTCATTGGCGTATATTAAAATCTGTCTGTGCGGGATTGCAGTGATGAGTCTCAAAGGGTTAGTTTCAGTGTGTCCAGATAAAGGATAAACAGGATAAGGAAGAAAGTTATCCTCCAGGACTGAGGAATGTCTGTGGGTGCATTTGCAGGTGGAGTTCTATGTACAGAAGGCAGAAGCCTTTCTCCAGCTCTGTGATTTCCAGTCTGCTGTGCTGAACCTCAGAAAGGCATATTCCTTGTCCTCTGCAAAGGAAGAATATGTAGAGCGCATGGCCTTCATTCTTTACCTGCAGGTGAAGGGTACAGAATAGCCCCTACCAGCTGGCACCAGCCTTCCCTATCCCCGCCACGTGCCTTTCCTTGATCTCTCACTATCAGCATTAGCATACTGGGTCTAGTGTCTGACCTCTGATCTTGAGGGAAATCTGAAGATGCTACTTGAAGTGGAAGTCAACATGATCTTGGATTTCCAAGGGAGAGTCCTTTGTGCATACTTATATTTGGGGATAGGGGATTCTCTCCAATCCTTCCTCTCTGAAAGGTTTCATGTTTCTACTGTTCATATTCATGCCTAGTCTGCTGGGGCCTCCTCTCCACATGCTAATTTATTTGCAGCACAGGAAGAGCCAAAAGTCCCATTTGGGGTTCATGCATGCTCAGTGCTTTCCAGCTAGGAGGGAGTGGTATTTAGTGCAGCTGCATCTCCTCTTCCGTTCCTGGATTAGTTGGAGAGAGAGAGAGAGAATGCTCTGTCTCTCTCGTTAACCTGGAGCAATGGGCAGGTGGCCTGAGTCAGACTGATTCTGTGCTGTGGGATTTGAATCCGCAGGGCCAGTCTCTGTTTGACCAAGAGGTCTATGGGGATGCTTTAGAGTCCTTCACTCGAGCCTCAGAACTGCAGCCTGACAACTCAGTCTATCGCAGGAGGAGGTAAACTGGGATAGGGAATGTCTTTATCCTAGCCCCTCTAACAACTGTATTCTCCATTGGTACTTTATGATGCCCTTTCTTTTTCTTTCTAGCATTTCCTGTCTTGCTGCCCTGAACAGATACCATGACTGTTTTCGGCTCGTCAATGAAGAACTAGATCAGGACTCAAAGAACCCAGATCTGTACATCCTGAGAGCCAAGCTGAATGAGCACTTCAGTCGGGTAGGGGCACCTACTCTGCCCAGGGTGTGCTGGCTGCAGGGAATTTTCACAGAACAGTCATTCCTGTCCCAATGTGGCCTATAGCTACCGTTCTCAATCTGCCGGACAATGGGTGAACACTTCCAGCTCCAGGATTAACCCTTTGCTGGGTGAATTGATAGTTACCTAAGTAATGGGAAGCAACAGCATACGTGCAAGGCTGCATATGGATTTCATATGGAATTGTTTCCTAAGGACAGAGAAGAGCTAAGTTGCTCTGTGGTTAATCAGTTAGCATAAAGCATCAAATTGGTTTCAAGAGACATGATTCTAAACCTTTCCAGCTACTCTCACTCCTTTTGGGAAACTGATGGTTTCTATCGCTTCTGGGGGACAGCCTCCTGGGTTGTGGGATTCCGCACCTCTGGGGCAGGGCTCTTACCTTCCCCTCCTGTTTGGCCATGGAATCCTACACCATTTCGAAGCCTTCTCCCTCCTTGGTCTATAGAAAGCAGGCAGAGAGATGGAAGCAGAGCCTCACTCTGTGGGTAGTGTACTTTTCTTTGATGGGAGATCACACTGTTTTTGGCTCAGCAGAAGTGTGGTGCCCTCAACCCTGAGGAGATCAGAGATAGTAACTGGAGATCTTATTTCTGTTTTTTATTTCCTGTTAGAAACGGGACTCCTCTTGCCCTGCACCTGCAGGAACAACTGGTGCCCTTGGTTAGAAATCAGGGCCTGAATGACAGGATTCTGGAGAATCCATTGAGCCACCTGTTTTCCTGTTTTATCAGCCGCTCACAGCGGTGTGGCAAATGCATAGAGAGAATGAGACAGATCAGAGAAACTGCCTCTTGCCCAGTATGACCTAGTGGGCAGGCACCAGATTGGGAGCCAGGAGATTTGGGTTTCTAGTGTTGGCTCTGCCATTAATGCAGTGTGTGGCCTTGAGCAAATCTGTCTCTCAAATTCCCTGTCTGCAAAATGGGGATAATGATCCGGAGTTCCCCTTTGTAAAGTGTTCGGTAACAGAGGGAGGAGAGTGCAAGTTCTTAGTATTCTCCTAACCTCTGTTTCCAGGCTATCTTGTGTTACCAGGACATCCAGGAGGCCATTGCGCTGGAGCCGCAGCACAAAGAAGCTCAGGTTCAAATGCAGAGGCTGCTGAAACGAGCACAGAAAGCCAAGAACCAGGCTATGAATAAGGCCTTGAAGGGAAACCTGAAGGATGCCCTGCTCAAAATCACCTTTGCCATAGAGAACAGCCCCTTTGATGCAGGATACTTAATCTTCAGGTAGAGACCCCATTGTATCCAGTCCTTACTGAGGTGGCTCTCTGTGACCCACTAAGGGGAGTGAGAGTCTGCACTAGTGAGTGCGTGCTGGCTCCAGGGTCTGAACGCCCCTATCATTTTAATTTCTCCTTAACCAGTAGGCTCTAATCCTGTCTCCCTCCCTTCATGGCAGAGGGACTCTACACAGAAGGCTCAAAGACTTCAACTCAGCCATTGATGATTACATCAAGGCCACAGAGCTCTGTGAAGAAGAGGGAGCTGTGGCCATGGAGGCGCAACGGCAGCTCCTGCTCACGTACAACGACTTTGCAGTGCACTGCTATACTCAGGGCTTCTTCGAAGAGGCTGTGCTGCTCCTCAACAAAGCACTGAAAGGGGAGAAGAATGAGAAGGGACTCTATGTCAACAGAGGAGGTAGCAAGGCTCTTCTTGGGTGGCGATGGAGTTTGTGTGAGGGTATCCCATTGGGGTTGCCTCTCTCTCTGACACAGCTTAGCTGTTTAACTCTTACATATGTTTAGAAACAACCAGAAATGTTCCTTGGGATAAGGGAGTGCATGAGTGAATGTGCTGACAGCAGTGGAATCATGTGGTTGTGTATGTACGGATGCACACATGAGGGGGGATATACAATGCCTATAGCTACCCTGCCCAGGATGCAATCATGTTGGATTTCATAAGTAAAGCATAGTCAGTGCTCAAATGGGAGACCTTGAAGGGTGCTGCAGGTGGCATTCTTTCCTCCCATTCTCCCGTATCAGGGAGGCAGTGGAGTCTGAGTAAGGGACTGGAAGCTAGATCTCTGGGCTTCTATCCCTAATTCTGTAACTGATTCATTTTGGGATGCACAGTCAGTTGCTTAACTTCTCTGCACCCTGGTTTCCTCCTCTTTTAAACGTAACTAATACCTATTGCATGGGGGGTTGTGAAGATTAATTAGTCAATGCTTGTAAAGCCCTTTGAAAATGGGCAGTGCTGCATAACTACTAACTGTTAATGATTATTACGGACTCATTCCCCACCTGTGCTACTGGAAGCACCTTCTTTGGTTGCGCCCTCACATTCCCATTTCATCCAATTTATCACCAGGAAAGATCCCATGGAACTTTTTGCAACAGTCGAGGTTGTCACCTTGTTAATTCCAAATTGGAAACTACATTCTGCCTCCCTAAAATCCCCCTATAGTTTGCTGATTGCTACATGGTGTTTCTAAGCACTGTTGAACTGCTGTTGCATTCCACCCTACAGGTGGCTGCATTTCAGTGAATAATATCTAGCTCTCCTACAGCACTGTTCGTCCAGTTGCTTCCGTGTGTCTACGGTTTGTACAGAGCTTCTGGAGCCTTTGGGATGGGAGGCACTGTAGAGACATGTTGTTGTTGCATTTTATATATGCTTGGAGAGATCTAGAGAGAGTAAACAGGCTGCGCATCAATTACTGGACTTTGTAGCAGCTATAACATCCCAAGACACTCAAATACTGACCTCAGCTTGCTGTTTGCTAAAGTAATCTGTGTGCTCCACTTCAGACTGCCTCTTCCGGCTGGGAGAGCTCACCTTTGCCTTGGCGGATTATCAGCAGGCGCTGGAATTGAGTCCGATGGACTTTAGTTTGCGAAGACGCGTTGGTATGTTGCTGGATGAACTAGGATTGCAGGAGCACAAGCAGGGGTATGTTGGAATGGCTCACTGCCACCTTACATCCAGTTGACAGAGTTCTTACCCCCCTAGCTCATGCTGCCTAGGAAGTCTGCACACCTGACTCTTCTGTTTCCCTGTATCTTTTTCCCCAGAAAGTACCAGCAGGCAGTATACTGTTTCTCTGGTGCTATCGAGAGCAACCCTCGCCTGCCGCACTATTACCTGCACCGGGCCAAGAGCCGCCTGTTCCTGCAGGATGTGATGAGTGCTAAGGAGGATGTGATCATAACTCTGTTGCTGGACCCTGAAAATGAGGCGGTACCTCACTGACACCACTCTCTGTGCCAGACACTGACCAAGTAGTGAAAATCTGTGACACCCTATTCATCTGGCCCCGTAGTCCTTGTGCCGTATCCTGGACACACACACTTAGACTGCAAGCTCCTTAGAGCAGAGACAGTCTTTTGTTCTGTGTCTGAACAGTGCCTAGCCCAGCGGGGTCCTGCTCCAGGACCAAGGTTCCCCCTCACACTACGGTAATACAGATAATAATGATTAGGGCTTGGGAGTGGCAGCATTTATTTGCTAAAATTAAAAACCTAAGGAGGCTTTTTTTTCTGCTGCCTATAAACCAAGAACTTGTTTCTTGTGTTTGCAAGCTGCTCATGATGCATCTGGCTTCAGAGCATGCAGCCCCCTGTGACTAGGAGCTATCAGGAAACAAGACCAGGGCTTGAGTGGAAAAATAAAACCCCACATCCACCTACCATGCTAGCTAAACAAAGTACTACGTGCCGTTGAGTATAAACTAGTCCTTCATTTCCCAGGAATTGCATTCTCCCCCACCCTCCCTGAAAGGTTTTGATGAATTAAATATTTCTTTAAATTTAAAACCAGAATCCCTACACTAGCAAGATTTCATTTGGATTAAAAAAAAAATTAACGCTGAGGCTTATGCCTCAAGGCTGTAATATGCTGGTCTAATTCTGGTGGTTGGATTTGGGGTAGGGTGGCTATTGGCCTGGGCAATGTAGGTTAAACTAGATGATCTGATTGTCCCTTCTGGCCATAAATGCTAGAATATATTTTTAATGTAACTTATGCAAGTGTTTGGCTGCTCTAATGGGAACTGCACAGCTTAATCCTTGCAACCCTATCTGATGATGGAAGGAGGAAGAACTCTTTCCTTCAGCACACATCTGGCCATTCAACTGATCTCATTCCCTCAGCAGGTCCTACCTGTTGTAACCAGCCTCTTTCCCGGACAGCCCATCCAAGATATTATAAGCAGCAAGATTGCGGAGGTTGCCAGAACAATCTTGGAAAGAAAGCTTCAAGCCTGCCCCTACTCCAACAGCCCAGCTAAACTCCAATGGTACGGAGTAGGCACTGGGGACAAGTCTGCTAAAGTTGTTTTGAAGATCTAATAATTGCTGATTACAAAATACAAATCTTTTAAGTCTGATCACTTCCTGGATCTAGAAGTACTGTATCGTTACTCTTGGGTTATGTAGGACAACCAGAACCCAAGTCAACCACAAAATCTGCACGGATTTCAATGGGAGCAGGAGTGACAGATTTATTCCAGATAGTGTTTTTTGTCCCTTTGTGATCCTAAAAGGACAGTAGCTTGCCATCTTTCTATAGACTGTGAATCTTGTCACAAGGACTAGATCACATGCTCTCTGAGGGGATCTGTTCATGCATCACTTTGCAGAGCAGCTGCAAAAAGTAAGTTCTCTGCCTTACATGTGCCCCTACAGGCCACCCGGAGCTCTAGAGGATGAACCAAAGAAACCAGGTGCTCAGAGGGAAGAGCCCGAGAGAGCCCTGAAGGATTCAGAGAGCGCCATCAGCCCTTGTGCCACGGAACATGAACTGTACAAGCAGATAGCTATCTCCAGAAGGAGAGTGAGTAAAGTAAGTGAAGCTGTCGTGGAGAAGAAAAGGTGAGAAGGCAGGAAAAGTCAGCGTACAAAAATCACTCCAGCTTCATGTTAGAGACAGCACCTGAGCTGCCTGGGTTACAGACACCAAGCTGTGTTTCAATGGAAAGTAGGTGCATTTAGACTCCTGTCCTGCTATCTCAGCTCTAATAAATATATTGCTTCTCTCACTTCACTTCCTCTGTAGCCCCCTCCTGTTTCTCATCTTTTTTTTTGGTATCTGCACAGACCTCCTTTCCTCCTGCAAGGTGTGGACCCAGCCATTGTCCAGGTAGCCTAGGAGCTGTCTTCCCAAAGCAGGAAAGCCAGCTCTGCCAAGAATTTTAGGCTATTTTCCAGGAAGTCACTATATTTACAGGCTTTGCTGTACTGCAAGCTACTGCCACAGAAGGGTGCTGAATTAACAAGAAACTTGTAATACTGCTGCTTTAGAGGTGAACGTCTAAGGGGGCTAGTGTTAAGTTACCTACATAGTGATAAGATTTGGACAGGAAAGCAGACTAGCTGTGAACGATCTCTGTGCACTGCAATAATCTGAATGCAGGCCGAGCAGGAGGAATGCTTTGATTAGGATAAACTCTTAAACCAGGTGTGTTAATCTAATGCTATTCATGCTGGGTGGCTGACATACATATGCCACGTATTGAAAGTTTTGTGAAGTTATACCTGTCCCGTCTACCCCAAACTCTCACCTCAATTGCTCTGACTTGGGTGGAGAGGAGAGTGCTAAATGTGGTTTCCAAAACAACAACAAAAAGGTTTCAGTTTCAATTCGTGTTAAAACAAGTGAGGAAGTTGACCATGAGAACTTGAGGAAAAAAACGACCATAGCAACTGGGTCTCCCCCTTAAGATGAAAATGTCACTGCTAACTCTCTGGTTGTAGAATGAAGTGGAAGATAACATTTGTTCTGCTCTAATACCTCTGTTGCAGTTTTAATGGTCTCCTGAGCAACTCCTTGGGTTTTTAAACAAAGGGACATACGTGGCAGAGAAAACAGATGCCAGTGCTCTCTTGGCATTTAACTTTGACAGAGAGCAGCTGAGACGTCACCATTCCCTACTCCAGCTACCCCCACTGAGGATGCATGGTACTTCTTATAGTTGAGTATGGCCCTTTCACTGGTCTTTTACACCAGAGGAAGACCACTGCTTTTGTTTTCCATCATTAGACAGTAGATATTTCTCCATGTCCCTACTTGAGTTCGTTTTGTCAGGTCAGGCAGCTGTTCCAATGCATTATGCAGGCTCATAGATAACTGGGAGTTTAGAAAGGAGGTAAGTGACTGCTTCTCATGCATGTTTTTTCAACAGATTTATTTTAAATTAAAAACAATGAACATTTTGGAAAAGGCAGAATGTTTGACTGTAAATCCGTATCTTGGTCCAACTGTATCCTGGGCAGGATCTGAACAGGATCTGAACAGAGTAATAGCACCGGCTCCTTCTCAACCAGAGTGCAGGTTGCTCTAGTGCTGTACTGAAGAGACCTTCTTGCGGCAACTGGCATGAGAGTTCGTGGAGCACTTTCTGCCTAGCCCCAAATCTGTTTGCTCAGATAGAGCTTACACAGTTTCCTCTTACTGTATGCTGGGTAGCCAGCTGCTACATGGTGAAAGGGCAGAGTGCTGTGCTGGTCAGTGATAGCAGAGCTTGGGGAAGTAGATTCCTATGAATTATTTCCTACCCCCCAGCAGCATTTAATTGTGATACAGTAAGCTGCATCTGAGGCACTGAATTGGAATGGAAACTGGCTCTGCCAGGGACAACAGGTTCCCAGCATTGTCCTATCAGAACGACAACCTCTAATATATAATATGCAAGAGGTTCAGCAGTTCAACACAACTCAGATGAGACACACTCATCCCAGCAATGTAATACAGCACAAGATAATACCTGGTACTTAAAACCATTAGTTAATGTCTAGTCTCCCTGCGAGGTAGGAATCACTATTTTTATATCTGGAAAGACTGATATGGGTGGCTCCCAATTCTTCCCTGCAAGATGCAAATAATTGCCATTGACTCAAAGGGAGCGACCTGGTATTATGTGGTGGAAGAAATGCCCAGGGAGGTTAAGGGCCTGGCTCAAGGTCACACCCCAAGTCATGGGGAGAGCTGGTAACAGAAATCTCACATCCTTTTCTCCCTTATGCTAATGCACTCAGGGATACTACAGTTGGAATCTTACCTACTAGCTCCTATTCACAGTGAAAGAAAACCTGAGAAAAGTTGGCTCTTAACATTTACCCCAGAGATTTAAGATGAGACTCTGGTCCATCTGTTTAGAATGTTCACAGGGCAGTATGGCAGGCTCTAGGACATTGGGGCCTTCATACTGAGATTCACATTAAAATACATGTTTAAAAATGCCATTAAAAAGCACTAGAGGGTGAGACTCCCTTGTCAGCAGCCCAGGGAAGATCATTTATTGGAGCTAGGCCAGAGAATCTTGACTGCTCAGTTCTTGACAGCTGCCCAGAGAGTAACAGGGAAGATCTGCTCAGCTCCAGCGATCAAAGGGAGGTGGCAGTAGCCAAGAACCCTTCCCAGCCACTGGGATACATCCCAGCCTCTTCCCCTTTGAACTCCACATACACATCACAGAAGTATTCTTGGCTGTTCTGTGTTCACCCTCCCCCAGGGCAAAGAACAGATTGATAAAGTGCTTAGAATCAGGTCAGTTTGCCCTTTGTCCCCAGGATTGCATCTGGCAGTCTCTTAGGGCTGAAGGGCAGTGGGACTAGCATGGAGGCAGCACTTGTCCTATCAGAGTTCCACAATCTGTTGCTCTTAATGGTCATCCCTGTTTTAATGGGCACAGCAGCTTTAAGAATTCTTAAATTCTGCTCCTCTGAATCTGAGCAAGTACATGGGTAAACTTATCCTCCAAGGGCTGCTTACCAGCTCCTCAACTGTGCACTGCTTTGGAGAAAGATTCCTTCTCTCAGGTTACGAGAAGAAGGTGATGCGAGAGGCTACCGTTTTGCAGCCTGTCGATGAGAACGCTCTCTCCTCCTCTGGGAAGTAGGGAATGCTGTCAGCAACTGCCTGAATGATGTCCTGCCGTACCGTTAAGCCTTGCTGGATGAGTTCATTCACCACACACTGCTTCACGTGGTGTTGCTTCAGTGGGAGAAAGGGCACAAGGAGATCAATGAGGTGCTCCTCGATGATTCCAGACTTCCAAAACCCATCTGCAGGAGAAAAAGGGGAGGCAAAGAGTTTTACCTTCAGAGTCTCTCTCAGTTCTTTGGAATTCAACCCTGTTAGCATAGCAGATGCCCCCACCCTCTAGGAGGAATCAGATGTCAAAGCCAGCACCACCAGAGCTGGTTTCCAAGAAGTCATAGTTAGAGCCCTGTGTGGATACAAACATTTGGATTTGCATCCAATCCAGGAGCCACAAAGATGGTAAACAATACAACCGCAGTTGGAAATGCAGATATCTGTGGATATAAAGTGGATATCCACAGATTTGCCGGGCTCTAGTCATAGCACCTAGAAGAGACAACAGATCTGCTTCTGCTCCAGATTCAACTGAGGGAGCTGGGTCCATCTGTTGTCCACTAAGTAGTCAAATCCAGTGGTCTCCAAGCACATGGTTCCTAACAGCTGTACTGATACTTCAGACCCACCGACGTATGTTAGGCCCAATCCCAAGAATTGCTGAGCATGGAAATAAAGGAAATCTCTACGTACTCAGTACCTCTCAGGATCAGGCCCTTAATAATTAGCTTCTTACTGGGCCCCACTACCCTATCTGCCTACTATTCAGTTGTAGGTGTCCCTTCTCCCAATGGAGCTTTGTTAAGCATAGTAATGTTTCTGTAGCAGAACCCTCCTTTCATCTGCCAAAGCAATTCATCCAGGTCCTAACTCCACCTCAGGCTTCTCCCTGAAAACTGGTAATAGCTTGACACATCTGTAAAACACTGTATAAATATCATTGGCTTATTTGAAATAGGGTATGGCTCCCACGGCTGGTGAACATGCTCGCTGAAAAGCATTTCCCAGTTGATGGAAAGACTTACTATTGGGATTTTCAAACACAGCTTCTGAAACTGCAGATTCCAGATCTTGCAGGCTTATCTCTTCCCGGTCCTTGCGGGCGTACCAGAGATCCAGCGTCATTTGATTAATTTGCTCACCTCCTCCGTTGCTGAGCAAGACCAAGACAAGAAATTACCAGAAAGTTATCCCATGACATCAGTACTGTACTGCAGTGGCAGTGCCTCATTCTGCAGTGAGTATGGAAGCAGTCTTAGTTGGCCTATGAAGACTGCTACAGAGGTTGCCAAATAGCGGAAAAGGCAAAGCACTATGAGACCATGTACCTTTGCAGACTAAAATGAATTGAGATCTCATGGATCTGACAGAAAATACCTGCTCTGGGTGATTAAAATAGGGAGGAACTTACTAACATTTGACCAAATTAGTAGCATTGGATTAGAATAATCCCCAACCTAGTTATACTTGCCGCAGAGGGAGCTCTCTTACCTTATGAAAATGAAGATAGCTTTTCTGTAGTTGGTTCCATACACAACCCAGGAGGGTCCAAGGAATGGTATAATCACATCGATCAGACCTGGGTGCATCTTATCCATTTCATCAAAGAGAAACACTGATCGGCCACAGTTTGTCAAATTCCCCTGGATCCAACTCTTCAGATTTTCCTGGAAAACCAAACCAAACCAGTTAGGACCACAAACTTGTTCGAAGAGCTTGAGCTACCAAAGAGCTAAGCTTACATGAGAACTCAGCCTGGGCTAATAATGCCAGAAATAGCAACCTCCAAAAGCTGTTGTTCCTTAGAACAGCACTTGTGATGCTCTGTCTGGAAAGAAGGATTAACTTTGTACAGTGCAAGACTGACTTCCATTTGTGAAGGTTCCCTAGTAAACTGTTTTGCTCTTAATTCAACATGGTGAATTTTGCCTAATTTAATATAGTCTTACTAATACAAATCCATATAAAGAAGAATATGGAGTGGATCAAAGGGAAATTCAAGAGCTCCACAAGTTTAATAGTCAGACCCCAGAAATTATTGAACATGTACTCTCTCTCCCTTCACTCTGTGCTGAGACCAGCCATTAGTATGGACGCTTAGGAAGATATACTTTACCCAAATTGAGTTCTCGTGTAAGCATGTGAGACTCTTCTGATGGCAATTGCACATGCTTACACCACAAAGGCTGCAGCTGGTCCAATATTTATACCATTCCATATTTTAATGTACAAACTTTCTGGTGAAATGTGTTAGTCTTCACTGAAGCACTTTTTCCAACAGAGGATTTTAACTCAAGTTTCTTTCTTCTGAGGAAGCAAGAGAGCTATGCATTTTTCTCCAAATACAGTGTCATGAAAACCCAAAATGCCATTAGTTCTCCTGCTCCATTCAGTATTTGTCAGCTAACCTTCCTGCATAATTTCTTTAGATTCTGGGCAATGCCAAGGTTAATGGGAGTACAATCAAGTAGTTAGAGCAGAGGGCTGGTAATCAGGAGACTGGGTTGTATGGCCACTTCTTCCACTGACTTGCTGTGTAACCTTGGGCAAGTCACTTGCCCTAGCTATATCTCAGTTTTCCCATCTGCATAGCTGAGATAATATCCCATAGGCTTAATTAGTGTTTGGAAAGCACCAGAACAGTTTCAGATAAGAGGTGCTATAACAAGTGCTTATATTGCACTTTCCAGTATGTGCTGAAAGGTGGGAGAAGAGTCTCAATACTTATCCAATGGCTGACTAGATAATCATAAGAGGAAATCAGTCTTGTAATTTAGCTTTCAGAGGCAGCCTCCATTCTTACCTTGTACTGCTTGATCTGTTCAGCGTGGGGAAAGTGCACTATTGGGGAGAATTGATGGACATATGGACTGCGCAGCCCATCTCGGAACAAGTAGCGGACCAGCATGGAGCTCACGAAGGTTTTCCCTGTGCCAGTCCAACCATGGAAGGACATCACCAGAGGTTTGACAGGATCATGATTTTGTAAAAACTCCCTCACTCCTTTCACCACCAGTTGCCTCACCAGGTGCTGCCCAACCAGGTTCAGGGCCAAGTCACACTCCAGACCTGGAATGAATCCAAACCAAGATTTAGAATGTGTTGGGGTTAAGAGATGGATGTTATTTGGGCTGTTGTTTGAAGCCATCTCTGCCCTCCCCCCTCAGATGCTGGGTTGGGGGATATTTCTTCCTTTGGGATAACTTCAGTTGGCTCAGGGCCTGTCTATGCTTAAAAGTATACTTCTTTTACTTTACCAGTATAGTAAAAATAGCGTGGATGCATTTTTATCGGCATAAAAGTGCTCAAGGAACTGAAAAGCTATACTGGCATTAAGGCACTTTAATAGCAGTGTAATTGCATTCACACTATAGCTTTTACTAGTATAACTAGTTAAAGCAAAAAAAAATCACACCCCTAACCAACAGTTACATACATACTGATAAAACTTTTAAGTGTAGGTAGGCCAGGCCTCACAATGGGAGTAATGGGATGCAGTTAAGAAAAGGAAATACTATGATGAATTTCAGGGGATATGGGATGGAGGAAAGGTCTGTCTCCAGAGGGAAGCTCCATTACTTTAGACATTTGAACTAAGAGTGAACAGAAACACTGAACAGATGGGAAGGGACTGTCCAGGGAGCAGGGTCACACTTCAATGCCTGGTGCAGTAAACGGGCTTCGGATCAGGCTCTAGTCAACACAAAACGGTAACTCTTCCTGAACATCTGTATGGCGGCAGCCCTGAAGGAATTGGTTTTAGTGTGGGACTCAGAGAAGGGGCATCCTTCCACCTCCTCTCCAAAGATGCTCTCAAAAGGAGCAGCCCTTCCCAACCATCCCCTAGCCACATCTAGCCCCCCCTCGCCCCTGAGATCTCGCCCTCTGCACCTGTGCTGGGGGCCGGCGGACCTGGTGTCTCCCCAGGGTGCGAGTCACCCCGTAACGGGGGCTCATGGGGCAGCAACCAAATGCACGTTACTCTTCGTACCGGCTCCTTAAATAGACAGTACCGGGGGGCGGCGGGGGGGGCACCCCAGGGGAGCCAACACCCCGCCCCTGGAGGAACCATCCTCTCCTGCCCCCCCCCCCCGAAGGGTGGCCCCTCAGTCCGGGATGACCCGCTCCACAGCTCCCCCGGTCCACCCCCTTCCCTAGCTGCTCAGGAGCCCCCCCAGAGACTCCCCGCCGCCGCCGCCCGAGTCCCCCGCTCACCGCGCACGTCGGGCCGGAAGTCGCACTCGCAGGCGGCCGAGAAGCTGCAGCGCAGGGAGCGCAGGTCCCAGGGGCTGGCCGAGCCCGCGGCCCCCAGCAGCAGCAGGAGCCGGAGCGGCCCGGAGCCGCCCCCCATCCCCGCCGCGCGCCGCCTCGCGGCCCGGACCACAACTCCCAGGCTGCCCCGCGCGGGGCCCGGCTCCCAGCAGGGCGGGAAGCAACGGCCAGAGCCGCGGCTGCCTCAGCGCTCGGGGGCTGGGGGGGGAGGCGCCAAAGCGGGCGGGGTGGGGCCTAAATGCGGGGGGCGGGGCCTGAATGCGGGGGGGCGGGGCCTGAATGCGGGGGGGCGGGGCTGTGCCCAGGGTCCTCGGGGTACAGGGCCCAGGGGGAAGCTTCTGCCTCAGCCTGAGCAGCTTCAATTCCCACTGGCTTCCCGGGGGGGGTCACAGGTGCCCAGCAGAGCTCTGCGTCTAAAGTGGAAACAGCAACCGAGGGAGAGCATTGCAGCAGGGCGGGTTGGTACCAGATCTGGGCATTTCTGGGATCATCCTGATTTTGGAGTGGTCCAAATGTCTCAGGCCTGGATCATGGGGTCTCAAAATAACTAGGAGCCCAGGTTACATTGTTGTCCCCTTTAGTCAGTGTCGGGATGCATGTGTTTGCCCCACCAGACAAACTTGCATTTGTGGGAATCCTAAGGCAAGGGTGAGGAGAGAGGTTTTCATCTGAGATTTGAAATGAGATGGAGCAGCGATGAGGGGGCGAGCTAGAGGGAAGCTTCTCCACATTGTAGGAACGGGACAGGGGGAACCAGAAGCTGCTGCACTCATGGATGGGTGCAGCTAACAGCGTCTTCCAAGACATGCATTCTGCATGGCTCAAGCGAGGATCTCACTTAGACTCTTGACTGGTGATTAGTACGCAGGTACGTTTGCTATTTTGGGATATGGGAGCGCTTCTGGGCACTTTCACACCCTCATTTTGCCCTGTACACCTGGGGGCCTTGGCATTGCAAACAGGCTCCTTTTAACAAAAAAGCATTTGAAGCGGTACCCTCTGGAGCCTGTCCATCCCCCTGCCTCCCAGCACTGAAGAGAGGAGGTTGCTGGAGAGGATCGCTGAGCATGCCCCTCTTGACTTAAGACCGAGCATAGTAACTCCTCAGTGGGTGCAAGCCTGTTGGTTTGGGGCATGAGAGCGCTCTAGGCACCTGAGCTCAGGCGGATGGCTGGCAGTGTCAGGCTGTTGCCTTTTTAGCAGCCAGCTTTTACTGGTAAATTACCCCCTTGCCCTGCTCCCCCCCCCCCCAAGACACTTTGACAGTTGTTTGCAGTGTTGTTGTAGCCATGTTGGTCCCAGGGTACGTCTACACTAGAGACCTTACAGCGGCTCAGCAGTACTTGTTCACATCCCTGAGCGACATCAGTTTTGCCGACATAAGTGGTAATGTGGACATGAGAGAGACAAGGTAGGTGATGTAAAAGATCCTATTACCTCACCTGAGCGCTGTGCACACAAGCATGTATATTGGTTTAACTTATGTTGCTCAGGGCAGTAGTTTATTCACATCGCTGAGCGACATAAATTATACCAACATAGGCTGTAGTGGTAAGTTACGCAACTCTAAAAGCACCACCAGGTGGCGCCTTCTCACTAAATCCAACACCCCCATTTTTTCCAGAAGGTGCAGCACATATTGTTACTTGGCTTCCTCCTCTCCCTGCACAACCTCATGGATTGTCTTCTATTCCTTTCGCAATCACAGCAGCAGCATTCCAGCAGCAGCCACAGCAATTCCAATGGGATCAACAGAATTCCCCAAACCCTAGGTTTTGAGTGGTTTTATTTTTTTAAGTCGGCTTTGGAGCCCATAATCCAACCATCCTCCAGAACAGGCTGTTCTGGTCACCAGAATTACAACAAAGCAAAAAAAAAAATGTACAAGCCAATCAGGAGTTCTAATGACCAAGAGAAATTCTGGAGAAGTTTTTACCCTGCAGTAGGTTGAAAATGCCAGACCCAGAGGATAGCTGGGTGATAACCAGCAATCATCATTTATGAATGGATGGGTAGATGGCTTGTTCTGGTGTAAAGCAAAGAAGATAAAAAGGTGGAGAGGTTTTTAGAGCTAGGTGCTGATGACACCCTCTGTCTATTTCACCAGACACCTGAGGGTGTCTGTTACATGCTACATGTTGCATTCAAGACTGAGTGGGTTAGTCCCAGCCCTACAGACTGGGCTACTGTTTGATAGTGTTGTGAAGAGCCCTTAGTGGACCTCAGACTCTGGGGACCATCTGATTTTGAACATAAGCGATGAGTCGCCCCCCTCTAAGCAACAAACACATTATCAGAAGAAGCCCGCTGATCTTTTGAAGGTATGTGAATGCACTGTCCTCAGAAGGACCTCTGCTGTGCCTAGGGTACATCGCAGATCATTTCCCCCATGGTCTTTGAAAGGGATATGAAAGGCTTCCCAAACAGCTCTGCAGCCTTTAAGGATGCTCAAGGAGTAGCACTTCACAGTCATCCAATAGCCAGGTACGGCCATGAGTACAGAAAGCCCCTAGTCTGAACTGTGGTAGTACCAGCATTAGGAGGCAATCAGACAAGAGTACCTGACAGCAGGCTTGAAACAAGACCTGAATTAATTTGATGAAATTTGAGACTATCTTTATAGAAGTACAGAAGCACTGCTCCACTGGTATAGAGCATGGCAGAGAGAGAGGGAGAGGGAGAGGGAGCACATGTGGGACTTATTCAAGTCTGGCCTGAAACATCTAACCCTTGATCTTGGTGCTCCTCCTGCTGGGAAAGGATTAAGTGGGCTCTGCTGACTCAGTGTTGCAGGTGGCTCATTGCCCCATTTGGATAAGGGAGGTGGGAGTGACCCTTTGGGGAGAAAGGATCAAGGGAGTGGGCTGAACAGTTCTGAAGGAGGAACCCTAGGAGCAGCTAAGTGCAGTGAGAAGGCTTAACGTGAACTCTGTTACACATTGGGGTGAGGTTTTGACTCTACATAGTATGTAGACATTTTAGGTTGCAAGCAGACTCTTTACAACCAGGGCTTAAGAACTGGTTCATCATTTTCCCTCTATAGTTGGCTTGTCTGTTAGGACTGCATTAACCAAATTAGGACTTAATGGATCAACTTAACTCCACTGAGTCAACTGGAGTTACACCAGGAGGGAACAGCAGGAACAAGGTCAGCTTCACTATGTTCCTGCCTCCAACAGGTGAAATTACTATTACTTGATATGTCCTCAAGCTATTCCCACTGCAACTGTTCTATTTGTATGCCGCAGGTGCATTAAATTTCTAAAGTAATGCCAACAAAAGAAGAAACACCATCGATGCTTGGGGCACAATAGACACCACCGACACTTGGGCATCAATACAAATGCACCTTGAATGGTAAGAGCTTGTGTCACTATAGAAAAGTATTTTAAAATGTCCTCCAAAGACATGAGTCCATTGAGGAAGAGCATAAAAGTTTATTGTATGTAAGAACCAAAAACCAACAACAAAGCCCCCCCACCTGATATATGTACACTTATTTACAAGACAAAATGACGTGAGCATAATTATTTACAAGAACGCCCTCACAAGTCTGTACATCAAGAAGTAAATCTGAAATTTATTTACAGGCAGAATTAAGAGGCCTCAGACAAGACAGAGAAAAGATAAAATATCTGAGGCCAACAGGCTGTACGAGTGGGGACGGCACTGGGTGATCATAGCAACTGGACCCCACGTGGCTGAGAACCAGCAAAGCTGAATGAAGAACACAACGGTAATGAGATACCTTGTGATTGCAAGGCCAGAGGAGGTGGATTTCTGGCTTCACAGGCATCTTTGTGTAGATCAGCTGGGATGCACACACTGGCCTAAACTATAGCTGAGAATCAGCAGGAGGTCCTATGGCTGGGAGTGATCAGCGCTCTCCTTCCTCCACAAACGTGCAGCTCAAAACATTTGCACCAGGACTGCCCAGGGAATTTCGATAGGATGTTAGTGGGGAGGGTCCGTTAGTGAGATTCCACTATTGATTTGTATTGGTGGTCGAGGAGGGGAGGTCACTGCTTTGGGTGGAGATTAAAATGCAGCCTCCTGTCGTTTGCATGTGTGGAGCATGGATGGACCTATATCACAGTAGCTGTTCTGGGACCCCTCCCTCTCCCCCTCCCCCACCAGTCTGGGCATGCTGGAACTTTTCAGGAGGTTTCTCTTCTCCAGAGAGCTACAGCTGTACCCATCCCAATGCCCCGATTTCAATCCTGGTTAGTTCTTTCCTTTGCAGATGTTAAATGCCAACTTTCTTCCTCACGTCCTCCATCCACACCTGGCTGGCTCCCCTTCTGGATCTGTGGTACCCACAGCTGCCTAGCCCCATGGTTGCATGAGGAGGAGTGGGCTGGCTTGCAGACTGGGGACCTGGTTACTTGGCCTCTTGAAGGACTGATTGGTGCCACCCTCCTCCTGTGAGTTTAACTCCGAGTCCCACATCGGTTACAGTTCACTGAACCGCACAGAGGGCTCCAGCTTGTGGGACAGTGCAGTGAGGACCTTGTCGAATTTCTCATAGCGTTCCCGCTGGCTGCTCTCAGCACCGCGGCTGCCCCAAAGGAGACGCATCTGGAACTCAGTGCTGAAGATCTCAAGGAGCTCAGCCTTGCCCTGGAATCCTGCAAAGGATACAAGACCCAAGAGCGTCAGAGAGAAGCCAGCCCACCAGGGGACAAGCTCATCACATGCATGCTCTGAACCACCCTAGCCTAAATGGAGCAGCAGGAAGCAGCAGGGATTCCTCTGCCCTTCCAGCTGTCCTGGAAAAGCAAACTGGCCTGGGGCCATGAGATCAAGAGAGCACATGGTAAAACGGTTATTCCAGGAGCAGGGTTGGGAGGCTTATGGTTCAGCCACACAATGCCTGACTCTAGCCTGGAGAGAGATTGGCCGAAACATGGACCTTCTTACTAATAGTCCTGCGATAAAGTACGAGTTACCCCACATCCAGTCCAAGGCCTTAATGATGCTCTGTTCAAAGTCCCTTCAAACACAATGGGCCAGATTCTGCCCTGACTTGGAACTAGGGTGACCAGATATGCCGATTTTATAGGGACAGTCCTGATATTGGGGGCTTTTTCTTATGCAGGTGCCTATTGCCCCCTACCCCGATTTTTCACACTTTCTATCTGGTCACCCTACTTGCAACTCATGATTGCTGGGAACTGCTATGTAACCCAGCTTTGGAGAATCTAGAGGGAAGCGGTGGGGGTGTGATGGGTGTGTACCCCATGGAGGCAATTAAAAAAGTTAATGTGGCTTGGAGAGGCCAATTATGCTATCTGGTTGCACCTGGATGGTGGGCCAGGCGTATCTGATGATGAAGCCCAGCTGGGCGGTACAACAAAGACAGGAAGTCTGCAGCAGAAGGTACTGCAGGAAGAGAGAGTGAAGAACTCTACAGTCACTCTCTGGGACCAGAGAGTGTGGGAGAGTCAAGGAGGAACCCAGGGGCAGAGTTGGCCCTGGGATCTTTTCCTGAGTAGAGAAATCTAGCAGGAAGCCAGGAGTTACACAGAACAGCCACTGGGGATGGAGCAGGCTCTGGTGGTGAGTAGCCCTGAAGATAGGGCAGAATATGGACTTCTAAGGAGAGAGCCCAGGGAGGTGTTATACTGAGGTGCAGAGAAGGATGAAATGTCAAGCCCAGGGACAGCAGAAGTGGGTTTCCATTTGTACTTTGTTTGAGATTTTGTTAGGGGATTCCAGTGGGAGCCCTGTATGGCCTGGCCCTGAGAGAAAGGTAAACCTGGAGAGGCTGTGGGAGAGGCCAGCTGATAGGATACAGTAGGAAGGGAGGCAGCAGCTAGGAGTCTGACAGAACAGACCTTGGCTGCTGGTTATAGAGTCTCTTGGACTGGAACCCAGACTAGAGGGAGGGCCTGGATTCCCTACCAGCCTCTGGGGAAGGTGGTGTGAGGCCCATTAGATGGGGATAAGGACAATGGAGAGCCCTAAGAGAAGGGCATGGGACTGAAGAGCTTTTGTCAGGATGCTGGACTGTTGTTGAACTTTCTGTTATGCTGGGTGGGGTGAAACAGGCCAGAGCTCTAAGTTGGGAGAAGAGGTGGATCACTGCAGGTGGTGCTGATGAGAACTTTCTACGCCAGACCCAGCCACGTGCTCCAGTGGGGAGTCCCCTTTTCCACAGGGGTAAATGCTGCACAAGACCATCCAGCTGGCTGCCGAGCTGAAAAGCACCCTGGGGTGCTTATTTACTGCCAGCGGCATGGTATCCCCTGGTTCCATCCCCCTTCCGTACAGGAGAACAGCCCCAGTTCTGACAGCGGGACACCCTCTGTGGTGTGGAACCAGCTTCACGGGGATGGGAAGAGGAAGATCTAGTGTTGTATGGACCTTCCCCTTGCCAGTGGGGTATCTGGTGCAGCCTGGAGGGGCTTTTTAGCCCAAAGTGAGTTGGATATCACAGATCAGACTCAATGCTTCCTTACCCTGAAGCTTCACCTCTGCGTTGGTATGGTAGAGTCCCCCATGATGCGCCACCATCCGCGCTGCTTCCAGATGGGCCATGACAACCTCCACACCGTTGTCCGTGTTTTCCCAGGGCTCAGGGCTGTCCAGGAGCGCGGCATCCCGCTCCAGGAGTGTAATAAGGGGCACGATATGAGGGAAGGTGGTGTTGGTCAGCGGAGGGCCTTCTGTGAAAGAACAAGAACACACCCACACCCTGAATTCCCTGGCTACTGCCTGATGTTTCAAGAGCCAAAGGGGCCACTTCATACGCTCACCCTCAAAGTTTGTCATGGTGAGAGGTGCAAGACAGAGCCATGTGGACCGATGCCCTCCAGATAGCTACAGAACAGGTACAGTCTGGGCAAGATTCCCCCAAACAGGCACTTCCCAACATGCCCCAGTCCTTATCCCACAGAGGAGGGAGACCCTCCCAGGAGCAAGAGGGCAGTTCAGTCCTTGGCCTCTCACTACCAACAGGGGGGTCAGTTAGTACCAGTTATGGCAGTTTGTGTGATGTGGACACCTCTCCTCTACAAACAGGTCTGGGCCAGTCAACTCATTTCACCTAGGTCACTAAATAGCCATCAGATGATCAGTCCACTACAAGCCCTGCCCTGGACATGAACTAGGGACCTAGAGGGGAACGCTCCAATCCCATATGGTCCAGATTGTCAGGAGGGTAGAGTCAGATTCCCAAGCACTCAGCACTTGGAATCAGATTTTCCAAGAGAGCTCAGTATCCAACGCTGCTCTGAGCCCTTCGGAAAATCTGTCTGTCTTCCCAACTGTTTCCCTCTTAATGTCACCCTGTCTCCTTATGGTGGAACACACAGCTGCTTACCCAAGTCACCTGGGACTGGCTCTAGGAAGCAATGTTTATGCCCAGCCACTGCTTTTGTTTGTTTTGAATGGGGCTATTTGGAAAGCGAAGAGGCAGGACTGGTTGGAAGGGGGTGGCAGGCATTCCAGAGCACACGGGCTGTGGACAAGTGAACAGCTGGACTCCGTTAGCTTGGGGTTGCAGCTTCTGCAGGGTCTTGCACCTTCTACATCCCAGCAGCAGTGTACAAACGCTGACCGTAATGCCCTTGGCATTACTAGGAGGGGGGAAGCTCATGGGGGAGGAAGGATGGACAGATCATAGGCAGCAATCCCACCCCGGCAGCCCCAGTGGGGTTTGGTGGCCCATGACTTCAGAGGCCTTGGGAGGAGCTGCTGCTGCCATAGGGTGCAGTTAGACTCCGAGGAGAGGGGTAGAGCCACCAGGGACTGGAATGGGGAAGAGGGGGCAAGGGGAGGGTTGAGTGGGGTAGGAGGGACGTTTTGGGTGACTGGCAGAGAGGCCATGATTTTGGAGGCTGCCCCTTTCCAGGGGGCTCTCACTATGGAAATACCCATCATGATGATGAAGAGTCTGGCAGGAAGCCAGGTGGAGGTAACTGGACACGTCCATTTCCCCTCACTCATTCAGTGGGATGATATGGGAAAATGGGACAGGGGCTAGCCCATCCACAGCTCGATGGATGGATGGGGGGAATCGTATGGACCTTTGCGAGGGAGCTGCAGAGCAGAGCAAAGGGGAAAGAGAAATGCCAGGCGAACGACTCTTCCTCCCCATTACCTTTTCCTTCATTCAGGCCCTTCAGGAAGGGCTTTAGCTTCTTCTCATAGAGGATGGCCCCCTCGGTGTGTCGCTGGCGCAGCGCCATCCAGGTCTGCTCTAGCCGCGAGATCTGGAAGCAGCAGCAAAGAGGGGTCTGACCATGGGACCGTTGGCAGCAGGCTCTCAGCTCTACAGGGACTGTCCCACCAACGCACTGGGATTCTGGCGCTCATGAGGGACCAGCAGCACCAGCTAGAGCTGGAGACAGGCTAATCGTGGGTGGATCTGCCAAAGCACCTCAGACCTGATCTGCAGCCCCCCTGCTGTTCCAATCCAAGGACACCCCAGCAGCTCAGCTAACACACCTCGCTCCTAACCTGCAACGCTTCGTGCTGCGCCAATCTAGGATCCCCCACAGCTTTGCCTATAAACCTCGGCCCCAACTTGCAGCCTCCCCTGCCGGTCCCCTCTGCAGGCTCCCTTGGTTGCGCCAACTCTCTGGGCATCTCTAAGCTTGACCGTGCTGCAGTGGTGAGAAACTTGAGAGCTCATCAAAAGAATTTTTGCTTTGCTGGTATTTTTTCCTTCCTGCGTGGCTGGTGATGGACAGCGAGAGATGGGGAGGGCAGGGAGCAGCTCCAGCTCCTTTGTACTAGGGGAAAGTGAGTTCCCAGCTGGGCTTGATTTAAAGTTGAATTCTAATCTCCTTTCATCTTCTGAAGGGAGCAGCTTGGACTGTGAGATGCTGGGGCCTTAAAGCAGTGATTGTATCCTATTGGACGGCGACTTCATTTCCTCCGAATAATACAGCCCAGAAAAGAATACCAAATCATGGCCGTATGGGACCGGGCCATTTTTTGGAGGTGGGGATGTTCCCATCCTCGCCATTTCCCTATAGCTCTTTTCTGCTCTGCTTCGAGCATTGTTCTGAGTTACACCCAGGTTGAACTGGACCCCGTGACCCCACAATATTCTCTCTCCGCTCTTCCCCCCACCCCAACGTGCTGGCGTTTGGGGCTCCAAGAGCCTGAAGGATGCAGTGAGGCGTGTGCGATTTGGGGAGGGGGGTGGGAGAAGGGGCCCAGCTGAGCCGAGCGCTCGCCGGAGAGGGGTTTTGGTACCTGGGTCATTTCCAGCGCATTCATCACAGCGGCAAAACTGAACATGTTCCCCAGGGTGCTTTTCAACTCGGCAGCCAGCTGGATGGTCTTGTGCAGCAGGGCTGCCCGCTCTTCCATGCTGCCTGTGCAGCCCAGGATGTCCACCGCGATCATTACGGACATGGTGTGGAACCTGACGTGGGAGGAGACAGAGAGGCTGAGATGTCAGATGAGGAAGTCAGCAAGGACCATGCAGGAAGCAGAGGCAAGGGAGTTAGGAGGTGGCGAAGGGGTATGGAGCCTCTTGGCCACTGGTTCAAATCTGACCCAAGTGAGGAGTGGCCAGAAGATGTCCCCATCATGATGGCTCTGTGGTTCCCCATGTGCAATGCCCTGGCTGCCTCGGTCCAGGGGGACACAACTGGAGGCCTCATCAGCCGGCTCAGCAGAGAGGCTGAGGACTGAACGGTGCCATGGAGCCTGGGCTCCCCCTAGAGGTGGCCCATCAAGGTCAGGTTTGAGGCCCAGCGGGAGGCCAGCACTGGGTGTGGTGCTTGCTCTGCCGCTGCCTGGAGTGCGGGGCCAAACTGAGGATTTCAGTCTCCGGGGCTATTGCTCTGGGGCCTGTCGCTGTCGTTTCAATAACCCCCCGAAAGCAGATTCGGGGCAGAGCAGTGTACGGCGAGGGAAGCTGCATTCGGAACCACAGGCCAAACTTTCCAAATCTGGCGCCAACAGCTAGTCTCCAAGATCCAGAGCGAGACACCTAACCGAGTGGGGCTGAGCCCCACGGCTCTGCTGGAGTCAGGCTGAGCTGCCTGGGACAGGAGCCAAGCTCCACAGGCCCCCTTTCCCCTTGCTTCCCAGCCTACCGTTCCAGGAGGTCGAGCCGAAGTTGATGGCCGTGGGGCAGGGTGAGCAGCTCCATGCCCGAGCTCACTCCCATGAGCCTCTGCATCTCCTTGGTAACACCCAGTATCCTAGCAACCTGCAACAAAGAGGGGAAAGCAGCTGAAGCTCCTCTAATTGAGGGGAGGGGGCTTGGCTAGGTGCAGTGAAAGTTTTTGCTCTGGACAGGCTCCATTGTGTGGCAGCCACAAGCTTAGGTCTTCCCCCTGCCTCACCACACACCAGCCTCAGCGTGGGCAGGGCTGGCATGGCTCAGCCAAGGAAGCACCGATGCTGGGGACTCCCTAAGCTGCTGCCAGCGCGGGGTTGACACACAAAGGGCACACCAAGAGATGGACGGTACTGGATGTGTGTGTGAAGGTACTAAGCACTGTGAGCAAATGGAGATGCACCCGTTTACCCCAAGGGATGAGTTTGGCCCTAAAGCCCAAGATCCCCTGGTGTCGAGAACCAGCGTCCAGACCCTAGATGGAAACAAACTCTGGAAGGGAAATGGCATGGACGGGGCAGGCAGGTGGCAGGTGTTTGAGGACACAGCCTCAGCGGTGTCCTTGGCAGGGGATGGCTAGTATGGAGCCTCTTGAGGCACTGGTCTGAGAGTCAGGAGATCTGGCTTCTAGTCTTGGCTGTGCCAATGAGTGCCTGGCTTTGGGCAAGACACTTCTCCTCCCTGGTCCCCTGATAATCCTGCCCTACCTTGTGCACAGGGTCCCGTGAGGAATGTAATGGCTTTGAGAATGGACAGTGCTCTTTTTGATTACAACCCAGCCCTAGGAAGCTGGCTCCCATCCAGCCCAGGGGTGGTGGTGACCAGGGTGGGCCCAGCTGATCCCCAGTACGTGGCCTGTGTGAAATGAGGTGGATTGTCTCAGTCCAATTCCGGGTGCACAAGTCCTCACCTCGCAATAAGCTCTCACATAATTGGCATTGATTGTCCCCTTGTCAGCTGTCTCAGAGAGGCCAAGGACTGAGTGGGACCAGGAGAGACTCAGCTCCCCTCATGCCTCTAGAGCACTGGTAATACTAATTTGCCCTCACAATACCTGTGAGGTCAGCTACGCACATGCATTTTACATATTGGGGAAACTGAGGCAAGGAGCACTGAAGTGACTTGCCTCAGGTTACACAGAGTCACTGGTGGATCTGGGATTAAAACTCAAAGCTGGTCACTCCCAGCTCTGTGCTCAGTCCACCAGACCCCACTCATCTGCTCAGCTGGCACCAGATAGGTCCCTTTGAGATGCTAAATTCTTTAGTTAAACATCAGCTCTTCCAACAAGCACAGCAAGGGTGGGGTTAGTTCAAAGCAGCAGGTCATGGGAATGACATTGCCCTCCCCACCCTCCAAATCTCCAGTCATACCAGGCAGTCCACTTTGGTGATGTGTCTGGCAAGAGCCTTGGCATCCACCTCTGCCAGGAGCTCCTTCACCTTCTTAAGCACAGCCATTTCCAGAGGCTTGTTTTCCAGAGGGATCAGCAGGGACTGGAATGCCACAGGGTTGAAAGACGAGCCCATCTCCACAGTGGGTGAGACAAAGCCCACAATGTCCTGCTCCCCTTTCATCCTCTGCCCTGCCTCACTGGAGCCGTTCTCTGCAGTCACCCTCTGAGCCCCCTCCACCTTCAACCTCTCCACATAGCTCTTAGTGGGGAGCAGCTTGGTGTCAGGAGTTGGCCTCTCCTGGCCGACAGGGGAGGTGGGGTGGAGCTGGCAGTAATGCCCTGTGTCCGGGTCACTATAGCTGTTAACGGAGGGGGAAGGAGAGGCCCTGGAGTACCCATAGCAGGGAGTGGAGTGGGTGCTATCAGCCAGGTCTGTCAGGGGTTTGTTTCCTGGACACAGCTGTGGCTCGCTGGATCTTCTTATGACAGGAGAGGCTGGGGGTATGCCACCAGCTTGACCCCCTTGGGGCTTTAGCCGTGTCACTGCAGAGGGAAGAGGAGACCCAGTTACTGTAGATCAGAGGAGAGACATGCATCCCAGGCACACCCATAAACACGCATGCTGCATGCCAAACCGAGAGATGCAAGAGACCCAGCTCTCAGATAGAACACACAATCTGGATCGGGACCTATGAAGTTACAATATCTTTGCCATGATTGTAAGAACTTCTACCCAGTCAGAGGGCAGGACTTTGAGCCCATGTTATATTTGAGGTTGCCAAGGACTGGCAGAAATTAGAGTAGTTTCTAACAGTTGTACAACCCTAGGGTTTAGTCCCCCACTCTCATTCCAGACTAGCTGATTCTTTTTAAATGGTGGTGTGTGTGTGGGGAAGCGGGGGGTTGTTATGGCATCTGCATGGTGTAGGTAGTTAGGAAAGATTGAGGCCCTTGTTTTCTGTGTACTATTCCTTTAAGTTTCTAAGATCTGCCTCTGTGCAAAGACAGCAGCCATTGTGTTCGAGTGGCTGCAGCCTGTTACATAGGAGATTCTCACACTATGCTCTCTCTGACTGGACTTTCACTCTCTCTCAATGTTTTCCCTTAATCTGAAGGGGGGTTATTATAGACAGTTGGTGTTTCATTAGCAATATGTGATGCAGCAGGCAGGTAGAGTTGTAGGAAAGAGATCTGTCATGGGGTGACAGGCCTTTTGGAGGGAGTTGGGGGCAGTTTACCTGGGACTAAAGCTGGTGAGCCAGCCTTAGGGCTAATTGATTGCCCAGGGGCTAACTGATCATCCAGCTGGCTGGTTAGTGCTTATCTGATAGGTAAGTACCTGACTTTAATAAAAAGGTCAGCAGAACTCGGAGAGGAATCTGTATGGTGATCAGTTGGGGACAGAGAGCTTTTGGAGAGAGGAGATCCCAACAATGCACAAGGGGAGTGCTTCCTAAACCAGTTATGGGAAGGACTGTTGAGAACTGAACCCCAGTGCCAGGTAGGAGAGATGGGAAAAAGTCCTGATGATAGCAGTACCCTGAGCTCCAGAGAGGAGGACTGAGGGTTATTTATGTAAAGAGAACTGAAGGACTGGTGAGAACAGTACCCCAGCTTCCAGGAAACATTTTATCTAGGGAAGATCCAGAGACTGCAAGAGAGGGCACCCCAACAACAGAGCTAGGAGTGGCATCTGAGACCCAAATTGGAAGTTTATTTGGGACATGTTTTCTGTTGATTAGTCATTCTTTGATACAAGATTGTTTTGGACTTACAAACTCAAGGTGTGGAAACTGAGGCAGTATCTGTAGTGTGGCACCTGGCCACTAGGGCTGAGGAAGGGGTGAATCCTGACTCATTGACAAGATCCGTACTAAGCATGTAGAGGCCAGCGTTATGTGCCACAGGGCCAGTGTCTATCTAGTAGCAGCCCGGCCCAGTTGGCATACCTGAGCCTCTGGTGTCACCCCACGCTAAATCCCTGCCCTCTTTCCCCAATTCCTCTCTTCATACTATGGATAATGCACATCCGAGTCTCTGTGTACGACTGCTTTCTAGGGGGCTGAGGGATTCCTACCAGTGCTGTAGGCCGGAGACAGTGGGCTCTCGGAGATGGGAGACATTGGGGAATGGAGATCTTGGATTTGGTCCACGCTGACTGCGCAATTCCGGATGACATCTCGGTGATGCGGTAAGGATACGCTGGGGGTGGGGTAAAAATAGGTCAAGTCACTGATCCCTCTAAAACACACGGCTCCTGTAGATGCTCCAGGGTGGATGCCAAGGGACAAATTCACAGTGTAAATGCGTGCAACTGTATGAAAGTCAGTGAACTTGTGTCCGTTTGTGCCGGCAGTGAATTTGGTCCCCAGGCTTCAGGGGTGGCTGGGGTAGTATACCCACACCCCAGGAGAGGGCACCTATGACTTTATTTTCAGGAGAGCTCAGCTCCCATTTACACACCAGCACAAGTAGCCAGACTTTCAGAAGTATGTGGGTGGGGAAGCTCTGCTGAAAAGTCCAGTCTGTGGGGATGGGTTTTTCAAGAGTGCTGAGCACATGCGGCTCTAGCTGAAGTCAATGGGAGCTGCAGCTGTTCAGCACCTCTGGAAACCAGGCCTTGATTCTCTAGGAAATGCTCAGGACACTTCAGTATTTGAAGGATCGCAGTCAGCTAATTCAGGCCCAGCGCTTAGGTTTTGTAGGCCCAAAGTAAGAAGAGAAATGTTTGCACAATTGGTGTATTAACTGTCAGTGACAGCAGTTTGTTTGGATTTAAACATTCTCCTCTCCCTAGCCTGTCCCCACCCTCCCCATAGAGGGCTGGTAACCCAAACCCCACAGCATGGGGACAGTGCAGGAGAAATAGCCAAGAAATGAGGGGAGATTGACTGACTCGTTTTGGTGTCACTGCCTAAGCTGAACAGATGGCAGAAATGGGCAGTGAAGAGTAAGTGAGAGTTTGATAATTCTTTCCATTTCCCATCTCTGGTGTGCTCGGCAAGGCCGGGGTATTTTTTTTTAAGATCCAATAAAATGAAATTGGAGGAATGTATAACCCTATCAAGCTGATCAGGTGTCTTGTACACGCTTGCTGCAGCTTTAACTGATCTGACTCATTGGTGACGCGGAGGGGTGTTATCACAAAGTGCTCTGTGGCTCTTAGTGAGGAATGCAGCTGGTTGCTGATTGTTGCTGGTGTGTTGTCCAGTGAGTTGCAGGCTGGGGACTACGAGTCGGGATTCCTGGATTCTAGTCTGGGCTCTGCCATTGATTTGCTGTGTGATCGGTGCCTAGTCATTTCCCCTCTTGGTGCCAGTCTCCCCAAATGGAGATAATCCCAGGGATGTGGTGAGATGCCAAGGCCCTCTGAGACCCTTACTGTTCTGCCTTTCACTTATCTCATTACCTGGTTGGGCACCCCTCGCCCCTGGTGATCTTGTCGGCCGTTAATCCGTCTGTCATGGTGATGCTCCGCCTCTTTATGTGCCCCCCTTTCTGGCCGGCAGGGCTGTGGGGCCCGCTGTGCTTCCCATTGGCTAGTCCATAGCTGGCTTCCAGGTAGCGCAGCGGAAAGGTGCGGTTGATGGGGCAGTAGATGATGGTGCCACTCTGCTCGGAGACGGCTTTGCGGTTCCCCACGTAGAAGCGCACCAGGGCGGGCACGTTGTCGAAGCTCTCCTGCTCGAACAGGTACTGGATGTGTGTGCGGCCGTCGCTGGACTTCACCATCACCTTGTTGATCTTGAAGTGCAGCGGCTCATTCCTCCAGCGGCACGTCAGCACGTAGTCCCCAAGGCTGGTGAGCGAGTCACGGATCAGGAAGTCCCCATTCCTCTGGACCAGGCTCTCCGACACCTGGGGGCGTAAGGTGGAGACTATCAGACCTCCCCTGCTCTGGGTGGGGCCGGCCCTGGTGTCAGCAGGGCCTTGTACCAAGTGAGATATTGGATGGGCATCACCACAAGCAACTTTCCAGAACCTGGGTGGGGGACCGGTGTCATCCAGGGACTTGGGGAGGAGGGCGGGGCGGGGGGAGTGGCAGGTGGTGTTTGGATCACGAAATAAATTCATCTGGAGGGAATGGAGAAGACTTAGGCGCATGGTGAGAAAGAGGGAGATGGCACTAGCCTAGGCCCAACCCTGGGTCCCAATTCTCCCCTGCCCTGCACCTTATACAGTCATTTACACCAGTGCAGAGTTGGTGTGAAGTGCTGCAGCTCCGACTGGGTCGCGTTTTGCACCACGTTGCACTGGGGTAGGTGATTCCACCAGGTGTACGGCAGTGGTGAATTAGGCCCCTGATCCAGGCCTCTCACATGGCTGCACGGAGCTTGGGGAGCTCTGCTAACTTCCTTCTCAAAATGTTCCTTGTCGCATGAGCTGGAATCTCTGTCCCATCCCCTGAAACTTTGGGGTGGGAAGAGACCCTCCAGGACACAGAACTGGGGCCAGATTCATGGTGGGTCCTAAGATGGGACCTACGCCCCAGTTTTAGGCTCCGCTGAGATCCACAAAACTCACTGAAACCTGTAGGAGCCTAAACTCCCTCAGTGCCTACGTTTTCAGGGTAAAAGTTCCCTTCGCACCTGGTTTCTGCCTCTGGACATGTGCACTGCTGCCTCCCTCTAGACACCCATCTGCCCCCTAAGTCCAGAGGGAATCCCAAACCAGTGGAAGACAGGCGTCTGTCTGCCTAAGTCGTGTGCGGGGCCCGATCCAGTAGGTGGCCTCTCGGCATGCCTACTGAATCAGGTTCCATTCAAAATCTGGCCGGATGGGGGTGGTGCCTACCTTCTAATTTTTAGTCCAGTGGTTCGATCACTCACCTGAGTGGTTCAATTTCTCCCCTGCCACCTAGGTGAGAGGGAGGCAGGCTCTGAACAGGGGTCTCCCCCCACCCTCAGGCAATCACTCTAACAGTGAGCTCATGGATATTCTGATGTGGGGCACTCTCAGTATCTCCTGTTGAAGCTGTTCCATGGGGGATAAATAATGAAGAGTGATCAGAGCAGGGGGGCTGGACCCCATCACCCTAACCACTGGGCTGCAGAGTCACTCTCTCTCTCTCGCCTAATGACTGTTCTACTGTGGATAATGACTGAAACCATCTTTGGGCCAGAGAGAGGCTGCCTATAGCCCAGGCACGGACCTGGGAGGTGGGAGACCCAAGGGCCAATCTCCCTGCTCCAATCACTCTTTGCTCTGGGCTAAAAGTTATAAGGTGGGTGGTGGCTCCTCCTCCTCCAGCCATTTGCGTGTGGAGCAAGGAAGGCACCTAATTCATTCCTGCAAGAAACCACTTAGGTGCTGAAGCTATCCGGCTCCAGGCGATGGGTTCCCATTTGTGGATCACCAGCATGGATAGGTGCTCCCTGCAGTCCCGATCTCCGACAGAGGGGCGGGGCTTAGCACACAGCCCTCTGGTCGGGATTTCCTATTGCAACCTCAGATGACTCCCTGCCTAGCATGCTGGCTTTTATGGATGACCTTGTAAGGTGTCCCTCCCCTTGTTACTGCATAGGGAGCCTAGGCACCAAACTTGTGGATCACAGGGTCCTTTCTGTAATATTTTTTTTTCTAGGCGCCTAAAAGTTATGCCAATGCTGAGTGTTGCAACACCCACATCCCTTTGTGCCCACCCCAGAACAGAGCAGGATTGTCTTGTAGGGCACCTGTGCGGTTGTTCTAACTTGAGTTCCTCCTCCAAGCATTTATCTCCCCGCCTGCCCCAAGCTAGATCTAAAGACTATAGGGGAGGGGCAGGGAAAGGGAGAGAGGCTGGTTCCATGTCCGCTCGAGTGAGTGGAGAGACAGGAGCTGAGGGGACACTTAAAGGGGGTGGGGGTATTTGTATCATCAGGGTTCAAGGGAACTGCTTGTGCCCCCCAGGTGCTGCTCAGAATGGTCCCATGACCACATGGCCAGGCAGTGTTCCCTGCAGCACAGATCCACGGAGGCAATGCAGACTGGCCAGTGACCCTTTCCCGGTGGAGTGGGAAGGCTGCCTGAAGGGGAAATCAAGCCATAAGGTGTCCCAGTGCAGGGGGCGAGAGCGTCCTGCCCTCTCCTTCCAGTCCTGCTGCCAGAGTGGCAGACTGGGCAAGGTGTTGAGTTCAAAGCCCCCCTGCAAAGATGGGCCTTAGGGTGTCTCTTGCTGCACTTGAGGCCAGCCTGGATTCTCCAGGGCAGGCAGCCAAGGCTAGGGGCTTCCAGCAGCAGCTCAGCTCCCCCTCACCTCTCGGGGGATGCGCCCGTGGTACCATACATGGCTGCGCAGGTCCGTGCTGCTCAGTTTCAGCTCCTCCTCCAGCTCCTTATGAAGCTTCTCCGGCGAAGAGTCAAGGATGTACTTCTCCTTGGAGAACTGGAAAGAGCACAAGTGCACATCAGCCACCATTCTGTTCCTTTAGACACGCCAGGAGCCCAGAGAACACAACCAGCACCCAAGGAGTTGCCCTTGGCCTGAGGAGAGGGCCTATCCTAGACACACAAGACACCCCAAGGAGATACAAGCCCCACCAGCTGTAGAAGGATTCCCTCAAATACAGAGCTGCCACCGCACAGCAGAGATCCACCAACACCGAGTTACAGATAGCAGCAGTGTAAGGATGGTTTGGATGGCCTGTCACCAACAGAGGATCGGGGCTTGTGGTAGGGGAAGGGGGATGATGCGTAAAGAGAACTGTCAGCTAACATGAGCTGCAAAATGATCCCATCACCGGGTGCACAGGGAGGTGCATGGATGTGCTGTCTGTAGTGGATCTTGAGATGACAGCTGGTTTCACAAGAAGGCTCTTGTGAGGAGCCCTTCAATCTGCACATCCCCTGCGGCCGGCTGTGCTGCTTCACTGCTTTTCTTCCTGGATTGATTGCGTGTGTGTTTGTTCACACACGCGCTTTGGGGAGGAGAGATGTATTGATGCCCCCGTTCCTCCACTCAGGCAGCATATGCTTCTCTGAATCAAAGCACCTGCAACTCCCCTGCAGTGGATGAGCGGTCCCACTGGACACAGCCTCCTCTCTGCCCTCCCTACTCTGCCACCAAACTGTATGACATCACTGGGTTATTTCTGTCTGTCAGAGTCCCAGCAGGCCAGGAGCCAATGACACCAGTGCAACTGAAGGCAGAGCTGCTGGAGGAAGAAAAGTCAGAGCCAGTGATCCTGTCTGCAGCAAGCTGCAGGTGACTACGGCACAGTCCTCAATGCCGGTTGAATCAGGCTGTGTGTACAGTGTGCTCCCTCTGTTTCCAGTGCATCATCACTGCAGGACCCCCTCACAATGCAATTCTATACCCTATGCCTGAACTGAACTACGGCACGCACTCCTACAATATTTGCCAACTCAGTCATGGCTGATCGGGTGAATGAGTCTTTATTTCTAAGGGGGGGCTGGGAATTTGATCAGCCAGAAGGTTTTGGACCGGGTCAAACCCTTACTCTTCTGGCTTGTTCAGTACTAATTTTTCTGGGCTGCACACATGGGAGACGCGCACACTTACTATCTCCACACCCCTGGCACTCGCATGTTGCCATGAACAATATGGAGATGGCTACGTAAGACAGCTATCGAGAGGCAAGAGGGATGGCTTTGATTTTTTCTCGTCCGTGGGATAACAACCAAAATGGTACAAAACTTCCCTCTGTTTCTAACGGGGTGACATCTCCTCGCAATATGTCAGTTGTGCTTACAGTTAATGTGGCTGCACAGGGCTATTGTGCCCTGAGATATTTATGTAGCAGAATTCACTTCCCATTCTTCATCGTGCTCTGTCTATCTGTATTGCTGTTGCAGAAGTAAGTATTCAGTGTTATCTATCTGGCCCTCTTCACCATAGTATCTGAGCTCTTAACACATTAATGGATGTTGTCCCTGGGAAATAAAGCGGCTGTCGCAGGGTGACACTGGTCCTTTCAGAAGGAAGAGGCCAGCTCACCTGTGACTGATAAGCCAATCCCCTACTGGGCTTAAGAGGATGTCTGGCTGGGACCTAGAGGGGAGGAGAGAGATCTGGAGAGTCCCCCAGCTGCCTGTGAGCACAAAGTGAAAGGGGCAGGTGAGACCTACCTAAGCATGTCAGGAAAGGGGCTAGCCTGCCGACCTTCCTGAGCTGGAGAGCCAATGAGGGGAGGCTGAAAAGGGCTGAATTGCTGGCTGGTGTTTGGGTCAAAGTCAAGAGACTGTGATTTTCATGTGGATGGTCTAGAGAGTGGAGCTCTGGAACAAGGGCAGAAAGGGACTGGGAGGGAACCAAGTGCTGCTGGGTGACCTGGAAGTGAGATCCCTAGGAATGGAAAAATCTCACTACCTTTGTATGTTTTACTGTGGGAAGTGGGAGAACAGTTTTACCATAGCAGTTTTGTGGACTATTGTACATCTACATCAATTATGCCCAAAGATGGGACTTTGTATTGGACAGCAGGACACTGTGTTCCTTTTTATGGTTGGACCATGGGGAAACTGAGGCAGGCGCATGACTTTGGAGGGTGCCCTGGGGAGGGGTTGCCTTGTCACAGAGGTATTATCCCCATGTATAGATGGGGAATCAAGGCACAGAGCAGCTGTGTAAGGCCCTTGGCTTTTTGTTTTGATTTTGTAAAATACTTCCTGGAGCTTTCTCAACGTTTATTCCAAAACTTAAATTGAGTGAAAATTGATTTTAAAAAAAAAAAGGGGGGGGCGCGCATGCCTCGTGCTCACGAGTTAGCAGGAGAGTGCTCCCTTTTGCTGCAGCAGTCGGGAGGTCTGGGCTGCTGGGAGCTGGCTCTTTGCCCATCTAGCTCCCCCCCTTCACAGCAGCTGTGGGAACTCTGCACGGAGGAAGCTCGGTCCTGGCTTACCCAAAATTCAGGTGAAAATTGGTAAATCCCCAATACTGATTTTCCCACCTCCACCAAAACCTGGGAACTTTTCAGAGAAAAATGGGTAAATACTAAAAATGCAGGGCCTCATAGATGTGTGGCTTGGGCCAAGTCACTTCAAGTGTCTGTGTCGGAACCAGGACTTCAAGGCAGGTCTTTAGCGGACCATCCTTCTTCCCTGGTTGGAGCAGCTTATCTTGTAATTTATACTGGAAAGTAGTTTGACTGCCACCAAGCTGCTAGGTTGCAACCAGCTTTCCATTATAAAAGCACTACCTGTTACTGGGTCGAGTCTGCCCTGTTTCCCCAGCCATCCCCCTACTCCCCACGCTGTGTGCAGACTGATGTAGTTTCTGCAGGCTCATGTGTAGGATAGTATTAGAGCCTTTCTCTAGATGTAAACAGATGCTTTTTCCTTGCAAAGCTATTCAGCATTTCAGCTGTCCCCCACCCCCCATGCACACAACTGTGAGGTTGGAATAATCAGCATATTTGGATGATATCTTCCAGCGGGAGGCCAGAGAAGTGAGCGGCATTGTAGTCAGGATTTGAAATGCGGAGAGGGGTTGAGTCTGGGCCAGGGCAACTAAAATTTAAAAAAGCCACTTTGTCTGATTTGTAATCAGTGCACTGTTGGGGAAAGCTCACCCTGTGGTTAAGGATGGATCATGCAGGAGTAACACAAGAGACCCATCCACCAAAGGGTTAACTCCACTCTGTTAGCCTGCTAGTATCATGAATAATAATGACAGATTTAAAGGAAATCTTTTGCATAAAAATGAGCTTTTCACTAACACTCATGCACCTGAGCCTAAAACATCCAATCCTCCCCGCCCCCGCCCCCTAGAGAGACACAAGGGAATGACGTAATGTCTCAGATCAGCTGAAGCTGGGACTCGGGCCCAAGACCACCCTGCTCAGACTCCGCGTCCCAGAGCGATGACAGGATTCCCAGAGGATGCCCAGTCACAAATGCACAGTGGAGCTCCATAATCACAGCTGGACATGCACTCACAAGCCCAGACCTCACATGTACACAAGCCCAGACCTCGGAGCCTGTTTCCTGCGAGGAACAGGCTAGGCTCTCCACTATACCAGCGCAGCATCTCAAAGGAGCTGCTCTGGATTTACACCTGTGCAGCTGCAGTGCCACGGGGCCCTCCCATTGCATTATTTCGCACAACACACACTCATGCAGGCTTCTCTTGGATAGAAAGAACCCTGGAGCACCACTTAATACAGGCATGACCCACAGTCCTGCAGCTTCGTGTTAGTCCCACGTTCTGGGCCAGTGCTGAAATATTGGTGCCAAAGGCTTTGGCAGTAACACACGTTCAGCACCCTTCTTTGGAAGGCAGTGCTATCTAGTGCAATGGGGCCTGGGCGTTACAACTCCTGGGTTCCATTCTCATATTGCCGCGTCAGGCAAATCATGCCTCCTCAGTTTCCTCATCTGTAATGCAGATACAAGCATCTCACTATTAAAGTTTCCTTTGCTTAATTTCCACCTTTTCCTCCTCTTTATTATACCTACTGGCCCATATTCCCAGGTACAACGATGCAAGTGCACTGCAATCCAAGGTGTAACTGACAGCAAAGTTTGGCTCACTCCATCGGTTAGAGGTTTGAAGCCCCTTGTCACCCGTTTTGATTATGTGATGCTACTTGCTAATACACCAAATAACTGTGATCGCCACATCCATTTATGGCTAGGCTCTCGCGTTCCTACTCTGCCAGAATTCTCATTAAAACCAATAGGGATTTGGAATAATTGTGGTTCTGTTCCCCCTATGTCTCTGATCTGGATACAAGGTAGAAGGGCTGCCCTGCCCCAGCACCGGCAGAGTTCACTGAGGCCTTTGGTGGCTAAAGTTGGAAGTAAACCACTAGCCATGGTCCAGCTGGCAGGATATTAAAGGGTCACACACACACATCCACAGGCAAGTGCTTCAGACATGCACTTGCATGACAGCTGGCCTTGGTTCGTTAGAACGTTGCCTCCATGCCCAACACCTTCCTGTCTGCTCCCCTTCCACTCCTCCTGTTGCCACAGGTCTATGTGCTCTCCAGACCTTCTCTGCAGGTTAGCTCCTTTATCCGTTTCCGCCCCCATTCTTTTACATCTGTCACCATCCACCCTCTCCTTTCTTAGCAGAACGCTAGAGAGCGTGGTTCTGTCTCAGCTCTCCAACCACCTCTCTGGTGGGCTGTTCTCACTCTGGCCAGAGCCTGGAAGCCACATAACAGTGAGTGAGGCTTCTCTTCTGCTCATGGAGCTTTCTCCTGCCTCACTATCCTGGACCATAGGGAAGCCTTTGTCACCATCGAGGACTCCTCCTCCTGAGTCCCTATCAAGTGCTCTCCGGTCATCTGCTCCTGCCTATCAAACTCTTCCACTGGTGGAGATCCCTTCTCTGCAGAGTCCCAGAAGGTTCGTTTCCTCCTCCTGCTCCCTACCACCTCAATCCTTTTTCTGTTTTTAACCTGAACCATTTCTACCCTGATGATACTTGGCGCTCCATCTCTTGACACTTTTAATGATTCCTCCCCATCACTCTTGACCAAGTAAACTTGTGGTTTCCTCCCAGCTTCCTTCAGCTAATTGTCTCAAGCAGATTGTTCTGTCTTAGGCAATCAGACCTCCCATGTGCCTTCCACCTAGGCATCATCCTAAACCACAAGCTTTCCATCCGCAAATCTGCCTGTCATCACCTCCCAGGCATTCCCTGCGTGTACAGTATGCCACCTCTGCTGAAGTCCCGAGCCAAGCTTTTATCTCCTCTTACAACCCATTCTCTATGGCTTGAGGTAGCTGGGGAAAGTACACAGGCGCATGATTATACCCTCCTATCCTCTGGTCTGCTGGCACTATGTTCATTTGTCCTGGAACCTGAAAACTGCCCTTCTTGTTTTTAACTCCTCCCTGGACTTGCCCTAGCTAACCCACAGACCTTCCCACTCCGTGCTCAACAGGAACTTGCTTTCTTTCTGTCCCCACGCCTATCTCTGCGTGCACTAGGTGCTTGTGGTGCAAGCGCCTTCTGCTCTGCAGCCGTGGCCTTCTGGAACAGCTGCCTTCTCTCTCGCTCCATCCAGCCTTCCTCCTGTTTTAAAGTCTCTCTTCTCCCTTTCCTCTGTCTGACATTTTATTTGAACTCTCTAGACTCAAACAACAGTTCCCAAGTATTTTGGGGATCCTAGATACAGCCTAAGACCAGAAGGGGCCAACTCCAGATCTGTCACCAGCAGGTGAAACTCCATTGATTTCAAGGGATCTGGACTGCTCACAGCAGCTCCACATTCAGCTCTATGCTGTGTGCTCTGTGAAGCTGTACTGGACTGCCCAGTGGCATACTAGGCAGAGATGGGGTTGGCTACCTTGCTCCTGACATATCCCAGAATCCTTTGCACTGGCTGCATTGGCATGGGCTCCAAACAGATCCCACACACCAGACCCTTTCTTCTTTCACCTGCTGGTGGCTCTTGTGAACCTGCAGCAGAGTGCTGGGGTGAGCCCTGCACTCTTCTGGAGCCCTCGAGCCCTGGCACCCCATGTCTCTACCACTGGACTGGAGCGTTGGGTGTGAATTCCTCTGACGGCACTGGGGCCCAGTCCTGTGAGGTTCAGAGCACTCAGAACTCCCACTGACTTGAGGGGGAGCAGCAGGTATCCTGCAAGCTCCTGCCCTCAAGTCCTTAAACACACAGGCAAATCCATTCAACCCGGCTGAACTTTCTTAACAACGAATGGTAGCCAGGGGATGCAGCCAAAGTCCAGCTCCCTCCCAGGGGGCCTAGGCCTGAGCAGATACTGTTGCCATGACAACCCCATCCTCTGACACGGAGAAGCCCGCATCTCTCCGTGTGAGTGGCGGCAGCAGCTTGTTCACGGCAGCTCCCTCCCCTGCAGCAAAAGCTCCCAATAAAACACCTCCCAAACTAGCCTCTAGGGCTGAAGGGGAAGCAGGGAGCGGAAGGATGTAGACTCACGTGCAGCCTGCAGGGCCCACCTGGCAGTACATGATCCACACAGAGGGGGTGGAGCGGTGGGGGTTTGGGGTGGGACTCCCCACAGTGCGGGGATCCTACTGAAGTCACTAGTGCTTGAGAGTGTGAGGGCTCGGGGAGGTGGGGATGGAATTGGTGATTCTGCCATATCCATCCCCTCTTTTCTCTGCTGATGCAACCGCTCTCAGAGCTGCCCAAAGTGGGGGAAAAACAGCTCTCCTGGCGGTTTCATTCCTGCTTTAGTTTCCCCCTAAAGGACCCTTTCCCAGGGGTACCTTGGAAAATAACAGGGAGATGTATTGAGAAGTGGGGGCAATCCAGATGGGGGGGGGGTAATATGGGAGTGATCCCAGCTCAGCATGCACAGAGGAACAAGAGGGCTGAGGGTCAGAAAGTGCCCGCAAGAGCTTTTTCAAAGCTGTTTGCTGCCTAGAATTAGTCATTGCATCATTTAGCTGGGAGACTGGCCCTTCCCTCTCCCCATTAGCTTGCTCCAGAGATCTCTCTGCAACCCCCTCAGGCACACCTCATTCTCGCCAGAGAGACTCTAGGAGGATCTTTAACCTTTGCCACTAATCTAAATAGACAATCAATAGACTGTGGGCACGTGCAGCCGAGCCCCCAAGATCCCATCACAACTCCATCCATGCACTGAAAGCTTCCCCCCGCCCTCCCTCCTGGGAATACAGCGGGTCGTGCACCACAGTATGTTAGGCTTCTAGAGTCAGCTCACCCCATATAGAGTAGGAGCATGGAATCTCACTTCTCCGTGCATCAGTTCCCCCTACAGCCATCTCCCCGTCAACCCCTTCATGTGCCCCACCTGCCGCTACCACAATATCAATGTTCAATAGCAATCATCCGGAAATAGTCTATTTTTTTTAAAAAGCAAGGAATAAATGAGAGGAGTAAGTCTGGTCTATTTCAGTCTGTTTTATAAGAAACTGGCCTTAGTCAGCCTGAAGACCTCCAACGTTACGCCCACAATAAACAGATTAGTATTGGACTTTTTCCCCTCCTCCCCCGCCAAATTAGTGACGGTTCCAGCCAATATCGTACATCTGGGCTTTCCCCAAATCCTCACCATCCACATATGCAAATATGCAGGATAACAAAACCAAACAAGCCCAGCCAAGCAGCACCCACTGTCCCCAAGACTGGATTTGGCCAGGGGCCAGGACAGCATTAGTGCTGATGGCCAGGTGCTAAACTAGCAGAAAAAAGGGAACGTGTTGAATGAGCAGGAGACTCTTGCATTAGGGATGGGGGGGATGTTTGTGAGCAGAGAGCACCCTGAGCTACCCTGCTGATTGGATGGAGAGATCCTCACCATTGCAGGGGCTCTGCCATGCTTTCCAGCCTTGTGCTGTGCACTGTTTATTCCCTAGCTGTCCCTGGATGGCCTTGCCTACACTAGAGTGTGCTGCATTAGCCACCACTTAGTCCCCTTCGCACGCCTGTGACGCACTGCACATTCACATGCAGGCATGCTAGCAGTGCACCATGTGCATTAGACATGCTTGGAATAAGGCCACGTGGTCCTCCAGTGTACAGTGCCAGCAAGGACGGGGATTGCTGGTGTGAGAGCATCGTTGATGCATGCAGCCCTCCTTCTCCCACAGTGCACCTGTCGCTGCTTAAATTGCTTGTCTGGTCTGCCTTCTGCACAGGGGTCATGTGTGCCAGAAGCCATGTGCACAACCAGCTCTGTCCACACCGTGGAGTTACGCGCCATTATCCCAGCAATCAACTCCTTCAGCAGCAATCAGCTTGATTCCGCTTCAGTCACTAGCGTGTCTCAGAGAAGGCCTTCCCATGAGCGTGCTGCCAGCTGGCCAGGAGCCGACAAGCAGGCGCTGGCAAGATGAGATCCAAGGCCAGCTGAATGCTGTCATAGGAACACTCTGGTGTGTAACCGGGCATTCTGGTTGACTAGCTGAGAAGGGCATCACCCAGAGCAGTTAGCAATGCCAAGAGATCAAGAGAGTTATGGTCCAGCACAAGGACCAGGACAATAACAGAACATCTGGTGCAGGGTAGAGAACATGCCTGTTCCATAAGTAGCTGGACCAGGTGCTTGGCACTTGCCCTTCTATGCCACACAGTATGCTACCAGAGAGCATGGAGACAGCTCACAGCAGAGCGGGGACGAAGGAGGTGGTGAAACGGTCACGCCAGAAGAACTAGACAATACTAGGAGCTGCCACAGACATTACCAGGATCTGCTCAGGGAGTCCAACACAGCAGCCATGCTGGCCCAGCAGGAGAAGAGAACCTGCTGCCCAAGCTATATGGGGGCTGAGACAGTCTTCCAAGTTCCTGGGAATGCTGCCATTACTGCTTGGAAGAAGGCAGGGGGGTCCTCCTCTCCCTGCTTCCCTACCCCCCCCTGCCCCGTCCCTGTGCAGCACAGCACCAAATGCCGTCAGCCAGATGGGCGGGTTAGTTCCCCAGGGTTGGCATCCCCCTGCAGTAGTAGACCAGCTTCCAGCTGGGGTGAAAATGCCCAGTTCGGTGCCTGGCTGAGCCATGCCATTCGGCTGGACTAGAAGGGACAGAGAGAGGCTGAGAATCAGAGAATTGTATTGAAAAGAATTATATGGGGGCCCTGTAGCCAAGACATTTACACTCCATTTTCTCTTTCCACCCTAGGCCAGACATGGCAATAAAAGACACGTTTCTCTTACCCACCTACGGTCCCATTTTTTTCTTTCTACCTAATGCACAAAAGACAGTCCTGGGCTTATTTTCTATGTACAACTAGTACAGGCCATGAGAGTTAGCTTACGCCACATATCCTCCTGCTGTCAGGCACAAGATACCTTTTATCAGTCTAGCAGAGAGAATTAATCTTAACCCTTATTTCCCCCTCACCCCCAGATCCTCGGCAGTTGTGTCTGAAAATGCAAGTCAGTTGCAGGAGTAATGCATGTTTCCATCAAATCCCACAGAACTTTTTAGCCTCTTCATCCAGGGAGTGGTTCCTTTAATATGATCCATGTGAGTAACCCCAATTTCCTCATGAACTCAAGAATTGCCTGACAGTCCCTTGCTGGGACCATCTGCACAGGGATGCTGTCAACTCCATCTCTTCTTTTTCTTTGTAGCACCTGCTACAGATGTGGGGCTGGAGGACGCGATCCATGGTGGAACCGCTAAGAAGCCCAAGGACCAGGAAAAGCAAGGAAAACTAATACTTGGGACACGTAGAGGGACCTGAGAAGGGTCTTGGAGTGAATGATGGAAGGAGGTAAAAATGACGCCTGCTTTTAAGAGACTGGACAGGTCCAGGCAGATGTGGAATGAGAGGGGAAGGAGACCTGAGACCAGGCAATTCTAATGAGAGCTTTTCAAGGACTCAGGCATCACATTGAACCTAATAACTGGCCCTGGCACCTGCCAGATATAGGTTAACAGTGCTCTTTGGAGCACCTCCTACTCTCCAGCTCCTTCATAGCCCTCACTCCAGGTACTGAACCCCTCTGCCACAGTCACCTAAGAGGACTAGACTCCCCAGTTAGATGGGCAAGATGCACCTGTAAAATATTCAGTTACCATTGTTCGTGTAACTGTGTTACTCTGCTTTGCCATTGCAGCTGGCCTGAATTTTTGTTGGTGTATAATAAAGCAGAATCTGGGGAAGGTCTGTGTAATGAGCACAATCAATCATGCTGGTCTTTAATACCAAAAACAACAACAGTTCACTCCTCCATTCTCTCTAGGAACGCAGCCACGCATCCTGAAAGAGCACCCACTGGTACGGAACACACCACCCCGTATGTTTAGTAACATAGGTCACTGAACACATCACTCAAGTACACCACTCTCTGCACTGGCTCAGACTCCAGTTCAAGGTCGCTATCCTGATATTCAAAGCCCTCTTTTGGGATTGCTCATAGCTACACAACAAGTCAGCTCTCTCCATGACCATGACCTCTCACAGCAGCTGCGTTCCATTGGAACAATGAGACATGAGTGTGGGATCCGTGTGTGTGGCAGGGGGGCTCTGAAATGTTAGGGGGAATAGCAGTTGTACTATGGAATAGCAGTTAGTACAATAGCAGATAGTCATGGAGCTGTGGGGCAAAGCTGAAGCCAAGACAGCACAGCTATGGTGGAGATGTTGCAGTGTTGGTACTTAGGTTGGGCGCTATGCTACTGGTTCAGTCTAGTGTAGACCCAGCCAGGGCGTGCGTATGCACATCCATCTATCTAGATATTAGTTATCTCACTCCAAGGCTGCAGCTGCATCCCTTTGCCGAGCTGTCATTGGTCAGAAATGATGTCATTGCTTCCAGTGCTGGGTGGCAGTGCATTGCTATTGGTGGAGGGGCAGAGATGCTGTTGTCAGCTGGAAAGGCTCCAGTCATTCATGTGGAGTTCAGTGCATGTTCACTCTGTGGGCTTGGACAGATAGATGGAGTTAAAGATCTGGCAGAGCCAGGTGAGCGCTTGGGGCTCACTTTTAACCCTGCATTGCTGGGACATAAAACCACATTCCCTGCAGTGTCCCAGCAAGAGAGAACGTAGCTGGTTTAACTCGTGCAGTGCTGGGTCAGAGTGGCTAAAGCACCTTTCTTTAACCCATGCACTGATGAGCCAGAGCTGTATGTCCTGTGGATGTTCCTTCCAGATTCCTCAGCAAAGGTCTGGAACAATCAGAAGAGAAGCTGTCCCCAGAAAATCCTGCCCAGGTTTTATGCTGAGGCCAGTGCTTGCAGTGACATGGCTTTTGGGATTTAGACTGGTCTCTGCCTACACTCACACAGTCCAGACAGGATCACTGAAGCTCAGAGGGCTATACCTCCCAGTTCTGGAGAGTTCTCACGATTTAAGGAGCTCCAAGTTACCTGGGACATAAGCAGTGGACTTGTGATATGGTGCCTACCCCACACAGCTGATGAAAGGACTAAAGTGAACCGGAGAGTCCACACAATTAACCCACCTGGTTGCACCTGGAGGGTTGGCCAGGCCTAATGAATGATGAAACCCAGCTGGGGAGGGACTAGGTGATGCTATAAAGAGAGGAAGTGTAGCATATAATGGAGGGGGTGCAGGGAGGAACTCTGCAACTACTCTTTTGGTAGTAGGGAGGGACCAGACCTATAAGAAAAAGGTCCTGGAGGATGAGAAGAAAGGCTTGGTAGGAATACATCCAGGGAGGTAGTATCAGAGAGTCTGTTGGAATGACCCTTCACTGCCTTCCTAGGGCCCTGGACTGGAGCCTAGTGTGGAGGGTGGGCCCGCATTTCACTGCCAGCTCCTGGTAAGGTGGTACAATGCCCAAGAAAAGGGATGTATAACCTACTGGGCTCAGACTCAAGGGTGGCAGACCAGGCAGAGGGATTGGACACTTGTTTGTTACGCTATTACCCTGGAAGGGGTGAGACTACATGTGACTCAGCGGGAGGGCTGAATCCTGAGAAGTAGACCACTACAGGGCCAGACTGGCTGTTAACAGGGGCTGCTACAGCAGAAGATACTGCTACACTGTGCTCAGCCAGGAGGGGGCGTGCCAGCGGTAAGTCATCCCTTCCACAAAGTGGTGTTTTTAAACCCATACTGTACTAGATTACTCTCCTCTGAATTTCCAGTCAAATGCAGCTGGACTCTTCCAATGCTCTGTTCAACTCCTGTCATTTGCCAGACACCTGCTGTACGCTTGGTGTGATAGGAAACAGATACTGAAGGGATCTGCTTCTCCATTGCTTGCTACTGCCCCAGTACAGGGAGCCTTTCACACCTGCTCTGCACAAGTGTAAGTGGTGACACCAGGTGTAAGGTGGCAAGAACCAGGCCCTTGCTCCTTGACCCCAACTGTCCTTTAGTTGAAGTCAGGCCCAGCCAATGCTGTAGCACAGCCCAAGCAGGTGAACTTCAAACCACAGAGGGTTTTTTGGGGTAAGTCTCGAGCTGATGTTGGGTGGGTTCTCACCAGAAGGCTTTCTGGAAGAAGCATGTGGTTTTTTTGTTTTTTTTTAAGAAAGGATTTAAATGCACCCTTGCACACAGTGAGCTGCAGGGGAGAGGGTGTCCCCAAGGGCCAGTGGTGGTAGTGGAGCACTGGTCTGATCATCTGTGTCTGATTGGTCATCTGTGTCTGATTCGGGTGTCTTAGGTTGTGGATTGTATCTGCTCACCCGCCAACCTCAACACAGCACATTGACGACACTGCTGTAACTACAGGTCAACTTTGCTCTTCCTACGTCGCTGTCTGTCCATGGTCTCCTGGTCAGACAGGTGTAAAGGTCCCGGTTGGGTCAGGCAGCAAGTCCTTCAGAAAGGAAGTGACAAAGGCAGGGGCCAAAGAGGCTTTTCTTATGAGGCTGAGACTCCATGTTGCTTTTTTGGGCTGCGTGAAAAATATTCACTGCAAAAGCCTAGAAACTGGGGGTTCTGTGCTCAGTTTAGATTGTATTGGACTAATCCAGTTTGGTGAAAGCCCGGGGGGAAGGGGGAGGATGGCAGAGGGGAAAGGTTGCTTGAAAACAGGACCAAGTGTGGAGTATTCCTCAGTAGTGTTTGTAGTCCAGCTGAGGTCAGGGCCCTGTTTGTGCTAGGTGCTGTACATGCACCTAGTGGGAGACTGCCCCTGCTCCAGAGTTCATAATCCAGTCTAACTAGACAAGGCAAAGGGGAGGGGGGAGAAAGGAGGGATGATTATTCCAATCTTACAGCTGTTGTCAACCCACAATGAAAAACTGCAACACTGCCAAAAACCTGGACCCATGCTATTGGCAAAGGGATTTTGGTTTCTGAATCCCAACCAGACTGATTCAATTTTCATGAAATTGTGTTTAAAAAGCCCCTGTCAGACAAAAGGGAGCATCCCTCCACCCCCCGGCAGTCTCCCTCCAGGCTTTCTCAGGGCTCTGGAGCCCTCCAACACCAACCCTGCTGCCAGTGCAGGTACCCAGCAAGTGGCACACGCATGTATTAGGACCTGGCTACTTTCCCTGCTGCATCCCTGTGGCAGGCAGCTGCTGCTGAGCCTGCAAAGCAGACTGGCTGTGTCTGAAAGCAGGGGGAATCCTCACCGCTCCCCCAGCCGGGGTGTGGGCAGCATATACAAGGCGGCAACTGCAGCAGGAGAGGGGGCTAGATTTAGCTCCCAGTCTCCAGCCTGACTTTGTTGTGCCAGGTGAGCCTTTGCAGCCCCCTCTGCCCTTCTCGATTGCTCCTCAGGGCTCTGCAGAGCAAGTGGCTGCAACAGGGTTAGCACTAGCCTGACTCAGTTGCTCTCCAGAGCCAAGTGTGGCCAACAAGGGCTGAAGCCATGGGCAGATCTGGGTCCGGGGGCATCTCCAGTGAGGAACGGACCTAGCTGGCACCCTGCTGCTGACACACAGCTCAGGGCTAGAGGGGGCAGAGTTGACCATCAAGCCCCAAGAGCTATGTTCCCCAAAGCAGCAGCCTAGCAAGGTTCAGCCAGGCAGTGGGGGGTAACTCTGACCCACTTTCCCTCACCTTGCAGTGGACAGCAGCTCAGTGCCCCCCTCCCCATATCCCTGCTTGCACCTGCATCTTCTTCCCATGCTGCCAAGTCCAGCCCCGGGGGCTGCCTCTGCCCCCCTAGCCCTGAGTCATGGGATGCTCCCTGCCACCTTTGCCCCCCCCCCAGGGCATGCCAGAGACACAGCCAAACATGGGGGTGATTTGCCTCCCAAACCTTGAGTCAAAGTGCTCCCTGCACACCTGTGCTACCTCTCCTGCTCAATGAGTCAGAGCCGGGGAGGGGGACCCCCCCTTCTCCCACCTCAGCACCTGACCTCCCCTCCCCAGGAGCAGTCTCCAGTCTGGAGTGGCTGGTGGAATTGACCTCCGCCCCCCAGCATGCTGGGGTCTGCACCAGGGGGTGCCCGTCTCCATCACCATCCCCCTGGCCGTGCCCGGCCCCGTGCCCCACAGCAGCCAGCCGGTGCCCCCCCTGGCCGTGCCCGGCCCCGTGCCCCACAGCAGCCAGCCCCTCACCTGCACTTGCATGAAGGATCCCCGGTAGAAGCAGCAGGCGGCCGCCGACAGGGCGCTCCAGAGGCTGCACCGCTCGGTCATGGCGCCTCCCCGGGGCCCGGCGCTGTAGCCAGGACCGGCCCCTCGCTGCACCTGCGGCTCTCGGCTCCCTCCTGCCGCCGCCGCCGCGGCCGGGCTTCAATTTCAGCCGCTTCCCGGATTACCTCATCCCTTGTCAGGCTGGGGGCGGGCTAGGCCCCGCCCCCGGCCCCGCCCCCACCCAGCCCGGAGCCCGCGGGGAGCGTGGCACGGCGGGGCCCCGGCCCTACTAACCCCGGCTGGGAATCCCCGCCCGCCCCACGGGGCGCCTGGGCCCCCGGGAGCCTGCCAGCCCCCCCACTCCAGGGGTGGCGGGGTGCCCCATGGGGGCGGGGCAGGCAGGCTCCAGGGGTGGCGGGGTGCCCTGCCACCCCCAGACCCTGCCAGCCCCCCCCCCCGCCATTTTGACAGCCTGCCAGCCCATCCCTGCCTCCAGGCGTTTTCCCACCCGGCTAGCCCACCCGGATCTCCTAGCCAAACACATTGCAGGGCATCTTTGACTCTCCACAGGGCACCTCATCCTGATCTGCCAGCCCCACTATTACAGCCAGGAGGCCCAGCTGCCCCATTGCGGATATTCTCCCACACTGGCTGTGCTAACAAGCCTCCAAGAAGCGGGTGGTTCACAGGAGACAAGCTCTGAGAAGGGAGCCAGCTTTAATTGGCACCAGCTCTGTTTTCTCACATTTACACTCTCTAATCAAAGGAGTAACTAAACCCAGGGGGAAGGAAGGGGACTCGGGTTCACGCCTTGTTTAACTCCTCCCAGCCCAAGCACCCCAGCACCCAGGCCCATTCAGGCTTCCCTGCATTCCAAAGGCCCTGCCCCGGCCCAGCACAATCCTCTTCAATTCAACAAACTCCACTGGTGGGTCAAGGGAGTTGCCTGCGACCAAAGTTAAAGCGTACCCGCCGATCTCTGGCCACAGCAGGGGCTCACAGTGATAATGGGCCTGTGTGCTGGGGGCCAAGTTCATCCCTGGTGTCATGCCAGTGGCTTCCATGGAGTAACATCAGGAATGCTTTTGGCCTCCAGGGTCCATTTGGTACCATTGTTTTTTCTCCCCTAGCCCCATAGGCCAGACCTAGCCCTGCACTTTCTTTTGGTTCTCTCCAAACTAGGCTGACCTTTGTTTGTTTTTCCCTTCACTCTTTACTGGGAGGTTTCTTGCCCTGGGAGAGGCGCACGTCCCAGCCAGCAGGAAGCCACCACTCTGCACAGCTGCCATCAGTGTCAGCTGCCCTGTATTGAGTCCTGCCTGCTTGATCATCCAAGGGAAATCGAATCTTAGGTTGCAAGGCCACTCGCAAGGGATGGGAGGAATTCTCTGCCCATCCTGTAACCCAGCAGGTGGGGCATCCTAGGAGGTTCTCCACTTTCTCCTGAGTGATTATGTTTTGGCCGCTGCCAGTATTAGACTAGATGGACCAGAGGAGGATTAGAGGCCCAGATTGATCAAAACTTTGGGGGTGAAACAAGGCAGGTGTGTGGGAGGGGATGGGGGAGAAGGATGAGCCTGCAAGCTACTTATGAACGTCTGAAGTGCCAAATACTGCAGGGAGATATAGTAATACTCACCCATGCAATTGCCAACCATACCCCCATCCCCAAAGGCCCAGGAAGCATATGCACCTGGGCAACCGTGGTGCAGAAGTGCTTGGTATTTAACAGTAGGTGTTAATTGCTGCCTTGAAGGAGCTAGGTAACTGCTAACACACAAAGGTATTTCTGCTGCAGTTAACATATGAACAGTACATTTTCTGATGTAATTAATTCAAACAAGTCCCTCACATCCTGAGGAAAGGACAAAGCAAATGCTCCTGAAGAGAGATACTTCTCCAGAGTGGCAGCTCCACACAGAACCATGCATGGGAAGATCAGAAAGGAAACACAAATACAATATGGGACCTGTGGCTGACTCGGTCATAGGGGCTTTGTTCTGTGATATTTCAAGGGGCAGTGCTTTTATCCCAGTGCTGCCGCCTCCTCTCTGGGACTCCTGCAAGGTAGGGAAGCTTTATCATCCCATTTCTCAGAAGAGAAACTGAGGCACGAGGCTCAGTGATTTGCCTGAGGTAAGACAGGAAGTCCATGGTGGAGCAGGGAATTGAATCTGGGTCTTCCGCATCCCAGGCCAGTGCCCTACCCACCAGGCTGTCCTTCCTCCCCAGCATGGGACATGGCATGTCCATATTGTGCAACTTTCATGTAAGAGGTAACTGGGGCAGGAAGTGCAGCACGGGGCAGAGTCCTGGAATCCTAGGGGCTACGAGTGAATGGTTGGCCGTGGTGATCCAGGTCTCGGCAGACTGGAGTATAGCGCACAATGCAATGTGCTTGTGAAAATGCCATTGATGGTGGAGTGCTGTGTGTTTGAAATCTGCCACGTGAACCTGGAATTGAATTCCCTTCTTGCCTTTGTTTGATAATGGAGACAGTGACACACATGCATTCCCATAGGCATCTCCAGCCCTTCACTGCTGGAAGGGGAGAGCACAGGCTCCTCTTTCATCCTGAATGAGATCGAGGGACAGAACAGATGGTGGTTTACAGGGAGATGCTGAACTGAAAGAATCTGATTGTGATTCGTCTTCCTGAAAAGCCTGTTCCTTCTTGAAGGATTTTGTTGCTTTCCTTAGACAGAGCTGGAGCTTTGGCAGGACTCAGCTCCTCTCTGGGGAAGCAGCGCTGGTTGATACAGCACTGAGCTCCTATGCTGATGGGTACATAGGCTATATACCCAATCTCCCATCTCTTATCTGCCTGCCTTTCTAGGGCCAGACCTGATCTGTGCCACAATGCAGCTCTCTGAAGAGCCTGGGATTGCATACAGAGTGAAATTTGGATTGTGTCCTGCAATTCTGGCCTTTATCACTCACTCTTTTCACAATAGCAGCCATTCCCCAGGGCCTTGGGGGGCCTGTCTCTTCCCCAGGATGGGAAGGGGAGTAATCAGGGCTCAAACTGGGCCAGATCAGGATGGTAGCACTTTGCACATGTGTTAATGACTACACAGGGTGTAAGCAATGGAGATTTGGGCCCAGCCTGTCCAATGAGATGCCAGCCACTCCGTGTTCCACTGGTCCCCTGCTGTCCGGCATTTACAGTAGCTCAGGTGGTGTGTGGTTTTCTACTTGACTGTCATCTCTGCGCTGCCGCACACAGGAGCGCATCAGCCAGTGGCAGCAGCTGCTCCCACATCAGAACGAAACTGTGAATGAGAGCAAACAGGGCCAGCAAATAGCACTCAGCTCCCTCGGGGACGCTGGCACACTCACTTTTGTTTGCCCACGGCTCCTCAAGGGACGCTGCCCAGCCTGCCTTCTCTTTCACTTCAGCAACCTGGGCTCTAAATAGAGTCACTAAGCAGACCTGGGTTCTGGGCTGCAGTCTACGTGCTCCATCCTTGCTCTGCTTGGCTGCAGGGGGGACCTGTTGGGGCTTCATTTCCCAGTCCAGATGCTCTTCATGGTGCTGGTGAATGGCTGTGAGAACAGCTCTGGTGGTAGCAGGAGCAAACCCACTGGGGGTTAAGAGCTGATGAAAAGTCCTCCCTAGCCAGGTCTTGTAGTCCATGAGTGCCAAGCTTGGCCGATTCTCTTAGGAACTCTAGGCCTTGCTAGCACCGAACTGTGTGTGAGCAGGGAGGTGTGCATGCTCTCTTCTCTGCCTCTTTCTCTCTATCTTCCTTTGCTTAGTTGCTGCAGAACAGCTGGGCTGGTTAATTCTATTTGCTTATCACTTTACTTGCACCACATACAGAAATGAGTCAATGGCTGAGAATCGGAGTTGTACCAATGCAGATTCTCAACAGGCCAGTGCTGCTACCCTGTTCCCAATCATACCTCTTTCTGAGAGAGACGGGAACTGGGAGCTCTCCCAGAACTACTGCAGTGCCACCATTCCCTACAGCGACTCCTGCTGGGGACCCAGATTAGCTGGCAGTCCTAGTGCACCATTGCTTGCAGTGACACCTGCAGGGAGAAGCTGGGACTGAAGGATCTGATCTGGTCAGAGGAGGTGGGGGAGTGATGATGGGGAAACGGGAGAGCAAGCAAAAGGTGGTCAGCGCGTCTGGGTTCCGTGGAGCCCGCACTGGAGGCAGACCAATGTCCCTCACTGGTGGAGAAGACACGGCTGTGCAGTTAGGTTTATTACAGTCATTTGGACTGGCAACGCCTTTAACCTCTAACAGCTAGGAAGGGGAATCTCCTCTGTAGAAAGGAATCCCCCTCTGCCTGGAACTGATGCTGCTCTCTCTCTTGAGAACACCAGTTGTCCCAGCTGGTAACACGCCAGCCAGGAGCACGCATTATACCTGGATATGGGCAGCACGAGCTCCTGAAAGGGGCCAAGCACTCGCTGCCATCAGGGGGGCGCTGACTCCCAGGAGCGGGGGGAAGAGTATCGCAGGCAGAAAGGACTAATGGCAGCAGCAAATGCTTCCCACCTGGGAGCAGTGAAATTCCCATTGTGGAACTCAAGGCTGCTGGGTGACTGGCTGAGGATCAGGCAATCTGGGCGTGCAACTGACTTTCATCTAGCTGAGAAGGTTCCGGGCACAGGGAGCTTATCTTATTTGCCTGTAAAGCACCATATACACCTGGGCCACTGTATGAATAACCACATCAGACGGGTCTCTTTGGTTAAGTGCATGTAGGTGACGGGTGTGAGGGAAAGTCACCCCTGTGTGAGGCCCAGCACAAAGCCTTTGCATCACTTTTGTCCCACTTAAGGCCTGAAGCTAGGGTATAAATGGGGGCATAGGCCTCAACCTGGCCCTCTGTCTGGGGTGAACACACCCTGGTGAAGATGTAAGGTGCACAGTGGCAAGTTACCAGTCTGTGCATGTAAATCGCCACAACGGCTTTGTCTGTGTGTAGCTGACTCCACCAGTTCCTATCACCACAGCTGTTAGGAAATGTCCATGCATGGAGCTGGGGGTGACATACCCACGCTGGCTCTCTGTGACCTCGCACACTAACCATTCAAAGCGAATCGCAGTCGGCCCAGTGCCAGACAAAATACAAACCAGACCCATTCAACGCCACACCAAAAACAACTGACCCAAATGGTGAACAAGCTCAATCTGGACAGGAACCCTGGCAGCTGGGGGTTCTGTTGGCTCACCAAGCTGAAAGCCCTCCATAGCTTATACCCATCTCTCTCTCTCTCTTTTAGTTAGTTCATGATTTATAAAATGCTCCCATTGCCAAGGCTCTGGATGCACGAACAAATAGAACAAGAACAACAATATTCAACATCAGCTAAAGCAAATCCCTTCATTGCCACTTCCTCCTCCCCCACCGCCCTTCCATCATCCCCACACTCGGGACAATGCCTGTGTGAACAGAAGACCCTCACCTTGATGCTGAACAAACATGGACACTAACATGAGCAGCCAATTCTAGAGCCAAGGACTTCCTGCTTCTGGCCGTGTAGATGTCTAACCTGGGGGCTGTTAGTGGTCTCGACTGCCCTAATGGCATGCAGCCACCCTGCCTTTCCCACATTTCTAGCTGGGAGTGGGGTCTCACTATGGAGAAAGACAAGAACAACTGCCTTCAAAAATTGTTCAGTGCTGGTGAAAGGACCATCAGTCCAGAACCTATGACCTGGAGTCTTCCCCTTCGTGATGAACAATGGCAATGCTACCGTCCCCCGTCACTGCCTCCGCCTGACTGGGGGGGGGGGGGGGACCACCTCTAAGAGCAGGCGCGTAGCTCAGACTCCATCACCTCGGCCTCGCCACCTCGTGCCACTGTCAAGACTTTCAAGAGCAGCTCCTGACTTTGGAGGGGTGGCCAGTTGGGTGCCAAAGGGCCTGATTCTCAGAGAAGCTCCACTACGGTGTCTCCAGCTGGGCACCCAAAATCACTAGCCAGTTTGGAACTCTGGGCCTGTGGCTGGGAACACTGACCCACTGGGAACCGGCCTGAGATACCAGCTCATATAACATAGGCCATCAAACAGACAGTGGCGGGGGGCAACTTCATTCACTACTGAGCTGGGTTGGATTTGAACTGTTGGTGTAGAGGTGAAACACTCTGTCCCATGGAAAACCTCTGCATCCCCTGAGCCAGGCATTTCCACCCCTGCCTCTTCGAATAACTCCACAGGAAGTCTGCTGAAAGAGGCTCGCTCTTCCATAAAGCCAGCCATCTCCCGAGTGAATTCCTGGCACTACGCAAAGAGCCCTCAGGAATGTGACTAGTTTGCTGGAGGATAAGCAGGGTCTTTGCAGAGGATTTGGAGAGATTTGCACCAACTTTCATGTGACAGCTCCAGAGTGGCTAAATGCTACTTTTCCCTTATTAAGGCTGAGTGAGGAGATGGCACCTGCCACGGCCCACACTGGCTGTGTCCCCGAGAGAGCGGACACCCCTCCCATTGCCCAGAGCATGAAACGAAGGCAGCTTCCACTCTGAGGGCTGCTTGTGAGCAGGGAGGGGATGCCCTCCACTGTCTCCCTTTGGTGCGCCCACCTACCAACCTCAAAGGCCTCGTGTGGCAGCAAGGTTAATTCTCACATCAGAGATTGGTCTGAACCAAAGCATTGGATCCAGGCCTGGGGTGCATTTGAGGATATGTTTACACTGTAACCAGAGGGGTGATTGCAGACCTACCTGAGCTAGCTTTAATCTAGCTAGGGTGGGTACCCACCGCAGTGAAGCTGGAGCAGTATGGGCTTCAGCATGGCCTGTGCAAGCCAGTCCAGGCCCCTAGATAGTTACTCGGGCAGCTAGTCCACGCTAAATGCTGCTGCGGCTTCACCGCTGCTGGTACCTGAGCGAGCCTGGGTACGTCTACACACGCTGCAATCGTGCTCCCCAGCCCTACTCCCTCTCTGAACGGGCTGAACGTGGGTTGGGAACAGGGGTGACCTGCAGCTCTGGAGTCACGTGCAATGGCTCAGGCTCATCTCTACCCATGAAAAGGCCTGCTGGCAGCTGCAGGGTGCTTATCACCAGGCTCCAAAAGGGAGCAGCAGGAAGCTCCCACTGGGGAAACTCAGCCCTATGTAGACGAGGAGGATGGAGGAGCATAAATAGCAAATGAGGTTCCCAAGTCCTGCATGCAATAGACAGCATCCACAGGCCGGTACCTCAGCCTCTCTCGCTCTCGGATGTTAATGCACCTACTGGAGCAAATGGAACAGGAGAAACAACCAACTTCCTGCAGCTCTGATGGATTTCTACAGAACGTAAAGATGCTCCACTCTAGGGGCTCTTGAGAGCAGGCTGTGCGCTCCGCCCTGCTGCTGGATCTGAAATGCGGATGCAGCTGATCTTTAAAGGAGAAGCAGGGCTTATAAGCATCCACACTCGCACGGTCAGGACAGCCATGAAAAGACAGCCAGTAGAAAGGGGAGGGTTTCTTACCTTAACATATTCACTGCAGGATTCCGGGCCATCGGCGGGACTAGAAGAAACCAAAAGGAGTTAATGACTATCAGAGAGTGACAGCAGTCAAACATGGTCAGTACGCCCCCAGGCAAGTCCTTTGGTCACCCAGTGACAGACCATCCTGGGGCTGGCCTCAGGGCTTAGGGTGAGCCCAGGACATTCTTCCCGACTCATCCCCAGTCAGGCCACTTCCTTGGCAATGCTCCAGCAGCAGCTATCTGCCTGAGCAGCCTAAAGCATGGTTACAGGGTAATCCCAGCTGGGACTTCCCTCAAGGATGGCTACTTATTGAAGGCGAACAGAGGGAGGGTTCATTATATGGTACATGCTATAGACTGGTGGGGCTGTAAGGACAACAGAAAGTCCTAACGGTTGCACTATAAGGGCTGCACGCATGTGTATTCCCTCTGTTTCCTGTAACACTGAAGACCAACAGAGCTGTTCCTGCCAGAGGCCATGTACTGCCTGAAGGAGGAGGGGGAAGCCCTGGGTCACTCAAGGCTACAGGGCTTTTCCCAGCTGGGGGAATGACCTGATGTGGGCAGGCACCAGAAGTCCTTGTTAAACAGCTAAAAGAACCAACGTGTTTTTTCATGTGAAGTTCCTAGAGCCCCTGGCATCCCCTCCCCCCTACCCCATCCCTGAGCTCCTGGTGTGGGGCTTAGCATCCCTAATGCAACTGGAGAAGAATGAGGTCTTTCTTGCAGGATCTCTCCTCAAATCGGCTTGGGCAGCATGAGCCGGGCCAGGCTTCATACGTTGTCTGGGCTCAGTGGGGTCTCTGGAGTTCATGGCAGTTGAGCCAGAACCTTGGGGAGGTGATGCTATTGGGTGGAATCCTTCCAGACCCATAAGGGCTGGGACTGAGGGGGAGAGGAGCAAGCAGACCAAGTGTGGGGGCTCTCTGTGTTTCCTGGGGTGTGGGGGGGTGTTCTTGTAATCACTGATACCCCCTCCTTAGCAGGAGGGGGATGCTCATTGCTGATTTTCCCGTTATTCAGGCCTGGATTTCCATCCTGTTCTGGGAACAGGCAGTCACTGGGACACACAGACTCACACCAGTGTTTCCTGTGCACCTTCCTGCCCTGCTTGGGCCCCAGCTGCTTCCAGCCGGAGCACAGGGGAGCTCTGAAGGGCGGAAAGGGGTGGGATGGCAGGCCCAGAATAACTTGCAGGATCAGGGGTCAGGAGCCAGACAGACAGTGGTACCTCCACCCACCCTGGGAAGGTTGGTCAGGAAACGGCGCCCCTCCCTCTTTCTACACCATGCCCTGCAAGGATTCAGCCCCACAAGCCAATTTGCTTTCTCGGCTACAGCCTCCTGTTTCTGTTTGGCCTGATGGGACTGCTGACAGGAGAGGGGCGCAAAGATGGGTATTCATGGGCTCTGTGATGAGCATACAGCAAGGGCTAGATCCTGCTCCCCTTGACGTCAGTGGTACAGGATCAGGCTCTGTGCTGACTGGAGGGAAGGAGTATCCTATCTGTAACTGGACCCTTGACCAAAGAGTCACCCTGGGAGGGAGTGTTAATCAGTGAGCAGGATGGGGACTGAGCCCTGCTGGCTAACACCCCATAATTAACACTTCTTTACTTGCCCCCATGTCATCCTGCAGAACTTAAACATTCACTGAAGTTCCTTGCCCTTATGGCTGCAAAAAGAAACCATTCTGGCTGTGACTCAGTGCCCTTCTGTCTGGGCGAGGTTGCAATCAGAGAAAAGCACCAGCCCCTCCAACACATGAGGAAGTTACCCCATTGAATCTTAAACCTCTACACCCAAAACCTCCACATTGGTAACAATGTAATTACAGCATCTGGGAATCCGTCATTCTTGTGTAACGGATGTTTACATCACCCCCTACTAACGTGCTTCCCTCATTGGAGTGGACCATTGCTGCTGTTTAACAGCTCCTGGCAACAGCCTACAAGCTGAGGCTAAGTGGAGCAGAAAGCTGTGTCCAAATGAAACTGCAGGGGTAGCTTAGGGGCATGGAATACGCCGACCTGAGCAGGAATTTGGCCAGGACATTGGAGTTAGCACCCCAATTCTTACCAGCAGCAGCAGGGGCTTATCACCATAAAAAAATAAAATCAAATCAGAACTTCAGTTTAGTTTCTTACCCAAAAGATGGCACCTCCAGCAACCCCTAACATCATGCTGGAGCACTGGGTAGGTAACAAAGAACACCCCCAACCCCACTCTTCTGGGGGTCTCTTTAGAGGTCTCCCATCCAAGTCCTGAGCTATTGCAACTGGCCTTAGCTTGTCAGAACTGACAGGGTCACAGCACAAGGTAATACAGCTGCAAGGCGTGGGACATGCCACATAAACTCTCTGGCTTGGCCTACGCTGAAAACTTATCAGTGTAGCTATGGTGGTTGGGGCATGAAAACGCACCCTCCTGACCAATGTAGCTATGCTGACAGACACGTGCTTCTGTGGATGTAGCTAATGGTGTTTGCGGAGGTGGTGGTCCTATACCCACAGGAAAAACTCCTCCTGCATCTCTAGGAGCGCAGCCATAGCCTGGGACTCCCTGCTGCTTCCAGTTTAATTTTCCTCTGCAAATCACTGTCAGGCGCCAACTAGTGATCAATTGGGAAACAGCCGTTTATTAAGAATCCCAGCTGGCCAAGGGCAGCAGCCTGACGGATCTGAAGTGTGCGGCTGGGAGTTACCTTGGAAGGTGGTTATGTGGCCCCCAGGGCATACTGATCTGCTGCTCTACCACTGTCAGTGGTTCTGAGTATGATCCTCGTTGCTTAGAAGTTCTGGGAACAGACAGACTTGGTTTTAGCCGCCCAAGTGGCAGGTGCAAGGCACGGCAGGATCAGTTATCGGAGGTTTAAGGGAGGAGAACAACTAGTTAAGGGCACAGTCCATGCATGACCCTTGCATCTTGACATGATTCATACAGGCAAAGACCACGCATGGGGCCATACTGCTGTTAGTCTGTAAACTGCAGCTCCAGATCCCCTCCCACCTCCAGCAAACTAAGGAGTGATCTGAAAGGCCAGAGCGTTTAATCCCAATCAGCCTCACTGAGCCGGGCACGGGGAGGGGGTGGGCAGGCATTTTAATCTTTAAAAAAGAAATGGCCACGCTCTTTGCACCACGGCTGCAGGAGAAGTCAGCTCCCCCTCTTCCTGGAGTCGGGACCAGTAACCAGGAGAAGCACCGGGGCATTCCATATTGAAACCTCGCGGTTTAATTTATAAAGAGTAGCATCTTCTGAGTGTCAGAACAATAACTCGACCTGGAAAAATCATGGGTGACGTCCTGCATTCGGCATCCACAGTGCCAGAGCCTCCCTCTGGGACACCGGGCTCCTGAAATGTATGTGCGGACAGAAAGCAAACCCAGACATGCGTGCCGTAGAGACCCACCCCTGCAATCGGCTGGGAAGTGCCCACTGAGAAGCTGGCTTTCCAAGCAGAGAGCAAGGGGCCAGTTCTAGCCCCTGCCCCTCTGTGCTGCTTGGAAGGTGTACAAGGGGTTGTACAGGAGCTGCAAGGGCTGGGAAGAATTCTAAGGGTGAAAGAGCAGCCCAGGGCCCTACATGGCCTCCCCGCACAGGGCCCAGCAGAGCAGATGGGTGCACCTGGCATGAAACGTAGCAGGGTTCCAGGCTGCGATGCTGCCCGCAGGAGCCTGCCGTAAATTAGAGCAGCCCCAGAGCCTGGCATTTTAGCTCCTGCAACAGCCTAGAATCTAGAGCAGGGGTGGGCAAAGTTTTTGGCCCGAGGGCCGCATCTGGGTATGGGAATTGTATGGCGGGCCACAAATGCTCACAAAATTGGGGGTTGGAGGGCAGGAGGGCTTCAACTGGGGGTGTGGGCTCTAGGGTGGGGGTGGGGATGAGGGGTTGGGGGTGCAGGAGGGTGCGCCGGGCTGGGACTGAAGGGTTCAGAGGGTGGGAGGGGGATCATGGCTGGGGCACGAAGAGAGGTTCAGGGGGGCAGGCTCCGGCCACGCTTACCTCAAGCAGCTCCCAGAAATGGCAGCATGTCCCCCCTCCGGCTTCTATGAGGAGGTGCAGCCAGGCAGCTTTGTGCACTGCCCTGTCTGCAGGTGCTGCCCCTGCAGCTCCCACTGACTGTGATTCCTGGCCAATGGGAGCTGCGGGGGCAGCACTTGGGGCAGGGGCAGCGTGTAGAGCCCCCTGGCTGCCCCTTTGTGTAGGAGCTGGAAGGGGGGACATGCCCCTGCTTACAGGAACCGGGCGGAGTGGGGCAAGAACTTGACTCCGCTCCCCGGCTGGAGTGCCAGAGCAGGGCAAGCCCCAGACCTCACTTCCAGTCTGGAGGGCCAGATGTGGCCCCTGGACTGTAGTTTGCCCATCACTGATCTAGAGGGCGCTTAAGCTATCTTCCCCTGCCCCCGCCTCCCCCCGGGCTGTTTTTCCACAGGCTGAGAAATGCTTCCTCCTCTTACACCACTACAAACCACATGTGTAGTGGGGCCATCCTGATCCAGCAAAGCACGTGCTTAACTTTAAGCATGCGAGTAACCCCAGTGAAATCAGTCACAAACTTAAATTCAAGCAAGCCCTAAGCACTTTCCAGTCACCGGAGCGGTATCCTCACAGGCCAGTGGCAAACGGAGCCTGTCATAGCAGACAAACTGCCCATCTCCTGGAGCTGAGAGTGGGAGGAGAACGAGCAGGATTTTTGCTATTCAGCTCTCACACACACACCCGTACCAAGGGGGAACCCTTAAAATCAATGGAGTCACATGGTGGAGGGGTGGGGTGTCAGGCCCCATATGTTACATTGCTTTATAAACTTTTAATGGTGTAAATGCTTGGGTGTTCCATTTTCCACATGCCGTAGGAGCATTTGTGGCGTGTGGAGTGACAGCAGGGAATTCCTGGGACTTTGTTGTCTATGCTGCACCTTTCATTTTGCAGGGAGTCTGCCTCTCTGCAGTGGCTATTTTGTGAGGCAGAGATGACACAGACTGTTAGAGACAAGACCCGCATGTTGCACTCTCTCAGGGAGACTTTAGTTTTGTGTTTTTTCCTGTATTATTTTCCCTAATCCCTTCAGGCTAAAAGCAAAGGTTTGTTCTTTGTATGTGGGAAACATAATATCCAGTCTCCTATGTGCTACCCCAACACTACTACCTCTAATTAATAAGCTAATCAGAGCCCCTGACCCCAATGGGAGGTAGATGAGGATTATTACCCTCTTTTACAGATGGGGGAATGAGTCTTAGAAGTGAAATGACTTGCCCAAAGCCACAGAGAGTCTGGGGCAGAGCCTGTATTAGCCTGCTGGAGTTCCTGGCTCCCCGTCCTGTGCTCATTCCACTAGACCATGCTGCTTTGCAGCAGTTGTGGCATATACTTACTGCCAGGTACCTGCTATTCTGTACTGCAGCTGTTAGGAGACAATGGATGTTCTGCCAGGAATCTCTGCAGCCTGTGAGAGCCAGGCATGACATCTATTTTATGTACCAGGGACCATTGCAAGGGGCCTGGCATGGAATCTAATTACACCTCATCCATATGTTTATCTCCTGGCTCTAGATGACCACAAAGACTGAATTTCATTCATGTTAAACATTAGGCTGAATATCAGCAACAAACCTTCCTGACAGGGAGATCTACTGGACTGGGGACCCATCTCCCAAGGGGTGTGAAGAAAGCCCTGGTGCTTGGAACAAAGCTAGACTGTACAAAGCACGAGTTGGTGCTCAGTAGGATCCCATACTGCACCGACCCCTGGGACACAGGATCTCCCTGACAGGCCTGTTCCAAAGCCCATGCCTGTGACTGAGCGAGGGTTTCCCTACTGATCCCGCAGCAGCACCCTAGCAGGTTGTGGGGGATTAGTGCCATCCACCCAGCTTGCCACAGTGAGCTAGAGCAAGCCTCAGTTCACCGGCTGGTTTCTCTCAGAAGCTGGAGCAGGAGCAAGCCATGGATAATGCTCCTGGAAGAAGAGACAGCTGCAAGCAGGAGAGGATGTTTCCCGTCTTGCTGCCAGATTATTTTCCAGGTGATTACAGGATGTCAGGGCAAAGATGGGCCTAGGCTGGTGGGGTTCCTAAAAATCTGCCCCCTCCCTACACCAGCTGCGAGCTGGCCTCCAGAGGCACCGGGTCAAAGAGAGACCGGCTGGGGTTTGGGAATCTGTGAGAAAAAACAAAGGGTGGGGGAAGGGAGACTCCGGGCAGGAAATTGGGAGCATGAGAGCAGCTGGGAAGTGGAATTTAGGAGGGTCTTGCAAGCTCCTCCAGCGCTCTGCAAAGCCATCAGGGTCTGTGGCTAATGAACTGCAACACTCACATCCCAGCATCCAGTGCCAGAGAGCCCCAACTTCCACTCGGCGCTGGGGAAGAACGAAACGGCTATAAATAACCCCTTCTCCTAACTGTAAGCAGATGCAGAGCCTGCGCCTTGGCCCTGGGAGAGGCAGAGGGACGCTAGCGGCCGCAATATGCAGGGAGCTGTGCGACTGAATGGCCAGAGGATTCTGGAATGAGACTCAAACATTCTTGAAGCCCGTCACAGCGCCTGGGAGAAATTCCAGCGCTCCCTTTGGAATGAGTCCCTGCTGCCCGGGAGCCCCTTCCGACTGGCCTGAGATGCCTCGCGGGGGGAGGGGCAGGCTCAGTGGCAATGCTGGCAGGGATGCCAGCCAGTGGAAGGCTGGGGCATGTTGGGTTCAGCCCCTCAGCATGTCGCCGTTGGTTTTGAAATTGATTCATATTTACTTCCAACGGCTCCTGCTGCAGCTCCTGGCTTTTCACCACGTCCAGGTGCTCCAGCTCCAAGCCGCTCCTTGCCTCACCTGCATTTCACAGCCAAAGAGTATTCTTAATGTTGTGTGTTCCTCTTCTGCTCTGCGACATGCTCCAATGGACAGGGCACTGGACTGGAACATCGGAGACTCTCTGCTACTGGCCGGCTGGGTGACCTTGGCCAAGTCACTTTACTATTGAGTGCCTCAGTTTCCCCATCTATAAAATAGGAATAACGCGCGTTGCCTCCTTTATAATGCACTTTAAGATCCATTGATGAAAAGTGCCATGTATTTGTACCAGGGATTTTGCATTGCAGTACAGCTTCTGCAGGGGGCTAGCTAACTGTGTGCTATCGCTTTCCTCTGGGGAGCAATTTTCACTAGCCCTGTGCATATCCATTGTTCTCAGAACAGTCAAGTCCATTTCTTCCAGGGACCTCCTTTTTTGCTGCTTGTCAATTACACCATGAATAATTCGGTCTCGGATTCATTCATCTGGTCACAGTTCACATTCAGGGTGGTGTTACGTGTGTCTGTAACACACCAGTCAATAGTCTCGCCTGGCAGCTGGTTTCTTGTAAAGAAAACATGC